>NC_134687.1:106035981-107460981 GCF_050947455.1 Rhinoderma darwinii | reverse complement strand
CTCTCGAGAACACGCTGTGTCTGTGCACTGCCAGAAGCTGGGCGTTCTGAAGAGAAGTGGATGATACTTCTCGTCAGAACGCCCAGCTAGTAAAAGTATTAAAAACGCCCCGATGTACGCACATAATACACGCCCACTTGGACTTTTACTTTAAACACGCCCAGTTGGACTTTTGCAAGCTTCATTTGCATAACTACAAAAATGGTCATAACTTGGCCAAAAATGCTCGTTTTTGTAAAAATAAAAACGTTACTGTAATCTACATTGCAGCGCCGATCTGCTGCAATAGCAGATAGGGGTTGCAAAATCTGGTGACAGAGCCTCTTTAAGGACTGCTGAACACGGGAGAGAAATGCTGCAGAATTTTAGTCCGGAATTTCTGTAGCGAAATTTCGCAGCATTTACGCAAGATAACTTCACATGCTGCAGATTGAGAATCCATACCAAAGTCCATTTCCAGACGTATATTTTCTGCAGATTGTTTTTACAGCTTGTGGGTGAGATTTTTTCAAATCTAATAGTAATACGCTGCAGAATTTCCGCACAGAAATTCCAGAAGCAAATTCTGCAGCATTTCCATCTTGTTCGTAGCACGCCTAACTGGTAGAACTGAGAAGAAAATACACACTCTGGATTCAAACTCAGTACCCCAGTTGTAGTGCTAACCACTGAGCCACAATGCCACCTCAAAGAGGTCCAAAACTATCATGTGTAACTGGTCTTTAGTGCGTGCACTACATGAAGAATAAGAATAAGGGTATGTTCACACGCAGTGTTTTCAGACGTAATTCGGGCGTTTTACGCGAATTACGCCTGAAAAAACGGCCCTAATACGCCGACAAACATCTGCCCGTTGCTTTCAATGGGAATTACGATGTTCTGTTCCCACGAGCCTTTATTTTACTTGTTGCTGTCAAAATACGGCGCGTAAAATGACGGCTCGTCAAAAGAAGTGCAGGACACTTCTTGGGACGTTTTTGGAGGCGTTTTTCATTGACTCCAAAAAACATTGACTTGAAAAACAGCTCTAAAAATGGCCGTAAAAAACGCTGCGAAAAGCACGAGTTGTTAAAAAAACGTCTGAAAATCAGGAGCTGTTTTTGCGTGGAAACAGCTCGGTAGTTTCAGATGTTTTTGGTCACTACGTGGTTTACAGACTTCTTACAATATTTAGACTTGGGAGAACAAATGGAGGGGAATGCAAAAAGAGAAAGAACTGTATTCGGACCTTCAATTTTCAAGGAATAACTTGGCAGGCTGCTATGGTAGGATACTGCTATAACAGATACCAATATACTGTATGTTAGGGGGCATTTGTGTACTCATGTTAGACAGGTACTATAAACATTAAATATGATTTAGCAAAATAATATTTTTTGTTGAGGACACCGGGAAAATGGTAAAGGGAGCGCTTATGTCTTTTGCTATAGCTCCTTTGATTACTTAATTAAGTTTATTGATTTAAAGGGTGTATTAACATAAGTCGTTTTTTTTTTTTGCAGTTTTCAATGTGCTTTTTTTTGCTGCAAAACCATGCCAGGTTTGTAAAAAAAAAAAAACGGCCCCTTTTTTTGTCACAATACAGAAATAGTGGCAAAAAAAAATGCCCTTGTAAATATACCCTTATGGGCCTATTGAGTGAAAATACCTGAAGTTGTTTCTAGCTGTTTTCTTACAAATGAATCTGAGGTTGGGCTTAAAATGCTATCTGGCAGAATGCCTAAGCTTTAAAGAATCCTGCAGTCAGTGTGCAAATACGATTATTATTTCCCCTCTTGAAATATGTGCTTTCTAAGTGGTTTAATAATGATTTGGCATGTATTGTGTCTAGTTGCCAAAACAATTTGCAGCTTATTTCCTCAATCAGCAGAGAACAAATTTTAGTATTGAAGACGTGGGGAGTACTTTTTCACACATTTCCTGATGTTAATAGTTAGGATATTATGTTATCTTAGCAATTTGCTTGCCTGTATCCTTATTTTTTAATTGTTTCACCCTTTTAATATCAAGTATGGTGCCTTGCCTTTATCCTTAAATTACATACACGTATACCACACATTCCACATTCTTTTATAGCTCACCTGCACAGACTAAATAGCCACGTAGGTTGAGATTTACTTAGGCCTCATGCACACGACCGTAGCCATGTGCACGGCCGTGATTTTCACGTCGGCCGTGGGCGAAGTGTAACACCCGCAAGCCGCACCGCAAATCGCGGACCGTGCACATGGCCGCGGCCATTATTTGCTATGAGCAGACACGGCCGTAATAAGGCTTGCCCGTTCTTTCTGCGGTCCGGGCTCCTCGGCCATGCACGCACCGTGGAAACCACGGTCGTCTGCATGGCCCCATTGGAATGAATGGGGCCGCAATTCTCCCATGGATTTTCGGGGGAATTTCGGCCGCAAAAGCAAGTTCGTGTGCATGAGGCCTAAGTAAAATGTGCTAAATTGTGGCACAAATTGTGCCAAAAAAGTGGCGTACATGGCGTGCGTCAAATGTATTATGTGCTATAGACACATTTTCCACCTTCCTAAACAGTTTTGAAAAGTGACGTGGCTAAGAGAAGTTCTCCGTCTTTAAGATGATATTCATAAATCTCCTCCATAGTGTCTCGGAAATTAGTTTAATATCTCCTGTATATTACATGTCCCCGTTACTGATACATACAGCAAATCCCTATACGTACACTCCATGCTATAATGTAGCTGGCTATAATCACAATAACAGATTGCAGACCCCAAGACAAGCTGACAGCAAGGGTCATAGCGCTGAACACCCCTTCCCACAACCAACTGCCTTCCTTTAGGGAGAGATTAATATGGTACAATTAAAAACAATGGACAGCCACAGCTTCCCCCAGAGAAGAGGACCTCCCTTTATTAGCTCAACTTGCCTTAATAGTATAATATAAAGGAATTGTTTATAGTTGACAACACCTATAATACCTATATAGGTAGTCTCCTATTACTAATGCATCTGTATATACATATTCTCGGTCACATTGTTTGTTTTTTTACTCAATTCAAAGGCCCCGTGTCAACCGTTAGTCTACACTTCACAATTCGCAAGTCATGGCGGTAACCACAGACACAAATAAAAAAAACATTATTTGAGGGAACTATTGATTTCTGTAAAAAAATATATCCTGTCAGTAGAAAATCCAAAAATTGACTTTCTAGACTGGATGTATGTCGTAAACTCCCTGAATTCTTGAGTAGCTGGCATTATGCCTATCTATTGTTATGCTGTACATTTATGAACCTGATGTTTATGATCCCTCCCGAGGATATATTCCCTTTCATATGGCTTGGATCCAGGGGATTATTGTTCTCCTCTTAAAGTGAGCCAAGGGAAAAAACATTTGTTTTAATGGAAAATAGAAATGAGGGTCCATGAGGCACCCTGTAACTTTCCATTATAATTTCCTGTCCACAGTAATGAGTAATTGTGTCATGCACCAAGACCTTTATAGAACAAGACAGCCCTGGATTACCTAAAAAGAATGGCTCCGTTTATTATTAGCAAGGCTTTAGTAACAGATCATGTTATTAGGTTTGTATGATCCCTTTAATATTACATTCATATTTAAAGAGATCTGGTATGGAGCCAGTTAAACCATACTAAGAATATGATTATAATGTTAATAATGCTAATATAATGTTATCACTGGAACCACTGTTTGTCCATACTGGAGCAATTACAATAAGTGTGCGCAATTTTGTCATAAATTGCCCGAGGATCATTCACACAGGATCTGCAGGAAAACAGTGAGGATTTGATTTCCCCACCATTGCCTTGCTACGTAGCTCTATTTAAGACACAAGATAACGTTTGCTAATCCATCTTCCTGTGTGTCAAATTCCAGTCTTTAGTGCCACAGTCATGTTGTCCAGTGGATATTCATTCCATAGTGCCTTGTGTCAAGCAGAGTGCTGTAGCTGCCTGATATCCAGTGGTCGCTTACCTGTCTGCTTGTACTTTATTTCTAGTGGTCATGAATTAGAAAAAGGCATAACATTAATATAATTCTTTTTTATTTTATGTCGGGACTTTTTGTTTCTATTCTTTAATGAACTAATGCTTCCACAACTTGTTCTGAATTCAGATCCACAATGCGTTAGCAACTAGCACAAGCGCACAGGTACTGTGTAACATTCCTTTTCTTTAAAAAAATTGTACAAAAACAGATATTGGTTGCTCCATGTTTTGTGCTTGAATGTGTTTAGGGTTAAATCTGTTCTCCTTATGCTTAGGATAGGTTATTAATGTCTCATCAATGGGGGTCCAACTTCCCAAAACCCCCCAGATGAGCACAGTTAGGGGGCTGTGGTATTGCAATTCGACTCAGCTACTCCAACAGACGAGCCACTGTGCCTATGTAAACAATGAAGGTTACTTCACTGTGCTAATCGATGAGGGTCCCGAAGGTCGAAACCCAACAATAAAGCATTGATGGTCTATCCTAAGGATAGGTCATCAATGCTGATGTTTCTGAGTAACCCCTTTTAACCTTCATGTTTGACAGTTTGGGAGTGGATAGGTGATAAATATTTATCTTGGGACAACCCCTTTAAAGGGATTGTCCCACGAAGGAGCGCTGTGCTCAGCGGTTCCTATCAGCCCCATCGACATTGAATGGAGTGGAAGAGCACATAGACCACACACCCTTTCAAACTCCTCCTTCAGAACATAATTCTAGTGATCAGGGGGGTTCCAAAGGTGGGGACCCCAGCAATCAGGACAATTATGACATCTCCACAGCATAGGTGATAAATGTCTAAGTGGGAAAAACCCTTTAATTAAGCAATTTGGTAAAATGTCTTAAAGAGTAACTAAACGTTCAACATACTTCTGACATGTCATTGTGACATGTCAGAAGTTTTGATTGGTGGGGGTCCAAGCACTGAGACCCTCACCAGTCGCCAAAACTAAGCTGCAGAAGTGCCTGTGTGAGCGCTCAGCCGCTTCGTTTCTGTGCTTGGACCCCCACCAATAAAAATTTGTGCCATGTCACAATGACATGTCAGAAGTTTGTTAAACGTTTAGTTACCCTTTAAAGAGGCTCTGTCACCAGATTATAAGTGCCCTATCTCCTACATAATCTGATCTGCGCTGTAATGTAGATAACAACAGTGGTTGGTCAGCGTCATACACTCCTCTGTACAACGCCCAGTTGGTAAAAAGTAAAAACATGCCCAGTTGTCTATTAAGAAACTAATTAGCATAAATCTAAAATTGCTCATAACTTGCTCAAAAATTATAGTTTTTCAAAATAAAAACCACTGCTGTTATCTACATTCCAGCGCCGATCCGATTATGTAGGAGACAGGGCACTTATAATCTGGTGACAGAGCCTCATTAAATTCTGTGGTCTGGGAATTGCAATAATACTGAACTAGTTGGTCTCATGAAGCTATACTAACACAACTTTAGTGGATACTTGCTTAGAATAATAGTTCTTGTTTATTAGATTTGTATACTCGGATCTACATAGTAGCTCTGTGTTACATTTAAACAGATGAACTCTCTGCCCACACAAAATGATGTTCTATTTCACTTGCCACAACAGATGCATCAATGGTGAAGATTCTGTCATGATACACATGGAAACATGACTGTGGTCTGGGTCAACCTAATACTTTTCCAGATGGAGACTCAGGAAGAACTGTAATATTACTTGGCATATGGAAGCATTCTTTTTGCTGAGTGTTTTAACTATAGATGTAGATACAATCTTAGTGATACAATCTCAGGATAGCATGTGTGTGCCATCCCCTGAATTATCATATATGTATATATTCCAAATGGCAAGTCTTTGATCGTAGTTTGTGCTGTATGTCATCCTTGTTCTCATCTACGAACTGTCTGACAAATCTCGACATCGTGTTCCAATCAATATTGAATTGATTTATGAACATATACAAGACACTTAGAAATCATATTATTGTTATTAACAGAGGTAATGTAGTCTGCCAAATGCATAGAAAATGTCCTCTAACATTTTAAAAATGTTTTTAAAACGTACTTTCATATTTGAACACTTTCTGCTGGGTTCCCCAACAGATTACAACTAATCTCTGAAGTCCGAACAGTGGGACACCTAATAGGCTTGTAAGATGACCCATCTAACAGGACTAGACAAACACTTTAAGTACTGTCTCTTTAAAACACCCACGTAACATAACCACTAAAGTCTATGTAAGTGTGTAGTCAAGTAGACATATGCCACACATCAGCTGGTGTGTCCAAGCTGAGAGCTCTCCTTAAAAGGGCACATTTAGTGTAGCCATTGCCCCTGGTCTTCTAGTTCTTACTGTTACCTGTTCCATCCTGACCATATCTTGATATGACCAGCCTTCATTTTGTGCCCACTATCAAGTTGGCCAGGTTTATGCCTGTTTTATAGAAGACCATCAAAACGATCAGCTCTATGAATGGTCTTTTTAGGCTTCATTCACATCTGCGCCAGGCCTCCGTTCTGATGTTCTGTTTTAGCTTTCCGGCAGAACGGAGCCCTGACTGAAACAAAAGGAAACCATAGGCTTCTATTTACATCACCATTGATTTCAATGGTGACGGATCCGGTGCAAATGGTTTCCGTTTGCCTCAGTTGTGCAAGGGTTTTGTCGTTTTGACGGAAGCAATACTGTAGTCTACGGTATTGCTTCCGTCAAAACGTTAGAACCCTTGCACAACTGAGACAAACAGAAACCATTTGCACCGGATCCGTCATCATTGAATTCAATGGTGATGCAAATGGAAACCTATGGTTTCCGTTTGTTTCAGTCAGGGTTCCGTTCTGACTGGAAGCTCCGATGGAACGCCAAAACGGAGCCCTGACGCAGATGTGAACGTATCGTAATCCTGTTAAGAAAGCCCTGTAACAATGCTGCTCTTGGGTTTTGCTATTAAGTGAAAGAGGATCCATCCCCATTAGATAAAGATATTACAAAAAATGAAGGGTCAAGCTGGCAAGTGGGACACGTTGCCCTTCTGTCTTTCTGGAGATATAAAGAGTTGGCCTAAGCTGTCTATTGATTGGGTGGTGTGGTGCCTTAATCCAACAGCGGTTTCCTATTTTATATTTTTTCTATAGATAGAACCCTACAGTCTGATATCTTTTATAGAGTATCACTGTGGAGTGAACATTGTTTGTAGTGAATCTTTATCAAATCACTCATGTCTATGACTCCCAAATTTATAACCAGGTGTCATTGTTCCTCGGTTCTCTAGCATTCAAGAGTACACATTTGTAAAAACTACTGTTATTTTAACCATATGCACTCAAACCTGCATACTGCCACTGTGAAGTCATCTTCAATGGGTTAAAATATGAAACAACTTTAGTATTTCTTTGTGTTCCATTCTCACTGTAATACATGAAATATTTCTCATTGTCTGTGGTTTTCTTGTTTAGCCAATCAGGACTTATTACCTTCATGGAATCTTATAACTTTTGAAGCCCGACTTAAAAAAGAAAATTGTTTACCAGATCTAAACAGTGATTTAAGGAGGTTACAGGGTCAATTCAGAATATCTGAGGTTAGGCCACCCATCCAGCTGAATACTACATCTAGTCTGCAATTGAAATTCATTTTCCTCTAGTTTCAGCGTTATTAAGTAAACAAAATAAAGACATTTTAACTAAAAGTTATTCTTTTTAAAGCTGCGAGATTTCAATTTTCACTAACATGTTTTATTGTTTTCTATTACATACTAAGGCCCCATGCACACGACCATAGTTTTCATCCGTAATTATGTCATCTGTAATTACGGATGAAATTGCAGACCCATTCATTTCTATTGGCCAGGGACACCCTTCTGTATATTTACGGATGTGTGTCCGGGCCGTAGAAATGATCCGCAAAATATAGAACATGTCCTATTTCTGTCTGCATTTGTGCCACTGACTCGCCCATAGAAGTCTATTGGCGCTTACCACAATTGTGGATGGCTACAGATGTGTATTCGTAATTGTGGATCCTTATTTGCGGACAGCAAAAACCCTTACGGTCGTGTGCATGAGGCCTAAGGAGTTGTTCACATCTGCGTTGGAGGCTCCGTCTGGGGCCTCCGTCGCAGACCTGGCAGGGATTACAGGAAACAATAGCACAGCATGCCGCACTATTGTTTCCGGTAAAATCACGGACAGCCAATGGGTGCTGTCGTCCGCTGGCAGCGGCCGTGGGGCAACGGTACCGTTGCTTCCGGTATTCCCTTGTCCTGCTCCTCTGATGGAGTAGGACAATGGAATACCCCAACGCAGATGTGAACTGCCCCTAAGCTGCCTATAGACTACTTATAGATGGCCAATGATTTTTTTTTTTTAAATAAATATAATGGATGGGTAAATTAACTGTATCTGCTATATGTTCTTTTTCTCTAAAATGAACAAAAATATTTGTAATTAAGGAGGATCATAGAGTCTATGTACAGTGAAGGAAATAAGTATTTGATCCCTTGCTGATTTTGTAAGTTTGCCCACTTTCAAAGACATGAACAGTCTAGAATTTTTAGGCTAGGTTAATTTTACCAGTGAGAGATAGATTATATTAAAAAAAAAAAAAAAAAAGAAAATCACATTGTCAAAATTATATATATTTATTTGCATTTTGCACAGAGAAATAAGTATTTGATCCCTTTGGCAAACAAGACTTAATACTTGGTGGCAAAACCCTTGTTGGCAAGCACAGCAGTCAAACGTTTTTTGTAGTTGATGATGAGGTTTGCACACATGTTAGATGGAATTTTGGCCCACTCCTCTTTGCAGATCATCTGTAAATCATTAAGATTTCGGGGCTGTTGCTTGGCAACTCGGATCTTCAGCTCCCTCCATAAGTTTTCGATGGGATTAAGGTCTGGAGACTGGCTAGGCCACTCCATCACCTTAATGTGCTTCTTTTTGAGCCACTCCTTTGTTGCCTTGGCTGTATGTTTTGGGTCATTGTCGTGCTGGAAGACCCAGCCACGAGCCATTTTTAATGTCCTGGTGGAGGGAAGGAGGTTGTCACTCAGGATTTGACGGTACATGGCTCCATCCATTCTCCCATTGATGCGGTGAAGTAGTCCTGTGCCCTTAGCAGAGAAACACCCCCAAAACATAATGTTTCCACCACCATGCTTGACAGTGGGGACGGTGTTCTTTGGGTCATAGGCAGCATTTCTCTAGCTCCAAACACGACGAGTTGAGTTAATGCCAAAGAACTCAATTTTAGTCTCATCTGACCACAGCACCTTCTCCCAATCACTCTCAGAATCATCCAGATGTTCATTTGCAAACTTCAGACGGGCCTGTACATGTGCCTTCTTGAGCAGGGAGACCTTGCGGGCACTGCAGGATTTTAATCCATTACGGCGTAATGTGTTACCAATGGTTTTCTTGGTGACTGTGGTCCCAGCTGCCTTGAGATCATTAACAAGTTCCCCCCGTGTAGTTTTCGGCTGAGCTCTCAGCTTCCTCAGGATCAAGGATACCCCACGAGGTGAGATTTTGCAAGGAGCTCCAGATCGATGTCGATTGACAGTCATTTTGTATGTCTTCCATTTTCTTACTATTGCACCAACAGTTGTCTCCGTCTCACCCAGCGTCTTACTTATGGTTTTATAGCCCATTCCGGCCTTGTGCAGGTCTATGATCTTGTCCTTGACATCCTTAGAAAGCTCTTTGGTCTTGCCCATGTTGTAGAGGTTAGAGTCAGACTGATTAATTGAGTCTGTGGACAGGAGTCTTTTATACAGGTGACCATTTAAGAGAGCTATCTTTAATGCAGGCATCAAGTTGATTTGGAGCGTGTAACTGGTCTGGAGGAGGCTGAACTCTTAATGGTTGGTAGGGGATCAAATACTTATTTCTCGGTGCACAATGCAAATAAATATATATAATTTTGACTATGTGATTTTCTGTTGTTTTTTTTTTATATATATATAATCTATCTCTCACTGGTAAAATTAACCTAGCCTAGAAATTCTAGACTGTTCATGTCTTTGACAGTGGGAAAACTTACAAAGTCAGCAAGGGATCAAATACTTATTTCCTTCACTGTATATATTCAGTACATACTTAATATACATATATAATTTACTGGGTGAATCAAAGTTCTTCATACATAGGGAATTAATTTGAATCATTCTGTATTATGACTAGGCAAAATAAGAAGAAAAAAGTCTGCTTTGGTTAAGCTTACACTGTAGACACAATGAACTTCATTGATGGAACATTGTACTGAATGTCCAACCAAGGACAACATCTGCATGGAGTTTGTATGTTCTCCCTGTGTTTGCGTGGGTTTCCTCCGGGTACTCCAGTTTCCTCCCACACCCCGAAAAAAAAATACCAATAGGGAATTTAGATTGTGAGCCCCAGTGGGGACAGTAAAAGAGGACCTCTGTACAGCACTGCGTAATATGTTGGCGCTATATAAGTAACTGAAATAAATAAATAAGTATATACAAACTACAACACCACTTACATCAGGCTTGTATTCTGCTGACAAGTCTCCAGGGCAGACTGCAAAGATTTCAATATGTTCTGCAGCCATGTACTGTAGGTTATTGCTGAAATATTCCCTTAGCTAAAGGGGCTGTTTCAACATTATATTAAGGAATGACTATATATATGCAGTTCCCCAGTATAATCTTTAAAGTGACTTCAAAGCAGAATATCAAAAAAGTCAAAATGATGTGTATGAGCAGTAATGGAATTTATAGAGAGCGATGTGTAGTTGTAGAACTGACAAGCTTTTTATCACTTCTGTGAAATCTCTATTATAGAGACCCACATTCCGAGGATAGAAGAAATCTATCATTAAGAGATTACATATCATGTGACATATTATTTCATTCTAAAAACCACAGTCATGATGATTGTGTTAGAACAGATTCTTATTGTTGGTAATGAAATGAGAACCACAAAGGAAGGTGCTCAGCGTTCAACAAGAGGGGGAGATATTGAGGCCAAACTTCCAGAAATAGGTGTGATGAAATTTGAGGTTGGTAATCACAAAAGCATAAGACGTTCTTCAGCCCCCACAGGCATGTGAAACATACTTGCATGCGCTTCTAAGCTTTGTCTTATCGGACTCTATCCTTTAACCTCCCAACTCAACTCAAAAGATGTGTGCAATAGAATAACAATAGTGACCATTCTATCTATGCAATGGCTGGAGAACCTTTCAATTGAGGTAACATAAGTGAAGTAAATTGTTAATGTACCCAAATATTGTAAAATATAATATGTTTAATGCCAAATGACTGTTTGCAGAACATAAATGTCAAGATACACTACCGTTCAAAAGTTTGGGGTCACCCAGACAATTTTGTGTTTTCCATGAAAACTCACACTTATATTTATCTAATGAGTTGCAAAATGACTAGAAAATATAGTCAAGACATTGACAAGGTTAGAAATAATGATTTTTATTTGAAATAATAATTTTCTCCTTCAAACTTTGCTTTCGTCAAAGAATGCTCCATTTGCAGCAATTACAGCATTGCAGACCTTTGGCATTCTAGCTGTTAATTTGCTGAGGTAATTGGGAGAAATTTCACCCCATGCTTCCAGAAGACCCTCCCACAAGTTGGATTGGCTTGATGGGCACTTCTTGCATACCATACGGTCAAGCTGCTCCCACAACAGCTCTATGGGGTTGAGATCTGGTGACTGCGCTGGCCACTCCATTACAGATAGAATACCAGCTGCCTGCTTCTTCCCTAAATAGTTCTTGCATAATTTGGAGGTGTGCTTTGGGTCATTGTCCTGTTGTAGGATGAAATTGGCTCCAATCAAGCGCTGTCCACAGGGTATGGCATGGCGTTGCAAAATGGAGTGATAGCCTTCCTTATTCAAAATCCCTTTTATCTTGTACAAATTTCCCACTTTACCAGCACCAAAGCAACCCCAGACCATCACATTACCTCCACCATGCTTGACAGATGGCGTCAGGCACTCTTCCAGCATCTTTTCAGTTGTTCTGCGTCTCACAAATGTTCTTCTGTGTGATCCAAACACCTCAAACTTCGATTTGTCTGGCCATAACACTTTTTTCCAATCTTCCTCTGTCCAATGTCTGTGTGCTTTTGCCCATATTAATCTTTTCCTTTTATTAGCCTGCCTCAGATATGGCTTTATCTTTGCCACTCTGCCCTGAAGGCCAGCATCCCGGAGTCGCCTCTTCACTGTAGATGTTGACACTGGCGTTTTGCAGGTACTATTTAATGAAGCTGCCAGTTGAGGACCTGTGAGGCGTCTATTTCTCAAACTAGAGACTCTAATGTACTTGTCTTGTTGCTCAGTTGTGCAGCGGGGCCTCCCACTTCTCTTTCTACTCTGGTTAGAGCCTGTTTGTGCTGTCCTCTGAAGGGAGTAGTACACACCGTTGTAGGAAATCTTCAGTTTCTTGGCAATTTCTCGCATGGAATAGCCTTCATTTCTAAGAACAAGAATAGACTGTCGAGTTTCACATGAAAGCTCTCTTTTTCTAGCCATTTTGAGAGTTTAATCGAACCCACAAATGTAATGCTCCAGATTCTCAACTAGCTCAAAGGAATGTCAGTTGTATAGCTCCTCTAAACAGCAAAACTGTTTACAGCGGTGCTAACATAATTACACAAGGGTTTTCAAGTGTTTTCTAATCCTCCATTAGCCTTCTAACACAGTTAGCAAACACAATGTACCATTAGAACACTGGAGTGATTGTTGCTGGAAATGGGCCTCTATACACCTATGTAGATATTGCATTAAAAACCAGATGTTTGCAGCTAGAATAGTCATTTAGCATATTAACAATGTATAGAGTGTATTTCTGATTAATTTAATGTTATCTTCATTGAAAAAAACCTGTGCTTTTCTTTCAAAAATAAGGAAATTTCTAAGTGACCCTAAACTTTTGAACGGTAGTGTATGTTTCTATAAATGTTACAGGCTGACAATATTTTATGGTTGTGCATATGCTGAGAAATCTATACTCTACAAAGATGTCCGCTAGAAGAGTTTGTTGGGACATTGGCAGATGTCACCTTAAAGACAGTTGTTTTGTGAGCTTAGACCATACTCTGGACTACTCACATGCACGCAGTGAAAGCTGACTACATTTGAGATAATGAGTTATGGAACTTTCTGGTAATTGCCAATGGGTTGCAGCGCATTTCGTAGTTATTGAGCCCCTCAATTTTGGGAATCTATTGGTCCCCCCCTCCCCCGGCAATCCCGTCTCTTTGACTAAGTTAATTCACTATAATAAATTGTCAACTAAACCAACCTGGCATTGGTGAAGATTCCAGACATCACACCCCTACTAATAACTCTTTGATGACCTGTCTAATTTTACACTTTTGCATATATTAAAATGTAACATATTACTGGTACTGGACTAGTGCATATGGTCCTAGCAGGGGCCTAGTGAGAAAGATTCTGCAAAGCTTGCTATAGCCAAACTTTTGGAGATATGTATTATTGAATGCATTAAAGTTACATAGTTGTGCACTAAGTTACCAGCAAGGGGCTAAAGATGTAGTCAAACAGGCTTTGTCACTTCCATAAAAAAATCTGATACTCTCACATGTTGATTTTATCTCAGGACCTAAACCCACCCATTGGCACCTGTTTTGTCCAGCCAAAGAAGGCTTCAGTTCCCCAATCTCTGCACTCTTGATTTCGGTCAATAAGACATCACATTTTAAACTAAAAATAAAAAATAAAATAAAAAAAAACAAAAACAAAGTGGGCATTATTACAAGTACGGCAATGTTACCGAGGCAAGGAAGTTGCTTTATGTAAAATCATAAATCAACTAAATATTAAATTAGTTTGGCACTGGTTTCAGGATGGAATGTTAACCATCTATGAGAAATACATTTAGTTTATTTTTAATCTTTCTTTGTTTTAAAAATGCTGCTTGCTTAAAGAGATACTGTCCCAGCAATGTAGTTTTAATTATGTAATGCACTAATCCAGAATTCAGAGATTCAGACCTCTCAAACGTAAAGAGGCTCTGTCACCAGATTCTGAAATCCCTATCTCCTATTGCATGTGATCGGCGCTGCAATGTAGATAACAGTAAGGTGTTTTTTTTTAAAAAACGTTCATTTTTGGCCAAGTTATGAGCTATTTTATATATATATGCAAATGAGGTTTGAAATGGACAACTGGGCGTTTTTTTTTCGTTATGTCCAACTGGGCGTGTATTGTGTTTTTAACTGGGCGTGTTTACGTGTATGACGCTGACCAATCAGTGACCAGACAGCATCATACACTCATCTCCATTGATTTACACAGCAGCGATGTGCAGCCACATAAACAGAGATTAACGTTACTGCAGTGTCCTGATAATGAATACACATGATCATCCAGCCTGGACGTCATGTGTATTCAGAATCCTGACACTTCTGAATCTTTTCTTTGAGATTTCTAGCACGGGAAACGAAATCTCGCGAGATTACGGAGGTAAACGAGATTTTGTTTCTCTTGCTGCAAATCTCACAGAAAAGATTCAGAAGTGTCCTGATAATGAATACACATGACGTCCAGGCTGGATGATCATGTGTATTCATTATCAGGACACTTCTGAATCTTTTCTGTTTTTTAATTTTAAAGAGAGAGCAGAAGGAGGACCATTTTTAGCACCACAGAGAGTCAGAGGAAAGGAGGATGGTAGAAGATAGCAGAGGTGGAGGGAAGCTGTCAGAGAAGGGGAGAGTGCATCACGCTTAATGCTGAACTGATTAGCCAGCAGGATTGCTGCCGATTGCCACTGGGGTGTCAAGGTTAGCATTGAGAGAGGATATGGAGAGCAAAGCCTGATTTGGTAAGAATGAGGGGAGTCATAGTGAAATAACAGGTGAGCCATGCTGGTGTACTGTACTGTATAAGAATAAGAAGGGGAAGCAATGCTGGGGACTAGGAATGAAAGGGGGGGCCTAATGGGGGCGAGGAATGAGAGGGGGAGCCGTACTGGAGACAAAGAGGGGAACCATGCTGGGAAAAAAAGATTTAGAGGGAGAAATGCTAGGGACCAGGAATGAGGGGGGGGGTCATGCTAAGGACTAGGACTGAGAGGAGAGCCATGCTGGGAACTAGGAATGAGAGGGGAGTCATGCTGGGACTAAGAATGAAAGGAGAAACAATGTTGGATATTAGGAATGAGAAGGTGGCCATGCTGGCGACCAGGAATGTGAGGGGAGCCATGCTGTGGACTAAAAATTAGAGCGGAGCCATGCTGGGCACTAAGAATGAGAGGGGAGCCATGCTGGGGACTAAGATTGAGAGATCTGTTTCTTTGTGTGATGTACATGTTTCCTGACTGCACTACACACTTTAACCTGAATTCTGTGTACTTTTTTTTTTGTCATTCTGGGTGGTCGGCTCAAAGACGTTTCACTGTGTAGGGTATGTATATATATATATATATATATATATATATATATATATATATATATATATATATATATATATACAGTGAAGGAAATAAGTATTTGATCCCTTGCTGATTTTGTAAGTTTGCCCACTGTCAAAGTCATGAACAGTCTAGAACTTTTAGGCTAGGTTAATTTTACCAGTGAGAGATAGATTATATAAAAAAAAAACTGAAAATCACATAGTCAAAATTATATATATTTATTTGCATTGTGCACAGAGAAATAAGTATTTAATCCCCAACTAACCATTAAGAGTTCAGCCTCCTCCAGACCAGTTACACGCTCAAAATAACCTTGATGCCTGCATTAAAGACAGCTGTCTTACATGGTCACCTGTATAAAAGACTCCTGTCCACAGACTCAATTAATCAGTCTGACTCTAACCTCTACAACATGGGCAAGACCAAAGAGCTTTCTAAGGATGTCAGGGACAAGATCATAGACCTGCACAAGGCTGGAATGGGCTACAAAACCATAAGTAAGACGCTGGGTGAGAAGGAGACAACTGTAGGCGCAATAGTAAGAAAATGGAAGACATACAAAATGACTGTCAATCGACATCGATCTGGGGCTCCATGCAAAATCTCACCTCGTGGGGTATCCTTGATCCTGAGGAAGCTGAGAGCTCAGCCGAAAACTACACGGGGGGAACTTGTTAATGATCTCAAGGCAGCTGGGACCACAGTCACCAAGAAAACCATTGGTAACACATTACGCCGTAATGGATTAAAATCCTGCAGTGCCCGCAAGGTCCCCCTGCTCAAGAAGGCACATGTACAGGCCCGTCTGAAGTTTGTAAATGAACATCTGGATGATTCTGAGAGTGATTGGGAGAAGGTGCTGTGGTCAGATGAGACTAAAATTGAGCTCTTTGGCATTAACTCAACTCGCCGTGTTTGGAGGAAGAGAAATGCTGCCTATGACCCAAAGAGCACCGTCCCCACTGTCAAGCATGGAGGTGGAAACATTATGTTTTGGGGGTGTTTCCCTGCTAAGGGCACAGGACTACTTCACCGCATCAATGGGAGAATGGATGGAGCCATGTACCGTCAAATCCTGAGTGACAACCTCCTTCCCTCCACCAGGACATTACAAATGGCTCGTGGCTGGGTCTTCCAGCATGACAATGACCCGAAACATACAGCCAAGGCAACAAAGGAGTGGCTCAAAAAGAAGCACATTAAGGTGATGGAGTGGCCTAGCCAGTCTCCAGACCTTAATCCCATCGAAAACTTATGGAGGGAGCTGAAGATCCGAGTTGCCAAGCAACAGCCCCGAAATCTTAATGATTTACAGATGATCTGCAAAGAGGAGTGGGCCAAAATTCCATCTAACATGTGTGCAAACCTCATCATCAACTACGAAAAACGTCTGACTGCTGTGCTTGCCAATAAGGGTTTTGCCATCAAGTATTAAGTCTTGTTTGCCAAAGGGATCAAATACTTATTTCTCTGTGCACAATGCAAATAAATATATATAATTTTGACAATGTGATTTTCTGTTTTTTTTTAAATATAATCTATCTCTCACTGGTAAAATTAACCTAGCCTAAAAATTCTAGACTGTTCATGTCTTTGACAGTGGGCAAACTTACAAAATCAGCAAGGGATCAAATACTTATTTCCTTCACTGTATATATATATATATATATATATATATAGATATACAATTTGGATTGACAGTAACACATAGTGCTGCTATATCTCACGCATAAACATTATGCTATACTGTACACATAATTAGTGCCTCTAAACCAGACCGCACAAAAAATTGGACCAAAGACCAGATCCCTAAATTAACTTAGACCCAAGTCCAGACCTCTAAATTATTTTCAGACCCATGACTAGACCCCTAAATAAGACAAAAACAAGATTCAGACCCTAGATCTGACCACTAATTGCAGACATCAGATCAGACCCCCTAAATATATTCAGACCACCTATATTAATAACCGACCCCAGACTAGACCCTTTCATTAATATCCGACCCCAGTCAAAACCTCTTTATAAATATTAGACCCTCTTAATATATTCAGACCCCAGATCAGACAAAAAAATATTCAGACCCAATGCCCATACTTACCCCCTCGTTTAAGGCTCTTGTTTAATTCCGGGTGCCGCTGCACTGGGTCCTGATGCCATCCAGGAAACAAAGCTCTGTAACTTTAATCTCTGATAACCAGGAACCCTTTTAAGGCACACTGAGGCCCCATGCACACGAACGTAAAAACGCCTGTAATTACGGGAAGGTGCCCGTGCCGTTGAAAAATATAGAACATGTCCTATTTCAGGCCGTAATTACGGCACGGGCAGACCAATAGAAGTCTATGGGGCTACCCTAATTACGGGTGACTACGTGTGTGCACCCGTAAATACGGGAGCGTTGCTAGGCGACATCAGTAAATAGTCACTGTCCAGGGTGCTGAAAGAGTTAAATGATCGGCAGTAACTCTTTCAGCACCCTGGACAGAAACTACCGATCACAATATAGATCAACCTGTAAAAAAAAAAAAAAAGACGTTCATACTTACCCAGAACTCCCTGCTTCTTCCTCCAGTACGGCCTCCCGGGATGACGTTTCAGCCCATGTGACCGCTGCAGCCAATCACAGGCTGCAGAGGTCACATGGACTGCCGCGTCATCCAGGGAGGTCGGGCTGGATGTCAAGAGAGGGACGCATCACCAAGGCAACGGCCGGGTAAGTATGAATTTCTTTTACTTTTACCTCGGAAAGGGCTGCCCCTCTCTCTATCCTGCACTGATAGAGAGAAGGGGCTGCCGATTAGTGCAGTGCAATTTTGCAGCGAAAACGTGCCCGTAAATACGAGTGGAATACTGGTGACACCGGACCCGTATTTACGGGCACGGGTCCGTAAATACTGGTGCAATACGGGTCGAATACATGTGAACAAGGACCCGTATTTACACCAGTATTTACGGGAGGGAAAAAATACGTTCGTGTGCATCAGGCCTGAGGCCCCATTCACAGGAGCGGGAATCAAGTTCGTTTGCTGTGCGTTGAAACAACGCACAGCACACGGACCCATTGTTTTCAATGAAACTCACTGCATGTCCTATATTGGTGCATTATTACGCACCTACACGCCCATTGAAGTCAATTGGTGCTTGAAAACCACGCACACGGATGCACATCCGTGTGCGGTGCGTGATTAACGCATCAATTCAATTGAAAATAATAAATAAAATAAAAAAAGATGTGCTTTGCGAGTGCGTGAATAACGCATGCCACTCGCAAAGCACACTGATGCATAACGCAACACACACGGACCAGATTCATGTGCGTTTTTCACGTGTGTGTGTGTGTGTGTGTGTGTGTGTGAATCTAATACACTCGTGTGAATGAGGCCTAAGGCTTTAGGGGAAATATTTTGGTACGTTTCCTTTTTTTTTCATAAATAAGCAAATCAAAGGGCACGTCAGTGTTTTTATTACAATATCGTTAGGCTTTAGATATATACAGTTAGGTCCAGAATTATTTCTACAGTGACACAAGTTTTGGCATTTTAGCCGTTTACCAAAATATATTAAATATAAAGTTATATAATCAATATGGGATTAAAATGTAGAATCTCAGCTTTAATTTGAGGGTTTTCACATCCTAATTTGAGTAAGGGTTTAGGAATTACAGCTCCTTAATATGTAGCTGTCTTTTTTTCAAGGGAACAAGGATAATTAGACAATTATCTCAAAAGCTATTTAATGGGCTGCATGGGCTATTCCCTCGTTAATACATCATCAATTAAGCTGGTAAAAGGTCTGGCATTGATTCCATGTGTAGCATTTGCATTTGGAAGCTGTTGCTGAGAACCCACAACATGAGGTGAAAGGAGCTCTCAATTAAAGTGAAACAGACTATCGTTAGGTTGAAAAAAATGAAGAAACCCATCAGCGAGATAGCACAAATGTTAGGAGTGGCCAAATCAACCGTTTGGTACATTCTTGAAAAAAAGAGCGCCCTGGTGATCTCGTGAACTCCAAAAGGCCTGGACGTCCCCGGAAGACAACAGTGGTGGATAATGGCAGAATCCTTTTCATGGTGAAGAAAAACCCCTTCACAACATCTACCCAAGTGAAGAACACTCTCCTGGAAGTAGGTGTATCAGTATCTAAGTCTACCATAAAGAGAAGACTTCATGAGAGCAAATACAGAGGGTTCACCACAAGGTGCAAACCATTAATAAGCCTCAAAAATAGAAAGGCCAGATTAGACTTTGCCAAACAACATCTAAAGAAGCCAGCCCAGTTCTGGAACAGCATTCTTTGGGCAGATGAAACTAAGATCAACCTGTACCAGAATGATGGGAGGAAGAAAGTATGGAGAAGGCTTGGAATGGCTCATGATTCAAAGCACGCCACATCCTCTGTAAAACATGGTGGAGGCAGTGTGATGGCATCGGCATGCATGGCTGCCAAAGGCACTGGGTCACTAGTGTTTATTGATGATGTGACTGAAGACAGAAGTAGCCGGATGTATTCTGAAGTGTTCAGGGATATACTTTCTGCTCAGATTCAACCAAAAGCATCACAAAGGAGGAAATCCAGCATTTGGGGATGTCCATGGGTTCCAGACTTCAGGCAGTCATTGCCTGAAAAGGATTCCCAACAAAGTGTTTTTGAAAAAAAATTTTTATTTATGGTCATGTTAATTTGTCCAAATACTTTTCAGCCCCTGAAATAAGGAGGCTGTGTAGAAAAATGGTTGCAATTCCTAAACGTTTCACAGGATATTTTTGTTCAACCCCTTGAATTAAACCTGAAAGTCTACACTTAAAATGCATCTCAGTTGTTTAATTTCAAATCCAATGTGGTGGTATGCAGAGCCCAAATCATTAAGATTGTGTCACTGTCCAAATAATTCTGGACCTAACTGTACCTTTGTCTGATAGCATGAAAGAGATTTTACCAGAATTATATGAATATGGCCAATATAACAGAGCACATTTAGGTTTCTATCCACTATGTTAAAATTTGGCCAAATCTACAGTCCTGGCCAAAAGTTTTGAGACTGACACAAATTTTGGTTTTCACAAAGTTTGCTGCGTCAGTTTTTATAGTGGCAATTTGCATTTACTCTGGATTGTTATGAAGAGTGAATTGCAATTAATTGCAAAGATACTCCTTGCCATGAAAATTAACTTAATCACAAAAAAACCATTTCTACTGCATTATAGCCCTGCCACAAAATGACCTGCTGATCATTTCAGTAATCTTCTCGTTAGCTCAGAAGAAAGTGTTAACAAGGACAAGGCAGCTGATATCGCTCTGTCATGCTGATTGAATTATAAGAGCAGACTGGTTGCTTTAAAAAGGGTATGGTGCTTGAAGTCATTGTCTTCTTCTGTTAACCATGGTTTCCTCCAAGGAAATGTGCAGTCATCATTGCTTTGCATCAAAAGGGCTTTACAGGCAAGGATATTGCTGCTTGTAAGATTGTCCCTAAATCAACCATTTATCAGATCATCAAGAACTTCAAGGAGAGGGGTTCAATTGCTGTGTAGAAGGCTTCAGGGAACCTAAGAAAGTTTAGTAGGGCCAGGACCGTCTCCTAAAGAGGATTCAGCTACGGGATCAGTTCAACACCAGTGAAAAGCTTGCTCAGGAATGGCAGCAGGCAGGTGTCAGTGCATCTGCATGCACAGTGAGGCAAAGGCGTTTAGAGGCTGGAGAAGCCACTTCTCTCCAAGAAAAACATCAAGGAGAGATTGACATTCTGCAGGAAGTAAAGGGATTGTACTGCAGAGGACTGGGGTAAAGTTATTTTTTGTGATGAACCCCCTTCAGACTGTGTGGGACAGCTGGAAGACTAATCGTCCGGTGGAGAAAAGGTGAGCGCTACCATGAGTCCTATGTCATGCCAAGAGTAAAGCACCCTAAGACCATTTATGGGTGGGATTGCGTTTCATCCAAGGGATTGGGCTCACTCACAATTTTGCCTAAGAACATTTCCACGAATAAAGAATGGCATCTACACATTCCCCAAGAGAAACTTCACCCAACAATCCAGGAGCAATTTGGTGATGAACAATGCTTTTTCCAGCATGATGGAGCACCACGTCACAAAGCAAAAGTGATAACTATGTGGCTCGGTGAAAAAAACATAGAAATTTTGGGTCCATGGCCAGGAAACTCCCCAGATCTCAGAACCTGTGGTCAATCCTCAAAAGGCGGGTGTACAAACAAAAACACAAAAATTTCGATAAACGCCAAGCACTGATTAGGCAAGAATGGGTTTCCATTAGTCAGGATTTGGGCCAGAAGCTGATATCCAGGGCAAATTGCAGAAGTCTTGAAAAAGAAGAGTCAACACCGTAAATTTTGAGACTTTGCATAAACTTGATGTATTTGTCAATAAATGTTTAAAAACGTATGAAATGCTTATAACTGTACTTCAGTATAACATAGAAACATCTGACTAATTGTAACGTCCATGGTCGCTGACCACGAAATCCTTCCATTCAGTCGACGCCCTTCTCTCCAGAGATGTCTGCACATACGGCCGTCCTGTTCCACAGTGACCACCAGGGTGCGCTCGCCAGCTCAGTTTAAACTTAAGTAGCCAAAGCGCACGCAGGTAGAAGATTGAGCTGATTGCTCCCAGAGCACCCTGGGCTATAAGAAGGGCTGTGCCCCTCCCTGCAATGCCTGAGCATTGTTTGTCGTATCCAAAGTTTGTCTATGCAAATGGTCTCCTAGTGTTTTCCAGTTCCCAGTGTTCCCTGTACCTGTATCCTGTGCTATCCTGGTCAAGTGCCGTGCTGAGCTGTAGTCGTGCTGTGCTGTATTTCTCGCCTGTCCTGCTACTCCACGTCTGACATCTACCTGCTGCCTAGTCCCAGCAGAGCCTGGCTCGCTACTGTCCGAGCTGCCACAGGCACACTATACGAACTATAGACTGTGACCTGCACCCTGTTGGCCAGCTGCCATACCGTCAAGGCGGTACGGCCCACTGGGTCCACGAACCCAACGTGACACTAATAGATCTAAAAACACTGTAGCAGCAAACTTTGTGAAAACCAAAATTTATTTCAGTCTCAAAACTTTTGGCCAGGACTGTACATCTAGTACACGTTAACATAATAAACACACACGGAGGTATCCCACATCTGTTGATGAGCATATATAAACAAACCCTGTCTCAATCCAAAGCTATGGTCCCTGCTTGGGAAGCAGGATGTTAGAGTGCTACATGTTCTAGAGGCAGGGATTAAAGCTCTTAGTCCCCGGGCAATTGCTGTACCTGGGCCCACCCTCTAGCCAGTGACACTTGGTTCCACCATATGTGATCAAATGTCACTCTGTATACGGTGTATAAAGACTATGACGTTTTTTCATAAATAGTGAGATTTTTCCATAATTATATTATTTTAATTAGTATGGTAACTTATTGCCCCTCAACACTAGTATTTCTCCTGCCCCTGTATGTAGGGTGGGGGTTATGAGTTCTTCTGAAGAAAGGACCCATTAGTGACCGCAATCTGTAAATTTAGCTACGCCTTTGATGTATCCTGTCTTGTTTTAACCATTTTATAGATGGCCATAGAAAAGGAAAAAAAATCTAGAAAGCTAAAGCATTGCCTTAAACAGTTTATTAAGCTGTGTGAGGGCATGCAAGAAAATAAATGATCGTGGCATGACAGATTGTGCTGTGCGGTCAACTTCTTTGACATATAGTTCCAGCTTTAAAAAAACAAACATAAAGCCGTGTAGAAATGTGAATTTCCCTACACTGGAAGGGTTAGTTGATTCACATTTGCACAGATCAGGATACTTTCCAAACACACAGAGCTCACTGTAGGCCTTAGGATTTATGAAAGGAAAGGTGCTCCTTAAAAGGGCATAAGTGCTTGTGTGATTGGCTATGGAGAGTCAGGGTGACCCGCTGCTTGTGTGAATGTGTGTCTATGGAGAGATGTGGGAGAGCAGCTGAAAGGGGGCGGATCGGCCTACCCAGAACGTTCCAAGCACACAAAGAACAGCACCAGCAACCAAATAAGGAATTGTCAGTGCAGGATTTTCAGAATACAAGTTATTTTGGGAGATTGGTAGAAAGCTACAGCAGGCAACGCTTGTGTAACTCAGGGATTTCTTTTCAGGCTTGAGAGTAAATAGCAAAAGAAAAACACCCGTCTTATGATCTCTTCTGGTTTTATCCTCTCTGGCTGTTCAAAACATGTTTGATATTTTACCATAAGCCCTTGACTCTGATGCATTGTCTTGTAAAGCTGAGCATTCTGCAATACAGTGAGCCAGCCTTAATATCCCTGCTTTAATTCATGGGAAGAGGTTTATAATTCCATCAGTTCTGTCTGACCTCGCATGAGTTGACCACCTTGCTTGAGAAAGTTCTAAGAATACATACTGCGGTACATTGTAGAGCTTTATCTGTACTGGAAGACTGCTCTACTATACCTGCCCCTGTTTAATCAAGTTTAGGATACACTGACATTTTTATCAGCCGTTTTAGTGGTTATGGATGTATTCGAGATCAGCGTTATAGGGATTTCTATGAGCCCATACTGATCTTCCTCGAGCCTTTTTACAAATTTTACATTCTATATGCACTCAGGGCCGTATTCGGAGTTGGTGCTGCCCTAGGCACTTTTAGGGCTCATGCCCCCGATAACGCAGCTTTCCGCTGAAAAAATCGCAACGTGTGCTAATTGTTGCAGGTTTTACCTCCCAATGAATTCAATAGGGAAAACCTGCAACAGAAAATCAGCGATCCTGCAGCATAAATTGACATGCTGCAGATTAAAAAAACGCACCACAGGTCAATTAATGAATGTTTTTTCTGTGGGGTTTTTATGCAGCGTGTGGATGAGATTTGTCAAATCTCATCCACTCTGCTGCTATTGTATTATGCTGCGTTTTTTTCGCAATGGAATCCGTTGCAGAAAATCTGCAGTGTTTAAGCTATGTGTGGACAAACCCTTTTTGGCGTATCTCGGGTGCGTGTGCCACTATAAACCTAGTGCGGGGACTCCTTCAGATACAAAGGAATCCTCACACTAGGAGTTTTAAGCATCGGCGGGGCTCAGCAATAAAGTTTCCGTTGATGCAGGCCTTGTGTTTTCTGATCAGGCTTGTTCCAGCGAACGAAGACAGGCGGCGTGATGACGTCATCGAAACCACCTGCGCGATAAGAAAGCGCCAAACGATGAGGTTATTAAGAGCTAACCCCCTAGTTATGTCCTCCTGGAAGACATGGACCAAGGTCAGACAACACTTAGGTTTAAACCCTAGATTTTTCCCTACTCCTTCCTTGGGTCGATGATTTTGAATTTCAAAATGCCAATCCCCATACGGTCTTTCGTAGATGAGCTCTGAAGGGGTTGACTTGCATAAACCAAATAATTGACATGCTTACTCGACGTCCCTACTCATTTAATGAACTACGTATACAATACGATTTCTTGGGACATTTTATTACATGCAGGCCTGTAGCTATGCTCACAAGGTCATTCGACACTTACAGGATCAAGACTGGGATGACTTCTTCTGTCACTTAAATCCATCTCATCAATGCCAAAAAAGACTGATTACTACCAATTATAATACTTTAAGACAAACGTTTGACTACACTAAATTGTGAACAGGCATATCTTACTGGGTCGACCACTTCGATCAAATAACCCATGACTACATCCTGTCATCTGTAACTCAGGCCGCCAAATACCTCCCATCAGCCATGTACTGGGAAATGTCTTTTAAAATAACTAATAGGGTTTACGTCTCCACTCACAGGGGCTTTCTCAAGGGTAACTCCTCTGACCATTCTTGTTTAAAATGCGGAGCACCACACACAGATTTATTACATTGTCTCTGGTTATGCCCAACTATTGTTGACTTTTGGCAAAAAGTACAGCATTTTGTATCAAACACCCTGTCTATACAATGCCCCTCCACCCAGCACTGGGGTCTATTTGGGATACTGCCACCTTCTATGACCCCCCTCCCGAAGAATGATAAAAAACTATTATATTATATCTCTGCGGCTGCTAGGAAGGCGATCCTCCAGGTTTGGATAAACAATGCACCCCCCACACATCATATTTTCCTAGAAAAAGTATCATACCTCTTCAGAATGGATTGGGTGGAAACCTCCCTTCGAAAAGAGCACAAAACTGAAACCTTTTTTAAGTTATGGGAGAAATTTATACCTCTGTTACCACTTCATATAAAACAAAAAACAATTGCAATCTTTGGTTCCACAACTTGGTATCTGGAACATCAGCTGACTGGTGTGGCACCGATTACAATATGATTCCTTAATATCTGTACTACCTCATGATGATCATGGAGGATACACGTGTCCATCTCCTTTCCCCTCCTCCCTCCCTCTATCCTTTCCCTTCCCCTTTCCTTATGGTTTATTTAGTGTCTGTTATGTCCTGTGACTTCTTGACACCTTTTCAATTTGTTTTTGGGGCAAAATCTCTGACCCCATCGTTGTTTTATCAATGATCCTTTGATGTATACTATATAATATGTGCAATAATGGTATACATGTTCAGAGATGCTGTTGTCATGGGACATCTTGTTGATTCTTTGATTGTAACGTTTGCAAAAAGAAAAAATACAAATTCAAATAGAACACAGGCAGTTGTTAGGACATGCCCTAACAACAGGAAATATGGTCAGACAGCCCTGGGGTCCTTCAATGGACCCTGGATTGTCTGCACATATATGGTATGTCCCTCAATCGCGTCACAGGGATTCCCTGTGACGTCATCCAAGGGGCATCCCCCTTTGCATTTTCCCCTTGAATGCTGCGGCAATAAAACAGTTAAATGTTCATATACAGTCCTGGCCAAAAGTTTTGAGACTGACCCAAATTTGGGTTTTCACAAAATTTGCTGCTTCAGTTTTTATAGTGGCAATTTCCATTAACTCTTGATTGTTATGAAGAGTTATCAGATGGATTGCAATTAATTTCAAAGTCATTCCTTGCCATGAAAATGAACTTAATCACAAAAAAAACATTTCCACTGCATTTCAGCCCTGCCACAAAATGGCCTGCTAATATCATTTCAGCGTTCTTCTCATTAGCTCAGGAGAAAGTGTTTACGAGGATAAGGCAGCTGATATCACTCTCTCATGCTGATTGAAGAGCAGACTGGTTGCTTTAAAAGGGAGATGGTGCTTGAAATCATTGTCTTCTTCTGTTAATCATGGTTACCTCCAAGGAAATGTGCAGTCATCATTGCTTTGCAACAAAAGGGCTTTACAGGCAAGGATATTGCTGCTTGTAAGATTGCCCCTAAATCAATAATTTATCGGATGATCAGGAACTTCAAGGAGAGAGGTTCAATTGCGGTGTAGAAGGCTTCAGAGCACCCAAGAAAGTTTAGTAAGTGCCAGGACCATCTCCTAAAGAGGATTCAGCTACGGGATCGGTTCAACACCAGTGCAAAGCTTGTTTGTTCTGTATACACAGTGAGGCAAAGGCTTTTGGAGGCTGGCCTGGTGTCAAGAAGGGCAGCAAAGAAGCCACTTATGTCCAAGAAAAACATCAAGGACATACTGACATTCTGCAGGAAGTACAGGGATTGGACTGCGGAGGACTGGGGTAAAGTTATTTTCTCTGATGAAGCCCCCTCAGACTGTTTTGTACATCTGGAAGAATGATTGTCCAGAGAAGAAAAGGTGAGCACTACCATGAGTTCTGTGTCATGCCAACAGTAAAGCATCCGGAGACCATTCATGTGTGTGGTTGATCTTCATCCAAGGGAGTGGGCTCATTCACAATTTTGCCTAAAACACTTCCATGAATAGAGAATGGTATCTAAACATCCTCCAAGAGCAAGTTCTCCCAATGATCCAGGTGAAATTTGGTGATGGACAATGCTTTTTCCAGCATGGTGGAGCACCGTGTCACAAGGAAAAAGTTAAAGTGGCTCGGTGAACAAGCCATTAAAATTTTGGGTCCATTGCCAGGAAACTCCCCAGATATTAATCCCATTGAGAACCTGTGGTCAATCCTCAAAAAGCGGATGGGCAAACAAACACACAGAAATTGTGATAAACTCCAAGTGCTGATTAGGCAAAAATGGGTTGTCATCAGTCAGGATTTGGCCCAGAAGCTGATATCCAGCATGCCAGGGCAAATTGCAGCAGTCTTGAAAAAGAAGGGTCAACACTGTAAATATTGAGTCTTTGCATAAACTTGATGTATTTATCAATAAACGTTTAAAACTTATGAAATGCTTATAACGGTACTTCAGTATACCATAGAAACATTTGACTAAAACATCTAAAAACACTGAAGCAGCAAACTTTGTGAGGACCAAAATTTGTGTCAGTCTCAAAACTTTTGGCCCCTTATTTCTAAAATAAAGAAATCAAATATTTATCTCACCCCCCCCCCCCCCAAAAAAAACCATAAAGAAATGTATTACTGAAGTATCCTATAGTTGCATATGGGCTTAACGTATGCCCAAAGTGTGCCCTTTTAGATATACATATATATGAAATACATCATAAATACTTTTTTTCCAATGCAGGGGATAGAATAAACTTTTACACTATTGTTAATGTTATTGTTTTATAATGAAAATAAATAAAGTGATATATATGCATAATGCCCCCATAGTGCACCTACGCAGGATCATGCCCACATGGTGCCTCCTACACCGTATCCTGTCCCCATAGTGCCTCCCCACACAGAAACAGTGCACCTAAAAATAACAAAAGTAAATACTCACCAACCCCCATTCCCTTGACGAATGGAGCAAATCACTCTGCCGGTCTTCTCCGGTCTGTGGTGTGCCTGCCTGTGCCAAGTCGCTAACTGCAGGTGCATTGTATTCCACTGTATCCATGTCCTGGAGATGCAGATACAGTTAAAATAGGGACATGCGCCAGGACTCCTGAAATAGTGGGTCACGCCGGGATCTGGGATTGTCCTGCTGGATCTGGGACAGTTGGGAGGCATTAGTATTATATCTCCCCCCAGTGCTGGATTCACAACTATACTGCTCAGTACTGCGGTATGATGTCCTCCATGCTGCTGCTGCTTCTGAGGGTAAGCTAGAGAGATTGGGGAACAGGATGTTCTCTTCTCTATGTGTGCAGTGTATAGGAGACATGATAGCAGTTAGGCTCCAGATAGCCAGAAATGGTGTTGTTCCTCAAGTACACACATATGACAGCTTATTCTGGAAAGTCACCTTAAGGCTGGATTCACACGACCATGTTACGTCCGTAATGGACGGAATGTATTTCGGTCGGAAGTCCCGGACCGAACACACTGCAGGGAGCCGGGCTCCTAGCATCATAGTTATGTACGACGCTAGGAGTCCCTGCCTCGCTGCAGGACAACTGTCCCGTACTGAAAACATGATTACAGTACGGGACAGTTGTCCTGCAGCGAGGCAGGGACTCCTAGCATCGTACATAACTATGATGCTAGGAGCCCGGCTCCCTGCACTTTGTTCGGTCCGGGATTAGCGGCCGAAATACGTTCCGTCCAATAGGGACGTAACATGGTCGTGTGAATCCAGCCCAAAGGTCAAGTATGTTTTAATAATTTTTTGTTAGCAATATTTTTTTTATGTAGTGGACATTTAAAAAAGTATTAACCTGTTAGTGACCGCCAATACGCCTTTTCACGGCGGCCACTAATGGAATTTATTCTGATGCATAAGCCTTTTTACGGCGCTGCATCAGAATAAATAAACAGAGCAGGGAGCCGTTAAATCTCCCTGCTCTCAGCGGAGGGCTGGGGGCATCCCTGCTCGAACAGGTGAGATCGATATAAGTATCGATCTCATCCGTTTAACCCCTCAGATGCGGCGCTCAACATCTGAGTTGTTTTGGAGAGAGGGAGGGAGCTCCCTCTCATCCCACTGACACCCGGCGTTTTAAACGGACAGGCAGTAATACACTGTAATACAAAAGTATTGCAGTGTATTATAAAAGCGATCGGAGGATCGCATATTAAAGTCCCCTAGTGGGACTAGTAAAAAAATGTTTAATAAAGTCAATAAAAAAAAAAAAAAAAGTGAAAAACCCAAATTTCTGTTTTCTGTGAATCCTGACAAAAAAAATTTGATAAAAAGTGATCAAAAAGTCGCATCTACTCCAAAATGGTACCAATAAAAACTACAAGTCGTCCCGCAATAAAAAAAAAGCCCTCATACAACTGTATCGGCGGAACAATAAAAAAGTTATGGCTCTTCAAATATGGAGACTCAAAAACAAATAATTTTGAAAAAAGAGCGCTTTTACTGTGTTAAAGTAGTAAAACACGCACACACACACACACACACACACACACACACGCACACACACACGCACACACACACGCACACACACACACACACACACACACACGCACACGCGCACACACACGCACACGCGCACACACACACACACACACACACTGTGCCAGAGTACAGAATACAACACACACACACACATGCTGTGCCAGAGTACACATAGCATACACATATTTTAGTGCAGGGTAAATAACAATGGGTGTGGGGACTGCTGAAAGAAGGAAGAATAACTGGCATACAATGATAAAGGAATCATGTTTAACATCAACATAGTTTACAGGCACAAGGGTGGTGCCAGTACAGTTAATCTAGGGTATCCCTGTTAAGAACAGGTTACAATATTAAGCCATTTATTAAAGACATAGTACATACTTAGAAGGCAGAGGATAAAAAGTAAAGGGGTTCCCTACTCAGGACAAACAGCATCCATATGCCCTATTATAGAATATGTATGTAAGAGAGGGAGCCCCCATATAATATTTATTTAATACCCAGAGCAGATAGTCGCTGGCTACAAATGGTGGCTCTTCCTCTTGAGAACTTGACACAACCATGTATTACATTTGAATGAAATAATGTAATCGAAATGTGAACAAACTAGCGATAACCTAAAAAAAAGTATTAATACATAATGGACGAGATTTATCAATACTGATGCACCCTCCAAGCAGTTTATCAGTTGCCTTCCCGGTCTTATACTCATCAACAGAGCGCCCACACTGTTGATGATTACGGGGTGGGTAAAAAACAATGCTTGGTCAGTTCTGCCATTGATTTCTGCCACTATTCTAATCAAAAAAGTGGCAGAAAAATGTGTTAAATAAGTTTCGCGTTTTCAGATACACTCATACGTGTTGGAAAAATCGGTGTGAAAACTTAATAAATCTGGCATTCAGCCCAAACACCATATTTTTCAATTAATATATGCAAAAATAACCTGGCATAAATACATTGATTAACCTGCCTAAATGTGCCGCAGATCTGCACCATTTTTTTTCAACTACGGCAACTGGTAACTGCATTTTTGCAAAACTTTTGTGGTCATAGAGACATATCAGTAGTTTTAATTGGTGGGTGTCTGGGAGCTGAAACGCAGTGTCGCTGAAACAAAGGTGCAGAAGCGCTCAGCTTAGCGCTCTGCACATTCGACTGTGATCTGCGCTCCTTGTTAGGCTGGAGACGATCTCATGACAAGAAGCGCCGATAACAACCGAAGGTCCAGAGCACTCAGTTGAGCGCTTCTGCACCTTTGTTTCAGCGATAGTGGGGGTCTCCGCACCCGGACTGCCACCGATCAAAACTTCCGATATGCCTCTATGACATATCACAATTTTGTAAAAGTGCAGTTACTTCTAAGGATGTGTAAACAAACAATCCTACTTTCTGGTGTGCAAGGGAATTGTCAATGCATGGCTATGGACAAAAGGGGAAAGGTGTACATTACTCCATACTTTACATCTCTTAGGGTATGTTCACACGGCTTATTTTCAGCCGTTTTTTGGGCCGTAAACGGACGAAAAATCTGAAGCAGAACGCCTCCAAACATCTGCCCATTGATTTCAATAAGAAAAATGGCGTTCTATTCCGACCGGGTGTTTTTTTACGCGGCCATTTTGAAAAAGGCTGCATAAAAAACGCCCGCGAAAAAGAAGTGCATGTCACTTCTTAAGCCGTTTTTGGAGCCGTTTTTCATTGACACTATAGAAAAACAGCTCCAAAAACAACCGCGAAAAACGGCGCATTAAAAAATGCCGCAAAAAACACGAGTTGCTAAAAAAACGGCTGAAAATCAAGAGCTGTTTTCTCTTGAAAACAGCTCCGTATTTTCAGACGTTTTTTAGTAAGCATGTAAACATAGCCTTAGGCTCCTGCTGCTGTATGCTAGATCACTGCACACAGCCGGCATAATTGTTATCATTGTTCGTAGTCACCGTCACAAGTAAGTATATACTAGTCCTTCTCAAAGAATTGGAATATTATCAAAAAGTAAATTTATTTCAGCAATTCAATTTAAAAAGTGAAACTCATATATTATATAGATTCATGACACACAGAGTGATCTATTTCCAGCATTTTTTTCTTTTAATGTTGATGATTATGGCTAACAGTTAAAGAGGCTCTGTCACCACATTATAAGTTCCCTATCTCCTACATAATCTGATCGGTGCTGTAATGTAGATAACAACAGAGTTTTTTATTTTGAAAAACAATTAATTTTGAGCAAGTTATGCACAATTTTAGATTTATACTAATTAGTTTCTTAATAGACAAGACTCGCGAGATCACATGTGCTGTCATTCACAGAAACTTTGCCGAAGTGTCGGGAGTGTGAATATACATCGCATCATGACTGAAAGCAATGTCTATTCACTCCCAAGACACTTCGGTAAAGTTAATGTGGGAGTATGTGACAGTACAGCGTGATCTCGCAAGATCATGCTGTGTTGCGAGTACTGCTAAAAATGAATGGAGAGAAGTGTATGACGCTGATTGGTCAGCATCATACACTTCTCTTTACAATGCCCAGTTGGTAAAAAAGTAAAAACACGCCTAGTTGTCTATTATGAAACTAACTAGCATAAATCTAAAATTGTGCATAACTTGCACAAAATTTATAGTTTTTCAAAATAAAAAAACACTGTTGTTATCTACATTACAGTGCCGATTACATTATGTAGGAGATAGGGCACTTATAATGTGATGACAGAGTCTCTTTAATGAAAACCCCAAATTTAGTATCTCAGAAAATTTGAATATTGTATAAGTCCAATTTTTAATACCGAAATGTTGGCCTATTGAAAAGTATATCCAGTATATACACTCAATACTTGGTCGGGGCTTCTTTTGCATGAATTGTGGCATCAATGCGGCGTGGCATGGAGGCGATCAGCCTGTGGCACTGCTGAGGTGTTATGGAAGCCCAGGTTGCTTTGATAGCGGCCTTCAGCTCGTCTGCATTCTTGGGTCTGGTGTCTCTCATCTTCCTCTTGACAATACCCCATAGATTCTCTATGGGGTTTAGGTCAGGCGAGTTTGCTGGTCAATCAAGCACAGTGATGCTGTTATTAAACCAGGTATTGGTACTTTTGCCAGTGTGGACAGGTGCCAAGTCCTGCTGGAAAATGAAATCAGCATCTCCATAAAGCTTGTCAGCAGAGGGAAGCATGAAGTGCTCTAAAATTTCCTGGTAGACGACTGATGCTGACTCAGGACTCAGAAGCAAAGGAGCGCCTAGAGGATTTTTTAGAATATATTTTAGGCACCATGTCAGGTTTGCAGAGGTCTTGTGCTGCCAAAACAGTGGAAACTCCCCTAAAGTGACACTGTTTTGGAAACTACACACCTCAAGGAATTTATCTAGGGGTATAGTTAGCATTATGACCCCACAGGTCTTTTGCTATATTTATTGGGGTTAAATAAAAATCTACTTTTTTTCCTCAAAAAAACATAGAAATTTTGAAATTTACAAAGAATAAGGAATAAAAAGCACCCCAAAACTTGTAAAGTTATTTCTCCCGATTATGGCAATACCCCATATGTGGTAATAAACTGCTGTTTGGACCCACGGCAGGTGTCAGAAGGGAAGGAGCGCCATTTGGATTTTAGAGCGCAGATTTTGCTGGATTGGTTTTCAGTGCCATGTCGTGTTTCCAAAGCCCCTAAGGTACCAAAACTGATCCCATTTGGGAAAGTACACCCCTTAAGGAATCTTTCTAGGGGTATAGTTAGCATTTAGACCCCACAGGTCTTTTGCAGAATTTATTAGAATTAGGCAGTGAAAATGAATATCAACATTTTTTCCACTAAAATGTTGAATTTTTTCATTTTCACAAAGAATAAAGGAGAAAAAGCACTCAAACGTTTGTAAAGCAATTTTTCCCGAGCACGGCAATACCCCACGTGGTCATGTTTTTTTTATTAGAAATTAATTAACCCTTTTAGGACTGATCCATTTTTTGCTTTTTCATTTTAGTTTTTCCCTCCCCGCTTTCCAAGAGCTATAAGGTTTTAAATTTTTTTCTTTTTCTGTTAATAGGGTCGTGTGAGGGCTTATCTTTTGCGGGCGGAGTTGTCGTTTCTAGTGAAACCATTTAAAGTACAATTTAATGTACTGGGAATTATAAAAAAAAAGTCTTTGCAGGTTGAAATAGGAAAAAGCTGCGATTCCTCCATTGTTTTTTGGGTTACCTTAAAAAAAAAATGGAGACTTAGAGGCTCTGTCACCAGATTATAAGTGCCCTATCTCCTACATAATCTGATCGGCGCTGTAATGTAGATAACAGCAGTGGTTTTTATTTTGAAAAACGATCATTTTTGAGCAAGTTATGAGCAATTTTAGATTTATGCTAATTACTTTCTTAATAGACAACTGGGCGTGTTTTTACTTTTTACCAAATGGGCGTTGTACAGAGGAGTGTATGACGCTGACCAATCAGTGACCAATCAGTGTCATACACTTCTCATTGTTCCAGCCCAGCATGATCCACAGCACAGTGTGATTGTGCAGTGAAAGTAGCTGGGCTGGAACAATGAGAAAAGTGTATGACGCTGATTGGTCACTGATTGGTCAGCGTCATAGACTCCTCTGTACAACGCCCATTTGGTAAAAAGTAAAAACACGCCCAGTTGTCTATTAAGAAACTAATTAGCATAAACCTAAAATTGCTTATAACTTGCTCAAAAATTATCGTTTTTCAAACTAAAAACCACTGTTATCTACATTACAGCGCCGATCAGATTATGTAGGAGATGGAGCATTAATAATCTGGTGACAGAGCCTCTTTAATACGATTAAGGTGATACCAAATTTATACAGTTGTTTTTATATATTTTACTACTTTTACAAAATAAAAACTATTTGTAAAAAAACAAAACGTTTTATTTCAGCATATTCCGAGAGCCATAACTTTTTTAATTTTTTGGTCAATTGAGCGGTGTGAGGGCTTATTTTTTGCGGGACGAGCTGTAGTTTTTATTGGTACCATTTTTTCGTACATACAACATTATAATCACTATTTATAAAAAAAAAAAAATGAAAAGCTAAGGTGACCAAACAAACTGCGATTTTGGCGTTTTAACTTCATTATTTTTTATGGCGTTCATCGTGCAAGTTAAATAATGGTATATTGTAATAGTGCAGACTTATACAGATATCAAAACAAGTCTCACAGTGTTAATCACCTCCAACGCCCAAACACTATATATAATCAAAATAGAAAAATATCAATTTTATTGGATACAATATAACAAATAGAAATGTATAAAAACAATTTTGAGGATCTAAAACAAGGTCTGTAAGAGGACCACTCCACAGGATGGCATTATTGCCATAAAACAGTTAGCACACTGCATAATACATGTATCTATCATATACACAAAAAGTGTGGCAGGCTATCCGGTAATATTAATGAAGAGGTTAATCATTAACCCCTTAATGACCGCCGATAAGCCTTTTCACGGCAGTCATTACTGGGCTTTATTCTGATGCAATAGCCTTTCTACAGTGCTGCAACAGAATAAAGTAAGCAGAGCAGGGAGCCGTCAAATCTCCCTGCTCTCAGCTGCCAGATGTAGCTGAGGGCTGGGGGCGTCCCTGCTCGAACGTGTGAGATCGATATTAGTATCGATCTCACCCGTTTAACCCTTCAGATGTGGTGCTCAATAGCGTGCACCACATCTGAGTTCTTTTGGAGAGAGGGAGGGAGCTCCCTCTCATCCCACTGACACCTGGCCTCCAGCTGGTCCTCATAGGCTTCCGTGCATGGCAGACCCAGAGGCCGTTGTATGGCCTCCGGTTTTGCCTTGTCAACCAATGGCAGCACCCGCAATCGGTCCCTGGGAAAGTTTGTCCAGTTTGTTGCTACAACAAACTTTCACTGCGATCACATGATCTGGACCTGAACCAATCATGTCTCTGGGACCAGAGACTCTGAGACACTCGATCGCGCTGTTAGCACTCACCGTGAATTAATTTTTGAAATTGGGCTTATACAATATTCTAATTTTCTGAGACACTAAATTTTGGGTTTTCATTAACTGTTAGCTATAATCATCAACATTAAAAGAAAAAAATGCTGGAAATAGATCACTCTTTGTGTAATGAATCTACAGAATATGAGTTTCAATTTTTTAATAGAATTACTGAAATAAATTACATTTTTGATGATATTCTAATTCATTGAGAAGGACTAGTATGTGACATATGGATTGGTTTCACAGGACTTTGGCATAACTACACCGAGAGAAGATCTGTCAACCAAGCTGCATTATTGTAAACTTTAGAGGTAAAACAGCAGTGGTCGGTTCAGAATAAGTATTTGTTTTACTTCAAATGCACCATGGTCCTTTTATTATACTATGCCATCATATTACAATTCTTTATATGATAAACTCTCTAACAATCCTCTTACATTTATAGAAAGAATGTTTTGCAATTTGTCTTTTGGAGCTTTTGTAGTTAGATGAAGTTTCACTTCACTTTAGATTTATTATCAATGTTTTCTTTGTAATACGAGTGTACTCTGAGACACGGGGCTTGTGAAACTGATAGACACCAAACTTTACAGGGGTGAGTCAATATCCGGATAGTAAAATTTTCTGTAAACTGCTACCATCAGCCCAATAGTGTAATATTCATCTTTTGTGGAGTTTTTAATGTGACCTTCTGCGACCTCTTGATGTCATGGAAGTAAGATTCTCCTATCCTTTCCTGTGTATGTCTGTATTTCGCTAAAAAAAAGGCTCATCATTTGGCTCATGTATATAGGAATCCTGATCATCTGTGACTACACCAGTTAGACCCCTTAGCATGTTAAGTCATTGCTGAGTAATGGCCTAAAAGCAGATGATGAGCTCTGCTCACTACATGACATATCAGGATATTTAGAAGGCAAATATAAGCTTGTAAAGTCTCCTCTCTAACTCCGCACTTTGAAGTACAAAGACTTGAATGCAATGTCTTCTCGGATCAAGTAACACATCGTGTCATATAGCTTGTTGATCCCTACGTTTTGCCACTTGGACATTTTTAACTCCTTCCCGCCGCAGCCCTTTTTCAGATTTTCATTTTAGTTTTTTCCTCCCCACATTCCAGAAGCCATAACGTCTTTATTTTTCCGTCGATATAGTACTAGGAGGGCTTGATTTTTGCGGGACAAGTTGTAGTTTTTCGTAGCACCATTTATTTTGACATATAATGTACTAGGAAACGGGAGAAAATATATTTGTGGGGTAGAAAATGAAAAAAACAGCGTTTCCTCCATGGTTTTTTGCGTGCCGTTTTTACGGAATTTACTGTGCAATTAAAACAACATGTTAATTTTATTCTGTGGGTCAATACGATTACGCCGATACCAAATATTTGTAGTTTTTTCTATATTTTACAAGTAAAAACCTAAGTGTAAAAAAGAAAATTTATTTTGTGTTGCCAAATTCCAAGAGCCATAACTTTTTTAGATTTCCGTCGATTAAGTTGTAGAAGGGCTCATTTTTTGCGGGATAAGCTGTAGTTTTTAATAATACCATTTTGGTGTACATGCGACGGTTTGATCACTTTTTATTACATTTTTTGTGGGAGATGAGGTGACCAAAAAATAGCGATTCTGGCGTTTCCAATTATTTTTTTTACGGCGTTCACCGTGCGGGTTAAATAATGATATATTGTAATAGTTTTGACAATTATGTTTATTTATTTATTTTTTTACTATGCTCTAGGGGGGAAATGGGTAAAGGGTTTTTTTTTTTTACTCTTAAATTTTCTTATTTTATTTTTTTTACACAAAAAAGAAAAAATTTATTTAACTCATTTTTACTTTTTTTATTAGTCCCTCTAGGGGACTTCAACCAGCGATTGTTAGATCGCTTGCACGATATACTGCAATACTAATGTATTGCAGTATATCGTGATTCTGCCATGTAACTATTAAACCCTGCCGGAGGCAAGGCTTAATAGGCGTACAAAGATGGCGGACCTGGGGACCTTCATTAGGCCCCCAGGTAGCCATAGCAACCATCGCCCCCCGCGATTGCATTGCGGAGGGCGCGATGAGCTGTTAGAGGGGGTCGCACCCTTCTTTCTAACGATTTAAATGCTGCGGTCGTTATTGACCGCAGCATTTAACGAGTTAAACGAGCGGGATCGCGCTCGAGCACGATGCCGCTCGTTACTCTGAAGTGTCGGCTGTAACAAACAGCTGACACTCGCATCGTATGGCACTCCATACTTCCCCTACCCGACTTTGGCGTATGGATATGTCAAATGTCGGGAAAGGGTTAAAGTATCCTTTAGAGGGCAGTGAAAGTTAAGTATTGGAATAATGTCACTAAGGTGAATCTAGTAGAGATGCCTGCCTTTCCACACAGAAAAGCAGGACTCAGTACTGTGCTTAAATTGCAATGTCAGCAGTCATTGGCTGGCATTTGCGTAATGTAAACCTTTAGAGAGGATTTCCACCCAAATTGACCGTATGTACCGCCTGAGTCCTGTCCATGATCCGTGAAAAGTTAGGACACGTTCTATCTTCCAACGGATCAGAGAGTCGGGTTCGTGTTCACCCACTGAAATGAATGGGTGCGTGAAAACTATCGGGTGCCACGCGGATGCCGTAAAAAACGGCCCCAGTAACACTCAGTCGTGTGCAAGAGGCTTAAAATTGCTCATAATTAGTAAATAAGAAAGTAATGCAGCAACAAAATGGAAAAGGTGAATATCTCAGTACATTTACCTATATTGCTATTGCTCTATCTTCCTATTTGCCAGTGTATGGCGGATTTAACATTTTCGATGGAAATCCTCTTTAAGAGCAGATCTATCAGATGCTAATGGGGATTTCTCTTCTCCTTTGTCATATTTTAGTGTAAACAGTTTTTGAGAATATGTCCTATCTTATTCCCATTTACAAAGACATGTAATCTTCCCTCCTGTGTTGTTCCTGTGCCTGGCTTTGTCAGCCTGTTGTGTGTATACTGTGTATAGGCCGGGTCAAGCGGAGTCCAGTACCTCCCAGGCAAAGAAATGTTGACCAAGTGTCCCCAAGGCTATGGCCAGGTAAAATTGTGAACAAAATGGCCCGGCTCACAGTATATTACACATTCTACGCCTATAAGTTACTTATGCCATCTCCTTGTTTAATGTTTTGTACATTTACTTCTTAGCTTCATGATTAAGAGGTAAATTTTGCAGGTGCCATAGAGCCTATATCACATAGCTAGTCAGAGCACTTATATAATAGAGCCAGCAACAGTGCACATATAATAGGGAAAGCCACTATGTCCAGATAACAAGACACAGCCACAAGGGGGGGAATATATCAAAAGATTTACGCCAGTTCTTTGGAGTAACAAAGTTGCATATTTTGTCGTACACCATGGCAGCGCTGAAATTTGCGGATTTTTAATTTTCTCATTACTTTCCAAAAGTGACGAGAAAGGGGGCAGGGTTTAGCCAAATGGGGTGAGGCCACCGTCAGAACAACATATTCATCATAATTTACGTCAGAAACTGGCATAAGTTATGGTGCAAATTTACCCCTACTAATAGCAGGAGTAGATTTGTATTTCTGTTGCATGAACTACCAAAGATGCGCCAAATATATTAAGAGGTGTGCAGCTCTTAATATAGTTGGCGATTTTCCGCAGACGTAAATTAGTTTGACTGTTGTTTGAAACGACAGTCTTAATATATTCCCCCCATTGTCTCTATAAGACGGCCGGCCGGCCAGTTATAAGAAGTACATATAACTGTTCTAGCCAAATCGCCCCAATACTGTGATAACTAAATTAGCCACCGTGCTTCCATAGCATTGCCAGACACAGTGCCCCAAGAAGATGGTTAGCCACAGTGCCCACATAAAATTGCCACTAAGTCACTATGCCTTCACGACAGCTACAAGGTCATCAAAATATTGCCAGCCAAAGAGCCAGAGAACAAAGTCAGCTGGAATATGAGGCCCACCATTCAGTCCTGCTCCAACCCTGGCAGAATAAAACTCTGAAGATGTGACATGAGGATACTGCATTTATTTTCTAGATCGGTGGGGTGTACACACTAGGGCATATATACCACAGATTAAGAACCTATGGCCTAGAATATGCAATTATTGCGATATATCATTCATTTTAGAACACATGTAGTATTCAGTACTATTAAGTCAACATTTGGTGCACTTATTAAGTGTTTATGATGTGGTTAGAGACTGGAATTCATCTACTCTCTTCATAAGTTCTTATTTATCTGACTCTATGACATACTTTGCAGCCAGTAAATATTGCAATTTTCAAATCTTAAAATTCTTGATAGCAGCAGAATATACTGATCTGTAACTAAATACATCACACTCAAATCCATTATTGTTTTCTGTGTATAACTAAAAGAAGAAGGGAACAGAACGTTCTCAGTACATGATCGCCTCCTTATACAGTGTCCTGTTATCTTGATTTATTAGGGGCAGTTACCGCTTTATTGAGGTTGAGTATGATTAATGGAAAACATTTTTTACCAAAACATATTAAAACATATATTGCAGTATTTTGTGATATGGGTATTTAACCCAGAGGAAGGCTGATAATCCAGCAATATCTATGTCATAATATATATATATATATATATATATATATATACACTGTGTAGTGTCTCACAGAATTTTTATACAAAATTGCTGTTGGTGGAATGATCATTCGGCAGACAGCTATGTTCTCTGACTCCCCCGTAAACATGCCCATTTGGCTCAGCCGAGTGTGCATGTTACTCCATGGTGGGGCGAGGGTTAAGCAACTGCTATACAGCTCTAGTACAACTATAGCACAAGTCCTATCTGTCCCTGGCTTGTAGATGACAGCTTACTGTATATGTTTAGAGAACAATAAATGTTATTATCCCAAGGAAAACTATGGCTGGAGCTGTCTAGCAGAGCGCTTTCACCAAAGACCTCCATTTATATGTATTAGTATTTGGCCATTTTCCCCACCAGTATCCAGCATTATCCAGCCATTGAGACCTAGAAACCCAGCTGCTGCTTGTAAATGCTGATTTATATATTTCTTGTTGCTTATATGGCGCCAACATATTTGTAGCACTGTACAGATTTTAATAATTCACACCAGTCCCTGAACTTACAATATAATTTGGGGCCATTTTCAGAAAAAGCCAATTGACCTATCAGTATCAGAAGAAAATGGAGTGCATGGAGGAAACCCACACAACACTGGGAGAACGTACAAGCCGTGCAGATGTGATCTCTAGTCGAATCTGAAATTAGATCCAGGTGTTACACAACAAAAAGTGCTAACCACTGAGGCATAGTGCCATTATAGCATTTTTTACTTTTCTGTACAGTGCGTTCAACAACATGAAAGACTATTGTATTTCTCGATATTTCCCTGGTTACAGAAGTGGTGGCATATTAATGCAGTTATACATAGAAAAGTAAGGGCATGTTATACAATCAGTTGGCACAAACTGCATTCCTTGTTGCACAGTTGTAATCTGATGAAGAATAACCTACAGTGAAAGGTTGTGAGTAGTCGCCAGTGCCATGAACAATGCTGCCTTATCTTATCACATTATTGCTATACAAATATTAACAGGGATGTCACACATATCAGGTATCCGCTGGAAGTCTTCAGCATTCACTGCAGTTCTCCGCCTAGAGCTGTTCAAAGGCATGAGATTTTTGGGATTTGTCGACAATCTCATATCTATGCTTACACCCAGACTGTCCACTGTAGTTTGCTTTACAGCAGGATGTAGTATTTACCACTAATGGAAGAAAAATGTTACAGCAGGTACAATAGTGTTCTGAGCAGATTTCTATTGGTTAGAGATTATTTTCTTACTACCATAAAGGAACGACTCTCAACTGTCAAATTATTCAGATTATCCATCAAAATTTTTACATTTATGGTCATATTTGCATAGGCTGGGTTCTGTACCCCAATAAGTACCCCCCACGCCACCACCAACAGACAGATTTCCAGAGAATGAATTATCAGTATGTCACTCTGATCTATCCATTTAAATGCAGAGACATTTTAATAAGTTCAAGGCACTTTCTCAACTTCAACATTTAAATCACAGGATTAATATTGAAACTAGAGAAACCCCTAGCAAATTAAAGTTCCATAAAGAAGCAATAAATCGTGAAATGCTGCTTCGCAAGGACGAGTTTCCACCCAGCCGTCAGATAGGATCGCTCTGATGAGAATGGCTTCTAGATCCTCAATGTACAATTTTTCAAACCACCAAATTTTCGTCCATAGTTTATAAAAGTGGTCCCGTGTTAAAGGGATCTAAGATCCAACATCAAGGTCACTTTAGGGGAGATTTAAAAAAACAAACAAAAAAAAAAGTGCAAGAGACAACTGGTGCACTTGCCCATAATGACCAGCGATTAGATCAGTTTTTCTTTTTCTGGGCATACATCTCCCTGTATGTGTAAATTCACTCATACATGAAGCACCACATTCCCTTTATTGTTTACATAGGCACAGCATTTCGTCCATATAAGTGGCTGTACCTGGTATTACAGATGGTCCCTTTCACTCACAGGAGCGCTGTGTTCCTGTCACGATCCTGTTGTATGTGGACCCACTAGGCCGCTCCGCCTAGCGGTGTGGCAGCTGTACAAACTACAGTCTGTCATGGTCACAGGGTATGTGGACCCACTAGGCCGCTCCGCCGTAGCGGAGAGGCAGTTGACCAGGTCTCAGTCTATAAAAAGTCTAATGGCAGTTCGTAACACACGGGTACCTGAACTAGTCCAGACGGTGGCTGTGGCTTCAGCACGGATGGAGGTCAATGCAGCAGGTTGCGCCAGACGTGGAGGGCAGTACAAGATGTGGCAGAAGTCACTGGACGTGGCCTAAGACACTGGATGTGGCAGAAGACACTGGACGTGGCAGAAGACACTGGACGTGGCAGAAGACACAGGATGTGGCAAACGACAGCAGGTTGAGTAGGACACGACTCCAGGTCTAGTAGGCACAGGAACAAGAACACAGCACCGGATACAGGAACAGGTAACAGGGCACGGGTAACAACTGGAACGGGAAACAATAAGGGACCATTTGCAAGACAGACTTGGGATAAACTAACAACGCTCAGGCAAGGATCAGAAGGGCTGGGGCCTTCTTATAGGCCAGGAAATCATGTGGATTGATGATGATGATTGGTTTCATGTGCGCGCGCTGGCCCTGTAAGAGCGGGCACGAGTGTGCGCATGCACCCTACGGGACACAGCGGACCGGAGCGGAAGTGATGGCTGGCGTCTCCTGGGAAGGAGATGGGGACCAGCGCTCACAAATCCATGGCTGCAGGCGTCGGGAGGTGAGTAAACCCGACGGCCCGTGGCCATGGACGGTACACAGTCTATATAAAGTATATGCAAAGTCTTTAGCACAAGCAGTGGCGTAGCTATAGGTGTCGCAGCGGTCGCAGTTGCGACCGGGCCCCTAAGCCTGGGGGGCCCACGGGCCCCCGTTGCCATACAGCAAGCTTCCTAAATAAATCTTCTGTACCGTGAAGCCGGCACTTCCTGGTTAGTACGGTCACATGGTACACTTAGTGTACCATGTGACCGTGTTCTCACGTGACACGTCTTCCAGACAGTGGAGTGGAAGAGTCAGTTCGGAGGACTCCAGGTAAGCTGCAGTCTGTAATGTAATGTATTGTGTGGTGTTGTAATATAATGTAATGTAATGTGTTGTAATGTAATGTAATGTGTTGTATTGTGCTGTTTGTGGTGGAGAGGAGGGGGGGGCGTTAAATCACAGCCCCCCCTCCTCTCTCCACCGCAAACTCCACAATCCAACACAATACAGTATAGTACACATGACTGTATATGAGCGGGGCTGTGGCTGTGTAATACCGTCACTGCCCCGCTCCTGAGTCCCTGACATGTGCGCGCCGTCAGGATGATGTGATTCGGCCGGCGCTGCACTAATTATCTGCGGCACTGAAGACAGAACATGGCGGGCGCAGTACAAAACACCCCCATGTTCTGTCCTCAATGCCTGAACCGCTGCTCATTAGTGCAGCGCCGGCCGCATCTCCTCATGCTGACCGCGCGCACGCACTTAATGTCAGGAGCGGGGCAATGGCTGAATTACACAGCCGCAGCCCCGCTCTATAACGGCGGAGATCAGAGAAACCGCTCATCTCCGCCGCTATTCTCCTGAATGCTGCGATCACAGCTGACCGCAGCATTCAGGGGAAAATGAGAAGGGGAGATGCCCCTGGATCGTGTCACAGGGAATTCCTGTGACGCGATTGAGGGCCATACCATATATGGGCAGACAGCCCAGGGTCTATTGAAGGACCCCAGTGCTGTCTGACCATATTTCCTGTTGTTAGGGTATACTTAGGTATGTCCTAACAACTGCCTGTGTACTATGTGTACACAGGCTAATGTACTGTAATATAGATATATACCAGTACATTACTATCAGTATATAGGTGTATGCCAGTACATTAAAGTTTAAAAAATAAAGTAAAAACAAAGTAATGTTAAATAAAAAAAAAATACACATACGCCTTTTTTACAATAAGCATTAAAATAAGTCTCAATACATAAAATATACATATAAATCGGTATTGGCGCGGCCGTAATAACCTACACAACAATTTTTTTGCATCATTTATGATGTGTACGCTGTAAAAAATAAAATAAAAACTGCTTTCTATCACTTATTGTGGGACACGAGGTGCGATGATGAATTTAACCTCCATGTGCCTCACATTAAGGGCTCATTTACAGCGTTTTGCGCGCGCAAAAGGCACTTGACAGCTCCGTGTGTCAGCCCCGTATGATGCGCGGCTGCGTGCTTTTCTGTTTGCAAACATACTTTTGACTGCTGTTGCGCGAATCACGCGCGTCCCACGGAAGTGCTTCCGTGAGGTGCGCGTGATTTGCACGCAGCCATTGACTTCAATGGGTGCGTGATGCGCGAACAGCGCACAAAAATAGGACATGTCGTGAGTTTTGCTCAGCGGACTCACGCTGAGCAAAACTCACGGACTGTCTGCATGCCCCCATAGACTAATATAGGTGCGTACGACACGCGTGAAAAGCACGCGCGTCGCACGCACGTATATCATGCTCGTGTAAACGAGCCCTAACAGTAATTAACCCCATGATGTACCTTACACATTAACCCATTATGACTGAGAAACATGATGGGGTTAATTACTATTAATGCGAGGCACATTCAAAATTCATCATCACACCTCGCGCCTCACATCAGAAAACGAAAGAACTTTTTTTTTTTTATTACTGTTGGCAAAGTAAACGAAGTATCGGTATAGTAGTGCAAATTTTGGTATCGTGACATCCCTACACTGTGGGTCGCGTCCCCCTGGGGTTTCGTGTGAAGACCTCCGGGGGGTCACGAGTCACTCACCGAGGTCCCGGTTCCATTCAATGCTGGAGCAAGGAGCTGACATCTCCTTGATCCAGCATTCACTGTGCCCTGAGCGGCTCGACGCAGGCAGGCGGGATGTAGCGTGCCTGTCTGCGCCGAGTCACTCATAGTACACACCGGAGGAGGCGAAGGATCCTCCACCCGACGTGGGAACGGGGATAGGTTAGTAATTATGTTATTTTTCTATTATGCACATATGGGGGCATTATACTGTATGGGGGGGGGGCATTATACTGTATGGGGGCTGATATTGTGGGGGGGGGGCATTATACTGCATGGGGGCTGATAAGATGGGGGGCATTATACTGTATGGGGAGCATTATACGGTATGGGGCTGTTATGGGGGGGGGGCATTATACTGTATGGGGGCTGATATTGCGGGGAGGGGCATTATACTGCATGGGGGCTGATAAGATGGGGGCATTATACTGCATGGGGGCTGATAAGATGGCGGCATTATACTGCATGGGGGCTGATAAGATGGGGGCATTATACTGCATGGGGGCTGATATGGGGAGCATTATACGATATGCGGCTGTTATGGGGGGGCATTATACATTATGGGGCATTATACTGTGTGGGGGCATTATACTATGGGGGCTGTTGGGCAAGGCGTCTGGGCATAGGCGCGCACAGGGGTCTGATGATGATGGTGGTGTTGGGGAGTGGTAGGGGGGCCCAAGCTGAATTCTTGCACCCGGGCCCATGAGCCTTTAGCTACGCCCCTGAGCACAAGAGTACCTGTAAGAGTCCAGACAGACATGAGGTGTAGCAGAGTCTTTGGCACTGATGTAACTTGACGTGGCAGATGACACCAGACGTGGCAGATGACACACTCGACTCCAAATAAAGGCTTTTTATAGTCCAGGATGATCTGGGGATTGGTTAGGGAACTTTTAGTATGCGCTGACCCTTTAAGGCCAGGGACGAGCGTGCGCGCACCTTAGGAAACATTCCAGAGCAGGACGGCCACGCAAGCTGGCATCGCCGAGGGAGACGCTGGCAAAAAGCCAGGGGTCTGCGGTCGCAGCCGTCCGAAGGTGAGGAACGGTGGCGGTCCGCGACCGCAGCCGTTACAGGTCCCTTTATTGTGCTGATCAGCGACATAAGGATAGGCCATTAATGTTAAAGTTCTGGAGAACCCTTTTAAAAGTGGAGTATCCCTTAAGGTAGTCAAAGTACTAGCTCATAATGTAACTAAAACTAATCCAACGCTCCTATTGTAATCTCAGTCATGTATTTGTTCTCCTGTACTAGTAGATAAAATCCACTGACCTTGATATAAATAATACATGAAATGCGGCTTCCTTATTCATAACTTTTAACCCCTCTTATGACATTACGTGTTGTGGCTAGAATTTACCAAGCATTACCCCCTGCCATACTATCATATGTCACTGGTTAAGCCAGCAGTATATTGTAAGGGACTTTGAGTCAGCACAGGTCTATTTTTATCTATCAGTTGGAGGGCGCTACTGCTAGTATAGGAAAACGATGACACAATCTATTCTAATAATACACAGAGAACCATTGCCTTTACTATAGTTTCTCATGAACCTTTGTGTCATGGGAGCTGGGGGATTACTTACTGCCCAAAGTCACGGGGGTCCTTCTAAAGAGTCTCTCCAAGCAATGCTGTGTCTCACACCTATGTAACCTGTACAAGAAATCTACTTCCCAATATGTAGAAGAAAGTGTTTAGAGCCATATGGAAACACTAATGCAGGCTGGTCACCCCACTGACAAGAAATATGGGGTGAGGGGGGTCCCCACACTGCAGGCGAAGATTAATGCACAAGTCGTGGCATAGGATCCCTACACTTTAAATAGCGACATCTACGGTAGAGCCCCCCAAACCAAAGTACAAGGGTATAACTTGCTTCTGGCATCCTGCTGAATTGGGTTATAATGAGGTGCAGATTGGGGATAGTCCTGTCTGTCAGCAGCTCGCACATGTAGCAGCATTGCCAAGAACATTGCACAGCGGGTGCCCTTCGTTTTCACTAGAGAAACTCTGGAGGAGCGGCATTTATCAGGAGGATACCGGCTCTCGAGACTTTAAAAGCAATAAATGCATTTCTGCAAAGTGTAGGAATAAATGTTCCTGTTCACATAATGGGGCCCTGGGAGAACGTCCTATGGTAATGACAGGCAGAGTTATAGATGTCCATATTCTGCTGGTGTCTGAAGGACTAATGCATGGAAATTCCCGTCTTCCCTGCTGTGTATTTGGAGTGCTCCTGTGACTAATGCTATCCTGTTATTCTAGTAGAGAATTGCTATTTGAACAGCATCTTTTTTTTAAAGTAGCTCCAAACTGGTGCTTTACTGTAAGAAGCATCTTCACCTAAAATCTCCCCAAACCTGTAACTATAGGTGCGTGACATCACCGGCTGGGCCGCCCCGTTCATTTACAGCGTGCCGAGGTCTGTTACAGGTGTCAGCAGTCTTAGGGTATGTTCACACGCAGAGTCAAAACCGTCTCAAAATACGGAGCTGTTTTCAAGAGAAAACGGCTCCTGATTTTCAGACGTTTTTGTGCCATTTGCGATTTTCGCTGCGTTTTTTTACGGCCGTTTTTGGAGCTTTTTTCAATAGTCTATGGAAAACGGCTCCAAAAACGTCCCAAGAAGTGTCCTGCACTACTTTTACACGGCCGTTTTTTTACGTGTAATTATCGCAGCGAAAAATGCTCCGTCGGAACAGAACGCCGTTTTCCCATTGAAATCAATGGACAGATGTTTGGAGGCGTTCCGCTTCCGATTTTTCGGCCTTAGACTACCACGTCCCCCATATTGTATAGTCTAAACGTCAGGGTATGTTCACACGGCAACGCCAAATACATCTGAAATTACGAAGCTGTTTTCAGGCGAAAACAGCTCCTGAATTTCAGACGTTTTTACAAGTGCATGCGTTTTTTGCGGCATCCATTACGGACGTAATTGGAGCTGTTTTTCTATGGAGTCAATTAAAAACGGCTCCAATTACGTCCCAAGAAGTGACATGCACTTATTTGACGCGGGCGTCTTTTTACGCACCATCTTTTGACAACGACGCGTAAAGATACACCTCGTCTGCACAGAACATCGTAAAACCCATTGAAATCAATGGGCAGATGTTTGCAGACGTATTGGAGCCGTTTTTTCAGGCGTAATTTGAGGCATAAAACGCCTGAATTACATCCGTAAATAGGCCGTATGAACATACCCTCCCGGTGACTTCTGTCACCATGACAACCGACGATATTGTGGTAATGGCTACCAGCTCCTAGCGTGATCCTCGTGGTAAAAGGATGTCATCCAGCTATAAAGAGCGGACAGCCGTTCTGATATTATGTCAAGCTGTTATATCAACTTTCCTGTTGTTCTTCTATGGTTGGAGAAGAAATAACGGTGGCCATATTGGTTGTCACAGCATTCCCATAAACAGATAACGAAGTAACAGCTGGACATTTGTTTTATTTTTTTTACCAATTGACAAAAGTGGACAAATCAAATAGTTCTATTTACAGGTGATTTGTGATAAAAGAGTTGGCTGAGAGGATGACCACTTATATGCAGGCCGCTCACCATGTTTAACCTTGCCACCTAGACTGGCAGACATGGTACAGTACTGGGTCCTTCCTCCAGGATAAGCAGCTGCTCACACTCACAGCACCCAGCGCTGACGGGTAACGTTTCTCAGTCATCAGTCCTGAGGGAGCCGGCCGGGCAGTGGTGCTCGTACAGCGCTGACGGGTAACGTTTCTCAGTCATCAGTCCTGAGGGAGCCGGCCGGGCAGTGGTGCTCGTACAGCGCTGACGGGTAACGCTTCTCAGTCATCAAGCCCTGAGGGAGCCGGCCGGGCAGTGGTGCTCGTACAGCGCTGCAGCTACGCCTTCTTGTTACACACAGGCAGAAATCCCGCTCAGGGGGAGGGAGGACTCTTATTGTGAAAGTGCAGCTGGACACAGGGCTTCTTTCTGAAGAATCACTGAGTCATGAAGCTGCTTCTCCTCAGTGACTGAGCTGTACAGCACTTACCTGCTGCAAGGAGCGGTACACAGGGCGCACACAGCCGAGGTAAGACCTGCCCCGCCATCCTTCTCATAGTCTCTGCAGCTCCAACCTGCACTTCTTCTGAGGAAACTCTTCCTCATCTCTCTGTAGTAGGACACGCGCACACAAATATATATATATTTGTTATACTGATATATTTAAGTATAGTACATAATACAATGTGTGTGTGAATATATATATATATATATATATATATATATATAGTAACAATAGCTGGAAGCTATATAACCTGCACTAGTTGGCTGCAGCCAACAATTAACATAATCGATTCCCATCTATTGGCGCCCTGTTATGCTTTGTTTGTCCTGAAGAGGCGCTGCAGATAAAACATACCGTGGTTTCCTCACAGATAACAGCTGATACCATCCGCTACTAGTGTGACTAAGGCTGGGTTCACACTGAGCATTTTTAGCAGGTGGCTCTCTGTTTTGGTTGTTATACTCTCATTGAGAGACATAAGAGTTTATCTACCAAAACACAAAAACGTATGCTAAAAGTGCAACAAAAACGCACAGTGCGAACCCAGCCTAAAGGTGCCTTTACACAAGCCGATAATGCGTCATAATAAGACAAGAATGAGCGCGCGCTTGATGATCGCTTAATGTGAATAGCTGTAGTGATTGAACAACTTACGGTACAATACTTGATGGTTTATGTGAACATAAAATGAATCGTTGGTCGTTCTAGCATTGTGGTGTGTGAGCGTGAATCATTTCATTGATAGCTGACATGTGACTTTGCTAAATAGGCGACAAAACGATGAATTTTTAAATATTGAGACAGTAATGTGTGTAAATGTGGGAATCGCTATTCGATCGTTCGCCGTGATCGTATCGATGATCGCTAATCCGAATATCTGTATAACTAGACTTTAAGACTTGCCCGTTGTATTTGCAGAGGAGATTTAGTTGTTTCAGGTCAATGCTCTGTCGGTCTAAAAAATTATTAGATATTCTCAAAAATGACCTGTTGTCTTTAGCTTGAGTAACTGTTGAGCTCAGTACCGCGGTCATTCAGGAGTAGTTTCATTGTGATCGGTCTAGTGTATGATGTGGAGTAAATATCGGCCATAATGTGTGTCTTCATATCTACAGAACTGCCACTGACGGTATTCATATCATTCTAACACTCATGCAGATACATTGTGACATGTAACTTGTAACCGGCGGTATTTATCCAGTTCACCCGATAAGAAAGCTGTGATCTTATTGTGATAAGACTGGCACGGTATCTGCCCGCTGAGATGGTTAATAAATGGTAAGAGGCACAGGGTCTGGCTCACGTCGGTAGTGGAGTACAGCCCGGGGCAGCTCAGGTTCACGCTGTGGCTATGAACATTCGTTTCAAATTGGGTTTTGCAGACAAAAATACTGCAAAGTTTCCTGGCAAAAAGAATGTATTTTTAAGGAACGCTGGGAAGGAAAATGAAAGAGACGGCCGTCTAATGATGTGTTTACAGAAACTTGGAGAGAAGACTTGAAGGGTTGGATATTGGAAGGAGACCAGCATGTGCTGAGACGAAATCCTAAACTAGGACTTTAAGGGGTACAGTCTTTTTACAGGGGAACAGCGGAGGAGAACACGTGCTAGTAATGAGAGAGCTGCTAATTGTATTTGTCCTAGTTATTGGTTCATTTGTGTGCAGGTTTCTTTAAACCTTAATATTATTATCACAATCCCTCTCTTAGGCTACGTTTACGTGAGTAAATCTGTCCGTGTGCATTGCGCTATGCATGGTGTGCTTTTGAGTAGCATAGGTTTTTCATGCACTCGCAAGCACTTTTATCTGTTATTTTTTTCTCAATGTAATTGATGCGTTACACACGGACAGCACACGGATGTGCATCCGTGTGTTGTCCGTGGTTCAATGGGCAGCTAGGTGCGGAAAAACGCACCAATATAGGACATGCAGTGAGTTTCATGCAACGGACACACGCTGTGTGAAACCTCACGCATGTGTGAGTAGCCCCATTTAAATCAATAGGGCCGCGTTCTGTGTGTTGTTTCAACGCGCAGCACACGGACGAGATTCACGCTCGTGTGAATGAGCCCTTGTGCAATCGCTGTTTAATGATCACCTGTTTTCTAGGGGCTATTTACAGACATGTTTTATGGGGAGGTGCCAGGAAATGTTAAATTCATCCAGAGCCTACCTTTTTATTATTGAAACACTCCCACTTCTAAAGAGAACCTGGTGGGGATCACAAGTGCCAGTCCAACCGGATCCCCAGTTTTAAAGGGGTTGTTCCATCAGGACAAATACTGTCCATATTCTCCATAGGGCATATGGATGTCATAAAGTGGGGGGACCCTTCCTTGGGACCCCTCTGTGAGCCAGAGGGGAGAGCCAATGACAAGCAGCGGTTCTCACTTTGGCAGAGCCAAACTGTCCATTTCCACAAGAAAAATCAGCTGTTTGCCGGAGGATATAGTAATAAGACGATCACTTTAATGGAGAGGTGGTCACAAACGCAGAGACAGATTTTAATTGAATAGTCCTAAATAACTTTTTACCTGCATTATCTTAATGGATTTGTAGATGACGTTTTAAAAGAGGAGCTAGCAAACTATTTCATATGTCGGATGGAGGGATTGTAATGATGCTCCTTCATGTGCTCGTAAATGTCGGAGACGTTATCTCCTTAATTATCCTATATGAAGCTCTTCCGAGGTCTAGGATCATTTACGGACTGTGTCAGCCCTGGCACATAATTACAAACCAATATATCTATATCCTTATTCATGGCGAGATCTAGAACCCCGTCATCTGTGTCATGTAAAGAAACGGTACCATAGTTCATGAAGTTATAGAAGTCCATCAAGTCCAATTACTGTGTTGATCCGGAGCAAGGCAAATTTCAATGACCTTAAATTAGGGGTAAAATTGTACTCCCAACAACAATATGGCAATCCCAATAAATCTCTGGATCAATAACCCATGGATGTAATACTTGAAAATGACGCAAGTACAGTTCCAGACCCTCAGATATTATGAGAAGGCACTTAATAATACTCTGTGCATTCCAGTTTTTTTTTTTTTCACACTCTGAAACTATTTTGTAGATTAGTCCAAAGAGTGCCAGACTATTTTTTTTTTTAGCTATATTATTCTACTCTTTCAGATGTTTTATTTTGGAGGTAGACACCACCGGTGATTCACATATTGTGCAAGAAACACAGACAATCCTAGGACGCAGAACTAATAACCTAGTGATCGTATGTATGCTGTATGATGACTCACGCTCTGTCCAGACTATCCCATTCTACAGATTAGCGTCCGCTTGTTTAGCCAGATCGTCCCCTGGTTCCTGTCATTATGCTGTGTGTCACCACACTACTAGACTCATGCCATAAATAAGCTTGTTGTTTTTCCTAGAAAGCACATTGCTATTAAATAGTCCATTTAAGTGCAATAAAGTTTACCTATTTCGGCCTTACTGTACCTCGTTATGCCTCCAATTTCATACCAAGGCTTTTTTCAATTAAAAAAAATGATGGCATGATACATCGGATGCATTGCTTCTTAGAGAATAACTTCATAATAGGGCACCACACAGACTACCAGCAGCACATGGGACGGCAGGGACTCCATATGCTTCCGTACAGCCTAGTGTGCAAGGATTAGTGCGAGTACCCCTTAGAAACATTGTGTGTACCCATGTCATACACATACCACAGTTTCAGAACCTAAATAAGTCTAAGGTCACATCTGCGTTGGAGAGCCACCTTTGCAGATCCAGTGAAAAATGGCAGAAGAAATAGTGCAGCATGTTGCGCTATTTATTTCGGTAAAACGGCTGCCACCCTGACCTAAACCCAACGGGACCTATTAAAGTCAGAGTTTCCTCGTACAATGTTAAAGTCTGTCATGCAATGGCTTTGGCACTTCTGTTTTTTTTTGCGTTTCTGTCCCTATAACGGAACGAAAAAAAGGAATGCAGACTTTTTTCTTATTTTCCCTCCAACAAAACTTGTATGTGTCTTATTATGTGGAAAATATACTGTCCGTGATAATGACCAAAAATTGGTTTTGTAAATAATGTAAACGAAATGATAACATTGTGTTTATTACCACATCATGCGATTAAACTAGAATACAATTCTTTTGCATGTACAGTATATCTCTGTTCAGCAGTTGTTATATTCTTACCTAGCTGTCCCCACAATTTACAACAGTTGCTTGTGACTTTTTCTGATTAGTAGAAGTCTGATTTTATTTCTTCACGTTTTGGAATATTTACTGTAAAGAATTGTTGAAGAGAGCAGCAATTATTTGAGGAACATTTTCAATCTGATATAGAATGCAGTCCGTTTCAGGAATACAAACAAGCAGAAAGTCCAGGAATTTCCTTGTGCAAGTCCCTGGTGACGTAATCGCCCGTCATTATAATGAAAAATGTCATCACTTATTTAATGCTACAGTCGGTTGTATTGATCTTTGTATTCAAAAGACACAACATAGCAGAGATATTTACTGTGAACATGAAGACGCAGGAAAGTGACTGTTCCATTGTCTAGGGTTCTCGGTAATGGGTCACTGCACAGATATTTATGTGACATTCCAAGACACTGACTGGATTTAACATGTTCTACAATATCAGCTGGGGCTTTTTCAATTTATTATTACTATTATTGAATAAAATCTTACACAGTGCTGTACATTTCATAATGGGATATCCAACATGAAGAAACGGGACACAGGTGGAGAGGATGACCCTCTGATATAGAGCTCACAATCTACATGGTGATGAACTGTAGATATAAAAGGTAGGGAAAAAGCAGTGTCTGGAACACGACGTACCTAATGTATCTGTAGTGAATCGTTATGATGGGGAGGAAGATCTAGATTGCAATTTTGAAAACTGTGGAGCATCAGGGCAGCTTGGGAGTAATCCAGAAGCCATGCATGGAAAGACGTAATAAGGGAGGATAACCGCAAAAGATCAAAGCTATATATGGATGAGCTCCGAGATATAAGTTGTAGAACAGTTATAAATGGATTTGAAGGTGACTTTTTCAATGCCACTGTCACAATCCATTGGAAAGCATTTCCTAGTGACACACTGCATCTATTGCATGTAATGCTGTATCTGGTGGCTGAGAGTGTTGCATGTGAGTTCCTATTCTAATTAATGGGGGGTGCAAAGGCTTTAATTTTTTATTTACTGGCCCTTTAAACCTTCTTTATTTTTCACTGTTTATAATGTGGATATTGTTCCATGGATACTATTGACATTTCAGCAGCATGGAGAGCTACCTTGTATGGCTCTAACATAAAAGTGATTTGTTCAGCAATGTGCCCTTTTAAAGCTAGTCTGCTTGATTCACAGTATTTCTTTTTTTTAATTCTGGCTTAATCATGTTACAAGAGACAGTTGACAGTCCCTGCTGACAGGACAATCTTCTCCCTAGTCCAAGGCTTAAAGCGCACTTGTCTTTATTCAGTATGGTTGTAAACGGTGGTGTGCATCGGCAGGAATCTGTCACTAGCAGTCAGCGTATGTTTCTTTATTCTTCTTGGAAAGCTGGGTGACTACCCCTGTATTGGTAACCATGTTGATTGTCACACAACTTTGTCAGAAACGGAACAGATAAATGGTTCTGTTGACGGTTCTATAATTTGACAATTCAGTCATTTAGATAATTTTATAGGTATTCATATACACACAGAATAGTAAACAGATTAGCAAGTAGTCAGTGAAATGAACTCCAGAACTCGGTCCCCTGGAAAAACAAGTCTTCAGTTGTCCCTGACTATGATATGAATAGCAGAGCTATTTATTTATTGTGCTCATACATGCGATTTCTTTTGATCCTAGGGGTAATTTTAGTGTGTATACAAATACAACTATTGCATCTGCTATGAATACATTGATCCAGTGCTGTATTATGGAGCTATGCTCCCCTAAAAATGATTCTAGCGGAGAATACTACTGTAGTGGTGCCTAATGGAGCATGTCACACACTTCTTTTTTTTTTTCTGTTGGATTCCATATGAAACCTCCATCTATCTCTATATGAAATCAGAGGAACAGTAGAGTTCCAGAGAGGCTTATCAGTGCTCTATTATGGCTCCCTACTACTGTGCATGAGGCATGTCTTTGTGCAGTGCTGGTTCTGTGAGGAGCACATACAGATTTGCATCCTCTTTTGAAAATCTAGTTACTTCACCTTAAATATCGTGGCTTGAACAGCTTTGTATAATGAAAATGTAAAAAGATTTGCTGAGGCTTACCACATCATCCATATAAATAGAGGCATGAAATATACCTCGGTAGTCACTGTGCTTTCCTTTGTGTAAAAGGTAGAACATTACATACCCTTAATTACAGCCATATGGAAGTATAAACCAATACTTTGTCATTATACAGAGCTACATACCTGTGGTTGTTACTTAAGCTGTTTTAAAGAGAAAGGAACACTTATTGAAAAGGAATGATCACTTAATCCTGCCATAACAGTACAACTTAGCTGCTACCTCAGATGGCCTTGTTAGGAATGCACACAATTGTGGGTCTGCTCCAGAAGATTCTCACCTAGGGTATTTTTTTGCATTGTAATAAAACATTGGCGACCATACTCTGACAAGGTCCCAGGGCCTATTATCCTGCTGCTTATTTCATGTACACTAGACAGCAGGAATATTTCTGCAGTTATTCAATGCTCTTGTATTCTACAATTAGATAGTTGTTGTTATAAAATATGTATTATGTGGGAAGTTGAAACCATTTCTTACCAATGATGTTTACGTAGTCCAATATTCAGACCAAATTCACTGTATATTGGTCTCCACTACCATGACATTCGATTGTTTGCCACTAGTTATGCAAAGTGCGGACCGCTTTGACATAAATAATGGAGGGTAGTGCTTTTGCATATTCATTGTCAACATCCGGTTTATCTAGATATCATTGCCAACACTGTCTTTCGATTGTTGGCTGTACATAAAATCAAACACTACACGGATCACACGTTCCACCCCCAGACTGACATGTCATTTAAGTTTTTCACAGGATAACCCTTTATATTCAGTATACCCAAATATTAGAAGGTCTGATGTTTACACTGCCAATAACGTGCAGCATACAAGTCTGCGCCCTGTCCTGTTGCAGAACTTAAACTTTCCAGTCTTGCGTTTGGACGATGAAACATAATGTGTGTCATTATAGCTATAGGTTGCCTTGACATTTAATTTCAAATGACTCTAACTTATTTCCCCATCTCCCACACACATTTAGGACCCGTCTTTGGATACTGCTGTTTTGTGGTAAAACCGCAACTTACTCCAGTCTTCTGGCATTGAATATCTGCAAATGATTCAAAAGTCTCAATTTGCAAGAAATTGTGACTTTTTACGCATTACATCAGCAGAGCTTAAGATAAGTGGCGGGGCCATCCGCGGCCGACAAATGTCCTATTTACACCAGAAACTGGTGTGTATATTACTTTGTTGCTAGGGGTGTAACAGGGTAGGGGCTGGCCCTGTGTCAGACTTCATACTGTCGCCTCATGATTAGACATTAAAATAAATGAAAAAAAAAAAAGAAGACTCACCGCTCTTCTTCTCTTCCCCTAGATATCCTTTAGCACATACATCAGTCAGCGCATGCAAGGTCCTGACGCCGGGCAGTGTCAGGGCCTTATATACAGCACAGGACACAACATCTTGGCACTAGACGACTTGTGCTGCATCGCATATAACATCCTGACACTGCCCAGCGTCAGGACCTTGTATGCGAGGCAGCCTGAGGGATTCTGGGGGGAGAGAAGCAGAGAGGTGAGTCATTTTTAAAATTTATGATTGGGGGAGAGGGATGGGGTCAGGCAGTGCGACTACAGTTATTACGATACGATTGTAGTGCATGGCCAGACAAAAGGTGTGACGCATTTTTTTATAAATGTGTTGCATCTTAATCCAGTGTATTTTTAAGAGGACCTGTCACTAGCTCCTACAAAGTGAGTTATTACTCACATAATTGCCGCTGTCATTGAGTCCAGCGGTGTTTGTTGCTTGCTTCTGTGTCGTTGTCGTCGCCCCCCCCCCCCCCCCTGTTGCTGAAATATTTCCCCCTCTTTATTTATTAAACAATATGTAAATGAACTGCTGGCTAGCCAAGTGGGTTTGACCACCAGCGATTCTCAATGGGCAGAGTTAGCAGAGAGCCTCTGACGCTGACCTATCGGCATGAGGCTGGTTCCTCCGGACACTTCTAGGCCAGTATCACCGCGTGAGACTTACGCAATGACGCAAGCCTGGGAGTGTCTGAAGGAAACAGCCTCACACTGATATGTCAGCATCTCCGCCTATTGAGAATCGCTGGCGGACAAACCCAAAAGAGGGGGCAATATTTCAGCAACGGGGGGGACGCAGAAGTAAGCAACAAACACCGCTGGACTTAGACACAGCGGCAATTATGTGAGTCTGAGGCTGGGTTCACACAGGAGTTTTTCACGCCTATTTTTGCGGCAGGCAAAAAACACTGCGAAATACGCTTTCTCTGCCTCCCATTGATGTCAATGGGAGGTCAGAGACGTAAACGCCCGAAGATAGGGCATGTCGCTTCTTTTTCCCGCAAGCCAGTTTTACCGCTCGCGGGAAAAAACTCCTCCGCCTCCCATTGAAATCAATGGGAGGCATTTTCAACCGTTTTTTGGCGCAGATTCCGCATAAAAAAACTCAGTATGAACTGACCCTAATAACTGGCTTTGTATGTTCATTAAAGCTTGTGTAGTATTGGAAGGGTCGTGGGCGAGAATTGCTGGCTAAAACCTTAAAGTTGGCAGATCTCTAGTGTGTGTGTTACTGTTTTGAGAATAAGAATAACAGATAATAACTATCTTAAAATATTAATGATGTACTTTTCTGGAACAGATCAGAAAAACAAGGGTGAGGTAATGATACAATGAAAATTAACATCAGGGCCAATTATGTCATCTAACACCTTGAGGGTGTGAGTATTTATTATTCACCACGCCCTTGGTATTTGTTCATTTAGGAAAATATTAGTCAGATTAAGCATAATTGTTCGTTTTGTTATTGTTGAGGTCAGAATTTTAATAGATGAATTTTAGGGAAACAACCAAGAGTCTACTTGTTTGACATTTTTATCCTGCTCGTATTTTTATTGCCAAATATTAGAACATATTAGTGTAGCCATATATGTTTAGTGTATATTCATCTATTAAAGGACAAATTAATAACTAGGTAAAATATGCATGTTTTAGTTTGGATATTTTTGATGGCGCCCCCTGCAGCTAGTCTGGGGTATATGGAAAGGTGGTGCTTAGCTTGTACCTATCCAACATACCTATTATCTGTGTATTAGCAAATGAGGAAGATGACCAGCTGAAGTGCCATACTCTTGTTTCATAAAACGACTGGGGCAGTGAATAAGTGTCGAGTCTGTAGAGTTAAAATATGCACCGCCTGGCAGAATCGCATCTACTTGCCATCAAATGTTGCAAATGCATTTTCAGGAGTAGCTCAAGCGAGAAAATACAGATGTAGCAGAGCTGAATTTATCAATGAAGCCTAGTTTTATTTATTCAGCATAATGTTCTGTGATATTATGTTGTGTTTATCTATGGCTTCCACCTCTAAGTTATTGTGTGCACAAAAAGCAGCTAAATATCAAATTCATCTCAATTTGTATGTGAATCTACCATATATGGCTATAAGTGCTAAATGTTTATAATCTGCTTAGATCAAGTCGTTTATTATATACCAGATGATGATTCTAATGAATGTGTGGAGTTAGGTACCAAAGCCCTCTGGTGAGCAAAGCTGTGAATGCAAATAAAACAGGACCTTGAAAAACCGCTATTGAGCACTATGTGCTCATGGGAAGGTTAAGGCTCCATACAACTTGCATGTTGTACAGGGCTGTATTTGTGCATTAGTACTCTATGGAGCCCACTATACCACCGTATGTCTCTGATTTCACAAGGAGGCTTTTCTGTTGGATTGTTCTCCATTTGATGCCATAGTACTGAGCGTACGGACTATGGTTTTCAGCTGTTCTATGGCCATGTTAAATTTACATGATTGTTGAAAGCCTCATAAGGATCCATTAGTCTGTCCTGCAAAATGACATGTCAAGTTAGGGTTAATTAAGGTAAACTTATATAGTATGCATTGTAGTGTAACCGAACATCCACATTCATTTATGATGCAAGCCGAAGATGGGACAAATGATCTATAAAAATGAACTCATGGGTGTTTCTAAATAATTTCCCTGAGAAATAATGCTCACGGTGCACAATTCCTATTTTAGGAATTGGAAATGACCCTGCATTGAAAGGCGACCAATATTTCTAATATTTAATTAAGAAGTAAATGTCTACTTGACAAAGAACGTTTCATTAAATGTAACATGATTCTGGCACATTTATTAGGCCCTCCTTGTAACACGTGTTACTTGGTAGAATTCATCCCTTAAAAGGGAAAAAAGGGATAGTAAAAATAAACACGCGTTTTGCACAGAAGATATTTAAGTAATGACCCATCATTATCTGTCATTAAAGCTGTATCTTAATACTTCCTGCTCTTAAGTTGTGTGGTTTTACTTGGCCTTCAGTTCACAGCTGATGTTAGAAAAGGCTTGGAGAGTGAAAGGAGGCGATCACCCCCCACCCCCAGAGAGAGGGGTTATATACACTTTTAGGAGTTCACTAGCCTGCTGCAGTGCATCCTGATTTTGGGGAAGAGCTGCTGACTCTCTCTAAACTTTGAAATTCCCATGTGATGATGTCAGGCTTATCTTGTGCTATCGTCATTTTCCCCCAGAAATGTCTTATTATGGATGCTTTATAAACTGTTTATCCAGTTAAGAAACACTAGGTGAAATATGAAATGGAGCAGATCCTGAAAAGAACTGTCATTTTACCTCCACTGAATTGGATTAGTGTAGCTGACAGTTTGTAGTCATTTCATCCCTGTAACCATTTGTCTTGTATAAAAAAATTATCCAGTAAACTTTATTGCTATATGAATTCCTCTATGTTATGTGGGACAGCAGTTCATAGAAAACATCTGGTGCAACTACAGAATACCATTAGAATGTGTGTTTCTTTAAATGGATCATGTCAATGTACTGGGCCAGATTTAAGTGTCTTGCTCCCTTGGGCTAATTTTTCTTCTACCCCAATTGACAAACGCTACATAGTCCAACACAGTATAAAATTCATATATGACAATGATTAATAACGAACAATAGCATTAAAGCAAAGCAAAGTCATGCAAAGGGGACAGAATTACATAATATAAAGGCCGTAATGGGAACTCCTGAATAGGAGAAGAATAGAGCCAACAGGTTTTCCCCAGAAGCAGCACTATGTTAGAGAAAATGGTAGGAGGAAACCGTCTAAGTGTTGTGTCATCCTTCTCGCCTACCAGGAGAATGGTAAAAAAGAGACTAACTATATATCTAGGTTCCTCAGCAGAATACTATAAAATGTCTCATGAAATATTTGGTCTGGTATTATGATTATTAACACTGAGGGTGAAAAAGTTTCCTCTTTCTAAGGCCTTATTGACACGAATGTGTCCGATTTGCATCTGCAAAAACGAGACAGTTTCTCATCCACTATATGGGCTTTCTTGCCTTGATTATGTCACCAGGTTGAGTTATTGTACCATGTCTGGCAAGATTAACAATATTTGACAGTATGTAGAGTCACTACAGTTACAGACCACTCTAAGGCGCATTCATGAGTCGCATCATACGGGTGTTCTACTGAACCGGACTTAGATCACTATAGGAACCTAGAGAGCCAAGAATTTTGATTTGCTCTAGTAAACCGGTGATCTGTTAATGATGAGTGTGCTTGGCTTGTCAACACTATATCTTAGTTGTGGTGTTATTAACAACATCCTAGTTAGGCGTGCAATGAGGTGGTAGGCGACGGAACAATTATATAGATCCTATAAAGATGGCCATTTGACCTGCTGCAGTGTTATACATTGAAGTATGGTAATAGCAGCGCAACATTACAAATAAAGCTGTTCATAAATTGTAAATATATAACATACTATATAATATACATACTATAAATATTGTGAAGCTAAACATTGAAAAGCAATAATATGTAAAAATAAATAAATGACCAACACAATTCCACAAATTCATATAACTGATAATCTTTGATGTGAACATTCATGTATATGTCATTCATTGTTCGGTTTAAAGGGGTTTTCAAACAATTCATATAAGCCTGTTGTTCTCAGTCATCTGAAAATAATAAAATGCTGTTGTTTATTCTCCATCATATGGAAAGTATAACATATTGTGTGTGCTTGGTAGTGAGCTGGTCAGTGACCATCCAACAGCATTTGTTTCATGTATTTAATGTTACTGACAGCATGGGAGAGGTGGCATACTGAATAGTTTCCATTGTAGCTAATGTCAACAGTTGCCTTTCCTTCATTTATAATGACATGATATTGTTATGTAGGAAAACTCAACAAGATGTGTGTGGTCCTATATAGATATGTATGTAAAATATATTCTAAATACATAGATGAGAGAATAAAAAATTTTCTCTTTTAACCAATACATTACTACAGGGCTGGACAAATCCTGGGCACCAGGAAGCCAATGCACCTGGAGTATAAGGCCCTGTTCACACGGAGTTTTTTGACGAGTTTTTTGGGGCAGAAACCACACCAAAAAACTCCTCAAAAACCGCCCGAAAATGCCTCCCATTGATTTCAATGGGAGGCAGACGAGTTTTTTTTCCACGAGTAAAAAAAACTCGTCGTGGTAAAAAGAAGCAACATGACCCATCTTGAGGCGGTTTCCTCCTCCAAAACCCCATTTCAATGAGTCAGAAAGAGGAAAAAAAACCCTCGACGAGTGTTTTGACGAGTTTTTGTCAAACCACTGTGCAAAAACCTACTGGAGCAGTTTTTGCAGGAGGAATTTTCCTCCTGCAAAAAACTCCGTGTGAACACAGCCTAAGGAGCCGCTCTTTTATGACTCCCTTTCATGATGTCTGTATGCCCAAAAAAGAACATATGCACTGGGGCTGTTTTTTCGAGACAACCGCTTTAAGTAATGCTGGTGATAATGAGAAGCCTTTTATTTTTTAATTACTGAGGTCAAAGAGCAAATTACATAAACATGTGAGAAGTATGGATTATATCAGATAGGCCTGAGATTCTCTTTTAAAAGGTTGCAGAAAGTAATCATACTGGGTATATGGGGTGAAATTAATAAGTGTTTCAAAATGTTATCAGATGGGTGCCAGATGCCATTTACACACGGGAATGTCCTAACCAAAAAAAAAAGTGTTATATGTTGACACCATTTACATGCTATAATCATGCCAGCGGTAAAGGTTATCAATAGAGAAAATTTAGATGGTTTTATTTCCCAACAAATCTGATCATTTCATTTAGAGATTTATTTTTATTTTTTTATTTTTTTTATAATCCGTCATTCTCGATAGGATCATAATGAAAATTCCAATGTGCAAGGCCTGTCAATTATTGCAAAAAAGCCTTTGAGTATATGATTTGAATAGACTGGAAAAGTTAGGGTATATTCAGACGCAGCAGTCATGTTGTTTTTTTTCTTTTTTGCTGCCACTACAAAATTGTGGCAAAATGTTGCAACTTTGCAGCGATTTTTCAAAAGCCACAGCGTTTTGCCATAAGTTTGCAGTGGTCGCAGCAATAAGCCACAACATGACTGCTACATCTGAATGTAGCTTTAAAGGGGTTTTCCATGGGCTCAAATTTTAGAGTACCACTCTATCTACAAATTGAGTAAACTTCCTGATATACAGTCTGTATTAAATACGGAAACTTATCTTCCTATTGACCCTACCTCTGCCCGGTCGGAAGTTCTGCTTTGCATGTAAGGGTATGTGCACACACAAAATCAAAAACGTCTGAAAATACGGAGCTGTTTTCAAGGGAAAACCGCTCCTCATTTTCAGACTTTTTTATCCAAAGTCGCGTTTTTCGCTGCGTTTTTATTGGTTGTTTTTGGAGCTGTTTTTCTATATAGTCTATGAAAAACTGCTCCAAAAACGGCTGAAGAAGTGACATGCACTTCTTTTTTGCGGCCGTTTTTTGCACCCCATCGGAACAGAACGCCGTTTTTCCCATTGAAATCAATGGGCAGATGTTTGGAGGCGTTCTGCTTCCGATTCTTCAGCCATTTTTAGGGCAGTTTTACAGCCCAAAATGCGTCAGAAAATAAGCCGTTTGAACATACCCGGAGTGTTTTTTTTTCTTTCGACACAGGCTCGTAAGTCCCATAGTAGTGAATGATAGTTACGGAAACAACATAGCACGCATGTTACGATGATTCCGTAACTGCCATTCACTACTATGGGACTTACTGAAACAGCGTAGCTCAGCGAGCTGTGCTGTTTCCGTAATACATCGTCGGGAAACATACGTTTCATCCCAACATAGAGCAGTAGAACAGGGTTTATGGGGGTTTCGTTCTAGAGATAGGTGCGTGTCCCAGAAGTGGGACCGGCATCTATCTGACATTTATGAGATATCCTGTGGATATGTCATAAATGTCTGATTGGAAAAACCCCTTTAATGTCTCTTGCCATCAGGATTTTGGGATATATACAGTGAAGGAAATAAGTATTTGATCCCTTGCTGATTTTGTAAGTTTGCCCACTGTCAAAGACATGAGCAGTCTAGAATTTTTAGGCTAGGTTAATTTTACCAGTGAGAGATAGATTATGTTTTTAAAAAAAACAGAAAATCACATTGTCAAAATTATATATATTTATTTGCATTGTGCACAGAGAAATAAGTATTTGATCCCTTTGGCAAACAAGACTTAATACTTGGTGGCAAAACCCTTGTTGGCAAGCACAGCAGTCAGACGTTTTTAGTAGTTGATGATGAGGTTTGCACACATGTTAGATTGAATTTTGGCCCACTCCTCTTTGCAGATCATCTGTAAATCATTAAGATTTCGAGGCTGTCGCTTGGCAACTCGGATCTTCAGCTCCCTCCATAAGTTTTCGATGGGATTAAGGTCTGGAGACTGGCTAGGCCACTCCATGACCTTAATGTGCTTCTTTTTGAGCCACTCCTTTGTTGCCTTGGCTGTATGTTTCGGGTCATTGTCGTGCTGGAAGACCCAGCCACGAGCCATTTTTAATGTCCTGGTGGAGTGAAGGAGGTTGTCACTCAGGATTTGACGGTACATGGCTCCATCCATTCTCCCATTGATGCGGTGAAGTAGTCCTGTGCCCTTAGCAGAGAAACACCCCCAAAACATAATGTTTCCACCTCCATGCTTGACGGTGGGGACGGTGTTCTTTGGGTCATAGGCAGCATTTCTCTTCCTCCAAACACGGCGAGTTGAGTTAATGCCAAAGAGCTCAATTTTAGTCTCATCTGACCACAGCACCTTCTCCCAATCACTCTCAGAATCATCCAGATGTTCATTTGCAAACTTCAGACGGGCCTGTACATGTGCCTTCTTGAGCAGGGGGACCTTGCGGGCACTGCAGGATTTTAATCCATTGCGGCGTAATGTGTTATCAATGGTTTTCTTGGTGACTGTGGTCCCAGCTGCCTTGAGATCATTAACAAGTTCCCCCCATGTAGTTTTCGGCTGAGCTCTCACCTTCCTTAGGATAAAGGATACCCCACGAGGTGAGATTTTGCATGGAGCCCCAGATCGATGTCGATTGACAGTCATTTTGTATGTCTTCCATTTTCTTACTATTGCACCAACAGTTGTCTCTTTCTCACCCAGCGTCTTACTTATGGTTTTGTAGCCCATTCCAGCCTTGTGCAGGTCTATGATCTTGTCCCTGACATCCTTAGAAAGCTCTTTGGTCTTGCCCATGTTGTAGAGGTTAGAGTCAGACTGATTAATTGAGTCTGTGGACAGGAGTCTTTTATACAGGTGACCATATAAGAGCTGTCTTTAATGCAGGCACCAAGTTGATTTGGAGCGTGTAACTGGTCTGGAGGAGGCTGAACTCTTAATGGTTTGTAGGGGATCAAATACTTATTTCTCTGTTCACAATGCAAATAAATATATATGATTTTCTTTTTTTTTTTTATATATATAATCTATCTCTCACTGGTAAAATTAACCTAGCCTAAAAATTCTAGACTGTTCATGTCTGGCAGTGGGCAAACTTACAAAATCAGCAAGGGATCAAATACTTATTTCCTTCACTGTACTAGTTGATCATTTATTGTTTGAAAAGAAGACATTTTAGGAGCTCTTAAAACTATATATATATATGTGTGTGTGTGTGTTTAAACTGAGGTCATAATATAATTAATAAAAATGTAATGTCACGCTTTAGTAGGTATGTAATAAAGATTCACTATTACATGTGGCATACATTAAGAAAATGTCACTAGCCCAAAAACCCTAGAACAGATGTGACAGATTTGGTTAGTTTGAGTGGAAGGTCGTCGTTCCTGGAATTCCCTTTCTAATTGTTTGCTTGTGTTTCCGGAGCTCTGACCCCTTTGTTGACTCTTGTCATGTTTATATAATGTCATTGATACATTTTTTTTTCTAATAGATATTTGACTTTCAGTGACAATCTTAGGCCTCGTTCACATCTGTGTTGTGGTCCCGTTCTGACGTTCCGTCTGAGCTTTCCGTCAGAACGGGACCCGAAACAGACACAAACTAACACAAACGGAAACCAGCGGTTTCAGTTTCCATAACCATTACGTTACCATTCCATATCCATTACACCACCATTCCATCACCATTAGTCAACTACGCTATTGCTTCTGGCAAAATGACGGGTCCGGTGCACAACAGAGACAAACGGAAACCATGGGCACCGGATCCGTCACCATTGAAATCAATTGTGATGGAAACGGAAACCTCTGGTTTCCATTTGTGTCTGTTCAAGGTCCCCTTCTGACGGAAAGCTCAGACAGAACGTCAGAACGGGACCCCAATGCAGATGTGAACGAGGCCTTAGCAAGCTGAATTCACATTATTGAAGAACTCTAGGTTTTGAAGCAAGATCAATCTTACTTTGTATACAGTAGTTGTGTCCTTTTATTGTTTGTAGGGTTTCTCGACTTTGGACAATCCCTACTTGTTAGAAGGGTGCCTTGACCATAAAAGCCCATGTACACAGGCCAATGATTGGGTGAAAAAGTGTTCGTATGAACGCTTGTTCCAGATCATTGCCCTGGGTAAACAGGGCAGCGATCCGTCGACAAACAAGCAAGTAGGCTGATGAGATCTTTTATGCGGCCTGAAAAAGGGTTGCTTGATAGCAGCACACCTAGCCTAGTATACAGGGCATGTGCATGTGGGCAGGGCAACAAGATGGAAGATGCTTGTATATATTAACGATAGTCCATGCCCATACATTCCGACCATTGCTCAATTTAAAATAGAGCAATTTTCACGGATCCTTCCATAGACCAGTTAAAATTAAGCATTACACCTGGGCTGTCCAACCCGTGGGCCGCATTTTTAGCAGGAAGGCTATGGATGCGGCCCAACACATAATCGTAGACTTAAAACATTCTGAGATTTTTTTTAATTTGTTTGGATTACGTGTCGCATAAAATAAATGTGTGTATTCTCTCGCTATTTGTGCACATGCGTGGCTTCAGTTTTATAGAGCTGTTTGGCTTCCAAGCGCAGATAGTAGAATTGACATCTGCTCGTGGGGTTTGGCCGGACAGCGATTACCAATAATAATAGCAACGTTAGGCGTTTAATGTTATTTAGAAGTCAGGTAAGCATTCTTATTTGATAAATCGATATATTAAATATACTAAAATTACATATATAATATGCAATATCTTCATGATCATTGTCATTAGTCTGGTTAGAGATGGTTAAGTGACTATTACCGGTTTTCTGTGTTGAGAATGTAATACATAACCTTTAATGTTTAGAGCAAGTTGTCAGATTTCAGCAAGTTTCCCTAATAAGGGTGAGTGATGTAACAGTGGTGGATTCCTGCCAGAACCTGGGTGCTCATATTGTTTACGTAAGCTGCATACCAGTGGAAAATACCTCCCAACCGTTCAGTACTGGATATATATATATAGCACGGCAGGCTGGAATGGAAATAATGATATAAGTTATGCTTTAGGGGCCATTTGTCCCTTAAATAATATAGAATTTAAACACAATAATGTAATGTTTGTTCAGTATTTAAAGGGGTGCTCCACATATATATATATATATATATATATATATATATATATATATATATATATCTCATATTAGGGAATTCTACGTTAATATTGTGGGATCCAATGTTCAGGTTCCTCATCTCATGGACAAAGAGGAAAGTGGTTACAAAGAGCGTCTCTCGCTCTGGAGAACCTGTCCTGTCTTACACAGACACCCCATTGATATGAATGGGCACTGTGTAATGTTTAATTTCCCCTGTGGTGGTGCTGCAGGCAAATTGAACACTTGCTGCCAGGTTTCTTCAAAGATTACAGTTGAGAGCGGAGGATCACAGCAGGGGGAAACTCTTTGACCCGCTTGTTGTCAAGGGACACTTCTAGCAAGTAGCGATTCTCCAAAGGGAAGAACCCCTTTTACTATCTTGACCAATTTATTTTATATTTAACAAGTGAATAGGTTTTGAACTCTGAACATTTTCTTATATATAGACACCATCTTAATATACTGTTTATAATATTTAACAAGATATAAAACGAGGTGTGATTACCATATAGATTCCCACTTTTTTCTAATACAACTGCAGCCAGGCTAGGGTGGGTAAGAATTACTAGCTAGCATTGAGTAGTCGTGGATGGCTCCTGTGATTTTGAAAAACAAGGCAGTGCATTGTCCGATGATGCAGCAAAAGGTCTGGCAGAGGTTACAACTAGACCTGGGACACCAAGCTTCTCAGATCTTTGTTCCCTCCCGAGCCCCTTAAGTGTTTTTTCTGTTTTGGACAACCCCCAAGCGTGTTGATGGTCCCTCAATGATGAGCTTATTGCAAGAGCTGCCACCATCAGCTGCTATGAGTAAAGGGAGCGTCTGGCAAGTGCTCATCATTACAGGAGAAATTAAGTATTGCACAGCGCTTGTTGATGTCAATAGTATGTCTGTAAAATGCAAAGACATGCCGGGTCCTCCAGAGAGAGAGAGAGATGCTCTTTTTAGCCGCTCTGGTGGGGAACCCCTCTCTATTGCATCAATATGTCCTAAAAGAGCATAAGAAAAGACCAGAGTAATTCTACAAGAGGGAGCTGCATTAGCAGAGGTCCCCAACCTTTATTAGCTTGACTGTCCCATTCAAATATCACAGGTGGTGTTGAGCCAATTCTTAATAATTACAAAACAACCATATTTTCAGTGTGTGAAATACCAAATGTAGCATCGCGTGTCTATTATATGATCGTGACCCTGCAACCAAACTAGTGAGATGGTTCTTCACTTCGGTTTAACGGCCAGTCATATAGTACTGACTGATATAAAGTTCTAATAATGTTATGACAACCATGGTGCTACTGATGCGAATGTTATCTACAGCTACCCAAAGCTAGGGAGCCACATGCAGAGGGCTCCAGAGCCACGTCTGGCTGTCCCAGGTACAGTTTTTTGGATCAGGACCCAGCGTTTTTTAGGCTACACATCTGACATGGTTACAGACATTGCTATTCATAAGAAGTTACAAGCACAAGTCATATATTGCTAACGTTTTCCAAATTGAAGTACATTATAAATGTGCAGTAATCCATACAGTTCCATAGGACTTACTGCAGCCTGAAAGTTAAATCTGTCAGCTTAATATGTTACGCAGTTACATAGGGGGAAAAAAAGACCCAGGTCCATCAAGTTCAACCTTTCTCAATCTATTACACGCCATGCATTGCTTGATTATTTATAACCCTCAATGCCATTTGTCAGTAAATTATCATCTAGCCTTTTTTTTAAATGCTGACATAGTATCTGCCAGCACTACCGCTTGGGGGAGGGCATTCCATAGTTGCACTACTTTAACTGTAAAGAACCCTTTCCTATATTGATGTCCAAAACATATATTTTTCCCACATGCAATGAATGTACCCTGGTTCTTCGTAGAGTGCTTGAAAAGAACAGATTATATGAAAGTTCTCTGTATTGACCACACATACTTATACATGCTAATAAGATCACCTCTAAGGTGTCTTTTTTTCCAAGCTGAAGCCCAATTTTTCTAGCCTTTCATTATAAGCGATACCTCCCATCCCATTTAATAATCTAGTCGCCCGCTTTTGAACCTTCTCCAGTTCTCCTATATCCTTTTTACAATTTGGAGACCTTGGTGGCCTTACAAGGGATTTATACAGGGGTTATATTACATTTGTTTCACTGGTGACCTACTGTATGTAAGGGCAGCAAATTACAGCAACAGGTCCATACTTCTATTAGCCAAAAAGGCATATTCATGAAGGTAGCGCTCCCCCACCTATCCCCGAACCTCTTTGAGGTGAATGATAGGCTGCTGTGTATACATGTATATACAGCAGCCTGTCAATCACTGGTCTGAAGGGCGGGGGAAGACACACAGTGCAATGTTTAGGCTCTTCTGAAGGTCTCTTCAATTATGAAGTCGTAACGTTGCACACTGCATGTCAAACAATGTGAGCTAATAATAATAATTGGTTGCTGTCTTCCTTCATACTGATAGTTTCTAAATTGACTACATTGTAACCATCTAAAAGTTTGCTGCTCTTATCTATTTACACTGTATGGCCGACATGTCAGATGTCTAAATGTGAGCCTTAACTTTGAGGTTATGTTTACGCAGGACGGATACACTGCGTAAAAGTATACAGTGTATCCGCCCTGATTCTCGTAAGGAATTCCGGATGAAAAACCTCACCAAATTGTGGTGCAATTGTTTGGCCGGAATGTCCATTGCAGAAAACATGTAAAAAAACAAATCCTACAATTACCCATGTCATGGCGACGCATCCATCTGATACTCTGCAGCCCCCGGCTTCCTGGGATGATGTTTCATCCCATGTGACCACTGCAGCCTGTGATTGAGTTGCAAAAATGGCGACATCTGCTATTTGTTTAGGGTTTTACATCCCCATTCAATTCAATGGAGAAAAACCGCAACAGAAAACCAGCGATTCCGCAGCATAAATTGACATACTGCGGATTAAAAAACCACGCCGCAGGTGAACTTCTAAATTTCTTTTTGGCCGATTTTTTTTTCGCCTGTTCAAATCTCATCCACTCTGCCGCTATTGTATTACGCTGTGGAAAATCCACAGTATTTACACTACCTGTGGACATACCCTAAAGGAGCAGGATGAAATGTCTTAATACTGTTACCTCTCAACAGTAGCAACTGAGAATAATTATTTTAAAAGGAAAAATCATTGAAGAATACATTCGCAGAATTAGATTTAATCGATCCAGAAAAAAAAAGAAGCTTTCCTGTGCATGAAATTTAGCTAAATCAGTGGACAATAAATGGATATGTATATGAAAAGTGTTGACAGAGTACGTATCATCAGGCTGTTACGGGTTAATGTACCCTGGTGCGTAGTTAGATCATGTATTAACCTGTGATATAATTACAACTTCACTGGCATTCTTTGATGATTACCTCTGCTGGAGTCTGTTGAAAGCAGCAGAATCATCCTTCCGCTTCAAGCTTTGCACTTTCACATTTTTGGTTTCTCCAGACTTTTTAATGACATTGTGGAGGATAATACTTTTCGGTTGGGTGTGCAGTGAGAAACCTTGACATTCAGGTATGATACCCACGAATGTGAGCGTTGTCTTTAATCCGAGTCTTTAGGAACTGCTTCTATTTCAGTGTCATTTGCTTCTTGCTGTGATACTGTGTGACAGATGTTCAGCAGATGAAGATTTCTGTGTGGCTCCGAGTAGGATGTAATCACTTGGGTACATTGTTTTGTTCCTGTATGTGTTGCTAGGAAGACTAAATGTCATGGTCAGTCTCTGCTCTTCTTAACTCCTTATGGCATGCTGCTGTCTCTTATAGACTTATCGTCAGACTTCTAGCAGGGAGGCGAATGGGGTCATATATAAAGGGTTGGTAAGGTAGAAGTATTGCTAATGCTAAAGGAACGATCGATAGTTTTACTTTTCTTACCTACAGCTATGAATTGTACTATTTTTAAACTGGAGACATGACAAGCCCTTAGTACACCACTTCAGTATGTATGAAGCCCCCGTGAGACTAGCATACAGCTGTATTGCAGTATCGTAGGCTCCCACTTTATGTTTAACCAGATGTATAATTGCTCTGTAAATCTCATCAGGTGTAGTATTTTATCTATTTTCTATTGTTAATACAGCGCCAACATATTCCGTGGTGCTGTACAAAGATAATCAACACTCGCATAAATCGCTGTCCCCAATGGGGTTTACAATCCAAATTCCCTAACTGAAACACACATACTGTACACACTAGGGACAAATTCATGGGATACTTCCAAAGGAAGCTGCGCTATACATTTGAGCAGCATGCAAATGAACAATGAATCACTTTAAAGATCAAAGTTCTTTGTAATTCGTATTTTTTCAATGACTCAGTAGACGTCGTGCTCTGAGCCCAGTCACTGGCCGAATAATCGTCAATGTGAAAAGTGCTGTACAGTGAAATTCTTACATAGTTACTCTCAAGCTATTTGTACATTTGTTCAATCTTTCCAGAATAGATGTTTGTACAAACGGAAAACAGATGTTTTAATCTGAGGAAAAATATTTATTCCCAGAAAACACAGTAGTGTTGTCCATGTAGCCTATGAGACTGGGAAAAGTAGAATGTTATTTTTATCCATTAGGAAACTAGGCAACATCTTGTTACAAGCTAAACTATAAATAAAATGTGTAATAAAATTAGGGCTCGTTCACATCAGCATTCGGGTTCCGTTCATCGGTTCTATTCAACCTTTCCGTTAGAGGAACCGATAAACCATTTCAATGGTAATTCTTCCGTTTCAGTTTGTGTGTTTCCGTTCCGTAAAGTTTACATTTTTTTGACGGAAATAATAGCGTAGTGAAATGATTGGATGTTCTGAATAAAGTACCAATAACAACCTTCTTTTTAACAGTCTTTTTCTACCGTTCGTTACAACATTATATTGGATTACAAATAACTGACTCTTTCCAGTAGCAGCCAGCGGAATTGTGCAGCTCTGGATTATTGTTAGTCAGAACATGAGAATAAACACCGGCCATATCATTGTTCACAGGGCGGTATGATTTATATCTCCTATGTGTATTTAGAACTCATTTCATTTTTTTATTTTTTTTGCTATTATGGTTAATGTTGAAACATAAAAATATCTAATATACAGAAGCCTTTTCTTCATGTACGAAAACCACTAAAATATTCTGTCCAACAGCACACTATATACCCTGGAGCCTTGTTCATAAAAACTAGGAAAAATGAAAAGGAAGGAGCAGCAGTAACTCTACATCTGGAAAGTTATTTCACAAAAAAATGCTGATGCAAATAACATTAAAAAAAAACTCCCAGCAAAGGGAATCAATTATAGTTGTTTCTCATAGCATCACAGTCCCTGCAGGTCCCTGCAGTTCTGTGGCCAAACCCTGCTTGTGTGTCCATATGAAATTTACGACTTTGTTGCCATATGACATGCGAAACTGAAATGCACAATATATGTATAAAATAGGCAATTTTTCACACTTGTTCTGGTAATTTTGGGGAATCTGTTTAGATGGTGGTATCTGTTGTAATCTGAACTAGTGGGTGCAATTGTATAGACCTAAAGTGTCCGTCAAGAAGCCAGAATCCCCCTGCTTTCTACTTAGAAAATAGGAAGAGTTGTGTTTACAAGCATTCAAGTGTGTCATGTGGCTACTCACAATGCTATTGAATGGCTCTTTCTGCTTTTAAGGTACAAGGACTTAGTTTGCTCTTCTGGTTAACATTTTTGGGGACGTTAAGTGGATCCAATTGTGCCCATTGTACCGATGCCCTTAAGGAACCAGCCCCTTTATCGTTATTATTAATGTGTAACGTTAAACAATTCCCATCATGTCTCCTTTGTGAACTTCAGCACTTCTTACAGCATCATAAGAATTGCGTGATAGGAGGCTAACTTTAAGGATGGTGCTGCTTATCCCTCTCCCTTTTTTTAATTACATGTACACTAAGCCAATACTAATATGCATGTTTATGCAGTTGGCGGAGACCATACTTGTTGGCCGAATGATAAGTCCGCTATGTCATGTCTTAGGGCAGCTTTTACATTTGTGTTAGAGCAGGGCTTCCAGGTGCGAGAGGGAATTTCAGGGGGAGTGACAGACAGGGATTGATTTTACTGTTTACAATTTTATCTGAATTAATTAGAATCTGATTGCTGAATTTATATTTGCATTTTATACTGCACTATAAAGCTTATTTTTTTTAAGTTCAAATTGTTCATCTGTTGTGGCATAGAAAAGGTTGGGAACCACTGTGTTAGTGTAAATATGTGGAAACAGGCAAAACTCTTATTGCTGCGCTGATTCACTCCCGTCTTAACTAATGTAACTTATTACTAATCGGTCTTCCCCTCTCTAAACTCTCCTCTGCACTGGTTACCCATTCACCTTTTGAATACAACTTAAAGGCTATGTGCACCTTTTGAAAGTGTTTTTTTTTTCTTTTGTTTTTTTAAAAATAAAAATGTTGGTCAATGTATTTGGTGCAACTTTAAAATTTTGTTTTTATTAAAAATTATTTTTCCTTTTTGAGATAGAGCTGCTCTTTATCCTGTATACACAGCAGCTGTATCGTTCGCTAAGACCTGAATCCGTCAGGTCCGTGGGACTGATGGGTTCAGTGACAGCGGGTCCACGCAGGATCCGCCTGTAATCTATCACATCTAAGTTATGAACAGGTGGATCCTGCACGTCAGAGACACGCAGAACCCGCGTTCACTGAACCAGTTAGTCCCGCGGATCTGGTGGCTACAGGATTGTGTGAACAATACAGCTGCTCTGTACATGGCCTTTGAACTTATCGCTCTCATCCGCACAGCTCTTCACAGCGCTGCACCTCCTTACATCTTATCTCTGTCTACCACCCTACCTGTGCTCTACGTTTTACGAACGATCTAAGACGAACACCTTCCATAATCGGAACCTCCCTCTCCCATCTCCAAGAATTTTCTTGTGCTGCACCAGACTTCTGGATTGCGCTTTTTCAGACAATTCGATTAATTCCTGACATTCACAGTTTTAAGCGTGTCCTAAAAACACCTCCTTTTTAGAATGTATCCCTCGCATTACTTGCACCCTAATGCACTTCATGTCTGTCATACACAGATACTGGCTGGTGACTGGCTCATGCAGTTTTATAAAGGATTGCTGGACCATTGTACTAAGCAAGCACTTTTTACCTTTTGTATCACCCCCTTTATCCTCAGATTGTAAGCTCTTTCGAGCAGGGCACTCACTCCGCTTGTCTGATATTGTCTATACATGAATCCTCTGAATTGTAAAGTTCTGCGGAATGTATTGCCGTTATATAAATTATTATATTGTAGTAATATTTTATATGCTGATCAAGCACTGTATTTGTTAAAATATACTGTACAAACATAAAGGAAACTTGTAAACATTGTGTCCAAGTGGTGCCAATAATCCAGTAATTCAGATGACATACGGTGTTCTACATTATGTGTTGCTGAATTGTCATAATCCGCTGCAGAGTCGCTGTGAATGGTTTCTGTCATCTCACAACTGAACAGCTGATTCATTTTAAACAGATATTTCCCTAATTTCCTGTGGACAGATAAAGTAACAAAAAAGGAAAACTGGCATTAGTACAGTGGCTTGTTCATCTAGTGAGAAAACTATGAGCTCAAAAAGCAAACTAGACACGATACTGCCTTTTTAGGCTGTGCCGCTGCTCAGTCTCTGCTTTTCAGGAAGATGTTTGTACCACCGGGACTCAGTGGTTAGCAGTGTTGTCATTGGTCTGAATCCGACCAAGGGAAACCTCTGCATGGAGTTTGTATGTTGTCTCCGTGTTTGCATGAGTTTCCGCCTGGTTCTCCGGTTTTCTTCACTTCCAGAAACATACAGATAGGTTGATTGGCTTTCTATGAAATTGCCCCTACGAGATAGGCAAATTAGATTGTGAGTCCCATTGGGGACAGGGACTCATGTGAATGACGACAATCTCTGCCCAGCACTGCAGAATAAATCATTTGTCCATTATCTGAGTTAGCACCCTCTAAGGCAGCTAGAACCTTCTCTGCAGTGAAAGATTGGAGTACCTCCAATATTACTAAAGTAAGCAAAGGTTTGAGTTTATCTTTGTAACGTGAGGGGCCAACTGGAGAAAAATATCAACAAGTATGATGTATGTACGAAGCCCATAGGTACTTGGCACACTGTAAATCACAGGCGGATGGCTGGATTCAGAAATGATTTGTAGGCTGTGTAGCAGAATGCATGTCACATGTTTATCTGCTGCAGAGAATATGGTTTAAATTATGGGATCGCTCAAATGCTTCAGTATCCAGCACAGCAGATGTTTGTCAAAAAGTCTTAAGGGGATATTTCCAAACTGAAATTATGGAATTAAGAAATGTGGGTGAGTAACTCCGTTATTTACAAGGTAGCTATAACCACAAGATTATTGGGTATACCTCATCCATTTAATCACTTATTGCATAGAGGTGAACACTTCAGAATGGGTCATATTTGCATGACTGTTCATGTTCAATTATATCAGATTGAATGTGCGTAAAAATGCAACACAACAGGCATCGCTGTTTTGTGTTCATAGCCTAGCATTACTTCACTATTGACTATGTAATATTGGTGCATTGAGGTAAATCCCAATATCCTTTTTACCTTAGATTCTAAATGGGGTCTAGGAAGCGGAGGTTGGGTTGATATTTTGTGAGGTCCTCACAGTTTAGAGATGCTTTCGTTGTTTGTACAAGTTAGTCAACTTTTTTTTTTTTTTTTGTCCCTGATCAAAAAGATAGTAGTTCTCGTAGCAGAGTAGCAATAGCTCCCAATCGTCCCGGATCCGGTGGGACAGTCCCGGTTTCTCACCGATGTCGCGGGCGGTCTGAAAAATGTCCCGCTGGGTGCTGCAGCTCTATCAAAACAGCTGATCGCTGTTGACAGGCGCCCTGCATGCCAGACGACTGCAGCAGCGCTCAGCATCAGGAAAAGGCAGGAGTCTTGCGGCGACGTTCTGACTGGGATCGATGCTGGCCCGGGAGTGGATCAGTCCAGTCACCTGACCTGTCATCTGACCTCACCGGTCAGGTGACTGGACTGGTCCACTCCCGGGCCGGCATCAACAACAGTGAGAACACCGCTGCAAGACTCCTGCCTTCTTGTGACGGTGAGTGACGTCAAAACAGAGCGGAGAGTGGGCAGCAGTAGGCTACCCCTACCGCTCTCCTCTCTTGCAGCATTGTGGCACAAAGTATAAGGAGGGAGGGGGGGTTGTGTGCCACTATGTACAAGGGGGAAGGGTGGTTGTGTGGCACTATGTACAAAAGGGGGCTGTGTGTGGCGCTATCTAGAGGGGCTGTGTGTGGAGTTACCTACAGCGGGAGCTGCGTGTGGCGCTATCTACAAGGTGGCTCTGGTGGATGATTTTTCCATTGACCGGTAGCAGAGGTACACAACTGGGAAAAAAAAACCCATCATGTAACTCTGCTACCTGTCAATTTAAAAGTCAGCAACCTCAGGGTCTCCCTTTTGACTTTCATTGTTCTCAGCCTTTTGGTTTGTCCTGCAGCTGCCGCCGTGATAAGCAAATGTTAAACCCAAGTTAGGAAAAAGTAACAAAGAAGACCTAACCTGATCCATAATATTGGTGATATCCATAGTTTTTTTTGTTTTTTTGTAAGTCTAGAGATCCACAGTGAGAATATAATCCTGTTATTTGAAGAAGGATCTGGCCGTGATTTGATGTGTTGATGCGGGATATTGGTCATGGTTAGGGGCGTGGCTTAAAAATGTCCCTCTTTTCCGAATTCAAAAGTTGGGAGGTATGGAAAAATGCCAGAAAAACGCCACACCCAGGGCATGATGCATTTTGCACCACTGACCGTAAAAAAGCAACAAAAACCGCCATTACAAACAAACTTCCTGCCTATACAAGTCTTTGGAGGGGGGAGCAGGAGGAGGGAGCCCAGAGAGAAAGAGACACATACATGCTGCTTATACAAGTCTATAGCGAGGGGAGTGGAAGCAGGAGGAGGGAGCAGGGAGAGATAGACATAGACACGCTGCCAATACAAGTCTATGGAAGGAAGCAAGAGGAGGGTTATGCTGGTGCTGGTAAGGATCAGATGTCAACCCAGTGTTGGATTCTCAGCTTCACTGCTCATTACTGCTGTATAATATCCTCCATTATGCTGCAATATACATATATATATAATATATATATTATAAAATGTGATGGTGGCGAATACTGCTCTCCTACGTGCAGTGCACAGGAGATATTATAGCCGTTAGTCTCTGCCCACTAGCTCAGAGACAACTGAGAATTAGAGAGAGAGAGAGCCTGAAGAGGGGAAAACTGCTAAATACTGCCACATACAAGTCATATGATGGCCAGAAAGTGTTATTCCTCATGTACGCACATACGACAACTAGAAAGTGAGGTGCGCTTTAGGCCCTGTTCACATCAGCATTGCCTTCCCGTTGATGGTTATGGGTTCCGTTGTTTTGGTGCAATCAATCACGCAGTCGACTGCGCTATTGATTCCGTCCAAACAACAGAACCAGTTCACAACGGTGACAAACGGAAACCACTAGCAAAGTTTCCGTCGCCATTAAGATCAATGGTGATGCAAACGGAAGCTAAGGTTTCCGTTTGCCTTTTCGTTCAAGGGTTAACCCGACGGAAACCTCCAACAGAACCCCTCAATGGAAGGGCAATTCTGATGTACACAGCGCCTTCATGATCATTCTTTCACTTCAGCTTTCTTGGAGGGAACTGGGAAGTGAATGATACCTGCAGATCTGTGTTATCACCCTGTCTGGAGCTGGTTTTATCCTTGTCAGACCTCAAGACCTTTCAGAGGAATGTTAATGGAAACTGTACTTTTATTTATTTTTTTCTCAGTTTGAACAATATTTAATTAGTTGTTGTGACGTGCTTCTGCGGCCGCAATTCCCCCGAAAATCCACGGGAGAATTGCGGCCCCATTAATTCCTATGGGGCCATACACACGACCGTGGTTTTCACAGTCCGTGCATGGCCCCAGAGCCTGGACCCCGGACCGCAGAAAGAACGGCAAAGCCTTATTACAGCCGTGTTCTGCGGTCCGGGCTCATTGAAAATAATGGCCGCAGCCATGTGCACGGCCCGCAATTTTGCGGTTGGCACGCGGCTGTCACTCCGTGGCCGGCCGACCTGGAAATCACGGCTACGCACATGGCTACGTTCGTGTGCAGCTGTAAGAAGTCTTATTGCTATTCACAGTAGAAATTTCTGTATATAGGACGAAAGACTGAACAGATGATTGTTTCTCGTTCATATGTACAAATGTGAACAAACTCCCATGTGTGCATGGAAATATATCATTTTGCTTATTAGATGTAAAAATTTAGTGCGCCGATCTTCAGTCATAACACTATTTCATGCATTCTGGCACATCTGATCTATGATAGCCACACACTGATGACCATTTATTACGCAGTTTGCTTAGCCTTCTGCATTCTTTGCACGCAAATCGTATAAATTATTTTATGCAAATGGAAGCATAGCTAGAATCCCGTGCCACTGGCATTCATTCAGAGCAGACCATTCAAATTCAAGATAGTCGAGCACTATTTCAAGCAGTTCTTCAAATTAAATATTTTCAAAAAAAGTTTTCTAATGGTAGCTTGCCCAATGCAAGGATAGATCAGGGCAGCAATGGGGAAGTTGAATTCTCACAGCTTCCCCTGCTCTGCTATAAGCAGAAAAAGTAAAAAAAAAATGTAGGGCAATCTTAGTGGTTTGACATTCCCCCAATTGCCCTGATCTACTCTTCATAACAGATCTTGGGGAATTAATGATTGTGAAATCCCGAGGCTTTTTCCCCAAAGCTTTGTTTCCATGTGGATAGTAAAGTATTTAATAGTTAAATCCTCTTTGTCATTAGTAAAGTATGGTTAATGATATACTAATATTTATAACCATAAATAATGCTCTGTGCTCTATTTGTAGGGTCTGGCCTATAATTGTAGTAGTAACATGGCCATTTTATAGTATCATTGGAAAAACAATTAATACCCTTCATTACTGTCCCATGTGTTTAACTGTCTGGACTTCAAGCTTATGCTTTTATAATAATATATCCCTTTTGTGTAGACACCATGACAATATTTTTCAGTATAAAAATGTTTTCCAGCCTTTTGTGAGCTGATTATTTTAGTTGTAAGCTTTACTGTACGCAAATGCATTTCCCATATTGCTGCAGCGTTCATTAGAAAACAAACTCTTTGGAGTAGCAGATGCAACACAGAAGAACAAAACGATGTAGATGGTGCTAAAAAAATAAAAGGCCCGATCTCATGTATAGACATGACTCTGAAAGGGTAGGTTCCTGCCATCATTGCTTAGGAGCATTGGTCTCCTGGGCTTGTCCATTTTTGATTCAGATGAGATGACACATGTCCAGCATGTCTATTGGAGATCTGATCTTTGTCTCATTATCACTGGGCTTCAGCCTATGAATCTTACTGATCAGGAATTTCTAAGACCCTTTCGTTTGATGTAGGAGAAATTTATGATCACGGCTATCTTTAATAGGAATAGTGTAGCATTCTTTCTGTGGATTCAATTTTTCAATGCCTAAATGCCATACATACCATTGCTCTGCTAATGTTTTTTTTTTCTTCTAATTTACCCAGGGATTCTCAGACATTGCTGCAGTTACAGAATCAGATACGTCAAGAAAAAGAATCTACTGCCTTGAAACAACAAACAAGTTTTCAACAAAGTACACCACCTTCACCATCTTTCCCTCCTCCACCTTCTTTCCAGGAGCTAGAGGCGAGTCAATTTATCACTTCCCCAGGACAAATGAGCGTGCTTAATTCTCACAGTTCCCCAGCAATGCAACCAGCAAGCTCCTTCAACTACGCTAGGCCTAAACAATTTATTGCTGCTCAAAACATGAGTTCAGCCCCAGGCTTTGTCACACCATCTTCTGGGTCCTCTACCTCCAGCCTTCCATCTCCAACGTCACCACCTCAAAAACAGTTTGGGAGAGCTCCAGTGCCACCATTCTCTCAACCATTTGCTCCAGAGGGGGAGCAGTTTTGGTCTCCAACATCATCATCTCCACCTCCTCCTCCACCACCTCCTGTGATGAGTCCGACTGCAAATTATAGTATTCAAGATCAATTTCCACTTCCTCCCCCACCTCCTCCACTTCCAGTTTCTGCTCCTTTGTCATCATACAGTCCATCTATTTCTCCAACTACAAGAGGGTCTATCTCAGGCCACAACCCTGCAGCCTTCCTTAGTGCCATGCTGCCATCCCAGCCATCACCTGTCTCATTCAATGAACTTGGTCTTCCAAAAGGCGTAATGCCACCGTAAGTTTACATTGTATCATTATTCTCTCTATTGTGTGTGTAAATCTGACATTATAATGTTATTGTAACTATCTTAAAAATATTTAAGAACACTAAAAAACCAATATAATAATAGTTCTCAAAATAATTAGGCCAATAATTGTTTTTCATTTTAGCCATCTTAATAAAACGCTTGGCCTGTGGTTTTACTGACCGGTGCATAATGGCAATGACCATCGCTTTTTATTTGCACTATTTTGTTATAGAATTTATTCGCGACGAACGTTTTTTCTGTTTGATTCCACCTTACCTTATTTTGCATTACATTCTGGTTTCACAGCCAGGATGACATTTGTGTGAACGCTAGGGTAACAGCCACCATTATATAAAAGAAAAGTTCTGCTGTTACTATTGTTACTACGTGGTTCAACAGGTTGTGGCCCAGGCTGGTCTATGCAGGCATCACGCATACGTAGATTAATAGGAGGACAAACTCAAAATTCAAGTAAAAGTATGTACATTTATCAGTGAACTGATACCGAAATTATTCAGAAACCTTACATTTTGGTACAACCTCTTGCTGAGTTTGGATAATTTTAATCTCAGTGACTGTTGAGATTTGAGATTTCTAAATATAACATTAAAAAAGAAATACAACGTTTGTGCCATCGCTGACAAAGTGAAAAAAACCTCAAAGCTACGAGTACCTTTTCCCATGAAATCCTCTTTGTTAATCATGTTCTGTTCCACATTGCAATTAATGCTGAAGTTAGCAAAATAAAAACTCTCTGACTTCCGGTTCCGGCGCCTGCATGTGAGGACGCGCGAGTACAAGTGCTCCAGCCCTTGATAACAAAATCACTCGGTCAGATCCTACTAACTACCGCTGGGACAAACGAGTCTGACCCCCTGTAGCACGGAAGAAAAACCTGTCGGTATATGGACAGATTCGTCCACATTATGGGCAAATCCAGAGCACAGAGCAAGTCCGGCCGCGCGGCCGACCAGACAGCCATCATGGCGGACGAGTCCTCTAAGCAAACCACACCAGAGGAGTCGGAAGTTCCTCAAGCTTCACTGACCTCAATGTCTGGTGAGTCTGCATTGTCTACCTTGAATATTGACTATAAGCAATTGGCGATTCAGGTAGCGCAATTAATCTCCCCGGATTTACAAGAATCCCTGTCTAAAACGGTTAATACCTCCCTATCACAACTACATGATACGGTGACGAAGCAGGGGGAGCGTATAGATACGCTGGAGTCAGCCATGCACCACGTGGACACAGCATTCATGGACCTCCGCCAACTAGTCCAAGACACCAGGTTGGACAACCAGAAACTCTGGGACAGAGTAGAAGACTTAGAGAATAGGTCACGTAGGAACAACCTACGCATCGTGGGTTTACCGGAGGCGGTATTGGCAAAGGATCTCAGACGACTGTGCGAGTCGGACTTACCGGAGGCTTTGGGGATCCGTCAGGCCTGTAAAGTAGAGCGAGCTCATAGAGTTGGACCTGACTTACGACCCACAGACAAGGGCTCAAAGGAGACGAGACATCGCCCGCGACAAGTCATAGTCAAGTACTTAGATTATTCAGACAGAATGGCAGTGCTGAAGGCGTTTAAAAGTAGGCGCGATGGTCTGGATTATAAAGGACACCGCATTTTGATCTTTGGCGACTTCTCAGCGGAAGTCACGAAAAGGCGCCGAGCATTTTCACAAGTTTGTTCGGCATTATACAAGCGCCAGGTCAAGTTTGCATTATTATACCCGGCAGTTCTTAAGGTTGCGAATACGGATGGATCCTATGATACCTTTTCTACACCGGAAGCGGCGGATGCCATTTTGAAATCTTTACCGCCTGATCGCCCTTCTCCTACGCATAAGCCAATAGGTGAACCACGTGATTTATCCAAGGAGGACAGATCTTCAACAGATGGATTTTCTTTCTCAGATCCTAAACCGCAGAGGAACAGGAATCTTCAGCAAAGCCACACTTGAACTTCCATATCCAGAGGCTCAGTAAGGCAGGAGTACGCGGGTCTACTATGAGATATATCCTTTCACACGTATGGGAACATATTGCTCAGTGCTTTTAGAGATGTGTACGTGAAATATATGCATTGTTTCCTGATCGCTTTACACAACTAGTAGATGTATGCAAGATAGATTACCCTTTGTTTATATCTTTCGTGCTCGACTCTATAATGATATGACCAGTCCAGCAACATGGCTGGGAGTGGCTTCGTTACGGTGAAGTTAAGATAAGAAGTGCTAAAACATGTGGGAAAAAAGTGAAGTCGCATGTCACATATACATGGATGTTGCATTGGTACAGCAAGGACCATGGAGTGATAGTTACCTGTTGTTGGTTATGTATATGGTTATGTATTTGGGTTTGAAGGCGGGGTTGGGAAGGGGAGGGGGGCAGTTAGACATCCACATTGATAAACTAACTATATCATCCGTTTATGAGAATTGTTTCATGGAATGTTAAGGGTCTCAAGTCACCCCATAAGCGCATGATGGTACTACGCCATCTCAAAAGGCTAAAGACCGACATTGCGCTACTACAAGAAACTCATCTAACGGAGCTAGACTACCACCGTATGCAAAAACTGTGGGTGGGCCAGGTGTACGGATCCCCCGCCCAGCACTCTAAGGCGGGAGTTCTGATACTCCTTGGTAAGAACCTCCCCTATTCAGTCACGGGCTCTAAAGCTGATTCAGCAGGGAGATGGGTGAATATACACCTCACGGGTTCAGAAGATTCCATTAGCATATATAATGTATATGGGCCTAATGTACGTAGTCCACACTTTTTCAAGACGCTAAACGGAGTTATGGCAGTTGATAGTATACCCTCCAAACTTCTGGGGGGAGACTTGAATGTAGTCTTACAGCCTGCGGAGGATAGGAGTAATCCCCATAAACCGTTTCTTCACAAAGACCTAGATAGAGAAACTGTCTTACACACATTCCTTTCAGACACGGGCTTACATGATCCCTGGCGTCTGCATCATCCTGATGGCAGAGAATACTCGCATTATTCACATGCCCAACAATCATGGTCACGCATCGATTACACTTTGGTGTCGACACCGCTCCTTCAGCGGGTGCACCAGTGTGTCATCGAACCCATGGTTATATCAGATCATTCTCCGGTAGTGCTAGAAATACATGATTGCTTTCCAAGGGGCTCGGACATCCTGTGGCGCTTCCCCAGTAACTTGGCATCTGATGAATCGTTCCAATCTTTACTTAAGGGTTGGTGGTTGGATTTTGAGGATACCAATGGAGCTCACTCACAGGATCCCCAGCTATTCTGGGACACCTCCAAAGCAGTCATGAGAGGGCAACTAATAGCGTATGTTGCAAAACTTAAAAACCAGACTAAATTGAAAATTGAGGAGTATGGCCTGGCTTTGAGGCGGACTTACACACGTTTCCAAGCAATGCCAACACCCGTAAACAAAGAAGAATGGCAGAAAGCAAGAGGGGAATATGAATTGTGGTTAGATAAAGGGGAAAAGTTGAAACGGTCCGCTTTTGAAGCGAAGCTGTTTCGATACGGAAACAAGGCGGGGAGGTTGTTGGCACGTCTGTCCAAACCTTTGGGACCACAATTTCATATTACCACATTGAAGGATAAGTGGGGAACTTTGCAATCACACCCTAAACAAGTTAATTCCATCTTAAAGCAATTTTATGAGGATTTGTATACAAAAAGAACATATACTCCCACCTCGCTCCCTACGGTCTTAGACTCCCTACAACTTCCCAAACTAACAGAGGAGGAACGGACATTCCTAAATTCTCCAATTACAGAAGTAGAGTTGAAATCCTGTATAAATTCAATGAAAATGCAGAAAGCCCCAGGCCCCGACGGATACGCCAGTGAATACTTCAAGGTCCTGAGGGATCAAATCACCCCATGTTTACTGCATTTATATAATGGATATTTATCAGGACAATCCATCCCGGCAGCCTCCAATGTCGCATACATAAAGGTTCTCCCTAAGCCAGGAAAGGACCCAAAATTTGCTTCCTCATACCGCCCGATTTCCTTAATCAACTCGGACTTAAAACTAATATCTAAACTTATGGCGGATAGATTAGCCACTATATTACCTAGAATAATTTCACCAAGCCAAGTTGGCTTTGTAAAAGGCCGCTCAGCGGTATCCAATATCCGGAAAATACTAACTGTACTAGATGATGTTAAAGTTAATCCGTCCGCTCACCCAAACCCAGCCATCCTTACTATAGATGCCGAAAAAGCATTCGATATGGTTGATTGGGATTGGTTGGGAGGTACAATGGACTCTATGGGTATTTTGGGACCTTTTCGATCGTTTATTGGAGCCTTATACTCGGCCCCCTCCGCAAAAGTATACACTCCAGGATTTCTTTCCTCCACCATCCCATTATATAGAGGGACACGTCAAGGCTGCCCTCTTTCCCCCCTCCTTTTTAATCTCGCATTGGAACCATTTATTCGCACATTGGAGGCTGACGAAAGTGTAAAGGGAATCAGGGTGGGCACGGAAACAATTAAGGCAACATACTTTGCAGATGATGTCTTGATATTCCTATCAGACCCGCATCACGATCTTCCCCACGTCTTTGAGCTTATTAAAAAATTCGAGAGCCACTCCGGCTTTAAAGTAAATGTCACAAAAAGTGAATTACTACACTTGACCAGTAACGGCGCAGCACACTTTAAACCATCTTTGAGTATACCGGTTACTATAGCTAGGTCCTCCATTAAATACCTAGGGATAAACATAGGTCGCACACCGGACACAATATATAACCTCAATTATCCGGCGGTTATAAATAAAATTAAACAAGATCTCCAACGATGGCAGCATCTGCCTCTCTCCTTCATGGGGAGATGCCATCTTTTGAAAATGGTAAGCTTCCCGAGATTGCTTTATCCTCTACAGACAATTCCTCTTCTATTAAAACACACTGATATCAAGACATTAAATTCCATGTTCTCCGCCTACATATGGAATAAGAAACGCCCGAGAATAGCCTTAAAGAAACTTATGACACGCAAAGAAGGTGGGGGAGTCAATATACCGGATCTTCGTAGCTATAATTTGGCATGTTTGGCTCGTCATGGCCTTGACTGGCTACAAGGGTCAAACTTTTATTCTAATTACACACTTGAGGAGGGGGTGGTGGCTCCACTACATTTGTCATCGCTAATACATGTCTCAATTGGGAACATACCACCAGAAATCAAACATCGTATATTATTTAGGGACACCATTATGGCTTGGAAATCTATTAGAGCACTTTTTGGCCTCCCTCAACACATATCTAAGCACATGCATTTATGGGGGCATCCGGAGTTTCCACAGGGGAGGGAGAACCCGCATTTCAGGGAAATGAAATCGTTGGGCATCTTCAAGCTTAATCATCTCTTGCATTCTAATGAAAATAGATATATGACATTTCAAGAGTTGCAAGTTGTAAACAACCTTTCCACAAGGCATCACTTAGCCTATTGCCAAATAATGTCCTTTTTAAGGTCAAAATTGCATAATATAGCCCCGGAATGCCCTAAGAACTTCTTGGATGACTTGATAGTGTCTCCCCCATCTAAATCCTCTTTATCTTTTTTATATAGTACATTGAGAGAATCACTTGCTAAGGCTACCACTGCCACAATGTTTAAAATGTGGAGTAGAGAGCTTATGCAGCAAGATCTTACTCAGCAGATTTTGGGAGGATGGGCAAAGGTGCGTAAAGCAGTTGTATGTGAAAGATGGAGGGAGACACATTTTAAGTTCATTCACAGGGCCATATACGGTTTTGATATTCCCCCACACCCTAATTGTCCGGATAGACAAATAGCGTGTCCACGATGCCATGCACCCAAAACAAATTTATTTCATGGTTTGTGGACTTGCCCCAAATTATTTACATATTGGAACGAGATTTCTGGGATAATCAGGGATACATGGGGGGAGGAGGTCGCGGTGGAGCCACTACCTCTTTTATTTCATGCCTTTCCTGATACTCAACATATTCCTGACGCACTTCATGCCTTTCTTCTGATAGCCAAGAGGTCCTTGCTCGCCCTCTGGCTTAAACCACAGCTACCGTCAGGCCTAGAGGTAATTTCTCAGCTGAAAAAATATGTATATATGGATCGGCTAGATATTGAACGAACAGCGGAATCTGGATCATCAAAATTTTTTAAGAAATGGAAAGTTTTTATATGTAAACATTTCCAGACCGACGAAATAAAGGATCTGATGACACCGTTCTATTATACCTCATGGTACCTGACGAGAGATGTGGCAGGAACATTAGGAGTGCTGAAAAGGTGATTCAGTTAGGCGCTAGGAGTGATAGGGACCCACCTTCCTGTTCAGGTACGGTTCGGATACAGGAACATTTTACAATTTAATATTAGAAACATACATATTTAGGATGTCAGGGGGGAGGGGGGAGTTCCAAGGGGTTAAAGGTTGAAAACAATGTTCGCTAAGCATGATTTATGTCAAATTCGTCTGCCAGTTCTGTACAATTTTGTATTGACGATCAGTGGAATAACTCACATGTAATGTCCAATGTAATGTCATGCATCGGTTTCTGTTTACTACTGTTGAAAAAATTAAATAAAAAGTGTTTTAAAAAAAAAAAAAAAACTCTATGTGTGTCACAGTGTATGTGAAACAATAAGGCTTGGGGCTAAGGCCCTGTTCACACAGAGGTTTCTTTGCAGGCAGAAAAAATCTGCCTCAGAATTCCTTCAGGAGTTTTGAGGCCGATTCTGAACTGCCTTCATGGATTTTTCTGTGTGTTTTTTAACAGCGTTTTTTGCCCGCGGCCATTGAAGGTAATGCAAGGACTGTGGGCGAAAAATGTAGCAAAAAACGCTCAAACTAGCTGCTTTGGCGCTGTCAAAACCAGAGCAAAAAAACTCTGTGTGAACTGACCCTTAGGGTATGTGCACACACACTAATTACGTCCGTAATGGACGGACGTATTTCGGCCGGAAGTCCCGGACCGAACACAGTGCAGGGAGCCGGGCTCCTAGCATCATAGTTAGATACAATGCTAGGAGTCCCTGCCTCTCTGCAGGACAACTGTCCCGTACTGTAATCATGTTTTCAGTAGTTCCACGGAGAGGCAGGGACTCCTAGCATCGTACATAACTATGATGCTAGGAGCCCGGCTCCCTGCACTGTGTTCGGTCCGGTACTTGCGGCCGAAATACGTCCGTCAATTACGGACGTAATTAGTGTGTGTGCACATACCCTTAGGTAGTTTTATCTGGGAGGTACAGGTAGCTCGCTACGGTAGAAAGCTTTTCCACTGTTTTATCTATCCTAGGAGACCAGGCAGGTTAAATCCTGACTTTTGGCAAATTGTCATTTCCCCTGCTAATCCAGCAATTCCCTGTCCTAAAATGAAAAAGCCAAAAGAGATTGACTCCTGTTCCTGCTTTTGCAGACCGTGAAATAAATGTGTAGTCGTTGTGCTTACTTCTTAATTCATTACCAAGATTATTCTCCCTTTAAGGAGAATATCTGCGCTATTTGTAATTGGTCTATTGGTCATTTAAACTGACCCGACTGCACATATCTTATTTTCTGACCCACCTCACACATATGCAAGTACAGGGATTACTTATTACTTTACCACAATAAGAACAGTAGAAAATAAAAGCATCCATTGTTTTATTTTATTTTTCACTGTATATTGTATGGTGGTCACCAGGTTGCAGCATGGCTGGTGCGTAGGCAACATACTTGAGTGCAAAAATAAAATTATTAAGAAAAAAAAGGCAGACCGAATTATCTGATTATTAGAAATGTATTCAGATTATTGTCTAATATGGCAATGCAGTAGGATATAAGATCAGAGTAAATATTCCATTTTAGATTCTGATTATACGGATGGATTGAGCTCTGCCTTCATTTATTGATACAGATCCATTAAAGTTATACAGAATTTAAATGGTTTTGGAAATGAAGATTAAAACAAAATTGGAAACATTATTATCCATCAGTATGTTACCAGCAAGGGATTTTCAATGTGTATAGAGAGGAATCTAGACTTGGTTACAGTAATTCCAGCTGCCTATTGCAAGGGGGAACTAATTTAGTGATCGTATTTATCACATGTAATGTCCCATTTCTAGGAAACCAAGAAGCTGCACCTCTCTGTGCCTGTAATGTAACATCAGATACAGTATTGTATACATTGTGCTTGGCACCTTGCCAGTGACTCTTCTGTCCGATTTGTCCAGCTAGTGTATCAGTTGTTATCAGTATTTGATATCTCCGAGTTAGTCTTTTCAAGCTTGGACATGATTCATTTTTCCATTAATTCCCTTAGGAAAGCTGGATTTAGGAAAACATTGTATTCTCCCCACATGCTGGTCAGTCACAGCCATGAAAATGAGTAATGGAAAAATATTGCAAATGCTTGTTGCCATAATCTAGTATTGTGGAAGTGGCAATTCTAGCATTCGTTTGGATATATTTTTATGTGACCAGTACAGGATTCAGGCATTAGGAATATTAAAATGTTGAATACCAACTCTAAATTTATACTACCGCCCCCCCCCCTCCTGCAGCAAAGAAAACAAAGCACTTATTGAAATCACAGGAGATTGGTGGTCCTCCATAGCTGAAAGCCGTGCCTTGCATGTCTCTTGGCGCCTTCTAACACCGGGGTCGTCCGCTGCAAGCTCAGCCGCCTTGCCATCACATACAGTATAGATAATTCCATATCCAGAAATCGGACCCCCTGCATAAATTCATATTTATCTTTCAAAAAAGATTTCATCACTAATCGCTTTATTCCCAGGTATTTAGCTATATAAAAATCTTTGTACTTAACTGGCCAGAGACTTGTTAGTTCTGTAACGGTGTCTGAGCGCCGAGCCAACTGGTTTTAAGATGTAATATATTAGTGATTTCAGACGGCTGTTTTCTGAATGAATGGTTTCTCGTGGTCGTTTTGGACGACAACAACAAGTTAAAACGTAAAATAGACAATCGATCTCTGCTCTGATCTGTGTCCTGGTCAAGATATTGCTGACTCTACAGCTATTATTAGATCCGCTCTATGTGTTATTGTTTTATATGGTTTAGCTTAGTGCTACTATTTTCTCTAGACTTTTGTCCATTTTTGTGAATGATTAACATCAGGTCAATGACATTGTGAACATCTCCTTTGTCTTATTCGCCTAATCCATATGTTTCCCCGTACAGAACATAGTGATCGTTGTTCATTAAAATGAACTGTGAATATCATACAGGCATGAGTCACGTTATCTGGTAATATTAATATGTGTCATGCATAATATGGTGTTAGTGACCAGTCTCATTTACTCTGGTTCCTCTGTTAGGGGCTTCCCAAAGAAGGCTGGTCGGACTGCCCGTATAGCATCTGACGAGGAGATACAAGGAACAAAAGATGCCGTCATTCAAGATCTGGAGAGAAAACTTCGCTTCAAAGAGGAACTAAACAACGGCCAACCGGTATTATTATGGATGATGTTCTTACTTCCTAAATCCGTTTTAAGACACTTTAGTGGAATAATAGTTAGCAATATGGACGGACAAAACTCCAGGGTCTAAGGCAAACAAAGTGTGGAGCAAGGTTTTGGCTATACAAAGATGCTTGAGAAAAGCTTTGTATAGATGAAATTTCGCATGCCTGGATTCAATTTATAATTGCATCTATGAAGTGAGTGCTGAACTCCATGACTTTTTATTGCTTTAGTAGAATGATATCCGGATAGAATTGGAGCTGATCTTGCAACTTATTTGGTGATTCTCATTTTGAAAAAAATGACCATCACAGTTGGCTCATAATAATTATGGAAAAAATCAGCTTAAAGGGGTTGTCTCATGAATAAATCTCCTTTCCATATGCTGTATTAGGGCAAATTGACATCATAGATCATTGATACCCCTCTCAGGACCTATGAAAGAGTGGCTTCCGTTCTGGGGGACCGTCCCATCCGTTACTTGTAAAGCCAGTAATGTGAATGTGTTCCATGTAATGTTTTATTTCCTTGCATTGTGATTACAAGTGTAGAATAAATAAGAAACAATATGTTAATCTAGTGTCTTTGTATTTTTTCTTAGAAATTGACATATGAGGAGAAAATGGCCCGACGATTGCTTGGAGCTGACAATGCAGCGACAGTCTTTAACCTTCAGGAGCCAGAAGATGACTTGAATTCACAGGTACAAAATTCTATCTAAACTGATCGTTGAAATATTATGACCGGGAACTTTGGTTTTGTTTTGAAACAAAATATTTTCTTAAAAACCAGTCTGAATTCTGCCAATTCTGCACCTCTAGGAAATATACAGATTTTTAACACCTGTTCCCTGCAACATAAAGGCAGCATTGCTTGCATTCCACACGGCACGTGCCGGAGTAAGAATAATTAACAAGAAACAAATATTTCAAGGACATTTTAAATCAATAACTGAACCACGGTCTATGAAACAAGTAGCACTTTAATAATTGAATCACTTCATGGAAGACTTTCCCAGTGAATAACTTAGCAGCGTAAAAAGGAGAGCGCATGTTCATTTTTGTTTAATGATTCTTCATTGTTTTGTCTGGAATATGTGTTGAGCAGGTACTCCGCTTTCACCGTAAGAATAGCATACACATAGGCGCTAAGCGTGTAAAATAAAAACATCAGGCTTAAGAACTCCCAGCCAAATAGTTATCAGACGCCATTTATCAAAAAATAGAAGGCAGAACCTTTCTGATGTGTACCTCATAAACTCATGGCAGTAGTAGTCCAATTCAGATTGGTGGTCAACAATTATTGGTTTATAACAAAATTCCTAGTAATTCCCAAAGTAAAGTCCTATGCCACAGTGGTGCAATACAGTGACATTGGTATAGGAGAGGGGCGCATGGCGATATTCTAACCATGTACATTCTACAAGCTTTCACCCTCTTTTCTACCTTTGCAGGAAGTTTCCTCTCTTGATGCTTCTGTAGAGAACCCTCTTGATTTGCAGAAGGTTACTATCCCCCTGTCTTTCATCTGGTGAAACTTACATGGGTCTTTACTCTCACTAAACACTCTACATTGTGTTGATTTTGGCTGTTTTAACATGTCATGTGCTTGCTATTCACTGTATTCTTTTGTGTAACTATCTGCATTTTGACTCTAAGGTAAGATAATGGTTAATTATGTCACAGAAAAACGAATTGGAAAACTGTGTGTGAAGAAGGCATCACTCGTCACTGTGTGCCTATCACGCATGCTATAAAATGTTTTAATTGCATGACGCCACGGTTTTATTTCGTTTCACTTCACATGCCTTTGAGTGCACACCGGCTAAAATCCACCTGTATTGACTCAATCTTTAAAGTTTCCATATATAAACTGGTTTGTATGTTTGCAATGAGTCATGAACAGATAAAAACTTGGAGTGGGTAAAGCTTCGCTTTTGTAAAGCAAAGCAACCAAACTTTTTTTTTTATTTAATGGGATCTAAAAAAAATTCCAAACAAAATTCCAGAACAGTAGAAAATCTCGGGGAATTACTGTCACATATTTACAAGTGGCAATAGTAATACAAGTAATTACCTGAAATTCCTCATCTAAAAATAGTATAATAAATAGGTAGTATAGAATGACTGGTTTTTTTATTATGAGTTTCTTCTTAGCCATACAATGTTTTTTTGTGTTAATACTAGTATTTTAATGCCTAAGGGTGTGTTCACACGTAGAAAAAGGAAAACAGCCTCTGATTTCAAGGCATTTTATAGCTGAAAATTAAGCTTCTTTTCATTTCAAGCTTTTTTTGAGGCGTTTTTCATAGTGTCAATGGAAAATCGGCTCCAAAAAAGTTAGATGCTACTTATTTTTACGGGGTTTTTTTTTAAATTCAGCAGCACAAAAATGTACGTCACGTGAACAGCGCAGTGTATTTCTCATTGAAATCAATGGGAAACTGTTTGCAGGCTTATTTCAAGTGTATTTTGGAGCGTAAAACGAGGCTTTTCTGCTCCAAAATGTGCCTGAAATAAGCCGTGTGAACCTTCTGGTATTAGAAGCAAGTGATTTTATATGTATTAGATATTACTTCTGTGCTCTATAAGCCGAATGCCAAAATGGAGACTGACTGTGCTATTCTTGTCTGTAAAATATAGTGATACCGGGTGCTGCGGGTAATATTTATTTCTGTTACTTATATAGCGCTAACATATTCCGCAGCGCTGTACAGAGGTCCTTACATACTGTCCCCATTGGAGCTCACAATCTAAATTCCCTATTGGTATGTTTTTAAGGTGTGGGAGGAAACCAAAGTACCTGGAGGAAACCCACACATACACGGGGAGAACATACAAACTCCATGCAGATGTTCTCCTCGGTTGGATTTTAACCCAGGACCCCAGCGCTGCAACGCAATAGTGCTAACCACTGAGATCTGCCCAGTCCGATCCAAGGTTTAGGTTTAAAATACTGCAGCAAACTCCCAGTCAATCAGCATGACCGTGCGCTCCCTACAATGTGGATTATCCCACAACAGGGGAATTGACAGGGACACCCTTCCAATTTACTCCCTACTCAGTGAGCAGGCAAAACAGTGTGCAGCCCAAAAATTGCAATCTAGCAAGCCATGTAGTAGGAACACTTCAGCTGGCCATGCACATGAGATGAAAGTCCGCTGAAATGGATGATTTTTACTATTTTGGCCACTTTGAACAATGAATGCGATGGCTGACGACAGAATCCTATATGTAAAAAATGTTTGGCCAGGTTAGAAGATTCCGGCCTACATACTACATGTCTATGGCAAGATCGGCTGAATTCGGCCGATCGTTTGCCACTTTGTGCAAGCCCCTGGAATTCGACTACACTACTGATTCCGTCAAAGAAATAGTGAAACTTTCGGAACGGAGACAAACAGAAGCATTACCATTGTAATCAATGAGAGATGCTTTTTCAGCAATGTCCACACATCGCATTCCCTTTATTCCCCACATTGTATCTTCTTTACGTAGTATCATTGCAAATGATCCCCAAACCCATCTACTCTTTCTATAATGTACACGTTTATCATCCGGAATTAATGGAAAACATCTGGAATTAAACATCACCTATTTTGAAGTTGAGTTTCTTAGCAATGACTTTTGAGATACAACATTTTATGATACAGGAGGGTACAGCTATATTACTCACAGACCGCACCACCTCTTATCCACACAGTCATTATGCGGCCCTCAGCGTTGGTCGGCTTGTACATTCCTTTACTCAGAGAGCTGAAACAAGAAAACATCAAATGTACTTAAAAATAACACGTAATATAGGTCTCCAGAGAGAAACATTTCAGATCAAGTTATTCCTAAAAAACAATATGGTTCTCAGACAGCTTCTGTCTCATGGGCTCATAGATAACACTACAACATTGTTTTCTCCAATTGACATTTACAGGCCAATAAATACATAGACTGAAGTACTTACAGACTAATATTTCCCTTCATCCATCCCCGAAGAGAGAACAAATTATCCTTGAGGTGCGGAGACCAAATGTGGATGTCAGAAATGTATCTTTGTTGTACCCTTTGAGCAGCCTAAAATCTACCACGTTCTTTTTCTCAGACGCCTGCAGGATATTCTTCATATGGATTGCAGCGCTGGATGTAACAAATAGCTCTGCTTGTTATGTTTTTAGAATAAGTGGTGGAAGAACAGGGAAATATTTACACATCCAGCATGATTGAAGCTCCGTGTTCGTCTAAACCTTGTTTTATTTCAGGCTTGTACCAGTAAAATGAAGGAGAAACATCACCAAATAATTGTAAGATTATTAAGCAAACCTTTTCTTTTAATCTGCCAGGAATACAAAGTGTCCAGCTTTGAACAGAGACTTATCAGTGAAATAGAATATCGCCTCGAGCGGTCTCCTGTTGAAGAATCCGATGATGACGTGGAACATGGAGAAGACTGTGCGGATGACACTCCTCCTCAGTTTGAGACAAAATTGAAGCATTACAAGATATTTGAGGGGATGCCCGCTACTTTCTCCTGCAAGGTGACTGGCAATCCAAAGCCAAAGGTGAGGAATTCACATTTATTGTGTACAGGCGATAAAGTCAATGTCAGGCTTATGACCTCTGTAAATCAATGTAAAAAGTTTTGCTCCCGTTGCTTTACTCTGTACCGATTTTGAGTTATTTCATGTTGTCTTTCAATTATATCCATGAAAATAGTGCTGTGAAAATAGATATAACTTTTTTTCTCTGCTGCCACATGTGCGTTAACCGCTCAAATTGTGTAAAGGTGCCCATACATATTATCAGTAGGGTGATATTCAGATAATCATTCGTCCGGCGAATATTCCCTACGCCAACTCGCCAATACACATTTTAGATGAGTTTGGCCGTTAAAGTCATTTTAAAGAGGCTCTGTCACCAGATTATAAGTGCCCGATCTCCTACATAATATGATCGGCGCTGTAATGTGGATAAGTGGTTTTTATTTTGAAAAATGATAATTTTTGAGCAGGTTATGAGCAATTTTAGATTTATGCTAATTAGTTTCTTAATGACCAACTGGGCGTGTTTTTACTTTTTACCAACTGGGCGTTGTACAGAGGCGTGTATGACGCTGACCAATCAGTGACCAATCAGCATCATACACTTCTCATTGTTCCCTTCTCATTGTACCAGCCCAGCTTCTTTCACTGCACAATCACACTGTAACAATGGGCTGGAACAATGAGAAGTGTATGACGCGGATTGGTCACTGATTGGTCAGCGTCATACACTCCTCTGTACAACGCCCAGTTGGTAAAAAGTAAAAACACGCCCAGTTTTCGATTAAGAGAGTCATTAGCATAAATCTAAAATTGCTCATAACTTGCTAAAAAATGATAGTGGTTTTTAATTTTGAAAAATTGTTATCTACATTACAGCGCCGATCACATTATGTAGGAGAGAGGGCACTTATAATCTGGTGACAGAGCCTCTTTATGTCATAAAGTCAGTTCAACAGAGCGTATGCAGTGTCCGTGAAAAAAAATAGTCCTATTTTACTGCATGTCACGCATCCCTCCTTAGACTAGTCTATGGGGGGATCTGTAAAAACGGGTCCCACACGGGAGGTTGCCGAGACTTGTCTGAATATAGCCTAAATTGTTGTTCATAAGAGTTTTTCTCTGCAGAGGGGTAGGACAGCATCCATTGGCCTAATATGTAATAGTGAGGTTGAACAGAACGTTCTCTTGGTATTTCGGTGGTTGCTGACTTTTCCTAACCCTGTAGTATATACTGATAGTTATAATTAGTTTCATGTGCTTCTTACAGATTATCTCCTTGGCTTGCGGTCTTTTGTGTTCTATTAAATTGCTTTGTCTATCTTAAGGACCATGTGTTCCCCTGATAAGCCTCTCTATCACAGAGAGTGTGCTAAACCACATTCAAGAATAAATAATCTGCTACATCTGTGTTCTATCAAGCAGCTTCTCTCAAAAAAAATAATAAAATAATGAAAATAATATATATATATATATATATATTATATATACTTTTGATTTAAAGGGTGTCAAACCGAGGAGGCTTAGGGAAAGTGTGGGGAGTTTATTTTATAGTATGTGCTTTCTTATTGCTATGTTATCTGCGTACCAGATGCGCTCAGTTCAATGAAGACTACATTACAGTATGACATTCATCTCATTCTGTGATCCTGTAAATGATAGTTCACGCATGTTTGCGCAGCACTAGAATATCCCATTTCTAGATCCACGACTTCATCAGTGATTACGTAGAATTTAAAACGTGTTTAGCTGCAATGTATTCTGGATCTCTGTAATAACGTGACATTCAGCGCCTTATGCATTAAAAGTGTTTATTTTGCAGCCAATCAGAAAAGTGAAAAAATTAAACCTATATTTGTTAGTACATTTTTTTAATTTATTTATGTAATAAGCCATTTAGGAAATGTACCGCTAGCACTGCTACTAAGAAAAACTGTGACCGTTGTTCTCCTTTTCTTTTATTCCATGTTTTTACCCTTTTGAAGTCAATAGAGGGGAAACTCCACACAAATATCAGTCAATAACTTCTATTGCAAGTCTTTCCACATTTTCTTCTGCAGGTTGTACGAGTAAACCCAACCTGATAGTTGTAATGAATATTTGCAAGGATATATTAATAGAATCAATCACAGGATTTTCTCAATCTGAAAAATCGAGCCAAATTTGTGATATTTGTTGTAAAACTAAAATATTGATTCAAGTCGGTTATTTTGTTTTTAATCTTTAACCAGTTCAGGACCGGGCTATTTTGCGCCTTCAGGACCAGACATCGTTTAGCCCTTTTTAGCACGCGTTAGTTAAATGGCTATAACTTTTTTATTTGTTGGGCTAACGACGTGATTTTTGCGATTGTTTTTTCCGTAGACCATGCAGGTTTCTTTTTTTTTTTATCGTTTTTAAACACATCCTTTTTGCTATTTTAGAATTTTTATCCATAAAGTTTGAAAACCATAGTAAAAAAAATAAGCTTTTTTACGTTTCAGCTATTTTTTGTAACATAGTTTTACCCTAAAATAGACCTGTTATTTGTGATCGTCATAGTCTACCGTAAATTTTAATATATTACATGTCTATATTGGGGTAATTGGGTCAGCGCTAGCACTACAACAATGATTGGCGGGGGGGGGGGAATGTTTTTTTTTGACGTGGGTATTTTATGTGTATCAATTATTAAAAAATAATGTGCACTTTACGTTACTATTTTTTTTATTATTATGGTCTTTCCATCAAAGGTCAAAAAAGACCTTTGGGGAACTTTATATATTTTTTTTCTTTCTTTTACACCATGTTTTTCCACTGTAACTGGAGTTGCACAGCAGCCCCAGTTACAGGGGAAATCATCCCTCTCATAGTGACTATTGTCACTAATAGGGCTGTGCTGGGTCTTGTTAGACCCAGCAGCAGTCTCTCAGTAACGGCACCCGGCGATCATGTGACCAGTCACATGAACACCGGGAGGAATAGAGACAGCGGCGCGGCCGCTGCCACTATTCCTATACACAGGGTTCATTGAGCGCTGTGTAAAAATACATTGGAGAAGACAGAAGCAGTGAAAGCTGCTTCTATCCTCTCCTCAGGGTCCCCGGCAGTCACTGACAGCCGGAGACCCGACATTCAGCTGCCCGATCGCTCGGGCAGCAAGTTAAAACCAGAGCCGTAAAAAGTCTATGGCTCGGGTTCTAAGGACCCTGACCGCAGGCCGTAAAAACACAGCCAGCGGTCGGGAACCGGTTAAAGTGTATATCTATTTTAGAACAACATTTCACACTTAAGTAATGTATTTACAAGGTTACTTTAATGATTAATTCCATTAAAGTACTATTCTTTTACTCATCTGAAGTTATAACCTCTATTATAGTACAGAGCAGTCACAATTCTGCAGTTTTCAGAGTTGTGATCTCTCAGCATTCCTTGCTGTGTCAAAGAATGCACAGACCTGGCTCTGGTACTTTGCGTTCTGTGACGTGTCATCTTTACACCAGATACTTCACTGTAATCTGATGTAAGAAATCCGGAACTGTTCCACTTCCTTACATAAACGGTTAGTGATGTTTCCGATGTAACGGTCCTACAGCAGGAGAAATTACAATATGCATGACCATAGGAAATGGAATAGGCCGCAGCACACGCTGACCCCGTTATTATGCACAAATGTTTTCTCACTCCAATGCATTACTATAACACACTGTTGTAGCATCTACACCTGTGCTGTGGACCTGTTTATTTAAACATTGATGGTCTATCCTCAGGATAGGCCATCAATAGCTGATGGGTCGGGGTCCGACTCCCGGGGCCACTACAGATCAGCTGTTTTGAAGGGGCTGCAGAGCTCGTACGAGCGCTTCTTCCACTTTTGTTTCTTCTTGCTCACTGTGAATGTTCGACACACATTTAGTGGTGATTCACATGTATCGCAGCCTTTTCTCACATTGAAGTGAATGGGAGAAAAGGCTGCAATACCTGTGAATCGCCGCTAAATATGCTTCGATGATTCACAGTGAGCAAGAAGAAATTAAGGGGAAGTGGCGCTCGTACGAGCGCTGCGGCCACTTCAAAACAGCTGATCGGCAGGGGTCCTGGGGGTTGGACGGCGACCCATCAGCTATTGATGGCCTATCCTGAGGAGAGGCCATCAATTTTTATTGTCTGAAAAAAGAATTTAACTATCCTCTGGCAGGGGGGAAATGTGTTGGTAGGGATTTACTGGCATCGTGATTTTTGTGGGGTCGTCCTTATCTGGGCAGATACTCCTCTAGGGCTACTTTAGGTAACAACATAGGGAGAAGTCCAAACTGGGGCAGATTTACGAATACTGTCTAAGGCCTTTTTCAGGCAGCAGTATTTAGGTCTCTATTTTGCTTCAGTATTTGTAAGCTAACATCAAGTAGAGGGTCTAGAACACAGAAGAGGTAGGAATTCTTTCCATTATAATTTTTCTCGGACTAGGTTCCACTCCTAGTTTTGGCTTCCAAATACTGAAGCAAAATACTGACCCAAATACTTCCGTGTGAATGATGTCTAAGAATTAGACAGTGTAAACTTAGACCAGGCAGTTAGAAGATTTATTATCGCCAACTTCACTGTATGCTGAATTTGGCACATCTTGCTTGACCTATTAGACACTTTTCTCTTCCTTATAACACATTTGTTTTGGCTTATTTTTTCGGCAGAATTTTTTTGGCACACATTTTAAGTGATGCCTCTTTTCAAGGCACTTTTGAAAAGTGTCTAGTGAGGCACTTGCATCTGTGCAAAATACGTCAGAATTCTAGCGCAACCTCAATAGTGATTCTGCCGCACTGTGTCATGCCTTACAGTCCTGGTGGGTTTTAAGGACTTTTGTATACCCTTATCAATGGAATAGAACATTCAAGTATTGTTCTTAGGAAGCATCTGGTAAGACCAAATCATTATTTCTGACACTGGAATCAAGCACACCTTTTTAGTGGATACTATTTGAAGCCCTTTTTAATGACTATTTCTTTCTATAATAGTATATTGTCCGTATAGTCAGTTGTCCTTATCTGGGGCTTTTTTCAGTTATAGTATATTGGAATATAATTTAAGCCTACCTGGCAATAAAAATGTATTATTTACTATGAGGAGTGTATATCTAATGTGTACAGGACTTTACCCAGACAATAAATGCAGTGTAAGCTCATATACCACAGATGAATACCGAGAAGCCCGTAAGTATTTACCTTAACAAAAGCGGTCCTGTCATATACATCCTGGAACCGCTTCTAAGCATTGTATTATTTGGCTAATAGACAGAATTTAAAAATAAACCCAACTTTTATATAAATAAATGTTTAAAATTGTTTTCCAATAATCACAAAAAATTTGCAAAGCTTAATTCTATTTTTGTAGGATTAGTTTTTCTAATTTGCAGTCCATGTTGTATTTGGAAGATGGAGTATATTGGCCACATTCCTTAATAAATGTTTAATGTTCCACTTTAGAATAGCAGTGCAGTCGGTGGTGAGGGAGAAAAATACACCCATTATTTAGACTTTTTACTCGTACTGAATGGGACCTTTCTTCTCTTCTCAGCACATTACACTTAGGAAACTTGAGATCAATGACTGTCATAAAGGGATATTTCTTATCCCTGAGAAAATTATTAGGGTTGGCAGATTGCAGCTCCAGTACACTTTACAGACACAGCAACAGTATCATAGCAACTTGTTTATTAGACCATATGCTTCATTCCAGAAGTAAATTATTAGCATCCAAGCGGGTTTCGGACATGTCGTATGTGCTCTAAAGAAGCCTAATAAGAGAATATTTTATTCATGTAAAAAGGCCAGAATCTAGCTAAAGGTGTTCTCCAGCTTTAGGTTAATAAAGCACACGGTTTCCTGTAAAAATACTTTCTATCATACTTTGGGGGAAAGTTAACCATGTTTTTACACCAGTTTTCTGATATAGAAATGTTACAAACGGCGCCAAAAATGTTTGGGCTGTTTAGCTCGCTCTTGCCAAGTTAAAACAGTGGGTGTGGCTTCTCAAAAGAGGGGCATGACCACCAGTGGCCTGACGCATTTATTATAATTTACGCTCCTGGCTGGTGTCCGTTTCATACAGAGTCGCACGGAAGGCCAAAGATGCGACACATTTATTAACAGGTTTGGTTTTTTTTTTGCTACAATGTATCAGTCTAGATACCAAGCGGTTTAGCCCCCAGAGCATTGCCTAGACTGGATATAATTGGATATAATTGTATCCACTTTTCAGCTCCGAGCAGGACTAGCTATGTAGGAATGTAAACAACTGTGTTCTCATTCACTGACACAAAACACATATCTTAATAATGGTGAGGTATAGAAACCTAAAGTATATTAGAAAGTTTTAGAACTTCAGTGATTAAGCTTTATTTATATAAGATCTGAAAATTCCTTTGACGTGATTAAGTACATCCCAACTTTCAACAACATCACCAGACAAATCTACATGAAATTCAGAGAAAGGGTCTATTCACTATGCGTTTGCATTGTACGTCGGAGGTATACATTGGGAGGATCTCAGACTGATAATTTTTTTGCTTATGTAAATCAGTGCAAAACATTTAAAGGGGTTGTCCAGGATTAGTAAAATTGTCTGATTTTGCAGATCATCCTTATTGTAGTAAACGGGACTGGTGTGTCAGTACCAGACACATCCCATGGACAAGAGTGGTGCTGATTCTGGAAAAAATGCAGGCCATTTTTTTAAATCTTGGACAAACCTTTCAGAGCAAAGTATTTCCAAAGTTAAACATTCTTCATAGATTTGTAAAGGTCTGGTTTACTTCACACAATGTGCTATGGGGCTATTTTTAGAGTTGGTGTTGTCCTGGGCTCTGTATAATTTTTTTTATCCAGATAAAAATAGCTTTTCCATAGCCTCAGGTGTTTGTTACAACCCATACCCCATTCTTTTATGCATTACAGTAGAGTAGCAAAATGTAAAAGTAAAGTAATAAGTATGAAACCCATGTAAATTCATCCCCTTTTTATAAATTATAAGCACCAAAAATGTAGAAATGCAGTGCAGATTTTGCTGTGTGACTATATATATATATATATATATATATATATATATATATATATATTAGCTGCTTCCACAACACAGCCAGGCCAGGATGGTTGATCTTGATGGACTGCAGAAGTTTCACTGACAGGAGGAAGAAGGGGAATTGAAGTGTGAAGAAGAAAAAGAAAAAACCTTTATCGTGCTAGTGAGATTAGGATGAGATAAGGTGTTCTATGTTTACAAGATTTTTTGCTTATTTGAAGTGCGCACAGTAAATTAAATGAATCTGAGTTTCTTTGGAAAGTTACCTTTAGCAGAGTATATATAAAGTACGTCTTTTAAAGCTATTTTATCTGTACATGGCGATGCTTCTGCAATATTATGAATCAGTATTTTCTATATTAAGGGCAAAGCCCCACGTGGCGGAATTGCTCTGGAATTCCGCTGCGGACACTCCGCAGCGTTAATCCGCAGCGGACCCGTTTCTCCATTGCCTTCCACTTCTTTTTAATAGGCTTCGTTTAGACGAGGCGGAAAATTCCGCTGCGGAGCATAGGCTGTGGTGCGGAATTTGGTGTCCGCAGCATACAATGGATGTGGCGGACTGGTTGCGGACTCATTGCGGAAGTTCTCCATTGACTTCAATGGAGATTCTAAATTCCGCAATGAAGTCCGCAGATGTCATGTACATGTTGTGTGCTGCGGATGCGTATTGCTTTTTTAACATGACATTTCTTCATTCTGGCTGGACCTATGTATTTCTAGGTCTACAGCCAGACTGAGGAAGTCAATGGGGCTCCCGTAATTACGGGGGACTACGTGTGTGCACCCATAATTATGGGAGCGTTGCTAGGCGACGTCAGTAAATAGTCACTGTCCAGGGTGCTGAAAGAGTTAAGCGATCGGCAGTAACTGTTTCTGCACCCTGGACAGTGACTACCGATCACAATATACATCAACCTGTAAAAAAAATAGAAGTTCATACTTACCGAGAACTCCCTGCTTCTTTCTCCAGTCCGGCTTCCCAGGATGACGTTTCAGTCTAAGTGACGGCTGCAGCCAATCACAGGCTGCAGCGGTCACATGGACTGCCGCGTCATCCAGGGAGGTCGGGCTGGATGGCGAAAGAGGGACGCGTCACCAAGACAACGGCCGGTAAGTATGAAATTCTTTTACTTTCACTAGGGAAAGTGCTGTCCCTTCTCTCTATCCTGCACTGATAGAGAGAAGGGAAGCACTTTCACCTCAATACGCAACGGCTAGTCCACATCAATTTACTGCACATTTTGGGCAGATCCGCCACAGAATCTGCAACGCAGATTCTGTGCGGCATTGATGCGGACAGTTGCGGAAGAAAACCGCCACGTGGGGCCATGCCCTAATGGGTAGAAGCCTGGACACCTGCATATTATATTCAGAGGTGAGCCATTTTTATTATTATATGAGAAGTAACAATGAATCCATATAGGAACCTTGTGGCAGTACTATTCTCCTTCAGTTCAGGGCCATATTCCTTTTTTGTAAAATCCAATATGCTCTAGAAGTCATGGTGATAGGCCACATGTTCTCTCAGTGAGATTGTACATACCATGTCAAATGAGCGGTGCATGGGTGATTTATATATATATATATATATATATATATATATATATATATATATATATATATAAAAGCACTGCCTTCCAGGCATCACTAGATAACATTCAAGAGTCAATGTTTGGAAATTCAAATGTGTTCCCAGAGAACCCCCTATTATTTGCAACCACAGCATTTCACAGCTCAGAATACATTAAATGGAGTTTCCAGGATGAGGAATGGGGATGTCGATGTTACTGGAAAAAAAGATATAAAGCCACTGGTATAAAGGAAAGTACATACGAACATTTTTTGCTTGTAGATAAATACACATTTCTGAAAGTGAAAGAACGAGACATTTATGTTACCTACAAGTCAATTCATATGGTGACTTTCTGCTGTTGCAAAACTTTCAATGTTCTGTACAGCAAACACACAGAGCAAGCAGTGTTCTTATACAGCCAGGGGCCTGGAAGGTACAGCTAAGCACGAGAGATGCTGGATTTATCGTACTTTCATCTGTTTCCAATTACATGATTCATCATCTTTTTATAAAGCAACAGTAGTAGTACATGACCAGCGGGATGGAAACCTCTGGTACAGGATAAAAAAACTGCAGTAATACCCTGCTCTTTGTGGGTTTTTTTTTTCTTAACTGGGAGGGGGGGGGGTTACGTTTTCAGAAATCGCTGTTCTTGTTTTCATATGGAAATGGATTCAGGAATGCTGCAACTGGGAAGGGTATAATTAAGAACAAACATAATAAATGAAGGATGTTGGGCAGGAAAGATGCTATGGAAAAAACCACTAGGTTTGTATATGGCCTGTATGCTACACATTGGCAATACAGGTCGACCTGTGGAACTTAAACATAATAGCACCAGAAAGGGTAGATTGACTTGTAGTGGCTGCGCTGGCTAGACATCCCTGTCGGTATCGATACATAACTGGCACGTCATGTCAGTCTCGTAATGTCTAGCAGACCAGGTTGTGTGACCCTTTAAAAATGTTGAGACCCAATAATCTGAATAGTTAACTCTCTCATTGGTCTCCGCTGGACCGAACGCAAAAACTGGTTACACATTGACCCTTTAACTGTCCGTCCCCAAAAAAAAACACGCGTTTATTCTATGGTGTATCCATGTTGTATTGCCCAGGCTGTATTTATTAAGATGCCGTCTTCACACTGTCTTCTGGAATCTTCTCTTTGAACCAGTACATATCCCTCCCTCTGATTTCAGGCCACTTATACCATTTGGATGGAATGCATGAGATGCCCACAAATTGAGGATGTCTTGTAACCTTTCAGAGATTAGCATTCTTGGCAGTGCTTAAATCCATTTTTCTTGATGTTTAAAATAGCTTTTGGATCATTGTTTGATCTGTTGGACTAGAAAGGAGTCTATGAGCAGCTGCCTAGACCTTCAGCTGTTATGTCTGTGTACGCTTCCTGGCACCGACACATGCCTTTTAGCCCTACAGTGACAAACTTCAGATTTTTTTTCTCTATCGACAGATATATTGGTTTAAAGATGGTAAACAAATCTCAAAAAGAAGTGAGCACTACAGGATCCAGAGAGAACCTGATGGGACCTGCTTCCTTCATACCTCCGCCTCCTCCCTGGATGATGACGGGAACTATACCATCATGGCTGCCAACCCACAGGTATTGTTACCTAAGCCACATCTCGCATTCAGACATGAACTCATCTTCCTCAAATGCCAATTCAACCACAGCAATTTCTATCTTCCACATAAGGGTGTGGTTGATCAGGTTTATTTCAAATGTCTATCTTCTTTATGAGAAGTGTCCATTCTGAGTGTCTGATACCTGATATACTACTGGATTTGACCACCTGTATACTGCCATTAGTGACAAACTTTAAACATGAATTATTCAGCTATGTATTTTTTTTCTGTGAGGAGTAATAATAATGATAAATAATTTGCCATTTAAGTATAATTTGTGGTGTCACAGTTGTCCGTGGAATCTGTAGATTGAAACAGTCCATCCAGGTCAGGCCCCTGCCAATTCTCTAGTGCAACTGACCCTGAAGAGTCAATCTGTGAGAGATGTGTTTTTCTGTGGTGTAGGACAAGTTAGTGCCCATAGAGGCTCTGTTCACATCAAGTTATAGCGATATGTTCAGCATATGAGCCTGGAAAGCTCCCGGCACATATGCCGAACGTATTTACAGGCCCCGTTTACCTGGCGTACGCCAAAAGTGTGTCCTTTTGTCAAATGATGGGCCAGTATGCGTCTCCACACCTTTTGTTTAGCTGTATAGAAAGGATAGTAGACTACATTTTTCCATTCAGAGTCCTACAGTAGAAAGCGTATACCTTCTGTTATACATTTTTCTACTCTGGGGTTCTTTGTCCAAAATATGCATCAGAGGCATACATTGGGAAATCCTCCCGGTGTCTAATTCCGAAGGGGAAACAAACGCGATGTGAACTTAACCTTTTTAGGGCATGTTTACACGGCGCTCAAAAAAACCGATGTGTAAACACGTGAAATACGTTAGCGTTTCTTGTAAAGCGTTTTTTAAAATACAGGCTTTTACAGGCTCATATTGACAATGGGAACATTTGGCGCGTTTTAAACGTCAAAGATTTGACCTGAAGCTTTTTTTGTATTAGACGCATTTTTTAAATACGATTGCATAAAAAAACCCACGTTGTATGTACGAACTGTACCCTTTCCCATTGATTTGAATGGGAAGCTTTATCAATCGTTTTTTAAGACACGTATTTCGGTGCATAAGACGCACCAAAATAAACCTCAATTACACGCTGTGTGAACAGGGCCTTACATGTACCAATGTTTCAGAACGCACGTTCAATCATAAATTGGTTTAGCAACATTTATGTACAATTAATTTTGATAAACTATAAACCATTCTTTTATTGTTTTTATTGATTTTTTTTATTTTTTTCCTTCCATAAACCGTGAAGGCTATACAAGTAAAGTGGATTTCCCATGCAGGGGGTAAACAATTGTTTGAGTATTGTTATATATAGCAGTTATCATACTCTAATAGCTGAACCAGATAGGACTAAATGAGTGATGAAAATAAATAAATATATTTATACAAGGGAAAATGATGGAACGAAAGAAAAGTAAATATTTTAAAGAACATGGAAATAGAAGGAATTGGAATTATTTGGGTCTTGATACAAGACGCAAATAATTGGGTCTTATATCAAAAATAACGAGTGTGAGAAAATTAATAATCGTGTCATCTACAATATTAGTGGGGTAGACATGAAGATGTAGTGTCGGCTATGAGGAGACACGTAGGATATTATGCATGTCGGGGAAGGTGGCCTTGGTAAGCTGAGTTTGTCATATGTCCTTCTTGCCTTCCAAGATAAAGACTTAGAAATTAACAAATTGTTACAATTCTTGTCATACTGCCCTCTAGTCTGTAAGGTTAAGGTGAGCAGATCTAGATGGACAAAAGGCACAGGGTTTGTATCACTGCTGGCCTAACTTTTAGAAGCAGAACAATAATATGCATATAACAACATAAAAATACAATAATGTGCTACTGTCAGAACATACCAGAACGTGTAATTCCGACACTGGCTGCTCTGAATCACCACCGAAGTCCAATCTGATAATACACTTACTTTTTTTTTTTTACTGTTTCTTTTCATCTTGCGGAACGCTTGAATTAAAATCCTAAAACTGGGGGTCACATTTTCTTAAGCTCTAAGACATTAACTGCCATGAGAAAAATATAAACTAAATGATTCCTCTGTGACATAGGGCTGCAGAAAATCGAGACGGGAATATACTATTACAGATCAGCTGAAGTGAAATCTGTGTCTGCTTAGGCCGTATCAAGACTAGTGCCAAGATCAAAACACAAAAAGGATTATATACTAAGCAAATAAACTCTTGTCATTGCTGCACCGAATAATCCAAACATGAGATCTGTGTTGTTTCCGATGCTGCTAGGTTACAGGCCCTGGCTCTCGGGAGGTCTTCTGCTCCTTTTGCTATTTTTTTATTTCAAGGACTTGAGAGGGGTCGACTTAAGTTGACCTATTTTGGGTTCTCCAGCACTAAGGACCTTCTTCACCACCAAGTTCTCAAAAATAATGTTATAATTGCAGTTCAGAAATATACAGGCCTGTCTTTATTATATTATAATAATAATAATAATAATACAATATATATATATATATATATTTTATTTATTTTTAATAAACCCCTTAATGACCAGCCTATTTTAGACCTTAATGAACAAGCCATTTTTTTACGTTTTTCCATCGTCTCATTCAAAGAGCTATACGCTTTTTTTATTTTTGCGTCTACATAGCTGTATAAGCTCTTGTTTTTTGCTGGACAAGTTGTAATTTTTAATTACACCATTTTGGGGTACATAGAATTTATTGATTAACTTTTATTAACTTTTTTTGGGGGGGGGGGGCTATAGAAAAAACACTTTTTTGCATCCTAAATTTATTCCGTTTCCCGTGTGGTATAAATAACACAATAACTTTATTCAGCGGGTTGTTGTTACGATTGCAACGATACCAAATTTGTATAGTTTTTGTATGTCTTACTACTTTTTCACAGTGAAAACACTTTTTTTTTCAAAATGATTTGTTTTTGTGTCTCCATATTTGAAAAGCCGTAACGTTTTTATTTTTTCGCTGATGCAATTGTAGGAGGGCTTTTTTTGTGGGACGACTTGTAGTTTTTATTGGTACCATTTTGGAGTAGATGCGACTTTTTGATCACTTTTTTTATCACATTTTTTTTAAGGCTGGATTCACAGAAAACCGCAATTTTTGCATGTTTTTTTTATTTTATTTTTACGACGTTCACCGTGCGGGTTAAATGATGTAATAAGTTTATAGTCGGGTCGTTACGGACGTGGCGATACCAAATATGTGTAACTTTTTTACTTTATTTTGTTTGTTAACAATAAAGCAGTTTGTAAGGGGGGAAAAGTGGGTTTTTCATTTTTTTTACTTTTTCTTAAACTTTTTTTTTTTAACTTTTTTACTAGTCCCACTAGGGGACTTCACTATGCGATTTATACGAGCGCTATTATAATACACTGCAATACTTCCATGTAAAACGAAAAGGCATCTGCTAGGTTATGCCCGAGGCATGATCTAGCAGGCATTCACTACAGGCAGACCTGGTGGCCTTTATTAGGCCCCCGGCTGCCATCGGAGACACAGACATTCGGCGATCTTATTGCCGGGTGTCAGTGGGATGAGAGGAAGCTCCCTCCCTCTCTCCAAAACCATTCAGAGGCCGTGCACGCTATTCAGCACAGCATCTGAAGGGTTAAACTGGTGAGATCGATACTAATATCGATCTCATCTGCTTGAGCAGGGACGCTCCCAGTCCTCAGCTGCCTCTGGCAGCCGAGAGCAGGGAGATTTGACAGCTCCCTGCTCTGTTTACTTATTCCGATGCAGCAACGTAAAAAGGCTATTGCATTATAATAAGGCCTGTTAGTGACCGACGTAGAAACACTATGGGCCAGTCACTAACCGGTTAACAGAAAATATACAGGTATTTCCAAATTGAGACTCTGGCTTTTCTTGTGATAACACAGATACATAGAAGTAACACATTTCTCATTATTAAACATGGTGGTATGGCAGTATATTAAGCGCCATAAATCCGCATGGAGTCTAAATCTCGATGGTAGATGGTAAGCCATATATTAAATGTGTATACAAAATGACGGCATCTTTACGAAGTCAGAATTCTGCGCCTGTTTATCACAGACGTGATCTTTTATGTTTATATTATGAGTTGTACAATGGAACCACACGTGTCCGTCTAGGACATTATGTTCAATAAACTTCTGTGTACTGTGCAAAAACAATCTCCAAGAAGTTATAAATGCTTTATATGTGTCTAATTCAATATGCAGAAGAGGCACCTACACCTATTGTCTAAGTAAGCAGGCCATACACCGCCCAACTTGTGACCCCGATATGATTATCAGGCCATGTAGCAAGGAGACTGAGTATTTCAGAGGAGGCTTACAAAGAGATGGTCCAACATGTCAGAAAAGTGAGGATACTTTTCACTGCTTAGTCTGGGGTTCATCAGATCTCACCACTTGTTGTAGGAAAACATTGGCCTATCTATGGCCGCCCTTAGGAGGGTCTTCAAGTTTTACTTTGTCATTATTCTTTAGAGAATGTATAAATATTTGTTCCATCAATTTACAGATTTTTTTTTCCCCCTAATAAATAGGGCAGAGTAAGTTGCACTGGGAGGCTGATGGTACAGGCTGTGAACCAGAGAGGAAGAAGTAGCCGCACGTCAATTTCGCAGCCCCACGTTAGAAGGTATATTATATGTTAACACTATAAGAGTGCGCTCACACGTGGCATGTTTGCAATGTTTTTCCGTAGCACAAATCTACCCTGTGGAAAACTTGACTATGTCTGACTATGGGCAAAAATATTTCACAATGCAAGAACTAGAGAAATATGTCTGTGTAGCAGGAATGTTTTTACCGTAGGCATACATTGTAGTATGTAGAGTTGCTTAACTTACAAATCATAAAAATGGACAATGCATCTGTATACACTTTTGTTTACAGTGGAACTAGTAAATCCATAACATTAACCATCCCATAAAGATATAAGAACCATGAGCAATTCCCTAATATTGTGCCGTTCTCAGAAATTAGCCGTAGAAACCTTCTGAAAATACACAGGCTGACTCCATTTTCTGTTGCTGCCCTGCAATTCCTTCAGCAGAACACATGGTACATTTGGCAGTGTCTTGTCCATGCAGACTATGGCTTGTCATAAAGCAGTCCTTAGTTTGCTGCCAGGCTAGCTCGGTAGCTGCAGAAAATACAAATTCTCACTGCTGCCCTGCCATTCCGCAGAAACTAGCAGGATTTCTGCTGCGGAAAACCTTCACCGTTTCCTGCGTTTTTTACTGCAGAAAATGGTGCGGATTTTGGTGCGTTTTTCTCAATGCTGGAAGATGGTGACATCTCTTCTGAAAAACGCAGCAATTCAGTCCACTTTCCACAGCAGGAATTCACATGCTGCGGTACGAAAAATACGCACCACAGGTCAATTTCCGGTCGGAAATTTTCCGTAGCGCGTGGATGAGATTTGTTAAATCTCACCCAATTTTCTGTTACGTGTGGACAAGCCCTAAATGGATAGATTCTGACGCCGCTCGTAAAACTGCACCAAACCTCTCAGGGCAAATGATCAAAGAATCTGACTGGGGACCAAGCTTGCGTGTATACGGACTTGTAGCGCTTGGTTTGTATCTTAACTTCATTCTTCATGATACAATCTATTGATTAAATGTCTTCTGAATGAAATAAGAAAAGGAAGACTGGAAGACTTTTTGCAGATCGTATTAAAACTTTTTTATTGTCATTGTTTTTCCATTACATTAAATATCAAAACATTACTCAGACATAATGCGTATACTCTGCACGTGGTATGTATCATTCATTATTTAGAAGGCATCTTACCACAAGACTTTGATACAATATCCTGGAATATTTTTGTGTATACTTAGAGACTTTTGGCCACATTTTTGGCTGATGGCATCATTGTCTAGTTACTTGTATTGTAAACGCACATTTCTGTGGAAAGAAACTATGTTCATTTTTTCACTTCAGACCACGGTCTCGGTCAAGAGATAGCGGTGATGAAAATGAACCTATCCAAGAGAGATTTTTCCGTCCTCACTTCTTGCAAGCTCCTGGAGATCTCATTGTCCAAGAAGGAAAGCTTTGTAGGATGGATTGTAAGGTAATGAATCCAGAAAAGCTTCTTCACACGGCTGTTCTACTGCTACATTTACTGAATTCCATTCTACAAGCAGATGGAAATTATTTGGCATGGGGTATAAGAGAAGATATCCTAGTAGTTCTTGAAGATATCCTAGTTTATATGTTAGACGCTTTTCTATAGCGTTCTGGCGCATTTTGCTTAGTAAACCTCCCGTAATATCTTGGTTTTATCTGAGCTCAGTCAAGCAACGTGACTTCATGTGTTTCTACAACTGCAGTGTGCAAAATATGTGACCATTGCTTGTCTGGAAGCTAAGAGAGTGTTTATTTGAGCATTTTTTCTTTGCCGTTTCTTGAGCTTTTTTTTTTTTTGTTTTTTTTTTTGGCGCAATTTCCGTACTTGCAGCAACAACTTGCCATTTTTTTGTAAAAACCACAACAAAAAGGCTGGGTTCACACTGTGCATTTTTATTGCGTTTTTTTATTTTATTTCTTTGGTAGATAAACTCCCATGTCTCTCAATAGGAGTTGAACAACCAAAACTAAAAAATTGCATGTTTTAAAAGCAATAAAAAAACACACAGTATGAACCCAGCTAAAGACGGTAAAGAGTATAAATACTGTACACCCTCAACCAGCACCAATTGCAAATAACGTCGTGTGGTTGTTAAAAGCAGTTCATACTATGTAGAAGGAAGGACTTTAGAAAGTTAAGCATAAGGGGAATGCAATTTAGGGATTATTGGCACATGTGTAGAGGTAATGCTTCAAAGAGAGAATTGTTCCACCTCTCTTCCTGCCTCTTGAAACATTCACATGGGAAAGAAAACTTGTGCAAAGCTTATGATATTCATAGCAACTGATCAGGTAATAGATCTATACTGTGCTGAAAGACAAACATGTGCCTTCTGCTGGGACAGTAATTGCTTCTATAGAGAAAGTATGGAAGAGCATGTGTGAAATGCTTGTGCAGCTCTGACACACAGATCATACACGCTAATCTGATGGGGGAGAGGTCACAGCGACATAAGTAATCGAGTTAAGGCTCTATTACACCAGACAATTTTGTCCGGTGCAGCGAGTGCGGATCATCGAGAAAGCTCGTTGATCGGGGCTCGTTTGCTCCTGTCAAGCGGAGCTATGTATGGGGTCGAGTGATAGAGAATAGGAGGGATCCTCCAGCTCACCTGAGTATAGTAGTCACACTGTCTGTAGTGCTCGGGTCCTCGTGTCGGCACACGTAGTGAATGAGAAAGGAAGGAGTAGGAAAGGATCCAGCGCTGAAACCAGGAATATCGTTTAAAATTGGAAACTTCTTCCAAGTTTTATTTTGCAACAAAGGGTAGTTTAAAAATAGACAATCTCTGTTTCTTTAGAGTCCAATGGCTAGTTGAAGAGAATAGGCGGGTGCATTCAACTTTCCAATTTTAAACGATATTCCTGGTTTCAGCGCTGGATCCTTTCCTACTCCTTCCTTTCTTATGGGGTCGAGTTACTCCAATCGCTCGTTCTCATACATTATTATCATGTCGGCAGCGCGTCTCCCTGTTTACACAGGGAGAGGTGCTGCCGACAACGATAATATTTTACTTTTTTAAAATGATACAATCAGCCAATGAACGAGCGTTTGCTCATTTATCTGCTGATCGCTGCCCTGATTACACAAGGCAATTATCGGCAACAAGCCGATAAAAATTCATACTGACCCAGAACTCCCTGCTTCTTCCTCCAGTCCAACCTCCTGGGATGACGTTTCATCCCATGTGACCGCTACAGCCAATCACAGGCTGCAGCGGTAATCACATGGGCTGTAGTGTCATCCAGGGAGACCGGACGGCGAAGGAGGGACGCGTCACCATAACAGCCTAGGTATGGGCGGTTTTTCAAACGGAATGTGCTGCGTGTTCCAGGTCGGATACGCTGCATAGTTGTTACGCAGCGTATCTGACCCGTGGGAACCCGGCCTAATGGTTTTCAGATTCGAGAAGAAGCAACAAGGGATAACGTTGCTAAAAACTTTTTCTGGCTTCACTTTATAGTTTGCACAAAAATTTTTACAATTGACCAAAGCCATAATATCACATTTCAAAACCTTTTACAATTGATTACATCGTTATCAGAATCGCTGTATGAAATCATGGAAATGAACCGTATTTTTTAGGTTTACTTTTTTAAATGCTTCTATATTCGAAGACACCGACTTCTGCAAGTAAGTATGTTGTGCGCATTTCTATATTCTTGCCTACACGGTTAGTGTCCCATTTTCACACTTTTCAAATACAGGAAGCCCAGTGTCAGTTCTCTATATTCAGGGAAAGAAAATGTTTAGATTTGTTACGGCGGAAAAACGACGTGTTTTTTTTGGTTTAAAAATAATAAAGGTTCAGACTTGCCCAACAGCCGTTGTCATGGCGACATGATCCTCTGCTCTGAGTGCAGCTCAGCCTCCTGGGATGCAAAGGCACTCAAGGCTGTAGCATTCACGTGGGCTGAAGCGTCATCCCAGGAGGGTGGGCTTTACTCAGAACAGACGGACCTGTCACTAGGACAACGGGTAACAGAGTAAGTATAAACTTTTTTTATTTTCTAGCAGTTTTACCACAGCGGAGATTCCACCCAAAAAACTGCACTACAATTTGGTGCAGTTTTTCTGGCGGAATTTCCTGCAGCTTCCAGGACGGATACGCGGTGTACTTTTATGCAGCATATACGCCCTGTGTGCACTTAGCCCAAGAGTAGTAATTCATAGTATAAATCCCTACATATGTGAAAGACAGGAATTATTCGAGTCCTCCTCAAATTAAGTAAATCCCAGACCGGCATATGCTGGTGCACTTCATGCTTGATGAATGACAGACACGTGGCTAAATCTTGAACACACGGCAACAATCAGATGTTGGCCTCATGCACTTCACTCCGCTAATGACCGCTCATGCAGTTTGGGATGTTTATGGTGCCTGTCTGCCATGAGAGTTTCAGGGTAGCTAAAAAAATTAACAATATTGCTGTATATTTATTGTGCATGTATATGAGGCTTCATATACAATGTGAAATTCTGCCAGTGGTAATATGCAATTGCATTTCATTGTACTTTGTATTATAAATAGAGCATTTATTGAAAGGGGTATTCCCAAAATAGATAAATATCACCTATCCAGAGGATAGGTGATAAATGTCTGATCCCATCGCTGGGACTCCCACTGATCATGAGAGCGGCATTCTGAGCCCCCATTCCTCCTCACTGCTTGACCGCAGTGAGAAGAACATTGAATAGAGCAGTGGTCAAGCATGCTACTGCTCTATTCAGTCTATGGGACTGACGGAAACAACCAAGCACTGCTCTCTGCTGTTTCCTTCAGTCCCATAGACATTGAAAGGAGCGCAGGCGAATGCCGTTCCATTTAAACTCCTCCTCAATGCGGTAGGTGCAGTGAGGAGGAACAGGGGTTTCGGGACCCCATTCTCGTGATCGGTGGGGGTTCCGGGGTTGGGGCCCCCAGCGACCAGACAATTTTTACCTATCCTGTGTATAGGCGAGAATTATCTATTCTGGTACAACCCATTTAACTTCACTCCGTCTTTATAGACATTAATTAAAGGGGTATTACCATCATTGACATTATGGCATTATCCACAGGATATGCCATACATATGGGATAAGTTCGGGTCCCGCACATGTGCAGCCACCTCTAAATTCCTTCTCTGTCTGGATGTGGCAGGCCCGCGGTCATGGAATTCCCATTCTGGAGATACCCTTTGGATATGCCATTAATGTCTATGATGGAAGTAACCCTTTAACAGTAACTCTGTTTTTTACAGGAACCATGACCGATATGACAGATCCATTATGATATGTTTTGTAATGGATAGTGATGTATCCCATTGAATTATAATGGGTCCCTCAGGTTTTTATTTTTTTTAATGGATAGAATAGCACAGGATGCTACACTTCTCTGCCCGTCAAAGAGCAACGGAAAGTTGTCGGAAAATAACTAAAGCAAGTGTAAACAACAAAGTGAACCAAGTAGAGTCCGCTTTGCAATAAATTTTGCATTATTTGCTAATGTCATTCATGACTTTGAAATGATGGTACATTATATACATATTGTAGCTATATTAACATTATTCTGTGAAATTATTTACATAAACTGTTGATAAATCAATATTCTATTAGTAATATTATATTCATTCTGTATAAAACATAGGTGAGTGGTCTACCAACTCCTGACCTGAGCTGGCAATTGAATGGAAGACCTGTTCGTCCAGACAACTCTCACAAAATGTTGGTGCGTGAGAATGGAGTGCACTCCCTGATCATTGAGCCAGTGACCACAAGAGATGCAGGGATATATACTTGTGTGGCCACAAACCGTGCCGGACAGAATTCATTCAGCTTGGAGCTCATAGTGGCTGGTAAGTCATTCTTACAGTATTGGACCTTTGTCAGCAATTCTATAGTCATAGAGATGTCCTAGTTGGTGGTGATGTAACGGTCAGTAAATACTGGTTTCTGCTAAAGCTTGGCATGTTATTCTTGGCACCAGATATGGGTAAATTTTCTCCAGCTGGCACAAGATCTAAAACAACAAGTAGAAATGCCCCCGTTAGCCAGGACCATAACATTCAAAGGATAAATTCACACATACACAGTCCTTCTGATAGACTCCGTATCCATGTGTTCACATTGTAACTATAGTGATGACGGCCTGGAGCAGAGCTGTTTTATATCTTTTAGCCCAATATAATCAGATTGGGGACTCCCCTTTAGTTTTTTTGGCAGCCACATTAGAATTCACAGCTATTTTAGTGCATTTTGGTTTATGACTCGTAGTTACATGAAAAATGCAGCCGGACCTAGGAAGACATCTCTGCAGTGCACTCCTCGTGCAGAGCTGCACCTCAAGACCTTTTTTGGCTGTAAACTCTAGGCTGGAAAGTATTGCACTCAGTCTACTTGTCATCTGTTTGTAGTAGTCCTTGGCGGAGTGTCCATTTGTTTCTTTGTACTGTTTAGCGTTTTCAATGTGTTGAATCCGTGCAGAGATGGATTAACCCTTTTGCAAAGTACTGTGAGGCTTAATCTACTCTTTTGGTGAATTATGCTACATTTAAAAACACCTTTTTTCTTGTGAAATCCCTTGTACTAAGTACAGAACATGCAGAGAAAGCTGCCAAGGATGGAGGATATAGAACTACCCTTTAATGACCTCCCACTGTCTTTTGACGGCGGGCGATGCAGGTCCTCAGTCTACAGCAATGTCTTTTGGTGCCGTTGTAGAAGAGGATAATAAGGGGGAACTCTCTGCAGTCAGCCCTGGGGACATAGAAAGAACCCCAGAGCTGTCCAGTAAGTCTGCTTTTAGGACACACTATGTGTTGCCGTAACAGCAGCCTGCGTAATAACACAAGGAATTCATTTACAAGGTTATTTAGTGTAAAAGGTGAACAGTAAAAAATAAACAAAAAAACAATGTTTTCTACGTTAACATTGAAAAACAAATAATATAAATTTCACAGTAATATATATGTACTCCCAAACTGCGCTAAAAAAAAAATGATTTCCCCCACATAAGACAAAGCCTAATACAGCCATGTCAATGAGAAAATAAAGCTATGGCTGCTGAAAGACGAAAACTAAAAAATGTAGCTAGTCATTAAAGGGTTTTTTCCATAATCAATATTTATCACCTACCCACAGGATAGGTGATAAATATCTGATCGATTCGGGTCTGACCATCCGAGCGGTAGTGCGCATGCTCAGCCACCGCTTAATTCATTTCTATGGGGCTGCCGACTATAGCGCTCGGCAGCCCCATAGAAATGAATGGTCGAGCATGGGCACTAGCGCTCCATTCCTATGGGGCTCCCAGGAACGGCAAGGTAAGCCTGTTCTTGTGATCGGTGTGGGTCCCAATCGATCAGATATTTATCACTTATGCTGTGGATAGGTGATAAATATTGATTGAGAAATCCCCTTTAACCCGTTAGTGACCGGCCCATAGTGTTTTTACAGCGGCCACTAACGGACTTTATTCCGATGCAATAGCCTTTTTACGGTGCTGCATCGGAATAAATAAACCGAGCAGGGAGCCGTTAAATCTTCCTGCTCTCAGCTGCCAGAGGTAGCTGAGGGCTGGGGGCATCCCTGCTCGAACAGGTGAGATCGATCTCACCCGTATAACCCCTCAGATGAGGTGCTCAATAGCGGGCGCCGCATCTGAGTGGTTTTGGAGAGAGGGCGGGAGCTCCCTCTCATCCGGCGATAAGATCACCGAATGTCTGTGTCTCCGATGGCAGCCGGGGGCCTAATAAAGGCCCCCAGGTCTGCCTGTAGTGAATGCCTGCTAGGTCATGCCTCTGGCATGACCTAGCAAATGCCTGTCCGTTTTACACGGACAGGCATTATACACTGCAATACAGAAGTATTGCAGTGTATTATAAATGCGATCGGATAACCGCATAGTGAAGTCCCCTAGTGGGACTAGTAAAAAAGTTAAAAAAAAGTTTAATAAAAAGTGAAGGAAAAAAAATGATAAACCCGCTTTTCCCCATTACAAACTGCTTTATTATTAACAAACAAAATAAAGTAAAAAAGTTACACATATTTGGTATCGCTGCATCCGTAACGACAACAACTATAAACTTATTACATACTTTAATCCGCACGGTGAACGTTGTAAAAAATAAAATAACAAAAAACATTAAAAAATTGCAGTTTTCTTTGAATCCAGCCTTAAAAAAAAAATGTGATAAAAAGTGATAAAAAAGTCGCACCTTCTCCAAAATGGTACCGATAAAAACTACAAGTCATCCTGCGAAAAAAAGCCCTCATACAATTGCATCGGCGAAAAAATAAACAAGTTATGGCTCTTCAAATATGGGGACACAAAAACAAATCATTTTGAAAAAAAAGCGTTTTCACTGTGTAAAAGTAGTAAAACATACAAAAACTATACAAATTTGGTATTGTTGCAATCAGAACAACAACCCGCTGAATAAAGTTATTGTGTTATTAATACCACACGGTAAATGGCGTAAATTTAAGACGACAAAAAGTGTGGCAAAATTGCAGGTTTTTTTTTATTCCCCCCCCCCAAAAAAGTTAATAAAAGTTAATCAATAAATTCTATGTACCCCATATCTGTTTACATAAAACACACACGCACACACACACACACACACACCACCCTCAGGCTGGGTTCACACGAGCATGTTACGTCCGTAAAGGACGGAACGTATTTCGGCCGCAAGTCCCGGACCGAACACAGTGCAGGGAGCCGGGCTCCTAGCATCATAGTTATGTACGATGCTAGGAGTCCCTGCCTCGCTGCAGGACAACTGTCCCGTACTGTAATCATGTTTTCAGTAGTTCCACGGAGAGGCAGGGACTCCTAGCGTCGTACATAAGTATGATGCTAGGAGCCCGGCTCCCTGCACTGTGTTCGGTCCGGGACTTGCGGCCGAAATACGTTCCGTCCATTACGGACATAACATACTCGTGTGAACCCAGCCTAATGGATATTTTTTAGTGCTAGGAGAGTATTACTTTCCTTTGGTAAGAAGCTGGATTTATAATCGTGCAGGTGAGTCCTTTGTGAGTTGACAGGCGATGTGACTTCATGTCATGCACCAATAGAACAGATGTTAAATATAACTTATATTGTCACCACGTCCGTTGGATGATCAGTACAAACATTTGTCATGGTCTAGTCATGTTTTTATGCTCATAGTTATTACCTATAAAATGAAATTAATGTTCCCATGATAAGGCTCTATTCACACCTTTTGTCTTTTTCTTTTTTCTGGTTTTGCTTTGGACCAAAAAAACATTTATCAACATTTGCGACTCCAGCTAGAGAACATTATTTGCAGTTGTTGAATAGGCAGAAACTATAAGGCCCTGTTCACACTGAGTTTTTTTGCAGGCAGAAAACTCTGCCTGGGAAAATCAGCTCCGGTTCTTTTGCACCACATGCGTTTTTTGATGCGGCACAGGCAAAGTAAAACGTGTAAAAAAAACGCTGCAGCCTTTCGTGGTGTTTTTTTCCATCTCCCATTGATTTCAAAAACGTCTCAAGATAGGTCATGTAGATTTTTTTTTTATTATTTTTTTTTTTACCGCAAGCGTTTTTTCTGCTCGTGGGAAAAAACTCCTCCGCCTCCCATTGAAATCAGTGGAAGGTGTTTTTGGCGTGGTTTTTCACACTCTTTCCGCGTCAAAAAAACTCAGTGTGAACAGTGCCTTAGAATCTTGATGTGTCTTTTTTCGAATGCATCCAAAAATAATTTTATTTTTTTTGGTTTGCAGATCCATCCAGTAGGTTTTACTGAGTGATCTACCTCTTAATACTGCTAGATATTTGGATTGATAATAACGATGTTTTTTCCTACCTCCCAACAGCTCGGGATGCCCACAAACCACCAGTGTTCATAGAAAAACTTCAAAACACAGGTGTTGCTGAAGGATACCCAGTGAGATTAGAGTGTCGAGTTTCTGGAATGCCCCCACCACAAATATTCTGGAAGAAAGAAAATGATTCCCTGACTTACAACACAGACCGAGTCAGGTTGTTATAAGTACTGTAATAAACTCTTGTCAAAACAGAAATGACAACATTTAGATAGCCATAGCTAGTGAATGACAAAATGTGGTTTTGTAGAACCCCCAAATGTCAGGCAATGTAAACCTCATAAATTAGACCTAGAATTTTTCAATTAGGCTACTCTGAGAATTAAGCGTGAAATTCCTGGCAAATTGACATAATTCGCAAAATGGATGTTAATACTCCCACTCTGTTAACTCAAATGTAATCAATACCGTAGTCGACTGCACTATTCATTCCGTCAAATCAACGGAACGGGAACCATTTGCACCAGATCCGTCACCATTGAAATCAATGCTGATGCAAACGGAAACCTACGCTTTCAGTTTTGGATTCCGTTCATGGGTTCCCCTGATGGAAATGTAGACAGAACCCATGAAAGGAGTCCCGACGCAGATGTGAACGAAGCCATAGCCTACTACGCAGTCAGCAAGATGTTCCGCTCAGCTGACAGCGGCTCCACTGAATACATCCCCAATACCGTTAAAATCTAAGTTCATTAACTTCGCTTTTGATCGATATTACGGTTAAACCTAGTGTATACGTGCCATCCGTTCTTTAAGTCTGTGAAAAAAACCCTGAAGAATTTCCTCATTTGTTGTAACCCAGTTAAAACATCCGAAGGATGGTCACATGGCCACAGAAACACCATTTTCTTTTGCTTAAATCATTGAGTGCATTGCGAGATTTTGCTCTGGCAGATTTTTGGCTTCTGACCAGGTCTTATGTTCAGGATCAAAGCTTCTAATTCCTGGTTTCACTTTTCAAGTGTCTTCAGGAAATCATCTGTGAAAAATGGAACGGATGTCATCTGTATGGCGTCCGTTTTTTCATGCAGACCCATTGACTTCTACAGGCCACTCCTGCGTGACAAATGTACAAAGATAGAGCACGCTGCAATTCTTTTGTTCATCACGGACAAATGGTCCATGAAAAAAATTGACATCTGAATTGGCCCCTTAACTATAATAGGTCAATGTTCAGTCTGGGTCCTGTCCGTTCTATACTAGGACATCACCCGAACATGAAAATAGTTTGTCTGAATGAGCTCTAAGAAAGGTAAACCACATTACTGAAATATAACTGGATTCCCAAATGCAGACTTGTTTGTAGCGACATCATTAGTCACGTATTATTAGGTTTTAATTGTAGTTTTTCTTTTCCCAGCATGCATCAAGATAATTATGGTTACCTCTGCCTACTAATTCAAGGTACCACTAAAGAGGATGCTGGATGGTACACTGTGTCCGCAAAGAACGAGGCTGGCATTGTATCTTGTACTGCAAGGCTTGATATACACAGTAAGTCTCATGTTTTACCCTACGAGCTAATGAAGTTTGATGTTTACCACAATATTAAAAGGGTTTCCAAATTTAGGTAAATACAGTTTAATAACTGTACAAATGAAAAGTTCTGCAACTTTTTTTTTTTTTTTAAATTCTTTTATTTATTCTTTTCTTTACTTACAACAAAGACAAAATTCAGACAAAACATAAATAAGTTAAACGCAGACAAATATCACATCAGTTTTATCACCGTAGTTCATTACACAAGTGTCCACAGGTGGTCATCTCTTAACAAGTCGGTAAGAGGAAAACTAATTTCTCCTTCCCCAATATTTGTAAACTTGCGGCAAAAGGGCCACTGAACACCTGGTCGATGCCTGTCCTCTTTTTTTTTTTTTTTTTTTCTTTTTTTTTTAAGAACGTTGCCGGAGTGGCTGTAAGAAGTTCTGCCACTTTCTAAGATACACGATCTGGCCAAAAATATGTGAACACCTGAACATCACACTTACAGTATATGAGTTTGTTGGACATCCCATTCCAAAACCTTTGGCCATAATATTGGGCTGGGCCCGTTTGCAGCTATAACAGCCTCCGCTCTTCGAAGAAGTCTTCCCACAAAGTTTTGGAGTTTGTCTTTGGGAATTTGTGCCCATACAAAAGAGCATGTATGAGGCCAGACAATGATGTTGGATGAGGTCTGGTGCACAATCGCAGTTTCAATCCATCCCAAAGGTGTTCTATGGGGTTAAGGTCCGGGCTCTGTGTACAAAGTGCAAAAGGCTGGTGCCGCTATATAGACATGAGAGGCTTTGACACACACCAAATAACTACAGCATAGAACCGAGAGAAAAGCGGCGTCAGACAATGCAAATGAGCACTCAATAGGTAAAAATATATTTTTTTCTTCCAATATAACTATGTACAGGTTTGCTGCCTCTGAATTGCTTGAGAAAGGCTCTTTAGTGAACTGAAATGGTGAGAAAAACGATTGTGGAATTTGAGTGCCACCTCCATCTTTGTTCTATTGTTTGTGTAGTGTGTCTATCCCGGAATACAACCGTCAAGTGACCTGCAATTTCATCCTCAAAGTTGTAAACTTGCTGTATGTGCATCTTGACTCACCAGCTGAATTTCTCTCCACAGCTCAGTGGCAACAATCACACACTCCCAAGACAAGGAAAGTACGTCCATCCGCTAGTCGATACGCTGCACTTTCTGACCAAGGGCTGGACATCAAAGCCGCGTTCTTGCCAGAAGCAAACCCAGTGCACCTGCAGCCTGTACTGGTGGAGAGTGATGACTTGTAGATGGGGCATGTGGGAACTTTCTGTAGCAGCCATAAGAGGAAGCCACTGGGAGCTGCAGCTGTCACCGGGCAGCAGTCTCACATCATGTAACCAGTCAGACACGCCTTCAGCTAACCTGATATTAACTATATATGTAAGCAGTCTTGAGCATAGGATAGTAGGAATGATAAACCTTATGTATTTATGCACATAAGTATCACTCACTCTTCTGCTCTATGAAAGGATCTCGTTTCTTATGCTTGTTTGTGCCTTCTGTCTGAGAAGACACTGGTGTAGGACGATAGTGTGCAATGTTTTATGTTGCAGTGCCATAAACACCCACAGTATGTTTGTCAATTGCAAAAAGCTGTCAAGGTGAAATGCTATATTGCTTGGAGTGTAAAAAAAAAAATACAGCTAGCTTCTACGTGTACCATTAAATAACATTGGGAGTTAAAACGTCCTGAGGATTCGTGAAGATTAGACGATGGGTGGGGGAGGGGTGAAGGAGGACGTAGCTGGCTATGGACTTGAAGTAGCACATAAAACGCTTTACACCCATTCTGCGCTGCTTTGTTTGCGCACCCGCAGTTCATCGCTGAGGACACTAAATGACTGAGGTTCACTAATACAATGCAAACTTCTTGATGTTATTTACTTCTCAATAACAATTTTCAGATACTTCCAGGGTGGCCCACTACATTTTCACACACAAAAACATGAGGTATGCAATCTTGTAAGACTCTGACGTTCATGAATCGTAGGGTTGTCTTGGAGATTGGGGACCCTCAGTTTACAAGGTCAGAGACTTATTGTATTCCAGTTAATATATAGAGTACATTTTAAATTTAGTGTAAGCAAGGAGAACACGTGCATGGTATGTAGTAGATGATAAATGAAGGTGTAAATGACAAGTGTTTTATCATTCAGGGAATGTTGTTTAATGTGCGCAAGCCCGGTGTGCCTAAAACAATGAAAACCAAAGCTAACTGGATGGATCATTCATACAAGATGAGGGATGTAGTAGGAGTCCTTGTATAGATGGAGTGCTACATTTCACCAGTGTACAAGTTATTGCCTACCATCAAAATCACACTATAGAGGATGGTTTGTGGCAAAAAATTGTTTCCAGTGAATTGATACCATTGAAGTTGCCCCAACAATAGCTTTGGTAACAATTGTATGCCATAAATGTAAATATGGCAGACTGCAGTATAGCAGCACCAGCCACAAAGGGGCCACTACACCACTGAAGACTTGAAGGGCATTTCCTGATGTAGTGAACACATGGGGCTGAATATGGCCTCTAAAAGCAGCAGAAGTGGGAAGTGCGCTGGGAGAAGTCGCCCTACAAGTTTACTTAACACATAAAACATTCTGTTGGTTCGCTACTACCGCTCAGTATTGATACAGCACTGCCAATTTGTATGACGTACCACTTGTTGAATGCCTGCCCTTTATTTTCTGTATGTGGCATATTGTGCCAAGTTAAGGACATTCTCCACATATCGGGCTTGCTGATTTTCAGGCATATTTACGTAAAACATGACTAATGTTAGATTTCATGCCAGCATGCTTTCAGCTAAATTTTTCGTATGACTGCTTCGATAGAAATGAAAATAAAGCGATTCCGGGACACTAAGGACTACGTTACTGTGAAGAGAAGACATGAGTAAGCATTTCCTGACCAGCAGTAATTAACATCACACTGTGTATCGTTAATGACGGAAAACGAGGAAATCCATCAGATCCCTGACTACGGGTGACACAAGACCTCCAAGTATTGGGGGCTTCCAGATGTTATTTGTTTAGCAATATATGTTGTAAAATTAACAGAAAATAAATGTTAGTATTAATAGTACAGAAGTACTTGGCCAAGGGAGAAATCAAAAAAACACTGTCCCGTGTATGAAGCACATATCATTATTTATCTGTTTTATCTCCGCTATACTCCATATGGTTTTTTATCACACACATATATATATATAACTCACAATATGTATTGCTGTAGGGAAGTTAGTGCCTTTTTTATACCGTTCTTTAGTTGTGTTTTTTGTTTTCTTCCTTTCTCTTGTTTAGTGTGACAGCACAGTATGGGTATTGGTGCTGCCTTATTTGATATACACCATACATATATGCCCATGTCTTCTGAAGTCTGCAGTTCTAGTACCAATAAATGCCTTTAACAATATCACTAAATGTTGTTATTCTGCAAGCCACCTGTAAGGGATGGGGATAAAAAGTTCTCATGCACACCACCCACCCGGTATATCAGCACATGCTAATGGGATGGCACAACTTTGTCAACATTTGTTTCTTAACATTTTTCTAAAAAACATTTGTTTTTATCACCAGCCAGACACCTGTATTAACGTGACTTGTTATTTAGAAATCACTTGTGTTATTATGCCGTCACCATTTATCTGTATTTATGGAAAATGCCTCCATTGGTGTGTATGGGCCATGTTATGAGCTGAGACAATTTGAAGTTTAGCAACATATGTCTAATAACAAGAACAAATGTACTTTTTTTGGGGGGGAGGGGTAAGGTTTATATGATAATTGCTATGCAAGGACTTAAATAAAGATTGTTTCTTCAAAACAGGTCGTCCTCCGAGGTTTATTGTTGCAGATTCCCTTCGATTTACAAGTGATTGAGAACGTCGGGTGCACAGTACACCCGCCAACCGCTCCTTACTAATATTATCCTGCGTGCAAACTTTTTCCTAATGTGGTATTTTAGTTGTCAACATCAGTAGCTATTCTTGCAAGACCGTAAAGCAGTTTTCCATTGACCAAAGCTGTTTCGTGAGACCCAGTCGCAGACTGTTTCATGTACAGGAAATACAACTGTAAACGCATTCCTCCTGGATGTAATACATGGACTCAATACTGATTATTTAACGATCCTATCTGTCATTGCAAGCAACAAAACAATTCATCATATGTCAAGAAGAATTCAGTGAGCTAAAGGGGAATTACAGTCCCAAAAAAACGGCCATCAATAGCTGATTGACCGTGGTCCTACTCCCTGAACCCCCGACGATCAGCTGTTTTTGAAGGGGGTGCAGCGCTTCCCCTTCTTTTCTACTTGCTCACTGAATCGTCTACAGACATGTAGCGGTGATTCACAGGTATTGCAGCCGCTTTCCATTGAAGTGAATAGAAGGCTGCAATACTGTGAATCGCTGCTACATGTGTGTCGGCACTTCAGTGAGCAAGCAGAAATGAAGAGGAAGAAGCACCCACTTTAAAAGAGCTGATCGGCAGGGGACCCTGGAGTCGGACCCAGACTGATCAGACATAAATTTTTAGGGACTAGAAAATCCCTTTAACTTACAGTAGTTCAGCTACAATTATTGGCAACAAGCACATAAAACCAACCTTTTATTTTCTATAGACAAAAATGCAATACAATGGGTTGTACTGAAGAGCTCAATTACTTTCCAGTGGCTCTGTCAATACAACAAATGAATTTTCGTCCGTAGCTTCCTTGGTCACTGTTATTGCGGTTTCTGTAAAGTAGGACGGTCTAGGAGCACCAGCAGCTCCGCTACAAAGTGGTAGGACCATGAGTGTGGAGCATAAAAATAACCTTTTCTCGGTTGTATTATTCACTACCGAGCTCCAAACCAATTCATGGATTGGGTTTCCATGGTCAGGCAGCGACACACAAGCTTGTGGTCACCATGTGCAATATTAAGTATCAGAGTGGTTTGAATGTGGGAACACGTTCACTGGAGGGACGAATCATGCTTCACCATCTGGAAGTTTCGTAGAGGAATAATGGTCTATGGGCCTGGTCTTGGCCCCATAGCTCCAGTGAAGGGAATCTTGTATAGTTACCATACCATGAGCCAGGCCAGATCAGCTATAAGTGCGGTATCTAAATAATGCGCTTGTGGCTGAGCCATAGCCACACACTTGTGTTTGAGGCCTAAAGGTTTAGTCATCTTACTACATTTGTAGCAGGGAGTCAGTGAAGCTTTATAAGGACGATGAACCTAGAAATAAATGTACAAAAACTTCCTTCAAATACTTTTTAAATCTCTTGTAGAAAGCTAGCAGATGAAATGGCAAATAGCATGGTCTCTTCTGCTGGAGACAAAGTAGTCGGGGAGGGCTCTGCAACAAGTTTCCTTGCAGACACATCTTGTAACATAATTTAGCATAGAGAAGGTGAAGACAAAATGAACGGCACCCGGTAGAAGACTTTTTTTCCTTTATACTTTTACTTTTTTCGTCAACTTTGGCTAGAAAACAACTGCACCAAAAACTCCATTAAAACTAAATGTGTGAATCCAGCCTCATGTTCTAAAATGACAAGTTAAAGGGGTTGTTCAGGGTTAGAAAAACATGGCTCGTTTTCCCCAAAAAACAGTGCCACGCCTGTCCATTGGTTGTGTGGTTTTGCAGCTCATCTCCATTCACCTCACTGGAGATGAGCTGCAATACCAAACACAACCCATGGGCAGCTGTGGTGCTGTTTCTGGAAGAAAGCAGACAAGTTTTTCTAACCCTGGACAAGCCCTCAAGTTTATTTCTGATTCAGCACAACATTTTTTCAGCCTCACGTTTCCAGGAGCTGGATAATTTCTTGCTCCAATTGATATAACGTGAGGTGTGAACATATTAACTCCTATATTTACACTTTGTCTAGAGGCTTCTAAAGAAAAGATGACTGATATCTGTGTCTGTGACAAAGAAATGGTCACAGATGAAGTGATCTTATACCACCACCCCCATTATGATGTCAGTTGTCTTTTGTGCGTCAAAAAAATAAGCTTCAACTAGTAGCGTCAGCTAATATCAGAAAGTTAGGGTCTTCAGGGAATTTGTGAACTAAAGACAGCTTCTTTACTGGTCGGATACACAATAGTGTCTCATACGTGATGAATGGAGTAATGAATGACAACAAGTTAAGGCAGCTCTAAAGCAGATCTGTTACCAGAATGTCCCAAAGGTTCCCTGTGCTATTAGTTCAAATGGCACAAAATAATATTGGGTCATTTGGCTAAGAAGGAATACAGCAGACTTGTAACTATTCATGGAGGGAGTGCTCCCCCTGCAGTGGAGAAGCGGGGTGGAAGATGAGGGAGGAGTGACCCCTGATGAATACAGAGGACTCCTAGGACGAGTCCTCTGTCAGCACCTGCAGTATGCAGCTCTTAAGTAGGGCAGCGTATTCAGGTGACAGAACCGCTTTAATCATAATAAGTCAAATACAATGTGAGGTCAACTTCCCCCGGCAGCGGTTTAATAATCTTCTGGAATTAGTTACCACCAGTTCATGTGCAAATAAGGAATTACAATAAATGTGAGAACATTCTATCATCACCAGCGCCTCGTGAGCGTTACTGCTCAGCAATAGTACCCAATACAAGAACATCTGAAGGACACATTGAATGAAAATGCTATGATTATCTTGCACGTTTTTTTTTACCAAGTTAAACAGTCACTTAGGTCTCCATAATTTTTGGCATCTAAAAAGCCGCAGCACATAAGAAATGTTTAGGTCTTGTGCACAATTAACGGATTTGCTGCAGAAACACCGCACCATTTCCTTCGATATTTAAAGAGGCTCTGTCACCACATTATAAGTGGCGTATATTGTACATGATGTGATCGGCGCTGTAATGTAGATTACAGAAGTGTTTTTTTATTTAGAAAAACGATCATTTTTGACGGAGTAATGACCTATATTAGATTTATGCTAATGACTTTCCTAATAGACAACTGGACGTGTTTTACTTTTTGACCAAGTGGGCATTGTGGAGAGAAGTGTATGATGCTGACCAATCAGCATCATACACTTCTCTCCATTCATTTACTCTGCACATAGTGATTTTACTAGATCACTATGTGCAGCCACATACACCCACATTAACTTTACTGAAGTGTCTTGAGAGTTAATAGACATCACCTCCAGCCAGGACACGATGTCTATTCACAATCCCGACACTTCGGTAACGTTTGTGTGGGATTTAAAGCACAGCAAGCGTAATCTCACGAGATTACGCTGTAAATAACAGCCCAGCGTGATCTCGATGTGCTGTGCTCGAAGTCACACACAAACGTTACCAAAGTGTCAGGATTCTGAATAGACATCACGTCCCGGCTGGTAGTGATGTCTATTCACTGTCAGGACACTTCAGTAACGTTAATGTGTGAGTATGTGACCACATCATGATCTAGCTAGATCATTATGTGCTGTGTAAATGAATGGGGAGAAGTGTATCACGCTGATTGGTCAGTCATACACTTCTCTCCACAACGCCCACTTGGTCAAAAAGTAAAACACGCCCAGTTGTCCATTAAAGTCATTAGCATAAAGCTAAAATAGGTCATAACGCTGTCAAAAATGATCGTTTTTCTAAATAAAAAACACTGCTGTAATCTACATCACAGTGCCGATCACATTATGTAGAAGATAGGCCACTTATAATGTGGTGACAGAGCCTCTTTAATGCAGAAAATTATGCGGATTTTGCTGCGTTATGTCAAGCCTGTGTAATGGTGATATCTCCTATGAAAAACGCATGAATTGTTTCCACTTTCTGCAACAGTAATCGACATGCTGCGGAACTAAAGATACGCACCGCAGGTGTACTTCTAAACTGAAATTTTCTGCAATGTGTGGATGACATTTGTTCATTCGCACCCACTTTGCAGTTCCTGTACCCTGCTGTGTATTTTTCATCTGCAATTCCGGATGGAAAATACGCATCAATACCGTTACGTGTGGACAAGCCCTTACAGATCACAATTGTGACCCAGCATGGTTTTCATATACTAATGGGATGACTGATCTGTTAAGAGGAGCTTCTCATCTAACAATGTACTGCTGTGCATATACGCAAGTATGTTAGGAAATGCACACTGTAAGTATTTTCTTTATCTTCTCTGCCAAAATCATCAAGCCTCAGAAAAACATGGTAAAATAGCTTAGATCTGTAGTTGTAAACCGCCATCCACCACTAATACATGACCAGTAATGTATGAGGAACTGAGCAAGAAAGCGACAGCTTGTGCAACGTCATCTGCCTCTCCAAATCTTCCCAGTGGAATAGTCTGCTTTAAAGAGGTCTCTTCTATACTTGAGGTCATGTCCGTGTGAATAAATCCTAGAAGGAATTTAAGCATCAAGTAAATTAATAACCTTCACCAATCCACAATTATAAAATACACTGTAATGTGGGGTCCAATAGAAGAGTTCAGGGTGTTGTTAAACTTGCCAACAGCAATGCTGCCTGTAAAATCAAAGCATCATTCTGTGCAACTGCTTTTATACCCCACGTCTTTCTCCTTATTTCTTTATGAAACCTGTACATACAAGCAACTCATTGTTTTCCTATGGACTGCAGTAGTCTATCAACAAAACATCTTTGTTTAGCCCAAGGCTTAAGATAGTCCCATGCCACGTTAGGCTTCGTTCACATCTGTGCTAGGGTCCCGTTCCGACGGAACAAGACCCTGACTGACACAAACTGAAACCAAAGGTTTGATTTCAATGGTGACGAATCCGGTGCCAATGGTTTCCGTTTGTCTCAGTCGTGCAGGGGTTCCGTCGTTTTGACGGAATCAACGCTATTGATTGAAATCAATGGTGCTGGAAACCTTTGGTTTCCGTTTGTCAGTCAGGGTCCCGTTCCGAGGGAAAGCTCCGACGGAACGGTACCCTAGCGCAGATGTGAACGAAGCCGAAGATAGTTGTTAAATGCTCATGCGGCCGATAGCTATCACCCGACCTCCCCATGTTGGCCGATCATGCATATTTGCGGAGAGGGAGATACCTCTGGCAATTGCTTATCTCCTGGCAGAAAAAAATTACCAGTCCATTTTGGGGCTTCTCATGTGCCACATGGGATAGTGAGAAGCCCCAATACAAAATTATCAGCGGCTCCCGATGAAGTTTATCAAATGAGTACTGCTGGATGTCTCAAAATGTAGGTGTGCATGGAGCCAGCAAAGTTGATTTTTTTTGCACCGTGTGAACAAGGCCTTAAAGCGTAGCTCCAGTTGTACTTTTCTGCCCGAACGGACATGGAGCATGGAGAGATGCTGTGGCAACCGTACAACCACCAGAGAATATCATGCATGGGTCCTATTAGTTGGAATTCGACCCATGCACAGTTGCCACGGCAAGTGAGCAGGAGCATCTCTCCTCCCCTGATGTCAGTTTAGTACAACTGGAGCTAAACTTTATTAGTAATACTGTACCCAAACCGCATTTTGGCTGTATTTTTCTTTTATTTTTATTTTTTAGTAAAGACTGCATGGCACCTATCTGCATTAACTACGATCCCCAAATGCACCTTAAAACACATTGGTGAATCTGGGCATCTGAAAAAACAGACCAGTGCTTTATTCCCACAGAAATAATAAAATGTTCTCCCAAAAATCTTACCTGGGGCGACCACATTAACCTGAATATTCTTCCTTGCAACTTCTTTAGCAAGTGACTTGGAAAATCCAACCAAGCCTTCCTTACTGGCACTGTACACACTCTGTCCAGCATTACCTTTATGACCAACAATACTACCTGCAGTCAGAGAAGAGCAGTAACATTCAGCATCAGTAATAACACACAGAACTACGTGGAGGGTTCACGGGAGATGTCTGGATTTACTGTACATATTCATGAATGGCATGGAACAGGAGCAGAGGATGTATATACTACATAACTAGGCAAACTTGCCGATTCTGTTGGGTGCTGCATCTCAGGTCAAATGTACCAAAGATGCATTAAAAAGCCCTGTGTGTATGATCTTTACAACAAAAATCGGGTCAGCAGTTTTGAACCCTCATATACAGGTTGGGGAGTGTAGCATAACTATAGCGGTGGTGTCGGTCATGGAAGTTGCATGAACGAGTAAAACAAGTTTTCATGCCCTAGGCACAACATTCGCAAGTGCTACGGAGGCGGTCCCTTTATGTTCAAGTGCTCCAGGCCCTGCCATCTGCGTGATGGCACTAGTGTCCAATCAGGAGACCACTAGAGCCGTCAAGAAGAGGGGAGGGTCTGGAGCGCTGAAACATCAAGGGGCCGCCTCCAGAGTACTTACAATCGTGCCACTGGGGGAATTAAAACTGAGTTCAACTTGCATGAACTTGTACCACCAGTATAGATACACTGCACTCCCCACCCTGTGGACTCCAAACTGCTGACAGATTCTTTTTAAGGCGAATATCCACTTTTAAACACCATTTTATATATCTAAATAGAATCCTAGGTAACTCATTAAATACAATTTATTACTTATATTATAATGATCATGGCTTACATCCTTTATTATAGTCCAGAGATGTAATCGCAGTTCTGCAGATTTCAGAGCTGAAAAATTCCTGGATCAATATCTGCATAGAACATTTTGTGGTGATTGCAGTCTGGGAATTCACTGCCTTAGGCCTCATTTACACGAGCGTGAGCGTTTTGCGCACGCAAAAAAACGCAGCGTTTTGCGTGCGCAAAAGGCACTTGACAGCTCCGTGTGTCATCAGTGTATGATGCGCGGCTGCGTGATTTTCGCGCAGCCGCCATCATAGAGATGAGGCTAGTCGACGTCAGTCACTGTCCAGGGTGCTGAAAGAGTTAACTGATCGGCAGTAACTCTTTCAGCACCCTCGACAGTGAATTCCGATCACAATATACAGCAACCTGTGAATAAAAAAAAGACGTTCATACTTACCAAGAACTTCCTGCTTCCTCCAGTCCGGTCTCCCGGCCGTTGCCTTGGTGACGCGTCCCTCTCTTGACATCCGACCCCACCTCCCTGGATGACGCGGCAGTCCATGTGACCGCTGCAGCCTGTGATTGGCTGCAGCCTGTGCTTGGCCTGTGATTGGCTGCAGCTGTCACTTGGACTGAATTGTCATCCCGGGAGGTCAGACTGGAGGAAGAAGCCGGGAGTTATCGGTAAGTCAGAACTTCTTTTTTTTTTTTACACGTTCATGTATATTGTGATCGGAAGTCACTGTCCAGGGTGCTGAACCAGTTTAACTCTTTCAGCACCCTGGACAGTGACTGTCTCCTGCCGGGTTCGTTCAAAACGAGTTCGGCCGAACCCGGTGAAGTTCGGTTCGCTCATCTCTAAGACACTCTGTTTGGATGTGGTGCTTTTCTGCTTACATTCAGAGTTTGACAGCTCTTGCGCGAATCACGAAGTTCCGTGCGACCTTCCGTAGTTGACTTCAATGGGTGCGTGATGCGCGATAAGTGCAGAATTTTAGAACATGTCGTGAGTTTTTTTCAGCGCACTCACGCTGAGCAAAACTCACGGACTGTCTGCATGCCCCCATAGACTTGTATAGGTCCGTGCGACCCGCGTGAAAAGCACGCGAGTCGCACGGACGTATATCACGTTCGTGTAAATGAGGCCTTATAGAAGCTCTCAAAGCTAAAGTTGTGTTTGATAAGAATCTTATCGCTCATGGATATAATACAGACTGTAAGACAAATAATAAAATACATGATCTATCCACTGTCTCTTTAGGGTGTGTTTTTCACTTTTTGACTTTAATAGGGAAAAAACTCAGTTTTCCGTAGAAATTAAGATGCCATTTTGTTGCTTTTTTTTGTGATGGTGATCGTGTGGGCACAGAAGCTGTGCCTGCACAATTACCGCGGAAGCCCGGCTGTGACTGACAACTTGGCTCCTATTGCAATGGCTGTGATTGAAGAAACCTTCAGTCCCGGCCATTCAACCCTTTAAATGCTGTGGTAAATAGCAACCACAACATTTAAGTGATTTAACGGAGGGAGGGTGCTCCCTCTGTAACCGATCGGCGGCCCACGAATGCAATCGCCGTCTGGCGACGGGTTGCCATGGCAGCCGGCTCCTAAGAAAGGTCCCCAAGGCTTGTCATGGCTATATGCCTATTAGGCTGTGCCAGAGTTTCTCACTGACAGGCAGTAATTCTTTGGTATACTAAGTATACCAAAGCATTATATCAGCGATCAGAAGATCCCATTAGTCTCCCAGTGGGACTGAATTTTTTTTAAATGAAAAACAGTTACAATTTATAAAAAAAAAGAAAAAAAAGATTACAATAAAACATAGACATATATATTACGATCGTAATGACCCGAACAATCAAATTATCTCATTCATTAAACCACCGGGTGAACGCCGTACAAAGAAAAACAGCGGCTAAATTCCTTTTTTTCCATTCCCCCCAAAAATAAAAGTTAATCAATAAGTCCCTCATACCCCAAAAATAGTACCAATGAAAACTACACCTCGTCCCGCAAAAAACAGACTTACATATGGTGACATCGACGGAAAAATAAAAAAGTTACGGCTCTTGGAATAAGGCGATACAAAAACAAATCATTTTTGTTTAAAAAGTGTTTTTTATGTGCACAGTAAAACATAAAAAACCTATATATATTTGGTATCACCGTAATCGTACCGACCCACAGAATAAAATTGTATTCACGCCGCGTAGTAAACAGCGGAAATTTATAACGTGAAAAACAATGCTGAAATATCTGGGGGTTTTTTCAATTCCTTCCCAAAAAAGGTTATCAATATATTGTATGCACCCAAAAATGGTGAAGTTGGAAAATATAACTCGTCCCACAAAAAACAAACCCTCGTACAGCTATGCCGACAGAAAACCAAATACGACGGTGAAAAAATGGAAAATAATGTTTAGTCAAAATCGAGTTAATAAAATGCCAAATGCCAGAGAAATCGGTTCAGCAGCTTTTTTTTTTTTTTACAATGCACTTTTATTTACTGCTCATATTAAATTCATTACCAATGTTGACAATGGCTCCACGTTGCTGCTGGACCATACCCCTCAATGCCACTTTACACGTGTACATTGATCCTATGAGGTTAATGGATAGCTGAGACAGTATTTCTTCTTTCTTGGTTCTTAATAAAAGTCCATCTCTGAAATGGAAAGGACACAAGTTCTTTTTGTTTTTTTGTTTGTTTGTTTCTTGAGTATCCAGAACACAGCAGTGCAGAATAGTCAGTACTGAACAGACACGTATCATGCTCCATGCGCCACTTTTCTGGAGCATGTTGAGTGGAAATAATGTCATATAATGTGTTTGCTCGATTCATGAAGTATTTGCGCCAAAAATAATTACTGTTTGCACCGTATGTGCCACTTTGTGGATTATGCTAGCCAAGTGGGTGTCATTATGGGTGGAATAACTTTTCAGCCATATTTATAAATTGCAACTTTTAAATGTAAACCACAAGTATAAACCAAAAGCATTATACCTTCTCCAATATAAAATGCAAAAATATAACAAATGGCACGAAACGTAAATGTAATTTGTTGCAAAATAAATGACGAAAATAGCATAAAAAAAAGTGGCATAAAAGTTTGCTAGTACAAATACCTTGGGATGTGGCTCCACCAAGTGGTGCTTATTGGATGTACAGTTTCAATTATAAACTAATAATGAAAGCTCAGATTTATGTTAATGAAGAAAAAACTAAAGAAAAACCTTTCTGAAGGCCTGATCGGTGTGCAGTTGTTCTGCCCCGAATAGGAGCCATAAGGTAAATGTACATTGGTAAGTGGATTATAAAACTGTATTTTGTAATACAGAAAAAGTTGTCTAAAACATATATTAACCTAGGGCTTAGTTGACTTGAGCCCAACCTGACTAATTCTAACATTCTACATATTCCGAACCTCCCACTTCCGTCTCCAGGATTTCTCTCGTGCTGCACCAGTCCTCTGGAATGCGCTACCCCAGACAATCAGAATAATTCCCAACATCCATAGGTTTAAGAATGCCCTTAAAACACATCTTTTAATACAAAAACAAAACAGAGCTTGGAAAGTATAACTTGTTAAATCATGATAAAAATATATAAAATGGATCTGACCGTTTAGAGATTGGACTAGTCCCTTCTTCAGAGAAAATATCATATCAAGATCTCTATAACTCGCCTATAGCTAGCCTGTCTGATCTGATCCCACAGAAGAGCACAAAATACTAAAAAAGTTACTGCTGGCCATGATAGAAATGTGTCAGAACACACAGGATATCGAAGCTTGCTGTACAATGGGCTGCGTAGTCGCAGACCAGTCAGAGTGCCCATGCTGAACCCGGTCCATGGATGAAAGCCTCTACAATGGGCACCTGAGCATCAGAACTGGACTATGGAAGAAGGAGGTCTGGTCTGATAAATCACGTTTTCTTTTAAATCATGTGGACAGTCGTGTGCGCCGCTTATCTGAGGAAGAGATGTCACCAGGATGCACTATGGGAGGAAGAAAAGATAGTAGAGGCAGTGTGATGCTCTGGGCAACGTTCTGCTGGGAAGACTTGGGTCCTGGCATTCACGTGGCATTCAAGTTTTGAGTTTGGATGTGATCGATATTAGGTGGATCCTGTGTTTAAGAGACACTCAGGACCCGCTCATGCCCGAGCCGTCAGTTCAGCTGAACTGACAGAATCGTCTGAGAGAAAACAATACAGCTTTATAGAGGATACATAGAAGCTGTATTGTAAAAAGTAAAATATATTTTGCAAAAATACAATTAGAAAAGTGATTCAAAACACAGACTTAAAAATAAAAAAATCAATTCAAAAGTGTAGATAGCCTTTAAGCGAAAAGCCATACTGCCATTACCCACCGCTTTACAAAATCCAGTTAAACGGTAACTAAATGTTTGACAAATTTCTGACATGTCATAAGTTTTGATTGGTGGGAGTCTAAGCACGGAGTCCCCCACCAAACGCTAAAACGAAGCGGCAGAAGTGCTCGTGTGAGCGCTGAGCCAGTTAGTTTCTGTTCGGCTTTTTCCGGAAAGCCGATGTAGCGGACTACGGGCTCATAGACTTACTATTGAGCCCGTACTGCGCTACATTGATTTCCGGAAAAAGCCAAACGGAAACTAAGCGGCTGAGCACTCACACCAGCAATTATGCTGCTTTGTTTTAGCGATTGGTGTTGGTCTCAGCACTCGGACCTCCACCAATCAAAACTTATGACATGTCAGAAGTTTGTTGAACATTTAGTTACCCTTTAAGACAGAATTACACACGAACCAAATGATATCACGGCCAATCAAAGTATCTCTCCAAAGCAGTGCTGCGATTACATAAAGCACGTCATGCTTTACAGTATATCATCACGTCACAGCGACAGAACCACTGCAAGAAGCCTTGATATTGTGCATAAGTAACCGAGTATTGTGAATCTGGGGTGCAGTTAATTCCTTTACAATTTACTGGGCGGCTCATGACAACGGCTGCTTGGGACCTGAACATGCAGCCATGCTGAAGGAGCCGTCTCTATGAAGACTTCCATGGATCTCTGGAATGGTGGGCACCAGGTAAGTATAACTTTAGAGGACGGGGTGGATGCCTTCACTTCTGCGTTTTACCAAAAGTTTACTTTAAATACAATAGAAGTAAAATGATGGACTGCACTCCTTGCTAAGATGTTCAGGTTCTATGAGGTTTCGGGTTTGGACAACCCACAATTTGAACGAAAAAATAATCCAAGCACTCAAGATATGTGTTACCTGAACATGACAACACATATCTTTCAAATTAAAATCTTTGGAAATTTCTAAAAAGAATCCCTTTCTAAATGTATTTCTATACTTGAGTGCTTGTGTTATTTTTTCGTACTTTAAATACAAGGCACATATTTCTCATTTCTGAAGACCCTGATCTGTGATCTGTGGGATCTCCCATCCAAGAATGAAATCAGAAAAGTAAATACTTATTTAAGCAATTTGCTAGTAATTTATAGTTGAAGAACAATACTAAAGACCATTAAGAGTGTATTAAACCTATGTGAATGCTATCCCCAACCCTTCATGATACATCTAATTTTTTTTTAAGTGTTTCCCTTTCTTCAAAAGAATTGTCCCAATTGGACATTTCCGTTTAAGAATGCAGCCATCACAAAGATTAGCGAATAGTTGCAGGTCCAGCTGCGGAAACCCCTGGTGATCATTTCATATAACCAGGGGGAAAAGCAGGCAGCTGCTGCAGAGCAAATATAATATTACATGGAGCTCATTCAAATGAATGGGTGACCATGTAAAACCAAGCCATTGTGAGTCCTCTGTAGTGGGAGCCATGGTCCTCAGTAGCGGGAGCCATGGTCCTCAGTAGCGGGAGCCATGGTCCTCAGTAGCGGGAGCCATGGTCCTGAGTGGGTATATGGATAGGAACCATTCTGTTCAGATAACCCATTTAAAGCCTTGTTCGATTCTCTATTGTCACTGGCACCTTGCAGAATGTGTTAGACCTACTTAACCCACCCTTCCCGAACCCTGGTTTCTCATGTCCTCTTCATTACTTTTCATCTTATCCCTTTTCTCAGCTCTTCTCCTTATCATAGCAGAGAGCAAAATACTCCTGGTCTTCTCTTCTGTTATTTGATATTCTTTTCTTGTTTCCCAACTTCCCTTGGCAATAATTATTTATTTATACAATCTGTATATTTATGGACAAGACGCAAAATACTGTGAGCCTAAACTTACTGGAAGAAGAGATGCTAAACTTGAGTCCCTATGACAACACTTAAGTCCCCATATTCTGGCAGCTCAGTGTTATCATATGAACATTGGCCCTCTGAATATTTATTTATTCAGCTTTCATTCTTCTAGCACAGGTAAAACATTGAATAAATACAGTAACTGTCATGTGGACACAGAAGGTCTTCTGAAAAGGAGACATGTAACCTCTGGGTTTATACAGCTTTAAAATACACTTAAATTCAGCCTTCTGTGCAACAATTTTTGAGTCAACAACATATACGGTATATTTTACTGATTGCTTACCTATTTACTCCGGCTGCATTGACCAGGTAGTTAACATTGCCAATATTTTTTACAATCTCTTGAAATGTGTGCTGAACATCCTCTTCTTTAGCAATATCACAGCTTAGAGCCAGATGACCTATGTAAGAAATTATACACACCTATTCCATGTACCAATACTAGATCACTGTGTAGACACATAGATTTATTGTAGGTTACAAGAATAGGGCTGGCCGATAAATTGATTGCCCAGAATGGTAAACCCGATATTAGTACTGGCCCCATAGCAGCATCGTGGCACAGCAGCAAGTGGGGCGCCTGGTGAACTGGTGTTTAACCACTGAGGCCACCACTGTGCAGTCACAGGTCTGCACCCTACACCTTGAACCCCACTGCTGGCACCTCACACCGCAGTTTAATATAGCCTGCATTGCAGTTATATAGCACCCCGGCCTGGCCACTACAGAATCTATATGGGGGACAGCAAATGTATTTATTTGCAGACTAAGCCCTATAGATATTCCCAGCACCTACATTGCCTATTCAGTGCAGAAATAGATTGGTTGTCCCACAGACTTCTACTATTTTACTTCACCTAGAGATCAGTCTATATACCAGCACCATCAGTTTCTATAGGAGCTAAACATAGTGATATAGGGAATGATCTCTGTAATGTGAACAACAATTGTGGACAACAAATGTATTTCTGCAATAAGTAGTGTTTAACAAAGTAATATACCCAATATCTATATCCTACTTTATTGCACCCCTTTCTTTTACAGTAGGGAATTTCATGCACAACACCTCCTTAACCGCTTTAGGACGCAGCCTATTTTGGCTTTGTGGACACAGATGATTTTTTCAAATCTGACATGTGTTACTTTATGTGGTAATAACTTGGGAATGCCTTTATCTATCCAAGCGACTCTGAGATTATTTTTTCGTGACATATTGTACTTTATGTTAGAGGAAAAATTTGGTCGATAAATTCAATATTTATTAGTGGAAAAACACCAAAATTTAGAGAAAATGTGCAAAAATTTGTATTTTTCTAAATGTAAATGAATCTGCTTGTAAAACAGATAGTAATACCACACAAAATAGTCACTAGTTAACATTTCCCATATGTCTACTTCATGTTTGCATCGTTTTTTATACGTTCTTTTATTTTTCTAGGACGTTACAGGGCTTAGAACTTTAGCAGAAATTGCTCACATTTTCAAGAAAATTTCAAAAGCCAATTTTTACAGGGACCAGTTCAGTTCTGAAGGGGATTTGAGGGCCTTATATATTAGAAAGTCCCCATAAATCACCCCATTTTATAAACTGCACCCTCAAAGTATTCAAAACAGCATTCAGAAAGTTTCTTAACCCTTTAGGCGTTTTACAGGAAATGAAGCAAAGTAGAGGGGAAATTTACAAATTTCTTTTTTTTTTTTTTTTGCCGAAATTCATTTGTAACAATTTTTTTTTTGTAACACAGAAGGTTTTACCAGAGAAACCCATAGCTCCCAACCGTCCCGGATCCGGTAGGACAGTCTCGGTTTCTCACCGCTGTCCCGGGCGGTGAAAAATGTCCTGCTGGGCACTGCGGTGCCCTGGACACAACTTGAGGTCGGGAAGAGGGGGGGGCACCGCAGAGCAGCTGCATCAAAACAGCTGATCGCTCCTGACAAGCGCCCTGCATGACGGACGACTGCAGCAGCGATCAGTGTCAGAAGGAGGTCTTGCGGCGGCGTTCTGACTGGGGTCAATGCCGGCCCGGGAGAGGACCAGTCCAGTCACCTGACCTCACCGGTCAGGTGACAGGTCAGATAACTGGACTGGTCCACTCCCGGGCCCGCACCGACCCCAGTCAGAACGCCGCTGCAAGACCTCCTGCTTTCTCCTAACCGTGAGTGACGTCAGGCAGAGCAGAGAGTGGTAGCAATAGGCTGTGTGCCACTATGTACAAGGGGGAGGGAGGTTGTGTGGCATTATGGACAAGGGGGAGGGGGTTGTGTGGCGCTATCTACAAGAGGGGGCTGTGTGTGGCGCTATCTACAAGGGGGGCTGTGTGTGGCGCTATGTACAAGGGGGCTGTGTGTGGCGCTATCTACAAGGGGGGCTGTGCGTGGCGCGATCTACAAGGGGGCTGTGTGTGGCGCTATCTACAAGGGGGGCTGTGTGGCGCTATTAACAAGGGGGTCTGTGCGTGGTGCGATCTACAAGTGGGTCTGTGCGTGGCGCTATTTACATGGGGCTGTGCGTGGCGCTATTTACATGGGGGCTGTGCGTGGCGCTATTTACATGGGGGGCTGTGCGTGGCGCTATTTACAAGTTGGGCTGTGTGGAGCTATCTACAAGGGGTCTGTGCACGGCGCTACTTACAAGGGGGGCTATGTGTGGCGGTATTTACAAGAGGGCTGTGTGGCGCTATCTACAACGGGGCTGTGTGTGGAGCTATCTACAGGGGGCTGTGTGTGGAGCTATCTACAGGGGGGCAGTGTGTGGCGCTATCTACAGGGGGGAATGTGTGTGGTGTTATCTACCGGGGGGCTGTGTATGGAGCTATCTAAAAGGAGGGCTGTGTGGCGCTATCTACAGTGGGCTGTGTGTGGCGCTATCTACAGGGGGGTTGCGTCTAGCGCTATCTACACACAGCCCCCCCCCCCTTGTAAATATTACTGACTTTAATTTTTTGTTTTGCAGGTTCCTCTGGACTGTTTGGACTACGTCGTAGATTCTTTGGACTACTGCGATGATCTGCGTTTTTTAAAATAAAATGGTGAAAGAGGGTTGTGTGGGGGAGTTCTTATTTCAATAAAAAAATATTTTCTTATTTCTCAGTTTTTTTTAATACTTTAATAGAGCCTTAGTAATGGCAGTAGTCTGATTGACAACGTCTATTACTAAGGTGGGGCTTAGTGTTAGCCAGTAAAAAGGCTGCAACTATCCCCCCATTATTACCCCGTACCCGCCGCCAACAGGGGTGCTGGGAAGAGCCGGGTGTGATCCAGTACCTGACCATCTGTAGTGGTGGTCGGGCACTGGGGCGACAGCCGGCTGGTATTATGAGGCTGTAAAGGGCTAAAAACTGTGGCCCTTCTAACCTTGGTAATGCTAGGCTGCTGCTGCTGCTATGTTGTAACTGGCTGGTTATGTAAAATGAGGGGGACCCCATGTCGTTTTAAAAAAAAAAAAATAAGACAAATGAAGAAAACGACATTGCGTCCCCCTCATTTTCAGAACTAGCCAGATACAACATAGCAGCAGCAGGCTAGCATTACCAGGGTGGGAAGGGCCACTGTTTCTCGCCTCTCCCAGCCTAATAATACCAGCCTATGGCTGCCCCAGTGCCCACCCATCACTACAGATGGTCAGGTACTGGATCGTACCCGGCTCTTCCCAGCACCCCAGGTGGCGGTGGGTATCGGGGTAATAATGGGGGTTAGACAACTGCCATTACTAAGGCGCTAATAAAGTATTAAAAAAAACAACAGAGACATAATAAAATATATTTTTTTAAATAAGAACTCCCCCACACAACCCTCTTTGACCGTTTTATTTAAAAAAAAAAAAACTTAGATCATCGAAGTAGTGCAATGAATCTACGACATAGTCCAAACAGTCCAGCAGAACCTGAAAACCAAAAAAATTAAGTTGGTAATATGAAAAATAAAAAAACTCCTCATCGCCAGCGATATCTGTCTTATTCCCTGCGCTGCAATAGAATCTAAACATCAATGAAAAATAATTCCCCTTCATGTACTCTGCTACTGGTCAGCTGAAAAGTCATCCACCACAGGGAAAAATGTTTCCCCATCATGTCTGATTCCCAGGCGTTTCTTTGTGGTACTTTTTTTCCCTCTGGCGGATGATTTTTCCATTGACCGGTAGCAGTTACAAAACTGAAAAAAAAATAGTGGAAACCCCCCAAAAGTGACCCCATTTTGGAAACTACACCCCTCAAGGAATTTATCTAGGGGTATAGTTAGCATTTTGACCCCACAGGCATTTTGCTATATTTATTGGGGTTAGTCTGTGAAAATGAAGATCTACTTTTTTTCTGAAAAAAACTGTAAAAATTTGTAATATTTACAAGGAATAAAGAACAAAATGCACCCCAACATTTGTAAAGCATCTTCTCCCGATTACGGAAATACCCCATATGTGGTAATAAACTGCTGATTGGACCCACGGCAGGGCTCAGAAGGGAAGGACCGCCATTTGGATTTTGGAGCGCAGATTTTGCTGGATTGGTTTTTAGTGCCATGTCGCGTTTGCAAAGCACTGGAGGGACCAAAACAGTAAAAACACCCCAAAAGTGACCCCATTTGGAAAACTACACCCCTCAAGGAATTTTTCTAGGGGTATAGTTAGCATTTTGACCCCCACAGGTTATTTGCAGAATTTAGTGGAATTAGGCCGTGAAATTAATAATGGCCATGCTAACCATCGGCAAACCAGGCGATTTCATTGTGAGGTCTGCCGATGTGCTAGAAACCCCTAAAATGTGGTGATTGCAATCGATCGCCGCATTTAAGGGGTAATTGCTGAAATTAGCGGCAATGAGAGGGCTGATTGGCAACAGTGGAGTGTCAGCTGTTGGGGACAGCTGGCCTCCCGGTGCACACTGTCGCTGACAGTGTGCACCAGGAACCGCGCAGTAACTGTACGTCCTCGTGCGCTAAGAGACTGGCCACCAAGACGTACAGTGGCGTCGTGGTGCGCCAAGGGGTTAAAGCGCCACTCCAGGTTTTTTTTTGTTTGCATTTTTTAAAATATGTCGCCCGCAGTTAGAAAGCTGGCATCTAATTAGATTGTTTTACAGTTTAGCAGTACCGCTTACTTTGTACTGCACCACCTTGACCCGGCGCCATCTTTCCCTCTTCTACATCCCATGTGGCAATGGCGGAAAAACCCTGTGTCAGTACGCACTGAGACGCTGAGGACTGCAGCCAACAATTCCCAGTGGTACCTTGCAGCTGTGACATGTAAGGGAGTGGCTCTTTTTGTCAGCATGTCAAGGCACAGGCACAGCGAGACAGGTGACTAGAGGAAGGTGGAGATCAGAGGAGATACAGGGGGTGGAGCATGAGAGAAACTGGAAGGGATCTAACGCCATACTGTAGTTTAGGAAAGACACTGCACAGCAGAGAGTGATTTCAAGTCTGCACCAGAGAACTAGTCACACTGGCAGGAAGGATGAACGCAGGTCCTTGAAGTATACTGTGATGTGAGTAAGCATTTATTATTAATAAGTGGATTGTGGTTAATAGGATATATACAAGAAAAAGAAAAATCACCGGGGTGTCCCTTTAACATATACTGATTTCCAGAATGATCCCTTAGATGCAATGTGTGAACACCGACACTTGTAAAACACACAATTCTGATGATCAGAACCTTAAAGAAGTGCATGAAACTCTACATTGAATTGTGTCTTGATATATTTTATTTTCAGTTTGTTTAGCAAAAACCCCAAAAATTAACCCCTATCCGCACCAGGACGTAACTGTCCGTCGTTGCGGGAGGTTACTTCCCGCACGAGGACGTACAGTTACTGAGTTAATCCCGGTGCACACTGTCGGCGACAGTGTGCACCGGGAATCGGGAGGTCAGCTGTCGCCGACAGCTGACACTCCCCTCTTGCCGGCCAGCGGTCCTTTGCCGCTGATTTCGGCGCATTAACCCCTTAAATTCGGCGATCGGGTGCAATCGCCGAATTTTAGGGGTTTCTAACATATCGGCAGACCCCCGTCCGAAATCGCGGGGTCTGCCGATAGTTAGTATGGCAAACGGAAGCCAAACAATGGCTTCCGGGTCTGCCATGGACGGAAGCCCATTAGGACCAACCTTCGGCTGGTCCTGATAGGCTTCCTGTCAGAGTGACAAAAAGTCACTGTGCCGTTCCCGATGCACACTGTCGGCGACAGTGTGCATCGGGAACTTGGAGATCAGTTGTCCCCGACAGCTGACACTCTTCAGTGTTGCCGATCAGCGGCTCATCGCCGCTGATTTCGGCAATTAACCCGTTACATGCGGGGCTCGATTGCGATCTCCGCATGTAGCGGGTTTGTAGCGCATCAGCAGCCCCCATGCAATCGTGGGGGCTTCTGATGCTTGTGATGGCACCCGGGGGCCAGACAACGGCCCCCAAGTCTGCCATGTATGTCAGCCTATGAGGATCATCCTCGTAGACCAACTGTCAGAGTGACTGTGACGTCACACTGACAGTTGGAATACATTACACTACCTAGGTAGTGTAATGTATTCTAGCAGCGATCAGAGCTGCAGGTCAAAAAAAGAAAGTGTAAAAAGTAAAAAAAAGTTTATCAAAATGTTTTATAAAAGTGTAAAAATAAAAGGTTTTGTTTTCCTATAATAAGTCATTTATTATAGGGAAAAAATGAAAACGTTAAAAAAAGTACACATATTTGGTATCCCCGCGTTCGTAACGACCCAATCTATGAAACTATAATGTTAATTTGTCCGCACGGTGAACGCCGCAAACAAAATAAACGGAAAACTGTCAGCATCGCTATTTTTTGGACACCACCCCTCCCAAGATATAGAATAAAAAGTGATCAAAAAGTCGCATTTACCCCAAAATGGTACCATTAAAAACTACAACCCGTCCCGCAAAAAACAAGACCTCCCACAGCTTTTTTGACGAAAAAATAAAAACGTTACGGCTCAAAATAGCGTGTCCCAGAATATAAATTATTTTATAGAAACTTAATTTTATAGTGCAAACGCTGCAAAACTTAAAAAAATCTATACACATATGGTATCGCCATAAACGTACCGACCGGCAGAATAAATTAAAACGTAATTTATTGCGCACGGTGAACGCTGTAATAAATAAAGAATTTAAAGCGCCAAAATCGCTGTTTTTTGGTCACCTTAGCTCTAAAAAAGATCCTGAGGGGCCAAAATGCTCACTATACCCCTAGAAAAATACCTTGAGGGGTGTAGATTCCAAAATGGGGTCACTTTTGGGGGGTTTCCACTGTTTTGGTCCCTCCGGGGCGTTGCAAACCCGACATGGCACTGAAAACCAATCCAGCAAAATCTGCGCTCCAAAATCCAAAAGGCGCTCCCTCCCTTCTGAGCCTTGCTGTGGGTCCAAACATCAGTTTACGACCACATATGGGGTATTGCCGTAATCGGGAGAAATTGCTTTACACATTTTGGGGTGCTTTTTCTCCTTTATTCCTTGTAAAAATGAAAAAACTCTATGTTTCCACAGAAAAATAGGTGATTTTCATCTTCACAGACTAATTCCACTAAATTCTGCAAAAAAACTGTGGGGTCAATATGCTAACTATACCCCTAGAAAAATGCCTTGAGGGGTGTAGTTTCCAAAATGGGGTCATTTTGGGGGGTTTCGACTGTTTAGGTACCACAAGACCTCCTCAAACCTGACATGGTGCCTAAAATATATTCCTAAAAAAAGGAGGCCCCAAAATCCACTAGTTTCTCCTTTGTTTCTGAGGCCGGTATTTCAGTCCATTACCGCACTAGGGCCACATGTTGGATATTTATAAAATCTGCAGAATCTGGGCAATAAATATTGAGTTACGTTTCTCTGGTAAAACCTTCTGTGTTACAGATTTTTTTTTATTACAAATGAATTTCGGCAAAAAAAATGAAATTCGTAAATTTCACCTCTACTTTGCCTTAATTCCTGTGAAACGCCTAAAGGGTTAAAATATTTTCTGAATGTGGTTTTGAATACCTTGAGGGGTACAGTTTTCAAAATGGGGTGATTTATGGGGACTTTCTAATATATAAGGCCCTCAAAGCCACTTCAGAACTGAACTGGTCCCTGAAAAAATAGCCTTTTGAAATTTTATTGAAAATATGAGAAATTGCTGCTAAAGTTCTAAGCCTTGTAACGTCGTAGCAAAATAAAAGTACGTGAAAAAAAATGATGCAAACATAAAGTAGACATATGGGGGATGTTAACTAGTAACTATTTTGTGTGGTATTACTACCTGTTTTACAAGCAAATACATTTAAATTTAGAAAAATGCAAATTTTTGCACATTTTTGCTAAAATTTGAAGTTTTTCACAAATAAATATTTAATTTATCGACCAAATTTTTTCACTAACCTAAAGTACAATATGTCACGAGAAAACAATCTCAGAATCGCTTGGATAGGTAAAAGCATTCCGGAGTTATTACTACATAAAGTGACACGTGTCAGATTTGAAAAAATCATCTGTGTCCTCAAGGCCAAAACAGGCTGTGTCCTAAAGGGATTAAGATCCATAATTTGTATAAAGACTTTGTTTTTGGCCCACATATCACCCAGCCCTAACTTGGATGGATTGTTTTATCTATACTGACCACCGATCTCTTCAGTAGCGGCTTTGGCTTTATCCAAATTCCTCGATATAACAGCGACTTTATAATCTCTTTGAACTAGCAACTTAGCAACAGCTTTTCCAATCCCTCTGGATCCACCAAACACAGCACAGATTTTAGTCATCTAGAAACACAAAATAAAAAGGTGTATTAGAGGAACAGAACTGCCACAACAATACTGCTAAAACTGCGCCGGTGCTCTATTTTTTGCAATGCAGGGCACCAAGATCCTGCGCTTTAGAGGTCATTGCCGTGACATACAAAATTCAACTTTGTCATCAAAAGAAGTAGCAGACTAAGGCCTCATGCACACGACCGTATTTTTTCCCACCCGTAAATACTGGCGTAAATACGGGTCCGGTGTCACACGTATTCCACCCGTTTTGCACCAGTATTTACGAACCCGTGCTCGTAAATATGGGTCCGGTGTCACACGTATTCCACCCGTATTTACGAGCACGTTTTTGGCGGCAAAATAGCACTGCACTAATCGGCAGCCCCTTCTCTCTATCAGTGCAGGATAGAGAGAAGGGACAGCCCTTTCTGTAATAAAAGTTTAAGAAATTCATACTTACCCGGCCGTTGTCTTGGTGACGCGTCCCTCTCTTCACATCCAGCCCGACATCCCTGGATGACGCGGCAGTCCATGTGACCGCTGCAGCCTGTGATTGACCTGTGATTGGCTGCAGCGATCACATGGCCTGAAACGTCATCCAGGACGTCGGGCCGGATGTCGAGAGGGACGCGTCACCAAGGCAACGGGCGGGAGACCGGACTGGAGGAAGCAGGAAGTTGCCGGTAAGTATGAACGTCTTTTATTTTTATTTTTTACAGGTTTATACTGATCGGTAGTCACTGTCCAGGGTGCTGAAAGAGTTACTGCCGATCAGTTAACTCTTTCAGCTCCCTGGACAGTGACTATTTACTGACGTCGCTTAGCAACGCTGCCGTAATGACGGGTGCACACATGTAGCCACCCGTTATTACAAGAGCTCCATAGACTTCTATGGACTGTCCGTGCCGTTATTACGGCCAGAAATAGGACATGTTCTATCTTTTTTAACGGAACGGGCACCTTCCCGTGAGAAAACGGGAAGGCACCCGTCGCCAATAGAAGTCAATGAGCCCGTTATTACGGGTCGTGATTACGACCCGTAATAACGGGAGTTTTTACGGTCGTGTGCATGAGGCCTAACAGGCAGTGGTAAAATCTGCCGCACTGTACTTATTATCTGAAACGTGATCTGTAACTAGAATAAACTTAACTATTTCACCACGCATGCAACAGATGGGGCAGGGTACCAGGACCCTCTGTTATGAGAAGGTCTCTGCAGTTCATTTTATCATTGGGTAAGACTTCGATATATAATGTACCACAGATGTTTCTTCCTGTGTTCCACATTTACTCGAGGCAATGCACTCACTTTACATAAAATAACAATGTAAATATAAGACTTTGCCACTCTCCATTGCTACAATACAGACACCAGTATTTTATTGATGGTGCCAGGGAGAGTTGCCACAGGGAGTTTTATATCCCCTGCACCTGCTGTCTCCTACAAGCCAAATCTCATCCGCGAGCAAAGGCTATGGGGCCATATACGTTGGGAACATGCTCATATACAGAATGCACAGCAAAAATAAGATGTGAACTAAGTCTAGTACTGTCGCGTGCATGAGGCCTAACGGGAGGATTGTCCCAAACGGTTCTCTATGTTTTAGTCAAATTCCACATTATTTTAGAAGTCTATTCTTCAAACAAGTGCCATATTATCAAGAATTTTGGATTATCAGATGTCAGATTACAGGATTTTACTTTACATACTTTATCACAGGTTTTAATTTATACAATTAGATTTCTTAATAATCTTAAATGTGGCGTCCAAAAAGGGCTTCACATTAAAAGAACTTTCCCAAAAAATACATTTGACCCCACCAGGCACTAGAACATGGGTCCCAAGTCTCCATTCCTCTACCTGAATGACCACGGTATGGAGATTGAATGGAGCAGCAGTCACGCATGCCCGCTGCCGCTCCATGCAAAGTCTATGTGACCGATGGAAACACCTGAGCACAGCGCTTGGCTGTTTCTGTCAGGCCCGTAGACTTTGTATTTTATTGGAAACGCCCTTTAGGGCATATTCAAACAAGTGTTGTTAAAACTGGTCCGAGTTCAGTCTGTTAAAATTTACAATTTTGCATAATTTTGCATTAGTTTTCTCTGTGATCGCCTTGAGTTTGTAATTTTTTTCCGACCGGATGGCATCCGTGTGGCGTCAGTTTTTTCATGATGTCCCACTGAATTCTATGGGCCACCCCTGCATGAAATGGAGGAATAAAAGAAAAAGAACGGGTGCTTTCCAGGCGCCTGGAAAGCACCCGTTCTTTTTCTTTTATTCCTCCATATCTACATTGAGACTTTTTGCTAAGTTCTCAAACCGGGTCCTGGGCTGCAACCTGACTCTACTACCACCATACCGTGGAGGCTGTTTTTGGATTCTGCTCTACTGGATGTTATGCTCCCAGCATAACCGCACCAGGTTAGCATCACTTGCACACTGTTCACACCTATAAATCACAGTTTCATGCACTATTGTGCGCTTTGTTGTCTTTTTCTGCCATTTTCTACCCCTGCATGAAAAACAGACAAAGATAGAGCATGCTGCAATTCTTTTCATTATGGATGGACGGTCTGTGAAAAAAAATTGTTGTCTGAATTTGCTAATTAAGTATAATGGGTCAGTATTCAGTCCGGGTGCTGTCCATTCTACACTAGGAGCTCTTAGAGAAGTAACATGGTGTGATTTGCTGCGAGTCGCAGGCGTTTTAGGCTAGGGCTACACGGCGAAATGTGGCGTGACACATCAAATTGCTGGAGTGTTGCGCGACAAAAAAAAAACATATGCCATTTGTATGCAATTGATGTCGCCTTAACTGGTTGCCGACACAGGACGAGTATGCTCGTCCTGAGCAGCGAGCACTTCGCGCATTAGGACGAGCATACTCGTCCTGTGTGAGAGCCGTCTCTGCCGTCTCTGTGTGTGCGATCGAGAGCGGGGCAACGGCTGTAATACACAGCCACGGCCCCGCTCTGACAGCGGAGAGGAGAGAAACATCTTCTCTCCGCTGTTAACCCTTTGAACGCCGCGATGACAGCTGATCGCGGCGTTCAAGGAGAGGGGACTGCACATTGATCGCGTCACAGAATATAATTCTATTAATATTATATAATTCTACTAATATTATATAATATTATATTCTGTGACGCGATCAAAGCCAACAACTCGTATGGCCAGACAGCCCAGGGTCCAGTGAAGGACCCCAGGGCTGTCTGAACATATTTCCTGTTGTTAGGGCATACTGAGGTATGCCCTAACAACTGCCTGTGTACAATCAGTAACAGGCTAATGTACTGGCATATAGATCTATGCCAGTACATTACAGTTACAAACACAAAATCAAAATGATAAATCCCTTTATGGGATTAAAAAAAAAAGTTAAATGAATGTAAAAAAAAAATAATGGTAAATAAATAAATAAAAAGTAAATAAAATACACAGAAACACACATTTTTTATAATAAATCAACTTTTTAAAATATAAGTCCCAAAACACAAAATAATATAGACATATTTGGTATCGCCACGACCGTAACAACCTGTACTACAAATGTATACCATTATTTATTATGATCGGTGTATGGTGTAAAAAAAAAAATATTAAAACTGCTGCACAACTGCTTTTTTTCTGCATTTTAATCTAATTAAAAATTTATAGAAATTAAACGATAATGTATTTGTACCAAAAAATGGTACGTACATAAAGTACAACTCGTCCCGCAAAAAACACAGTCTCATACAACTACGTCGTACAAAAAATAAAAGCGTTATGAGCGTCGGGATGCAAAGAGGGAAATTTACAAAAAATTGCTCTGTCCTCAAGGCTAAAATTGGCCGTGTCCTTAAGGGGTTAAAGTCATGCAACTTTTTTGGGGCACAATCTGTGTGCGAATCCCACTGCGATTTTTTTTGTCGTCATGACCTAATAAAGACTTGTCGCACACAAGTCGCATCTTTGTCCCCTATCCCCAGAATTGGTAACACTGATATACACAACATTTGTCATATTGATGCAACAATAATTTATCCATACATTTGTGCATTAGCAGTTTGTGTTGAGGGGATCGTGGTTTGGTGGGGGTTGTTATTTGGCCACTTATCCTGGTGGTAGCACCCAGGATTATTGTATAGATCATGTTTATGCCATTTTGAATGCTTTTAAATCTTGTAAGTGTGGTTTAATGAGAATGAAATAAAAATGTTCTATTCAATTTACCACAGTATTTTTATTTTTTTACGACATACATACCCAACTTTTCGTGTTGATTATTGATTGTAGTTTTTAGGGTATGTGGCAGTACTAGTGAGCCGCCCGCCAGAGGTAGTTACAAGTTATCCCCTATTCTCTGTATAGGTGATAGAAAATAGCGGACCCCCACCGATCGCCTTGGTTGAGCTTTTAATTGCTATGGCACTGACAGAAACTGCCGAGTGCTCAGCAGTTTCCGTCAGTGAAATAGATTTTGAATGGAACGTCATGGCACATATTCGACCACCGCTCCATTCAACATCTCCTGGCTTTGGACTTGCGACTGGGAGGAGGGGGGGACACGGGACCTGCATTCGGACGATCATTGACATTCTGTCATGTCCATGGCTGCGGGCCATCAGCGCCACTCTCCCCATGACAGCCGCAGACACGTGTCGGCAAGCGCTGGCCCCAGTCTCCTCCTGAGGTGACGCCAGCGCTCGCTTCCACTCACCTCAGCCGGATCCTTTAAGAGCGGGCACGAGCGTGCGCGCGCACCGGACTTTGATGAAGCATCAGGCCGTGAGTACCCTGGACTTTAAGAGGGGTCCAGCCCCCTGCTTCGATGCCTGAGCGTTGTTGTTGTTTCCCTAGTTTGTCTATGCAATGGTCTCCTAGTGTGTTCCTGTTCCTTGCATTCCGTACTATCCTGGTCGAGTACTATGCTGAGCCACGAGTCGTGCTGTATTCCACGCCTGACCTGCTTCACCACGCCTGACGTCTAACTGCTGCCTAGTCCCAGCCGAGCCTGCCTTGCTGCTGTCCGAGTTGCCACAGGTACCCTATACGAACTATAGACACTGACCTGCGCCCTGTTGGCCAGATGCTATACCGCCAAGGCGGTACGGCCCAGTGGGTCCACAGACCCTACGTGACAGTACGCTCAGGCCATGGACCCCGCTGGTCGATTCAAGACCATGACGACGTCACAAGAGATGTGGGCGGATACGCTAGACCTCCGGTCTCGACAGGACCAACTCCTCCAGGCGTTGAACAGTCTTGCACGCCGGCAGGAGGCACAAGTTGCCGTTCCTCCTACTACACCTCTTGGCAGTGTTGACCCGCGTTTTTCTTTGCCACTTCCTGACCGCTATGATGGAGACGCAAGTACCTGTCGTGGATTTTTGAATCAGTGCCAGATCCACTTCAACCTGTATACTAGGACATTTTCGTCTGATGGCGCAAGGGTCGCTTTCATCATCTCTCTCCTCACTGGCAAGGCTCTTGCATGGGCGAACCCTATCAGAGAGAGACAAGGACCTGAGACCCGTCACTTCCAAGGCTTCCTCCGGACTTTTCGCATGGCGTTTGAGGAGCCTGGACGGGTCTCATCTGCATCAGCATCTTTGATTAACCTACGCCAAAGAGACACCTCCGTGAGTGAGTACGCCATTCACTTCCGCACCCTGGTGGGAGAGCTGTTATGGAACAATGAGGCCCTGGTGGCTGCATTCTGCCATGGACTGGCTCCTAAAATTAAGGACGAACTTGCCGCTCGAGATCTGCCACCTACCCTGGATGACCTCATCCTTCTGTCCGCCCGGATTGATATACGGATCCGAGAACGCCTCCAAGAGGTTCGTCGGGAGGGAGGCCTTCCTAGTCTGGCTCCTACTTTACAGCAACCCCTGCTGTCCTCAGATGTCGATCCTCCTAAGGAGTCTGTGATGATGGACCAGTGTAAGCTATCCACCCAGGAGAGACAACGCAGATGCACCTCTGGACTCTGTCTTTATTGCGGCCTCGGCGGCCATCTTGTGCACCTGTGTCCCCAAAGATCCCATAGCCTAGGGTTGCTAGGAGTGACAACCTTTGGTAAGAAAGGACTTCCGTCTAAATTGTCCATACCTGTGACCATAGTGTCCGGCGAGAGAATGCATCAGGTCTCTGCGTATCTGGACTCTGGATCCGCTGCTAATGTCATCCGTATAGACCTAGTGGACCTTCTTCAATTACCCTCCACCCCTCTGGAGAGCCCGTTGACAGTTGCTTCAGTAAATGGACTACCTCTGCCAAACCCAGTTATAGCTATGACCAAGCCTCTGAGGCTGCAAGTCACTCCAAACTTCTGTCGTTCTATGTCCTGTCCAAAGCTGTTAACCCTGTGTTGCTAGGCCTGCCTTGGCTTGGACTACATGCCCCAGTCCTGGACTGGAATTCTGGAGGAGTTCTCCAGTGGGGTCCTGAGTGTCAAAGCCGATGCCTGGTGCAGATTAGTTTGGCTCAGTCTTCTTTGCCTCGGTCATTGGCAGGATTGCCGGGTCATTATGCTGTATTTTCGGACGTCTTCAGCAAGAGGGAGGCGGAGACATTGCCTCCACATCGGGCGTATGACTGCCCTATCGAACTGATTCCTGGTGCATCCCTTCCCCGTGTTAGGGTATATCCTCTCTCCTTGCCAGAGACTCTGTCCATGTCCGCCTATGTGAAAGAGAACTTGGAGAGGGGCTTCATACAGAAGTCTTCCTCCCCAGCAGGAGCCGGGTTCTTCTTCGTCAAAAAGAAAGATGGCTCTCTTCGACTACCGAGGTCTCAACCAGATCACTGTGAAGAATAAATATCCGTTGCCACTGATCTCTGAACTGTTTGATCGTATACGTGGTACCAAGATTTTTTCTAAACTAGACCTGCGTGGGGCTTACAACCTAATCCGGATTCGCCATGGTGACGAATGGAAGACTGCATTGAACACCCGTGATGGACACTATGAATATCTTGTATTGCCCTTCGGCTTGTGTAATGCTCCCGCGGTCTTCCAGGAGTTCGTTAATGACATTTTCCATGACCTCCTCTATGTTTGTTTAGTATTCTACCTTGATAACATCTTGATTTTTTCTCCAGATCCTATGACGCATCAGAGACATGTCCGTCAAGTTTTGCTACGGTTAAGGGAGAATAGTCTGTACGCCAAGTTGGAGAAGTGCGTGTTTGACAGAGATGCTCTACCCGTCCTGGGTTACATCGTCTCGAATCGAGGTCTCGAGATGGATCCTGAAAAGGTAAAGTCTGTCCTGGAATGGCCACGCCCTCAAGGCTTGAAGGCCATACAGCGCTTTCTGGAATTCGCCAATTTTTATAGACGGTTTAATCCAAACTTCTCCTATCTCTAACCTCCCTAAGGGCATGAACGCCAAGGTGTGGATTTCCGAGGCCGAGTCCGCATTCAATAGCCTGAAGAGTGCCTTCACGTCAGCTTCTATCATCCATCATCCGAATGTCTCTCTGCAGTTCTCGTTGGAGGTGGACGCATCCTCTGTCGGTGCTGGTGCACTCCTGTTCCAGAGAGGTCCCAAGGGCAAGTCAATGGTATGTGGATATTTCTCTAAGCTCTTCTCTTCCGCAGAACGCATCTACTCGATTGGGGATCGGGAGTTACTGGCCATCAAATTGGTTCTGGAAGAATGGAGACATCTACTAGAGGGCGCAGCTCATCCGATCCTAATTTTTACATACCACAGGAATCTGACCTACCGCCAGACGGCCCAACGGCTGAACCCTCGTCAGGCCAGGTGGTCACTGTTCTTTACCAGGTTCCAGTTTGAGCTCCATTATCGCCCGGCCGACAAGAATGTGAGGGCCGATGCCCTGTCCAGGTCTTTCGAGACAGAAGACACCATGGAGATTCAACAGAACATTATTGATCCATCTTGCATTGTCTCTGTCAATCCCCTGCAAGTTGGGGACATTCCTCCAGGAAGGACTTTTGTGCACCTGGCTGATCGTGGTAGAATTCTCCGCTGGGGACACTCGTCTAGACTGGCAGGTCACGCGGGGCTCCGTAAGACCCAGGATCTGACTGCTCCTCATTTCTGGTGGCCCACGCTGCCCAAGGACATTATGGACTTTGTTTCTTCCTGTTCAATATGTGCAGCCAACAAGGTCGCTCCCTCCAGACCTGCTGGTCTGCTCCAGCCATTGCCTGTGCCCAATGCTCCCTGGCAGCATATAGCTATGGACTTTATTACGGACCTGCCTCTCTTTGCCAGATGCAGTACTGTCTGGGTGGTGGTGGATCGATTTTCTGAGATGGCCCACTTCATTCCTATGACCGGTCTTCCTTCTGCTACTCAGCTGGCCAAGCTGTTCATCCAAAACATCTTCCGCCTGCATAGCTTGGCACAGCATATTGTGTCTGATCGGGAGGCTCAGTTCACTTCGAAGTTCTGGAGAGCCCTCTGCGGACTCCTCGGTGTGAAGTTGGACTTTTCCTCAGCCTACCATCCTCAGTCCAATGGTCAGGTCGAGAGGATCAATCAGATCTTGGAGAACTACCTACGCCACTTCATCTCCAAGCAGCATGATGACTGGGTGCAGCTGCTTCCGCAAGGCTGAGTTCTCATATAATAATCACACCAGCGAGTCCACAAGGAATACACTGTTCTTCATTGTCTACGGCCAACACCTACGAATTCCTCTTCTTCTGCCCGATACTTCCGAGGTACCAGCGGCTGACTCCGCTTTTAGAGACTTCCTGCAGATCTGGCAGCAGACTCGAACCTCCATCCTAATGGCAGTCGACCGCATGAAACGGAAGGCTGACACAAGGAGAGGAGAACCTCCTCAATTTCTCCCTGGCACGAAGGTCTGGCTGTCTTCTAGGAATATCCGACTAAGGGTGCCGTCATGCAAATTTGCTGCCAGGTTCCTCGGACCCTTTGAGATCCTTCAGCAGATCAACCCTGTCGCCTACAAGCTTCAGCTGCCTCCTACCCTCAAGATCCCCAACTCCTTCCATGTCTCCCTCCTGAAGCCGGTGGTTCTTAACCGCTATACCAAGACTGCTAGCCCTGCGGTTGCCTCCAGCAGTCCTTCAGACATCTTTGAGGTTAAGGAGATCTTGGACACCAAAAAAGTGAAAGGAAAGACTTTTTATTTGGTGGATTGGAGGGGGTTTGGTCCTGAAGAGAGGTCCTGGGAGCCAGAGGAGAACCTCAATGCTTTTACTCCTCTGAAGAAGTTTCTTTCTCATTCTGGCCCCAAGAAGAGGGGGCGTAAGAGGGGAGATACTGTCATGTCAGTGGGTGCAGGCCATCAGCGCCACTCTATCCATGACAGCCGCAGCCACGAGTCGGCGTGCGCTGGCCCCAGTCTCCTCCTCAGGAGACTCCAGTGCTCGCTTCCACTCACCTCAGCCGGATCCCGTAGGGTGCGGGTGCCCGCTCTTAAAGCGGCAGCGCGCGCATCAGACTTTGATGAAGCATTATTCCGTGAGTACCCTGGACTTTAAGAGGGGTCCAGCCCCCTGCCTTAGCGTTGTTGTTGTTTCCCTAGTTTGTCTATGCACTGGTCTCCTATTGTGTTCCTGTTCCCTGCATTACGTACTATCCTGGTCGAGTACTGTGCTGAGCCATGAGTAGTGTTATATTCCACGCCTGACCTGCTTCGCCCTGGAGTCCTGTGCCAATTCTGTTTTTAAACAGAATTGTTGAATCGATTTCAGAATCTCACCGTCGAGCGGAACTACAGGAGGAAGCTCCGCCCCGCCGCATCGTCACCTGTGACTAAAATTGAGTCGCGCGTTTACCACTGTTGCTACCCTGTGCTGACGCTGGCTGCCATTCCATCCATTCAGTGACGAGAGAGGAGACACAGGACGCAACAATGCTGTCTCCTCCCACCTCCTCCTGTGGCTGTTCGACGTAATGCTCCGCGGTACTGGCACGGCATGCCAGTACTGAATCTGCTAGTATGCCAGTACTGAATCTGTTAGTCTTCTATTGCCTAGCAGCTTATGAAGTCATATGCTGTCAACCAATGGTGGGAGGTCATTCAGAAAAGGGATGGGGGGGGGGGGAAGTAAACGGAGATTGGTGCCGAAGCCCCTGACATCACTGTCCATATAGGGACAGTGATGTCAGGTGGAGAGAAGGAGTCCCAGGCAGAGGGCTAGAAGCAGCTCTGCTCCACCACTCCATCTCTGGGGAAGCTCCTGACATCACTGACCATATATAAACAGTGATGTCAGGAGCAAAGCAGTGTCCCAGGCAGAGTGCTAGTAGCGCTCTGACCGGGACTTTGGCTCTGGGATTGCCCGACATCACTATCCATATATGGACAGTGACATCCGGGGCTTCCCCAGGGCTGGAGTACCGAAGCAGAGCCTTTACTAGCGCTCTGCCCGGGACTTCAACTCCGCTCCGGACATCACTATCCATATATGGACAGTAATGTCAGGAGCAGTGTCCCAGGCTAGTAGCACTCTGTCTGGGACTATAGCTCTGGGGTTGCCCCTGACATCACTGTCCATATATGGACAGTGACATTAGGGTCTCCTCCTGAAGCGGAATCCCCGGCCAGAGCATCTGCAATGCTCTGGTTGGGGATTGGACTCCTAGAGGGAGCCCCAAAGGCGCTACCTACAGGGAGGGGGCTGTGTGGCACTACCGGGGAGGGGGACTGTGTGGCACTACCTAAATAGGGGGCTGTGTAGCACTACCTGAGAGAGGGGAATGTGTGTCAATTCCTGGAGAGGGGGGTCTGTGTGGCACTACCTGAGAGGGGGCGGTTTGGCACTACCTGGGAGGGGGCGGTTTGGCACTACCTGGGAGGGGGGGGCTGTGTGGCACTATCTGGGAGGAGGGGCTATGTGGCAATCGCAGGGAGGGGGCTGTGTGGCACTATCTACAGTGGGCACTAAATCTATGGGGTACAACCTGGGGGTCTAACTTCTTTATGGGGGGATAAAGTGAAGTTTTCTGCCAATTTACCGCTGAAGTGACCGCATGGCGGAGCCTATATATTGAAAGCTAGATGAGCTCGGTGAGGAAATAAATATATACATGTACAAGATGCCTGTTACAAACGGGCAAAGAAATAAACATTTTCATGGGAGTTCTTCTTTAAATTACCTCTTGGTACTTTTTTCACTTTATTTAATAGTAATAAGAAAATCAAGATTCAAATCGAAAATCGCTCGTAGGGTTGAAAAAAAATTTGTTTTCTTTTTTGGGCAAAATCACCATGCCCTAACTAACAGTATAACATTTTTGATGAAATCCAATTGTGCCATTTTATTTATTTTTTATTGACATATACGGAGCACTATCAATTACATGCTGCCCTTGCTCTACAGGTAATTATGATTACTGGGATACCAAATATGTATTTTTCTATTACTTTAATTTAATAACACATTCTTGCAAAAGAACTAGTGTTTATTGTTCCTTTTTTACTTCACCAAACTTTTTTTGACAAGAGAAAACAAAGAGACGCCTCCCTTTGTTTGTTTTTTTCTACAGTTGTTGCGATCATTGGGTAAAATATCCAGGATGGGAGCATTCTCTGATGTCAGCCATTATCCCAGGAGTGCGGCAGTCAATCACAGCGGGTGCCTACAGGAGAGTTTGGTTGTACCTGATCGGAACATATGGACACACTGGCGTAGCTATAGGGGTCGCAGCGGTCGCAATTGCGACCGGGCCCTGAAGCCAGGGGGGCCCACGGCCCCCCGCACATCAATAAAAAGTTACTATAGTAACTCGGGCCGCGGGCCACTGTTACTATAGTAACATACTTTACTTACCTTCCTGGTTCCGGATCGCAGCGGAGGTCCTGACGTCAAGCGCTGTGCGCAGCGCATGACGTCACAGCGCTATGCGCCGCGCACAGCATCGAGACGACAGAACTCCCGCCGCGGCCGAAGAGGAAGGTAAGGTTAGCCCTGACTGGCGGGGTCCGACTCCCGGGACCCGCCAATCAGCTGTTTTGAAGGGGCCGCAGCACTCGTACGAGAGCTGCTCCCCTTCATTCCTGTCACTTCATTCCGGTCACACTGTGAATCCGTGTCGGCGATTCACAGTGTTAGTGAGTAGTGAAATGAAGGGGAAGCAGGTCTCGTACGAGTGCTGCGGCCCCTTCAAAACAGCTGATTTGCGGGTCCCGAGAGACACATCAGCTATTGATGGCCTATCCTGTGGATAGGCCATCAATGTTTAGGGACTGTACAACCCCTAAGCCTACGATGTAGCAGGCTTAGGGGGCCCATGAGACAGGATCACAGATTGTGTGATCCTGTCTGCTGGGCCCTGTATCTAAGCCAATCACATGGTAGGCTTAGATACATGGCCCATGCGTGATCCTGTCTGCTGGGCCCTGTATCTAAGCCAATCACATGGTAGGCTTAGATACATGGCCCATGTGTGATCCTGTCTGATGGGCCCTGTATATAAGCCTACCACACTGTAGGTTTAGATACAGGACCCCAGCACACAGTAATCTTATACTGTATAAGATTACTGTCTGCTGGACCCTGTATCTAAGCCTACCTTGTGGTAGGCTTAGATACAGGGTCCCACAGACAGTATCACACATGGGCCCTGTATCTAAGCCTAACACACGTGTTACTAATCACTTTTTGTGTGTTTTCTTACAGGTTCGGTCGTTGGACTACGTCGGATTCCAGGACTACTTCGATGACAGCTTTTTTTTTATTATCAATAAAATGGTTAATGAGGGCTGTGTGGGTTTTTTTTTATTTCAATAAAATATTTTTTCTATGTCTTTGTGTTTTTTTTTAAACTATATTACTACCGCCTTAGTAATGGCCGCCGGCTGATTGACAGCATCCATTGCTAAGGCGGGGCTTAGTGTTAGCCGATGCAGAGGCCAACACTAACCCCCTTTATTACCCCAGTACCCACCGCCACCAGGGGTGCTGGGAAGAGCCGGGTACGATCCAGTACCTGACCATCTGTAGTGATGGTCGGCCACTGGGGTGGCCGCAGGCTGGTATTATCAGGAGGGGAAAGGCCAAAAACAGTGGCCCTTCCTACCCTGGTAATGCTAGGCTGCTGCTGCTTTATTGTATCTGTCTGGTTATGAAAAATGGGGGGGACCCCACGTCATTTAAAAAATAAAAAATAATTGGAAAGAACGATGTGGGGTCCCCCCCAATTTTCATAACCAGCCAGATACAACACAGCAGCAGCAGGCAGCATTACCAGGGTGGTAGGGGCCACTGTTTTTGGCCTTCCCCAGCCTAATACTACCAGCCTGCGGCCGCCCCGGTGCCTGCCCGTCACTACAGATGGTCGGGTACTGGTTCGTACCCGGCTCTTCCCAGTACTCCTGGTGGCGGTGGGTAGCGGGGTAATAATGGGGGTTAGTGTAGCCTCTGCACCGGCTAACATTAAGCCTCGCCTTAGTAATGGAGGTTGTCAATCAGCCAGCGGCCATTACTAAGGCGGTGATAATAAAGTTTAAAAAGATACAAGCACATAGAAAAAATATTTTATTGAAATAAAAAAACACATCCCTCATTAACCATTTTATTGAGAATGAAAAAAACGCCGTCATTGAAGTCCTCGAATCCGAAGTCCAACAACCGGACCTGTAAAAAAACACAAACGCACAAAAATAATCAGTAACACATAAAGAAGCAAAATTATTATTCTTACCTATCCTGGGTCCAGCGCTGGAGACGCAATGTCAGCGAGCTCGGCCCTGTATCTAATCCAATCATGTGTGATACTGTCTGCTGAGTTGCTGTATCTAATCCAATCATGTGTGATACTGTCTGCTGAGCCCTGTATCTAATCCAATCATGTGTGATACTGTCTGCTGAGCTGTGTATCTAATCCAATCATGTGTGATACTGTCTGCTGAGCTGCTGTATCTAATCGTATCTTGTGTGATACTGTCTGCAGGGCCCTATATCTAATCCGATCATGTGTGATACTGTCTGCCGAGCCATTGTATCTAATCCTATCATGTGTGATACTGCCTTCTGAGCCACTGTATCTAATCCTATCATGTGTGGTACTGTCTGCTGAGCCACTGTATCTAATCCTATCATGTGTGGTACTGTCTGCTGAGCCACTGTATCTAATCCTTTCATGTGTGATACTGTCTGCTGGGCCACTGTATCTAATCCTATCATGTGTGATACTGCCTTCTGAGCCACTGTATCTAATCCTATCATGTGTGATACTGTCTGCTGAGCCACTGTATCTAATCCTATCCATAGTTTCTAGGGTCGTAGTGCTATAGATATGCTATGCTGTCTCATATACACACTTTTTTTTGGGCGGACACATATGTATTGGGGCTATTTCCCTGACATTTTAAGCCCTGAGGGGTCTTTTTTACGCGCCGCCTTTTGACAGCGGCGCGTAAAAAAAAATGACCGTCGGCACAGAACATCGTAAGACCCATTCAAATGAATGGGCAGATGTTTGCCAACGCTTTTGAGCCGCATTTTCGGACGTAATTTAATGCTAAAACGCCCGAATTACGTCCGTAAATAGGGTGTGTGAACCCAGCCTTAGTGACGCCCCCGGCTGCTAGTGCTGCATTGTTGGGTCACTTAGGAGACCCATCGATGCAGCTGAAAGCTGCGGACCGTCGGCTATGAGAAGTTTGCGGGGGGGGGGCCCAGTAAAAAATTTTGCATCGGGGCCCATGAGCCTTTAGCTACGCCCCTGTATGGACATCATAGAAGGGTCACCTCTATAAGCTAGATTGGAAAGCCGCTATAAAGAGCATCTTCGGCTCTGGCGGATGTGGTGTGACCATGGTTAACCCATTCATTTCAATAGGTGCTGTGCACTGTCACGCTGTGGCCACATGTGGAAGAAGCAACACCCATATGCGGTGCCCAATGGTCACAAGATTTTGCCAACAATACCACAGTATTACTGCCAAAGTCGGGTGGCCATTGGCCATCGCATGAGCCACCACAGCGCGAGAGTGCGCAATAACACGACATTCTTCCCCTCAGCGATACCAACTGATAGTTAGGGCATCTCTCACATGAGGAGGTCCAGCCGCTCTAATCCCAGGCGATCATGCCAAGTGCAGTATTATACAGCAGCCATTCTAATGAGTGGCCGTCCATGTAATGATTGGACGTGATGGGTCCCTACAGCGGCTCTCTGGTCTGACACATATAGAGAGGTGCGGAGTGGGGGAACCCTTCTTTATGACATATTCCCTAATAGGACACATAGGGGTTGTAGTCGTGGCGGGAAGGTGTTAATGGTCGCTTCACTTCTGCAGTATCGTGTTTACAGTCACATAGAAGATGCCTGACAGTTGCGCAGATATTTTCTACGTATCCCGCCCTCAGTCATTGTACAGCGCACTCCCTATCTACACTACGTCGCCATGATATGACGAGGCAGACTACGCGGCACATACCGTGATCACACCGCACAGCAGTCACTCATAACAGCGGAGGATCGTCCAGTACGGAGCTGCGCCTGGCGGGATGATGACGTACGAGTCACGTGTGCTGGGCTGGTCATGTGACTTCTCCGCCTTCCTCAATAATGGCGTACGCAGGGCAGATAGAACCCGTTATGTGACTGGTGAAGGGAGAGGAGGCGGAGGACTGCTGCTGCGGGGGATTCTGGGGGGCTGGAATAATGAACGTGCTGTGTGGGGGGTGTTTGGTGTTGAAGTTGTTGAAAAATGTTTCTCCTTGCCGGAACGTACATAGGATGTAATGTAAATAACCAGGCATCCTCGGGGCTGTCGCGTGGCCCCTGGTGTGGAGCTAAACGCGGTTTTCCTACCATAAGACATTGATATGATTAGTCATAAAACATTTTCAAACTTTTGGGATATCCAAATAGTGCACATGAACCCCTTCATCTCACCCCAAAATAAATACAGACCTAAAGTAATAAACCCCTAAATAAATACAGCGCCCGTAAACCCAGATCACCTAAATGAATACAGAGGGCGGACACAGAAGTCAGAGGGCCTCTGTGCAATAGGGCCGCTCAGCCTGGTCCGTCACACACGATCTGACAGTATGAGGCGGCTTTAGGCTATGTTCACACGGGGTCTTTTGCCGAGTTTTTTGACGCGGAAACCGCGTCGCAAAACTCGGCAGAAACGGCCCGAGAACGCCTCCCATTGATTTCAATGGGAGGCGTCGGCGTCTTTTTCCCGCGAGCAGTAAAACTGCCTCGCGGGGAAAAGAAGCGACATGCCCTATCTTCGGGCGCTTCCGCCTCCGACCTCCCATTGACTTCAATGGGAGGCAGGAGAAAGCGTGTTTTATGCCCGCGGCGCTCAATGGCCGCGGGCGAAAAACGGCGCGATAATTGCTATTCACACGGAGTATTTTGGGGGAGGAATATCTGCCTCAAAATTCCGTTTGGAGCTTTGAGGCAGATATTCCTCCCCCAAAATACTCCGTGTGAACATAGCCTTAGGCTGTGTTCACACTGAGTTTTATGCAGGAGGAAAATTCCTCCTGCAAAAGCTGCTCCAGTAGGTTTTTGCACAGTGGTTTGACAAAAACTCGTCAAAACACTCGTCGAGGTTTTTTTTCCCTCTTTCTGAATCATTGAAATGGGGTTTTGGAGGCGGAAACCTCCTCAAGATGGGTCATGTTGCTTCATTTTACCACGACGAGTTTTTTTTACTCGTGGTAAAAAAACCTCGTCTGCCTCCCATTGAAATCAATGAGAGGCATTTTCGGGCGTTTTTTGACGAGTTTTGCAGAGCGGTTTCTGCGCCAAAAAACTCGTCAAAAAAACTCTGTGTGAACAGGGCCTTACAGTGGATGTATTATGGCTACGTGTGTGGCATCCTGTGTTGAGCTGAAACGTCGTGTGTGTATATGGACCAATAAAGCACCTTTTTCTACCTTGCTTATACCTTGGAGTGCTGCCTGATTTTTGGATTCTACGTGTGTGGCATAGATACACGTCTGTGTTCACACATTGCGGTAGTGTGCCAAAACATACGGCAAAATTGCAAGCGTTTTAATGCAAATTGCTGCGGTTTTATAATTCGTAATTGGCTCTGCGTTTTCTGCAAGTGAAACATGTTTAAAAAATGTCTCGCCTGTAAAAACCACAGCCAACTACCGCATCACAAAACTGCGTCAAACTGGTAAAACACATTCGATCCTTGGCCACGTAGCACACTACCGCAATGTGTGAACAATGTTATTTCGGTGGGGGTCCTGATTGATGAGCTGCGGCCTCTTCACAGTTTACACGCACAGCACCGTACACATGCATGGCGGCTGTGCCTGGGATTGCAATTCCGGTCCCATTCAAGTGAATGCTGCGGTCCCTTCAGTCAGGGTCGGACCCCCACTGATCTTATATTGATGACTTATCCTAGGGATAGGCCATCAAAGTCCCAGAGAACCCCTTTAACTTCCACAGTAGTACATTTGTGGGAGCTCTCAGGGGCGGGGGGAGGGGTGCCCATTCTAAGTTTTGCTATGAGGTGCTACCATTTCTGTGTTTGCCCTTGTGTGTAGCCTTTGACCCCAGGTATAAACCAGTTGAGAGTATTACCTCTGCACCCCATATAGCTGCACTGCTGGTTACATGCGACTGTGCTGACCAGTAAAGTGTACCTGATCTGATTCATAATGGGATTACACAGTACTTATTGTTACTGCAGTAATACATTCCACATTCACAGATCTCTCAAATAGGCTGCACTTACATGTTTAGAAAATTGGTTAGTTGCCCGCTCTGAAAGCATTTTTGCTATTCCCAGAACACTTTTCTCTTGAATAGATAGCAATCATTATATCCTGTCAGACTGCCATGAAATGACATGTAATATCTGCTATTAGGAAGGAGAGAGCTGCAGCCATCGTAGCACCTAATGCATGTTTATAGTCAATTAGGGAATCACTCCTGTGTTCTGATGTTATAAGCGGGTCTTCTTCTTAGTCATACATACTGCAAATACTCAATTCATAGGTAATTGATTCTTCTTCCTGGCTGTACAAACTAGGATTAACATCTGATTATAGATCCTGCACATTCATTCCTGTGGTCATTCCCTCCAATACTGGACTACTGTGCTGAGCATTAGCGCAGCTCTGCCTGTATGCTGCATTACATGTACTGTAGCAGTATTCGAATTTACTATAGTCTGTGCTGCATTTCACAAAAACGACCACAAGATGTCAGTATTTATCTGACTAAGCAGCTTTAGTAGACAGCTCCACCCATAAGTGCTTATAACATTTCTAAAAATTGTTGCAAATTGTTTTATTTAATATTTTTGCTGAATTTGCAATTTGTTTTATTAGATCCAGAAAGGTTATGTAAACCTTTGGTGGGCATTTTTTTTTTAAATAAAAAGGCCAGTCGGTGTGTTTGGTGTAACTTTATAATTAGTTTTTATAAAAAATGTATTTTACTTTTTTTTTAGATACAGCTGCTCTGTATTCTGCATACAGTGATGCTGTATGTAGTACTAAATACTGTTCCCGTCAGGTCCCGGGTTCAGTGACAGCGGGTCACGCAGGATCCACCTGTTATCCATCGCATCTAAGTTCATAACTTAGATGTGATAAACTACAGGTGGATCGCACGTGTCAGATACACACAGGACCTGCTGACACTGAACCTGTCAGGTCCACAGGACTGACGGTTCAGGTCATAGTGAAGGATACATCTGCTCTGCATAGTGAATACAGGACCAGACGAGGAAATCGGAAGACTAGGAGGTTTCTTGGAGTAGCGGTTCAGAACTAAAGGCTTGAGAAGAGAAACATGAAAGGCGTTTGGAATTCGGAAGGAAACTGGATTAATTTGCTTTAAACTAGTATATGGACCCAAAAATCGAGAGGCTAGTTTATAAGATAGGGTTTTGAGGCAGATGTACCTAGAAGCGAACCAGACTTTGTCATCGGATGAGAATTTCGGCAGAGGCCTACGTTTCCTATCTGCGTTCTTCCTATTGCTGGAGACGGCTGTGCACAAAGAGTTTTTAGCTTACAAATTTGTAAAAAAAATCTGTATAACAGGCATTGGTTTCAGGAACTACAGAGGGAATGGAATATGGAAGAGGCATATTAGGATGCTGCCAATAAACAATGCAAAATGGTGAGATTGTTGTAGGCAAACTCCGCCCATGGAGGTAGATCTTCTCATTTATCCTGCAGAGAAGAGGCAATGTTTCTAAGAAAGCATTCTGGAATTTGATGAATCAGTTTGGTTTGACTGTTGAACTCAGGGTGCTAGGCAGAGGAGAAATTTCGCTTGACTTACAGAAGATGTCAGAGAGCTCACCAGAATCTGTGGTGAATTGAACCCTCTGTTAGAAACAATGTGCTTCTGGAGACAGAAAATATGTCTGTTGCAGAGGCATGGCAAGATAAGTGTATAAAGTGAGTCATTTTGGAAAATCAGTCCACCACTACCCAGACAAGCATGCAACATGAAGAATTAGGAAAGTTGGTGACAAAGTTCATACAAATATGAGTCCAGGCAGCATCAGGAATATGCAATAAGTGAAACAAACCGGCTGGTCGTTGGTGCCTTTATTTTGAACGCAAATGAAGCAGGCTGCCGCATAGTCTTTAACATCTTGTGCCAAAGAATACTACTTGTAATAGTGAGATATTAAGTCCAAAGTCTTCCATACTCTTGGATGGCCAGCTAGCTAGAATGACCCCAAGAAAGAATCAGTTTTCTGAGCTTTAGATGAACAAAGATTTTCTCTGGAGGGTGCTCATTGAGCCAGGCGGCTGCAGGAATGTCTCATCTAGGTTTAATGAGGCTTGCTCTCCAGGATCAATTGATCGGGATAGGACATCTGCCATAATAGTTTTATCTGTCAGTCAAGAGTGTAATTAGAAGTCAAACGTGGTGTAACGCCGGTGGCGGGCCCCACGTCTGACAGCTTCTCGTAACTTGCTCGGCAGCCTCTGCCTCCACGAGGCCTCGATGTCATCTGCGGCTCACGGCCGCCAAATTCCTAGTGCGCCCGCATGTGCTCTGGCCGCCTCTTAAAGGTTACCCAACCACCCCTGCTGCTGCCCAGGACTACTTTAGGCACCTTCACCATCACCCAAGTGCCTGAGCAATGTTGTACTAACTCAGTGTTAGCCTGCGAAGGTTCTGTGTCCGTAACCAGTCAGTATCCTGTGTGCGTGACCAGTCGGTATCCTGTTTCCGTGCCCAGTCGGTATACTGTGTTTGTGACGAGTCGGTTTCCTGTGTTAGTGACAAGTCGGTATCCTGTGTCCGTTACCAGTCGGTATCCTGTGTCCGTGACCAGTCGGTATCCTGTGTCCGTGACCAGTCGGTATCTTGTGTCTGTGACCAGTCTGTATCCTGAGGCTGCTTCCAGTAATCCGGCACAGCCTGCTTCCGGCAATCCGGCACCAGCCTGCTTCCAGCAATCCGGCACCAGCCTGCTTCCAGCAATCCGGCACCAGCCTGCTTCCAGCAATCCGGCACCAGCCTGCTTCCAGCAATCCGGCACCAGCCTGCTTCCAGCAATCTGACACCAGCATGCTTCCAGTAATGCGGTACCAGCGTGTTTCTAGTAATCCGGCACCAGCTTGTATCCTCTATCTGCAATCTGACTGTGTCTAGCTGCCATCAAGGTACCATCTATTAGTGACTGTATTACACCTGTCCGGCCAGCAGCTACTCTGTTACAGAGTAGATCCACAACCCCATTGGACGTGCCACCTAGAGAAGAACAGACCAATGTTTTTGACGGGGATTCAGTCGATGTGCTGTCTGTAGATAAAGAAAGTTCTTGTAGTGTCTGTAAATCATCACAGGGGGACAAGCTCCCTCCAGCAGGTATCTCTCCTCCTCAATAGCTAATTTGATGGTTATAAGTTATCAGTCCCCAATGCTGTAATTCTTTTCTGCAGGGGCAGCTTTGAAGAAGAAACTACAGGAGAGAAATTTTCCCTTTAGCCCTTTTTTTGTGAGAGAACAGCTCAAACTCCTACAGAAGATGCATAGATTTCCGCATAGAAAGACTTGGAGAGATCAGGCCAGTAGAGAACTGTAGCAGAAGAGCAAGCATGTTTAAACTAGGCGAATTCGGAGTCCAATTTCTGGAATTTACCTATTTTCTGATCAGAGCTGTTAGAAGTGCCACCAACGAGTAAAAATGGGGAATACATTTCTGATAATAATTAGCAAATCAAAGGAACCGCTGAAAGGCTTTAAGACCCTGCAGACGAGGCCACTAAATAATGGCAGAGAGTTTTTCAGGATTCATCAGAAGCATATGGATGATTTTTCTGGAGTCACTGCAGAACATTTCAAAAGTCTTCGTGATAGGAGCAAATGTTAGGAGAAAAGAAGGATGACACCAAGGCCACCACCAGACAAACAGAGACGGTCGGATGTCATTAATGAATTTGTGGAACACAGCTGTAACTTTGAGTACAATCGGCATCACCAAGTACTCGAAGTGCTCATCATGGGTGTTGAATCCCGTTTTCTATTCAGCAAACCACACAGAGGCAAATTAGATTGTGCGCACCCCTGAGATCCAGTTTAGTAAATACCTTTGCTCCCTGCAGCCGGTCTAAGAGTTCTAAGATAAGAGGCAACAAATACTTGTTTTTGGACGTTATGAGGTAGTTCACGGTAGTCTATGCAGGGAGGCAAAGAAAAATCCTCCTGCAGAGGATAAAGATTTTTGTGTGAAACCTGTGTGCAGATTTTATTTGCTATACAGAGATGGACTCCGTTTCGGTTAGAGACAAGGTATAGACCCTGCCATGAGGGGGTGCATACCCAGGAAGCATATCAATAGTACCATCATAGGGTCTACGAGTTGGGAGCGATTTAGCTTGCTATTTATTGAAGACACTAGAAAATTCAGTACATGGCTTAGGCGGGAGTTTAACTGACTTGACGAGACTGGGATGATCGAATAACTGGCTTGCATGATGATGACAGAGATGTCCCCATCAGGCAATCTGACCAGAGCTCCAATCAATTACAGGGACATTGTAACGGCAGGGGGTAGGGAGACGGACAAGTGAGCCCTAATCTACCCGCCACTCTGTCCCTGCCTACTTGCAACGACCCGCCGTAGGCGACGGGGTACAACTGGGCGGCGGTCCCTGCGCTCAGTAAGTGCACGACAAACATACAAGGAACACAAGCAAGGAAAAGGGGCCGTTGCCCACGGCAACACCGTGAGCAACCAGAGTGGTGAACGAGCCGAGTCAAGCCAGGAGTGTGCGAGGTACAAAACGAAAAGCAGAAGAGTAGTCGGTAAGCCAGGGTCGGTATGGAGCAGGATCAAAAATAGCAGGAGCTGTAGCTGGGCCAGGAACCACAAGGAAGGAAACAAAAGCAATAACAAGCACCGAGGGACAGGAAGTGCAGGCTTAAATAGACCGAGGGCGGGAGCTAGCTGAGTCTGGCCAGGTTACGATAGGCTCTCCCACTCCTAAGCCTGCCAGCCTGAATGGTGGAAGCAGGAGTCAGTCTCAGGGATGTATTCTCAGGTGCTGACTGATTAGTTCTGGGAGTTAACCCCGCAGTGCCTGGCAGATCCTTTACAGTACCCCCCCTTTTATGAGGGGCCACCGGACCCTTTCTAAGTGGACCTGGCTTACTGGGGAAACGCAGGTGGAACCTCCTGACCAATACCCCAGCGTGAACATCCCGGGCGGGTACCCAAGTCCTCTCCTCGGGCCCGTATCCTCTCCAATGGACCAGGTACTGGAGGGAGCCTTGGACCATCTTGCTGTCCACAATCCTGGCCACCTCGAATTCCACCCCCTCCGGGGTGAGGATGGGAACAGGAGGTCTCCTCGAGGGAGCCAAGGACGGGGAGCAGCGTTTGAGGAGGGAGGATTGAAACACGTCGTGTATCCGAAAAGACGGGGGTAACTCCAGCCGGAAGGAGACAGGATTGAGGACCTCAATGACCTTATACGGCCCAATAAACCGGGGAGCAAACTTCTTGGACGGAACCTTGAGACGCAAGTTCCTAGACGACAACCACACCAGATCCCCGACCATAAACAGGGGGTTAGCAGAACGTTTTTTATCAGCCTGAGTTTTTTGTACGCTCTGGGATACCTCTAGGTTTTTCTGAACCTGGGCCCAGACTGTGCACAGTTCCCGATGAACGACCTCTACCTCAGGATTGTTGGAACTACCAGGTGAAACGGAGGAGAACCGTGGATTAAACCCAAAATTACAAAAAAAAGGAGAGACCCCAGACGAGTTACTGACCTGGTTATTAAGGGAAAATTCGGCGAGGGGAATGAAAGAGACCCAATCAAATTGACAGTCAGAGACAAAACACCTTAAGTATTGTTCTAGAGACTGATTAGTCCTCTCCGTTTGGCCATTGGTTTCAGGATGGAAGGCAGAGGAGAAGGACATATCAATCCCCAACTTCATACAGAAGGCTCTCCAAAACAATGAAACAAATTGTACCCCTCTGTCCGAAACAATATTGACAGGGACCCCATGGAGACGCAGGATGTGTTTGACAAACAAGGTAGCCAACGTTTTGGCGTTGGGTAGTTTCTTGAGGGGCACAAAGTGGCACATCTTACTGAAGCGGTCCACCACCACCCACACCACCGACTTGCCTTGGGATGGAGGCAAATCGGTGATAAAATCCATGGAGATATGTGTCCAAGGTCTCTGGGGAATGGGCAACGAACGCAGTAAGCCCGCTGGTCGGGACCTGGGAGTCTTGGACCTAGCACAAACCTCACAAGCGGCGACGTAGGCCTTAACGTCTTTAGGCAACCCAGGCCACCAATAATTTCTGGTAATGAGGTGTTTGGTACCCAGGATGCCTGGATGGCCAGATAGTGCGGAGTCATGATTTTCCCTAAGTACCCTTAGCCGGAATTGCAGGGGAACAAACAGCTTGTTCTCAGGAAGGTTCCCGGGAGCTGCACCTTGATCAGCAGCAATTTCAGAGACTAAATCAGAATCGATCGAGGAAATGATTATACCTGGAGGCAAAATACAAGCAGGATCTTCCTCCGAAGGAGGGCTGGTCATGAAGCTATGCGACAGTGCATCAGCCTTAATATTTTTAGACCCAGCCCTATAGGTAACCAAAAAATTGAATCTGGTAAAAAATAACGCCCATCGAGCTTGTCTCGGGTTTAGCCTCCGGGCAGATTCTAGGAACACCAGATTCTTGTGGTCGGTAAGGACCGTTACCTGGTGCCTAGCCCCCTCCAGGAAGTGGCGCCACTCTTCAAATGCCCATTTAATGGCTAAGAGTTCGCGGTTGCCAATATCATAGTTACTTTCAGTTGGCGAAAACTTCCTGGAGAAGTAGGCACAGGGGCGGAGATGGGTGAGGGACCTGGTACCCTGGGACAAGACAGCCCCCACTCCCACCTCAGATGCGTCAACTTCCACGATAAATGGCTCCATTTGGTTGGGCTGAACCAGCACCGGGGCCGAGACAAAGCACTTCTTAAGGACCTCAAAAGCCTGGACAGCCTCAGGAGGCCAGTGGAGGAGATCAGCACCTTTGCGAGTGAGGTCCGTAAGGGGCTTAGCGATGACCGAGAAGTTAGCAATAAATCTCCTGTAATAATTAGCAAACCCCAAAAAACACTGTAACGCCTTCAGGGAGGCAGGTTGGACCCATTCCGCCACAGCCTGAACCTTGGCTGGGTCCATGCGGAATTCATGAGGAGTGAGGATTTGACCCAAAAATGGAATCTCCTGTACCCCAAACACACATTTTTCGGTTTTGGCAAACAGTTTATTTTCCCGAAGGACCTGGAGCACCTTCCTGACATGCTCCACGTGGGAGGACCAGTCCTTGGAAAACACCAGTATGTCATCAAGGTACACTACCAGAAAAATCCCCAGGTAACTTCTCAAAATCTCATTTATGAAATTCTGGAAGACCGCAGGGGCATTACACAACCCAAAGGGCATGACGAGGTATTCGAAATGGCCTTCGGGCGTGTTAAACGCAGTCTTCCACTCATCCCCCTCTTTGATGCGAATAAGGTTATACGCCCCCCGTAGATCCAATTTAGAAAACCATTGGGCCCCCTGAACCTGATTAAAGAGATCAGGAATCAAAGGAAGGGGATACTGGTTCCTTACCGTGACCTTATTCAGGCTACGGTAGTCAATGCATGGCCTAAGACCACCATCCTTCTTCCCCACGAAGAAGAAGCCAGCACCTACCGGAGAAGAAGAGGGACGAATGTAACCCTTGGCCAGGGATTCCTGGATATACACTCTCATAGCTTCACGTTCGGGACAAGAAAGATTAAATATCCTACCCTTAGGAAGCTTAGCTCCTGGTACCAATTCGATAGCGCAATCGTATTCTCTATGAGGAGGTAACACTTCAGAGGCCTCCCTAGAGAAAACATCAGCGAAGTCCTGAACAAACTCGGGTAGCGTATTCGCCTCCTTAGGGGGAGAAATAGAATTAACAGAAAAACATGACGTACAACATTCATTACCCCATTTGGTTAGCTCCCCAGTATTCCAGTCAAACGTGGGATTATGCAACTGTAACCAGGGAAGACCTAGCACCAAATCGTACGATAATCCCTGCATCAACAGTACAGAGCATTGCTCCAAATGCATGGAGCCAACAAGGAGTTCAAAAACAGGGGTATGCTGTGTAAAATAACCATTAGCAAGAGGAGTGGCGTCGATACCCACTACCGGGACAGGTTTAGGCAAATCAATAAGAGGCATAGCAAGGGACATAGCAAATTCCACAGACATGATATTAGTAGAGGACCCTGAATCCACGAAAGCACTGCCGGTAGCAGACCTACCACCAAAAGAGACCTGAAAGGGAAGCAAGATCTTAGTACGTTTCATATTTACGGGAAATACCTGTGCGCCCAAGTGACCTCCCCGATGATCACTTAGACGCGGAAGTTCTCTGGCTGCAACCTTACGCTTAGGACAGTTGTTCACTTGATGCTTGTCGCCCCCACAGTAGAAGCAGAGACCATTCTTCCTGCGGAATTCTCTACGTTGTTGGGGGGACACGGAGGCCCCGAGTTGCATAGGTATCTCTGAATCTTTCGGGGAGGAACGAAGCAACGGAGCTTCGGGAGGCATCATGGGGGAGTCGGAGGAGAAAACACATAAACGTTCACGTTGTCGTTCCCTGAGACGTCGGTCAAGTCGTATCGCTAAAGCCATAACCTGGTCTAGGGAGTCAGAAGAGGGATAGCTATCTAGCAGGTCTTTCAGGGCATTCGACAGACCCAACCTAAACTGGCACCTTAAGGCAGGGTCATTCCACCGAGAAGCTACGCACCACTTCCGAAAGTCAGAGCAATACTCCTCAACAGGTCTCTTACCCTGACTTAAGGTCACCAGCTGACTCTCGGCAAAGGCAGTCCTGTCAGTCTCGTCATAAATAAGTCCGAGAGCAGAAAAGAAACAATCAACGGAGGAAAGTTCAGGGGCGTCAGGAGCCAAGGAGAAGGCCCACTCTTGGGGCCCTTCCTGGAGCCGGGACATAATTATACCCACCCGCTGGCTCTCAGAACCTGAGGAATGAGGCTTTAAACGAAAGTAAAGCCTACAACTCTCCCGAAAGGAGAGAAAAGTCCTCCGGTCCCCTGAGAACCGGTCGGGCAACTTGAGGTGGGGTTCAAGAGGTGCGGTGCGGGGAACTACCAGGGTAGCATCAGGCTGGTTGACCCTCTGAGCCAGGGCCTGGACCTGTAGGGAGAGACCCTGCATTTGCTGAGCCAGGGTCTCACGGGGATCCATAGTGGTGTCAGGGACCAGGGGTAGACTAGGTATGGGCTTGTTATTATGTAACGGCAGGGGGTAGGGAGACGGACAAGTGAGCCCTAATCTACCCGCCACTCTGTCCCTGCCTACTTGCAACGACCCGCCCTAGGCGACGGGGTACAACTGGGCGGCGGTCCCTGCGCTCAGTAAGTGCACGACAAACACGACAAACATACAAGGAACACAAGCAAGGAAAAGGGGCCGTTGCCCACGGCAACACCGTGAGCAACCAGAGTGGTGAACGAGCCGATTCAAGCCAGGAGTGTGCGAGGTACAAAACGAAAAGCAGAAGAGTAGTCGGTAAGCCAGGGTCGGTATGGAGCAGGATCAAAAATAGCAGGAGCTGTAGCTGGGCCAGGAACCACAAGGAAGGAAACAAAAGCAATAACAAGCACCGAGGGACAGGAAGTGCAGGCTTAAATAGACCGAGGGCGGGAGCTAGCTGAGTCTGGCCAGGTTACGATAGGCTCTCCCACTCCTAAGCCTGCCAGCCTGAATGGTGGAAGCAGGAGTCAGTCTCAGGGATGTATTCTCAGGTGCTGACTGATTAGTTCTGGGAGTTAACCCCGCAGTGCCTGGCAGATCCTTTACAGACATGTAGTGGAAGACCCAGTACTTGAGGTCTAATATACCTTTGTAAACCCTAAATAGAAGAAATGGAAAGTGGTCTTTTCAATGGTGTTAATGTAATCTGGTGTTAGGAGACTAGAGACTGTTGAATACAGTTCTTAGCAGATCCGGAATCCAAGAGGGCTTGTACTGGAAGATCCAGGAAAAAACAAGGTGACTGCTATAAAAATGTTGTAAGAGGAGAATGTCTTGCATAAGGTAGCATCTCCTGCTTGCCATAGGCACTGGGGTTTCCTGGCTTCACAGGGCAATCTCTTAGAAATCTCTTAAGAAATTACTTTTGTCTCCAAAGTTAAAGACACAGATTGTTCGTATGTCTGCATTGACACTCCTCTACAGAGAGTTTGAGACTTTCTACCTGCATAGGCTCTTCTTGAGAGACAGATACAGGACTATGTAGGGGGCCTTTTAAAGAGGGTGATAAACTGGGCATACAACAAAGTCGTTCAGAATCTCTGTTCCTCACAGAACCTAATGTCGATCCAGATGGCCAGAGAAATTAGTTCATCCAGCATGGAAGGTAAATAACAACTAGCAAGTTTAATCTTTTATACGCCCTCCCAGACCCTGAGTGCTGCTTCTAGAGCTTTGTTATTCCAGCAAAGTACTAAGGACAAAGTCCGCAACTGTATGGCATTTTGGCCTACGTTAGTTTACAGTACAGTAATTCCTTGACGTATCCAAATAAAAGATGACGCTGCTGAGGATACTCATCCATGTTCGTCAAACACCTTTTTAAATCTGGACAGGAACTGTAGAAGATCCAACATCATTGGGTCATTACGTTCCTAAAGCGGTGAAGCCCAAGCCAGAGCTTCACTCACCATACAACAATGAGATGATAAACGCGACACTTGCTTTATCTGACAAGAAGAGGTGACCCTGTACCTTAAAATGGATAGTGAATTGATTTAGAAAACCTTTGCAGGTTTTGGGTTTGCCATCATTTTGGGAGATGTTGGCAGATAAAGACCAGGACTTTGGTTGAGAAGGCTTCGGCTGAAATGGAGATGGTGCTGGTGCTGCAGCAGTGGCGGCGGCAGGAGACAGAGAATCTAAATGACTTGAGATACTCTGCAGAGCTTGGAATGTCTGATCTGGATGGAAACGCTGCAGAGTTAGCTCATTAGCTATAATTATTAGTAAACTTAAGACAGGGGTACGTCGGCGGGGTCCATGGCCTGAGAAAACTGTCATGCACCTGTAGAAGTGGATGTGGACCCACCGAGTTCCCACGGCTTTGGGTTAAACCCATGAGCAAAGTCTTAGAAACTCCATTTGTATTCGACCTTTAACTCCCTGCACAGGGATCAGGATTTTGCTGTGGGGCATTTCCAGGTCAATACCCCAGTAGTAGTCTCCATTAACAGCTGATGAAACCGAAGAAATGTCACCAGGATACGGGATAAGGGCATTAGGGAAAAGGCTTAGTTAGACAGGCCAAAAGTCAGGGCAGGCAGAGTTCAATCATTAACGGGAGACTAGCAGTGGTCAGGGCAGGCAGAGTCCAGTTGGTAACGGGAGTCAGGCAGAAGTTAGGGCAGGCAGAGTACAGTCGTTAACGGGAGACAGACAGGGGTCAGTGCAGGCAGCTGACAATAGACGTGGTCAAAAGACAAGCTGGATCAAAACCAAAGAAAGATAGCGAATACCACTAACTGAGTACTAAAAGCACCATACCCTTATTGCTCAGGCACTGAGGGATGGGAAAAGATAAAGTAGTCAGAGAAAACTTACTATAGGCTGGAGAAGCAGTGTATTTGGCACGAGCTGGCCCTATAAGAGGTAGGAGTTGTGCATGCGTGCACACACGAGAGGGCACAGCAGAAGGGCGTCGGTGCGCTAGCAGCTGAACTGAGGGAGCCTGGACAGGACAGCGTCAGGAAAGAGTGGACCACCAGGCAGAGGGAGCCAGGACAGTGGCGGGAGAGAGCAGGCCGCCAGACAGAGGACACTATGATGTGGTGAGCGGAACGCCGGCTCATGATAGGAGCGAAGACTAGCCCATTTAGTCTGATCCCACAGTAGAGCTACTGTAGCACAAGTTGCTGAAAAAGGTAATACTGGCTATGATAGTAATGTGTCAGAACAAAGAGAGCATCGCAGCCTATCTGTATGGGACTGACCCCTGTCCACTGCCAAAAGTGCCAATAATGGGCACATGAGTATCAGAACTCGACCATGGAGCAATGGAAGAAGGCCTCGTCTGATGAATTAAGTTTTCTTTTACAACATGTAGATAGCCGGAGGCGTGTGCGTCGCTTACCTGGGGAAGATAGACAATTGGAAAAAAGCGGATGGAAGTCAGCGCTGTCCGGTGGAATCGTGTCCCAAGTGATGGGAATACTTGGATTCACAAGAGAAATAACTCTTGGGCACAGGATGGTACATGCAATAGATGTGTTTTTTTTTGGAAAGGTAGTAAAGCTACACATTTCAAGGTCATACCGACCTCTTCCTCAGGCTTGGGTTTGTGTTTTAAATGCTTGAGGAAGATGTGGGTACGACCTCGAAACGCGTAGCTTTACTACCTTTCCAAAAATGAACACATCTATTGCATGTACCATCCCGCTCCCCAGAGTTATTTCTCTTGTGAATCCAAGTATTCTCATCACTTGGGACATGATTCTACCAGACAGCGCTAACTTCCATCCGCTTTTTTTCCAATTTACTGTCATCAAAACCACGGAGCCCTCACCGGCCTCAGTATGGAGTAACAAGCAGCAGTCCTAGGATTTACAGACACGCTTCACAGGGTGTTGTGTTCCGAACACAACACAGCACTGGCCTCTTTCAGCAGGATAAATGGCACTGCCACACTGCAAGAATTTTTCAGGAATAGTTTGAGGAACGTGACAGGAATTCAAGGTTTTGACTTGGCCACCAAATTTCTCAGATTTCAATCCGATCGAGCATCTATGGAACTTGCTGGAAAACAAGTCAAATTCATGGAGGCCCCACCTCGCAACTTACAGGACTTAAAGGATCTGCTGCTAACGTCTTGGATGCCGTGGTTGCTATTGGCAGGTCTGCCATCTTTGTACTCCTTTGAATGTAATGAAAAAGAGCAAAACATGAATAGAGGTTTAACTACTCTGTTATTGAATAAAATTTGATAATACTGTTAATAGAGATGTATTTTGAGTATAACATATGCATTGATGACATACTAATTGATAGCTTTGTTATATACCATATATTTAGTTTTGAATAGACCATGTGGAATGTTCGTCTGTTTGTTTTAATTTTGAGTTTTATATGCTTATTTCCTACCTTGAGGAAATGTATGACTGGATTTATATTCTGTATACGCTGTAATTGTACTTACTGTCATACTTATTTCAGTTGGAAATTAATAAAAAGATTGAACCGAAAAAGACAGAGCAAAAGCAAAAAAGCAGGCTCACCAAATGCGTCTTTTTGGCACTTGTGGTCCTTCAATTGTGGAGTGCAACGCAGGGGAGTTTGCATGCTTTACAAGGAAAATCCATATAGAAAAAGGAAAAAGGTCTTCCAGCACATCCTTAAAAGGTATAAATTTATTTGGCAACTTATTTAAAAAAATATAGAACAGAGCACCGGTTAGGTGTGTTGACGCTTACGCGTTTCGAACAATAGTGTTCTTACTCATAGCATACTGAACGTCACTAAAACCCTGCATGCAATTGAAAAACCCAATTAACCAATCCAGGCTATTTCTAAACATTTCTAAAGGAAAAAAAAACACTTTTTAGAGAAGCGTGATTGTTCTGTGGAATTATTTAGTTTTTTTATTAGAACTTGTGAAAAAAAATACTTGGGGGGGGGGGCAATTGAAGAAAATATCTCCTCAATAGAGAAGCATTCTGGATCCTACAATTGAAGACTAGTTTTCGCAAAGGTCTCAATTGGAGAGGGGATTTACTTAACTTTTATTAGTTATATTAACTATATAGTAAAGCTATTGATATTTGGATACTGCAATCTATGTTAATTCTTATAGAATGTGGTAAGCATTGGTCATTTGTATCACATATACAGTTATGGACAAAAAATTATAAGGGTTCTGAATTCTCAGTTCTTGTGGCTAGTGTATCACTTTGGGAGGTGAAATCATATTACTTGCGAAGTCCTACCTCCGGCAGGGCTTCAAAGGAGACTGTCAGTATAGCGATATACTGCAATACATTAGTATTGCAGTATATCATGCAAGCGATCCAATGATCGCTGGTTCAAGTCCCCTGGGAAGACTATTAAAAAAACAGTTAAAGGTTTTTTAATGTTCCAAAAAAAATAATTATTAAAAGTTAAAAAAAAACGTACTGTTTTTTTCCCTAAAGCAATGTTAAAAATAAATAAAAGTTAACATAATTGTTATTGCCGTGTTCGTAAAAAAGTCCACACTTTTACAATACATTGTTATTTAACCTACTCGGTGAACGCTGTAAAAAAATAAAAAAAGTTAAACACCTAAATTGCTGTTTTTTGGTCACCTTAGCGCTAAAAAAAAAAGATCAAGAAGTCGCATGTACCCCAAAATAGTATCAATAAAAGCTTGCTCCGCAAAAAATGAGCCCTCATATTGCTCAATCGACTAAAAAATAAGAACTTATGGCTCTCAGAATATTGGAACACAAAACATTTTTTATTTTTTAGGAAATAGTTTTGTGTTTTATAAAAGTGGTAAAACAAAAAAATAAAATATAAATTTGGTATCGCCGTAATCGTATCAACTAGTAGAATAATAAATAGTGCCGTAAAAATCTACTGTCCCGCAAAAAACCAAGCCCTCATACGGCTAAGTCAACAATTTTTTTTTTAAAGTTAGGGCTTTTGGAAGGTGGGGAGGAAAAAACGAAAATGAAAATTGGCCCTGTCATGGCTGAATGGTGTAGAGCAGGAGGATCTGAGCAGATATAGTTTTGTAGGAAAAAATTCAATGTAAGGCCCTGTTCACATCAGTGTTGCCCTTCCGTTGAGGGGTTCCGTCGGAGGTTAACCCCTCAAAGGAAAGGCAAACGGAAACCTTAGCCTGCGTTTGCATCACCATTGATCTCAATGGTGACGGAAACTTTGCTAATGGTAAAAAAAAATGTTTAGAAATTACAGGATTTTTTTCATTTCATGGCACATCATACCACTGCAGTAGGACTATTAATGCTAAATTGGCATATTAAGTAAAATAGTTGCAGTAAATGTACTACTGTGCCCACAGGAATAGTATTGTTGACATCACTGATTAAGCAGAATATAAGGCCCAGTTCACACAGAGTTTTTTTAAGCTGATTTTGATGCGTTGGAATCAGCGGGAAAAAATGTCAGAAACCGCCTCCAATTCATTTCAATGGGGGCGGAAGTGTTTTTTTCACGGGCGGTTTTAGGCCTCAAGCCCACTTTTGTTTTTTCCTTCCGAGTGCTAGCCATTTTTTTGTACGGCTAGCACCCTGATCCATTCATTTCATTGGGGCCGTGCACACTTCAGTTTTTTTTGACGGTCCCGTTGTTCCGTTTCGACAAAAGTAAAGCATGTCCTACTTTTGTCCGAGATTCCGTTACCATGTGGCCCTTACAAGTCAATGGGTCCGTCAAAAAAACTGAAAAAGTGACATGCTCTTTCTTGCCGCGGTTCCGTCTCTGACCACCCATTGAAATCAATGAGAGGCGATTTCGGACGTTCTTTTGCCGCTTTGACCTTTTTTTTGCTGTCTTCGCGGTGGTTTTTGCCTGCGGCGCTCAATGGCTGCGGGGGAAAACCGCTGCAAAAGGAATTTTGAGGCAGATTTTTCTGCCTGCAAAAAATTCTGTGTGAACAGGGCCTAATAATAGTAACAGTAATAGTTTTAATATTAAAACAATTGTGGTAGTGGGACTATCAGTGTTAAATGAGCATTTCATAAACTATGGTAGTACTTATTGTACTACTATTACAACTACCAGCGCAATTAAGCTCAACATAGTTATTGATGGTTATAATGCTGTTCTTCTGTGTACAATAGTAGTACATTTAGTGCTACCATTCTAACAGTCATTTCATACTAATACACCCTTAAAAAGTGAAAGCCATATACCCCTAGTAGCTGTAGACAATAGTGGGACAACTGCTCCGCCCCTTGTTGTGCTAGGGCTGCCACCATGCCCCTACTTTTGGTGGCATGAGAAGTAAGACAAGACCTCTGCTAGCTACTGTCCTGCCTCTGCTACGTCTGCAACTTGCTCATTTCGGATAGGTAAACCGCGGAGAGGAGAGATCTAGGAGGGATGTAATCTAGGGCCAACAGCATCAAGTTTCATTGGCATCACTTGCCCTCTGAAATCCCAGCCAGGTGGCCGGGAGCACTGTTATGCAGGAAAAATTAGAAGGGACCTCTGTCCCTTTGTTCTCCAAACCATGGGGTCCCAAACGTCGGACCTTCCCCAATCAGAATGTTATGGCATAGCCTAGCTATATGCTATGAGATTCAATTATGGTATTACATCTTTAAACCTCCTATGGGACAATAAAGGGGTTGTCCCGGCATGGGGCGGTTTTTCGTACTGATGACCAATCCACAGGTAATCAGTATATGATTGGTGGGGGTCCAACACCCGGACCCCACACCGATCAGCTGCTCCGGCTGCCTCTGGGCATCAGATGTCCGTGCTATGGATAGGTCATCAATATGAAAAACTGTCCCGTGCCCGTACAACCCCTTTAAATTTATGGCAGTGGTTTCCGTTGTTTTGGGCGGGATCTGCTGACAAATAAACAAGAATGGAGCAACTGGGCCTGTTTTGCCTCTGACACCCTCTTCAAAATAATCCCCCTATTTTATAGGGGGATCAGGTGTGATAACCAGCCAGACAGCTTATAGAAGATATACTATGCTTATAGGCACCCGTAGAGACTATTATAAGGCAGACTCTTTTTTAAAGATTTATTTGATAAAGTTAAATGTAAAAGCTGGCAAGTAGAGATGAGCGAACTTATCAAAAGTTCGGTTCGGCTAGTTCGCCGAATTTCACAAAAAAGTTCGGTTCGGACCGAACTAGTTCTGACCGAACCTGTCACTTACGTGCGCCGAGCATGCTACTGTCCAGGGTGCTGATAGAGTTAATGGGCTGCACTAACTCTTTCAGCAACCTTCACAGTACATGCTCGGCGCGCGGAAAATACCATTTAAATGTAATAAAAAAATAAAAATTATACGTTCGTACTTACTTTCCTCCTGTCCGGCCTCCAGCGATGACGTTTCATCCCTTTCGCCGCTGCAGCCAATCACAGGCTGTAGTGGCGGTCACGCACGTCAGGATGACGCTTCATCCCACGTGACCGCCTCTGCAGCCAATCACAGGCTGCAGCGGCGACATGAATGAAACGTCATCGCTGGAGGCCGGACAGGAGGAAAGTAAGTATGAACGTATTATTATTATTTTTTGGCATGTATGTATGTTGGCATGTATGTATGTATGTATATCTGTGCATGTATGTTTGCATGTATGTTGGCATGTATGTATATATGTGCATGTTTGTATGTATATTTGCATGTATATATTTGCATGTATGTATGTTTGCATGTATGTATTTTTGCATGTATGTTGTCATGTATGTATGTATGTATGTATGTTGTCATGTATGTATATATGTGCATGTGTGTATGTATATTTGTATGTATGTATGTATGTTTGCATGTATGTTTGCATGAATGTATGTATATTTGCATGTGTGTATATATATATATGTATGTATGTTGTCATGTATGTATGTATGTATGTTGTCATGTATGTATATATGTGCATGTATGTTGGCATGTATGTATATATGTGCATGTGTGTATGTATGTATATTTGCATGTATGTATGTTGTCATGTATGTATGTATATATGTGCATGTATGTTTGCATGTATGTTGGCATGTATGTATACATGTGCATGTTTGTATGTATATTTGCATGTATATATGTTTGCATGTGTGTATGTATGTTTGCATGTATGTATGTTTGCATGTATGTATGTTGTCATGTATGTTTGTATGTATGTTGTCATGTATGTATGTATATATGTGCATGTATGTATGTTTGCATGTTTTTATTTTTGCATGTATGTTTGCATGTATGTTTATATATGTGCATGTATGTAATTATGTTTGCATGTATTTATGTTTGCATGTATATTTGTGCATGCTTGTATATATGTATGTAAGTATCTTTGCATGTTTATTTGTATGTATGTATGTTTTCATGTGTGTGTGTATGCATGTATGTATGATAGTTTGCATGTATATATGTGTGTATGTTTGCATGTATGTATATTTGCATGTATATATGTGCATGCTTGTATATATGTATGTATGTTTGTATATATGTATGTATATTTGTATATATGTATGTATGGCCATGTATGATACTGTCTGCTGGCGCCCTGTATCTAAGTCAACTTCGCGGCAGGCTTCTATACATGGTATAACAGTCAGTATCACACATTAAACTGAATCTAAGCCTACAACATGTTTTATTTCATTATTTTATTTTTTTACAGGTTTGGTGTTTGGACTACGTCGGTTTCGAGGACTACTTCGATGACGGTTTTTTTTCTACAATAAAATGGTTAATGAGGGTTGTGTTGGGGGTGCTTTATTTCAATAAAATATTTTATCTATATCTTTGTCTTTTTCTTTTCAAATTTTATTATTACCACTTTAGTAATGGCCGCTGTCTGAGTGACAACATCCATTACTAATGCGAGGCTTAGTGTTAGCCGGTGCAGAGGCTAACACTAACCACCATTATTACCCCGGTACCCAAAACCACCAGGGGTGCCGGGAAGAGCCAGGTACGATCCAGTACCCGACCATCTGTTGTGATGGTCGGGCCCTGGGGCGGCCGCAGGCTGGTATTATGAGGCTGGGAAGGGCCAAAAACAGTGGACCTTCCCACCCTTGTAATGCTAGGCTGCTGCTGCTGTGTTGTATCTGGCTGGTTATAAAAGTGGGGGGGACCCCACGTCATTTTTTTAAATTATTTATTTATTTACATTTTTTTTTTAAAAAAGACATGGGGTTCCACCCAATTTATCATAACCAGCCACATACAACACAGTGTTATTAGCCTGGGAATGGACAAAACCAGTGGCCCTTCCCACCCATGTAATGCCAGACTGCTGCGGCCTTGTATATGGCTGGTTATTAAAAATGTGGGGGACCCGTCTATTGCTAAATTTGTTAAATTCCAAAAAAAAAACGACGTGGGGGTCCCCCCCATTTTTATAACCAGCCCGATACAACACAGCAGCAGCAGCCTAGCATTACAAGGGTGGGAAGGTCCACTGATTTTGGCCCTTCCCAGCCTCATAATACCAGCCTACGGCCGCCCCAGTACCCGACCATCACAACAGATGGTCGGGTACTGGATCGTACCAAGCTCTTCCCGGCACCCCTGGTGGTGGTGGGTACCGGGGTAATAATGGGTGGTTAGTGCTAGCCTCTGCACCGGCTAACACTAAGTACCGCCTTAATAATGGACGCTGTCAATCAGCCAACTACCATTATCTAGGCACTAATAAAGTTTGAAAAAAAAAACACAAAGACAATTCTTTTTTATTGAAATAAGAAATCCCCAACAAAACCCTCGTTAACCATTTTATTAAAATTTGAAAAAACGCAGATCTACGCAGTAGTCCAACGAATCGTAGATGTAGTCCAATCGGTACATCAAAATCTGCAACAACATAAAAAAACAGTTATCAATGTGAACAATACCAATACTTCTACTCACCTACACACATATATACACGCACACACAAACAAACAACCATACACAGACACACACATATATACACAAACACAACAAGATATACACACACACATAAACAGACAAACACACACATATACACGAACTCACACATATACAAACAAAAACACACATATCCAAACACACACACACACACACAGTTATACACACATACACGAACACATATACACAAACACATATACAAACAAAAACACACATACCCAAACACACATATACACAAACACATATACACAAACACACCCATATATACACACAAACACACACCCATATACACACATATACAAACATCTACACACAAACATATACACAAATACACCCATATATACACAAACATATACACAAAACACATATACACAAACACACCCATATATACACACACACATATAAAAACAAAAACAGACAAAGTCACATACCCAAACACACATATATACACAAACACACACATACACAAACACGGTTTCTTTTAAATGCTGCTGGGGAACCCGCTCGATCCACTATATACGGCTGCGCTACAGTGCAGCATTTAAAAGAAACAGGATCCTGACCTGTCCATAGAGTTTAAGGCAGCACAGAGTATTTCAGGAGATGAGCGTGCAGATTCAGTGCTGCTGCGAACTCTGCTCTTACCATTACGTAGCTCTCAGTCTGTTACCTCTCCTCCACTCCTGTCCTCCAGAACACCTTCACATGATTGGCAAGTCACCACGTAATGGTAAGAGCAGAGTTCACAGCAGCACAGAGTATTTCAGGAGATGAGCGTGCGGATCTTGTGCGGGGTGGTGACTTGCCAATCACGTGAAGGTGTTATTGAGGACAGGAGTGGAGGAGAGGTAACAGACTGAGCTACGTAATGGTAAGAGCAGAGTTCACAGCAGCACTGAATCTGCACGCTCCTCTCCTGAAATACTCTGTGCTGCTGTGAACTCTGCTCTTACCATTACGTGGTGACTTGCCAATCATGTGAAGGTGTTCTTGAGGAAAGGAGTGGAGGAGAGATAACAGACTGAGAGCTACGTAATGGTAAGAGCAGAGTTCACAACAGCACTGAATCTGCACGCTCATCTCCTGAAATACTCTGTGCTGCCTTAAACTCTGTGGACAGGTCAGGATCCTGTTTCTTTTAAATGCTGCACTGTAGCGTAGCCTTATATAGTGGATCGAGCGGGTTCCCTAGCAGCATTTAAAAGAAACAGGATCCTGACCTGTCCACAGAGTTTAAGGCAGCACAGATTATTTCAGGAGATGAGCACGGGCAGCCGTTCGTTTTTCCGAGCCGTGCTCCCATCATGCACACGACCGTAAAAACACCCGTTATTGCGGGTCGTAATTACGACCCGCAATAACGGGCTCATAGACTTCTGTTACCCACGGGTACCTTTCCGTATTCTCACGGGAAGGTGCCCGTGCCGTTAAAAAAATAGAACATGTTCTATTTTACGGGCCGTGCTGCTATAATTATAATGACAGCACGGTTCGCAAAAGCGGCCAGCTGCCCGTGGCCGGCCGGCCGTGCTCGTACTTACGAGTCGTAATTACGAGCACGGCCCGTAAAATAAAAAAATAGAACATGTTCTATCTTTTTAACGGCACGGGCACCTTCCCGTGAGAAAACGGGAAGGTACCCGTGGCTAACAGAAGTCTATGGGCCCGCTATTTCGGGTCGTAATTACGACCCGTGATAACGGGTGTTTTTATGGTCGTGTGCATGAGGCCCCGTAATGATGGGTGGCTACATGTGTGCACCCGTCATTACGGCAGCGTTGCTAGGCGATGTCAGTTAGGGTATGTGCACACACACTAATTACGTCCGTAATTGACGGACGTATTTCGGCCGCAAGTACCGGACCGAACACCCTGCAGGGAGCCGGGCTCCTAGCATCATATTTATGTACGATGCTAGGAGTCCCTGCCTCTCCGTGGAACTACTGTCCCGTACTGAAAACATGATTACAGTACGGGACAGTTGTCCTGCAGAGAGGCAGGGACTCCTAGCATCGTACATAAGTATGATGCTAGGAGCCCGGCTCCCTGCACTGTGTTCGGTCCGGTACTTGCGGCCGAAATACGTCCGTCATTTACGGACGTAATTAGTGTGTGTGCACATACACTAAATAGTCACTGTTCAGGGTGCTGAAAGAGTTAACTGATCGGCAGTAACTGTTTCAGTACCCTGGACAGTGACTACCGATCACAGTACCTGTAAAAAAAAAAGACGTTCATACTTACCGAGAACTTTCTGCTTCCTCCAGTCCGGTCTCCTGGCCGTTGCCTTGGTGACGCGTCCCTCTCGACATCCGGCCCGACATTCCTTGATGACGATGCAGCCTTGTGAGCGCTGCAGCCAATCACAGGCTGCCGCTGCCTCTGCAGCCAATCACAGGCTGCAGAGGCCTCTGCAGCCAATCACAGGCTGCCGCGTCAGAAAAGGTCGGACTGGAGGAAGAAGAGGGACTCGTCAACAAGACAACGACCGGGTACGTATGAAATGCTTTTTATTTTATTTTTAATCAGCAGCCTCTTTTCTCTATCAGTGATTGATAGAGATAAGTGGCTCCCGATTTGTATAATGTTTTTGACCGGGTTCGGTCAAAACGGGTTCGGCCGAACCCGGTGAAGTTCGGATTCGCTGCGAACCGAACTTTACCGGAAGTTCGGACCGAAACCGGGTTCGGTTGTCCCGGTTCGCTCATCTCTAGTGGCAAGATCTAAATGAGCTTTTTTCTATAACTAAATGAAAGCTTTGTGTAAAAGGCTAAAAACCCTGCTATGCCATAACTCACGTATATCACTTACAGCCATGTAGTTTATGCTTTTCTAAATTATCCATGTTTTTAAAAGTTAGAAAATAATGTCTTATTGAGAAGCAGGACACGGCAGCCAACAATCCGATTTTTGTGAGTACTCATATTTATAGATAATTGCGTTATATTAAATGGTTCATTTAGGGAAAACTAAACAAAAGAGCCAAGACATGGGAGAAGGTTTCCTGTCCAGATTACCATTTGTTCTGTTGCTTTCCTTTGTATCCTAATTAAGAGATTGAGATGATATATCTGACGATTTCTTTAATTATGCAATTATGTTTCCCATTCCGTGTGTAGTTAATTTCCGGCCCTCAGGGCGCATGTGATTAATGGCGTAGAATTAATTACATCTGTGCTATAATATTCTGTTTTCCTTGGTCGAACTAGCTTTAGTTACCTCATAAATACAGCTTTGTACAAAATATTTAAAATAAAGTACTTAAAACTGTAACGCTGGTCAACTTTATTTTCATATGTCTGTGGTAAATGAAACCATTCCAATTTTCCTGTGCTACTTGAAGAATAGAAAGAATAGAAAAAGCCGAACAGACACGAAGCAGCTGAGCGCTCACACGAACTCTTCAGCTGCTTCGTTCTAGCGATTGGTGGGGGTCTCAGTGCTCTGACCCCCACCAATACAAACTTCTGACATGTCACTATGACATGTCAGAAGTTTGTCGAACGTTTAGCTACGCTTTAACCATCGAACTTTATCGAGATGCTGTGGCATGACTTGTAGAAGGCTGTGCATGCAAGGCATCTCAGAAATATTGATAAATTGACAATTTCTCCTGAACGTTGTGGAAATCTTATCTGCAGCTACAGGAAATGTTTAATGGTGGGGATCACTGCTAAAGGGGCATCTACAGGTTATTAAATTCAAGGGTTCACCTACTTTTTCTGCCTGCACTGTGGATGGTTATTCAATGTGCTCAATAAAAGACATGAACAGTACAACTGTATGTGTGTTATTAGTTTAGTTACATTGTGTTTGTCTATAATTCTGACTAAGGCCCTATGCACACAAACGTGCTTTTGCGGCCGCAATTCCCCCGAAAATCCACGGGTGAATTGAGGTATCATTCATTTCTATGGGCCCATGCACACGACCGTGGTTTCCACGGTCTGTGCATTGCCATAGAGCCTGGACCGCAAAAAGAACGGACAGGTATTATTACGGCCGTGTTTTGCGGTCCAGGCTCATAGAAAATAATTCTAAATAATTCCATGTGCACGGCCCGCGGCTCGTGGGTGACGTTCCGCTGCCGGCCGACCTGAAAATCACGGCCGTGCACATGGCTAGGGTCGTGTGCATGAGGCCTTAGATAACAGTCAGACCACATTTTATAGGTGTAGCCTACAGGAAAGGTCAATTAACACAATTATTTTATGAAAAAGTACAAAATCTTTTTTTTTTACATATATGCAACAATACAGTTTAAAACATGAAACAAAATGCAGAATCTAGGTGTCTTGCAAGGCAGGAGATAACTGGGCATGAATATAATATATATAAAATGGATGTGAACTGTATCAAGACTAATGAACACTCAATATATGCTGTTTTTTTATTTATATTTAAATGGGCATGAACAGCCCATGCATTTGATAAGGTCAGAGCCCTAATATTAAACAAGAAGAGCAGATAGATATGTATAACTTGTAAGCACAGTTAGACTCATGGTAATAGTCTATTGGGATCACAGTCACTGACCCATGTTAACCCTTTCAAGACCGAGCTCATTTTGGCCTTCAGGACCAGCCCCATTTTTTCAAATCTGACATGTGTTACTTTATGTGGTAATAACTCCGGAATGCTTTTGCCTATCCAAGCGATTCTGAGATTGTTTTCTCGTGACATATTGTACTTTATATTAGTGGAAAAATTTGGTCAATACATTCATTGCTTATTTGTGAAAAACACCAAAATTTAGAGAAAATTTGCAAAAATTATGATTTTTCTAATTTTAAATGTATCTGCTTGTAAAACAGATAGTAATACCACACAAAATAGTTACTATTTCACATATTCCATATGTCTACTTTATGTTTGCATAGTTTTTTGAACATTATTTTATTTTTCTAGGACGTTACAAGGCTTAGTACTTTACCAGCAATTTCTCAAATGTTCAACAAAATTTCAAAAGGCGATTTTTACAGGGACCAGTTCAGTTCTAAAGCGGCTTTGAGGGCCTTATGTACTAGATAGACCCCATAAATCACCCCATATTAAAAACTGCACCCCCCAAAGTATTCAAAACAGCATTCAGAAAGTTTCTTAACCCTTTAGGCGTTTCACAGGAATTAAAGCAAAGTAGTGGATTTTGTGGCCTCCTTTTTTTAGAATATATTTTAGGCTCCATGTCGGGTTTGAAGAGGTCTTGTAGTGCCAAAACAGTGGAAATCCCCCAAAAGTGACACGGTTTTGGAAACTGCACCCCTCAAGGAATTTTTCTAGGGGTATAGTTAGCATCTTGACCCCACAGGTCTTCTGCTATATTTATTGGAGTTTGCCTGTGAAAGTGAAAATCTACTTTTTTTCTGAAAAAATATTTAAAAAAAAAGATATTTGCAAGGAATAAAGAATAAAGCACCCCAAAACTTGTAAAGCTACATCTCCCGATTACAGCAATACCCCATATGTGGTACTAAACTGCTGTTTGGACCCACGGCAGAGCTCAGAACGGAGGGAGCGCCATTTGGATTTTGAAGCGCAGATTTTGCTGGATTGGTTTTCAGTGCCATGTCACGTTTGCAACGCCCTGGAGGGAGTAAAACGGTGGAAACCCCCCAAAAGTGACCCCATTTTGTAGACTACACCCCTCAAGAAATGTTTCTAGGGCTATAGTTAGCATTTTGACTCCACAGTTTTTTTGCTGAATTTAGTGGAATTAGGCCGCGAAAATGAAAATCTACTTTTTTCTGAAAAAACATAGAAATGTTAAATTTTTACAATGAATAATGGAGAAAAATCACCCCAAAATGTGTAAAGCAATTTGTCCTGATTACAGCAATACGCCATATGTGGTTATAAACTGCTGTTTGGACCCACGGCAAGACTCAGAAGGGAAGGAACAATATTTGGCTTTTGGAGCTCAAATTTAGCTGGAATGGTTTTCGGGTGTCATGTCGCATTTACAAAGCCCCTGAGGTACCAAAACAGTGGAAACCTACCAAAAGTCCCTTTAGGGGACTGGAACGAGCGATCATTAGGTCGCTGGTACAATACACTGCAGTACTAATGTATTGCAGTATAATATAATTTTTACAGGCTCCGGTAACAGCGCGATCGCTGTTCCTGTCCATTAGTCCCGGGTGTCAGCTGTAATACACAGCGGACACCTACAGAATATGGCGCGGGCGCAGCGCATGAGCCCGCTCCATATATAACCCCCCGCACCACGACATGCTATTAAGTCGTGGTGCGCGAAGGCGTTAATGCGCAGCGGATGGTGCAAAGTGAAAATGTAAATTTTCCACAGATATGCCATTTTAACGCACAATATGTTGTGCCCAGCTTGTGCCACTGACGACAAATACCTCATACAATGTTGAGCGGGTTCTCCCGGATATAAAATATCATATATGTGGACGTAAGCTGGTGTTTGGGCACGCTGTGGGGCTCAGAAGGGAGGGAGCGCCATTTGGCTTCTGGAGCGCAGAGTTTGCTTGGTAACTGTTCTGTTTGGGGTTTTGCTGGTATTTCAGTTTATGATGTGGGGGTATGTTTAAATTGGGCAGAGTACATCAGGGCATAATAAGAGGGTATACTAATTCGGTAAATAAATAATAAGCCGCAGATATGTGGCCGGTGTCGCACTGATAAATGGCGCCAGATCTTATCCGCTTTTGTACACTGCACAATTTCTGTCGCTATATTCTGAGAGCCAGAACTATTTTTATTTTTTCTTCACCGGAGCCGTGCGAGGACTTATTTGTTGCGGGACAATCTGTAGTTTTCATTGGTACCATTTTAGGGTACATGTGATTTTTTTATCACTTTGTATTAGATTTTTTTTGCAAGCAAAGTGACAAAAAAACAAATTCTGACAGTTTTTTGTCTTTTTTTTTTTTACACTTTTCACCGTGCGCTATAAATGACATTTTACTTTATTCTGCGGGTCGATACAATTACGGCAATACCAGATGTATATCGTTTTTTTTATGTTTTGTGGCATTTGAGCAATAAAATCACTTTTCAATAAAATTATTTATTTTTTGTGTCACCATATTCTGAGAGCCATAACTTTTTTTTTCTCAGTCAAAAAAGCGGTGTAAGGGCTTGTTTTTTGCGGGACGGGTTGTCGTTTTTATTGGTACTATTTTAGGGTACATGCGACTTTTTGATCACTTTTTATTCTATATTTTTGGAGGGTTGATGACCAAAAAAATAGTGATTCTGACATTGTTTTTTAATTATTTTTTTTGCGCTGTGCGGGAAAAATAATATTAGAGTTTTATAGTTGGGGTCGTTACGAACGCGGTGATACCAAATATGTGTACTTTTTTTTAACATTTTCATTTTTTTCCTATGATAAAAGTCTTATTATAGGAAAAAAAGCATTTTTTGTTTTTGTAACTTTTATAACTTGTTTTTACACTTTTATAAAACATTTTTATTACTTTCTTTTTTACTTTTTACTTGTTTTACTTGAAGACTGGCAGCACTGATCGCTGCTATAATACATTACACTACCTAGGTAGTGTAACGTATTATAAACTGTCAGTGTGACGCTGAGAGTCACACTGACAGGAAGCTTATGAGGACCGGCCTCCAGCTGGTTCTCATAGGCTGCTGTGCATGGCAAACCCGGGGGCCGTTGTGTGGCCCCCGGTTCTGCCTTATAACCGATTGCAGCACCTGCAATCGGTCCCCGGGAAAGTTTGTTGTAGCAACAAACTTTCCAGTTTGTTGTAGCAACAAACTTTCCAGTTCGTTGCTACAACAAGCTTTCCCTGCGATCACATGACCGGGACCTGAACCAATTAGGTCCCGGTCATGTCTCCAGGACCAGAGGCAGGGGTTAACAGCGCGATCCGGGTGTCAGCGCTACTCTGAATTCACGTCGGCACTGCACAGAGCCCAGCAAGTGCCGACGTGAATATACAGTGGGCGGTCGGGAAGCGGTTAAAAACTCCTGCACTGCGGAGACACCAGCCCGACGCCCGTTTCGGCGAATTGCCTTCGTGCGGGGGTGGTGTCTCTCCAGCGGAAGCAGAGTATTTAAGTAGCCATTGTCCAATCATGTGTGGGAAGTGGGAGATTCAAGTTACCAACAGGGCAGCCTCTACAGAGCGTCATACCTCGGGTACGGAGATGTCGAACTATGCACTTCCGGTGCCGCGTCATCCGGAGAGGTCATAGTGGGAGTGACAGTCACGTCACTCCGACTCCGCCCACCCAGATAAAGACACGACACCGCAAGACACCGCAGACACTCCCCCGACACGTAAGCGCTCAGCTGATCCCAGAAAGGACGAGGTATTAGTTGTCCCACGCACAATTGAGACAAGTGCCAGTAAGATGCACAGAGGTTTAGGGAGAGGATAGATCTGAAGGATAGATAGAGATGTCGTTGTTGTATTCTAACTGGGATATATGTCCGAACAAAGAGAAATATAAATTTCTATAAGGTATAACATGCATGGGACGTATATATGTTGGTGAAGTGTGTGTAACATGAATATCTAAACATAAATGGATGGATATATTTGCAGATGGAAATGGAGGGACATATGGTGAACAAAGAAACTACATGTATGTGTCATGAATCAAAAATAAAACCAATATGTATATATATATATATATATATATATATATATATATATATATATATAGTGATATTCTTATTGTGTAAGGGAAAAATAGTGACATTGTGTTAAGTAAAAAAAAAATAATAATAACATACAATGAGAGCGTTGCTTTTTCATATAGATCACTGACCTATATTGTGCTAATTGAGTGGAAAACGGTAGTGTGTAAGGTGCAAATTCTGCACGTATTTGGTACAAAAAATATTACAATAAATGTGTGGAACGTGAAAGGGGATAATTATGATGATTAAAAAGCAGTAGAAAAAAGCTAATAATAGGACACATGTGTGTGTATATATATATATATATATGTGTGTGTAGCGTAGCATATATTCCCAGAATACAAATATTGCCTTGAAATATATATAAAATGGATATGTAATTCACCATGTATAGACATACTATATCAGAATGTTATAAATTTCAAATTGCAATTTGACAGCAACAACAACGACAAAAAGTAATGCTCAAGATGTAGTAGTGACTAAAACATTTATCAGAGGGAAATTATATCTTACTCATAGATAAGAAGAATATTGTTATAAATATGATTAGAAAGATGATTAATAACTCGTATCTGGATCCTATCCAAGGTCGATATTTTTCCTTTCGAAAGGACATCTCAATATATCTTGCTCTATCACTCTAACGTAATCGACCATAATCTCAGCTCCATCTGTGTTCAAAATTATTAATGAAGAAAAAAGGAATTAAAAACAAATTACAAACTTGTTCGTAATTAGCAACACGGAAAAATTAAAAAAATGGATCCACTGGAGATCCATGGTCAGAGAAAAGAAGCGAAACTGAGAACTTCATTCAACCCCAGTGGATGCATGGTGTTGAGAGTCCAAATCCATTTAGTTTCACATTGTGCCAACTTTTGGCATATATCACCCATCTGAATGCCAACCTTAATGCAATCAATCCCCTTTACCTTTAGGTTATTGGGGTAATTCTGACTAAGGCCCTATGCACACGAACGTTGTGTGGCCGCAATTCCCCCGAAAATCCACGGGTGAATTGAGGTACCATTCATTTCTATGGGCCCATGCACACGACCGTGGTTTCAACGGTCTGTGCATTGCCACAGAGCCTGGACCGCAAAAAGAACGGACAGGTCTTATTACGGCTCATAGAAAATAATTCTAAATAATTCCATGTGCACAGCCCGCGGCTCGTGGGTGACTTTCCGCTGCCGGCCGACCTGAAAATCACGGCCGTGCACATTGCTACGGTCGTGTGCATGAGGCCTTAGATAACAATCAGACCACATTTTATAAGTAATCAATGCAGAAGGTAATTCCAAAGGGTTTGCTTATTCTTTCTTGCAACTGTATATGCCTTCTAGGCCTTGTGGACAGTCCTTTGATCACGGCAGCCATTAGTGCTTTTTTGCTGCGTGACGCTTGCTAAAGGGAAGTGGCTGCGCATCACAAGCTTGACGTACAGTTCGTACCAAATGCGTCTCCAACACAACCCCATGCACACGACCGTGCCCATAATCACAGCCCTAAGGAAGCTCCTGTTTGGCTCACTGGGATATACCCTTTAATATATAGCAAATCTATCACAACAGAGGGAAACACAACCATCCTTTACAAATGGCTAATATTATTATTTCTGGGATACATAAAACAATTCAGATGGAGCAGGATTATAACTTTAGAATTTTTAGTCTAGATTCATTTCAATATTTACTTATATGCCTCACGTTATCTTGCCTTTTTTTTATCATGAGCTAAATCATAACTATACAGTTTTTAATGTTCATTCATATTCAGTACCCACGATTTGTAGTCAGTACATTACATTATTATATCATAATTATAAATATAGGAATAAGATCCAAAAATCTTTATATAAGTACAAACATACTCTAATAAATGATGCCACTGGAAAATGGAGTGAAGGTAAAAACCTTCATTGAGTCCTTTTGAGTAAAGCGAATCTAATCTGTAAATCCATTTAGCTTCTTTTTTCAATAACAGATTATCAAGGTTACGTTGTTTGACAAGTGGGGTATCCTTTCTGGTTCTGATATTACTTATATGTTGTAGTACCCCCGTCTAAACTGTTGAACTGTCTTACCAACGTATAGAAGTGAACAGCTACATTGTGCTACATAAATTATGCCCTCAGTCTTACAGTTAATAAATTTGCGAATGTTATAAATTCTTTTGTCCACTGGATTTTCAAAAGACTTCCTTTCACACATGAGATTTTGTTCACATGCTTTACAATCACTACATTTAAAGAAAACTGTCTGCTTGAGAGCCATGTTTGTCCTGAGACTGATCCATTAGTATGTAGATGGCTATGTACCAGGGAGTCTTTGAAGTTTCTCCCTCTTCTTTACATAGGTCATCATCACTCCTCAAGATTCCCCAATATTTTGAGGGGATTATTTTTATATCCCAATTCTGGTTGTCAAATGTCCCTATACACCTGAGCACTTTTTCTTCAGGGGCTTCACAGACCACGGAAACTTTTTGGTTTCTGAGTGTGTTACGATCCATACTTTTTGACGCATAATAGGCCTTTTTTTAAAGGTTTTATATGAGTAGCCTCTCGCACCGAAATTTGGCATAAAGATCACTACTGGCAATTTCAAAATCTTCCTACCTAGAGCAATTTCTTCTTGCCCTTCAATACTGCCCAACTGGTATACCTTTGACTTAGTGACAATTCTAGCGTTCACAATTATAGGGCAATATCAAGGCATTTGTCTGTCTGTATTGGTATTGTTCTCTGGTACAATTGGGAGGAATGCTTCCATTCACTATCTGGTAGGTTATCAAACCCTTCAGGAAAGTGAAAACATTGAAAAGTAATTTTTCAATAAAAAGAAAGTGGGTTAACCCTAAATATCTATCTTCTGTCACCCTTATTGAGACTGTAAAAAAATATTGTCAATTAATGGTAGTCATGGACACTTTTTAACAAAGTCGTCTGTTTTGTATGTGGTTAGTACATTAATTAAATATATTGTGATATTAGTGACATTAATAACGTTTTCTTACTTTTATAGAATTTTTTGCCACACAGTTGAGGGAGTAAAAAAATGTTGGCTTGTGTTTTACACATTATTGTTGTCCAATAAACCCAGGTACATGCTTTTTTTTTTTTTTTTTCATTTTAGCGGAAAAGCTTTTTCATTTTAGCGGAAATGCTTTTTAAGGACTTCATATTAGTTTTAAACACTATTTTTTTTCAGAAATGTTTTCCTTGTTCCCTTGATAGGATCAATTTAACCTATTCTGGCATTTTGACGTTATAGAGGGGCTCCCCCACTCAGGCCAGAGACTCACTAAGAGCGTTTCCTGCTATGGTATACTCAATCCTGCCATGTATTACATTGTCGGCCTTTCATTCGTTGCTGCAATGTGCTACTATATTTCCTTACAGAACTTCATGGGAAATGTGTTGCCAGATGAGGTTTTCCATATGATATAGCTGATTGTTGAGGGTTCCAGGAGCCAGACCAGCAGAGATTACTTTTTAAAAACTGTACTAACTATGGCCCATTTAGGGTCGATTCACATGGTGCGGTCAAATCATAGACTATTGCCGCGATTACCACAAACGCTGTTGTTTTTGTTAAATTTGGGCGATAAACAGCATTTTCTCCCCACTGTTGGTATAGGCTTTTACTTAAACTGTCATTTTTTATGCCAGTCTAAGTAAAGGTGGCAGTAGGAGTGATTTGCACCAAATGTATTAAAAGGCACACGCCTATTAATAAATTTGGCACATTTTAATTTGTCTGCCAGTGAGGAAATGAAATCTACGTCTGCTATAAGCAGATGTTGGCAATGTTTCCCTTCTCTGTCATGCTTGTAGGCATTTTTATTTTGGATGATCAAACTTTGGCTGAGAAAACAAAAGGCAACTGGCGCTCCTGCGTGACGTCATCCGGGCAGCCTTTTTAAAGGGGACTCAAGGGCACATCGATAGTGTGCTCTTTGTTCCAGGCCCTTACCCTGACCTACTCTGATCTTCATCCTGACCTTGGTTCTGTTATTGGACTTTACTTCTGTTTTGCACCTTGGATTTGTCTCCTTGTACCTGTCTATCTACTCCTGGCTCTGACCATTCGCCACATTCATTGTCTGTTTTTTTTCTAATACTCTGGTTTGACTCATCCTAATCGCTTCCCTGGTAACGACTATTGGCTCTGTACCTGACTACGCTAAAATATCTTCAGTGCACCTGCTGCCAATTGATGCCTATTCTACAATCTGGGAATCTATACGGGAAAGTCCATACCTCCTTGTGGGGTGTTTAGGGTGAAGAACGGGGAGATTTCTTAGACTCCACACCCCAGTCTGGCCAGCCAAACTGAGGATCCACATCTCTGATGAGAAACATAATTTTGGAACAATGAAGTTAAAAATGTATCAAACTTCCATACTATATAGAGAGTGGTCAGACCATCTTTACAATAGAGATAATGTATTGGCAAATCTCATGAGATTTTTTTAAGCGCAGATTGACCTACAGTGAACCTACCCACGTACAGTATATTACGAAATTGCCTAAATACCTTTCCCAACTCTCAGAATCCCTCATTTTAGAAGTGGGACTGATCAAATAATAAATATATAGGTCTGCTGGGATTTGACTTGCCCGCTGTTGCCCTGGGAATTTACAGTTAGGTCCAGAATTATTTGGACAGTGACACAATATTCATGATTTGGATTCTGCATGCCACCACATTGGATTTGAAATGAAACAACTGAGATGCAATTGAAGTGTAGACTTTCAGGTTTAATTCAAGGGGTTGAACAAAAATATCTTGTGAAACGTTTAGGAATTGCCATTTTTCTACACAGCCTCCTCATTTCAGGGGCTCAAAAGTAATTGGACAAATTAACATTACCATAAATAAAATGTATTTTTTTAATACTTTGTAGAGAATCCTTTGCAGGCAATGACTGCCTGAAGTCTGGAACCCATGGACTTCACCAAACGCTGGGTTTCCTCCTTTGTGATGCTTTGCCAGGCCTTTACTGCAGCTGTCTTCAGTTGTTGCTTGTTTGTGGGTTTTTCTGCCTTAAAGGGAATGTGTTGCCAGAAAAACATGTTTTTTTTTAAAAAATTAAACATTTAGTGTGTGGGTGATTAAACATTGTTCAAATTTTTTTTATTTTTTTCACGAGTCAGGAAATAGTCAGGAAATATTATAAATTAATTCTAATTTATAATACTACCCATTTTTGGTCACTAGATGGAGCTATTCCCAAAATTGCAGCATTGCAACATTGGGTTAAAAGCCCTCGCTCTAGTGAGCTCTCAGCATCCCCCCCTCCTTTATCCTGGCTAGTGCCGGGATAAACGAGGGGTTTGAACGGTGTAACCTCCTACACTGTGTGTCGCCATTTTTTGAGCTAACACACAGTGTAGTAGGTTTACATACAGTAGTAAACACACACAAACACGAACATACATTGAAATCTCTTACCTGCTCCTGCCGCCGCGGCTCCCTCCGGCCCGTCCGCTCCGTTTGCTGCCGCTGGTCCAAGTGCACAAATCCGGAAGCCGCGACCGGAAGTAGTAATATTACTGTCCGGCCGCGACTTCCGGTCCACAGGAAAATGGCGCCGGACGGCGCCAATTTCGAATTGGACTGTGTGGGAGCGGCGCATGCGCAGTTCCCACACAGACGCCGTACACTGAAGTCAATGGGACGGGAGCCGTTCGCAGTCCCTATGGGACTGTGGCTGCCGTATTCCATGTCTGTATGTGTCGTTAATCGACACAGACAGAAATGGAACAAAAAATGGCAGCCCCCATAGGGAAGAAAAAGTGTAAAAATAAGAAAAAGTAAAACACAAACACACAAATGAATATAAAAGTTTTAAATAAAGCACTAACATCTTTAACATATAAAAAAAATTATTTGTGATGACACTGTTCCTTTAAGTTTTGTCTTAAGCAAGTGAAATGCAGCTCGATCGGGTTGAGATCTGGTGATTGACTTGGCCATTGCAGAATATTCCACTTCCTTACCTTAAAAAACTCCTGGGTTGCTTTCGCAGTATGTTTTGGGTCATTGTCCATCTGTATTGTAAAGCGACGTCCAATCAACCTTGCTTCATTTGGTTGAATCTGAGCAGAAAGTATATCCCTGAACACTTCAGAATTCATCCGCTGCTTCTGTCTTCAGTAACATCACCAATAAACACTAGTGACCCAGTGCCTTTGGCAGCCATGCATGCCCATGCCATCACACTGCCTCCACCATGTTTTACAGAGGATGTGGTGTGCTTTGGATCATGAGCCGTTCCAAGCCTTCTCCATACTTTCTTCCTCCCATCATTCTGGTACAGGTTGATCTTAGTTTCATCTGTCCAAAGAATGCTGTTCCAGAACTGGGCTGGTTCTTTACATGTTGTTTGGCAAAGTCTAATCTGTCCTTACTATTTTTGAGGCCGATTAATGGTTTGCACCTTGTGGTGAACCCTCTGTATTTGCTCTCATGAAGTCTTCTCTTTATGGTAGACTTAGATACTGAAACACCTACTTCCAGGAGAGTGTTCTTCACTTGGGTAGATGTTGTGAAGGGGTTTTTCTTCACCATGAAGAGGCTTCTGCAATCAACCACCACTGTTGTCTTCTGCGGACGTCCAGGCCTTTTGGCGTTCACAAGGTCACCAGTGTGCTCTTTTTTGAGAAATTTTGAGTCAGATTTTTCCGCCTGCAAAAAATTCAGTGTGAACAGGGCCTTATTGTATTTTTCCCAATCTTATAACTACCCATATAAGTGTTATCCAAGTTTTTACTTTATTTTTTGTTTTTGCTTTTAGTGCCAGTTTAGAAAATCTAGCACAGGAAAAGGTGTGCCCTCAGAAAGAATGTTTGGATTTTATATATAAAGGTGTAGTGGAAGACCAGTGACTACTCTATTAGCAACATGAAATGGCACCATGAATTTTATTTTATATTCCCTGGGGGTCACCACGGCAATGAACGTTACTGCAGTAAAATAAATTTGAGGCCTGTATTATGGCTCCAAGTTCTATAAATGTTAGAGCCATACTGTACCTTTATAGGCCTGTAATATCATATCAATGTTTTTCTGTTAGATTCATATAGAACAAGATCATCTATTTGATGACATATTACAGAGAGAATATCGCTATAATACGGTGCTGTACTGAGGCACTATCCAGCTTTGCTAGGGCACAAGCCCTGACCTGCCCCTAGTCATGGTGAAGACTGCAATTTAAAAAGCAATTCTTTGTCAAATTGCTCTTTGAAAATAAATTTCCTTCTATTTTTCTTCTGTCCTAGCCATGTGAATAGTTTATCTAAATGTTAGATATAGCCCTGGATATGGGGAGTAACCCTGCCTGCCTAGATGGATACATACAGAATTTGACGTATATCAGGCTGTATTTTCTCAGATGCATTAATATTTCATAAGCTGAGCCAAGACTTTAGGACGTCTTGATTTTCTACTTTTAATACTTACTGTGTTTTCTTTTTGAGGCTTTTAAATAGAAGTTATAAAAGTTAAGTTGTAATCCTTTATTGGAATATGAACCATGGCGGCCATTTACACTGTGTGTGATTTTCTGACGATTAGAAGGGTCGGGTATTTTTACATATGATGTAATATGTAATAATCATATTAAGGTGATTAACCAATGACTTCACAAAGAATTTCTTGTATGCTCTGGCACTGTAGTTTTTGGCATTGTGATCAGCAGATTTCCACCATTCCAGGCAGAATTAGTGGTACGTAAATGCATTTTTCTCATTTTCTACACAATGCCTCCCATCCAATCTGCCAAGACAATTTTAATAACATATGTTCAGACCATTACGCATTTGGAACAGATCATTTTAATTTGAAAAATGTGTCACATTATCTTAACAAATACCCTATGAGTTACAAGCATGGTACTTTAAAGCCTAGTTTGAAATCATGTTTGGCGTATTTGCATACATGTTTCTTTTGTAAGCATTGCCAACTTCAATTCTATCCAGGTGGCAGAATGAAGTCTGCAAACATCTGTACTGCACACACTCGCAGTTAGGACCTGATCAGACAATGACTGATTATTATGGTGTGCATAATTCGGAATTGTGTTTGAAATTCTATTATGTTCATTGATTATATTCATGATATGTGACGTTTGCACTGTTTCAAGTCCTGGTTAGAGCTATGGTTATGGTTGGACATGATTTTAATATTTTTACATTTCATTTTACATTTTTTTGCAAAAGATATTCTCAAAAAAAATAAAATAGAATACCATTATATTATAATTTTGTATATATTTTTTACACGTAGCAGCAGACGCCATAGCAGCCCAGTTATAGAGCAAAACAATCCTGTATTGTAACATTTATCAGAATCGGAGTGTCACGCCTGTGTGGTATGTGGACCCAATAGGCCACTCCGCCGTAGCGGAGTAGCAGCTGGCCAAATGACAGTCAATAACAGTCTCTAGGGTAAGAGTACTTGGGAAGATGACCTGGCATATACTCGAAGTAGCAGAAACGTGGTGTAGCAGACACTTGGCACAGATGATGCTTGGCGTGACAGATGACACTGGACGTGGCAGATGAGACACACACGATTCCAACAATAGACTTCAGCTCAGGAATAAACACAGCAACAGGAGATGGGAATTAGGATACGGGAACACTGGGAGCAGGATACAACTAAGGGACAATTTTCTTAGACTAACATGGGAATACAACAACGCTCAGGCACAGGAAGGTGGGCAGGGGGAGTAAAGTAGGGCAGAGTGGACAGGGATAGCTTAGGGAATAAAATAGTGGTGTGCGCGTTGGCCCTTTAAGAGGAGACCAGGGCACATGTGCCCACCATACGGGAACTAGCAGAAGGGAGAAGCAGTACTTGCCGGTGTCTCTGGGGAGGCGAACACCGGCATAGTGGCAAGTTAAGCTGGCACTACAGTACCCCGCCCCCCTTTACACTCCGACTTCTTAGGTCCAGAGCGCAGAAGGAACATCTTGATGAGCGCAGGAGCATAAATGTTCTCTTCAGGTTCCCATGATCTCTTCTCAGGACAAAACCACTTCCAGTCAATCAGGTAGAAGACTTTTCCTCCTATCCTCTTAAATTATAGAATCTTCTTGACTTCGAAGAGGTCAGAAACACCACTGGGAGAAGTTACAGGACCAGGGGATTTGCTGTAACTATTCAGAACCATTGGCTTCAGGAGGGACACATGGAAGGAGTTGGGAATCTTGAGAGGCAGAGGCAGCCGTAGCTTATATCTGTTGGAGAACTTCAAAAGGGCCAACAAATCTGGGGGCAAATTTGTAAGAGGTGTTTTCAAACGAATGTTCTTAGATAACCAGACTTTGATTCTGGGATGAAACTGAGGAGGGCTTCTTCTTCTCCTATCATCAGCATTTCTCTTCTTACCACCTGTAGGATAGAGGACTTGGTCTGCTGCCAGATATGAAGAAAGTCTCCAAATGAAGAGTTAGCTGCGGGTACTTGAGACGTAGCAGGCACTGGAAAAGGAACACGTGGATGTTGGCTGGATACAATGAAGAATGGGGTAGAGGCAGTAGATTCACTTGTGGGGTTGTTGTAGGAGAATTCAGGCCCAAGGAAGAAGCTGCACCCAGTTGTCATGTTGAACAGAAATAAAATGACGAAGGTAATTCTCCAATATTTGAGTAATTCTCTCGACTTGGCCGTTAGACTGAAGATGATATTCAGATTAAAAGTCCAATTTCACATCAAGGAGTTTACAGAGGGCTTTCCAGAATTTTGAGGTACACCTGATTAGACACGATATGGACAGGCAGATATGCTGTATGAATAGATTTGCCAGACGAGGAGCAGAAGGAAGGTCATTTATTGGGATGAAATGTGCCATCTTAGAAAAACAGTCCACCACCACCCAGACGGTAGTGCATCCAGTCAAAGGAGGGAGATCTGTAATAATAGTCCATTGCAATATGTTGCCAGGGGGCATCAGGCACTGGCAGGGGTTGGAGCAGACTAGCAGGTCTGGAGTGAGCAGATTTATTAAAGGCACAGTTAGTACAGGAGGAGACAAAGTCCAGAACATCCTTAGGCAGCGTGGGCCACCAGTATTGACGAGAAATAAAGTCCCAAGTTTTACGGACACCAGAGTGCTGAAGCCAGCTTGGAATTGTGTCTCCAGTTGAGAATCTTTTTCCTGTCTTCCCTTTACTGACGAACAAAGGTCTTCCCTGGGGGAATGTCCCTAATTTGTAGAGGATTGACAGCAATAATCTTCGAAACGATCTATAATATATTGAGGAGTCTCCTCAGAGTCATCCATCTCAAACGCATCGGCCCTCACATTCTTGTCTGTGGGACGGAAGTGGAGCAAGAACTGGAATTGGGCGAACAACAGCGACCTCCTGGCTTGACGAGGATTCAATCGCAGAGCAGACTGGAGTTAGGTGAGATTCTTGTGGTCCGTATAAATGATGATAGGGTATATGGCACCCTCCAGCAAATTTCTCCATTCCTCCAAGGCCAACTTGATGGCCAGTAACTCCCGATCCCCATGGATTTATTGCGCTCTGCTGGAGGGAATCGTTGAGTAGCAGCCACACACCACTGCCTTACCCTTGGAGTTTTTCTGAAACAGAATTGCTCCCACACCAGCACTGTTTTAAAGTAATTTGCACGGTTTCTATCATATAAAAATACCTTAAACATCTTTTTATTTGTAGTAAAGAAATATTCGGCACACAAGGTGATGATTTTAGCAAATCGCCAAAACGAAGCGGTAAACCGCTACTAAAATACGCAGCGCCAACGACTGGATGAACCAGACACCAGGAGGTACAAGTGCCTGATGAAGGTCTAATATACGACCGAAACATCGCACTAAACCTCTGGCATCAACTTTTGATAAAATAAAACCGAAAGATTTGCTAAAATCATCACCTTGTGCGCCGAATATTTCTTTACTACGTAATTGGGTTTGGACCCTATTCGTGCACCTACCCGGATCTTGTGTGCTCTGAACCACTACATATCTTTTTATTTGTGTTTCCTTGTGTCCCCCTGGGTACTGTTGCTGATCTCAGCTGCCATTTAAATGTCTCCAGTGTATCTTTAGCAGTATGTTTAGGGTCATTGTCCTGCTGGAAGGTGAACCTCCATCTCAAATCCCTGGCAGACTGAAATAGGTTTTGCTCTAGAATTGCCCTGAATTTACTGCCGTCCATCTTTCCTTCAAGCCCGACCAATTTTTTAGTCTCTTCCAATGAAAAGCATCCCCACAACATGATGTTCTTGGGGTGAGAGGAAGTTTTGGGTTTGCGCCACCTATGCATTTCCCATGATGGCCAAAAGGACCAATTTTTTAGTCTCTTCCAATGAAAAGCATCCCCAGAACATGATGTTCTTGGGGTGAGAGGAAGTTTTGGGTTTGCGCCACCTATGCATTTCCCATGATGGCCAAAAGGGAACTTTCTTCCATGTATTTGGGGAGTCCGCCACATGCTATTTTTTTATGGAGTGTACAGTTCATAGTGGTCCTATGGACAGATACTTCCATCTCCACTGTGGATCTTTGGAGCTCCTTCGTTGTTATTGTTGGTGTCTTTGTTGAATCTCTGATTGATGCCCACCTTGTCCGGCCTGTGAGTTTTGGTGGGCGGCCTTCTATTGTAAGGTTTGTAGTTATTCTATATTATTTTCATATTGTTAAAATGGTGCTCCGTGGGATGTTCAAGGTATGGCATATTTTTTAAACAACCCAACCATGATCTAACTCCTTGGACATCATGTTGCTTGCTTAGTGGTGTTGTAGACTCAGGGGCCTTTCAGAACAGGTGTATTTATACTGACATCATGTGAGAGATCATGTGACACTTTGATTGCACACAGGGGGACCTTATTCAACTAATTATGTGACTTCTGAAGTTATACAGTTTGACAAGAACTTATTTATGGCTTTTATAGGTGGTGAATACATATGCACTCAGACCTTTTCAACTTTTTTATTCCACTGTAACAAATTGGACTATTTTGTCAGGTTTATTGCATAAAATCTAATTTAAAATCCATTTTAAAGGGGTTTGCCCATCTGGGACATTTATGACACATCCACAAGATATGCCATAAATGTCAGATAGATGCGGGTCCCACCTCTGGGACCCGCACCTGTATCTGGGACCTGGGTCCCCACCTCTGGACTTCCTAAACCCTGTTCTAATTTTCTCGGTTTCCACTGCCTCCCGGGCAACTTCCTGATTACATGGTCGGAAATTACTAAAACCGCGTAGCTCGCTGAGTAACTCCCATAGAAGTGAGAGTCAGTTACGGAAGTAGCATAGCACTGCTATTTACTTCTATAGGAGTTACGAAATCACCATAGCTCAACGGGCTACGCTGTTTTCGTCATTTCCGACCATGTAATCAGAAATTGGGCATAATTTTGTAAGGAACCTTAATTGAAATACTAGTGTTGCACTAAATGGCCTAAGCTGGTTATCACTAGAACAGAGAGACCTGGCCACTTGACTAATGCAGAACTTTTGGGGATGTCTAGCTTAATGGTGTCTTTCACCATATCAGGAAGACACTATGCTATTGTTTTTTCTACAGTCCTGTTTATGGTCCTTTGCGTGTAATGAGAAAAAATGTTGCCATGGTTTTTATTATAAACATATTTCTATTGTGTTTATAGGCTAACATTTCCTGTTTTTTTCTGCAGCTTACTTGTTAGTCTTTCTGCATAAGATAAAGCAGACTAGCCTTGCTATACACACAGATAATGTTCTGTATGCATCTCCCTGGTCTCTGGGGACTTACTGAAGACAGTAATAATCTATGCCATTTCTTTGTTAATAAACTCCCATTCATTTCAGCTGCCATAAAGCACACATACCCTGCTGTACTGTCCATACAGGAACTGTGTGCTTCAAATATGGACAAACCCAGGGAGGTTCTAAAACATAAAAAATAAATAGCTACAACATTATCAACATGAAAAAGCATTATTTCTCTTCTACAGTTACATCTAAGTAATGAAACTAAAATCAAATACAAGAGAAATTCCCTTTAATATGCCACAATTAAAGTTTAACTTTTAGTTGTGGTGCCTCTATTTTACATATGTTTGATATTTATGAAACTGTATGTGAGGTACTATTAAACTAACACATTATTTTCAGGTTATAGAGAGTACTGGATATAGGGAAAGTGAACTGAGTCTCTTGACTCTTGCTTTACCTACCACATAAAATACAGACCCTCAAAGCAGGAATAACCCTCACTTGTATTTATGCTGTAAATCTGAGGTGGGTGAGTACACAATACATTGGAATATATAGCCCCCTGGTATCTAAGCTCAAACAGGATCAGTTGTGCTTAATAAAACAACTTGTAAACTCTACAGCCAGGAGCGGAACTGCCATGGGTGTAGCAGGTGCAAGCTACAGAGGCCAAGCTGTTGTACACGGTAAAGAAACTATGGGGCTCATTGCTGTTATTTATAAGGACATCAAAGTGACAGTTTCTCCAGGTGCGCAAGATCTGCTACCGGCTGAAATGTTTTGTTGTATCTACGCTAATGCACTGGCATCGTTTACAGGCCTTATCACGTTATAGGCTTTTTCTATGACATTTTAAACAAGCAGGTCACTTTTGTGTCAAATAAAAATATATGTAAGGAACTTTTTAGAGCTCTACATTTATTTTACTTTAAAGGATAGGGGTTGTCCCAGAATTCACAATTATCATCTATCCACAGGATAGGTGGTAAAGAGAGGCAGATTAAGGGTCCCATGGGCCCCGGGCAGTTCACAAAGTGTGCCCCCCATCCCCAAAGTCTGAAGACACTGTACCGTATATTTTCAGATTTCAGTTTAGGCGGCCACAGATCTGGCACGGTTTTGAATTCGCTGTAAAAGCAGAATGAGCCATACAGAAGAGAAAACGCAGAATATTTTGGGACACTAAAGAGGTCAGGAGCTTTAAATTGTTAGTGGTTTTCAGGAAAAAATCTCCTGTGTCTAAATATAAAGAACCAGTCTCTGTTGTTTAACACCTTGAAGTCCAAGCCATTTTTTTATTTTATTTATTTCATTTTCATTCACCGCCTTCCTAGAGCCATACCTTTTTTTATTTTACATCAATGGAGTGGTGTGTGAAGGATTATTTTTTGCGCGAGGAGTTGTAGTTTTTATTGGCACCATATAATGGGTGAATTGGAAAAAAAACTGTGATTCCTGTGTTTTTTTGTTTGGTTATTACTGTATGTATATATTTACCTTATCTTAAGGTAAAAGTAGATTTTAGATTTAACATCTTAAGATAAGGTAAATATATACAGGTCCAGAACCAAGCTCAGTACATAAATATAGAGCCCCAGAATCAAGTTCAGTACATATATGCAATGCCAGAACCAAGCTCAGTACATAAATAGAGCACCAGAACCAAGCTCATTACATATATACAACACCAGAACCAAGCTCACTACATATATACAGCACCAGCACAAATACAGCTCAGTACAGAGATCATTTGCAAATTCAGTTTAACCACTGCCATATAAGTTTGTACGAAAAAAAATGACAGCTCCCAGTATAGCCTGAACAATGGTTAGGATATGCTGGAGGTTGTCTCCAAAAAAAGAATGCTACCATCCATCATCTCGCTACAGATCATACAGTTACTACAGTACTGATCAGTCACAGGGAGAATAAACATTTACATTGAGTGACTCACAGGTGACGCCTCAGATTCTTTTTTTGTTCTTTTTCTCTTTTCTTCTCCATCCGGTCTAGACCTCTATGATGTCTTCTCCCGGCCACGGCCCATTTCTGCATAGTTTGCAGCTCAGATGTCTTCGGCTCCTCACTTTTCCAACATTTCCGCACCTATAAACGAAGATAAAATTCTCATGGTGCCACATTCTATGCCCCTGAATATAATACTATCACACACTGAGCCCCTGAACATAATAGCACCATGCTCTGTCCCCATGAATAAAATTGTGTCAAACACTGTAAAGTAAAAAACCCCACACACTAACAATGACCCCTGTAGATAGTGCCAGTCACAGTCCCCCCTGTAGATAGCGCCAGTCACAATGCCCTCTGTATATAGCGCCAGTCACAATGCCCCCTGTAGATAGCACCACCAGTCACAATACCCCCTGTAGATAGCGCCAGTCACGATGAAACCTGTAGATAGCGCCAGTGACAATGCCACCTCACCTGTAGATAGTGCCAGTCACAATGCCCCCTATAGATAAAGCCAGTCGCAATGCCCCCTGTAGATAGCGCGCCAGTCACAATGCTCCCTGTAGATAGTGCGCCAGTCGCAATGCCCCCTGTAAATAGCGCCAGTCACAATACCCCCTGTAGATAGCGCCAGTCACAATGCCTCTTGTAGATAGCGCCAGTCACACTGCCCCTTGTAGATAGCGCCAGTCACAATGCCCCCTGTACGTAGCACCAGTCACAATTCCCCCTGTAGATAGCGCTTGTCACAATGCCACCTGTAGATAGCACCAGTCACAATGCCTCCTGTAGATAGTGCCAGTCACAATGCCCTCTGTAGATAGCGCCAGTCACAATGCCCCCTGTAGATATTGCCCAGTGTAGATAACGCCCCCTGTAGATATTGCCCTCAACGTTGCCCACAGAGAAAAACACATTCTCACTTATATCCGTTCCTGCGCCATCCTCCTGTGACACAGTACTGGTCAGACATCAGGCATCATCCGGCGTAACAGCGCAGTCGGCGTGATGTTATCGCGTCCACAGCGTCATTCTTAAAGAGACTCTGTCACCACATTATAAGTGCCCTATCTCCTATATAAGGAGATGGGCGCTGTAATGTAGGTGACAGTAATGCTTTTTATTTAAAAAAACGATCTTTTTTCACAAAGTTAGGAGCGATTTAAGTTTATGCTAATGAGTTTTCTTAATCTCACAAAAAAGAGTCAGAAGTGTCAGGATTCTGAGTACACATGACGTCCAGGCTGGATTTCATGTGTATTCATTATCAGAACACTGTAGTAATGTTAGGGTTTATGTATGAGGCTGCACATAGCGATATATCTATATCGCTAGTGCAGTGTAAATGAATGGAGAGGAGTGCATGATGCTGATTGGTCAGCATCATACACTCCTCTGTACAACGCCCACTTGGTCGAAAGTAAAAGTACGCCCACTTGGGCATTAAGAAAGCTCATTAGCATAAACTTAAATCGCTCCTAACTTTGTGAAAAAAGATCGTTTTTTTAAATAAAAAGCATTACTGTCACCTACATTACAGCGCCCATCTCCTTATGTAGGAGATAGGGCACTTATAATGTGGTGACAGAGTCTCTATAAAGCGCCGAATGATGAGACAGGAACTAATAGTTCCCGTCTCACCAGAGCTATAGTAATCAATTGTATGAGAGGTCCCGCTTCACCTCAGTTCTCTGAACCGGCTTTAATTTTAACAACCGGTTTGGGGGAACCGGGATGAACTGGGCCCCCTTTCAGCCTCGGGCCCTGATTACCCTCATGATAATCCTCCCCTGGTAATAAATGTATGATTGCTGGAGGCCACTTTCGATGGGGCCCCTACTGGACCCCCATTTTTTCTCACAGCACCCCTTCCAGTGAGGAGGAGCTTGAAAAGAGCGGCGGTCGAGCATGCGCCCTCCTCTTTATTTATTGTCTATGGCTCGGGACCCAATACTCGCATACGGTGGGGGGCCCTTTGGTGGTGCCACCAGCATTCAGGCAATTATCAATTATCTTGTGGCTAAATAGAGGGGGAAAATTAATACGTAAAAAGTGCATGTATATATATATATATATATATATATATATATATATATATATAAATTTATGTATACAGATATGGAATTAACACACAACAATAGCCAATTTGAGAGAGACCATCATCAAGCTTTCCATCAACAAATACTTGTGTGCATTATCTTGCAGATGTATTACTGCTTATTTTCCATATACTGTGACATCACTTAACTGTTTCCTATGACTTCACAGTGCTTGTTGTTCAAGTACTGTCACATCACTGTAGTCATTACCTCTATACAGTGAATTAACTGTATGAAGTATGCTTGTATGATGATGTGTTCATTATCCCACTTCTGTGATATCTTTTTGTCATTATTCCCATGCTGTGACATCACTGTGTGAAATACCTATTTTCTATGACTTCACAGTGTCCATTCTTCATTTCCTGTGTCATCACAGAGTTTTGGTAAATATCTTTGTGCATTATCGCTGCCTAGTTGGTACAATAGAGCACAAGGACTAGTTATGCCTCTCCCCAGGACACAAACCCTGGTGAACAAGAATAGTAACCCATATTTACTTACATGACAAACAATCCACACAGTTTTATTACTAGTCAAATGTTTTGAGAAAGGGTTCCACCTTAGACCATGTCGATATGGGTGTTTAGTATAACGTAGGGGTTGTCACTGCTTATCTTCCAATCAAGGAAAGACAACCAGAGAGCTGCACTGTTGACATGCTATAAAAGAAAACACACCATAGATGTCATTGATATCAACAACCATTACTAAATGCTAAATGCAAGTGTGCATATAATCTTACTAGTGTATATGTATGTTAAAGACATGGCACGCAGCTTCAGTAGTGTTTAGGACCACCAATAGAGGCTTTCTATAGTTGAGCAGCCAATAAAAAGATGTATAAAAATGGAGACAGCAAAAATAGAGCTACAACAGCCAATTGTGAAATACCATTATAGTCACATTTCTAGTCCAGGTCTGTTTTTACCTGCATTAATATCCTAAATGTGAAGTCATGGGTAGTAAAGATCAGCTGATCGCCACAGGTCGCCAGCCAGACATTGATTGTTTTGTGCTTTTACAATGGCAAATTATCGCTACGATCCTAAGGAAATGAATCTTAGAGATAATTGATATGTATAAATGGACTTTAATATAAATAACAGTTGTCAGAGCAAGAAAGTTCAAAAGTATTTATTGTTTTTTTTGTTTTTTAATTGTGAGGTTTTAGATGGGTTAGGGAATGGCAGGGAACGTTGTGTCTCCGTTTTGAAGTTTTTCATGAAAACCAAAATAGTTTGTTTTTGTCTAATTTATCCATTTTTAGGATTTAAGACTTTTAAAAAAAAACAAAAAACAATTACTAATTTTCTGACCTCAGTCACAAACAACGCAACCAGCTGCTGTTTATATATGCTTAATTTCTTTGAAAATAGGAAATTCATGCTCTGGTCCATGATGTTTAATATCACAAGAAGGTTCATTCTACCAGATGAGCCTTACGATTGTTCACAAAATACATAGTGAAATAAAGGAGGTTATTTGGCCAGAGGCCCTCCCAGGACAGTCCAGATGGACGGCAAATTTATTAGTATTGGGAATGAACTAGGTTGCATAGATTTAAATGAAACAATGAAATAACCCATCTGTGCATTTGTTCTTAATGAAAGCAGAAATTACAGAATAATTGGCCCTGACCCATATGCTGTCCCATAACATGTAATGGGTGTCATTATTTTGGCTCCACATTCACTATTAAATGAGAGAAAAAGCCTGTAAAAGAACAGTGAAACTACATGGGGTGCTTCAGAGAATTCACTTTATTAAACATTATTGCCTTTGGAAGAAAGGCAGAAACACTAGATTTATATTATTGAGATACATATTTTATAGAATTCTGACTGTAATCAAAATGTCATCTGAAAAAGGAAATACAAGCTGAAATATTATTTACCAAGGGCAGGTATCATCTGTAAGCATTGTATTTTTTAATTAACTCCTCTTTTAACGTCATTTATCATATACATTTGTGTCTTATTTTGTGGTTTTTCTTTTGATTTTTAATTTTTGGGTAAATTTAGCTTGAACAGGTTTCCAAATAAAAATACAGCTATAAATCCATTCACAGAGGCTATAGAAGCATTTCTTAATGCATTTGTATCCTGCACATGTTTTATAAACATTATTTTGTTTCTGCAGTTGCCCCATGTTCTGTTCAGGTCCGCACGGGCATTCTGCAATCTGTCAAGTCTTACATCTGCCTGGTGTGCCAGCTCTTTGTGGGTTCTATTCAGTGGCCTATGTTAAGATACCAATCTAAGCTGCTAATCTTCTTATGCCAGTTCTTACTTTAAGCCCCAGCCAAGTTCAGGGTGACAGGATGTTTTGGCAGCAAAGGCAAATATGTCTAATTGTGCTCATGTCTCTAGGCATAGCAACCTTGCAAGATTATAATTTAGGCTTTTTTCCATTTTTAAGTCGGGTGTCCCTTTTCACATATCAGGTATGTCACATGAAACCTAATCGCCTTCCCCGCTGTTGTTATTGCCAAGAGAAGATCCATTTAAGGGCTAATTTCCCTGCAGTGGAAATGACGCATTACATGGCAACCTCTTAAAGAGGCTCTGTCACCACATTATAAGTGGCCTATATTGTACATGATGTGATCGACGCTGTAATGTAGTGTTTTTTATTTAGGCGTGTTTTAGTTTTTGGCCAAGTGGGCGTTGTACAGAGGAGTGTATGACGCTGACCAATCAGCGTCATACACTTCTCCCCATTCATTTACTTATTTACACAGCACATAGCGATATCGCTATGTGCAGCCACATAAACACACTATAACGTTACTGCAGTGTCCTGACAATGAATATACATGACCTCCAGCCGGGACGTGATGTGTATTCAGTATTCTGACACTACAGCACAGGCCGCGTAATCTCGTTTGAAATGACAGTTTACAGCGTAATCTCATGAGATTACGCTTGCTGTGCTGTAGTGTCGGGATTGTATTAGCGAAGTGTCAGGATTCTGAATACACATCACATCCTGGCTGGAGGTAATGTATATTCATTGTCAGGACACTTGAGTAATGTTATAGTGTGTTTATGTGGCTGCACATAGCGATCGATATAGCTATATCACGATCTGCAGTGTAAATGAATGGAGAAAAGTGTATGACGCTGATTGGTCAGCGTCATACACTCCTCTGTACAACGCCCACTTGGCCTAAAAGTAAAGCACTCCCAGTTGTTCATTAAGAAACTCATTAGCATAAAGCTAATATAGGTCATAACTTTGTCAAAAATGATCGTTTTTCTAAATAAAAAACACTGCTGTAATCTACATTACAGCGCCGATCACATCATGTACAATATACGCCACTTATAATGTGGTGACATAGCCTTTTTAAGGGAGACTGAGCACGAGGGTGTTTTGAATCTTTAGAGGAACAGTATTCAATTCTAGCTGAAGTTTCAACTTACTGGGCTTTTGGGAAACCTAATGCTCTTACCCATGTGAACGCCCCCATCCTAGTTAAGATGCTGAAGCTGGCAGCAATAATTTCTGTCATATTGTTGTGCTGCATGATTATTTGTGTGACTGTTTTATGTTTTTTGAGCTGCCTTTCTTATATTGACCACAGATGTTTGGCAGCTTGTCTCTTCTACTTAACTTCCTCCCTTCAAGGAAAAAACAAATGTGTGCAAAGTATTGCTCTCCCAGCTTCTCCTATTTTCTTCAGCCAAAGTTTGGTCAGGGTTGTGTGTCTCGGAGCTTGCCAGTTGCCCCCACCGGAATGAACTTGCACACAGCTGGAGATAGAAGGACACAAGAATTTCACAACTTTATTGACTAAGGAAATGTTAACTACAATTCCAGATTAACGGAGCAAAGTGTTCTTATCCACATCAGCTAGAGAGAAGAATTATTACTCCTCATTTCATTTTACCTCTTGTTTTTATGCACTTAAAAGATGTTTTAATCGTGGGTATACCAACTCCTGCTGACCAAATTTTTTGATAGTTATCCTTTGGTAGCTATGTGTAAATGGGATAGGGATATACCAGGGATTGATGAAGACCAGTGGTCCACTATAATGGAAGCTGTTCCGGTTGTTTCGCTAAGTGAGGGCGGCAGGCTCTCACAGCTCTTTATACTCCACCGGGTGTATAAAACCCCTGAAGTGTTACATCGGATGGGAATTCGGCTTGATGCTACTTGTCCGAGATGCGGTTTGGAGCCTGCCGACCTCCTCCATATGCTGTGGGATTGCTCGCAACTTGACATATACTGGTCTGGCCTTCTTGAGATTGTGTGGAAAGTGTTCTCTATATCTGTGCCTCGGGATCCAAAGGTATGTCTATTAGGTTTTGTAGATGGTCTGCCTGTGGACTCTAACGGGAAACTGGCAGTGGGGAGAGTACTATATGTGGCCCGGAAACTCATAGCACAGCATTGGATTCAACCTTCTCCCCCGAAGGTTCAGGAGTTTGTGGATAGAGTGAACCAGTTGCTCATTAATGCAAAGGCGATATTTCTTAAAAGAGGTGCGTCTGCCAGGTTTGACAAATTGCGGTTACCATGATTAAATACTGCTGGGTTGGCAAGTTTCGGAATGCTAGGGGGAGCGGCTGTTGGTATTCGGAGTTAAATAACTTCTTGAATATTTGATTTGAGTCTGTGTTTCTGGGGTAATGCTTACCTGGGTGGGGAGTGGGTCATGATATCATCTGCTACAACTGTGTGTATGGCATGTGGATTATGTCTGCTAGCGGATGTTAAAAAACAAAAATAAACTGTTTCTGCCCTGTGTGGCGAATTTGCTGTATAACAAATGTATATGCTCATTTTCCTGTATGGTCGAAAGTTCGTGTGGGGGATGGGGTCCTAGTTCTGGACTGTTGTTGTAATTGTTGAAAATGTGCAATAAAAAGTATTCGATTTAAAAAAAAAAGATGTTTTATTTTTGATTAATGCAAATATATCAGAAGAGCTCACACATCTCAGGACAGGCAACAAAAATTCCAAAACAATTTGGGAAAAATGACATGTAGAAATCCGAACGCAAAAAAACTGCATTTTTCATGAAGTGTTAATAGAACACATCAAGGAACATTTCAAGGAAACTCTGGGCAAATTTTCACCATTAATAAAATAAACATACTAGAGTCATTTAACATACCGGTGGCGTTAATTCTTTCACTCCAGTGTAAGGTGGGGGGCCTAGTTAGTCTACGGCCTTCGCAGGTGTCTCGCGGCAAAGATGGTATGAAGCAAGAGACTGATTGCAAACTCAAACTTTACTTAGTTCTCATCAACACCCGTCCACAGCCGGCAAAATACAAAGTTCATCTCAATGTGAGTGACACAATCTGAGACACAATTAAAGAGGCTCTGTCACCAGATTTTGCAACCCCTATCTCCTATTGCAGCAGATCGGCGCTGCAATGTAGATAAGAGTAACGTTTTTTGTTTTTTTTAAAAACGAGCATTTTTGGCCAAGTCATGACCATTTTTATATTTATGCAAATGAGGCTTTCTAAAGTACAACTGGGCGTGTTTAAAGTAAAAGTACAACTGGGCGTGTATTATGTGCGTACATCTGGGCGTTTTTACTTCTTTTACTAGCTGGGCGTTGTGAATGGGAGTGTATGATGCTGACGAATCAGCATCATCCACTTCTCTTCGTTAACACCCAGCTTCTGGCAGTGCACAGACACAGCGTGTTCTCGAGAGATCACGCTGTGACGTCACTCACTTCCTGCTCCAGGTCCTGCATCGTGTCGGACGAGCGAGGACACATCGGCACCAGAGGCTACATTTGATTCTGCAGCAGCATCGGCGTTTGCAGGTAAGTCGACACGATGCAGGACCTGGGGCAGGAAGTGAGTGACGTCACAGCGTGATCTCTCGAGAACACGCTGTGTCTGTGCACTGCCAGAAGCTGGGTGTTAACGAAGAGAAGTGGATGATGCTGATTCGTCAGCATCATACACTCCCATTCACAACGCCCAGCTAGTAAAAGAAGTAAAAACGCCCAGATGTACGCACATAATACACGCCCAGTTGTACTTTAGAAAGCCTCATTTGCATAAATATAAAAATGGTAATAACGTGGCCAAAAATGCTCGTTTTTAAAAAAACAAAAACGTTACTCTTATCTACATTGCAGCGCCGATCTGCTGCAATAGGAGATAGGGGTTGCAAAATCTGGTGACAGAGCCTCTTTAAGGCAGACAGACGCTGGTTGGTTTGCTTGCTTGATTGCTGTTGCTGTCGCGGACAGGGCCACGGGTGCCCCTAGTTGAATCAGGGGTTGTTCTAGCAGTGTAATCCCTAGCAGGCCGCAACTGACTTACTGCTTGCGTGATGTACTTGTGGGAAGGCTCCTGCTCATATCTGTGCGGGGGGCCACAGAGAAGGAAATTTGTGTGGTGAAGCTTCATTCAATAGCTGCAATAGTAATAGAAGGGGGCATCGTTTTGGCAACTTCTATGCAGTCCAGTAACATGCAGTCATTTTATTACTTCCTGTGGTGTTAAGGATCTATAGTGTGTACAGGACCTTGGAAACTTCCATTTGAGGGACAAGAGTGAAAAAAATATATAACTGGTATGTTAACTAATAGGAAAAACCACAGCATACAAACCTGAATTAAAAAATTGCAATTATGTTTCTTATATGCAATGCAGGGATGTTAAGAACATTTCTTAGAACCGCGTCTTTAAGTAAAAACTAGGGTGTAACATTTTTAGCTACATATTTGCTAGTGTGGTGGTGATGCAGGTTGCAATTCACATGAATGTACTTGGGGAAAAACAAAGTTGTGCAAAATTCATATAACAAAAGTTGAAATCTACTTTTACTAGATTATTTTATTTTTTAACAGTTCAAAATTGACACATCACAGTTATCTGGCATTTTAATGAAATCTGAATATATTGGAGGGGTAACAACTCAGACCATGTTATTCCATGTAGCAAAATTTACTGTGAAACTGATATTTAGGAAAGTGTTAAGAAGCATAGTAACACAGCACTTAAAGGGGTTTCCCATGAGGGACATTTATGAAATATCCACAGGATACATACGGGCCCCATTCTAGAGATAGGTGCGGATCCCAGTGGTGCCCCTTAACCCCGTTCTAACTCTGTGTGTCGGCTGATTTCCGACCATGAAGGTGAAAACAGCGTAGCTCGCTGAACTATGCTGTTTTTGTAAGCCCCATAGAACTGAATGGTAGTTACGGAAACTGCGTAGCCCGCATGCTTCCGTAACTGCTATTCACTACTATGGGAGTTATAGAAACAGCGTAACTCCCGACCATATAACCAGGAAGTGTCCTGGAGTCAGCGATAGCAGACAAAGCTAGAACGGAGTTTAGGGGGCTCCGTTCTAGAGATATGTGCGGGTCCTAGAGGTGGGATCCACATCTATCTGACATTTATGACATATCCTGTGGATATGTCATAAACGTCCCTCGTGGGAAAACCCCTTTAAGTTATTTATGTTCAGTAGTTGTATAGTATTTGTAGCCTTCTGGGTGTTTGTCAGAAACAGAACTTTATATATAAAATATCACAGCTGACAATATATGTAACTGTATTTCTTTCAACCATGGTTGCTCTGTCTCTAGTGCTTCTGGGGCAGTTTTACCCCCCAAAACATAAATTAACCCATATTCGAAATCCGCCGTATATATATACAGTGAAGGAAATAAGTATTTGATCCCTTGCTGATTTTGTAAGTTTGCCCACTGTCAAAGACATGAACAGTCTAGAATTTTTAGGCTAGGTTAATTTTACCAGTGAGAGATAGATTATATTTAAAAAAAAACAGAAAATCACATTGTCAAAATTATATATATTTATTTGCATTGTGCACAGAGAAATAAGTATTTGATCCCTTTGGCAAACAAGACTTAATACTTGGTGGCAAAACCCTTGTTGGCAAGCACAGCAGTCAGATGGTTTTTGTAGTTGATGATGAGGTTTGCACACATGTTAGATGGAATTTTGGACCACTCCTCTTTGCAGATCATCTGTAAATCATTATGATTTTGAGGCTGTCGCTTGGCAACTCGGATCTTCAGCTCCCTCCATAAGTTTTCGATGGGATTAAGGTCTGGAGACTGGCTAGGCCTCTCCATGACCTTAATGTGCTTCTTTTTGAGCCACTCCTTTGTTGCCTTGGCTGTATGTTTCGGGTCATTGTCATGCTGGAAGACCCAGCCACGAGCCATTTTTAATGTCCTGGTGGAGGGAAGGAGGTTGTCACTCAGGATTTGATGGTACATGGCTCCATCCATTCTCCCATTGATGCGGTGAAGTAGTCCTGTGCCCTTAGCAGAGAAACACCCCCAAAACATAATGTTTCCACCTCCATGCTTGACAGTGGGGACGGTGTTCTTTGGGTCATAGGCAGCATTTCTCTTCCTCCAAACACGGCGAGTTGAGTTCATGCTAAAGAGCTAAATTTTAGTCTCACCTGACCACAGCACCTTCTCCAAATCACTCTCAGAATCATCCAGATGTGCATTTGCAAACTTCAGACAGGCCTGTACATGTGCCTTCTTGAGCAGCGGGACCTTGCGGGCACTGCAGGATTTTAATCCATTACGGCGTAATATGTTACCAATGGTTTTCTTGGTGACTGTGGTCCCAGCTGCCTTGAGATCATTAACAAGTTCCCCCGTGTAGTTTTCGGCTGAGCTCTCACCTTCCTCAGGATCAAGGATACCCCACGAGGTGAGATTTTGTATGGAGCCCCAGATCGATGTCGATTGACAGTCATTTTGTATGTCTTCCATTTTCTTACTATTGCACCAACAGTTGTCTCCTTCTCACCCAGCGTCTTACTTATGGGTTTGTAGCCCATTCCAGCCTTGTGCAGCTCTATGATCTTGTCCCTGACATCCTTAGAAAGCTCTTTGGTCTTGCCCATGTTGTAGAGCTTAGAGTGAGACTGATTAATTGAGTCTGTGGACAGGAGTCTTTTATACAGGTGACCATATAAGACAGCTGTCTTTAATGCAGGCACCAAGTTGATTTGGAGCGTGTAACTGGTCTGGAGGAGGCTGAACTCTTAATGGTTGGTAAGGGATCAAATACTTATTTCTCTGTGCACAATGCAAATAAATATATATAATTTTGACTATGTTATTTTTTTTATTTTTTTTTATATAATCTATCTCTCACTGGTAAAATTAACCTAGCCTAAAAATTCTAGACTGTTCATGACTTTGACAGTGGGCAAACTTACAAAATCAGCAAGGGATCAAATACTTATTTCCTTCACTGTATTTATATATATATATACGGCAATGTCAGCAAGATATTCTCGCAAACCACAGTACACAAGTGGGTGTCAGCTGTATATTAACCCCTTAAAAGCCATGGTTAATAACGACCACAGCATCCTAGTGGTTTGTAGCCCATTATAACAGCGATCAGGCAGTTGGATCTTCAAGTCGACTAGTGTAACTTTTACAAAAATCGAAAAAATAAAAGTTTGAAGTTAAAAACAAAAAACAAAAAAACACCTTTTTCCCCATAGTCTTTTATTATTGGGGGGGGGGGCTATAAATGTTTGGTATCACTGCGTTCGTAACGTCCCAAACTAAAACTATCATATTGTTTATCCTGCACGGTGACCACTGTAAAAAAATAAAAGAAATAACCATGCCAGAATTTATGTTTTTTGGTCATTTTGCCTCCCAATTTTTTTTATAAACAGTGATCAAAAAGTCGCATGTACCCCAAAATGGTACCAATAAAAACTACATCCTGTTCCGACAAAAAACAAATCCTTACACAGCTTTTTCGATGGAAAATTAAAACAATTATAGAACAAAAAAAAATAAAAAAGTAATTTATCGTGCAAAAGCTATGAAGCATAAATTTTTTTTATAAATGTGGTATCTCCGTAATCGTACTGACCAGCAGAATAAAATTAATATGTCATTTATATACCACATAGTTCCTGAACGCCATAAAAAACACAGCTAAAAGATAATGCCTGAATTGATATTTTTTGGTCACCTCGCCTTTCAAAGAATGGAATAAAAGGGGATCAACAATTCGAATGTCCCCCTAAATTGTACAAATAAAATCTACAGATTGTCCTGTAAGTCACAAGTTCTCACAAACACATCTGCTGGAAGCGAGGTCACCCATATTGCACATTGGCAACACTGGCAGTGAAGTTCCCCAAACTGCAAAGAAGGGAGGGTCCCATTATTATACCACTTTATTATGCCCTGATGTACTCTGCCCAGTCTACATATGCCCCCACATTACAAATGGAAATATCAGTAAATCCCCAAACAAACTACTGCCAAGCAAAAAAGGCACGCCAACCGCCAAATGGCGGTCCCTCCCTTTGGAGCCCTGCAGTGTGCCCAAACAACAGTTTACGTCAACATATACTGTATGGCAACGCATATTTTCGCCTATTACCCCTTGAAAATGAAAAGTTATGAAATAAAACTACATATTATTATAAAAAAAAATAATGGCCCAATTCCAATAAAGTCTATGAAACAGCTTTGGGGACAAAATGCTTACTACACCCCTAGATAAATTTGTTCACTGGTGTAGTTTCCAAAATGGGGTATTTTTGCGGGTGTTTATGTTTTCGCACATCAAGGCCTCCGCAAATCTATAATGGTGCCTGGAAAACTTCCTAATAAAATAGAAGTTCCAAAATCCACAAGGTGCTCCTATGTTTCTGAGGCCTGTGTTTCAGTCAAGTTGCAGACTAGGGACACATATGGGATATTTCTAAAAACTGCAGCATCAGGGTAATACATTTCGAGTTGCGGTTCTCTGTAAACACTTGCTTTGTTACAGAAATAAATTAATTAAAATTGAATATCTATGGAAACATATGAAATTTTCATATTTCACCTCCACTTTGTGAAATCCTGTGAAACACCTAAAGGGTTAACAAACTTCCTAAATGTACTTAGAATTGTGCAGTTTTTAAAATGGGGTGATTTATGGGGGGGAGGGTTCTAATATAATCTCTTAAAAAGTAGATTTAAAAATTCTCTTGTATATGTGAAAAATTGCTGCTAAACGTATAAACCGTCTAACATCTTAACAAAAAGGACATTTAAAAAAATTATGCCAACATAAACGTTTTGGTAATTGTGTAAATTTGCATTAAGATTCGATTATAAGATTATGTGTTAAGATGTTTTTCATTATTTATCTAAAAAATAACTACTATGGATTACAAAAGCATTTTTCTAAATCTACCCTCAAATGATTGAGGATTATTTTTCACATGATATTCATGTAATTTAACCCAAAAATTATCACTAACTTAAAAGGGTTGCCCAATGATGAAATATTACAATTCTCTGTTAGGTCAAGTAAAACAGAATTTTTTTTCAATTGGAATAATTTTTAAAAACTGTTCTTGTGTTTAGATATTCCTATTACATCTTTTCTATGGTGCCTCCTGGTGTTCTTTAGATTCCCTCTTAGACGGTCCACCTAACGTTTTCAGTGCTGGTGAGAAGCCAAATTCTATTGCGCATATTCTTATTGGTTGGCCTGCAAAATAACAGAAATCACTCCTCCACTCGAGTACAAGAAGAAGGGGAGGTGGGACTGAACTACTGGGTGTGTGCGTCCACCAGCTCGAGACACACAAGGTGGACATTTTGAGAAGGAATCAAAAGAACACCAGGGAGCGCCATAACAAGTATGCAACAGTAATATCTAAACATAGGAGTGTATTTGAAAATGATTCCACTTTAAAAAAATAAATCCTGATTTAAAGAGACTCTGTCACCACATTATTAGTGCCAGGGGCGTAACTAGGAAAGACTGGGCCCCATAGCAAACTTTTGACTGGGGCCCCCCTCTGCTGGGTATCACACAACCCCCCCCCCCCTTTGTAGATAGTGCCTTCCTATAGATTCCACCACACAGCGCCCCCTATAGATAGCACCATACACAGCCCCCTGTAGATGACGCCATACAGCCCCCCTGTAGATAACGCCATACAGTCCACCCTGTAGATAACGCCATACAGACCCTCTCTGTAGATAACGCCATACAGCCCCCCTGTAGATAACACCATACAGCCCCCTCTGTAGATAACACCATACAGAACCCCTCTGTAGATAATGCCATATAGCCCCCCCCCCAAAAAAAAACGGCCTATAGTTTGTCCTACAAAAGACATGCATCCCCTATCCACAGGATAGGGGATACATGTGTGATCGCTGGCAGCGATAAGGAGAACGGGGGACCGAAAGTCCCCCGAAGTTCTCCATGACTAACCTCGGACTTCCGGCATCTGCGCAGTTCAATAAAAATGAAAGGAGCGCTGGTCACGCATCCGCATAATCGCGACCGGCTCTCCATTCATTTCTCCGGAGCTGCCGACACAGACCCCGGAAGTCCGAGGTTTGTCATGGAGAACTTAGGGGGGACTTTCGGTCCCCCGTTCTCCTCATCGCTGGGCGTCCCAGCGATCCCACATGTATCCCCTATCCTGTGGATAGGGGATGCATGTCTTTTGTAGGAACAACCCCTTCAGTGGCGTCGCGCTGTAGCAGCCATAGCGGCTGCTAGCGGAGCCTGCGGTCATGGGAGGGGGCCGTGCCGGCGGGTGCCACGGGCCCCCTCATGCTGCAGGCCCTGTATAAGTCGCTACGGCTGCTATAGCGGTAGTTACGCCACTGCGTATAGGTTTGTACGGTGTAAAACTACAGCTCCCAGCATGGCCGGAACAATGGTAAGGATATGCTGGGAGATGCGGTTTCACAAAAAAAATCCTATGACCATCATCTCGCTGCAGATCATACAGTGACTACAATACTGATTAGAGGCAAAATAAACATTTACATTAAGTGACTCACCGGTGACGTCACAGATTCTAGTTCTTTTCTTCTCCCTCCGGTTCAGACATCTATGATGGATTTCTCCCGGCCATGACCCATTTCTGCAGTTTTCCGTTTAGATGTCTTCAGCTTCTCATTTCTGCACCTATAAACAAAGTTAAAATTTTCAACACATCTAAATATAACTGTCACACACACACACACACACACACATACACACACACACACACACACACACACACACACACACACCGTGCCCCCTGTAGATAGTGACCTACATAGAAGCCCCTGTAGATAGTGCCCACATATGGACTCCAGAGCTGCAAGGCAATAGTGCTAACCACTGAGCCACCGTGCTGCCCTACATATAGCTTCCCCTATAGTTAGTGCTCCACGTATAGCCCACCTCTGTAGATAGTGTCTCACATATAGCTCCCCCTGTATATAGTGTCCCACATATAGCTCACCCCTTTAGACTGTGCACTACATATAGCCACCCTGTTGCTAGTGCCCCACAGTTAACCCACCCCTGTATATAGTGTCCCACACATAGCCCACCCCTATAGAAAGTACCCTAAAAATTAGCTCCCCTATAGATAGTGCTCTACATATAGCCCACGTCTGTATATAGTTCCCCACATATAGACCCCCCCCCTGTATATAGTTGCCCACATATAGACCCCCCTGTATATAATGGCCCACATATAGAGCCCCCTGTATATAATGGCCCACATATAGAGCCCCCTGTATATAATGGCCCACATATACAGCCCCCTGTATATAGTAGCCCACACCCCCACATATAGACCCCCCTGTATATAATGGCCCACATATAGAGCCCCCTGCATATAATGGCCCACACCCCCACATATAGACCCCCCTGTAGCTACTGCCCCACATATAGACCCCCCTGTAGCTACTGCCCCACATATAGACCCCCTATATATAATAGCCCACCTAAAGACGACCCCCCCCCCCTGTAGATAGACCCCCCACTATAGATAATGCCATTCACATTTTTATGAGGGGAAAAAAAATAAATTGACATACTCACATGATCCCGTTCCCACGCTGTTCACTGGCGATGCAGACATGCTCTCTTCTGAGCATGTCTGCAGGAGCTGAACGAGCATCCTCCAATGACGCTGATTGGCGGGGCAGAATGACTTGCCCCGCCAATCAGCACCTTCCAAGCATGGAAGCGGCGCGATGATGTAATCGCGCCGCTAGCCAATCAGTGTCATTGTAAGGCACTGGATGGTCAGGCACGGAACATGCCCGGCCATTCAGTGCTAATACATGTATTTGGCTGCCGCTAGCACTGGGGCCCCCTTCGGTGCTAGCGACACCTACAGGCATGAGAAGGCCTGTGTAAGGCTCGGCGTCGCGGGCCCCACAGTAGCGGCGCTACCGCTGTAGCAGCCATAACGGCTGCTAGCGGCGCCACCGGGCATTTGGGTGGGCGTGTCGGCTGGCGGCACGGGCCCCCTCAAGCCCCGGGCCCCGTAGCAGCCGCTACTGCTGCTACCGCGGTAGTTACCCCACTGATTAGTGCCCTATCTCCTACATAAGGAGATCGGCGCTGTAATGTAGGTGACAGTAATGCTTTTTATTTAAAAAAACGATCTTTTTTCACAAAGTTAGGAGCGATTTAAGTTTATGCTAATGAGCTTTCTTAATGCCCAAGTGGGCGTATTTTTACTTTCGACCAAGTGGGCGTTGTACAGAGGAGTGCATGACGCTGACCAATCGGCATCATGCACTCCTCTCCATTCATTTACACTGCACTAGCGCTATAGATATATCGCTATGTGCAGCCTCATACACAAGCCCTAACATTACTACAGTGTCCTGATAATGACTACACATGACCATCCAGCCTGGACGTCATGTGTACTCAGAATCCTGACACTTCTGACTCTTTTTTTGTGAGATTCCAGCAACGGATACGAAATCTCGCGAGATCTCGGAGCTAAACGAGATTTGGTGTCACTTGCCGGAATCTCACAAAAAAAGAGTCAGAAGTTTCAGGATTCTGAGTACACATGACGTCCAGGCTGGATGGTCATGTGTATTCATTATCAGGACACTAGTAATGTTAGGGTTTGTGTATGAGGCTGCACATAGCGATATAACTATATCGCTAGTGCAGTGTAAATGAATGGAGAGGAGTGCATGATGCTGATTGGTCAGCGTCATGCACTCCTCTGTACAACACCCACTTGGTCGAAAGTAAAAGTACGCCCACTTGGGCATTAAGAAAGCTCATTAGCATAAACTTAAATTGCTCCTAACTTTGTGAAAAAAGATCGTTTTTTTAAATAAAAAGCATTACTGTCACCTACATTACAGCGCCGATCTCCTTATGTAGGAGATAGGGCACTTATAATGTGGTGACAGAGTCTCTTTAACAGAAATTTAATATTTAATCATGTGACAAACCATTTAAAGCAGACCTGTCATGTCTGTTAATTTTACCTCCCCTTATTCCTGGCGTCCCCTCGGTTCTAGCGCTGTAATTTTTTTATTTTTGTAATATGATAATTTTGATAATGATAATTTTGAGTAAAGCTATCCTCAGTAGGCGTTGCCTCCTGCATCACTGTGACGCTGTCCACTCAGTGCGGACAACCTCACAGTCATGTAGAAGACCCAATCTGATTGGACAGTGTCACAGTGATGCAGGCGGTAACACCTACTGAGGAGAGATGAGGTCTCCTTTCTGTACCTTTACTCAAAATTAGCATATTAGATGCCAAGCAGAGCAGGGGCCGTAGCAGTCCAACGGGAGGGTCAAAAAAAAAAAAATGACAGCGCTGGAATCGACAGGATGCCAGGAATAAGGGGAGGTAAAAAAAAGAAAAGAATTGACAGGTCCCAAGAGGGAAACATCTGGAATATAAACCCGAAAAGGAACTTGTGAAATGCATTCACATGGGAAAGACCTAAGAATGAGTTCCCACTTCTGGGATACATTCCTGTTTTTGAACAGGTGCCCTTCCCACTTGTGAGAACCGAGTCTTAGGCTTCACTCACACGCGTATTCGGGTTCCGTATTCTTCCCTAAAACATAAGTTCTGATTGGGTATATTCATTTTAAGTCATGTATGGGGAATAACTGTTTTAGTGATATTGTATATTTCTTCACTTTTGTGGTTTTTGACCACGGGCTGCATAGGATAATCTTCCCTTGCTTCAGCACACCCTCCAGCTGTGATCCACCCACATAGACAGTGAGCAGCTATATATCGCTATCCTCAAGCTAGAAATGATGGTTACAGTAATTATAGGTTACAAAGTCAATGTCAGCTGTTTGCTGCCGCTCAGTAGCCTGATCTTCTGCCTCTTATCTGGAGGTTAAAGGTGCAGACCGCTGAGAGCTGCTAAGACTTGTATGTTGTGGGCCCCAGTAATAACTACTTGTCACCTTGAGGAGATATTATTAGTTTTTATTTATAACGCCTCAACATAATGCCTGGAGCTGGAGAATAGTAAAGGGGCAGAGAAGCCTAAACTGAACACCACTGGGATAACTAGGACGATACAGCTATCATTTTAAAAACATAGATTCTCTGTAATATAAATATAATAAACCAGTAGGCTGGAATTATTAACATTACGATTTCTAAGGCCACGAATGGCAAAAACTATACATAGAAAACAATAAAATCATAGAACATAGTACACATAAGCTGTCTGCGATGTGGGGGCAACAAAATTCCCTTGAGGGACATATGTAGCCCATATATCATTTTGTGGCCCTTGCTCAGGTGTGTATATGAATATGTTATACTACGCACAGCACATAGACACCGCTGCAGTAATGTGTCTGGCTCTTGTTTTTCTTAACTTTTACAAAGTTTAGAGTGTAAGATGGTAAATCATTATTTATTAAAGTCGATCTCTCACTTCTTTTTGCTGCCCTGTCTAACAATACAAATAAAACCCTCCTATTAATGGTTACCACTAAAGCCCTTAAACATGCCTTTGCCTCTTTACAGTCGACGCAGAAAAGGCATTTGACCATGTACCCTGGGGGTTCCTCAGAGCCTCTTTAGAATAAATTGGTTGCGGATCAGTTTTTTTTTCGTAAAATTCCAACCCTTTACCACAACCCGACAGCGCATTTAGGACAAATGGGATTCCCTATTAGGAAGGGTATGTCTCCCTTATATTACATGCTCGTCACAGAGCACTTAGCGGTGGCTCTTCATTACAACCCCAGTGTACACGGTATGCAGGTCGTCTTCATCAATTTAAAACTGCACTTTATGCTAATGACCTATTAACTGTACATTATAGCCAGGAAAGGGGAGTATGGAACAGACTCCCGGGCTGAGCCCGCTCCATACCCAGCAGGAGTCGTCCGTATATCCTGGTTCCATTAAGCCCTGGGCAGTGTGATATAGGGGAGGGGTAATAATTACCTCGTCGCAATTGCTCTTTCGCTATTCTCACTGCACGCTGCCAGCCCCGCCACACACTGCTCTGAGTGACGGTAGGGCTAGCCATCACTCAGAGCAGAGGTTGGTACTTGTGACGTCGGTTTTTACTGAGATGAAAAAATAATGTTCTATTGCCCCCCCTCCGCTATATAGCGCTTTCCGCAGTTTTGAGGTCTCAAAACTGCTGTCAGATTTCCTATAAGACTTCTTCACTGTCTCTTTTTTGCTCTTGTACTGCACTACTGTAATCCAACAATATTTTCACTTTTTCCAGACTCCTGCAGGAATCCACCTGTGATGCGACCCGTGAATGGCATATGGTATTAACCATGGAATTATTAAGGGGCTTTTTTTAATACAACAATGCTTCTTAGGCAAGTTTCACTCAAGTGTAGCCCATTTTGACACTAACAGTATCATATGGACATTTAATCCTGTTAATTTGGGTCATCAGACTTGCAATCAGGCCGGGATTTGCGGGCGTACTATGCCGGTATTACACTCATGTGAAACTGGCCTTAAAGGGTTTTTTGGGGATTTTATAAGACCCTGAAATCTACAAGACTCTAGATGAAACATTAATACTATTGGTGTGAAACATTTTAAAGGTTAGTGTATTACAAAATAGTTTTTGGTTTTCCCGTTTCTTACAGGTTAAAGGGACAGTGTCATGATTTTTTTTAAATTAATTTATGTGTTTTTATTTAATAAAATATTATATTGACTTTATTACATTTTTCACACACAGTTTTTTTTTATTAACACTTTCTTACTTTACTGGGGGCTGCCATGTTTTATTTCATCTGTGTATGTGTCTCTTAACGACACATACACAGATGGAATACGGCAGCCCAGTGATAGGACACAATCAAGGGGAGGCGTTCATTGTGTCTGCCATCTGGCTCTGTACTGCCCAGCTGCAGTTCAGAGCCACACAGCAGAGAAGCTGGTTTGTAGGGAGATAGCAGGCGCCATTATGAAGACCGGCTGCACTGCAGGTAAGGTGTGTGTCTCTGTCTCTCTCTCTCTCTCTCTCTCTCTCACAGACCCCTGCTCTCGTGACCCCGCCTTGGGCCCCCCCTCACGGCGCCGCCCCCTTTCTAAATATGATTGTTTGGTTTATTGGCACATTGCTGTGTGCACATATTTATATTACAGGATATATTGGCATGCAATGTGTGTGTTTTTAAATAGTCATCATACACTATAGCTGGTAACTATTTTACTTCATTTACTGTTTTATATTTAGCTCTGTTTTTATGGCAATCTTTCCTTGATGCTCTGAAAGTATCAGTGTAATTTTACTTTACCATTGTAGCACTGTATGTATATTTAGCAAAAGTAGATTTTTGGGCTACGTGTGAGCTGTCTGTGTGTCTGTGTGTATCAGAGCTGAGTGTGTGTCTGTGTAGCAGAGCGGAGTGTGTGTCTGTGTGTAGCAGTGCTGAGTGTGTCTGTGTGTAGCAGAGCTGAGTGAGTCTGTGTAGCAGTGCTGTGTGTGTGTGTCTGTGTGTAGCAGAGCTGAGTGTGTCTGTGTGTAGCAGTGCTGTGGCTGCGTCTGTGTAGCAGAGCTGAGTGTGTGTCTGTGTAGCAGAGCTAAGTGTGTCTGTGTAGCATTGCTGTGTGTGTGTCTGTGTGTAGCAGTGCTGTGTGTGTGTGTGTGTGTGTGTGTGTGTGTGTGTGTATGTCTGTGTGTAGCAGAGCTGAGTGTGTCTGTGTGTAGCAGTGCTATGTGTGTGTCTGTGTAGCAGAGCTGAGTGTGTGTCTGTGTAGCAGAGCGGAGTGTGTCTGTGTAGCAGTGCTGTGTGTGTGTGTGTCTGTGTAGCAGAGCTAAGTGTGTGTGTGTGTGTGTGTGTGTGTGTGTGTGTGTGTGTGTCTGAGAGCTGAGTGTGTCTGTGTGTAGCAGTGCTGTGTGTGTCTGTGTGTAGCTGACTGTGTGTGGAAAGGAATTGACTCAACATTTCTTTATTTACACAACGCGTTTTTTAAAAACGCGTGTGTTAAAAAGCGCGTTGTATGTACTAACAGCGCACTTTACCAATTATGTAAATAAAAAGCATAATCAAGCGTTTTTTATGTGGTTTTTGGCACGTAAAATGCGCAAAAAAAATGTGTCAAATACACGCCATGTGAACCTGTCAACTGAAAAGTCATTCACTTCACTTTCATCATTATAAGGGCATGTTCACATGCAGTGTTTTCAGCTGTTTTTCGGCCCGTAAAATGGCTGACAAATCGGAAGCAGAACGCCTACAAACATTTGCCCATTGGTTTCAATGGGAAATACGGCGTTCTGTTCCGACGGGGTGTTTTTTTACACGGCCGTTTTCCAAAAACAGCACGTAAAAAGACGCCCGCCAAAAAGAAGTTCATGTCACTTCTTTGTATGTTTTTGGAGCTAGTTTTCATTGACTCTATGGAAAAACAGCTCCAAAAACGGCTGTAAAAAAACGCGAGTTTGATTAAAAAATGGCTGAAAATCGGGAGCTGTTTTCCCTTTGTTTAGTAAGCGTGTGAACATACCCTTAGCCTTTTGGTGTGTCCTATAGCTTCTACCAGCTGCCATTTGTACAATCACTCCCAAAATGGCAGCCAGACACTGCTTAGCAATTTGAAGACACCTTTTCCTGGCTTGTAGGAGGGGGGGGGGTGAGATTCCCTCCCACATTTACGGCAGCTGTGAGTCAGGTTGCTTTGCCTTATTCACCTTGCTGTAATTCTGGGAAGTGCTCCCTCTGGTGGCCAACATAGGAAAACATGTCAAATTATTATTTAATTTGTAATACTTTCCACCATGTGGAAGAAAAAAAACCAAATACAGCAAAAAACGTAAAAAATATAATAGAAATAAGTAACTTACTTTAAAAAAAGGTTTAATTTGCGACACATTCCCTTTAACTGTTCACTTGCTGCTGTGGTGACAGTGTATCGTGAGTGGACAAATGGCACCATTGGGAATAACCGAAGTGGAAACTGCGGAGCACGACGTGCCATTGATATGAGAGGTGAACGTCGGCTATGCAGGTGCGTGAGGGCCGAACGACACGCTACAGTGGAGCAGCTCACTGTGAAAATCAACCAGGGGCTACCAGACGTGTGTCTAATACAACAGTTCAGCGAACGTGACTGTGTATGGGGCTCCGAAGCAGACGGGTGGTAACTGCTCCTATGTAACAAAGGGGCATTGAAAAAAAAGGGGCTTCAATTTGCACGGCAGTATCGGAATTGGACCGCCAATGATTGGCAAAGGGTTGTCTCTTCAGATGAGTCACGTTTTCTGCTTCATCAAGATGGATGTTGGAGTGTCACGCGAGAAACATCAGAGAACGAACACCCTGCAGCTATTGCTGGAAGAAAACAAGCCGGTGGCGGTAGCATTATGGTCTGGGGGACTTTATCATGGCATTCTCTGGGCCACTCATCCGTGTGGATGGCTCTGAAGCGATTTGGGTATGAATCCATTGTTGCAGATCACGTCCCCCCATACATGCTGATTGTCTTCCCTGGGGCAGATGGAATCTTCCAGCAACACAATGCAACGTGTGACCCGGCTAGAAATGTCCGACAGTGGTTGGCAGTGCACGACCAAGACTTCCAAGTACTTCCCTGGCCCCCTAATTCACCAGACCTGAACCCAATTGAGCATCTGGGGGATCTCGATCATCTTGTTCGCTCTATGGATCCTCCCCCACGCACCCTCCAGCAAATGTGGGATATACTGCAGTCACCATTGCGCCAGATACCGGAGACCACCGACCAGCACCTTTGAGTCACTGCCCGCCCATCTACTGCTGTCCGTGCTGCACACGGCGGTTACTCTGGGTATTTACTGCGGCTCATAATAATGGGACTCGACTGTGTATAACCTATGTAATAAATAATTTATATTGGACTACGATGATGTGAAAGCCAAATCATTGCTATTCCTAATTGTAATTGACATATTTTATATTTTATTATTTATACATTATTTTCATATAATATTAACCATGCAATTATAAGCATCACTTAAAAGTCCTGTCCTCTCTTTGTACAACTCCTGTGCTGACTGCAAGTCCTTTAATATACCAGTAGTCCCACAAACATTTTTTATTCTCTAGCCCATTAGAGAGGAACATTAGGTAAATCGTGGTGAAGGTAATTTTCTTACCGGTGGAGGTATTTGTGAGTTATCCACTCCCTTTTGGTCCTCACCTGTGTCATGTGACAGGTGACAGGACTATCCAAGTGCCACAGCGTCTCATGTGTGGACATGGAAGTGAGTTTTTCCATTCATTCCTATTAGATTCACAGCGAGGCTGCGTGATCGCTGGGGGTCCAACCACTGGGACACCCAGCGATAAGAACGGGAAACCGAAAGTCCCACGAAGTGCTCCATGAGAAGCTCGGGACTTCCGGGTTCTGTGTCCGGCTTGTGTGTCCGGCAGCTCCGTAGAAATTAATGGAGCTCTGGTCGTGCTTGTGCGTGTGCGTTATCGGCGCTCCGTTCGTTTCTATGGAGCTGTTGGACACAGAACCCGGAAGTCCCAAGCTTCTCATGGGGGACTTTTGGTTCCCCCTTCTCCTTATCGCTGGGGGTCCCAGCGGTCTAACCCCCAGCGATCACACATGTATCTTCTATCCTGTGGATACATATGTTTTGTGGCACAACCCCTCTAATAAGCGGTGTCTCAAACAGACAACTCCACTATGCAGCTTCCTTCTCTACCTCCATGAATAATGCATTTCCTGTTAGATCAGCAGCGCTGTCCGACCCCTCATACAATATACATTCACTGATTAGGACTGTGACTGGGATGCAGATCACCAGTACAGTCCATGCAAAGACCCCCAACCAGTAAGAGTAACTAAGACAAGTCCAGTTCCCCTGTATCTGCTCCAAGTGCTGCCAAGTAAAAATGGTCCAATCCACAGAGAAGAAAAATCCTAAAGGGAAAAGAAGAACAAAAGTTCAGGAAAACATGAAAATGTGTCTCCAAAAACACACAATGAATAGGGTCAATGGAAGTCACCTGTAGTCTTGTTCTACAGGAGAAGCCACAATGTCCTGGAGTCCACCCCATGCCAAATATAAATTCAATCATTATCAATCCATCTACAGTACCAACCCAGACCACAAGATGGTGAAGTAACCAATGGTCCAAGTTCTCATTGTTAAAGGTAATTTGTACACTACATCGGGCAGGAACCATATATACTAGAAGGTTTTAGTGGGTTTACAGAGTCAAGAAACGATTCAGAAAAAGATTAAAGGAACTGTCGGAAAATATTGACATTTTTATCCAAAAACAGTGCCATACCTGTCTGTGGGCTGTATTATAACTCAGCCCCATTCACTTCAATACAGCTGAGCTGCAATTCTAGACACAACCCATGGACAGGTGTGGCGCTCTTTCTGGAACAAAGCTGTTGGAGTAATTTACTATTTTATTTGTCATTATCTGAATTAGCGTGTAGAAGTCATCAAAGTTTACTTCAAATACCCTGAGGTTACACCCACTATTCAAAGAAGGCCTTAGCTTGTATGGTACAAAGCAAAATCAAAGCCATATTATAGTTAAAAAATGTCACCATTCAGAGAAAATCAAGCTACTGGCCGGTGTGTGTCAGCCTTTCATATAGCCACCCTACCACCCCTTCTAGTTTCTTACCTGTGGGTGAAAGTATGGACAAGAAAAGGTTTGCAGGACTTGGCATGTGGCGTGTGCTGAGAATCCTGGGAATATTCTGGAGGCTTACAGTAAAACAAGAAGACCAGGCAGATACAAAAACTGGCAGCAGCCATGACGAGAGAGATTCCAAAGAAAAACAGCTGAGCTTTTTCAGATAGCGAAAAAGACAAATAACATAAATGTAGCAAATTTCATAATAGTATTCAAAGAGCAACTGCACATCTAAGGAGCTTCTTGTACAACTCCTTCCTACAGAGTAACTTGACATCATCATACAATATCTTCCATTTAATGATCTTCCTAATTATATTGACTTCATACCAAGACACATTATTCTTAATGCGTCCTGAGATCCTCTTTATGGGGTCACCTATTGACCACACAGACACAAACTGCTGGATCTGACTCTTAAACAAACAGCTCCATGGCTTCACCTCAGTATTCTTACAAAATAAAAAATTCTTCATCAGAAACATTAGACTAAAGAAGAGCTCCGGGCAGGGCATGGAGAGACCACCTTCCTTATACGGGAGATAAACAATGTTCTTCCTGACTACATTTACCATGTTACCACACAAGAAGCGGAAGAAAACATTTGTCAGTCTGGGAAGTAAAGTATCAGGTACTGGAAACACCACACTGATATATAGAAAGAGCGGGAGGAGGAAGCTTTTCAACAGGCGGACCTTCTCCTGATACGTCAGCCGCCAGTGCTTCCAGCTCAGCACCTTCTGCTCACACAGCGCTAACTTCTCCTCCTAGTTCACCGTCCCTTCATCCACAGCTCCAAACACAACTCCCAAAATCTTTATCTTCTCCTCTACTGTTCTGAAGGGCACTGAGAAGACATCACTGTCATTTCCCAACCACAACGCCTCGCTCTTCTCCATATTCACAGCAGAATTAGACACCTGGGAGAACATGGCTATCTCTTGTTGTAGAGCTGCACAGTCACCAGCAGAAGACAACATGACCGTCACATCATCCGCATAGGCGCAGAACTTTATCTCTTTTACTTTATTCTGCAAATGACATTTCAACCTCATAAACTTTTTATTATCCTGCAATTTCCTTAAAAAAGGATCCAGACTAAACACATATAATAATGGGCTAAGTGGGCAGCCTTGCCGCACACCCGAGATGATACTGAAGGCTTCTGCCAAGTGACCATTAATCAGAGGCTGGCTTACTGCCTCCTTATACAAAACCTGCAGCCATTGTACAAACTGCGCAGGAAGGCCGTACTCCAACAACACCTGATACAGGTAATCATGATGGACTCTATCAAAGGCTTTACTCTGGTCTAAGCCTACAATATATGCCCCGATCTCATGCTGCTTAATATAAGTCATGGATTCTCTCATCAGCAGCAAGGAGTCCTCTATAGTCGGGCCTTTCACACCACACGTCTGATTAGGGATGATGAGATCATCCGCCACCTCACTCAGCCTGTAATACAAGATCTTGGCCAGGATTTTATAATACGTGTTCAACAGAGACAATGGACGTCAATTTTTTTAATCTTTTAGATTTCCCTTCTTTGCTAGGAGAACTAGAACAGATTTATACTGTGATTGTAAAAGTTTCCCAGGAGAGAGACAATCATTATGTACCTGCACCAGGTCAGGGGCCAATAAATCCCTGAACTCCTTATAAAACTCGATGGTCAGGCCATCCAGGCCAGGACTCTTCTTGGTTTTTAAGGAGTCAATGCTCCTCCTTACCTCCTCCTCAGATATAGGTTCAGCCATACTACCGTGTTTCCCCGATAGTAAGACACCCCCGATTGTAAGACGTATCGGGGGTTTCAGGGGGGTCGGCTAATATAAGCCGTACCCCGAAAGTAAGACATATGTCTTACTTTCGGGGAAACACGGGGGTATTGCCGCCTCCTGCCCACTTCCGCGCCGCCCCCCTCTCCATACGTCTCCATCAGCGGCAGGAGCACGGCTGTTATACACAGCCTGGCTCCTGCTGCAACTGCCGGAATCGAAGCGCGCGCCGATTCCGGCAGTTTAACCCATTAAATGCCGCTGTCAATAGTGACAGCGGCATTTAATGTGTTTGACAGAGGGAGCTCCCCCCTCTGTCACCCGATCGGCGCCCCCGCAAACAAATCGCGGGTCGCCGTCGGGTTTCCATGACAGCCGGGGGTCTAACAAAGACCCCCAGGTCTGCCTTCAGCATCTGCCTGTTAGGCGATGCCGGAGGCATGACCTAATAGGTTGCCTGTCAGTTTTACACTGACAGGCAATAATGCTTCGGTATACTAAGTATACCAAAGCATTATATATGCGATCGGCACATCGCATAGTGAAGTCCCCTGGTGGGACTAAAAAAAAAAATGTAAAACAGTTAAATAAAGTTTGTGAAAAAAAACAAAAAAAAACATTTTTTGCCAATGTAAGACATACCCCGAAAGTAAGACATAGTGGGGCTTTTGGGGATAAAAAGAAAGTAAGACACTGTCTTACTTTCGGGGAAACACGGTATCTGCCTGCGCTTGATCTAATTTTGGTAGACTCACACTCTTCAGATAGGCTTTTATGTCGTCATCCCTAATCTGACTCACTTTAAACAGTTTTCCATAATAATTTCCAATGATTTTATGAAGTTTTATCTGTTCTGATTGCTCCATCCCGTTCTCATCTAATAATCTCACCATAAGTTTCTTACGAACCAGGTTCTTACAGGCAATGAAGGGATCTGGGGTATGAACCCCCCAACTATCAAACTGGCCTTCTGCCTTAAGAGACTTGAGGCGATTATACTGCAGCTGTCTCATCTTCTGTTTTATCTGGCTGACACTCTTTCCGTCTACCTTCTCTCCACTATTGATCTTACTATATAGACGGCTCAGTAGCAGTCTCAGTGCAGAATACCTCATATATTCCATATTACTCCGTCTCTTTGCAGCTCTTATAATAAACTGCTTGCTGTCTCTTTTCATGTACTCCCACTACTCCGCTGTATCATCACACATACACTGGGTAGTTCTCCGGTCATTATAAAATGCAAAAAAAGACTCTTTTAACTCTGGATCCTGGACCACAGAGCTATTTACCTTCCAGTAACCCTTACCATAGACCACAGCATCGTCCAGATCCAGCATTATACTCACCATACAATGGTCGGAGAACTCTATAGGACTTAACCTATACTGAGAACACTTCAATTATTTTTTAATATACACACAGTCTATTCTGCTTGCATTACCTCCCTTATCATAAGTGTAAGCTTTACTACTACAATGTAGACCATAGGGGTCCACTAAACGAGCCTGCTGGACTAGATTATTGAGAACATTTTCATCATATTTCAATCTCTTGTGACTACTGGAACGATCCACATTACTGGAGACTCTGTTGAAGTCACCAGTCAAAATAAAGACCTTAGAAGTAAAACAATAGGGCTTAATATTTTGGAATAATTCCCTCCTCTCTTTTCTGGTTTGCTGGGCATAAATATTAATAACTCTATAATGTACAATGTCCAGGGTAAAGTCCAGCATCAGGCAGTGGCCGGAGCAGATCTCCAGGACTTACTCCACTTGTACGTCCATGTTATTAAAAATAATTCCTACACCATCATTTCGTTCCAGTCCAAAGGACCATAATGATGGTCCATATCTCCAGTCTCTCTTGACTGTATACACTTGAGCATTGCTCATCAGATAAATCTCTTGTATAAAGATGATATCAGATTTGTCGTCAGACAGACGCTGGAATATCGCCTGCCGCCTGTTCCTATTCTTCACACTGTTCACATTGATAGAGGTTATTTTCAGCCTCATCCTGGTTACATAGCTTTCCTAATTTTTATTCTTCTTCCACTACTATGTCCTGTAACACCCCATCTTTTGGTGGACATTGGGGGGGTCAGCATCTTCATCCTGAGATTCGTCGTCTGGGATGTGTGAGGAGACTTGATCCATCTCTGCTTCTTCTTGGTCATCTTCACCCAGCGCACAGTAACGTCCCCCAGTTATCGCCAGCACTGGAGACTCCAGAAATTTCTTTGCAGCAGTGATTTTTTTCCTAGAAGAATCGGCTGTTTTCTTCTTCTTTTAACTGTCTGAAATCCCTTCTCATCCATACTGGTCGCTGCGGCTGGATCAGCTGGTTCCTTACTGGTGTCGGGCAGATGCTTAGATGTTTTGGTGACTGAATGACTGGATATTTCGCTTTTAGCATGAACTTTCTTTTCAGTGGCTGGTGATACTTGTGCAGCATCCACAGATGGTACATTCGTCTCTGGAGTAGGGTCACTGGTACTTCGGCTAACATCATCGTTGGGACTTCCAGGTTCTGGGGTTGTATCTACACATGTGGAGACATCCTCCTGGTCTTCCTCCAGGTCTCCTTTAAAACTTTCCTCTTTATTATGTTCTGCATGTGGACACTCCCGGAATGTATGACCAGGTCCTAAGCACAGGTTACAGATGACAAGACCTGTACAATCATCCTTCACATGCCCAAACTGACCACATAGTGGGCACTTAATACGGGAACAGTTGAATGCCAGGTGTCTTCCCCCACATCTATGACATATGCCTCTCTCTGTGCCCAGGTAGAAGGAGTGCAGCAGATGTCTGGTCACTCCATTCTCCTGAACCAGCTGGATCTTAACAGAATATCCTCCATTCCAGATCTCCTCCTCATCATTGATCTTTATTGGCAGTCTCTTCACCACACAATACAAAAAGATAATTATAAATACTTGGGTGTGTATATGGATAATAAACTGGACTGGAGGAAAAATTGTGATGTACTATACATAAAGGGATGTAGCCGTTTGTATTTTTTACGCCAATTAAGATAATTTAATGTGTGCGCTAATATGTTATACATGTTCTATAAATCGTTTGTGGAAAGTGTAATATTGTTTGCAGTGGTGTGCTGGTACGGCAATGCGCGGACTATGGATATTAATAAACTAAACAAGTTGATTAAAAACAGAAGTAGTGTTATTGGAAGGAAAGTGGACCCTGTTAGCGTGTTGGCGGATCAACGGATTTTAAAAATGTTTAGGGAAATAAGTATGTGTCCTGAACAACCTCTGTTTACCTATAAAGACCTATTGGTACATTCAGGAAAGTCCTGTCAATATACATGTAAGATCAATGTATAAATCTTGTATAGACAAGAACTGTTTGAAAACCAAGTAAACTTGGTGCATTGACCCTAACAATGAACATAAGACCTACAGGGTATGGGGTTCAATTAACACACAATAATGTTTTTTAGAAAAAATACAAACTTTATTCACAAATACAAAAAATGATTAAGAGATGAGTCATGCAAAGCATGAACAAGGCATCCCTCATTGCAGGGAATATGTATAGACAGAATAATCAAGACATTATAGACATTAATAATCAATTAACCTCTACTGATAATTCATCATAAGTACAGGAAAAAGTACTTTAGGAATTTAATAAGCTAAACAATTCATACCCCTACCTATTTCCACTCTTTTCATGTTAAAAATAAAAATTGGTTAAGTACTATCTATGGATGTCATTTCAGTATATGGAAGATGTATGAGAGATAAATAAACATATAATATATACATATAAAATCATGTACTTCAGATAATAAAATAAATATCAACAAATCAAGTACAGTAATTTTCTATAAACTCCATATATGATATTAGAGAAATCCCTTTTATCATGTCTGATTGATCTATGTACATATGTATATGTAAAATAGTTTGACATGAATCAATTCGAGGTATAATTGATATCCATATACTTTGGAAACTTACAATCTATATGGATATAAGAAACTAAGAGCAATAGTTAATACTAGAATAAAACATCACTCAACAACGATTTTTCTCTGTTTTAGAGATAACCTTGAGCCAAAAGACAGACATTAGGAACTGATCTACCTGTCAATTACACACTTTTATAATTAAAACAATCCTATTGGCCCCCTTGGCTGTCACTCAATATACATGATATTTAAGGGCGTCAGAATCGGCGGGTCACACCCCAAGAGGAAGCCGGAATGCCGGCGAAACGCGCGTCGGGTGTCCATTCATATTAATGAACTCAATGCAAAAGGTCCTAGTCTAATCTAATGCTACTACCAACAATTAATAATCAATAGTCAGCTAAGACTTACATGTAGAAGCGCTGTTCCCCGAAGGATAGCGGGACGTGTATCCTGATAGACGCTGCAGGGTGAAATCCCTGACAGCGCGTACGAAGCCAGCTGACTCGCAGAGTGGGCTAATCAGATTACTAATAGTGCTGCTATTCACGGCTTTCTCCGTAAAAACGGAGATATAAGATAAAAAGCAAGCAGCCTACTAAAAAAGCACACTACTAAGCGCAATCCTAATTGACTATATAGCGCTCATAAGGCACGTAGATATATACAAACGGCCTGTTCAAAAAAATAGCACGTAGATACATACAAGCAGCCTGATCAGAATATAGCAATCTGCTGCTGTTCGCTGCCCTTCATAGAAAACAGACAGCAAATAGCCCACAAATAAAGCAGATCATATAGTGAAATTTATCAGCAAACAAGCAATACATATTGCTGTTGATCCCAACAATAAAGATCGGTGGTGCATGCCTTATATAACACACAAGCTATCTAGCCTAAATATTGCATAGTGCCAATGTGAACAACCTCCTACAAACCCAAGGTGGGAACTAATTAAGAGCACATCACAATTATAGCACTTTCTATAGTGCTCATTCATACAAGTTACTGCACCGTTACTATATCTGTCAGAGGTAACCAGCGTGCTATCTAGCCTAAATATCGCATAGTGCCAATGTGAACAACCTCCTACAAACTCAAGGAGGGAACTAAATAAGAGCACATCACAATCATAGCATTTTCTATAGTGCTCATTCATACAAGTTACCGCACCGTTACTATATCTGTCAGAGGTAACCAGCGTGGTGCAACAATACAAAGTGGACTGCTGAAGGAATTAATAATTGTATAATAGACATAAATTAAAACAAAATACCAGCATTATATTTGTTGCAACTCATCCTATCAACGTGGATTAACAACAAATGCCGATATATGCAGTAAACATAAGAGAACTCTAAATAACTAACAACATCTATGAAATAGCAAGCTTATAGTGATACAATCAGTGCACAGCACATAAGAATTAAATACAGTGTCTGTTCAAAAATAGATAATGTCTCTAGATTAGCAAGCTTTTAGTAACACATTTAGTGTACAGCACAGAAGGAATAGATACAATGTCTAGTTACCATTAGATAATATCTATAAAATAACAAGCCTTTAGTAATACATCTAGTGCACAGCACAAAAACTTGATACAATGTCTATTTACCAATAGAAAATATTGTAACTATCAGTGCACAAAAACTGATACAATGTTTAATGACTGACAGCAAATACTGATTCACATAGTGCATATAATATACCAATTTGATCAGATCTATACTTACCTCAGCAAGCAATAAAGTCCAACCTTGTTGTTGTATGTTGGTAGCATATATAAGACAAATTTTGTTATTTAAGTGCAGGACAAGGGGTCCTCTGCACTGCTAAATATTTGACCTACATTGAGAAATATATAGAATTATTTTAGAATTATTTTAACTCAAATAGATTAATAAAATTTATTATTTTCAATTTCTAATAGGAACTACAATTCTTTTCCCTTTCCCTAATTCCAAACATAATAAATAGACAGAATATATAACACATGGGCGTAAATTGAGCACAAAGTGCAGAAAATGCATATTAGCAACTGATCATGAACTATAACGGCTGCTGGTATAAATATCAAGTGAACTTGTGCCTAGATAAATAAAGTATGTTATCATTACATACCCATGTGGTTTGTCCTGCAGGAGAGAGACGCCAGACCCGACGCGCCTTTCGGCGGAAATGCCTTCGTCCGGGGGTGCCGAAACGCGCGTCGGGTCTGGCGTCTCTCTCCTGCAGGACAAACCACATGGGTATGTAATGTTAACATACTTGATTTATCTAGGCACAAGTTCACTTTATATTTATACCAGCAGCCGTTATAGTTCATGATCAGTTGCTAATATGCATTTTCTGCACTTTGTGCTCAATTTACGCCCATGTGTTATATATTCTGTCTATACATTTTCCCTGCAATGAGGGATGCCTTGTTCATGCTTTGCATGACTCATCTTTTAATCATTTTTTGTATTTGTGAATAAAGTTTGTATTTTTTCTAAAAAACATTATTGTGTGTTAATTGAACCCCATACCCTGTAGGTCCTCTGTTTACCTATGTACATGCTCAATGTAGTACATTCAGTAATATATATATTCAGTTTAAGTGTGTGAAAGATAGATACAGGAGGTCCTTCTTGCCAACTGCTGTAGTCTTTCTTGCCAACTGCTGTGTTTTTCACAGCCTTTGGCTCCAGGCCTAACATGGACTTTCGTGTGCGAGACCAGTCATGGATCTTGCAACCAAATGAAGTTTTTAAAGAGGATCTAAATTTGCTTTTAGATTGTAATGGTAAAGACATGAGAGAGCTTACCAGTAGACTTAAAGCACTACTTAAACAGACGACAAAAATATGGTGGAATAAAGCCTTCCTTGATAGATATCTGAGTAAGGGCTTGATTCCAAGGGGCCTTAGAATTCAGGTATTCCCTTCCTTCCCTACTGATGAGGAAAATTTTAAAGATAAATGGGAACAGCTCTCCACAACCTGCTCACGGGGTTATATGGACCTTCTGATTCAGTCGAATCACATCACCCTGGGGACAATAGAGAAGGAAATAGAGGAGATACAAATGGCCCTCAAAAAAGACCTATCTAGTGAGGCATTAGACAAATTGAATGCTGATCTAGATGTAGATTTAAGAGAGATAATAATGATTATCAACAAGGCAGAGTGTATAAGTGGAGACATGGAAGATCACGCCCAGGGTCCCGATCTAGATCAGGGTCTATATAATCTCAGACCTCCAATGATGAACACACAGGTATTAGATGGAATGGGGATATAATGAATAGATAAGATGTAAGTCTCCCTCGGAGGAACAGAGAAAGGCAAGCAGCGAAACGCAAGACCCCATCCCCCTACCAAGGAGGGAAAAAAATCTAAGAATTTGGAGGTAATCAATTTATCAACACATATCCTCTCTGACACACAATGCGATATCCTTAATAAGGGACTTACGTTTTCCCAGAGTAATTCATTTGATTTTTTTACAGCGCTAAAACATCTTTATTTGTTCTCACGTAAGCTGATCTTGAAAAAACTTCACGGTAGGGGTGAAATTGACGTTGGCCTTAATAGCATGATGGAAAAAGAAGCATTGTTAGCCCTGGAAGAATTACTACAAGAACAAATTCCCTTTGAACAAGGTGGGTTGTTCCTATATCAACAAGGACCCTCCCCTGTCCCTCTGCCCACAAGTTGAGATTTTTACCAAGCTTGTGATGGAAGACTTTAAACAAATCTCCATCAACAAAAAACACGACAACTTGACAGCCACTCAGCGGGTGGCTTTCAATGAATTACAATCATTTGATGATGTGGTGTATAAAGCAGCGGACAAGGGGGGGGACATTGTGATTTGGCCAATCAAATTATACGAGAGAGAAGCATTTCGCCAGTTGAGCGACAAGGAGACATATCGGAAACTTACATACAACCCGATATGCTCCTTTTCCTCTGAACTGGATAAGATTCTAAGTACAGCTTTGGACAAAGGGATAATTCCTAAAAAGGTGTTTGATGGCCTTACAGAAAAATACCCCAGAATCCCCAGTTTTTATCTCCTTCCTAAGGTCCATAAAAGCCTGGTAGATCCACCAGGTCGACCGATAGTGTCGGGGATTGGGGGGCTATGTGACCCGGTATGTAGGTTCATTGATTTCTATTTGAAGCCATTAGTTGAATGCTTACCCTCATACGTGAAAGACACCACCGATGTACTCATAAGAATAGATGGAATATCCTTGGAGGCAGATATGTTCCTAGTTACAACTGATGTGGAGTCATTATATACGAGTATTCGACACCAGGATGGGGTTAATGCGGTCCGCTTCTTCTTGGGAATGAGCAACTGGGACAGCCAGGTCTGTGATTTGGTTGTTGAACTATTGGAATACATTCTTACCCACAACCTGTTTGTCTTCAAGGATGCCTTTTATGTTCAAAAGCAAGGCACTGCCATGGGTACGACGTGCGCGCCGTCATATGCAAACCTGTTCCTTGGCTTTTGGGAGAGACAGGTTGTGCATGGTGACAACGCCCGTGCCGCTGACCATCTGCAGTGCTGACTGCGCTATATTGATGATGTGTTCATCATCTGGCAAGGCACAGAAATACAACTGATTAGCTTCATGCAGGAACTAAATGTTAATACCCTGAACATAAAACTCACCTACATCCTTGATAGACAAAGGGTGGACTTTTTAGATGTGTCCATCGAGTCCGACGAGGAGGGAATACTACAGACTGATGTCTTTAGGAAAGAGACGTCGGTCAATTCCCTCCTGCATGCTACCTCGGCACATGTATACTCCACTGTTAAGGCTGTCCCGGTTGGTCAATTTCTGAGGATGAAGCGGATCTGCTCCTCTGAGACAAAATTTGAGAACCAATCACGAGACTTACAAGAAAGATTTAGAGAGAGAGGCTATAGTCAGAGATGCATCAAGCAGGGGTATAGTCGGGCCAAAAAAATGGAACGAAAACAACTATTGCACCCGACAGGAACTAAAAAGAAAGATGTGGCTAACAATAAGATCAGATTTATTTCCACCTATAATAACCAGTGGCAAACAATGAGAACCATACTACAAAAACATTGGCCCATTTTACAGTTGGAACTGACTCTGACGACAGCCCTACCACCAAACCCTCAGATGACGGCGAGAAGGAGCAAAAATCTTAAGGACATGTTAATTTCAAGTAACTATATATCAAAACAGCCGAACCCCTTCTCAACAAGAGGTCCAGTTCAAGGCTGCTTTCCATGCGGGGATTGCGTGGCGTGCCCCAATGTATCACAAACATATTTTTTATTACATCAAAAATGGACGGCGGTTTAAAATCTTACACTACATTTCATGTAGCACAACTCATGTCATCTACTATGCGACATACCCAAAGGTCTATGTAGGCCTAACCTCTAGACAACTGAGAATGCGCATTCAGGAGCATGTATGGGACATAATCGCCGCAAAGGAGATCAATGACCTAACACTACTGAAGACGGTTCCTAAACACTTCAAATTACATCATGGGTGTGACCCCAAAACGTTTTTGGCATGGGGTATAGATAGGATACATTGTGGTGTCAGAGGTGGAGATGCGAAGATGATGCTTGCACAGAAGGAATGTAGGTGGATTGTCACCCTGGGAACTATGACTCCACATGGTCTCAATGAGAAATTAAGTTTTGCTGCCTTTTTATAAGGCTGCTTTTGTCCTTTGCCGAAATATAATTGGTTATAAGTTCCTCTGTCTGCTGTTTTTATTATGTGTTATTAACTGTTTGTTTTATACTTATGTCCAGATTCCGTTAGAGGATTTGTATAGTGTCCGATTCTCGGGTGTCTTCGAAGACGCATTAAGTACGAGGAGTCATCAGATACGCTCTTTGATCATCTAGCAACATTTTTATAACAAGAGACTTTTTTCCTCGGTATCTATTATGTCTCTCAAATGTAACCATCATGTCCGATTTTTTGTAATTTGACAACTGTTTTTTCTTGGTTATCATATTTCCCACGGTTAATACACATTTCTTATTCTTGTGGGTTTAATGCTTTTTTATAGTTTGCGTCCTCTCTACATGGTATCCATGTACTTAACTCACGTTTTTTGTTTCCTATTAATATATTTTTTATTATATTTTTTTGTTCGTTGCTTTTGGTCTGTATTTAGTGTACTATTCACTTTTTCGCGATCTATGTATATTTGACACTTTTTTGCACGGTAGTGCTACTTCCTGTGTATATAATTACACTTTATCATTGATATAAAAACTTTTTTTTAGTTTATATTGATATTACTTCTGATATATACTTTATATGTATTTGGTTGACTAACTATGAAAAATTTTCTTCTGTCATCACGTCTTTATATTGCTATTCTGATATAATTAGGGGATTTACTTTGGCATGTACTTGATTTATAATACACTACACCATTAGACTAAATGGATACATACATACTCACGGTAGTATTCTTTTCCCTGGGGTTGCGCATGTTGTGGTGAGACTGAGGGCCCGCTCCGTTCTCCTCTCGTCTATACACGGGCGCTGCGTCTGCGCTGTCTCCCTAGAGATGCGTCCTCGGAGACGCGCAGGCGCAGTGCGGGTGTGACGACAGGCGACAGAGATCTCGTGGCCTCAGGTATAATCACGCGCATGCGCCAGAGACCGGACAATGGGATACACCGGAACACACCCGCTGATCACTGTTGGACAAATAAAGTCTATCTTATCTTAACTTATCTTATCTGCTCAACCAGTGCTGCAAATCTGCCAGAGCCACCACCTCAGACTGGAACATGACGGTGGCGGTGACTGCCTGAGGTTTAGACAGCTGGATGACATGTAGATGATCCCAGATCGCGTGCTCCTTTGTATCGTTATAAATATTCTAGAATAAATCTAGACTATATTGCAGCTTGAAACTGATGTCATAATTCCTGCTGGAGGGAACGTGGATCAGAGCGAACACCTCAGAAGCTTTAAACTTCATAAACTCCTTCAACAAAACTTTCCCATCGTAGAGTCTAGAGGAGAGGTTTTCCTCTGGTCCGGAGTACCTGATTCTGATCGCGTTCCTCCTCTGAGATATGGGGCTAGTCTGTCTTGTGATGCTGGAGAACAGTCTCCTGTACTGAGGTCTGTCAGCAGGTGGGTCAGGACTGGACCTCTCCTCAGCTGATTGTTCTGCAGATCCTCCTGTGTCTGCTCCTGATCGCTGTGTAACCTGCACTTCATCCACTGACACTGTGGACGGCTGAGAATCCAGAACACGGTCTGCAATGTCCGCCTTAGTCTGTGCCGCTAGTTCAACAGATATTAGATTGTTACTCACCGTGCTGAGCGAGGTCTCATTTACAATGTCAGTATATGTGGCACTTTCTTGTGCACTCACAGGAGTGCCACTCACATTCACTTCATCTGTACTGCCCATAGAGTCTACTGCAGTTAACCCCTCATCAGCTGGCACATATTTCTCTGCACCCCTTGTAGAGTATGGCATCGGGACAGCCTACCATAGCCATCTATTTTGCCTCTTCGTTCCATGGTGCTGCTGGATCTTCGTCCTGTAGGTTTTCTGTCGGTGAAGTTCATCACTGAGATGAGCTGGAAGGTGACATCATGGCAGTGATTCAGGAATCCAGTGTAAAGAAAAGTCCCTTCAGTTTTGGCATTGGACGTTCTAAGCCTTTGTCTGGAGAAAAATAAAAAAGACTAATGGAAAGTAATAGTTGGGCCGGTCTGAGCCGAGCGTTCAGCTAAGATTCTCTCCTCGATGCAAATCCTCTGCTTCCGCCCACTGTCTTTTGACGTTAGGCGGTGCAGGTGCCTAGTCTACAGAGACGTCTTTTGGCGTCGCTGTAGATTAGGCTGATGAGCGCTCATGTGAGCGCTCATCCTCTAAGCAGGAGCTGTAACTAACAGCTCCTGATCCTAGAGAAGCCTCCTGAACACAGCTGGGGTCGGAAAACATTCGGACCCCAGCTGTTTAACCCTTTGATTGCCGCGGTCCGTGACCGCGGCATGATCAAAGGGAATTCCCCTCTTTGATTGCATCACCGGGATTCCAGTGATGCGATCAAACACCAGGGAATCCCTCTGCAGTCAGCCCTGGGGACCTACAAAGGACCCCAGGGCTGTCTGTTCCGTTTGCCTGCTGTTCGGGCACACTATGTGCTGCCCGATCAGCAGCCTGTGTCATAGTGACACAGTGTAATGTATTAGCATACAGGAGTATGCTAATACATTACAAGTAAAAAATAAAGTTATAAATAAAGTTATCCCTTGATGTGATTAAAAAAAAAAGTAACAAAAAAATAAATAAATAAAAAACAGTCCCAAAAAAAGCCATTATTTTGCATAAAATACATTTTATTGCCCCTACACTAAATAAAAACAAAAAACCTACACATTTTATGTATCTACACGACCGTAATAACCTGAAGAATTAATCTAATAGGTTATTTAGCGTGAAACGTGAACGGGATAAAAAATAAACAAGAAAAACAATGTCGAGAATCGCTTTTTCCTATTTTCACACCGTAAAAAAAAATACTATTTCTCTCGCATAAAACAAGGCCTCATACAGACACATTAATGAAAAAATTAAAAAGTTATGGCTGCTGAAAGGCAGAGAGGCAAAAACAGAAATATTTAGCTGGTCATTAAGGTGTTTTCAGGCCCGGTCATTAAGGGGTTAAGACTAGAAAATAAATGTACTTTTTCGGTCCTTACCTTGAGTGCAATGAAACCACAGCAGGAAATGTGATCTGAATTATACATAAAAATCTTTGCATAGTGAATAAAATAAATAAAAAACAGGTTTCAAATTCAGTGCTGATTAATTTCTTATATCTTTATAACAGCCTGAGCTGCATTTTCCTGATACAGAGTTCCAAATCCCCTGCATAGATATAGAGGTATTATATATAACTCTGGCTGATTCATTTTCTAATATATTTTCATGAGAGTTGACGCTCCATTTTTCTGATACAGAGCTCCAAATCCCCAGCCTAGTATGAAATAATAAAATACTCGCTTCCTGCAGTATCACTAGGGGGAGCTTAGGAGTTTACTTTTTGTATATTGAACTTTATAAAACTGTATGCAGTCAGCCCCTAAACTCCCCCTTGTGGTGGCTACAGGCAGCGAGTATTTTAGTATTTAGCTCTTTGTTTTTGGAACTCTGTATCAGGAAAATGGAGCTCCAACCGCTATTAAGGTATATTAACAAATTATTCAGCACAGAATTTTAGACCTAAAAACTTCTTACTCCATCTTATTCTGAAATACCCATTTTATTGATTTGTTTCCATTTGTCCAATATAATTTAATTCTGCGTGACTCCGCTACCCAGCACCCCCGTCCAAGTAATCAGTCCCTACCCATGTTATAGAGCAGGAAAAGCTGAGCAGGCTTTTGAGGCAAAATTCTTGAGTTAAATTCATGCCCCTCTTGGCTCATGAGTCCAGTGGGCGGTGCTTACTCAATGATTGACAGCCTTCCCTGTGAGATTGTGCATACAGACAGAGCTGTCAATCTTTGAGTTGGACCACCCACTGGTCTCATGAGGGAGCAGTATGTGAACAGCCTAATAAGGTGTGTGAGGATGTGCCACATCTGAATGGAAACCATGGGACGCAACCACTTTGGAGAGACAGTTTATTGATGACGTTCGTTAGTATAGATGGATTGGTGCGCTGTCTGATGTTATAGGAGAGGTCCGTGCCGGTCACTGATAGTGTCAGCTCCGCTATTGGTGGTTTATTTCAGTCTCTCCCGCTCTCTCCTCAGCCGCCATGTTGTCCTGCAATAAAAACAGGTTTAGTTATAGAGCAGAAGAATTTGTGTATTAGACAGAAGATAAAGACACGTGAGGAGGTTATAGCAACACTTTATATAGAGAGGACGAGGAGGGCAATGAAACAGGAATAAATCTACTCTTGCAATGTCTTATATTGAGGTTCAGTATCTGCCTAAAAGAGGACAACACTTACCTGATGGAGGAACAGGACGGGACTGTGAAGAAGTCCTCGTGTTATATAAGAAGCTCTGGGCACTTGTCTCCAGACAGAGATCTGTAATACAGCAGATATGGGACAGTATGAGGAGGGGGTGTAAGATGTCGGCTGTTTTCCCCCCATTGGGGGTAAAATCTGTGATGTAATAAGGTATAAATATCACCTGGAGCGTCCACAGAGTACGCCATTCCCACATCTCCCAAAGACCTGCCAGCCGCATGGATTATGGGGCAGCAGTAGGGGGTGCAGGCAGCAATGCTCTCTGATATGGATCCTATAGAGTGGATGGTATGACTCCAGGAACAAGAGAGCGATGGTGAAATCCGGACACAAGGAGCGGAGCTGATGGTCTTGGAGAAGGAAGTAGATGACGATGTTACTGAAATGTGGAGGACATATATTTAGCGTGGAATAATCAGACAATGTCATGGGCGAAGGTTTGAGGTAATAATCTGGTGATGCTGGAAATGTGGTAAATACCTGAGAGTCGGAGGAAAGATGCCATGATGGAAGCAGCTGATGGAATCGCTGAATGTTCTGGGGAAACAGATGATGGTTCTGGAAAGATGATGAGATTTTGGGGAGAAGCATTTCTGATGTAATTTGTGGTGGTGATACAGGAGGTGTCTGGCTGAGCTGATTTATCTTCAGATGGTCTTAGGGAAGGTGTCATGGTCCAGGGAGGGGATATGTATTGGCCTTGGTGTTTTTTATGGCGGCTTCTGTGGGCTCTTCCACCTGTCGCTGACATAAGAGAAGCCACAGAACAACTTCTCATCCTCTGTTGTTATTGGGGGTTTTCGAGCTTCAGTGCTGGACATCACCTGGTGGAATTCAATACGTTCACTGGTGACCATAACTGGGGCCTAGACATAGGAAACATAAAAATCACTTATAATCAATCAAGCAATCAAATTATTAATGAACCAATTAACTCAAATTAGTCATCAGTTGCAGAATTTGAATCTTATTCACTGTAATTCCATCTATTTACCCCTAGGGGGAGACTGTAAAGACAAGGGTAACATGACGGTATGACTGCTGTGTACTTACAGGTGACATTTGAAATGGCGGACGTGATCTTCCCGCCTCTAATTCCACCCAGTTAATGGGCCAGAAGAACGGATGTCTCTTTAAGTTGTAACACATGACCTGTCTCATCATGGGGGACTTATGACTATAAACACACATGACGGAGTTTATCACTGGTCAGGAGATGGTTTTTGGTGGAGTTCCCCTGTAATATACGGCATATCATGTCCCTTTCGTATATGATCTCCCTGCCCCCCAGCTATGCCTGTATATACTCACTCTATCAATCATGTCCCGGATTTTATCATCGATGTTCTTGGGATAATGAGGTTCGTCATAGATCACCGACCTCTCGATCTTCAGAGACTCTTGGCCGGCATAAAACGGGTAGGACCCTGTGGCCATTTCATAGAATACTACCCCGAAAGAGAACAGGTCGACCATGTAGTTGTAAAATTGTTTACGAAGGATCTATGGAAATATCAGGTTAGAAGGATCAGAGGAATGTTCTGACGGGTCTGCGATGCCACTAACTCCATGACCGTGAGCGAGGTCAAGAACGCCCCGCAGTTGGAAGAGGATTAGTGTAACTATAGGGAGCGCTGATAGAGGAGAGAGGAGAAGTCAGTGGACACGTTGTCTGCGCTCACCTCAGGGGCCATGTAGCCCAGAGTTATGGCAAACTCTCGGATCTTCTGAAAGCCAATGACGTTCGTGGCACCGAGGCCGAAATCCGCGATCTTGGCGTGTCCATCGCTGTCCAGGAGGATGTTGTCTGGTTTAATATCCCTGTGAAGAGAGAGAGTGTCAGCTCTGTGGGTCAGACATGGATCAGCCCCGGCGCTTGGATTGCTGCAGGGGGAGGCTGCACAGAGATCACCACTAAACACTAAGGAGAAACAGTCAATGATTTCTTACCGGTGAATAATCCCCCTGCTGTGGAGAAACTGCAGACCACTTAGGATTTCTGCTGCAAGGAACCTGGGGATGAAGAACGTAAAGAGTGTAAACCCTGAAGACATGCTGACTATGAGGAGATGTTATAGTCAGGATGGTGGGCAGGTATACATTTTATATGGAGACTGTACGACCACCATCACTATATAGGAAGGATCATGTAATACTCTCATCTATAAGGACTAATAGTGGGATAATCACCTACACACAATACCACACGTCATCATCGTCTTACCTGGTAGTACGGATGTCAAGTGGGGTTCTGTCATTTATAAATCTGTTTAGGTCTCCACCGCTTAGGTATTCCATGACAAAGAAGGCAAAGTCCTGTGTGATAGCAGAGAACAGGATCAGTAAACAGCATCTCCATCGTGTCCCATTCTGTAACATGGTACCAGGGTATATGTGGATGGGTCATGGATGGAAGCTGAGGAGCCTCTTACCGCTGTCTGGAAGGTGCCATAGGCATGGGTAAACAATGTTCTCCCTCCAGTGATCTCCAAGATTTCTCTCTCTCTATGCGGATGGTGTCTCTTGACTCCAGTAGTTCTCTCTTTCTGACCATCTTGACTGCCAGGCGATGTCCGCTGACAGTATGTGTCGCCAGCATTACCTTCCCATAACTGCCTTCTCCAAGTTTCTGATGGAAGGTAAAGTTCTCCAGGGCCAAAGAGGCGGTCGCAATGTCTGAGGGGGCGGCTGTCTGGGTCCCACTGACTCCTGAAAGATAAATCAGATTTATTATCTCCAAATAAACCTGAAATGTCTCCTCTTAATCCTTATAATATTTCGAGACAATCATGACACAAGAATCGTCCAGTATAATAAAGTGTAAACTTGTACGGAACCGATTTATGTTGTCAAAAATCAATGTATAAAATATATGGACTTCTATAGAAATAAACAACATAAATTGCAACCTTCATCAGGACTTTGTCTCCAGCAGTGCCCAGGAGTGAAGAAGACTGCAGAAGCGTGGAAAGGTAATTTATGAGGACATGGGGCACCCTGGAGATCTCCCTGCTCTTCTGTGAGTCCAGGAGATCTCCCCGTTTTCCGGGAGTCTCCGGTACTTTCCAGGAGAGTTGGCAAGTATAGTTTATACATTGCTCTATTTCTAACCCTCTAGATTTCCATTCTATGGTGACTTACCTGGTGTTTCTTGAGAAGTGGAGTCACAACCCTCAAGCCTTCTTTTGCTGGTGGCCTTAGTGTCAGATGTTTTCTGTATTTTTAAATCTTCTTTATCACTGTGTTGCTCACCAGGTCTTTTCTTCCTCATCTGAGCAGATAGATGTTTGGAGATGGATGGTTGAGGCTCCATCTCAGGTTTGGCGGTCGGGCTGGACCCCTCACCTGCACTGCTGCTCTTTCTTGGTCTTTTCTTGTTGACCTCATTGACTTTGCTCTCATCCGTTTCCTCTCTGGGTCTCTTGGACGCCGCAGGTTTGGAGGTGATGTCCTTTCCACTCTCACCTTCCACCATTCTCCCTCTCTTATTTGGGGCCTCATCTTTGTTCTTAGATGAGGTCTTCCCTCTTTTTTCCCCCTTTTTTTAGTTTCCTTCACAGGAAGCCCTGCAGATGTCACGCAGGGCTCCTCTCTGTCCTGAGCAGATTCCTCCTGTACGATGTTCTGAGGAACTTCACTGCTGTCGGATGGAGGTTCCTCCATACGTCTCCTTTTATTACTCTTCTCATTCTCCTTACTACGCTTCCTCTTGCTTTTTCGTCCCATGATTTCAATATATATAAATTATCAGTAATATCAGTCAGTGATTCGCTAAGTAATCAACAGTCGCCTTTACTCTTCAACAGGTGAAGAAAAAGGTGATGAAATTGAGGTTTCTGAGCTCTTAAGCCAAGAACCCTGTGATATCACAAAGCAGCATGACATCATCCGATTCCATAGGGCACCATAAGCAGCATTGTAACATCAGCAGCCTCACTGTATGTCAGTTTATCTTCCAGTATTTGTGTTAAGGATCTGCCAGGCACAGCTTCTGTATCCACGCCCATAGGTAATCAGTCTGCACCTGCTTCTATGTCTGTGAGACTGACTCCATCTTCCACCACTCAGGATGGCAGGCTTAGGAGTGGGAGAGCCTATCATAGCCTGGCCAGACGGAGCTAGCTCCCGCCCTCTGTCTATTTATACCTGCCTTTCCTGTTCCTCCTTGCTTGTGATTCTTCTCGTTTTGTTTCCTGGCCCTGCTGCAGCTTCTTGTCCCATTTGACCCTGCTTCATATTGACCCTGGCTTACTGACTACTCTCCTGCTCTGCGTTTGGTACCTCGTACACTCCTGGTTTGACTCGGCTTGTTCACTACTCTCCTGCTCTGCGTTTTGTACCTCGTACACTCCTGGTTTGACTCGGCTCGTTCACCACTCTTGTTGCTCACGGTGTTGCCGTGGGCAACTGCCCCTTTTCCCTTGCTTGTGTACCCTTGTCTGTTTGTCTGTCGTGCACTTATTGAGCGTAGGGACCGTCGCCCAGTTGTACCCCATCGCCTAGGGCGGGTCGTTGCAAGTAGGCAGGGACTGAGTGGTGGGTAGATTAGGGCTCACTTGTCTGTTTCCTTACCCCCATCATTACAATTTGGGAAAATTAATCAACATATGAAAGTATCTTAGAAATAAAATTAAACTCCATCCATTATCCCAATGGTTTATGGTTGGAAATTTAGATTTCTTCATCACTCGAGTTGTGGGATGATGGATGTATCTCCCCATCATCCACCATCATGTGTGAGACAGTCTCAGAGAACCACACAGCTCTTCATGCCCTGTCATGTAATGTTACTGAAGTTCCTTATAGAATAGTCTATGTACCTAAGACTATTACATATGATACGATACCTCTGAAGTCTTTGAAAAAGGACCTTTCTAAACTTTAAGCCCTCCCTAGTAATGGCCATGATTATATATGAATATACTGCTACATTGCCATGTTGGGTCCATATAAACTGTCCATACATTGCCATAAGGCACGCACTTACTGTATACAATGTGTGGATAGTATACACAGTCCCAGGTCGTGGCATACATTTTACGAATACAAACGGCATACTAAATTGCTGGGCTGCCAAACTTTTACCAGTCATAAAGTCCCAAACAGTACGCACACATACTTTGTCCACATAGAGTAAAATGGGGCCCACATATAGGTATATTGTAGTGTCCGGATACGTTGCCCACTTAGTCATACAGTGCCTGAATATTGCCATACTATGCTCACAGAGTGCCCATAGTGCCATATTAGTCCAAAATAGTAAACATATATCTAAACCTATTTTGTGTCATACTGTCTGCTGAGCCAATGTATCTAATCCTATGTGTGATACTGTTAGCAGAGCCAATGTATCTAATCCTATCATGTATGATACTGTCTGCTGAGCCGCTGTATATAAGCCTATCATATGTGTTACTGTCTGCTGAGGCCCTGTATCCAGGGCCGGCCCTAGTATAGATGGCGCCCTGTGCGAAATGATCTTTCGGCGCCCCACCCCATCATTAAAAAAAAATGGCCCATAAAAAAATTATAATGCCCCTTTAGTGCCCCCCATACAGTATAATAATAATATTTAATAATATAATGTATTACAACCCCTTCAAGGACACAGTATTTTGTCCTCTAATTGTGCCCACAGTATTATGCCCCCTGTAGTACCCCTACACAGTATATTGTCCGCTTAGTGGCTCCCACACAGTATAATGCCCCCCTGTAGATTTTGCCATATAGCCTCCCTGTAGACAGTGCCATAATCCCCCACCTCCTTTTTGTAGACCGTGCCATACAGCCCCCCACACCTCCCCCTTGTAGACAGTACCATACAGTCCCCCATCTCCCCCTTGTAGATCGTGCCATACAGTCCCCGCACCTCCCCCTTGGAGACAGTGCCCCCAAACAAAAACAAAAATTGTACTCACCTAGGCCCCGTTCCCTTGACGAACTGAGCTGCTGCATGACGGGACGCTAGTACAGAGTTTCCTAACCTTTTCGGACTCGAGGCAGCACTGGAAAAACAAAATTTCCTCAGGGCCCCCCTACCAAAAATTGTTTTGAGAAAGACAGAAAACGGCTAAGAACAAGCACTGCACTCGTAGGGCATGTTCATACACGTTTTTTGTAAGGCAAAAAAAATCTGCCTCAAAATTCCTTCAGCAACTGACAGCGTTGTGTGACCTTTTTTATGTGTTTTTTCTTAAGCTGTTGAAGCGAATACAAAAGACGCAGGAAAAAAAGCTCCAAACAAGCGCCGCAGGAATTTTTTGTCTCCTATTAATTTCAATTGGAGGTCAGAGGTGGAAACCACTTGAAGACCATCAGCCCCCCACTCACAGAAAAATGACCATCAGCCCCCCACTCACAGTAAAATGACCATCAGCCCCCACTCACAGCAAAATGACCATCAGCCCACCACTCAGTAAAATGCCCATCAGACCCCCACTCACAGATTCCCCCTGTAGGTAGCGCCATACAGCCCCTTGTAGGTAGCGCCACACAGCCCCTTATAGGTAGCACCACACAGCCCCTTGTGGGTAGCGCCAGACAGCCCCTTGTGGGTAGTACCACAGAGCCCCCTTGTGGGTAGCACCACATAGCCCCTTGTAGGTAGCACCACACAGCCCCCTTGTGGGTAGCGCCAGACAGCCCCCTTTTAGGTAGCGCCACACAGCCCCCTTGTAGGTAGCGCCACACTGCCCCCTTGTAGGTAGCGCCACACAGCCCCTTGTAGATAGCGCCACACAGCCCCCTTGTAGATAGCGCCACACAGCCCCCTTGTAGATAGCGCCACACAGCCCCCTTGTAGATAGCGCCACACAGCCCCCTTGTAGATAGCGCCACACAGCCCCCTTGTAGATAGCATCACACAGCCCCCTGTAGAGTGTGCCACACAGCCCCCTGTAGGGAGGGCCACACAGCCCCCTGTAGGGAATGCCGCGCAGCCCCCTGTAGGGAGTGCCGCACAGCCCCCTGTAGGGAGTGCCGAGCAGTCCCCTGTAGGGAGTGCCGCACAGCCCCCTGGTAGGAAGTGTCGCAAAGACCCCTGGTAGGGAGTGCCACACAGCCCACAGCCCCCTAGTCTGAGTAAAGGATTAATCCTTTTAGCTAGATTAAATAAAAGTTATATCTTAGTTTATTTCCACACTTTTTTTTTGATACCCGGGAAAGCTGGGTATTTTGTGTGCTCCTGCACAGTTGTTTTTGTAGGTAGTGCCACACAGCCCACAGCCCCCCTGTAGATAGCAACCCCCCCTCTTTCCAGTAAAGATAGTGCCACCGTAGCTCCCTGAAGGAGCGGAATCCCCGTGTGGCCCCGATCCTGGTGCACTGCTTGATGCCTCTGTCCATATATGGACAGTGACATCAGGGAAAACTCCTGAAGCGGAATCCCCGGTCACAGCGTTACAGACACTATGACCGTCGATTCCACTCCAGGAGAAGCTCCTGACGTCTGTGTCCATGACGTCATTGGCTTCTCCTGGAGTGGAATCCCCGATCATAGAGTCTGCAATGCTGTGACCGGGGATTCCGCTTCAGGAGTTTTCCCTGATGTCACTGTCCATATATGGACAGAGGCTTCAAGCAGCGCTCCAGGACCGGAATCCCTGGCCACACGGGAATTCCGCTCCTTCAGGGAGCTACGGTGGCGCTATCCTGGAAGGGGGGGTTGATATCTACAGGGGGGCACTATAGCAGAGCAAGGGAGGTATCTCCTGCTCTGCTCTCTACTAGCACCGCTGTAGCTGAAGGGAGCTACAGTGGCACTAGTAGACAGCAGAGCAGGGAGATATCTCCCTGCTCTGCTATAGTGCCGTCGCTACCGCTATAGCAGCCACAGCAGCTGCTAGTGGTGCCACCGCCCTCATGCCCGGTGTCACCGCTAGCAGCCGCTATGGCTGCTACAGCGGTAGCGATGGCCACTAAGTGAGGAAGCGCCCGGGTGCGACTGCAGTTAGTGTGTGTATCCCCGCTGGTAGTTGCAACGGCGCGGGGATACACACACCCGCTGGCTCCCCTCTTGCCGTGTGGCGGCTGGCGCCCTGTGCAACCGCACTGGTCGAACATAGCTAAGGCCGATCATGCCTGTATCTAATCCTATAATGTGTGATACTATCATCTAAGATGTGTATCTTATCCTATTATGTGTCATACTATCTGATGAGCGATTGTATCTAAGCCTTTTATGTGTGAAACTATCTACAGAGTGACTGTATCTAATCCTATCATGTGTGATACTGTGGGTGCATAAAACCTCAGTCACACTACCGGCAGAATGTAAGTGGAATCCGCGTCTAAACCCTGATAGACTCCTGAACGTGTGAACATGGCCTTAAGGTTATTATGCTGTGGCTGCCACTGTTATGGTGGGGCACCGTCGCTATCACTGTTCTGAGGAAGCCATGATTGGCTATGTTATAGGGACCCTGTCGTTGCACTGTTATGGTGGTCCTAAGGTTGCGGGGGCACTGCTGCTCCGCTGGGAGCACTGTGATTGGCTGTGATATCCGGACACTGTGGCTGGCACTTCTATTGAGGCCCCGTGTTTGCCACTGTTATGAGGGTATCACACTGGCACTGTAACGGTAGGGACATCGTAGCATTTGAATATAGGACATGGAAAAAAGACATTATGCTTCTTGAGGAAGGAGTATAACTCCTATGGTTATAAAGGTGATCAGTAAAGGTATGTTCACACAGCCTATTTTCGGACGTTTTTCGGCCCGTAAACGCCCCAAAAAACGGCTGAAAAATCGGAAGCAAAACGCCTACAAACATCTTCCCATTGATTTCAATGGAAAATACGGCGTTCTGTTCCAACGGGGCTTTATTTTACGCCTCATTTTCAAATAACGGCACGTAAAAAGATGCCCCGTAAAAAGAAGTGCATGTCACTTCTCGAGCCGTGTTTCATTGTCTCAATGGAAAAACAACTAAAAAAACGGCCGTAAAAAACGCTGCAGAAAACGCTAGTTGCTTAAAAAATGGCTGAAAATCAGGGGCTGTTTCCCCCTGAAAACAGCTCCATATTTACAGCCGTTTTTTGTTAAGCGTGTGAACATAGCCTGATACATTATATCGAGCAATTATAAAGATTTAAAGAGAAATAAAAAAAACACTTTATTAATATTGGTGTCGTCATTTATATCAAAACTAGAATGGGGACCAGATTTTATTCTTTTAGGCCCCATGCACACGAACGTGTTTTTGCATCCGCAATTCCCCCGAAAATCCACGGGAGAATTGCAGACCCATTCATTTCTATGGGCCCATACACACTATACGTGTTTTCACGGGTCCCCGCATGTCCGCAAATCCGTGCCGCACAAACTCAGGACATGTCTTATTACGACCCGCAAATTCGATGCGGACATGCCCATAGAAGTCAATGGGCCCGTGGAAAATGCAGGTACACCTCCGTGTGTCAACCGCAGTTTGCGGATTTGCGGAAGTGTTGCTAGGCGACGACCGGGAATGAGTTCTGTCGTCATCCTGTTTTACCTAGGCTTTTTTTTTTTATCCGCATTTTGCGCATTACATACGGATGAACTGCGGATTACATACGGATGAACTGCGGAGGACATTTCACGGAACACGGTCCTGGAATTTGCGGACCAGAAAAACACTACGGTCGTGTGCATGAGGCCTTACTCTCTTCCCTCACAAATGATATAGTGTTAGGTCTCCGCCAAAATGGCGGCCGCCACAATCTAGAGACATATGTCAATACACTTATTCTCCCATGTATACTCTAGCAGCGCCTGTTCTTCATTCACATTCCAGGCGGTGACGTAATTTCCGCACAGTGAGGGTGTCTCCGGCCGGGGGATGAGGCTGGACCTGTAAACGGTGTTGGGGGCGGCCTGGGGCCAGGTACTGCTGCTACTGAGGGCCGAGGTGAGGATTTGGGGCCTAGGCCTCATCATCATGGTATATTTTGTATTATATCTACCTGTATAGCCTAAGGGTGACCCATGCATCACCATATGACATGTACTTTATATGGGGATGCCGTTGTCATCACTATGTATGAGATATATATTATCTGCATAATTTATATATATCACTGTCCTGGGCTTCTAGCAGCAGAGGGTAAGACTACACCAGGGGTCTCAAACTCGGCCGGGTAAGTGGGCCGCATATAGAAAAAATGGGAAGTTGACGGGCCGCATTACTTTCAAATTTGATACAATACAAAATTATTGTTAATCAATTAGTTATTTGAACTACTATAATACTATATTACTATAATAATAATACTACATTACTATAATAATAGCGCTAGGTTTAAAATTTGAGATATTTCTCCACGTGCTTATTTCAACAATCCAGCTTTCCAGTTTAAGTGTCGCTAAATGCAGTCCGGCGGCTCAGTTAGCACACATGTCAAGATTGGGCAGCCCCTTTTTAGATAGTGCCGCAGTGCCCTCTGTGGATGCTGCCGCAGTGCCCTCTGTGGATGCTGCCGCAGTGCCCTCTGTGGATAATGCAACTCACCCCTAGATAAGGCCACAGTGCCCTCTGTAGATAAGGCCACAGTGCCCTCTGTAGATAAGGCCACAGTGCCCTCTGTAGATAAGGCCACAGTGCCCTCTGTAGATAAGGCCACAGTGCCCTCTGTAGATAAGGCCACAGTGCCCTCTGTAGATAAGGCCACAGTGCCCTCTGTAGATAATGCCAGTGTCCTCTTCAGATACTGTCACACACCCACTTGTAGATAACGCCACAGTGCCCTCTGTAGAGGCTGCCACAGTGCCCTCTGTAGAGGCTGCCACAGTGCCCTCTGTAGAGGCTGCCAAAGTGCCCTCTGTAGAGGCTGCCAAAGTGCCCTCTGTAGAGGCTGCCCCAGTGCCCTCTGTAGAGGCTGCCCCAGTGCCCTCTGTAGAGGCTGCCCCAGTGATGTCAGGGGCTTGCCCAGAGCTGGAGTCCCAGGCAGAGCGCTAGTAGGCTCTTCCTGGGACTCCAGCTGTGCTCCTGACATGACTGGGACTCCTGCTCTGGGGAAGCCCCTGACATCATTGTCGATGTATGGACAGCGATGTCAGAGGCTTCCCCAGAGTCCCGGAGCAGAGCCGATAATAGCGCTCTGCCCGGGACTCCGCTCTGGGGAAGACCCTGACACACTGTCCATATATGGGCAGCGATGTCAGGGAATTCCACAGAGTCCCGGAGCAGAGCCGACACCAGCGCTCTGCTCGAAACTCCGGCTCTGGGGAAGCCCCAGACATCGCTGTTCATATGTGGACAGCGATGTCAGGGAATTCCACAGAGTCCAGGAGCAGAGCCGACACCAGCGCTCTGCTCAGCTCTGGGCAAGACCCTGACACACTGTCCATATATGGGCAGCGATGTCAGGGAATTCCACAGAGTCCCGGAGCAGAGCCTGTACTAGCGCTCTGCCCGGGACTCCGGCTCTGGGGAAGCCCCAGACATCGCTGTTCATATGTGGACAGCGATGTCAGGGAATTCCACAGAGTCCCGGAGCAGAGCCGACACCAGCGCTCTGCTCGGGACTCCGGCTCTGGGGAAGCCCCAGACATCACTGTTCATATGTGGACAGCGATGTCAGGGAATTCCAGAGTCTCAGAGCAGAGCCGATACTAGCGGCTCTGTGTCCCGCGGGCCGCAGGTGACAGCCCCAGGGGCCGCATGCTTGAGACCCCTGGACTACACCATGATGGTGTCTTCTGGTAAATGTCATCGCAACCCATAGTAAAGCGTCAATGCGTCCGCCAAAAGTTGCAGTTGACGGCATAGAAACGTCACTCTTCATAGACGTCAATGAAAGCATTGGTGTCAGGGGATAACGTAACATTCCAGTGTGTAGCGAAACACAACCATACGACATCCTGGTAATTTGTCTATAAATAGTGACAAATTAAAATTAAAGGGGAACCCTAGAAAAACACAACCCTGGTGCTGAAATGGGACCGGCCTTTCTAGCAGGGGTGCTCTTCTTTGTTATGAACACACCCCAATACACCCGATTGATAGAGTGAAGTGGCAGCGGTGCGAGGTAAGAGCCGTCGTCTCCGCTCCTCTTTCTCTGTTGGCCACGTGGTAAATGCATCAGCCTGGAGTCCCGTTGAGGATTGTCTAGACTGAATACAATTGTAACAAACACTCAGCTGTGAGAAGCAATTAGCTTGCCTTTCACTGACTGCAAGCAGAGATCTTTAAAATAATGTAAAATCGAAACATAACTTTTCATCATTCAACGGTTAGGCTTCATTTACATAACACTAAAAAAATCCCTTTAACCCCTTAACGATATATCCAGCGCAATGATCTCTTGGGTACTGCCGGTGTACCCTCGAGATCAGCAGCAGGAGGGTGGCTGTTATACACTGCCGTGCCCCGATCCCTCTTTAGATGTTGCGGCTGCTATTGAGGGTGCTTCCTCTGTTACTGGGAGCTGATGGGTTACCACAGTCCTGGCCCAAGTCTTGTATAAGCATCTGCTGATCAGGCCATGTATCCCAAAGTATTATGTGAGCGATCAAATGATCGGTGCTTCAACTCCGCTAGTGGAAGAAAAAGTAAAGTTTAGTTTATTAGTAATAATAATAATAAAAAAATTTAAAACAAGCCCCGAAATACATAAAGGAACCCCTTTTTTCACCCCAATTGTTTTTTTTAATTAGTTACCATAATAAATTTGGTACCGCTGCCATCGAAACGACCCGTAGAAGAAAGTTAACTCACATTTTATACCGCATTGCAGAAAAAAAAAAACAATGGTGGTTTTCGTTTTTTTTTTTTTTATCCATTCCCACATTAAAAAATGTATAAAAATTAGAACCCCAACATGGTACCAATAAAAACTACAACCCATCCTGCAAAAAACAAGCTGTCATATGTCAATGGGAAAATAAAAAAGTTATGGCTCTTTGAATGTGACGATATAAAACGCAAAATAAATTGCTCGGTGCTTTAAGAGGTTAAAGTGTAATTCCCCTTTAAGAACGCACTGGGTGAGGAGAATGTAGTTCGTGATGGTATTTTTTTTCGTTCTTGCCTCTGGTAGGATGAGATTAGGTATAGATAAGATTGTGCGTCCATCATGTGATCAATGTCTGTTTCCATCCTGGCAGCAGCGCAGGATCAGGGATGGAGGGTCCATTATGTGCGCCTCGGTCAGGTAAAACACACGGGGTCCTGTCCTGATCCCCAGAATGAAGTCTAAACACCGCGTCTACTACATTGCGCTATTCTCCGTGGTGCTCCTGGACCTCATCGCCACAGGCATGTTCCAGTTTTGGCCTCACAGCATTGAACCGTCCGGTGACTGGATCCCAGAGAAGCGCAGCGTCCACGATGTGCCGGCCGTCAAGCTCTCGGAGAGCAGCCAGCTGCCTGAAAGAGGAGACCTGAGCTGTCGGATGCACACTTGCTTCGATGTATACCGCTGCGGCTTCAACCCTAAAAACAAGGTTAAAGTTTACATCTATCCCTTAAAGAAATACACAGATGAGTACGGGAACGCGGTGGGCAGTACCATCTCCCGGGAGTATAACGAGCTGCTGATTGCCGTTTCTTACAGCGACTTCTACACCGATGATGTCACCAGAGCTTGCCTTTTCCTGCCATCTATAGATGTGTTGAATGAAAATAACCTGCGGATTAAGCAGACCGCACAAGCCCTGGCCAAGCTGCACAGATAAGAGAAGGGTAGGGGGCACAATATTGATGGGGGGGGGGGGGGGTGTTACATTCGACAGCGAAGGTATATGGGATATCCTAAAATCGAGATGTGTATTGGAAGGAGGGACGGTTAACTTTTTTTTATGGCAAACAAGTAGGATGACCCATAGCAACGGTAACCATGACCGTGTTAAAGGGGTTGACACCTAGGACATGACACAATGCCCCTGTTGTCATACTCTCCTCTATGGCTAATAGAGGGGAACCCCTTCTCTATCATGTCCTAATAGGTCTACTCGTCAGGCGTTATTCTGAGTGGACCGTCTCTTCAAAGCAATGTCCACCGTTGAACACAGAGCTGCAAAATTCTATGACGATTAATATTATAACCTATATTCTGCAATTTAAAGGAGAACACGCACACACTTTTTATACTTATAAGTAAAGGGGCTGTTATACCCAAGATGCAATTCCCCCCCCTATATATAACGGGACAGTGTGCAATCCATAAACGTTTCTTAGCGGCATAGAGATTCAGATACTTGACACATGTTTTGTAATTGACTATAAGCTATTGTTTTCTGTCATCAGCCATGCAGACGCAAATGGGTCTGAACACCTCCTTATTGGTAGTTTTCCTGTTTTGCTGTATATTATATCTGTTTTTTTGCAAGCTGGATGACAACAAATTTATCCACAATTAAAGATACCACAGGGGTTATCATCCAGCTTTCCCAACGTTCAGTAATCCAGGAAAGCTCGGTGACAACCTCTTTGGTAGACAATAAGGGCCATTTTGGTGGCCAGACTGCTTTCCCACGACTCAATCTTCGCCAATTTCCAAAAATGTAGAGCGCCGAAACCCCCTTTCGTTCCATCATTGGAAAACTATGACACAACATTGTAAATAAAGAGCCATTCAGCGGGACTGTGATTACAATAGTGTATTTCAGTAACTCTGCACAGTGGGTGCTGTATATATTTGTTCTGTAGGTCTGAGCTCATGAACGTCAGTGATGTGATCAGATCTTCTCCGGACCTGTACTTATGTGATTATAGAAGAGTTTTGGTTAGATTTCCCCTTTAAAGGGGTTGTACAAGATTAGAAAACAATGCCACACCTGTCCATGGGTTGTATATGGTATTGCAGCTCAGCTCCATTAAAGGGAATGTGTCGCTAGAAAAAAATATTTTTTTTCCAGTTAAACTGTTAGTACATAAATGATTACACATTGTTCACATTTTTTTAATTTTTTCACAAGTCAGGAAATATTATAAATTAGATTCTAATTTATAACATTTCCATGTGCTGGTCACTAGAGGGAGCCATTCCCAAAATTGCAGCATTGGCATGTGGTAAAGCAACCTCATTGCTTTATGCTGCAAAATTGGAGAAGACACACTCGCTCAAACAATCCCCCCTCCCTTATTCTGGCTAGTGCCAGGAGAAAGGAGGGGGTTGAATGTTCAAACCTCCTACACTGTGTGCCGCTATTTTTTGAGCGAATGCACAGTGTAGGAGGATTAGATACAGTGGTAATCACACAGTATAACACGAACATACACACACATCACATACACAAACATAACTTACCTGCTCCTGCCGCCGCCGCCGCTTTCTCCGCTCCTAGTCCTTGCTTCTGAACATATGGACGGAAACCGCGACTGGAAGTAGTCATCTTACTGTCCGGCCGCGGCTTGCGGTCCACATGAAAATGGCGCCGGATGTCGCTCTGCCAAAGACCTTCCTTTTGGACTGACGGCGTACGCTATAGTGAATGGAACGGCTCTCGTTCGCATTCTCTATGGGGATGTATGTGCCGTATTCCATCTCTGTATGTGTCGTTAATCGACACATACAGAGATGAAAAAAAAATGGCAGCCCCCATAGAGAAGTAAAAGAAAGAAAATGTACAACACAAAAACACAAATAAATAAAATTTATTTTAATGACCTACTAAAAGCAATAAAAACATTTTTTCGTGACACCTTCCCTTTAAAGTGAATAAGACTGAGCTGCAATACCACACGCAACCTGCAGAAAAGTGTGGTGCTGGTTTTGGAAGAAGGCAGCCATGTTTTTCTAATTCTATACGACCCCCTATGATAAGGGTTAAAGAAAAAATCTATTTCCATTGACTTTTAATAATACATTTTAAAAAATTCTGCAGTACTTGAAAACTCCAACCTTTGAGGAAGAAGTTACCCTATGGAGAGAGTTTCTGGATAATAAGGTTCTTCTGTCCTGCGGGAAAGCCTTTGAATGTTCGGAGCCCGGCTGGTTCAGTGATATTCTCAGACAAGACCCACCGGCTGCAGTTAGGTAAGCGCTTGGTCTCTTTTTAGGGCAGCAATGGAAGGTCTGGACTATTTGCCTCATAATCAAGAGACCGTTATAGGAACACAAAACCTAGAAAGTAAAGAGTAAATAAAAACATATCGCAGACACACGCATGCATTGACTTCTGCGAGCTCTAGAAACATGGCAGCTTGCATTTCGCCGTTTTTGGGCTGATGGTTTGGAAAGGGGTGGAGCTTAATTAAGGGGTGGGGTCAGTTTTTCTTGGTGACACTTGCAATCAGAGCAGAAGGGGAGATGTCTATTACCTCGCAGTCTAAGCCCTGCCCCTTCATCTTAAAACATAATGGGGGAGATTTATTAATACTGTCTTAAAGTTAGACAGGATGAAAGTAGACCAGCCCGGCAGAAACTGTGCGAAATTGATCGCAATGGTGCACGCTGTATGATAGATTTAACGCATCTTGCTAGACATGTTAGACACTATTATCTGCCTTATGCCACCTCCTGGCTGACATACTCTACACCAATATTTTGTGCCAAAAGAATGGCGTGCGCCATTAAGGAATCTGGTGCATTTTACGACTCTGTGCCGCAGCCCCTTTTTTAGGGCACTATTGAGTGAGGTGTAAAAAGTGTTTCAAACACATAGTAAATTTGGCACACGGCATGTACTCCAGGTTTTTGGCTCAATTTAAGGCAGAATTCTGGCCTGTAAAACTTAAATGTTCCTTAAAGTAGGGTCATGGGGTTGAAGATGGAATACAGTTGATCCTAGGCCGCCTCTATCAAACTGTATGTGCTCATGTCCTGACCAAACAAAAAAGCTTAAATGGGTATCCCCATCCCTGACCCCCGCTCTACTTTCTGTCATGGGCTCCGGCCACTGAGTTACGAGGTGGCCGGATTTTCCTGAAACATCTGTTTCCGTAACTCCCATAGAAGTGAATGTAGTTTCAAGCTCTGGAAACAGTGTAGCAAAATGCACTTGGCTGTTTCACGAAACCGTAGCCAGAGCCCAACGTCCGTGGCAGAAGGTAGGAATGGGGGACAGAGAGTCCTGTTCCAAAGATAGATACGGGTCCCAGAGGTAGGACCGGCATGAATTGGACATTTATGAAATATTTGGAACTCAATGTGCGAAAAGTAGGGCTCCAACCCCTATAAAGTTGTGGTACAAAATGACAATTTAATAAAGATTAGTTGGAGCTCTCAGTAGGCAGTGGCGCCCTATGATTTCTGTGTACACCCTTGCCCGCTTATGACTCTCTCTAAAAATCCAAGACCGTTATTTCCCCTTCTCAGGTATGCAGCGGATCCGCAAGGTGCTGGAAAGGAGGGAGAAAGAGCTGCTGATGGATGAGCAGCACGGAGTGGAAGAAGGAGGTAAACCAGACAGCACGGACGAGGTCATCTACGTGTCCAGTCACCACGAACCTGCAAGTTCAAACTTGAGCGATCTCATTGTTCAGCTCCAGAATCAGATGCGTTCGTCCGACTGGCTGCAGCGTAACACGGCCGATAACTTCGCTCAGCAGAACCCAGAGGTTTTTCAAGTGTTCAGCAAATATGTTGGAAAGCAATGAGGAGGATGGGGTTTGGGGGCCGTCTCCTTGACTCATATTCACAAGAGCACAAAGTCCCTGTCAGTATGGACTGCATTGGTGCTTTCATCTTATATGGTGCATTTTGGGATGGAACCAGTATACGAAAAAAAACATGAAATTATGGCTTAGCTCCAGTAGCTGCTTCCAAACTATGGTTGACGTACTAGAGAATAATTGGAAGACCTAATGATTGGCAATACCGACACAGCAGTACAATAATCCTGCATAGGTTACGGGGCCTCATCTTTATCAAAGGGACCAAATAACTGAAATTGTCACCAAAAAGAATCAGTAGCACTTTTATGAAATACGGAATGTTTTACACATTTTGATGTTATTATTTTCGGTATGACCCCGACTTGTGCTAAGCAGAATATGCACCTGCATTCAGTCTGTTTGGTTCTTCTTAGACTTTATTAGGTCAGGATAGGATCTTTCGAATCATGAGGGACATTTTTGAGGTTTCTCTGCCACACCATTGTAGCAGAAAATACCTAAATATGTGTTTTATGTTTCCAAAAAAGTGAGACTCGTTTTTACCTGTTCTGTATATCAGAGTACATCAGATATGTCCCATTGTGGTTCAGTGTGGGTAATGTAAGATGCGTTTGTAAGTTACAAACTTGCTTACAATTTACTTCACGAGAAGCCCACCACTGTCTAAACCAGTTATATACTGATCCCAGAGCCGTAGTGCTCTGCTGTTTGTAAAGCCGTCACAATACTATCATGAATTAAAATGGCAGCAATTCCAGAGTGACATGTATCTTTTTGTTCCTTTATATAGTTTTGGTGAGGATTCAAAATTGGTCACCAATTCTTAGGGTATCCTGGAGCCTAGGGAGGAGTTTAATAAAAGCAGCGAATGAATAAATGAAGTGTATGGAAGTTCTCAGTTATGAGGAAGAAGTGTAAATATGATTTCTTTTCATTGCAGAAGATGTTCATCTGCACGTTTGAGGTTGTGATGTTGAAGTTGATGGACTTTTGACGTGTTCAATGTAAACTGGTGCTATAAACGTCAACTACAAATTAGTGTCTGTCCACCATAGGATTGGGGGAACTGAAGTTGTAGCTATATATATATATATATACATATATATATATATATATATATATATACATACACATACATATGGTATAAGTTCAGCAACTTCATGTATATAGTGATATAGATGCATCTGGCATAGAGGAGCTCTGAGGAGATGAGAATAGGCCTCGATCCCATTCAACGTTTAGGGCTTCGACCATGAGTCTCACTGAGATCTTCAGCTCAAGTTTGCTACCAACAAGTCCTTTAAAATTTGTTTAAGGATCAAGTTTTCTTTTTGGAACGACTCTTGGGTACTTGAAGAATGATGTGACTGCTGACAAGTTGCTTCTCTTCTGCCAGCACAGGGACAATCCGGCTTTGACATGAACAGCTAAGTCCTTATAGAACGGGATTCACTGCCTAGCAAGCACACTCTTAACTATGGAATGCACATTGATAGGCCATCAATTTGTGATCAGTGGAGGTCCTACCCCTGGGACCCTTAGTAGAATAACGGGACTGTGACACCTTCAATGTTTTTCCAGGCACGGCAATTCAGCTCTACCTACGGCAGTGCAGCTAAGCCCCGCGGCCCCTTCGTCCTGCTGATCGACGACCCTCATCTATCACACATTGGTGGCCCATCCTAACTATAGGCCATTAATGTGTATTTCTGGAAAACCCCTTTAAGCTATGATTTGGATCTTTACACACTGCACATCACTCCGGAGATCTGACAATGTTACTAAGCAAGACAACCTTCTGGATTTTTTAATAGTTTCTTTAGGTTGCAGTACAGGACGGATAAAATTGTGATGTTACTACAGACACATCTGTACTGGTGACTTGTATCTGCTCCATAAAATCCTGTGTTTTTTTCCAGCTGTGACATTATCGTACAGTTCTGTAAATTTCCTGACTACTATGTAACGTAAATGAACTGAACTTGCAGAAACGTTATCACATTCTGAAAACATTATTTTGTATGTTCCATATATCATACAGTAATGTTTCTTTATATTTGCGTACGGACTATCAAGTGAAATCGTTCCATACACCATAACACTTTGTTTTTCCTTCTCTGTCACTTTAACACTGTGACTCTGCAGTTTTACTTTAATTTTTTATCTACATTGTCAGTTTTAAGAATTTACTGGAAAAATATATATTCTTGTTATGGTGCTTCGTCTAGTAGTTATGAGTCTGTTTTTAAAGCGATCTGCAGAACTCCCCATAATCTCGTTTTAAATAACAGATTACAGCGTAATCTCGCGAGATTACGCTTGCCTTGCTGTAAATCTCACAGAAACATTAGCGAAATGTCAGGATTCTGAATAGACATCACGTGCTGGCTGGAGGTAATGTATATTCACTGTCAGGACACTGCAGTAACGTTAGTGTGTGTGTGTATGTGGCTGCACATAGTGATATAGCTATATCGTTATGTGCTGTGTAAATGAATGGAGAGAAGTGTATGATTCTGATTGGTCACTGATTGGTCAGCGTCATGCACTTCTCTCCACAACGCCCACTTGGTCAAAAAGTAAAACACGCCCAGTTGTCCATGAAGAAACTCATTAGCATAAATCTAAAATAGGTCATAACTCCGTCAAAAATGATTGTTTTTCTAAATAAAAACACTGCTGTAATCTACATTACAGCGCCGATCACATTATGTACAAGATAGAGCACTTATAATGTGGTGACAGAGCCTCTTTAAGTCTGGTCAGTTCTTTCATTCATTGTTGCTTGTGAATTTCTTTGTGTATGCAGGTATCTGATCAAGCTCCTGGTTACACCCTGTATCACCTGACTATTTGGATTATTGGAACTGAACCTTGGCTCTGTCTTTAGATTTACCCTTTTGCTCACTGATTTGGACAATCTGCTCTCGGCTGGTTTTGACCTCTGCACCTTCTGGTATTGTTCTGATTTGGACTAACAGCCTCTCCTGGTTGTACTCTGTTTGCTGTTTAGCCCCTGTCTATCTGGCATCCATTCTGGTATTTCCTGTATGTGCACGTCCTGCACAAGACTGTATTCTGTTAATGCAACCTGGGTTCTATGCAGCCAAGTCCAACCTTGCGGTAGGCTCTGGTGAAGACCATAGAGTAGCCTTAGACTCGGCTGATCACAGTAGTGAAGGACTTGAGGTAGCGAATTACCTGCTTGCTTTATCCAGTCTCCAGCTGCCTTTGGGAAATCGCTTACAGAGCAATTCCATAACTTGCAATCTGGGGAATTGATTAACTAGTGATTCCCTCACACCGGCATGGACATCCGGTGCACGCAGGCACCCGGAGCGGCTGATCGGTGTGTGGGTCCGGGTGTCAGACCCCCACAGATCATATACTGATGACCTATCCGGTGGATAGGTCATCAGTTATCCGGTAGTGGACAACCCCTTTTAAAGGGGTATTCCCACCTTAGACATTTATTTACAGTATATGTCATAAATGTCTGATAGATGAGGATCCCAGCTCTGGAATCTGCACCCATCTCTTAATCAGGGGTCAGCCAATACCTGCCCAACATCCAGGCGGAGAATGAAAGTGCACAGGTTTCACATATGCTAATCTTAATACTCATCCTTCATACAATAAAGTAATGTCCAGCTGTGACACATCCAAAGGTAAATGAACAGGCCATTACTATCTTGATAAAATATGTAGAATTTAGCAGTTCCCGTTATGTAGAAGATTTGTATAAAGATGTGCTGCAAGGTGATTTTTTTTATTTATTTGACAATTGCACGTCTTACCCTATTTTATAGCTATCTGTAGACTCAGGTTGTGCTGTTCCCTGAAATTAAATGAAGCCATCAGTGAAAAAGATTGCATTTCCATCTGTTAAGGTGCATGTGCGCTGTCATGTGGAAATGCCAATTTGGTACAGGGAAGTGATTGTTTGAGTAATATACACAAGATTGACAGACAAGGAGAGGGGCGAAGGGAAGTGTCTGCATATATTTGCATAGAGGTTGGGTGACCGGGTGACAAATGCCAGCCTTCCGCACCTTCCAAAATGGTTGACTATAATTGCAACTTCCTGTCCCCATTTACCTTAGGAAGAGCAGCTATGACTCAAAATAAATACCGTACGTAATGATATACACAGTCGAGTCACGTTATTATGACCACCTCCTACCTTCAACGACGGCTGCGCATAGCCCATGAAGGAAGTGATGTGTCGTGGGCTTGGTGGGTAGTGCGGTCGGCTGTCACATATCTCTCGTCGTTGTCATTGGTAAAAGGGGCGATTTATCAGAGTTGCAACAAGGGCTGATTATTGGCTTTCGGGCCAAGGGTGCCGGTGTTTCTCACGGCACAGTTTAAAGGGACAGTGTCATGATTTTTTTTTAAAATTAATTTATGTTTTTATTTAATAAAATATATTGACTTTATTTAATTTTTCACACACACAGTTTTTCTTATTAACACTTTCTTACTTTACTGGGGGCTGCCATGTTTTATTTCATCTGTGTATGTGTCTCTTAACGACACATACACAGATGGAATGCGGCAGCCCAGTGCATAGGACACAATGAACGGGAGCCGTTCATTGCGTCTGCCATCTGGCTCTATACTGCGGTTCAGAGCCACACAGCAGAGAAGCTGGTTTGTAGGGAGATAGCAGGCGCCATTGTGAAGACTGGCTGCACTGCAGGTAAGGTGTGTGTCTCTGTCTGTCTCTCTCTCACAGACCCCCGCTCTCGTGCGTGACCACCCCCTCGCGGCACCCCCCTGTCTAAATATGTTTGTTTGGTTTACTGGCACATTGCTGTGTACACAAATTTATATTACAGGATATATTGGCATGCAATGTATGTGTTTTTAAGTAGTCATCATACACTTTAGCTGGTAACTATTTTGCTTCATGTACTGTTTTATATTTAGTCCTTTTTTATGGCAATCTTTCCTTGATGCTCTGAAAGTATCAGTGTAATTTTAATTTACCACTGTATCACTGTATGTATATTTAGCAAAAGTAGATTTTTTGGCTACGTGTGAGCTGTCTGTGTGTAGCAGAGCTGAGTGTGTGTGTCTGTGTAGCAGAGCGGAGTGTGTTTGTCTGTGTGTAGCAGAGCTGAGTGTGTCTGTGTGTAGCAGAGCTGAGTGTGTCTGTGTGTAGCAGAGCGGAGTGTGTCTGTGTAGCAGCGCTGTGTGTGTCTGTGTAACAGAGCTGAGTGTGTCTGTGTGTGTAGCAGAGCTGAGTGTGTCTGTGTAGCAGTGCTGTGTGTAGCAGTGCTGTGTTTGTCAGTGTAGCAGAGCTGAGTGTGTCTGTGTGTAGCAGTGCTGTGTGTCTGTGTAGTAGAGCGGAGTGTGTGTCTGTGTAGCAGTGCTGTGTCTGTGTAGCAGTGCTGTGTCTGTGTGTAGCTGTGCTGTGTATGTGTAGCAGAGCTGAGTGTGTGTGTCTGTGTGTAGCAGAGCTGAGTGTCTGTGTGTAGCAGTGCTGTCTGTGTGTAGCAGTGCTGTCTGTGTGTGTGTGTGTGTGTGTGTGTGTGTGTGTGTGTGTGTGTGTGTGTGTGTATGTGGCAGAACTGAGAGTATGTGGAAAGGAATTGACTCAACATTTCTTTATTTACACAATGCGTTTTTTAAAAATGCATGTGTAAAAAAGTGCGTTGTATGTACTAACAGCGCACTTTACCAATTCTGTAAATAAAAAGCGTAATCAAGCGTTTTTTAATGCGGTTTTTGGCATGTAAAATGCGCAAAAAAAACATGTCAAATAAACGCCATGTGAACCTGTCAACTGAAAAGTCATTCACTTCACATTCATCATTCTAAGGGTATGTTCACACGCAGTGTTTTCAGCCATTTTTTGGGCCGTAAACGTCCTGAAAACGGCTGAAAAATCGGAAGCAGAACGCCTACAAACATCTGCCCATTGGTTTCAATGAGAAATACGGCGTTCTGTTTCAACGGTGCGTTTTTTATGCGGCCATTTTCCAAACGGTACGTAAAAAGACGCCTGCCAAAAAGAAGTGCATGTCACTTCTTGGGACGTTTTTGGAGCCGTTTTTCATTGACTATAGAAAAACAGCTCCAAAAACGGCCGTAAAAAAAGCAGCCAAGAACGCGAATTTGATTAAAAAATGGTTGAAAATCAGGAACTGTTTTCCCTTTGTTTAGTAAGCGTGTGAACATACCCTTAGCCTTTTGGTGTGTCCTATAGCTTCTGCCAGCTGCCATTTGTACAATCACACCCAAAATGGCAGCTGGACACTGCTTAGCAATTTGAAGACACCTTTTCCTGGATTGTAGATTGGGGGGGGGGTGAGATTCCCTCCCACATTTACGGCAGCTGTGAGTCAGCTTGCTTTGCCTTATTCACCTTGCTGTAATTCTGGGAAGTGCTCCTTCTGGTGGTCAACATAGGAAAATATGTCTAATTATTATTACATTTTAATACTTTCCACTATGTGGAAGAAAAAAAAAAAAAACAGCAAAAAACGTAAAAAATATCATAGAAATAAGTAACTTACTTAAAAAAAAAAGAGCTATACCTTTTTATTTTTCCAACGACATAGCTGCATGAGGACTTGTTTTTTTGCGGGATTAGTTGTACTTTTTAATAGCACCATTTTAGGGTACATATAATTTTTTTATTAACTTTTATTAACTTTTTTTGGGGGGATTATAAAAAAAACCTGAAATTCCACCACTGTTCTATGCGTTTTAAATTGACACCGTTCACTGTGCGGTGTAAATAACATGTTACCTTTATTCTATGAGTCGGTACGATTACGACGATACCACATGTGTGGAGGTTTTTTATGTTTTACGACTTTTGCACAATAAAAACACTTTTGAACTAAAATTATCTGTTTTTGCATCTTCGCTTTCCAAGACACGTAGTTTTTTTATTTTTCCATCAATGCAGTGATTTTTGGGCTTGTTTTTTTGCGGGACGAGACGTAGTTTTGATTGGTACTGTTTTGGGGTGCATGGAATTATTGATTCATTTTTATTATGACTTTTTTGGGGGGCAATGGAAAAAAATTGCAATTTCGCCATCGTTTTTTGCGTTTTTTTTTTACGTTGTTCACCTTACAATTTAAATTACATATTAACTTTATTAATGGAGTCATTACGGTCGCGGCGATACCATATATGTGTACTTTTATTTATTTTTACACTTTTACTAAATAAAACCACTTTTTATGGAAAAAAATGGATTTATTTTTTTACTGTAATTTTTATTAATAATCTTTATTTCACATTAATTACTTATTTTTTTAGTCCCACTAGGGGACTTTACTATGCGATCTTCAGATGGCTGCTATAATGCTTTGGTATACTTCGTATACCAGAGCATTATTATTGCCTGTCAGTGTAAATCTGACAGGCAATCTATTAGGAGGTGCCTCCAACGCGTCCTAATAGGCATATGTCCAGGGCAGACCTGGGGGCTTTTCTCAGGCCCCGGCTGCCATGACACCCCATCAGAGAACCGCGATTGCATTTGCGGGACGCCGATGGGTGACAGAGGGAGCTCCCTCCCTCTGTAAACAAGTTAAATGCCGCGGTTGCTATTGACGGGGCATTTAACCCCTTAAGGACGCACCACTTTTGGACCAAATGACAGAGCCTCATTTTTTAAATCTGATGTGTGTTACTTTATGTGGTAATAACTCGGGAATGCTTTTACCTATCCAAGCGATTCTGAGATTGTTTTCTCGTGACATATTGTACTTTATGTTAGTGAAAAACTGTGGTCGATATATTCAATATTTTTGTGTGAAAAACACCAACATTTTGAGAAAATGTGCAAAAAATTAGCATTTTCTAAATTCAAATGTATCTGCTTGTAAGACAGATAGTTATACCACACAAAATAGTTACTAGCTAACATTTCCAATATGTCTACTTTAGATTGGCATAATTTTTTGAACATCCTTTTATTTTTCTAGGACGTTACAAGGCTTATAAGTTTAGCAGCAATTTCTCACATTTTCAAGAAAATTTCAAAAGCCCACTTTTTTAGGGAACAGTTCAGTTTTGAAGTGGCTTTGAGGGCCTTATATATTAGAAACCCCCACAAATCACCCCACATTAAAAACTGCACCCCTCAAAGTATTCAAAACAGCATTCTGAAAGTTTTTTTTTAAACCTTTAGGCGTTTCACAGGAATTAAAGCAAATTAGAATTTACAAATTTAATTTTTTTTTGCAGAAATTCCATTTTAATCAATTTTTCCTGTAATACTGAAGGTTTTTACCAGAGAAGCACAACTGAATATTTAATTCCCTGATTCTGCAGTTTTTAGAAATATCCCACATGTGCCCTAGTGCGCTAATGGACTGAAATACCGGCCTCAGAAGCAAAGGAGCACCTAGAGGATTTTAGGGCCTTCCTTTTCTTAGATTATATTTCAGGCACCATGTCAGGTTAGAAGAGGTCTTGTGGTACCGAAACAAAGGAAACACCCCAAAAAATACCCCATTTTGGAAACTACACTCCTTGATGAATTCATCTAGGGGTGTAGTGAGTATTTTGACCCCACAGGTGTTTCATAGATTTCATTAGAATTGGGCAGGGAAAATAAAAAATTACATTATTTTCCAATAAGATGTAGCTTTACCTCAAAAGTTTTAATTTTTCAACAAATAAATGAGGAAAAGCACCCCAACATTTGTAAAGCAACTTCTCCAGAGTACGGAAATACCAAACTTGTGGTCATAAACTACTGTATGGGCAAGCGGCAGGACTCGGAAGGGAAGGCACGCCATTTAGCTTTTGGAGCGCTGATTTTGCTGGATTGGTTTCTCTGCACCATGTCGCATTTGTAAAGCTCCTAAGGTACCAGTACAGTGGAAATCCCCCAAAAGTGACTCTATTTAGGAAACTACACCCCTTAAGGAATTCATCTAGTTGTGTAGTGAGCATTTTGACCCCACAGGTGTTTGATAGATTTCATTAGAATTGGGCAGTGAAAATGAAAAATTACATTATTTTCCAATTAGATGTAGCGTTACCTAAAATGTTAACATTTTTTTCAACAAGTAAATGAGGAAAAGCACCCCAACATTTGTAAAGCAACTTCTCCAGAGTACGGAAATACCAAACATGTGGTCATGAACTGCTGTATGGCCAAGCGGCAGGACTCGGAAAGGAAGGCACGCCATTTCGCTTTTGGAGTGCTGGATTAATTTCTCTGCACCATGTCGCATTTGCAAAGGTACAAGTGCAGTGGAAACCCCCCAAAAGTGACTCCATTTGGGAAACTACACCCCTCAAGGAATTTTTCAAGTGGTATAGTGAGCATTTTGACCCCACAGGTGTTTCATACACTGGGCAGTAAAAAAATAAAATTTCGATTTTGTCAAAGAAAATGTTGCTTTAGCCCCAAATTCATCATTTTCACAAGGGGTTAAAGGAGAAAAAGCACCCAGTTTGTTACGCAACTTCTCCTGAATACGGCAATACCCCATTTGTAGAGATAAACTGCTGTTTGAGCAAAATGGCAGGGCTCAGAAGGTAAAGAGCACCATGCAACATCTGAGGCCTACTACGAAGGCATTTACTGCCTTGTGTCATGAAAACAGAGGATCTAGGGTGTGAAAACATTAGAAACCCAGAAAAGTGACCCCATTTAGTAAACTAAACCCCTTAAAGAATTCATCTAGCAGTATAGTGAGAAGATTTAGATTGTAATGTAACACCTTTCAAGGTATTCATCTAGGGGTATAGTGAGAATTTTTAATTTTTGAAGTGACAACCCTCTAGGTATTCATCTAGGGGTATAAAAATAAATACTTTAATTTTAGTAACTAAGGAGGGCAACGTGGAAAACCCGCTATGGAGGGAGAGGGAATGGCAGGTCCCACTACCAACCTACCCACCATTTCATAAAATCCAGCCAAAAAAATAAATCAAAGGCCTCAGCAAAAAAAGATTTGCTGAGACAACCAATCTCATCTGGATTTATTCCTCTCACCCAGATTTGCAACCTGGATGAGACAGACACTCCCTCGGGTCCTTGGTATAGTGAGAATTTTTAGTTTTGTTTTAGGTGTTTTTTTTACAAATTTTAAATGATCAAATTTTAAATGGGGCTGCTCAGTAAAAAAAAATAATAATTGGTCATGGCCAATATGGGAGACAGAAAATGTGAATGAAGAATAAATTAAAAATCCAAGGTATGGTATATTTTGAAACATTGTTTCATACACAGGCCGGGATTTGTGGGACACGTCTCACAATGGTATGTGGTGTCCTTACGAATGCCTCGCTTGGCGCACACACAGCATTTTTTTTGGGGCTGCCGGCATATCTGCAGAGGACAAAGGCGTTGTATAAAGCCATCTGTGTAAGATGCACAGACAGCTTTTTATACTATACCTTGGTCTTGCGCATGGCGCTGCGCGGTTTTATGACCTGGTCAGACAGGTCAACGCCACCCATATATTTGTTGTACTCCTGTACACAATATGGTTTGGGAACTTGGGTGGTGGATCCGCGTACAGGGACAAGGCTGCCTCTGCTCTCGTGAATGCTGGTCAGTATAAGGACGTCCCTCTTATCCTTATACTTCAGGAAGAGCAGATCGTCGCTGCAGACAGCTCTGGTCTCTCCTAATTTTAGGATCTGACCCAGCAAAGTTTTGGGGAGGCCCTTCTGATTTCTGCGGATTGTTCCGCACGCCAATGTGGATCTGGATGACAGAACTTTTAGCAATGGGACACTGTTGTAAAAGTTATCCAGATAAAGATGATATCCTTTGCCAAGTAAAGGATGGATAAGATCCCATACGATCTTTCCACTAATTCCTCTGAAGGGGGGGCATTCTGGGGGATCTATATGGGAGTCTTTCCCCTCATGAACCCTAAAAGAGTGAGTGTAACCGGTGGCACTTTCACAGATTTTGTACAGTTTTATGCCATAACGGGCTCTTTTATTGGGTAGATACTGCCTGAAGTGCAGTCTACCCTTGAAGCTTACCAAAGATTCATCTACCGAAATATTTTGTTGGGGGGTATAAACTTGGGAAAAACTTTGGAAGTAGTGGGCAATCAATGGTCTTACTTTATACAGCCTATCAAAATGTGGGTCCTGTAGGGATGGCTTCGAATCGCATCCTTGTCATTACTGTGCGGTAAAGGGGCGTATTATTGTAAAGGATCTGCCAGATACAGCTTCTGTGTCGACGCCCGTGGTTAATTAGTCTGCACCTGCTCCTAGGTCTGATAGTGACTCGATCTGCTACCACTCAGGCTGGTAGGCTCAGGAGTGGGAGAACCTATCACAGCCTGGCCAGACGGTTCTAGCTCCCGCCCTTGGTCTATTTATACCTTCATTTCCTGCTCGTCTTTGCCTGTGCTTCTGTCCTGTTTCCTGGCTCTGCTGCTCCTGCTATCATTATTGACCTTGCTTCATTTTGACCCTGGCTTTACTGACTACACTCCTGCTCTACGTTTGGTACCTCGTACACTCCTGGTTTGACTCAACTCGTTCACTACGCCTGTTGGTCACGGTGTTGCCGTGGGCAACTGCCCCATTTCCCTTAGCTTCTGTGTACCCTTGTCTGTTTACTCTTCTGCACCGACGGGGGGGGGGGGGGTCACTGGATGCAGATGAAGATGAAAGCACGAACTGTGCTTCACCTTCACTGTCCGTATCGGAACACATCATTTGATACGCTTTCTTGGCTGCGAAGACTCTTTTGGCCATAATTTTGTTCAGCTACTAACTCTTATTTTGTAACTTTTTTTTAAAAACTTTTTTTCAACAAAAAATAAACAGCGCTACTCTCAACTGCGCAATGTGAACAGACCAGCAACCCTGCTGTATTCAAAGAGTAAGCGTACCCTACCCACCAGGGGGGAAACTAAATGAGACGTGGCATTGCTACCTAACAGGGAACTCGGGCAGTGGGCAATCTGGGGACACAGCAGGGTGATGGCGACCAGGTACAGCGACAGGTGATCTCTGGGCACAGATTACGCGGCAGAAGGACACTGTGGGTGACTGAAATTATATCATATATCTTACAACAAGTGGGCACCAAAGGTGGTGATCACTGGTCAGTGGGCAGAACAGGGGCAGATCGCTGTTTTTTTTTAAACAACTGTTCTGTCCTCTCACTGGCTTCCGACTCTGACAAACTCTCTGACAGAAATGAGCTTGTCAGAGCTGGAGGTGCCGGCAAAACAAGTCTCCTGAGCTGTGATTTGCCTGTCAGTACTGACTGGCCAATCACAGCTCATGCCCCACACGGGACCACTCTGTTTGGTCCTGTGCCGCGAGTCCTGCTCGGCAACTGTCTATGACATTGCGATCAGGACGCTGTCACCATGTCTGTTGACATAGTGATAGTTTAAAGCTTGGGTGTAACTGTACGCCCTATTGCGGGAAATCACTTTGATTTCGGATGTAGTCACGCCCAAAAGCGGGAAGGGGTTAACGGGTTAAACGGCCGCGGGAAGGGGTTAACGGGTTAAACTTCGATCGCGGGTGTTGGAGCCCGGCTGTCATCATATAGACTGGGCCACCGTGAAAAGGCGGCGGCCTAGCTTAAGGCCCCTTAGTGACTGCCGTGAAAAGGAGTATTGGTTGTCACTAAGGGGTTAAGATGTTATAAAATCTCTCTCTTTCAGCCACATTTTCTGATATCCTGGTACCACTGGTAATAAACAACCCAAAATAGATCACTACTAGAATGAAGAATGATGTTAATTGTGAAATTACCTCATGACAAGTTCTTTAGCAGACGAGTATGTTTTACTATGTGGCAAAACAGCAGAGCAGTGGTGCTAGTTTTCGGAGAACTTAGTGGTATGATACGGACAGATATTGTGTGAGACAAAATATTTGTTTCCCCTGTGTACCGAATGCCTGTAAACACCGGAGATCAGACTAAATTCATAACAGAAGCCACGACTCTTTGCCAATCTGTCAGACCCCATGGACATATAATAATGTCTGTCGGGTTCTGTTGAGGTTTTTACATTTCCAACAGCAGGAATACCTCTGCATGCTGCACTATTCTTGATGTAAAAAGACGGAAACCCTTGAAAGAGGATAAGAACACCTATGTGAACAGAGCCTTATAGAAGGAGAACATGTGTCTGCGATGTATTATCTAACCCAATATATAGACAGAACCTTCACAACACTACTGGCAGCCAGTACATCCCCAGCCTCAACATTACAACGGAGCATGTGCTGGGTTAAAAAAAAAGTCCCCTGCCCTCACAGCTTTATTATAATGAAAAGCAGAACACAGACAACTTTTCAACTACCTTTATTCTTGATGAAAAAATTTAATTTTGTCATTTATAAATGTACCGCTGTGCAACAAATCCTCGTAACAAAACATTAATCATCAAAAAGAGCTTAGAAATGATTCTAACAGACATTTTGTAGCATGAAATGTGGAACACAACTTGACAAGGGCAGAAATCCACTTCTTCCTTGCAGATTCCCATAGCGGTCCCCGTCAGTGAGACCTCAAGGTCATTGTGGAATAATAGTGTCACTAATAAAAGTTTATTTGTCCTAAAAAGATCTACATAGACAGTAAGACAGATCCACAGTTATTCTGAGGAAAGCTGAAGCCAGCTTCATCTTCACAAGACATTTGTATTTACACTGAAATTCAAGTATCCTATTAAAAAGAAGAGATGGCAAAAACAAAGTTACTACTATTACAGAACTGCACATATGGCATCCAAAGGAAATTCCACAAAGTGATCCAACAACATTCAGAAGTCTAGTTTCCATTTCTAGCAATCTCCGAGCTCTTGTAATACAATGAAATGACACACATTTATCTGGACAGTCAAATAAAATGTACATTGAAAGATACACATATTTCACAGATACAAAACTGCTGATGTAACATAGCCGAGTTTGTTATTTGGCACAACTCATTGTGACATCATGTTAGACATTATCTGAGTGTTACTTAGGTCTGCAGGTAAATGATCTTAAAGGGGTTCTGCACTTATATTAAGTTTGGTTACATTGTTTGAGCACATCAAGTGCTCACACTTTGTCATTTGCAGTTAAGAGTGTATTCACCTTTTTTTGTGTGATTATGCAATAATTGTAGCAAAAAATATATATCCCCCTTTAATTCATATGAACTATCATAATGCATAGTCTCAAAAACGGACTGAAATGACAAATTAAACTCTGCTACATCTTTATATAACGGAATTAGAATCATTTTTTATGTAGCTGAGAAAGATGGTTGAATCCCATAAATCTTTGCTATGTGCCTCTTAGTATTTAGTTAGAAGTTTGCTACTAATGAGCGAGCTAAGAGAACGGCAAGGCAAGGTCAAATAATTCCAAGACCGCCAATCAAGTTGAGGTGGGCAGGGAGGCGGCAGAGGGGAGCTGCCCAGCAGATATTTCCTCCCAAGCCTGGCGCTCCACACTGACCAATGGTAAAGCTCGTGGCCAGTACCACAGCGCTTTGGAGTTCAATATAGTTTAGTGTAATCAGGGCACATGTCGCTATATCATGTCGCCGGCAGTAAGGGCTGCATGACGCGCTGTCAGGATACGGTTTATGCTATAATATTCTCAAATATAAACGCAGCCCCTCACCCGAAAAATAAATTAATATATAATTCTGTGCTAGTGTATGAACCATATATATTCGTTTTAAATTTACTAGAGGTATGTAGTCATGAGTTTTCCATATTCAGAAGGTGAATCTGGCTATGTTATTTTATTTGCGGTTAGCCATTGGTCACTGTGGAGTGGTCACCAGTCAGTGTGCTCGGCTGTCTCTACCTCAGGGCACAATTTATTTTTATCTTGTTGGTAAAGTTTCTATTTGAATACATAACCCACAACCACTTTTAGGCCCCATTCACATAGCGTTTGTGCTATCCGCCGGGCGTATACGTTTTTAAACACTGAAAAAGTATGGAAACGTATAGCTCGGCGTATACATAGACTACAACGGGTCAAACGTAGAACAAAATATCATCCGTTTGGTCTAAGTTTGTCATGGTTTACGTTGGGATACTGTTTTTTGAAAGTACTGAAAAGCGCAGTCTGCTACGATATTCTATACTTAAAAAAACGTATACGTGACTTAACGTTTTTTTTAGCATTGATCCAATGGACGACATATGCAAACGTAATGCTCTACGTTTGTATCTATTTACATACAGTAAATCTATCAGGTTTTTTTTCTTTTTTTAGTTTTTTGTTTTTCAGTGTTCACTTTAAAAAAAACAAAAAACTTATACGATTTTTTAGTTAAAAAACGGACAGAAACATATACCGACGTATGAGTATACGCTAAACGTACACGCTATAAAAAACACAGACGTAAACAGAAAATGGTACACGTTTTCAATGGTCCATGTTTTTATAAAAAAAACGTATACGCTCGGCGGATAGCACAAACGCGATGTGAATGGAGACTTATACTGTGAGTTGTGGACTATGAGGGTGAAGTGCTATGGAAGTATTTAATTCTAATACATTTCAGTGCATAGAATTTACAACAAGGTGGCAGAGATATGAGAACTGTACAACCAGCAGAGGGTGCTGTGAAATAAATTACTTTTGAGTGGTACCAAAGACTGCATATTGACAATCCGTTTCTCCATGAGAACAGGAACATTTCCACTGGTTATTTGGATTGATAAGTAATATTTTACCCATTAAGTATTTAACAGGTTTGTCCAAAAATGTTTTTTTTTTAAATAGAATTAGTGCCACTCTTGTCGATGGGCCTTGCCAATCCACCCTTGTATTCTCCAATAAAGCCTAAATCTATAGCTGGCGAATGACCATGTACAGCCAACATAAGCTGAGAACGGGAACATCTGCCTCCCCAGTTTGCGCATCTCTGTAGTGATAATATTTGCATAAAAGGGAACATAATGCTGTTTTCTCTTGCTATGTCTATCCTAGAGATGGTGCAAATGTGAATTGAGTCATGACCATTATAGTGCATTATGTAGACAATGTTTATTACCAGTAAAAAGCAAAAAATCCTTAAGACCACATATACTTGCAAACATTCTGTAGACAAACAGTTAAAGGTTTTACTCCGCTTCCCTCATGTCCGTCATTCCGAATGTGAAATTGCTATGCTACAAAATACAGACACCGTACTTCACCAATCAAAACCATCATTATTAAAACAACAAGCTACCGTCAGTATCTAGGTCAGTCGGAGAGAAAAGAAACCAGCTTCTCTTTTCTGTGCCATTTCATAAATTAATAAATTGTTATATTTATCATTCAAAAGACTTTATCTATCTCGAAAAAAAAAAAGAGAATGTACAAAACCGAAAGAAAGCAAATAAATTATTAGCTAACACCTTGTAAACATCGGTTTATTTGCTGTTAAGGTAAAAACAAATAATAAAAAAGTATAAACTTAACAGTACAAGGCACAAATGACATGGGCAAAAGAAAGTCTGGTGAAGTTAGAAATCAGTGGACACTTCCAGGCCCTTCCAATGCACTTCATCACTCCACAATGGAGTGGAGCCACAAGTGCCCCCTGTTAACTCCTGCGGTGCCAGTGGTGATTTCCACTTCTAAAGGTTGACGATAATAAGTAGATCAGCTGCTCTGATATGTTTGTGCTCATTTACGGATGCAGATGAAGAATTAGATGTTCTCTACAAAGCTGCCGGGAAACAAGCCGGTTTTGCCATTCCGCTGTAGCGTGCCTTTGAACCAACCATCTTCGCGTTTCTTGTGCACAAATACAATGTCCCCTTCCTTGAGTTCAAGCTCAGCCTCACTCTGCGGAGGATATGACACTACCACCCTGTATCTGAAAAAAGAAAGAAGCTGTGATCTTCACATAACACACAAGTTATAAATCAGAACCATCAACTTTGACTTGACAGAGCGGGAAGTTGCCTGTATACAGCTACTACCGCTCTGTCAACATGGAAATAATTACGTCTAGCCAGAACTCAAGTCTATTACGGCTGTACGTATCTGCAAACTCTTCCAGTCACTACACTACATTTGTGTAAGCGGCAACTCATATAAATTTAACTCCGTACATCATCCAGAAGAAAGAAGATCACACCATAGATATGGCTTTTAGAAGCTGTAGAACGCTCTTCTCATGGTGATCGTTTTACCATATAAAAGAGGTTTTGGTGCCTCCTGGAAAACACTACAAGATATCTGCATTGCTTTGCTTCAATACAGGCAATGATCTATGGATGAAATTCCAAATACTCAAGATGGTTTCTGTCCTTACATGAAAACAAATTGGTGCAAAAAAATGATGCTTTGAACTTGACTTTTGACCTTTTAACCTTACTATGTCCACCTCAGTAAAGCCCTGGATGGCAATGGACACCTTATATAGATGTGCCCATCTGATGGCCCTGCAAATAGTTAAATTTGCCCCTCCCTCTGTTCTGCTGAGGTTTCTGGATGACAGTGTGCCGCCCACAAATACAATACTTATACCATAATCAATCAGAATCATGGAGATGACAGGACCTTCTTCATAATAATACAATTATCTGCACCATAACCTATTTTACTACAATGTATTCTTCTCTTCCACGGCATTCCTCATCCACTTCAAATCATAATACCCAATATGCTACCAAACTTGCATATCTATCTATCTATATATATATATATATATATATATATATATATATATATATATATATATATATATATAAATTGCTGTCGTATGACCCATTCAGTAGAAAACCGTGAAAACCTAATACTACCACTACACTGAGCTACATTGCTCCCAATTTGTTTGTAAAACCGTGGACATAAAGGAAATCTAGATGATTTCACTCTCCTTCAATTATGAGAGAATTACCTTTCACAGACTACAGGTCGGGAATCATTGAGTACAGGGCCCAGAGAGGAGCAAGGCTGTCTTGGTGGAGGTGCTATAGGAATGTTGGGATCCACCATACTTGTCTTGCGGTTCTCTTGTGTCATGGTGGAAGCTGATACAGTCTCACCGTCCACATTGCAGACAACTGCTCGACCACTGGTGCTGGTGACATCAGGACCTACTGCTCCTTCTAGAGCAGCGTCTGCGGCTGACTGTTCCAGTTCTTGAGTTGGTGAGTGAGGCGGAGATGCCCGGGGCTTTCTCTTGGTGGATGCACCAGATAACAATTTAAGCAAGCCTTTTTTTTCCTTCTGTAACAGATCAAAACAAATACAATTTTCTAAAACATTTCTGTATATGAAGGATAGCTATTTTATCATTCATGTTTTGCTATTGGTCGGAAATAATTTGTTTCCTATGACAAACCGCTTCTTTAATAATGCAGCATTAACAGACAATTCACATACAGTATATTTCCTGACAATTGCTGTGTTACGGGAGAAAACATTACGTCTTGAATAGCCCGTTCATGCGAGATTGAACACCTTTGTTCAAGAAAATTGTTTCTGCTAGAGACAGAACAAAGGTCATTGAAAATGTCAGAAACGCTTTCCATAGTGGCCACAAATACAGCTATTTGTTTCTCTACATCAGTGGTCTCCACCCTGTGGCTGTAGACCACTGCTCTTCGTTATAAAAGTGTAGGACATAACATATGTGCAGCCTGTGCGGGTGAACAGAGGCCCAGTAGGCCAATCTCACCAGAAAAGGACAGTGCTTCCACAAGGCATTCCGCTAATGGTAACCCCACCCTCACCCTCACTCATAGTATATTGACATTTGGAGAGCAAGGACAGGGCCCTTATGATCTCTGTCAGCCACTGTACTAAAACCTCATTTGAGCTTACTTCCCATAAGTAAATACGTGTTTAGAATAATGTACCCACCAAAATGAAGCCCAATATATACTGTATATCTATCATTATAGGAAAACAATAAAATCAACTTTATAAAACATTATAAAATTATGATGAATTGAACTAAAAATGGAAGCTGGAATCTGGTTGCTACGGGAAACATTTCTACTTTGCGCCTTTTTTTTTGTTATAGGACGCCCAAATTTTACTGTGACACACTCACCTTGCTGTCCTTGTCCTGCTTATTAGCGGCAGAACTTGAAGGTGCAGAGGCATTATCAGGAGATGAAGAACATCCAGTGACTGCAGAGCCAGTTTTCCAGTTGCCCTCTGTCTCTAAGGAGGATGCGCTGCTGGAGGGAGTAGCAGCCATTGGCATATTTGGTCTGTTGAGATTCATCGCAGCGTTGATGTATGCTGCTTGACTGGAAAGCGTAGGCAGCATTGGCTGAGCAGAGGTGCCTTGGTGGCTGTTGACAGAAGCTGCTGGGATAAGGCAAGATGGGTTCTGCGCCTGCATGGGGGTAACTGCGGCAGTCGGACGCTCCTGACCATGTGCAGCGGCTGCGAGGAAGCAGTAAGAGAAATTAGAAACAAACAACTGTCATAGCAAATAATGGACTAGTAGAGTAGTGAAGGTTATAGTGATGGCTCACCTTCTGTGTATTAGAGAACCGCATTATGAGCAATAATATAACGCTAATATTAAAATCACTGCCTTCAAGCAATAGAGGGGAGTAGCCGGAGGGGAATCAAATCCACAGAATTCTATGTTCGCAGCTCTATACCTGTGACTATGAGCAAAGAGCTTCTTACGTAAAAGTCTATGTAATAGCACCTATGTTACGACTGGACCATTGTTCCTTTTCTGCCGCTATTGTTTACAGCTGAATATGAAAATCTTTAATACCAATTATTAAGCATTTATAACTCCTGAACAACGCCTTTAATGTGCCGAAGGCCATCACAATTGCGCCTCTGCTGTCCACATTGACAAAATAATGGTAAACGGCACCTGTATCCTGCAAACCATCCCCGAGGGGCAGATACAGGGAATTTTATTTCCCAATGGCTGCCCTTCCCTGTTGTTATCTATGTAAATATATTCAACAGCAATTTACAATCAGCAGTAAGCTTACAAAATGGTAACTACTAAAAAACATACATCTGACATTTAAGGATTAGGATCCTTCCCATACTGTAGGTTAGCAATTCACTCGCCTGGAGTAATAAATCAGCAACTAAATATTACTGTTACATTAACACTTCTAGTTTATTTTTACACAAACTACACGAGTCTTGACTATGGATTGCGCCTAGTATTGCAGCTCAACCCCTATTCATTTGAATAGAGCTGTGCTGTAGCTCTCTGCACAACCAGGGGTGCCGCAGGATTAAACAGTGAAGGGGAAACATCGCTAAACTGCACTGCAACCCCTTCATTCTCAGGATCATTAAGGTCTCAGCAGTTAGACCGCCACCGATCAGAAAATAATGACATATCCTAAAAACCTTCTTTGATAGGAATAGCCCTTTAACTGAATAACTTTTAGAGATCATACACTATTATTTTAGGGAACTATAGCAATTCCTTAATTTATCTAATTGGACTTATTACATTGACAAGAAGGATGTAGTATAGGAGTACTGAAAATTACAATCCCTCTCTACAAGGATTAATCCAAAAAATATCCTCCACAATTTATCAAAAATGAATCACTGGAGTAGGACTGGAGTAATTTAAGACAACTTTTAAGGCCTCATTCACACGGCAGGGTTTCCCGGCCGGGTGCCGGCCGTTCATCAATCGGCCGGCACCCGGCTGCATTAGGAATAATAGACCCCTAATGGGGCTATTCACACGACCGATTTTTTGACGGCCGGGAAAACCGGCCGTCAAAAAATAGGACATGCTCTATCTTCGCCCGGGTACCCGGGCGCCCGGCTCCCATAGAAGTCTATGGGGCCGGGTATTACACGGCCATCACCGGGATGTGTCCCGAGTGATGGCCGGGTTTTCCGGCGTTTGCGCTCTATCTCCTCCTCCTCACAGCGCAGAGTGCATGTGAGGAGGAGGAGTTGAAGCCATTCTGACGAATGGCATCGCTGTACACTGTGTGGCAGGGCCGGGGTGTACAGCAGGTGGAGGGAGCGCTGCGCTGGCTCCCTTCCCCTGCTTGTTTTAAAAGCACCCTGGCCCGGCGACACCTTCGATGGCGCCGCTAGCAGCTGCTGCGGCTGCTACTACTGCAGCGACGACCACTATAGCAGAGCAGGGAGGTATCTCCCCGCTCTGCTATGTGCTAGCCGCACTTTAGCTCCTTGAAGGAGCGGAATCCCCGTGTTTTCGGGGATTCCGCTCCTGGACAGAGCGCTTGATGTCTCTGTCCATATCTGAACACATGGGGATTCCCCTTCAGGAGTTGCCGCTGATGTCACTGTCCGGATCTGCCCGGCCCGGCACGGATGCAAAACTTAATGCAAACCGGCCGGGCAAAATGGCCGATTTTACCGGCCGACACTCGGGCTCGGGAACGACCCGGTCGTGTGAATCCCGCCTTACTGTAAATTATTCTTAGAAATGTATTATACAATGTTTACACAACTAGATTATTAAATGGGATGGGAGGTGTCGCTTACAATGAAAGGCTAGAAAAATTGGGCTTGTTCAGCTTGGAAAAAAGAAGTTTTAGAGGGGATCTTATTAATATGTATAAGTATATGTGTGATCAATATAGAGAACTAGCACATGATCTGTCCTTCCAAGGACTCTACAAAGGACAAGGGGACACACATTGCGTGTCGAAGAAAGACATTTTAGACATCAATATAGGAAAACGTTCTTTACAGTTAGAGTGGTCAAGCTATGGAATGCCCTTCCCCAAGAGGTAGTGATGGCAGATTCTATGTCAGCATTTAAAAAAAGCCTAGATGCCTATTTATTTATGAATGGCATTGAGAATTATAATTAAACCCTTCCCTCTTTGGCCACTTTTGACCTTCCTGACAGAGCCTCATTTTTTAAATCTGACATGTTTCACTTTATGTGGTAATAACTTCAGAATGCTTTTACCTATCCAAGCGATTCTGAGATTATTTTCTCGTGACACCTTGGACTTTATGTTACTGCCAAAATTTGCTCGATACATTCAGTATTTAATTGTGGAAAAAAAACAAAATTTAGTGAAAAATTGCAAAAATTAGCATTTTTCAAATTTTAAATGTATCTGCTTATAAGACAGGCCGTTATACCACACAAAATTGTTGCTAATTAACATCCCCCATATGTCTACTTTAGAGTGGCATTGTTTTTTGAACATCCTTTTATTTTTCTAGGACGTTAAGAGGCTTAGAACTTTAGCAGCAATTTCTCACATTTTCAAGAAAATTTCAAAAGGCTATTTTTTTAGGGACAAGTTCAATTGCGACGTGGCATTGAGGGCCTTATATATTAGATACCCCCAATAAGTCACCCTATTTTAAAAACTTCACCCCTAAAAGTATTCAATACAGCATTTAGAAAGTTTCTTAACCCTTTAGATGTTTCACAGGAATTAAAGCAAAGTAGAAGTGAAATGTAAAAATTTCATTTTTTTTGTAGAAATTCATTTTTAATCAATTTTTTTTGTAACACAGAAAGTTTTACCAGAGAAATGCAATTAAATATTTATTGCCCAGGTTCTGCAGATTTAGGAAATATGCCACATGTGGCCCTAGTGTGGTAATAGACTGAAGCACCGGCCTCAGAAGCAAAGGAGCACCTAGTGGATTTTGGGGCCTTCTTTTTATTAGAATATACTTTAGGCACCATGTCAGGTTTGAAGGGCTCTTGCAGTGCCAAAACAGTGGAAATCCCCCAAATTAGCAGAAATTATTGGAAGTAGGCTGTAAAAATTAAAATCGACATTTTTTCAAAGAAAATGTAGGTTTAGCTAATTATATAGGGAAAAAAAAGCACAGCAAAATTTGTAAATCAATTTCTCCAGAGTAAAACAATACCTCACATGTGGGCATAAACGGCTGTTTGGACACACGGCAGGGCTCAGAAGAGAAAGAGCGCTATTTGGCTTTTGGTGCTCAAATTTAGCAGGAATGGTTTGCGGAGGCCATGTCACATTTGCAAAGCCCCTAAGGGGACAAAACAGTGGAAACCCCCCACAAGTGACTCCATTTAGGAAACTACACCCCTTGAGGAATTCATCTAGTGAGCATTTTGACCCCCATAGATGTTTCATAAAATGTATTGGAATTGGGCAGTGAAAATAAAAACAATCCCTTTTCTTCAATAAGACGTAGCTCAAAATTTTTCATTTTCTCAACAAATAAAGGAAAAAAAGAACCCCAACATTTGTAAAGCAATTTCTCCCGAGTACGACAATACCCCATATGTGCTAATAAACTGATTTTTGGGCATCCAGTAGGGCTCAGAAGGGAAGGAGTGCCATTTGGCTTTTGGAGTGCAAATTTTACTGGATTGGTTTCTGGGCGCTATGTCGCATTTGCAAAGCTTCTGTGGGACCAAAGCAGTGGAAACCCCCCAGAAGTGACCACATTTTGGAAACTACACCCCTCAAGGTATTCACCTAGGGGTGTAGTCGGCATGTTAACCCCGCAAGTTTTTTGCAGAAATTAGTGTGCACTATGGGGGCATTATACTGTGTGGGAGGCACTATGGGGTATTATACTGCATGAGAGCAGCTATAGGGGCATTATAATGTGTGTGGGGTTCTATGGGGCCATTATACTGTGGGGAGGCACTATGGGAGCATGATACTGTGTGTGCTAAATCGGGTGTGTATGGGCAGGGTTAGAGGCATGGCTCAAAAGGAAAAAAATGTAACGCACTACGCATGCCGCATCGTAGTCCCTCTTTGAGATGCTTGAAAGTTGGGAGATATGCTAATATGGTTCACCAAACGTAAACCTATACTTTAATCCGCAGCTTTTCAATCTTTTTCTACTGGGGCCCCACCATTGGTGTAGTTTATGTCAAGATTTAAAAAAATTACCTAAATTTATCTAAAATTTGTCTCCTTAACCCAGTGGAACATTACAGAAAGCACAAAAAGAGTCAGTGATGTTACTAAACCAGATATTGGCGCTGCCAGAGAAAGGACTGTGCAGCTTATAATCAAAACCAGCAGCTGGGGGGCACCTTACCAGTGCTGCCCACCTCATAGTTTGAGAAGCACTCCTTTAATCTATTCTGTCAGTGTTCTACTTTTCTGTTGAATGCTTTTTATGTGGTGCATCTGATGTAATTTGCTGTGTTGTTATTACCTAAGGAGGTTTAATACCCACTGTTAGTGAGATGTATGCCGCTTCCATTGAACACACCGTCAGCAGCTGCCTAATCTAATTACACTTGTTGTTACTGGCCAGTGTGAGAAATGCCAGCACTTGTGTTCTTTTTTTTTTATTATTGGAGTCTACGCTTTAGGTCAATCTGGGCAGAACTAGTGAGTCTTAGAAATGTAAACGGCTTTTCAAGAAAGTAACAATGCTTTCTTAGCTTGGTTTTACTTGACCTCTTTTCTTCCTTTATTCTCGCCCCTTAGTGGAATAATGGGTCATATATTCAATATTCAGCGGAACAGTAAAAAGTAATATTTTGTTCACCCTTTGGGTGAACCCACAAAGATTTTAAAGCGCTAAAATATGTTTTTTTACCATTTCATCAATTTGTACTATGGAGCATAATAAAGAGATCTGTAAATGACGTGTATAGGAACAGATGGATACTTTTTCACTATAAACGGAATTCTCCTACGTCTAAAGCTCCCTTTCCAGTTGTAAAACAGATTTGACAATTTCACTTTGGGTAATGTGTTTTTTAGATTGCTCAGACATTTCTACCAATGACCATAAAGAGACTTCTCGGTTTTCAAAGGAAAATAAAGAGGGGAAAAGGCAAAGCAAAACCGAATCAATAACCCCATATTAACATCTTGAGGCAATATTAAAGCATTTATATCCTAGTACTTCAGGCGCTCATTGCCTCTTAAGTAAATAACTTTAATCCAGAAGCCAAGCAAATCTATATGCATAGGGCAACATTCACAAAAGCGAATTGTAATACATTTCAAATATGGACCCGTATTAGAGTTATGTATATCCATACTTAGACTCCTATTTACGTCCATATTGTATCCGTATAGCTCCATGCTGTATCAGTGTTTTTCATCAGTACTTTATTTTACAGCTGTAGTTTCTCCTACATTGCACATACAAATACACATGTAAATATGAGTGCATATGTTGTCAGGCTCCATTGACTTCTATGGGGAGAATACAGGCTGAATATGAACACTAGGGCATAATGCTGCATATCTGAAATGGACTGCACGTATAAATACGGACATACAATAAAATGCAGCGGAGTGAATAGTAGAATTAACATTGGATCTATAATCAAAATATGGAATACAGACATGAAATATGCTTGTATGAATGAGGCCTAATACAGGCACAAGTCTGAGACAGCAGAAAAATCTGGAAATATAAAAAGCTTGATCCACCCAAAAAGGATTTTGTTATCATTGGATGAACATAATTAAGCAGCCAAATATTAATCGTCTTATAACTCAGTCAAGGAAAAATAAAGCAAAAAGGTAATAGCTTTATTATTGAGGTTAAAGGGGTTGTCCACGCACGGACAACTGATGACCTGTCCACAGGATAGGTCATCAGTATATGATCGTGGTGGTCCTGACACCCGGACCCCGCACCGATCAGCTAATCCGGCTACCTCCGGACACCGGATGTCCATGCCAGAAGCAGATGGCTCCGGTCACGGAATAGCGGCTGATTAAAGTGTATAGAAGCAGAGCTGCAATTCTGCAGCACGGCCGCTATGCAATAGTCAGAGCCATCTGCTTCCGTCTCCAACTACTGCACACCGTGCAAAACATCCAGAGGCAGCCGGAGCAGCTGATCGGTGCGAAGTCCAGGTGTGGGACTCGCACTGATCATATACTGATGACCTATCCTGTAGTTAGGTCATCAGTTGTCCATTCGTGGACAACCCCTTTAAAGGAGTTTTCTGCTTTTTCAATGCAATTGACAACCCCTTTCAATGTCCTATTTATATTTTGTCTTTTTCTCATACCTGTTCGGACAGCATTCCGGGCTTGGTTTACAGTCATTTGGCCACTCATGTGAATAAGAACCTTGGACTGTGGGCTGGTTTGGATATGTCCTCCTGAAATGGTCGGGGAGACGCCATTTGCATTCACTGTTTTGTTAAAGTCCACACCATTTCCTTGTAGCTTCTGGCAGGGCACTCCACTAGAGCATGGTGCCACCATGTTGACCATCTGGGTGCCTCCACCTGCTGTTGTCATGGCCACTTTAGCCTGCGAACCAGTGGTTAATGCCCTAAACAAGGAAATATATGAGTTTATAAATCTATCTTCTACAATTTGTTGTGCAATCCCTGTATTTTAATGCATGTTTTTTTTGAGTTGCAATCTTGCAACATAATAAAGCTATGTTCACATCACGTTTTTTTCCTACTTTTGGCATCTAGGTCAGGAAAAGCTCCCGATGTAAACAATAAAAGGTAGGCTTAGATTGGTGCAAAACAGTAACCACCGTCACCCATAGACTATAATGATATCTATTTAACAGAAACATCATGTCTCTTAAACGGACACATTAGGCATCCGTTCAACACAGTCACCCATAGACTATAATGGCATCCAGTTAAGGGATACGTCATGAAAAGCTATTGAAAAGCTCATGGCGTATCCATTTAACGAATGCCATACCGCGGCAACAGTCACCCATAGGCTACCATATTAAGAAAATGCATACGTTTAATGTGTACGTGTTTTTTTTACTGGACTTTACAATATGGAATAACATAGTCTAATATGCTATGCCATACATTTTTTGTTACTTTATACTAACGTATACCGGCCAGACCGTAGCCAAAAGGACACTCTTTTGGCCTCTGTCTGAGCCCTATAGACACGTTTAGCATGTACGATGGCAGCTTTCCCGATATATATACTAAATGTACAGCCAAAACATGATGTGAGAAGGGCCTAATACATCAATGTTGTTTGTACATTGCATAAACAAAAAGAAACAGTCTAAATCAATAAAGTGGCCTGACATGATTATGCACAGTATTCTACGTAATGTCTATAAACATTGTTATTCTCTATCAGAGTGATTTAGGTTCATGGTTTGGGTGCGTTCCCTACAGCAAAATGAATAATTCAATCAAATATGTAACACAGAGAAACTCCATAGCACAGAAACGTTAATAGAATTGCAAATGAAAGGAAAGAAAAGCAGAAATTTGGGAACCAATCTGTTTAAATTCCAGACATGTACAGTAGATCGCTGTAGAATACAAAATACTGCATATATCTCGTACAATGACTTGCAGCACTCGGGTCCTGGGTACAAATGTAACCAGGGGCTCCAACTGACTGGCGTTGGTATGTCCTCCCTGTGCTTGTGTGGAATTCCCCCAGGTACTCCAAAAATATATTCATAGGTCATAAACTGGCTTCCTATTAAATTCACCCTGACTGTGCGCATCTGCCCGCGAGTTAAGTAGATTAGATGATGAGCCCCCATTGCTGATAGGGAGATTGCAACAGAATGTGTTGATGCTATATAAATAACGGGAAATAAATATCTTGAATAACTAGAAAGCGATGTGATTGGCTGATCAATACCAACACTACGTCTGATTCATGTTACATGTGATTGTATCAGTTACCTATTGGACTACGTTGCTGGTATGATTGAGTTTGTATTTAATATAGTTCCTAGTACAATAATTGTAATGATGTAAATGTCCATATTATGTTTGTAACAATGTTGGGTCTATGGGATTTTTAACCTGTGGTGAACTAGTAACCGGCTTCTTGTCATAAGATTTCTTCAGATTCTACCTGACCTATATTTAAACTTTCTAAAGAGAAATCATTATTAGGATGCACTGCTATCAGATCATATACACCTATTAATCTTTACCTTGTAACCGGTGCAACATAGTTCCCAGGGAATACCCCGATTTTACTGGTGTGCATTGATGTTCCTTTAAACCAGCCGTCCTGACAGCGCTCAAACACTAGAAACATTTCACCCTTCCGCAGCTCCAGCTCATCCTCCTTGCGTGGGAAATACGGATAGATAGCAACATAACTGAGAAGAGATAGTGACAATTTGAAGTATATCACATATATCATGCGCTAGGCCCTATAGTCTGAAAGTTCAACTAAATCATCATGGTGGTAAATGTAATCAATTCTTTATACAAACTTAGATATTTTTTCTAAACATTCAAAAGTCTTATAATATTTTTCTTATAAATACATAGAAAGGGGGTATGCAAAAACTAGAAAAATTACAGGTTTTGAGTAGAAATTAGATTTGACCATTTTTCCTATTTGGTGCAGTGCTTGAACTGAAAGCTTTGGCTGCCATCGAGGAAACAAGGTGATGACCAGGGATTTTCCTTTTTGGCTAACAAAACAATAACACTTATTATCAGATTTAAGAAGTTGAAAAAAAAAAAAAAACAGTTACTCTGACCATTATTTTCTTAATCAGGAAAGAAAGTCGCTGGTTGCCACCATGTTCACTCCTTTCCTGGATCTCTAAGTGTGACTCAATGGGAGTGGAATATTGTTATTGGGTGACCTGTTGTTATTACAAATATATGTGTAGTTTTAATATTACATGAAGAAGCTATATATTCAAACAGGAGAGTAGCAGCATAGTGGAAGGTGTAGAAGTATTAGGGATATTGTGACAGTATGATACAAAGCCACTAGAAACCACATCCTTGAACCCCATTACATTAACTAGAAAAGATTAACTAGACAGCCACCCACATTTTCGGCCCGTGCTCCCATATAAAGTATGGGTGCACGGTCCGTAAAAAGCAAAAGATAGGACATGTCCTATCTTTTGCGGAGGCTTTCTACAGCCCGGGAAGGTGTCCGTGATCAATAGAAATTAATGGGTCCGTAATTGTGGACCGTAATTATGGACTAAATCTACGGTCGTGTGAATGGGGCCTTATTATGGGTTGTTATATTATGCATATTTGTATCTCTTCTTTCTTGCTTTTGAAGTTAATAACTTTAATAAAAAAATAAAACACCATCAATAGTCTTCAACAGCCACATGCTCAATATACAATGAAATTAATAATAATTATGCCTTCCCTGAATAATATAGTGTATTAAGTCCTTAAGCCCAGGTCGGCAGTACAAGGATCTTTCTGGAAGACATATGGACACCATGACAAACACCTGGAAGCCTTCGCCGTGGAAAATACTGCACAGCATCTCTTTCATCACCAAACATATAGTCTAGCACTAAAAACCCTAGACACAATAAGTCTCACTTTCTAACTGAAAACATTTTCATTTGTAATCATTTGTACTGTAAGTCCAAATGTTTCCGTTCAAATGCAAACTTTGAAGTCTGCCCACGATACGTAATGATAACCATATGGAACAGGAACACTCTCACCCAATCAGGATAATCTCCTTTCTTAACATATCTTATGGGTCTCAACATCAGACCACATTTTATTCATAATGATATTTATTTGGCCGATCAATCAATAGCACTAACATGTAATTGGGAAATCTTTAATTCTTGCTACACATCTGGATTGCAGAAACATCAGCGATAGAGCCAGGAGTTAGAGGGGAGGACATGCTGCCATTGATATGCGAGGAACTGATGTGGCTGCTTAAAAGGGTGTTCTCCTTCTTGTAACTGGCTACAGGATAACACAACTTAAAAGACAATGGAGACTTAAGAATGTATTACATACCATGAAATAAGGTGCCCATACACATTAGACAAAGCTTGGACAAACCTGCCGATAATCGAATGTGTACGGGGGCCACCCGACGGCAGATCCCTGTTATAACGACAAATAAGGCATCTCTGGCAGCGATTTATGCCCCTCTCCCCATGGAAATAAACACGCTAACTCAGCCAAGCCAAGAATGCATGTTTATGGGGAGAAGGGAGAAATAACTGTCGGACAAACGAGTGGCTGACAGTTCGTTAATGGCCACCTTTACTTCTGATATTTATTCTGCTCTATACCACAGTATCATGTAGAATGTAGCTAGTCACTAGATATTCCACTATCTTTGAAGAAAAAATTGATCTACAGTGCTGATGATTGAAAACTTTTACCTCAGGGCCAAATTCTAATCTGCATATTTAATGTGCATTAGAGGAGAATGACTCGCGGTTACATGAAAGAAATTACCTGCTCTGGACAACCGCTTTTTGTAAAAATGGTCTCCTGACTTTAAGCTAATTATATAATGTCCCACTGCTGGGACTTACTAGCGACCAGCTGTAATCTGTGGGAGAACCCATCACCGCCACTCCAAGGGAAATTAAGAATTACATAGTGCCCATGGAATGCAATGGGCTGTTCATGTAATGCACAGAAGTGCCAGGTCCTCCAAAGCAAGAGACGTCCTTTGTAGCCACTTTCCATTCTGGCTTACAGATGAAGGTCTTGAACAGGTGACCCATCTCTATTAACTTGGAATTCCCATACAGGGTATTAGAAAATGAGTCTTATAAACAAGACAACCCCTTTTAATGGCCTGAGATATCTGATATCTTGGGATAATGAATGCTTCATCTGCACAACATTACACAGCTTGGATCACAAGAGGCCAGACTGAGACCTCAAAGGGGTTTCTTATGTCCCTCCCAATTTCTTAAAAAACACTCTATTTCATAATGATTTGAAGGATAGGATCAGAAGTATATAGTTGTCTATAAAATACATATGGCCCTGCTTTTAACCAAAAAAAAAACCGCCATATAAGACAATAGTCTTTTTATGCAGACCAATGTTGAACAGGTACGTTTCTGCTCATAAAGTAATATAATAGGTTGGCAGTGATTTACTTTGCACAGAACTTTCAATCTATTCCATGTGTCAGTCCTTCTGCATAAAGTACTTAAAAGGAAATCTCACTGCTTTCATGATATAAAAAAAAATGACCAACCTAGACAGAGTGGACTAGTGGAGAAAAAAAGGTATTTGAAACTGGTGGAAGTAGATGTGGAAACAATACCATTACGTAAAGGACAAACATAAGATCACATTTTACACATTGCTTTTAAAAGGGTTGTCTGACGGCCCCAACGAAAAAAAATAACTTCCCAAACACATACAAAATGCCTAACTGATGTTGGGAAATCATTATCTCTAGAAAAAGTATATTTTTGTGCCAGTCACCTATCCCCGATATCATGGCCGATATGCTTTCATATTTCTGGTTTGTAGACGGGACATAGTGATGGACTGTGCTGGTTTACTACATATCCCATTATGCATTGCTTCCCTCTCGGAAGCCTATTCGCTGCCCACAACTTTCCCTTGTATGGCCCCTCGAATAGGAGAGAGCCGGGACCTATAAAGGGGTCAGCTTAGGAAGGGACCAGTCCCAGAGCCAGCCCCTTTTGATCACATGTTTGAAGTCACATGGGGCTGTGTCGGCGCGTCATCATGTAGGTGAAAACCACAGTGGTTCTGGAAACCTTGACTGCCATTTCATCTGGCGTATCAGGGCGAAAATGAAAAAAAAAATACAATTATATTGGTAAGCTATTTTAAATCTTATTACAGGTTTACTAGTAAAGTGTTTTTTTTCTCGGGATAACCCGTTTAACTTTTAAAAGATCTATAATACAGATCATATAAGCCATCAGTAAGAATATTTCTTGTTTAGGATTAGCAGGTACAGACTCCAAACTGTAGAACCTGTCCATGTGATAAAGTAACGAACCACATTCATATTCTTTGGTGAAATTGTTCTATTAAATCAGATATGTCGGGTCACTTATGCAGCCCCCACCAGGGCAGAAATATTTAGAGTCAGAGATGCTCAGTTTGGAATATATATGTTTTCTTTATTATATTTATCAATATTTTCATGTAAAAAGTCATCTAGGCATAGTTCACATCACATTTTAGCTATATGTTTAGTATGTACGTCAGTAGAGCTCCCAACGTACACACTAAACGTGTCCACAGGGCTCCACTAGCCTGATGAAGACCAACATAGTGTCATTTTGGCCTCCGTTGGGCTGGTATACGTCGGTGTACCTTTCTTTAAAGGATGGAATAGCGTAGACTATGCCATTCTATCCTCGGGGATCCCGCAAAAAAAAAAAACGTACACAACATGATATACGTCTTTTTGAGGCCAAGTTCACATCTCGTTTTGTGCACACGTTTGTGGTATACGACGAAGCATAAGTTTTTAAAGTTACAAAAAGTATGCATTTTTAACATACGCTTAAGTTTTTTGTAGTATATGTTTTTATACATTTATGTCCGTTCCTTCTTCTAAAAACGTATACTTTTTTGTTCTTGAGCTAAATCAAACTTTGTAAAGTAAATATTTCCCATACATGGTGACAAAAACTTATACGTTTTACGTATGCAAACGTAGGGTTTAAGATTGAATATGATGTCCATACGTCACCATTGACTTCAATACAAAAAAAAACATATATGTGTGGTATATGTTTTGGAAAAGTACTCAAAAGCGTAGTAGACTACGCTTTTCCGGACATGGAAAGAAAAAGGATAGAACGTAAGCACACAAAACGTATGCACAAACTACACGATTAGGGAATCCCTCCTGATCATAGAAATTAATATATATGCTGTGGTAAACGTTTTGACACAGTTTGTTTTTTTTATGTCAAAACGTGCATGTCAAACGTACAGTAAAAACGAGATGTGAACTTAGCCTGAATAGGAGCCTATGTCTTATGAATGCCACTGTAGGGCAGGCATCACAGCTATGCGTTAAACGTATACATCAGGGAGCTTCCCCAAAGCGGGGTCCCCAAAAAGAGCACCGAAAGCGTTCGGTCAGGATATTCTGGAACTGGGGAAGCCCCTGACGTCACTCTTCATATATGGACAGCAATGTCAGGAGCTTTAAATTACATGGTCCACAGTCAAAGCTAGCATTGGAAGCATTCTGGCTGAGTGTCCGGGGCTGGAAAAGCCCCTGACGTCACTGTGTGCTGTCCAGGGCTTCTTCAGGAGAAGAATCCCTGGGCAGAGTGTTGCCAACACTCTGGCCGGGGATTTCGGCTTCTTTAAGCTCCTAATGCCACTGTCCATATACGGACAGTGACGTCAAGGGATTCTCCAGAGCCGGAGTCCCCGAGCCAGCTCGCTTCAACGATCTGCCAGGGGACACCGGCATTGTAGCTTCTGATATCACTAGACAGTGACCTCAGGAGCTTCCCTGGCACATCGAGCGTTTTGGTTGGGTGGGGCTGAGGGGGTCAGGCGACGTATTTTACTGCATACCTATACAGTGGGATACGTTTCAGCCTTCCATCAGAGGTATACGTCATGAGTCCTCCTGACGTATACCTCCGACAGAAGGCTATAAACGTGATGTGAACATGGCCTAAGACTTTCCGTATGAGTCTTGGCAGCATTTAGAGTACTGCTTCCCCTGCCAACACAGAGTCATTAACGGCTCTCCTTGTATACAAACTCATACAAAAAAAAAATATCAATCACTATCATGTATCTCCCCGAAATCCTATGTTACACTCAGATAGATTAGCATAGGAGACCAGATAGATCCGCTTTAATTGCTAAGAATACATTCTACTATTGACCATAATTCCAACTATGTCTGGAAATGTTATTGAGGTAGGAAGTGGGAGTTTAGATTGACGATTTACGTACATGTAGCCAAGTGCACTTAAAATCATGATATTTAGATAACCACAAACTGATAAATAATAAAGTAGCCGAGGGAGCGTTTTAGTCACAAACACAAGACACTTGTAAAATTTAAGGGAGGATGTACTAATGAAAGGCTGAAAGCAATATAATCTTACAGATCTCCAGTTGCAGATACAGTATACATTCACAAGACACATAGGCCTATCAATACTTACACACTTGGTCGAGTGGATGGCCGAAGGTGTGCAACTTGTTCAGCAGGGCCTCCAGCCAATCTCTGTCCAGCAGTAGTAGATGTTGCCCCAGAAGTTGTGGAGACAATAACAGCAGCAGTCAAGGGTGGAGGAGGAAGGAGAGGAGGATTCAAATCCTAAAAGGAAATTGAATAACATTTTATAAAATATGTTGTTTATTTAGTTTAACTCTATCTACATCCCTCATCGTTGACATACTGACACAAATCCTGGGGGGGGGGGGGGGGGGGTAGTATTAGGCTGCGTTCACACAGACTTTTTGGCGTTTACGCCTCTGACCTCCCATTGACATCAATGGTAGGCAGAGAAAGCGTATCTCGCTGCGTTTTATGCCCACGGCGCTCAATGGCCGCGGGCGAAAATCGGCATGCAGGCAGAGGAAAATCTGCCTCAAACTTCCAAACGGAAATTTGAGGCAGATTTTCCGCCTGCAAAAAACTCTGTGTGAACCCAGCCTTAAAGAAAGCCAACTAAGTTAACAAGTCTAGTTGTTTAGTGTGTCATTTGAGTTTGGTTTAGTGAACAGACCAAATACCTGCAAAACTCATTGGGGAAATTTATCAAAACTGGTGCCAAGGAAAAGTGGAGTAGTTGTCTATAGCAGCCTATCAGGTTCAAGCTCTCATTTCTCAGAGGCCCTTTTGAAAATTATAAAAGCAATCTAATTGTTTGCTATGGACAACTACTCTACTTATCCTTTGATAAATCTCCCCCACTGTCTGCTGAATTAGACCATTGACACCATACATAGTGGACATCCTGCATATTCCAAATTCTGCTATATACTGAATGCTTTCTCACTGTACAAATTAATACTCGGAGACAGGCGCGTATGTACAGGGGGTGCAGAGGTTGAAGTTGCACCACGGTGCCTAATAGCCCCTCCGCCGCATAAAAAGATACCAGTATTGCACATGATAGTTCGGGGACCCTTATTTTGGGGACAGGAACTTCAAGTTATAAATCTGCACTTAGAGAGTTTCTGTTCTCTGGGCAGTATTAAATGAGTGGGTCTCCGAGGGTCACATCCTATGAAGGGTTATCCGTACCTGCATAGGAATTGAGCAGCGCTTCTGCATCACTGTCCTATTGCTATACAGGTATGGATATGCTTGCATAGGACGGAGCAGTGGGAGACCTGCTGCATTGTGATGTAAGTCACAAATCGTTCATCATATACACGGTGGTTAAGTGGAGGGCCGAGGACCATCAAACTACTTCTCTGATTACAAGTATGTCTTGCGCTCCTCAAATTAAAATCTGCAACTCTTAAAGCCCATTTACAGGAGCAGATAATGGTTCGGATTAAAAAATGCTAATGAGCGAGGGTGCGAATAGATCTAGCCACTGAACAACTAGCAATAAAACGCTCGTTTATGGCACAAGTAGTCATTTATGCAAACATAAAAATAATGGTTAGTCGTTCTGATATTGTAGTATGTAAACACGAATCATTTCACCAGATATGTGACAAATGATGCAGTTTTAATGATTATTGAGACGATAACGTTGTGGGTAAATACTTGTCTGTATTGGCTATTCCATCGATTACAGCAATCCTATCAAAGATCGCTAATCCAAATATCTGCTCATGTAAATGGACCTTTAACTGCAGAGAAATAAGACTGCTGGTATATAAAAATATCTAAAATATTGAGATTTATAATACACAAACACTGTACCTACTCAATGAATATGTCATGTATTTTGAAACTGGCCTGCAAACCATACCTGAAACGACGACATCAGGGATTAAACAAGACGTCCCTTTGATCTGCAGCCAGGCTACTGTTCATACACTCACTTTGTTGTGTTTTTGTAACTATTAATATTTCCATTCTTTGAAATGTGTAAGTACAGAGGATAGAAACCACGCAAAAGATACATAACACTCCCTTTGAAAACCAGAGATGGTAATCCATAAGGCACGAGGAAGCCTTTTGAGTCTAAGCAGCAAGACTCAAGGGAAAACATCAAAACAAAGGACACAAAGTCTTATTCCACGCTACATCTTCACCAACATCCAGTGGAAAAAAGAAAAGACTAAATCTAATTAATGAAATCAGAATAATACATTATGCAATAAATAATCTAGATAAAATATTCTAATCCACATGGCAGATAAATACCTCAGGGCTTGGGTATTGGAATAGATTTGCCTTTTTCTCAAATGTATTTTGTAAGGGAAGATATTTGCATTTGGCTGCGTGATTCTAAATAACATTGCCTGGTTTCTTCCAGCAGAAGTTACTGTCTAGTTATAGCATAAAAAAGGCAGTGCACAATATAAAAGAAAATGCCATTGGGCAAACTGCTCTACACATTGATAAGTCTATAAACAAGAGCAATTTAGACTCATGTCAGGTTTACGGACCCAAAATAGCGGTTGTGCTGCCTCCACAGCTGATGCAATTCAGGGGTTAAATCAAACCCCGTCATTATCCTTTCTGTTTAGATTTGTTTGGGAACATTTGCAGCGATCCACAAGCCAAATTTCAAGACAGCCTGGAAAGTGCTCAAGTATTTTGGATACCGATAGATGAATGTAGCTTTAATTTTAGCAAATAGGTGACTGGCTCTATTCAGTCCCTGATGATGGATCTGGCCGACAAATCAAAGCTGTTCTGTGTAAAGAATTCCAGTACACTCCTATTTTCTTACAACTGATAACCGCTTTCAGTAGTACCGTGACATTTACACATTACAGAATAGTATTACAAACATTCTTCTGGCGTCTTCTCACCGATAAATGAAAAAAATCTAATCATCGAATGTGCACTCACGCTGGAGTTGAAGTGAACCTCTAGTTTGGAGGTAAACAAGTTCATAGAAATTGGAAATTATATTATCTGCAATTGACTAATACACGCTCACTGATGCTGGCCATAGACTAATGGATAAATGTCATATCAACAATCTTTTGTCTTACAGTTATCAGTCTGATTCCCCTACTAAGATGCACATGATCAGCTTGACTTATTGCAATAGAGCAGGAGGTGATTCATTCAAGTAGATTTCCCACTATTTTAAGTGATGGCATATCCCCTAGGGTATATCTTCCCTTCGTGATCAGTGTGGGCCCAACTGATCAGGGCTTCCACCGATCCTGAGACTGAAGGGGCCGCAGCAATAGTTAAATGCTGTGGCGCCTTCACAGATTTTCCCTGCATAGTGGTGCCCCTGTCCACTTGCTGTGAAGGGAATTTGAAGGGAAAAAGTCTAAGGGATCTCAATCTCTTTGTTCTCATGACTGGCCGAGTTCCCAAAGGTTAGGCTCCCACCGATCATGATGATATGGCATAACTTAGCTACCTTCCAAAATATTACATCATGACAAATCCCCTTTAACAGCTGCCAGACGCTGTTAGGGCCACTTTTCTCTGGAATAAATAAAAGGATTGTACTGGAAACATTTATAATTTCTAAATTCATGTTTCCCTTGGAATCAAATGTTGAGGAACAATCTGGCTGCCCCCATAATCAGGATCCACCAGCTAAAGTCTAATATCTATGGTTATCTTCGGCTGACAACTGTCTCTGTGGACCAGAATCCTGATACTACTGCGTGGGTTGGATGGCATCCTTTTGACAGAACTAGGGCTGCTTGTCTTGAGGAATCAATATGGTCAAAATGATAGAAATCCATCTTGCCATCATATATTTTTTCTATGGCTAGCTTAAGAGCTTATGTTTGAGCAGAGAAATCAAAATCCCCATCTCATTAATTAAAGCAACAGGCCATTAATTAATTCACAACAATCTATATATAGCATGAACTACATGAACTATAGACCATCATTAACAGAAGTTCACAGTTTGCAAACTGGCTTCATGGGCGCTTGCTGAAAACTTTTTGGATCTACTCCTGGCTTTGTTTTAAAAATCTGTCACAAAAACTGTATGTGTGATTTCAGCCATAAAGTGATATTCTAAACTCACTCATTTATGGCATATCCACAACAGCCCGCTCGGCTGTTTCTATAACTCCTATAAAACCAAATGGAAAAAACCTATCCATTCATTCGCCACCTCATCAGGCGGGTCGGGGGACATCCCTTCTCCACATAGGTGGGGGTCCCTATCACATATTTATGGCTTATCCTGTAGATATGCCATAAATGTGTGAGTTGGCCATACCCAAAGTACACAAAGACCTGTATAGCTCTCCAAACACACCCTGGCCTTTGCTTTGGGGTAATGTGTAATTGTTCTTGTGCTCTAGTGCTTTTATGTTTATTACACATTTCTTTTGTCTATTGTACAATCAACTGCTGAATTATAAATCTTGGAGTACATTGTAGTTGAGGCGTTCTTTCTCTTGCTTTTTTTTAATTATTATTCTACATAAAGGGCATAGCTGAACATATAATTATAGTGGTGAAAGAGAGGGATCCAAATTTATATCTAACCAAGTCAAATATAAACTGTAACGGCATAAGAGAAGGAAATCTGAGCAACATCAGTCGTAAGTCGTTGAAGACAAACGCCAGGATCTTTTCGGATCCGTTACAAAACTGATCGGTCAACTGTCATGTAGACATCTCCCAGGAGTTTCATATGGTCACAGAACTTCTCTGTGAATATTTCATATTTATTACAAATATAACAAAATATTAATGTAGATCCATGTGCATCCATGTATGAATATATAACACACAGAATAGCCCTATAATTCCTATGTAGCTGGGTAATGGTCATCAGCACAACCTATATATTTTATTTGTGTTTCTTGGAGTGAAGATTTCAGAAGCCAAAAAAACATTACACAGAATATGCATAATGGAACATAAAACGCTCCGTCTGTGTAAAAAACTGTATTTTACAGATTTACTTAGCGTTTCATTTAGCAAATTCAAGTTCCTTTGTAGCTCAGCACTACTTAGCCCTGTGATCTTTTTATGGCCTCCTTTTGGCAGGCTTTGATGGTTATAGTTCATGTAATACAATAATTGCACGCAGGCTTTCTGCTTATTAATTTAGTGTAGTCTCTCAGCTGCACTAACTTCCTCCAGCAAATTATCCGCTTATGAGTCATTGATGGCCCCTATTATTAATAATTACAGTGATATGAGAATGACATTACTTTTTAATCTTATCGGACCAGGGAAATATTCAAACATAGTACAAGATGTTAAAATAATAGTCATAGACTGACCCTGTATAGTCCATAGCAGTGATCTACAACCTTTCGCTCTTTGGCTGTTGCAAAACTACAATTCCCAGCATTCCCTGACTGCTCAAAACTGTAAAGTTGCATCAGATAAGCTGGGGTGACATACATATGGGCCATTTTACTATACAGTATGTCGTCCATCTCAAGTTGGGTGATCAGTTTTTATGGATCCAAACATTTACCATCTTTAACTTTCAAAAATAATTAAATTCTGGTTAATAAATACTTGTTTGTATGCCCTAAAAATATTTTATACCCAACCAATAAATCTCAGTTTTAACAGGTAAATACTGATTGCAGAATGGGAAATCTTTCACCTCCGTTTCTATACAAGCAGCCAGATTCCAGCCACGTACATGATTCACTGGAAAAGACCACTTTGTTTTTTAGGGTGCTAAAAGTAAAACAATATGTTCAACCTTAGTAAACTGATGTGCCTAGCGTAGAGCAACAATCATAGATTATATTTTTCGGGGAGGAATTGTTATAACAGTAGATATGAATGGAGTTGTCGATGGGCACAGGAATAGTTGGACTCTGCGGAACAGACAGATTTGCATGTGATCTTTGATATATCACACGAATTCTCCCTTCAGATGACAATTATATTTTGTATTAGTGACCATAATATATATATATATACACATGTAATAGTCTAATAGTCCCAATAGCAATGATCACTGGGTATTATTATGCGCAGCACAGTGAACCCATATAGAAAGTAGCAAGATGGCTCCTTTGGCATTGCATTAGTCTGGAGGACTGGGGCCCAAGCTAGGGGTACATATCGTCAACTGAAAAAATGTATGGAGGTATTTGAGACATAGGGCTTTTATACTATTGGCAAAACTGTAGGCACATGTATAAAATCTAGTGCATAGGAACGCTACAGAGGTTGGCCATTGCTACCAATCACAACTCCACTTTTATTTTACACATTGCCCAAGAAAATAAAAATCTGATATCTGTTTGGCTTCTACGAACAACTGCTCCAGTTTTCCTGTGCACTCGTTTATATACATCTCATTTCAATATCTAGGTGAAGTTAGGCTATAAAATTGTAATGGGGCCATATATGCATATTTATTTGCACAGTGATATCATATTCCGTCTGATTTTTATAATTCTATAAAACATACAGGTGTACTTTAAAGTTCCAGTATATTAAAGAGTAACTGTACTTTTCAAAAACGTTTGATATGTCAGAGAGACATATCAGTAGTTTTGATCGGTGCGGGTGTTGAATCCCCAAACATTCGCTGAGACTAAGGTGCAGAAGACCTTAGCGGAGTGCCCTGAACTTTTGGCTGGGATCGGTGCTCCCTGTTAGGCTGAAAACCAGCTCATAGACATTCTATGTGAGCCCGCTTCAGCCTGATGAGGTGAACCAATCACAGCCGAAGATGCAGTACGCCAAGATGAGCGCTTCTGCACCTTAATTTTAGCGACTGTGTGAGTTTCAGAACCCGGACCCCACTGATCAAAACTTTTGAAATGTCTTTATTTTTGGGAAAGGACAGTTACTCTTTAATGTTATTTTTTGTATAATTCAAAGTTATACAATTTCTCTCGATTTTCAAGATCTCTTCTTGCGGTTATTCTGTAGGGAAATTCATTGTTTACTTCCAGTGATAAAATTCTGTACATAGTCAAGTGATAAACACACGAGTGCAGGGATCATTCGAAGACACAGCCCTGTTCACACGGTGTGTCTTTGACGCGGTTTTGTGCATTTTACGCGCTAAATTGCGCATAAAAAAAAAACGCTTGATTAAGCTTTCCAACGACATTAATAGGAAAGCAAGCCGTTAGTACATACAACGCGTTCTTTTACGTGAGCGTATTTAAATTATGCGTCGCGTTAAAAAAGCGTCATGTACATTCTTGGTGCGTAAAGCGCGTCGAAAACGTCCAAAATATTCCCAATCCTAATTACGCGCCAAAAAGCGCTGACAAAACTGTGCCAAAAACGCATAAAAAACGCCTGTATTTTAAAAAGCACTTCAGAAAAGCGCTAGTGTATTTGCCACGTTCACACGTCATTTTTTAGAGCGACGTTTAAACATGCCCTTACTGTAACGATTCCAGGACTTGTGTGTTCATCACATGACCATGGACAGAATTGTATCCACTAGAAGTAAACAATGAAGGTTCCTACGGAATGACAACAAGCAGAGATCTTGAAAACGGTGAGGAAATAATACAGAAACTATATAGGAAAATTGTGTACATTTTTCAATAAAAATAACATTAATTTGCCGAACTCAGACAACCCCAAAAGCTTGAGCGGTTTGGAAGGGCTGGGGTACTGTGTGATGTTCCCTTTATTTCCGGACAACTGACTGTGGGTGTTCATTTTAGGCTGGAGGTATTGTAGTTCATACATAAGAGTGGTGCATTCTGTGCAATACCTTCATATACTGTAATTAGCAAGCGCAATCTAACCAAAGAGTGAGGACGTTGAGGGAAGTCAAATACATTTAGATCTTGTTTCAAAAAATATATTAAGCCTACTGTTTCCTCAAAGAGCAGGGATACATAAAAACCCTCTTAGGCTCTAAAGCCTACTGCTTCCTCCATCAGAAAAATGTAATCTTCAATTTCCTCTGAGGTGAATAGCAGAGAGAAGTAAGACTGGAGGTTCTCCAAAAAAACGAAGAAAAGTGGTCAAATATATTATTTCCACAAAACAGAAAATTTGTAAAACCAGTTCATGTTGTTTAAGATCAACTGAAGAATGATAAGAGGAGGAAAATGGAAAATTGAATTCCTTTTATAAAGTCCAAGGGAAAAAAAAACGAGACGAGGTCCCTCAGTTTAGAGTTACAGTTTATGACAAATTTACAGAGAAGACAGAGGAAGGGCCCCATTAATTATACCGAGAGGTTAAGCTTACAGAGAAGAAAGAAGCAAGGTCCAGAATTGAGCAGAGAGCAGAAACACTTAAGGCCTACTACTTACTCCTAGAGCAGCTTGGTAGGTGATTTCCGGTGGGAATGTAAATGCAGGGCCACTAACTACAGGGCTGCTCGGGGGTGGGGTCACAATAAGCCCTGTAGTACTGATATGGACCTGACAGAAATAAGACACAAGGACACAAATAAATAAACTGTTTATGCTTTAGCAGACTTTTTTTTAACATCCAGAAACTTGCTTAACCTTGCAGAACTAATGGACATTTATTCATTTGAGACTGGAGCGCCTATTTAAATTAAAGCAAAGAAACATGGCTAGTGTGCCCGGAAGAAGTTGCGTGGGAAAAATTCAGGGTCGGGCAGAGACTTGGTGTTATTTTATTAGATGTGTTTTACTACTTTTTAACTTTGTGATATTCCTCACTGATAAACTAAATTGCAGTATTGCCCTATGTCCGATTGTGTACAAATATATAGAGTCTGAACATAAGGGAGGGTAGAGTAGCAACTAGACTCCACGTGGTAGGACAAAAAGATCCAGCAAAAATCTGAAGGCATTAGATTGAAGTCTATGTTTGACGCTTACTGCATGGAGGCTCGTGGAGGAGAAGTTGGGACTGATTTAGGACACTGTTAGAGCGCTATGGTAAAATTATAAAGTATCCAGAGTAAAACACATAAAATTGTTAGCTTTAATGGCGCATCATACCATAGGAAAAATAAACGGAAGAATGACACGAAATAAATGTAATATTTAAAGTGAAGGAACCGCTTTGGGGGACACTGTACAGGTTATATTAGGGAATTGTACACATAGCGATTCTGTAATATGATGATGTTATCTCAAATACTCCATTTACCCAGATATGTAATAGAGCAATCTCTAAATATGTAGTCTATTACTGAAAACCTATTACAAAATAAGTTTTAAAAAAAACAATAAAATAAGCAATATACACTGTAACTCCAAAAAGGACAGTGGTATTGCTCATACAATACAGTTAAAGCGATTGAACAAGTAAATATGTGATATTAGCTGTACTTCAATGTCATTTCAGGTTTAGTTCTAAATTAAACCCATAGTCTAATAAAAAAAAAAATGGTCTAATGTAAAAATATCTGCCTTTGGGGTATGGCGAGCAGCATTCTGGAGCAGACATGTTTCTACAGAGCTTAGTTACGAGATTAACCTTTTAGGCTTTAAAACTGATATTTATCGTCCTGAATTCACCCCCTCCCTTCTATATGTGGTCTACAGCACTGACTGTCACTGCAGAGATGGGCTGGAAGACAAGCTCATCCAGTTATCCTGCCTGTGGCCTACCACTGCAGGAGACCAAGATGCACCCCGCTTGGAGCTGCCATCCGGTCTTCATTTATCTGAAACGCAAGGGCTTCCTTTCTCTCCTCACGTCTGTTCCCTGTTAAGCAGGTGTTTGAGGCAGCACCTGGTCTTCTCCTGATACACCATGCTCTCATTTGTGTCCACTGCTGACACAGTTGGTATACACCCGAACTGCTGCTACACTCCCCAAGACGTTTTCACCAGCGGTCCTCAACAACTTGAACCAAGGATTGACCCTGCTTTCTTTTGGGAACACTCAACAAAACAGCCTCTCTTCCTTTATCGGTCCGCCTGGCCTTTGGCATCTGTCTGAAACCATCTGGTCCTCAACCTAATGGACTTTTGGTCTTCTCAGTTTTAGCCTGCTACATCGTTTGCTACTCGTTCTGACCTGGCTTGCTATGGGTGTTTTACCAGTTATGCTGGTTGGTGGTAAGTAGCTAAAAAGGGGGTCGCTAAAACTTAAACCATAAGGCGCTTTTGACTGTATCATTAAGTTGGTACACTTTCTGTTTCTACACTAATGCCCCATGGTCACATTTAACCCCTTAACGCACGAGGACGCACCGGTACATCCTGGTGCAGGGGGAGAAGTATGGAGCGCGCTCCATATGCTGCGGGTGTCAGCTGCGTTTTACAGCCGACACCCGGGACTAACAGCCGGGAGCAGCGATCGCGCTGTTCCTGGCTGTTTAACCCATCAAATGCTGCGGTCAATCGTGACCGCAGCATCTGAGGCATTGAAAAGAGAGGGGCGGCCCTCCGACAGATCATCGCCTCCCCCCGCAAGGAGATCGGGGGGTGACAATGGTTGTTATGGCAGCCCAGGGGCCTAATGAAGGCCCCAGAACTGCCTTCACTCTGCCTCTGTTAAGCCTTGCCTGTGACAGGGATTAACAGATGCTTGTAAAAATGACGATATACTGCAATACATTAGTATTGCAGTATATTGTACCAGCGATCTGACGATCGCTGGTTCAAGTCCCCTAGGGGGACTAATAAAATGTGTAAAAAGAAGTGAAATAAAGTTTTTAGTAGTGAAAAAAATGTAAAAATAAATGAAGTTAAAAAAAACCTTTAATGTAATGTAAAAAATAAAAAAGTAAACAAAATTGGTATCGCTGCATCCGTAAAAGTCTGAACTATTGCAATATAGCGTTATTTAATGCGCACAGTGAACGCCACAAAAAATGCATATCGCCAAAATCGCTGTTTTTTGGTCACCTTAGCTCCCCAAAAAAATTTAATAAAAAGTGATCAAAAAGTTATATATATCAGCAAATGGTACCAATAAAAACGACAGCTCGTCCTGCAAAAATAAGTCCTCACACCGATCAATGCACGGAAAAATAAATAAGTTATGGCTCTCAGAATGTGGTGAAAGTAGTAAAATATAAAAAAATCTATATAAATTTGATATCACCGTAATCGTATTGAGCCGCAGAATAATGTTAAGTTGTTGTTTTTACCACACAGTGAAAGACGTAAAAACGGAACCCAAAAATAATGGAGGAATCGCAGTTTTTTTCAATTTCAGCCCGCAAATAATTTTTTTTCAGCTTCCCAGTACATTATATGCTACTTTAAATGCCACCAATAGAAACTGCAACTCCTCTGGCAAAATATAAGCCCTAATACCAATCTATTGACGAAAAAATAAAAATGTTATGGCTCTTGGAAGGCAGGAAGTAAAAAACGAACATCAAAAATCAAAAAATGGCTGTATCCTTAAGGGGTTAATACTTCAGCCCTCTTATTAATTGTTCCATTATATGACTACCTATCTGTTGATAGTTATTACTTATAGCTGCTTATACACTAGAACGATTGTTTTCCTATTGAAAGATTAAGGCCCCATTCACACGAATGTGTTTTTGCGGCCGCAATTCCCCCGAAAATCCATTCATTTCTACGGGGCCATGCACACGACCATAGTTTAAAGGTCCGTGCATGGCCCGGGAGCCCGCACCGCAGAAAGAACGGACCTGTGTTATTACGGCCGTGCTCTGCGGTCCGGGCTCATTGAAAATAATGGCCGCGGCCATGTGCATGTCCCGCGATTTTCCGGCGGCTCGCGGCTGACAGTCCGCAGCCGGCCGACCCGAAAATCACGGCCATGCACACGGCTATGGTCGTGTGCATGAGGCCGTAGAGTACAGATTATTGTATACGTGTTTTAGGCCTCATGAACATGACCGTATTTTTGTCCACCCGTAAATACTGGCGTAAATACGGGTCCTTGTTCACACGTATTCGACCCGTATTGCACCAGTATTTACGGACCCGTGCCCATAAATATGGGTCCGGTGTCACCCGTATTCCACCCGTATTTACGGGCACATTTTTGGCTGCAAAATTGCACTGCACTAATCGGCAGCCCTTCTCTCTATCAGTGAATGATAGAGAGAAGGGACAGCCCTTTCCGTAATAAAAGTAAAAGAAATTCATACTTACCCGGCCGTTGTCTTGGTGACGCGTCCCTCTCTTGACATCCCGTCCGACCTCCCTGGATGACGCGGCAGTCCATGTGACCGCAGCAGCCAGTGATTGGCCTGTGATTGGCTGCAGCGGTCACATGGGCTGTAACGTCATCCCAGGAGGCCGGACTGGAAGAAGAAGCAGGGAGTTATGGGTAAGTATGAACGTCTTTTTTTTTTTTTACAGCTTTATCTATATTGCGATCGGTAGCCACTGTCCAGGGTGCTGAAAAAGTTACTGCCGATCGTTTAACTCTTTCAGCACCCTGGACAGTGACTATTTACTGACGTCGCCTAGCAACGCTCCCGTAATTACGGGTGCACACACGTAGTCACCCGTAATTACGTGAGCCCCAAAAACTTCTATGGGCTGCCCGTGCCATAATTACGGCCTGAAATAGGACATGTTCTATCTTTTTTAACGGCACGGGCACCTTCCCGTAAGCATACGGGGAGGTACCCGTGGCCAATAGAAGTTTATTTTCCCGTAATTACGGGAATTTTTATGGTCGTGTGCATGGGGTCTTATACTGCTTTGTTTTGGCCTGTATTATCTTTCTGTCCTAGCACTGGTATTTCTGGCCGTGTTTATACTGCTTGCAGACTAAAATTCAATAAACAGAATTAAAAAGAAAAGGTTCTGATATGGTGACAAATGCTGTTTGAGGCAACTACCAAATTTATTTTGATGAACAACTAGACTTTTCTTTTACACATCCTCTAACCATATATTAACTATAGTGAAGTAATCCTCCAAAATGATTCATTCAAACTAAACACCAGCCCAATAGTAATGTATAGGAAACTTGTACTGTGCTGTATAAAATGTACTCTCTTGACATTCACATCATGCCCCAGTTACCTGCTGCCGCTATAAAAATATATATACGCTGCTACAAAGCTAAATTTGTGAACATTTCAATTACACGATCGCTCTCAGGTATAAACCTAGAAAACAATTCCTTACACAGACCATTTATCACTGTATGAGTCACTGTTTTCCATGTCCTCATATGCTGGGCTCGCTATAGGATAATAAATTCCCATCAAGTCATGAGCCGGTCTAATGGACAAGCCACTGAAACAAGACATGACTCATATATACCGTAGCAATCCTCCCTTATAAAGGAAGTAAATGTTAGAAGACTTTGTGCAACCCCCTCCCCCATTGTATAGCTACCACTGGGCAATACAAATATTGATTACTGTAGACCAGTACATAAAGGGTAAAATGACTTATCGTGATTGTTTGGTTTAGAAAACACATCTCAAAATACCCTATATGGGGATTCTGAATGACTACATCCAGGAATCTATTAGTCACGCAAAGAGTGTCCACAAAAACGCCTCTTGCTTTGAAGGGATGGTCACGTCTGAGCATTATATAGACAGCCCTTTAATTCAATAAACACTATGTAATGCTTAATTTACCATAGGTGGCACTGCAGGGGAACTAAACACTTAGGCCTCATGCATATGGCCGTAGCTGTGTGCACGATCCGTAATTACGGCACAGACGGCCGCGGCGTGTCATTTGCGGGCCGTTCGCAATTCACGCATTGTGCACACATTGATTTCAATGAGCCCGGACCGCAAATCCTGACAGTATAATGACTTGTCCTATTTTTTTTGCGGATGAATTGCGGACGCAAAAACACGTTTGTGTGATTGAGGCCTTACTGTTGTTATCTCTCATAGATTACAACCAATTGCTAGGAATAGCTGCAGCGGGATACCCTCTGATCAGCTTATTGTTTGGGGACTTTTATACCAAAAAAGATTGTCAATAGCGGGAAACCACTTTAGTTAAAGAGAACCTTTCACCTGTGCAGCTTGTAATAGGCAGGGCTTCACAAACACTGTCTCACTTTACATTTTTTTCCTATCTTCCTCTGTTATTTACATATTAATGCCGTTATATTTGGCGCCTGATATGTAAATAAGACCCTGAACTGTCAATAGGGCGTTTCTATCTAACTAAATGGCAAGGGTTCACATATGTGTTTGTCAATTCCATTGCTCTGCTCCGTCATAGGAGCAGAACAACAAAATTTACGAAGTGCCAGGTCCGTCACACGACGGACACCAACAGTGCCCGATAGACACCACTTACATATAATAGGCCCCGTCGTGTACGATCGTGGTGTCAGTCATTGTACTGGAAAAAATAGCGCTGCAAGCTACGCTATTTTATTCATCAAATGTGATGGAATCTGCGACAGATCCTCCAATGCAGATGTGAACAGAGAATTAGGCCTGCTTAAAATATATTTCCCCCTGGCAAAAGTGCAAAAATGCCGTAGAAAAACTGATGACAAAACTGATCCCATAGTTTCCTATGGGAATAGTTTTATGTCCTGTGTCATCAGTTATGATACTGTAAGTCTCCTTGAGCCGAATAAAAAAAAAACAAAAAAACATTGCATGCGTTATTTTTCTGTCTGGCTATGGAAGTCGGTCGGACCGTTGCACAAAGTCCACAACTTTGTCATCATTTGTGGCTGGGATAGGCAAAAAACAACTGTCTGTACAACAACTGCTAAATATACGTACCCAGTCATAGGGCTTATTCACAAGCACGTTGAATACGTCCGTGTGACGGCCGTTAAAACAACGGCCTTCACACGGACGGATATATATCACAGGTTTCAACGGACTGTGTGAAGGGTTCATTGAAAAATAGAACATGTCCTATTTTCCGTTTTCACGGATCCCTCCATAGACTCAAGTCTATGGGGAGATGTGAAAACAGGACCCCACATGGGTGAAACCAGTTTTTTACATCCGAGCTTCTCTACGTGTGAATAAGGCCTTAGAATGACCAAAACACGTGTGGTTCTGTTGAGGCGGACAACAGAAGATCAGCAAACATAACTGTTAGGGCTGATTCAGACGAACGTGTGCGTTTTGCGCGCGCAAAATACGATGCGTTTTGTGCGCGCAAACGGCACTTGACAGCTCCGTGTGCCCTGTTCATATGGATACGCGGCTGCGTGCTTTTCGCGCAGCCGCCATCTTTATGACACTCTGTTTGGATGTTTGTAAACAGAAAAGCACGTGGTGCTTTTCTGTTTACATTCATTCTTTTACTGCTGTTGCGCGAATAACGTGCTTCCGTGGGGCATGCGTGATTTTCACGCACCCATTGACTTCAATGGGTGCGTGATGCTCGAAAAACGCAGAAATATAGATCATGTCGCGAATTTTACGCAGCGGACTCACGCTACGCAAAACTCACGGACAGTCTGCACTGCCCCATAGACTTGCATAGGTCCGTGCGACCCACGTGAAAACCACGCGGGCTGCACGGATGCAAATCACGTTCGTGTGAATCCGCCCTTATGGCGAGAAAATGTCTTCTCTAAACTACAGCTCTTGGCAGCTGTTTCTCACAGCCGATCACAATGTACATCGCTCATCTGTTACGATGTTACAAATTATAAAGACTTTTCATAATTTAATAACAAAATGCAAGACTCATATGTTTCCTATCAGCATATCATTGCTAGTAGTCCTGCTTAAGTCATTGCTACAGAATAATCCATGGGGAAGTTGATGCATCTCATGGACATCTCAGCATTTCTAAACTTTATGGGCTTCTCAATAAACTACAACAGAAACAGGGTATTCAGATATACAATAAAACCACTAAAAACAACATGTTGTGGCACCTTGACTTTGATAAACCTTTAGCATGATCTGCATCTTTCCTATTACTAGATGGCACTTTCCTCACCTGAGAAGGAGCACTGCAAGACAGACCAGAGAGCTCGCTTATTCTGGCAGCAGCGGTGGGGTTGCTGGAGCTGATAAGCACAGGAGGGCTGATCTCCATGGAATGGCGGTTCTGAACAGATTGCGATGACTTGTTAGACATGGTGAGGGAGGTAAAAGAGTGACGTTTTTTGGTGTTCTTCTTGGTATCTGTGTGCTTTTGGGAAGAGCTGCTATGTGCTGTCCCAGAAGTTCCTTCCCCAGAGTCCACTCCCGAGGGCTTGTCTAACTCTATGAGTTGCTTAGCTGCTGAATTAAACTGAAAACAGATATGATTCAAAGTTAGAAGATTCAGATTTATTTTAGAAAAAAAAACAAAACATATAAAAAAAATAGAACACATTACACAAAAAAGGTTACTAATTACTTAGTAGTGGAGGTACCATCAGCGGTGGTGAAGGTTTGTCAAATTCCCTGCTGACTTAATGTCTGCACAACGATTGCACTAGTGAGAGGAGAAGACTTTACACTCTTCACTGAGCAATAATCTAATGGCGAAAAATACTAACACAGCCGAAATGCAGTGCCCTTGGTCGAATTTAAACCCAGGATCCCAGTGATGCGAGGCAATAGTGCTTACCACTGTACCACCGTGTTTGCCCACAGCGATTGCTTGTCTTTATTGGTGATTACTATTATATAGTGTTATGAACCATTTCCGTGAGGCTACGTGTAAATAATTCTCATGAAATAACAATTCTGGAGCCTCTTTTCTTCTATTATTCCTCAAAAAATTTTATTAATAAATTGACAACTGGGAGTTACCAGCCGGGGGCGTGTCCCTACACCAACTGACAATGTCCAATCAGTGCTGACAGAGCAGGGACACGCCCCTTTTACAAGGGTAATGGTAACACCCAGTTGTCAATTTCTAGCAGGTATGAGAGAATTGGCACAATGAAGAGTTCTAAGAAAATATGTTCCAGAATTGGGACTTTATGGGAAATACAAATATTTACTAAAATAGACATGTCAGGAGCGGTGACAGGACCGGTTTAATAATCCTGGGATGAAAGCTAATTTAAAGAGTTACTGAAGTAACAAAGGAGGTTAAGTCCAGCGCATAAGTAGAGGTAAAATAGAAATATTTTCCAAGTTTAATTAGATTCCCATTAAAAAGTCCATTAGGGTATGGTCCTGGTGTGTGGATAAGGGGAAAGAATGATCCTGTAAGCCTACGCGTTTCGGACGATAACGACGTCCTTAGACTTGGCTGTAGTGTCACACTACAGCCAAGTCTAAGGACGTCGTTATCGTCCGAAACGCGTAGGCTTACAGGATCATTCTTTCCCCTTATCCACACACCAGGACCATACCCTAATGGACTTTTTAATGGGAATCTAATTAAACTTGGAAAATATTTCTATTTTACCTCTACTTATGCGCTGGACTTAACCTCCTTTGTTACTTCTGTTCCTGCATCGTGTGCCGACACGAAAAAGATCCAGGCGCTGACAGCGACACTCAACTCTTGTGTCAGGTGAGCTGGAGGACTTCTCCCTTTGTTTTCTACTACTTAAAGAGTTACTATTAGAGCACGAGAGAAAGGTAACGCATTGTTTTTTCTAATCTAAATACAATACAAAATCTTAGTCATGGGACAAGTTTGTAACAAACAGGAAGCTGCTGAAAGAAAAGATGCTTTAGATTCCAATACAACTCTGTGTAGCTTGTTTAATAAAACAGTCTGACGGCGCAACATCCGTAGCTACGGTAGTGAGAACCATTACCCTTGAGTTTTGTCAGTTTTCCTCTAGGCTTGTTTTTCCATTTAATTAAGATATTTGTTTATCTCTTAAAGTTATTAGACAAAAAGAGATCTAAATGCCGATTCCTGGGCAAAGACAAGTATTCATATCCTCATGGGACCCGGGATCCAGAACCACAGCTCATTCTGGTAGGCAAGATGGCTACAAAACACAACCATATGTCCCCTTATCTAGTTAATTAGCCGCACGTGCATGCTAGAATATTAAGACGCCTAGGGTTATTTAGTGGACAGCAGATTCAAGTCACCTGATTTTTCTATGCTAAAAAAGCAAAACAACCATTGAGAACTGTCTGTACTGATCGTCTATAAATCGCTAAAATAAAAAGGGTGAAGGGGTTATGCGGGGACCAAAAATTATTAGCAGTCTACTCACTGCAGAATGTGAGTACACTCGCTAAAATATACATTCCGGTGCCCCGTCGTGCTGATTTTTAGATTTTTGTAGCGCAGCCGGGGGACCGGAAGTCGTGTTGCACAGCCTTCTTGACGATACGACTCTTCGTCACATGACCGAGCCTGCTGTACTCCATGTACTCGCTGTACTACTGCTCCTGCTTGTACATGGAGTACAGCGGGGTTGGTCACATGACGAAGAGTCATATAGTCATCAAAGAACGCTGTGCATCTAGACTTTCGGTCCCCCGACAACACTATTAAAATCTATGAAAATCTCAGAATCAGTGCGATGGGGGACCAGAATGTATATGAGCGAGTGTACTCACATAGTGCAATGAGTACACTGCTAATACTTTTTGGTTCCCGCATAACCCCTTTAAGATGGGATTTTTTTTTATAAAAATCAATAGAAGGGTTATTTATTTCCTGGACAATGTGAAAGAAAAGAAGTAATCCCAGACAATGCCTGTGTATATTAGAAACTAGAGATGAGTCGATGAATTTAAATGGCCGGCAAATCAATTCACGTATCCGGTGAGAAACATTGCTCATCTCGAGTAGTAAAAAGTAGTAACTACTCTCAGTTTGAATTCGGCATGCTTGTTGCAAGGTCACATTTAAAATTGCATTTCTCCATAAAATAAAAATAATGGAAAATGGCAAAGTTGTCCTCTTATGTAAAGTTCTAAAAACAATATATTCAAGTGATTATCAAATGCTGAGGAGCAACTAGTAATCACCACCATTACAGTCACCATGAGGATAGCGGCAGTCAAGGGGAACAACAACATTTATGATGCAACTAAAAGTGGACAAGTACATGTTCTGTCTAGATGGGGGTGGGCCCTAAGAATAATTTCCTCCGGTGGGTGCAAGTCTAACACTATTCGCAGTTACTGCGTCGTCCCCGCACACACTTTTACTATTCTGCCTGTGTATGGCCCCATGCACACAACAGTAAAAATTCGCCGTAATTGCGGACCGTAATACGGTCCGCAATTTCGGACCTATTCAGTTCTACTGGCCGTGGACACCTTTCCGTATCGCTACGGATTGGTGTCCGTGTCGTAGAACTGTGCCGGGAATTATGGAGCATGTCCTATTTTTGTATTTTACGGGCCGTGCTTTGTATGGGAGCACGGCCCGAAAATGAAGGCGGCCGTCAGCAGCCAGCCATGCCCGCAATCGCGGGCCGTGATTACGGGCACGGTCGTGTGCAAGGGGCCTAAGTGTGAGTCTTCAGGCATTCTACAGTATATATGAAGGTCGGAAAAAGTGTATGGAATTGTGGGAGGACAAAAAAATAACCCGTTAATGGAAAACTAATATTTTAGATATTAATAGCAATGCCTTATTGAAATATATCACTAAAAATATTTCTAACGGCCATCTGCTCTGAGCAACAGAATAGTTTCTTCATAAATGAAATAAATTGTCCAAAGATTACAACTGCGGAGCTAATCACCGACAATGGAAACGGACAGCGAGTACTTGCCAAGGTTTTGGCAGGTTTCAGGTTCAGCCCATTCCAGCTCCCTTCACCCCCTCCTTCCTCCCTGAAAAAAAGTTTTATTGGGGCAATTACTTTCCTAATACAAGTAATAATGCTTTTAGTTTATTTTGGCTCACAAACTATTAAATAAGGTGGAAAAGCTCCGCTTAGAGGAATTACACTCACTCCATATGTGCAACCTGCTAGAGAGCGACGTTTAGCCCTGTATGAATTTAATAAGCAAAATCCAGATGTCTGAGAAGGACCGTGATTACAGTTTAGAGTCAGCCATTTTATTTTACTTAACTCATTGAAATACAACTTATCACTAAAGCCCAGTTCACACAAGTTTTTTTTTTTAGCTGATTTTGCCACGGAAACCACGTCAGAATCAGCGGCAAAAAATAGCCAAAATTGCCCCCATTGATTTAAATGGGAGGCAGAGGTGTTTTTTTTCCTGGGTGGCTTGGCGGCTCACGAGAAAAAAAAAGCTCCATGTCCTCTCTTGATGGGTTTTCCAACTCTGACCTCCCATAGAAATCCATGGGAGGCAGAAAAGCTGCGTGTCTGAGCGTTTTTCTCTACGTTTTCTGCCCGTGTTCCATGAATTCGCTTTAATGGCCGTGGGCGAAAAAAGCTGCGGAAAAAAAAGCGCAGGTAGTTCAAAATCTGCCTCAAAATTCCTGAAGAAAGTTTTAGGGCCTGTTCACACGGAGTATTTTGACAAGCTTTTTGGAGCGGAAACCGCTCCGCAAAACTCGTCAAAAACCGGCCGAAAATGCCTCCCATTGATTTCAATGGGAGGCGGGGGCAGTTTTCTTCCGCGAGCGGTAAAACTGCCTCGCAGGAGAAACAAGGGACATGACATCAATGGGAGGCAGAGAGAGCGTATTTCGCTGTGTTTTTTGCCCATAGCACTCAATGGCCGCGGGCGAAAAACGCAGCGAAAATCGCGGCAAACGACGTTGAGGAAGGACAAAATCTGCCTCAAAATCCCAAATGGAATTTTGAGGCAGAATTTTCCTCCTGCAAAAAAACTCAATGTGAACAGGGCCTAATAGTAACATATGGATGTCCCGGGTCTAAAATACAAACTCTGAGTGTTTGTTATTAATACTACATACATTGCACTCTGCTATATCAGATGAAAACATCTGAACACAGTAACTATCCCTACAATACACTAGTGTGTCTTAGAGTATGTTCACACGGCTTATTTACGGATGTAATTCGGGTGTTTTCCGCCTCGATTTACGTACGAAAATGCGGCTCGATAGCGTCGGCAAACATCTGCCCATTCATTTGAATGGGTCTTACGACGTTCTGTTCCGACGGTCATTTTTTTTACGCCCCGCTGTCAAAAGGCGGGGCGTAAATAGACGCCCGCATCAAAGAAGTGCCCGTCACTTCTTCAGATGTAAAATGGAGCTGTTTTCCATTGACTCCATGGAAAAACAGCTCCATTTACGTCCGTAATTGACACAGCGAAAAAGCGCCTCAACATGCCATGACGGCTGAAATTACGGAGCTGTTTTCTCCTGAAAACAGCCCCGTAATTTCAGCCGTAACGGACGCTGCCGTGTGAACATACCCTTACGGACACCAAGACATGGTGTTCAAAAAAACAAACACACCATATGATTCTACCATTTGATCTACTCCGATGGATGGATATGAGTTTTCTTTAGTCCCATGTAATATGACTAGGCAGCAGCAGCTCCACGTTGTCCATACCATGCAGATAACGCTTCATAGACCACATAATGTATTCAGACAGCCTTCAACTAAGGCCTCATGCCCACTTCAGTTATTTTCTTCAGGGTGCTATCCGTTTTTTTAACAGATAGTACACTGGCACATTCATTTCAATGGGGCCATGAACACTACCGTTGTTTTAACAGAACCGTGTGGCCGTTCCGACAAAAATAGGACAGGTCCTACTCCTGTCCGTTTTTGACGGAACAGTCTCGGCCTTTTCATTCATTTACTTCGTGAAACAACGGACTGCACACAGAAGCCATCCGTGTGCATTCCGTGTTTCACGGATCAGTCATTAATGGCCGTACGACGCCCAAAGGAAGTGTGCATGAGGCCTAACTTTTACTTTACATCCAGTCTGAGTGATATCTAAGGGTATGTGCACACACACTAATTACGTCCGTGATTGACGGACGTATTTCGGCCGCAAGTCCCGGACCGAACACAGTGCAGGGAGCCGGGCTCCTAGCATCATAGTTATGTACGACGCTAGGAGTCTCTGCCTCGCTGCAGGACAACTGTCCCGTACTGTAATCATGTTTTCAGTACGGGACAGTTGTCCTGCAGCGAGGCAGGGACTCCTAGCATCGTACATAAGTATGATGCTAGGAGCCCGGCTCCCTGCACTGAGTTCGGTCCGGAACTTGCGGCCGAAATACGTCCGTAAATTACGGACGTAATTAGTGTGTGTGCACATACCCTAAGGATGTAAGGAGCTGGCCAAACATCTACCAATTATCTTAACAGGGTTTCTATGTCATAAACATTCAGTATTCTTTTTTCTTAAATAATTTAGCAATTCACACTATGAAAATGATCCCTGAGGCGAAATCACCATTAATGGGAAGCATGTGTATTGGTATAGATGTGCTTCCCCACACATATTTTACTAAACGGACAGACTTATTACACACATAGATGTAGACAGCTTTCTTCATGGATGAACTACGCATGAGCTATGTATGAAGGAAGAATTTATTTAACACTAAGGGTATGTTCACACAGAGTGTTTTCGGACGTTTTTTGGGCTGTAAACGGGCGAAAAACGTCTGAAAAATCTGAAGCAGAATGCCTCCAAACATCTGACCATTGAAATCAATGGGAAAAACGGCCTTCTGCTCCGATGGGCCGTTTTTTTACGCGGCCATTTTTCAAAACGGCCGCGTAAAAAACGGCTGCGAAAAAGAAGTGCAGGACACTTCTAGGGACGTTTTTGGAGCTGTTTTTCATAGTCTCTATTGAAAAAAGCTCCAAAAATGGCCGTAAAAAAAGCAGCGAAAATCGCGAGTGGCTTAAAGAAACGTCAGAAAATCAGGAGCTGTTTTCCCTCTAAATTATCGTATTTTGAGACGTTTTTGAGTGTGTGAACATACCCTCAACACCAATATTCGAAAGAAAAAAAAAAGGCACAAATCTTGTTGCACACTTGTTTTGTGTCTAATTAAAGGTGCGCAATTAATTACAGTTAGGCCTGGTTTACACGAGCGTGTGCGTTTTGCGCACGCAAAAAACGTGGCGTTTTGCATGCGCAAAAGGCACTTAACAGCTCCGTGTGTCATCAGCGTATGATGCGCGGCTGCGAGATTTTCGCGCAGCCGCCATAATTATGACACTCCGTTTGGATGTTTGTAAACAGAAAAGCACGTGGTGCTTTTCTGTTTACATTCAGAGTTTGACTGCTGTTGCGCAAATCACGCTGTTCGCACCCATTGACTTCAAATATAGGACATGTCATGAGATTTTTTCAGCGGACTCACGCTGAGCAAAACTCACGGACTGTCTGCATGCCCCCATAGACTTACATAGGTCCGTACGACACGCGTGAAAAGCACGCGCGTCGCATGGACGTATATCACGCTCGTGTAAACGAGGCATTAGGGCTTATTTAGACAAACGTGTAATACATCCGTGCAACGCGCGTGATGTTCACGCGCCTCGCACGGACCTATGTTAGCCTATGGGGCCGTGCAGACTGTCCGTGATTTTTACGCAGCGTGTGTCCGCTGCGTAAAACTCACGACATGTCCTATATTTGTGCGTTGTTCGCGCATCACGCACCCATTGAAGTCAATGGGTGCGTGAAAATCACGTGCAGCACACGGAAGCACTTCCGTGTGACGCGCGTGATTCGCTCAACAGCAGTAAAAAGTATGAATGAAAACAGAAAAGCACCACGTTTACAAACATACAAACAGAGTGTCATAATGATGGCGGCTGAGCGAAAATCACGTAGCCACGCATCATACGGGGCTGACACATGGAGCTGTTAAGTACCTTTTTGCGTGCGCAAAATGCTGCGGTTTTTGCACACGCAAAACGCACGCGTTCGTGTAAATCCGGCCTTAGGGCAAGGCCCCACGGGGCGGCATAGACGTGGCCAAAAACAACGCTGGCAAGCTGTTCTGCCCAGTTGTCAAATTGCTTGTTTATGGTCAGGCGGTGTTGCCATTAAAACTGCTGGTTACGTGTTAATCGTGCGGCCATTAATGTATAGGCCCTTATGGCAGCACGATTTAGAGCAGTTTTTCCTACAACACCACGTGGTCGTTAACAAGCAATTTGACAACCGCGCCAAACAGCATGCCGATGCTCTTTTCGGCTGTGTTAATGCTAGCTCGTGTGGACTTAATTACCATAATCATAAGAGCTGTGTCTTGTAATGAGCCGTGCACCTATGTGGCCATCACATGACCAGGACATTCTTATTGAATGACTAAATACTTTTGTGTCAAAAAAGACAAAAGTATAGCAGGTATGATACCTTTATTGGCTAACCATAAGGCAGGGTTCACAAGACCTATTTTCAGGCGTAAACGAGGCGTATTATGCCTCGATTTACGCCTGAAAATACGGCTCCAATACGTCGGCAAACATCTGCCCATTCATTTGAATGGGTTTGCCGACGTACTGTGCAGACGACCTGTCATTTACGCATCGTCGTTTGACAGCTGTCAAACGACGACGCGTAAAATGACTGCCTCGTCAAAAGAAGTGCAGGACACTTCTTTGAAACGTAATTTGAGCCGTTTTTCATTGAATTCAATGAAGAACAGCTCAAGATTACGAGCGTCAATGACGCCTCGCAAAATGCGAGGAGGAGCATTTACGTCTGAAACGACGGAGCTATTTTCTCCTGAAAACAGTCTGTAATTTCAAACGTAAAAGCCAGTTAGCGTGTGAACATACCCTAAAAGTTCTATATGCAAGCTTTCAGAGCACACTACTCCTTCTTCAGGCGAGTTTTGTTAACCTGCCTGAAGAAGGAGCCTGTGTGATCTGAAAGCCGCATATAGAACTTTTATGGTTAGCCAATAAAGGTATCATACCTTCTATACTTTTGTCTTTTTTGACACAAAAGTATTTAACATTTCATATTGTCTCTGGCTAACACAGTACTACACTATTTATTGAATGACTCAAAGTCAAGATCTTGAAAGCTGAGAGGAATTGATACAAAAAGTATATTGTAAAATGATATAACGTAGTTTTTTGTTTTTTTTCTGAAATAGTATTACCCGTTTTAGCTAATTCATCCATGTAATTTTGTTAATTACAGAGACAAAGTATAAGCTTCTTGTAAAAAGCGATAACATGACTGCAGACTAGGGCTTAACACGCTGTACAGCTGTAGCCACTGACAACATATTCCGTTACACTGTGATAACACATGTCAGACGCAACATTCTGCAAATATATGGAGTTTATAACCATATGATTTGGTATAAGCAGTGAATGCTAAAGGTTTAATAAATGAACATATTAATGGGTTAATTCTGTCACAGAAAGTGATGGCATATCACCGAGTTATGCCATCATTTCTGATCAGTGGGGGTCCAGCTGCTGGAACCCACACTGATCCTGAGATTGAATGGCTGCATCACTGATTCTGTTTTGCACAGCGGTGCTCCTACCCACAAGATGCAGGAATACCCGCCGTCACTTCAATGGAGCTGTATTCCAGTTCTCTGCCCAGCGGGTGGCCGATAGCGCCACAGTACAGGATAAAAAGTAAAGGGGCCTAAGTGCTTAAGCACCGCTACGCTTCTTTCAATTCTTTCTTTCAAGAAAGCCCTGATACAGATACATTGATGGAAAAATTCAAAAGCTATGGCTCCCTATCAAAGGGCCACGCGTTGTCCGTATTTTGCGGATCCATTGCAAGGAAAGGCCTGGGGAATCTGATCATTTGACCTTCCTATGCGCGCGGACCACGAAATATGGATGACACACGGAAACAACAGGGCTGTAACATACGGACATGTGGTACGGTTGCATAAGCAACTCAGAGGCATTATGGAGGCATTATGTATTTGGATACAGACACTAGGATCCGTAGGAACGTGTGCATGAGGCCTAAAGGCCCTTTTGCACAGGCTGACGATCAGACAAACAAGTAAGTGAACTACGAAAGGGAGGCTTGTGGGTATAATCTAGAAGTTGTATTTTTTTTCTCTACTGTGACTAATTTTAGGAAAATTCAAACAAAATAAGAGCTCTCAGCTGTTAGGCTCCGTTCACATCTCGTTTTGTGAACACGTTTGTGGTATACGACGACGTATACGTTTTTAAAGTTACCAAAACGTGTGCATTTATAACAGACGCTTACTTTTTTTGTAGTATACGTTGTATATGTTTTTATACGTTGGTGTCCGTTCTTACTTATAAAAAAGTATATGCTTTTTTGTTCTTTAGCTAAATCAGACTTTGTAAAGTCAAGATTTCGCATATTAGGTCACAAAAACGTATACGTTTTACGTATGCAAACGTAGGGTTTAATATTGCATACGTCGCCATTGACTTCAATACAAATAAAAACATATATGCGTGGTATACGTTTTGGAAAAGTACTGAAAAGCGTAGTAGACTAAGCTTTTCAGGACATGAAGAAAAAAAAGGATACGACGTAAGCACACAAATGTATGCACAAACGACACCGTTAGGGCATCCGTCCCGACCATAGAAATCAATGGGCACGCTGTGGTACACGGTTTGACACTGTTTTCTCATGGCAAAACGCGCACGTCAGACGTAGAGTAAAAACGAGATGTGAACTTCGCCTTAGACGTATACATCTTACACCGACATAGCACAAATACCACAGAATCATCTGTGCTTATTCTAAAATCTGCCAGTATAGTGACTTATGAGGAAAATATGTCTTTATGAATCAGCCACAGCAATGTGAGCACTTAGCAGACCTGAAAAAACAAAGAAAAGCCTGTTCTGACATACCTTCACGATGACCATATAAAAGAATTCATTTTCGGCAACAATTGTGGCAACCATGAACTAGTAACTCACATCTATGAATAACGCAGACAAGACACCACATGTGCTTTATTAATGTAGTCAAAACCAATAGCCCAAGAAGTAATAAGTGTCTAAAAAGACAGAAATGGCCATGCTCTGGGTTATGTGAAAACAGGCGTCATGACTCATTCCTAGAAACCAATTCATTTTTCTATCATCCTGGGTGTGTAACTTACCTCCACGTAGGAAATCGGGAATATTCCTATTTTGTCTCCCAGCATTCCTTCTGCCCAGTTTTCATCCACTCTGCGGATTACCGTGAGAATATCATCCTGTAGGGACACATAAATATAATCTCAGCATGCTACAGATATTTCACACAATGTCACAACACAATCCATATGGGCTCACCCAGGAGCTGTACAATGGTGGAAGTGTGAGGTAACCTGGTAATCCAGACACAAATAATGAGGTTCACATGTGCTCCGGTCCTAGACATTTCTGTAGCTTTACTTAGGTCTCCTAGGTCGGGAATCCAGGAATGCTAAAATATTGAAACTCTCCTTGGGTAAAAAAAACTGCGGAAGGCGCAAATCTGCTCACAAATCTCTTCCTTTGGAAGGAAAATATTTGGTCCCAAGGACAAACCTAGCGAATGACTTAGTCTTACCTCGGCACATAAATTATTCTCTCCCACCAGAAAGGTGGGAAATGTATTCAATTTACATTTATGTGCAGTGACACATTTAAGCAATGGCCACATGCTCGTATATGCCGGAATTGCTTAATAATGCCTTACAAATACTGTGAAGTATTTCTTCAGCTATTAAATAACATCTAATAACGCCAAAGACACCTGGAATATGTACTATATAATGTGCAACCCATATAGGTAGATTGCTGAAAGACAAAATATTATTTTGCATTTTTTAATATAGGTCAGTGTTATCTTAGAAGATGCTTTGAGATGACCATAGAGGTAGAGATTATTATGGTTAATGGGGTTTTCAAAGAGCACCAAAGAGAATGCCAGTCATGCCCTAGGCAAAACACAATAACATTTTTGCCTGGATTGCTCCAAAGTTGGTTAAATTCAAACTTTTCTGTAAAAACACAGACCGACAGTTTCCCCCATAACGATGCCAGCCACGCAGAGCTTCCCATAACTGTGCCAGTAATACAGTTCCCGTCATAACTGTGCCAGTAATACAGTTCCCGTCATAACTGTGCCAGTAATACAGTTCCCGTCATAACTGTGCCAGTAATACAGTTCCCCTCATAAGGCTATGTTCACACAGAGTATTTTGCAGGAGGAATATCTGCCTCAAAATTCAGTTTGGAAGTTTGAGGCAGATTTTCCTCTCCCTGCACGCCGATTTTCGCCCGCGGCCATTGAGCGCCGCGGGCATAAAACACTGCAAAATACGCTTTCTCTGCCTCCCATTGAAGTCAATGGGAGGTCAGAGGCGGAAACGCATGAAGATAGGGCATGTCGCTTCTTTTTTCCGCGAGGCAGTTGAAATCAATGGGAGACATTTTCGGGCCGTTTTTGCCGAGTTTTGTGACGCGGTTTCCGCGTCAAAAAACTCGTCAAAATACTCAGTGTGAACATAGCCTAACTGTGCCAGTAATACAGTTCCCCTCATAACTGTGCCAGGCATACAGTGCCCCCTCATAACAGTACCAGCCACACAGTGCACAAGTCGTACTGTTACCACGCAGCATGCCACTCCTCTCCTTTCTGACATGGAATGTACACGTGAGCAGCCACTAGAGGGCATTCTATTTCCTCCACGAAGTGGCTGTGTCCTGAAGAATGGGGGGCAACAAAGAATGGGATTGCGGGCTATAGGTTTTGCACCCCTGCACTATACGAAACAACTTCTCATGAGGAAAATCACTCACATTGTGGCAAATATCTATCTTAGTATGGCCTTCTCCTCAACAAGTGTTCCAATTGTACTGTATCTCCACATTTATGGCTAGCTTAAATAGGACCTGTCACATCTCCTGACATGTCTCTTTTAGTAAATAATTATATTCCCCAAGAAATAACAATTCTTTTTATGGAACTCTAAATTGTCAACTTATTCATACATTTCTAGGAGGAATTTGAGAGGAATGGCACAATACAGAGTCTTAGGAAAATATGTTCCAGAATTATTTACTGAATCAGACATGTCAGGAGAGGTTGACGGCTCCTCGTTAAGTGGGGGTCTTCCTTCTTTAAATTCAGCACAAGGATGTGGCTGCAAGTGTAGTAGACTGCCCAAATATCTAAACTTCTTACCAAGCTGCTACATTCTCATGCCAGCCACGCACACACTACATGATGTCACTGGTGAGAAATGACAACTGGGTCAACTGAACAATATTCACCATGTGGAACAATGAGTGGGAGAATGATGATGTCCCAACCTTCCTAATCGGTTCTAATGTAGTCCAACAGTCCACTGGATCTCATCCAGTTTAGTCACGTGTTGGTCGCTTGGGTCTATACATGGGTAAATGAAGGGTCTTTAGGGTACAATATTGAGTTACAAATCAGCAAACATGCTTATAATGACAATAGCATTTATACTTCAAGATTCCTTTTTTGTAATTGACAATTTCCTATTTTGGGTTCTTATTTTATCCTTTTAATATCATGAGCCTCTTTTAATGGGGATAAATAATGAAGAAGTCTACAACTCATTATCTCAAAGTGCTCTCCAATTGAATCAGTAGCTTTGATTTGGAATAGCACTTCCTCCTCTGAATACTTTCTTGTAATATTAAGGCATCATGCACATGACAAATCTGTATTGTACTCCATCTGCTGCAGTGGTGTGCCTCTGTGACGCGCCATATTCTCCCCTCTAGGAGGGAATATGGCTAAAATACAATATGCGTTGAAGCATGCCACTATTTGTTTTCTCACAGAATCTGTGAGCATAAAAACTCTGTGTGTATCTGGGTGATCACACAAACGAGTGCAAACTCGGACTTGAAATACGGCTCCCTCATAGACTTGTCTGTTGAGAGAGTCATGAAAACGGCCGAAAATAGGACAAGTCCTATTTTTTCACTGGCCCTTCACACGGTCTGTTGAAACGACGTCCGTGTGAGGGCCGTAAAAAAAAACATCCGTCACACAGATTTATACTACGGCCGTCTGAATAAGCCCTAAGTCTAACAACACAGAAGAACAGTATGGGCTCATAGCAGGCTATGTGTGCTGTATTCGGGGTCCGTGTGATAGGGATCCCAAATATAGCCATATACATGGGGCCTAACTTTTAGACATTACTCAAGTTAATGCTTAAGAACGAATTAGTGAGGTGCACACCTTTCACTCTTACCTCTCATGAGTGTTACTTTCTGTAAATAAAGCTATTATACATATCACATTATATGGGCTTACATTGGATATGATGTTATTTCTTATGTATCTGAAACAGTATCACAACAATTTCCCAAATTCACCTTATTACTACAAACAACACTGTTAATAAGACACAGAAGAACATAATTATGGGAAATTATTAAGAAACCTCGGAAATACCAGTATTCTAGGTGTTTACTTCCATTCTTGACAGACTATATAATAAACTATGACTTGTCCAGATTGTGTTCATAAATGCACAACGACTAAATGGAAAAATAATATTGGCTAAACCACTGACCCCAATGCGTCATTACTGTTGTCGCAGAATAACCATTTTCATGGTCAAATGGGGTCATTCTACAAGGAGAGCACCAGACACGACCCCTCAGGCAGAATTTTGGTAGAAATACGATTGCCCCACACTAAGCCAAACGCTTTCCCAGCACCAGACATGCTTCTTCACTGCCAAACCCCAATGATAGAGATAAGTAAAGGAGGTGAAGGTTCTATGCAATGGCCCCTGCATTTTACCACTGAATTTTCACTTGGTCCCCAAAAAACATACATAGTGCTTTCCTGATCTATAAATCTGTCTATGTGAATTTCCTAAATAACCTCAAGGCCTAAATAATAAGCACAAATCATTTTATTTGTGATATATTGCAGGCTATGTATGTCCAAGTAGACTGCCTGCCAAAATCCGATGAGATGAATGATATTTGTTTCGTATCATTATGATATTATCAGCATGCTTAGTATAAGCGGTTTACAGAAAAGCAAACATATAGAAAACAGTATCCAGCATTTAACAGTAGGTCGTCACTCATTTACAATTACAGGCGTGCAGAGGAAATGCATTGACTTACACTTCTGTGTGCTGAACAGTTAGAGAAAAATAAACCAGAAGAAATGGACAAAGAAGAGATAAATGGAATAAAAATCTACTATTACGCAGCATAAACTGGTATGTGGTGGGTGGAGAAAATCACACCGAAGGATTGTTAAGAGAAAGAGGGTCATACAGTGATGGGGGGTACATCTATGGCAGCAAAATAGATAATGCCGTCATAGAAACTACAGCAGAAGAGTCGAGGGCATTGTGAGAGAAGAAGAGCCGATGGTCGTAGAGACTGTGGCAGAAGGCCAGTAGTGTGGACACGATGGCACACATTAAATAGCAGGAGACAGAGCACACACAATACATTAAAAAACAAAGTGCACCAAAACCAATGTAACAGATGGTAACGCATAAACAGGGAAGAAGAAAGGTGTGAATAGAGAGCAGTGGGAAAGAAAGAGATGGGAGAAGAATAATGGGAGTGTAGACAATGAGTTACAGATGCGCACTGCATTCATACATGCTACTGAGGCAGCGACAGAGGAATGGAAAATAAGAGGTGGTAGAGAAAGTGGCCGGAACAGATGTTAAAAGACACCCATAGGTATCGTGAGTGCAAAGATGGTAGCAAAGAAGGTATAGACACAGCCTAAATCCTGACAGAATCCGCTGACACTCCGCCAGAAATCCATGTGAATGGGGTTTTTATACCACATTCTCACCCTCGGGAAAATATCAGTGCAGAACAATGAGCTTGTTTCTGGATCCAGTTGCCAATCAGCAGCAGAAATAGAGTTTAAAAAAAATCCACGTGAAGTGTGAACATAGCCTTGGGCATAAATACTACGGATTTTCCGCAACAGATTTTATTACAGCGTATTACAGTATTCCTATCACAAAATACATGCAGGATAACCAGTATAATGCAAAATATAACATCCTAATTAGATACAAGATAAAATACAGAATATAACATGGAAGACCCCTGGACGCAGAAGGTGGCGAAACACGTGTTGGGGATCAGGGTCCACCGCCTTTGGTCTGTATTCTGTCCTCCTTTTTGTGCCCGTCTAGTCTAATTGTTTTCCCTCACTTGACACTTGTCACTATAGGATGCTGCATTTATTGTTCAGGCACTTTGCTGTATTTACTCATGTATTTTTTTCTGTAGGAGGTGTTTAGTATTTATGTGTGGGGATCCTTGTATCATGGGTTTGTCGTTCCATGTTATATTCTCTATTTTATCTTGTATCTAATAAAGATGTTATATTTTGCATTACATTGGTTATCCTGCCTGTATTTTGTGATAGGAGTATTTGATTTGCTGTTCAGGTGGGATCAATTATTGTTGATTTTTGAGTCCTCTTTTGGAGGAAAAGCGTATTACAGTAGCAGCCAAGTGCATGGAATTTGAACAAATCTCATCCACACGCTGCGTTATAAACCCGCCAAAAAAAGTTGAATAATTTGACCTTTTTTGTAATCTGCAGCATGTTAATTTATGTCGAGGAATGGCTGCTTTCCTGTTGCGGGTTTTCCCCATTGAATTAAACGTGGAGGTAAAACCTGTAACAAATGGCAGATGTTGCGATTATTGCGGCAGAAAAGCTGCGACTCCACTGCAAAGATCGCAACTCAGAAAAATAAAAAATTATACTTACCCAGATCTCTCTGCTCCTGCGCCCAATCCGGCTCCAGGGATGAAGTTTCATCCTATGTGACTGCTGCAGCCAATCACAGGCTGCAGCGGTCACATGGGATGAAACGTTATCTCAGGAGGCCGGGCTGCAGGACGTCAGAGGGACGCTCCGCCATGACTGCAGTAAGTATAGACTTTTTTTCTTTTTACGTGCTGTTTTCACGCAGTGGACATTGCGGCCGAAAAACTGCACCACAATTTTGTGAGGCCTTTTGGCCGGAATTCCCTACAGGCTCCAGGGCGGATAAGCGGTGTGCCTTTACGCAGCGTATCCGCCCTGTATTAACATACCCTAACAGTGAATCAAGGGAGGACCAAACATTTATAATACACAAATAAGGAACACAAATCACACTGTGTGCTAGCAGAATTAGGACTTTGACTGCAGTTTTTCTTTAAAAGGAACACTAAACCTTGAAACGAATGATCAAAGTAAACAGGACATAAACTTGCTTAAACTGTGTGTCAGTCTGTAGGATATTCTGCATGTTTTTGAAACAAACAGTCTCATAGAAATCCTGCAGAGAACATGGGGTTAATTTTCTGCTGATTTCTTCAATGATCAGCTGGCAGAGGGGTGGGGTTTAACAATTTTTGTGTCCTACTGCAGACAGGGCAGAGGAGGCACTGCTCGTGTTGCAGTCAGTTGTCTTGTATTTTTGACAGAAAAAAATAGCGCAGTCTGCCAACAAAAATAGTAGAACCCAATGGGGTTTGTCAGTATTTGTTTGGAAACAGATCCACTACAGTGATCTTGACTTATTTGGGACATGCATTAAAAGCTTATTCTAAAAGTCAACATACAATGTTAATGGAATCTTATCTTTCTATTTTGTGCATTTTAAAACAATCTATTGTTTATAAGCTATTTGTCATGTCAGGGTAATAGCTATAAACATTAGATTGTCCTTGTGGCTTTGAAGATCTCTGCTTGTTGTTATTCAGTATGAACATTCATTGTTTACTTCCAGTGATTAACCCTTTCAGGACACAGCCTGTTTTGGTCCCGTGAACACAGATGATTTTTTCCAAATCTGACATGTATCATTTTATGTGGTAATAACTCTGGAATGCTTTTACCTATCCAAGCGATTCTGAGATTGTTTTCTCGTGACATATTGTACTTTATGTTAGTGAAAAAATTTGGTTGATAAATTCAATATTTATTTGTGAAAAACGTCAAATTTTAGCGAAAATTTGCAAAAATTTGAATTTTTCTACATTTAAATGTATTTGCTTGTAAAACCGACAGTAATACCACACAAAATAGTTACTAGTTAACATCCCCCATATGTCTACTTTATGTTTGCATCTGTTTTTTTTACGTCCTTTTATTTTTCTAGGACGTTACAAGGCTTAGAACTTCAGCAGCAATTTCTCATATTTTCAAGAAAGTTTCAAAAGGCTATTTTTTCAGGGACCAGTTCAGTTCTGAAGTGGCTTTGAGGGTCTTCTATATTAGAAAGTCCCCATAAATCACACATTTTGAAAACTGCACCCCTCAAAGTATTCAAAATAGCATTCAGAAAGTGTTTTAACCCTTTAGGCGTTTCACAGGAATTAAGGCAAATTAGAGGTGAAATTTACAAATTTTATTTTTTTTGCCGAAATTCATTTGTAATAAAAAAAATTCTGTAACACAGAAGGTTTTACCAGAGAAACGCAACTTAATATTTATTGCCCAGACTCTGCAGTTTTTAGAAATATCCAACATGTGGCCCTAGTGTCCTAATGGACTGAAGCACCAGCCTCAGAAGCAAAGGAGCACCTAGTGGATTTTGGGGCCTCCTTTTTTTAGGAATATATTTTAGGCACCATGTCAGGTTTGAAGAGGTCTTGTGGTAACTTAAACAGTCGAAACCTCCCAAAAGTAACCCCATTTTGGAAACTACACCCCTCAAGACATTTTTCTAGGGGTATAATTAACATTTTGACCCCAGTTTTTTTGCAGAATTTAGTGGAATTAGTCTGTGAAGATGAAAATCACCTTTTATTCTGTGGAAACATAGAATGTTTTCATTTTTACAAGGAATAAAGGAGAAAAAGCACCACAACATTTGTTTAGCAATTGTTCCCGATTATGGCAATACCCCATATGTGGTAATAAACTGCTGTTTGGTCCCACTGCAGGGCTCAGAAGGGAAGGAGCGCCTTTTGGATTTTGGAGTACAGATTTTGCTGGATTGGTTTTCAGTGCCTTGTCGGGTTTGCAACACCCCGGAGGGACCAAAACAGTGGAAACCCCCAAAAGTGACCCATTTTGTAAACTACACCGCTCAAGGAAGTTTTCTAGGGGTATGGTGAGCATTTTGACCCCACAGGTTTTTTGTAGAATTTAGTGGAATTAGGCCGTGAAAATGAATATCAACATTTTTGTCCACTAAAATGTTGCATTTTTTAATTTTCACAAGGGATAAAAGACGAAAAGCACCCCTGCATTTGTAAAGCAATCTCTTCCGATTACGGCAATACCCCATATGTGGTCATAAATGTTTTGTTATTAGAAATTAATTAACCCTTTCAGGGCTGATCCTTTTTTGCTTTTTCATTTTAGTTTTTCACTCCCCGCCTTCCAAGAGGCAAATTTTTTTTATTTTTCTGTCAATAGAGTGGTGTGAGGGCTTATTTTTTTGCGGGAAGAGTTGTAGCTTCTATTAACACCATTCAAAGTGCCATAAAATGTACTGGGAAACTGAAAAAAATATATAATTTTGGGGTTTTGTTTTTGAGTCTTTCACCGTGCGGTGTAAACGACAACTTAGTTGCATTCTGCATCTCAATACAATTACGGTGATACCAAATTTATATAGTTTTTTTTTATATTTTATTACTTTTACAAAGAAAAGACTATTTGTTAAAAAAAAAATCACATTCTGACATCCAGAACTTTATTATTTGATTGATTGAGCGGTCTGGGTGCTTATTTTTGGTTTGACGAGCTGTAACTTTTTATTGGTACCATTTTATGGTACATACATCTTCCTGATCACGTTTTATTACATCGTTTTTAGCGCTAAAGAGGCTCTGTCACCAGATTTTGCAACCCCTATCTGCTATTGCAGCAGATCGGCGCTGCAATGTAGATTACATTAACGTTTTTATTTTTAAAAAACGAGCATTTTTGGCCAAGTTATGACCTTTTTTGTATTTATGCAAATGAGGCTTGCAAAAGTACAACTGGGCGTGTTGAAAAGTAAAAGTACAAGTGGGCGTGTATTATGTGCGTACATCGGGGCGTGTTTAATACTTTTACTAGCTGGGCGTTCTGATGAGAAGTATCATCCACTTCTCTTCAGAACGCCCAGCTTCTGGCAGTGCAGATCTGTGACGTCACTCACAGGTCCTGCATCGTGTCGGCACCAGAGGCTACAGTTGATTCTGCAGCAGCATCAGCGTTTGCAGGTAAGTAGCTACATCGACTTACCTGCAAACGCTGATGCTGCTGCAGAATCATCTGTAGCCTCTGGTGCCGATGTGTCCCCGCTCGTCTGACACGATGCAGGACCTGTGAGTGACGACACAGCGTGATCTCTCGAGAACACGCTGTGTCTGCACTGCCAGAAGCTGGGCGTTCTGAAGAGAAGTGGATGATACTTCTCATCAGAACGCCCAGCTAGTAAAAGTAGTAAACACGCCCCGATGTACGCACATAATACACGCCCAGTTGTACTTTTTCTGTAAACACGCCCCGATGTACGCACATAATACACGCCCACTTGGACTTTTACTTTTCAACACGCCCAGTTGTACTTTTGCAAGCCTCATTTGCATAAATACAAAAATGGTCATAACTTGGCCAAAAATGCTCGTTTTTTAAAAATAAAAACGTTACTGTAATCTACATTGCAGCGCCTATCTGCTGCAATAGCAGATAGGGGCTGCAAAATCTGGTGACAGAGCCTCTTAAGGTGACCAAAAAACAGTGATTTTGGCGTTTTAAATTCTTTATTTGTTACAGCGTTCACCGTGCGAAATAAATTATGTTTTACTTTATTCTGCGGGTCGATACGATTACGGCGATACCATATGTATATATTTTTTTTTAAGTTTTGCAGCGTTTGCACATTAAAATTACGTTTCTATAAAATTATTTATTTTCTGAGACACCATATTCTGAGCCGTAACTTTTTAATTTTTTAGTCAAAAAAGCTGTGGGAGGTCTTGTTTTCTGCGGGACGGGTTGTAGTTTTTATTGGTACTATTTTTGGGTAAATGCAACTTTTTGATCACTTTTTATTCTATATCTTGGGAGGGGTAGTGACCAAAAAATAGCGATGCTGACATAGTTTTCCGTTTATTTTGTTTGCGGCGTTCACCGTGCGGAAAAAATAACATTATAGTTTCATAGTTTGGGTCGTTACGAACGCGGTGATACCAAATATGTCTACTTTTTTTTAACGGTTTTATTTTTTTCCTAGAATAAATTACTTATTATAGGAAAACAAAAACTTTTATTTTTACACTTTTATAAAACATTTTTATTAACTTTTTACACTTAATTTTTTTTACCTGCAGCTCTGATCGCTGCTAGAATACATTACACTACCTAGGTAGTGTAATGTATTCCAACAGTCAGTTGACGTCACAGTCACTCTGACAGTTAGTCTACGAGGACCAGCCAGCGGCTGATCCTCATAGGCTTCCATACATGGCAGACCCGGAGGCCGTTGCCTGGTCTCCGGATGCCATCACTAGCGTCAGCAACCCCCACGATTGCATGGGGGCTGCTGATGTGCTACAAATACCCCTAAATGCGGTGATCGCAATCGAGCGCCGCATTTAACGGGTTAATTGCCGAAATCAGCGGCGATGAGCCGCTGATCGGCAACACTGGAGTGTCAGCTGTCGGGGACAGCTGACCTCCCAGTTCCCGATGCACACCTTGTCGACAACAGTGTGCATCGTGAACGACACAGTGACGTCCTGATGGGCTTCAGTCCATGGCAGACACGGAGGCCATTGTTTGGCTTCCGTTTGCCATGCTAACTATCGTCAAACCCCGCGATTTCGGACCGGGGTCTGCCGATATGCTAGAAACCGCTAATATGCGCTGATTGCAACCGATCGCCGCATTTAAGTGGTTAATTCGCCGGAATCAGCGACAAAGGACCGCTGGCCGGCAAGAGTGGAGTGTCAGCTGTCGGGGACAGTTGACCTCCCGATGCACACTGTCGCCGAAACAACTCAGTAACTATACGTCCTCGTGCGGGAAGTAACCTCCTGCGATCACGTATAGTTACTTACTTGTGCGGTTAGGGGTTAAAATTCTGTCCTGGTCATGTGATGGACAGACAGGTGCACAGCTCATTACAGTTAGAGTAAGTCTATTAGAGCTGTGTCTTCTAACGATCCCAGCACCTGTGTCTCCATCACATGACCCTGTAACTATGCCAGCACCTGTGTGTTCATCACATGACCCTGTAACTATCCCAGCACCTGTGTGTCCATCACATGACCCTGTAACTATCCCAGCACCTGTGTCTCCATCACATGACCCTGTAACTATCCCAGCACCTGTGTCTCCATCACATGACCATGGACAGAATTGTATCCACTACAAGTAAACAATGAATATTCCTACTGAATAACAACAAGCAGAGATCTTGAAAACCGTGAAGAATTAATACAGAAAGTATATTGGAAAACTGCATAACATTTAATTATACAAAAAATAACATTATTTGCTAAAAATCGGACAACGCCTTTAAAAGCTACACTGGCATTAGCCTTTTACATTAGTCTCCTTTAAAAGTATTTGTGCTACATGACTCAGGTGTCTGTGACAACAAAGTGATTGAAAATACTTCTTTAAAGATCAGACGTGCGCTGCAGCCATGAGACATGGGACAGACAGAACTACTTCAACTTTTACATAGCAACTCACACTGCTTTGTTGTACTAGCCGGAGGCAGATAAAAAACCTGGACAGTAGAGCATGTTTGTTCTTGCGGGAGGCTGTGCAGCCAGGCACCATTATCCTCCGTGAGACTACTACATGTTTAATAGCTCATAGTGCCAAATAAATATAGCTTAGTGGAAAGACGGCTCCAAGCTTTTATTCTGTAACTGGATGTTATGTGCTACTTAAACATTGCGCCTTTTATCGTGGCACTAAGATAGAGGGAGAACAGTGTTGTCATCACGATAATTATCTAGTCCGTGATGATAGTTTGTACGAAAGATACTACTCCGGGTCACCAAATTACCCTGCTACAGAAATGTACTAATCCAGCCGATGGAAGTTCTGTTGTAAAATAAAGAGATCATTACGGAGGACATTATATCAGTGCTTGGTGTGGATGAGTACTGAAAATGTATAACAGATCATCACAAGACATCCGCTTAGATAACCATAGTTTATAGGCAGAGGCTGCTCTTTTAGAGATATATTCTTACACGTAAAAAATGTACACATTTCCACCTAAAATTAAAGAAATTTCCAGATAAACATTCTCTGATGTCAACTAGTTAATGTATCATCAGAAAATGACCTAAGATTTTAAACATATTTTTAAAGAATTTTTGGTGATGAGTTTTTTATTATTTTTATTTTCCATGTCACTATGTTAAAGAAAACAAAAAATAGAAATCGTCAGTTTTCACTCTGGCCACTGAGCCTAACATTAGACTGACACTTCCTGTTCTGTAGTGATCACTTCTCAGCAGTCACCTCATAAAACCACAGGCAGAATTACAATGAAAGGCAACACCTTTATATAGATAACACGCGATCCACCACTGACAATAGGTGATAGACACCGCCCGCTTCCTATTTTTTAAACACGCAGTTTTCCACAGCAGACATTTCGGCCAAAAAACTGCCCCACAATTTGGTGTGTTTTTTTCGGGCAGAATTACCTGCGGCCGCAAGGGCGTATACGCTGTGTATCTTTACGCAGCGTATCCACCTTGTGTGAACGCAGCCTTATAGGGAAGCTGGGTGACAACTAAAGGGGCTCCTATTGCAGCTGCCATAGAGGATATTCTAGATATACGTAACTAGTTAACTTTGCTATTCATAAAGATGACGTAATGGTTGTGACACAGTTGTTACACTTGGGATTTTAGGAAGTTATCACTTTTAATATCCATATTGCTGGACTTGTCACCTCTTCCGGTCATGGTTCATTTTGGTGATACAAATAATATATCCTATTATAAGTTACTTAGTTACACTAACCTCCAACACATCTACTCGCCAATACAAGGAAGCAATGTCAGAAAAATCTAGGTCTTTAAACTGTCTATACACATAAGATAAAAGTCAGCCGAACTCTTCCATATTGACAGGCTCGGCCAACTCTCTCATTTGTATGGGGGCCGGCCGACAGTCCCACAGCGGCAGATGCCAAGTGAATGAGGGATCGGGCAAGATTTCAATACAGGTGTCTAAAAGCTACTTATTTCAACTGCACGTTTATGGTACAAATACTTGTATTCCCCACGATATATAACAATTCACAAGCATCTTTTCATAGATCTAGGAATTGCTCTGTTATTGCTCCGGGAAATTTATGAATAAATTGACAACTGGGTGCTTCATCTTGTGAACACTCCGAACTGGAAACTGTTGTCAATTTATCCATGAATTTGAAAGTAGAATAACAGAGGAACCGAACAACGGAGAGTTCGAAGAATAGATGTCCCAGAATTGTTATTTTATGAGGAATACAAGTACTTCCTAGAACAGACATGTCAGGAGAGGTGATCAATTATATAAAAGGACTATATACACCTATACAGCTAGAATATAAACTATACAGCTTTCTGCTCCACGAAAAAAAAATACATTTTTTTTTAACTTTTGGGAATTAAAACCCCTACAGTCCCTATAAGGTTACACAGGCACAAGATTATAATAGATAACCCCATTTCTTCATGAACAATAATACTTTGGGATCTAGTACTCCTACCTGTGAGGGCCTGCATTGGTATTGAACATACAATTTTTATAGTGCGAGAGAATGTGTATGACGTGTGTCTGCACAGCAATGTGGAATATGTCAGCGCAATATAATAAAAGGGACTGTTATAATCCATTGATCAAAAGTAATTGATAAGTATTCCATGTGGAGATGAGTCTGTAAAGGAGAAAGCTGCAGATTCAGTCTATGTGTGGCAGTCACAAAATTACTAATCCCACTTCTTGTGTCACTCAGATGGTCTCCATTCCCTTTCTCCAGTACTCAAGTTGTCACATAATAACAGGTTCCCCCGAGGAGTCGCTGGCTGAGCAAGAAAGACTTCCAAGTCAAGGCATATGAGGTATTGCTAAAGGCTTTATGGATTTACTGATGCTTATTTTCCAGAATGTGTTTTTGCTTTGCCACAAGCCAACGAAAACCTGTTTGCTTTGGCATTCCAAGTTGGAAGTACATGAAAAAGCTGTATCTTTTACACAAGTGTATGCCCACACTTACAAGAATGCACCTAACACAAATATCACTACATCCAAGTCAGGCAAAATCCAATGATCACCTAATAAATCTGGATTTGTGTGTCCAGAGGGATTCGTTCCTACAGACATCTACAGTTATCCTCCATTCTCTTTACTATGACAACCCTTTTACATGTATCTTTCTTGATGCAAGAAAGTGACTTTACTTACAATAACTTCATATCATGTCACAGGCAACACATTGCAGTCACATTGCTACAGAGTTACTAACATTAAACTGTAATTCTGTTTTACAAGATTTTAGTTCTTAAATCTACTTAAAAAGTTGAGTAACTTTGCAAATAGTTTAACATTTTTGTTATTAAAATGTAATGTCCTCCCATTGATATACAAAACTGCTCTCAAAATTGTACTGGTTGCCCTTGGAAACAGACTGCAGTTTAGTTCCACTCTGCTGTCAGATGAGTATCTTCCAATTTCTCACAATGCACCCTCTTAGTCATTAAGGCTAGGTTTTATATAATAGTGATTTATATGACGCTCTAAACAAGAATACTTGGTAGTAGAAATAATGACTAAGTATAGGTAGCCATAATGGTCACATTTAATCATTTGACTTATGTACATTTTTCCTAGATCCAGTCACTCCTACTGTTTTAGCGTGTAAACGATGGTCAACAAGGGCTATCCATAAATGAGAAGGCCAGAGATTTTTTTGGCTAATATGGGAACAATTGTTTCTGTTCTAGCAAATGTTCCACTCTCATGTCACCCAAAGCTCCCGTTAAGCTTGATGGAGGACTTTTAACGGATCCGAAATGTTGCTACGCTACAGTATAAGCAAAATGGTTTGGATTTTTGTGAGACCTAAATAAAATTTAAACCTAACTTACATAAACAAATCTGGAGTGCTGTTCTCTTTTGAATATGTATGTCTCCAAAATGACTGTCATTCAGATAATTATTTGAATGTCACCTTGATAAAAGTGGGAATGAAAGCATGTAAGCCCAGCATAAGATACTCGTGCACAGAAATGATTCGTGGTCTTTTGAAGAAGACCTTGTCAGTTACCAATAGGTAACAAATTAGTTTCTGTATATACAATATATGTGGGGTCAAATGTCACGATCACCCCAAAAATAACTATTTTCAATTCAAAAGTTAACATTGTTAAGATGGCAGTGGGATAGGGTAGCATACATCTTATGTAAGACTACTGGTATAATACATAATTATAATAATAAGATCAATCCAACATTAAACATCTTATAGACAATGGGGGAGATCTATCAGGACTGATGCAAACAAAAAGTTGAGTAGTTGCTCAAGACAACCAATCAGGTTGCTGCTTTCATTTGCCAAAGGGCTTCTGAAAAAAGAAAGGTAAAATTTGACTGGTTGCCAATGGCAACTACTCTACTTTTCCGTTTCACCTCTTTTGATACATCCTCCGATTTAAGCAATTCTTGACTTTGGCGTACTCTGTAGAACGGCCCAAGGGTAAAAGCCCACCTTTCCAGCTTTACCCAGAGCTGATACACCCATACTAACAGAGCAGGTGGGCATAAATTCCTGCAGCTACACATAAATAAGGGAAGGATTTTATGGCCTAAAACTTCCTCTTTGGCGTCCGTTCTCTAGTTCAGATTCACTTTTCTGTGTTATCCTGAGAGACAAAGAGTTACAGTTCAGTTACCGTATGTAAAATGTCCTAAAGAGAGTTCACATGAATGCAGTGTGGGTGGCATATGAACAATAATTTCACCGAAAATTAGAATATCCAGCAAGAAGTAACTTGTACGTGTATGTTTTGATTTAATGGCGTATTTGTCTCTGATTATGGTCTATTTTTCACAATCTATAAACATTACTGTAAACTGAAAAACAATCAGATAAAAGGCGCGCCAGCAGGTGTGTCACGGCATCAAAAAGACTGGAATCGCTGTCCTAAGGGGCTCTTGTTCTCTCCTTCACTGTGCGTGTTTGTACGTTATTTATACATATGACTAGCAGAGTATTACTAAGTGATCATTGTTTTAATCTTATTGTTCTTTCTTTTCCATCACTGTAGAATTGTAAAACACAAGGATACATATTAATCTCCGGTGGGCTGAGGTGTACCAGAAATTCCTATTTCCTGCAGCCATTTAATTTTTATCAGGTCCGTCCCACAGCTCTGGCAGTAGTCGGTCCTGGTGTTGCTTTTAGCCCATGCCACATTCACCAATAGGTCGTGATTAATGTGGCGCATGCTGCCCGGGGGAGAGATACTGGCACACAGCTCACACAGTGCACTAGTATTCATAAATCTCCCTTATTGTTCATGCCTCGTGTTTAGTGTACGATAATCCGAGAAGACTACATGTGGGGCAATATAAATGCTTGGTATTTCATGTGATACAAACGTTTTGTATCATAAGAAATATATATTTTTGTATCTGCCCTCATATCGAAAACCGCTCCTCGTATTATGGACAAATCTTAATGTTTATGGCTAACTTTACAAGCAGGGCTGTGGAGTCGGTAAGGCCTCATGCACACGACCGTAAAAACACCCGTTATTGCGGGTCGTAATTACGACCCGCAATAACGGGCTCATAGACTTCTGTTAGCCACGGGTACCTTCCCGTTTTCTCACAGGAAGGTGCCCGTGCCGTTAAAAAAATAGAACATGTTCTATTTGTCTATTTTACGTGCCGTGCTGCTATACTTTATAATGGCAGCACGGCTCGGAAAAGCGGCCGGCTGCCCGTGGCCGGCCGTGCTCGTAATTATGAGTCGTAATTACGAGCACGGTCGTGTGCACGAGGCCTAATTTCCGACTAAGGCCTCATGCACACGAACGTATTTTTGTCCTCCCGTAAATACTGGCGGAAATACGGGTCCGGTGTCAGACGTATTCGACCCGTATTGCACCAGTATTTACGGACCCGTGCCCGTAAATACGGGTCCGGTGTCACCCGTATTCCACCCGTATTTCCGTGCACGTTTTCGCTGCAAAATTGCACTGCACTAATCGGCAGCCCCTTCTCTCTATCAGTGCAGGATAGAGAGAAGGGGCAGCCCTTTCCGAGGTAAAAGTAAAAGAAATTCATACTTACCCGTTGCCTTGGTGACGCGTCCCTTACTTGACATCCAGCCCGACCTCCCTGGATGACGCAACAGTCCATGTGACCGCTGTAGCCGGTGATTGGCTGAAGCGGTCACATGGGCTGAAAACGTCATCCCGGGAGGCCGGACTGGAGGAAGAAGCAGGGAGTTCTGGGTAAGTATTTTTTTTACAGGTTGATCTATATTGTGATCGGTAGTTTCTGTCCAGGGGGCTGAAAAAGTTACTGCCGATCAGTTAACTCTTTCAGCACCCTGGACAGTGACTATTTACTGACGTCGCCTAGCAACGCTCCCGTAATTACGGGTGCACACACGTAGTTACCCGTAATTACGGGAGCCCCATAGACTTCCATGGGCCTGCCTGTGCCGTAATTACGGCCTAAAATAGGACATGTTCTATATTTTTCAACGTCCCAGGCACATACGGGGAGGTACCCGTGGCCAATAGAAGTCTATGGGCCCGTAATTACGGCCTGTGATTACGGGCGTTTTTACGTTCGTGTGCATGGGGCCTTACACCGACTCCTCTATTTTTCCAGAGTCCGACTCGGAGTCCAAACTTTTCATAAAAGCCTCGTACAATAAGGGTATGTTCACACGCACTCTTTTCAAACATAATTCGGCCTGAAAAAACGGCTCCATTACGCCTACAAACATCTGCCCTCTGCTTTCAATGGGTTTTACGATGTTCTGTTCCCACGAGGTGTAATTTTACGCGTCGCTGTCAAAAGACGGCGCGTAAAAAGACGCCCGCGTCAAAGAAGTGCATGTCACTTCTTGGGACATTTTTGGAGCCGTCTTTCATTGACTCCATTGAAAAACAGCTCCAATTACGTCCGTAAAATACGCCACGAAAAACGCGAGTAGTTACAAAAACATCTGAAAATCAGGGGCTGTTTTCAAGGGAAAAACAGCTCCTGATTTTCAGACGTTTTTTGAGCAACTCGCGTTTTTCGCAGCGTTTTTGCTGCATTTTTTACGGCCGTTGGGGCCATGTTGGGGCCGTGTAAGAGGACCCTTATATTGATAGAACATCACAATACCAAATTTGTAAATTTTTCTAAATTCCTATGAAAGTCAATATGCAACAAGCCGCATTTGATAAATTAATACAATATTAATAATATATAATATTTTTATTTTGAAGCCAGAGTTGGAGTTGGTACATTTCTACCAAATGACTTCACCCAAAACTGACCCCCAAATCTGACTCCACGACTCCAAAGACCTGTTTACAGTAAGATTGCACGGAACAGATCAATTTATAGAATTCCGTCTTCTTCTAATCTGACAAGAAATGTATGGCCTTTTTTTAGTGTGCCAGTTGGTGTAGTAATATTTATTAGTTCAATTAAAGCGGTTATCCATGCTTTTTTTATGTATATCTGGCCCTCTTATTTATCAAGAATTCAGGGGCTACCACAAGACATGTTATAACAAATATGACATACAATACTGACGGTATGTGACATGACTGCATCGGGGATGACTCTGGTTATGGGTGTACCACACAATGCAGATACAATGAGAGAGTCTATGTTTACATGCAGCGGTGCTAAGATCAGTGTGCGACATGGGAAATAGGGAGAGTGTATTTTACCTAAAAAAAAATTGGGAAAGCCCTCGTATTCGTAGTGATGAAAACAGGAAAACCCTTTGAACATTCAACATGCCTAATACAAGATAACTGAACTAAAGTCCAAGATAACTGAACACTACTAATATACAGTTTCATTAAAACTCACCTAGACCACAAGAAAATAAAGTCTTGACAACCATTTAAAGTCATATGCAGAAATAGGAAGCCCCTAGCACCTGCATGTCTGGAACAACAAAACAAACTTCTATGTGTAAGAGCAAGAACAAACCCAGAAAAAAGCCGAAACAAACACATGGGATCTAAAGACAACAGTGCCTTCACCATGCCCGAATGCAGAGCTTTCCCCTGCTGGGTAGAGGTTATTCTCAGTTCACCAAACTCCTCACTAATGTGTGATTATTTTTGGTCTTTACGGATCTTTCTTGATCAATGAAGTGAAAGGATGCCCCATAAGTGCGCAGAATAAAAACGTAGTCCCAAAAAAACATCAATGTACTAGAGTTTTTACATGTGTCTTTTACATATTGTACATTAAAGGGTGACTAAACGTTCATCAAACTTCTGACATGTCATAGTGACATGTAAGAAGTTTGGATTGGTGGGGGTCCGAGCACTGAGACCCCCACCAATTGCTAAAACGAAGCGGCAGAAGCCAATAAACAAAAGTAACAATGTTTCTGGGGAGAGTGGAGAAAGCAATCCCCTTAACCCTTTCACTGTCAAGGACATATGTAATATGGCTTGACTTTATATGATTGTCGCGATTAGAATAAAGGGGCTAAAGCGTAAAGTTTGGTAATATCAGGCTCATTTGAAGTCGGGGAGCGGGAAGAAAAGTCTTTCTTTTCCGGTTTTGGGTCATCCTTTTTTGGTTTGTCTTCCCCTGTACTGCCTTCCAAAGACCCCCAGGGGTAGAGTGCCTGGGCTTTTCTTCATGTTATCACCCCTCTTACCAATATGAGAAGATATGTGCTCTTGTAGTTGCGCAGTTAGGGTATGTTCACACGCAGTGACCAAAAATGTCTGAAAATACGGAGCTCTTTTCAGGTGAAAACAGCTCCCGATTTTCAGACGTTTTTGTAGCAACTCGCGTTTTTCGCGGCGTATTTTACGGACGTTATTGGAGCTGTTTTTCAATGGAGTCAATGAAAAACGGCTCCAAAAAGTCCCAAGAAGTAACATGCACTTCTTTTTTGCGGGCGTCTTTTTACGCGCCGTCTTTTGACAGCAACGCGTAAAATTACACCTCGTGGGAACAGAACATCGTAAAACCCGTTGAAAGCAGAGGGCAGATGTTTGTAGGCGTAATGGAGCCGTTTTTTCAGGTGTAATTCGAGGCGTAAAACTCCCATATACACATATAATCGCCCCCTGTGCCTAATCGACTATCTGTCGACTCCATGACTCAAATGTTTACTGACATCTAGATCGCAGAGACTTTTGGTCAAATATGAACTCTGCAAATCATGAACTTCGATTTTTAGGAGAAGTTGTGTGTCGACGGCTTTGCTCGGGCTAGACTTTCAGACATGTGATGCATTTTTTTACACCCTGTTAGACTTTAATGCAAAATTGCATGAAGGCACCAATGAGGATAAAGTGCTGGGTGGCATTTTGACAATCTGTAAAGTGTCTACTTTCATTTAATACATGGGTATAGAGGTATAATATGATTTTTTTATTTTATAATTAAGGTTTTATATGTGTATGTCAAAAGTGTGAAAATTGCTGCGGCAGCGAAAGGGTTAAACCACATATGATATTAACCTATTTATTATAACTTATATCTTTTAGGTATATTTTGCCATTTACTACCTACAGCTCATGTCATCTATCAGTAGGTATGCGTTTTGTCTATCAGCGAGAAGACATGACAAAGAAATATTCACATATCTTAAATCTGGTCTAATTGACCTTACTAAGTGAACCATCACTAATCTCTACAGCTAGGGTTTCTTATCATTTTCCTACCTTTGAAAAGGGCAAGCAATCCTTGTCAGCTTCCTTGTCTTTCACTTCAAAGTCATAAAGTGCTTTACATTGAGGTGGAGGTTGAGGTAAAGGCTTTATAATCTGCACAAAGTTGGTTGGGAAGAAGCCATGGACTCCATTGATTTCTCCGTGGTACCAATTCTCATCAACCTGACGGCGAAGCACAATGATGTCGCCTTTGTTAAATTTCAGATCCCCGGGTTCTTTTCCCTCGTAGTTGTACAAAGCTTTGGCACACGGTAACTGAGGTACACCCTGAAAACAAAAGGACATAATAACATGAAGACATTGACATTGAAGTACAGCCTAGATTTCCAATCCTATAATAATATATTCATCGATCGCCATGTTAACATGTAGACTAGACATATGTCCACTTCTCACCTGAACCATAACTAAGCTGTATGTATCATCTATATACTATATTTTACCTATCAACATGTATGGCAGAAAAAGTAGCGGTACCGTCATAAAAAAGGATGTACCCACTCAAGAACTTGTCCTATTCAGGACCTGTCATGTATAAAATTTGACAAATTTTACCGAGAATTAACTTTATTCATCAGGAAATGGTAAGGGTGAAAATGTAAAATAGATTTCAGCTGTGGGTGGCCCCCTGTGAATATTTGGGGTAAACTCTCCACAACACATTGATGCCAGTGGCCCAAAAGAAATCTGTGAAACATCCATCATCATCCATTATGCTTTCCTTTTCATGCATATGACAGAAAGGCTGTATGGTGGCATTTAAAGTTCTGTATGGCTTTATCAGATGCCATATGTCTGGATCAATGGATGCAATGCTTCTAGGGTAGTCAAATTCCGTATATACGGCGAAAGGTGGTGTACACCAAGATTTCTTTTTTGTTCTGGGAAATTCATATCAAATCCAACAGAAAATTACCTGTATGAGCGTGGATGAAAATCAGATGGCATATATAAGATGTCAATAAATTTGTAAATACGGCTGGGTGCATGTGGCCTAAAACGTGGCTCTAATGTAAATATAGCTTAAAGAGGCTCTGTCACCAGATTTTGCAGCCCCTATCTGCTATTGCAGCAGATCGGCGCTGCAATGTAGATTACAGTAACGTTTTTATTTTTAAAAAACGAGCATTTTTGGCCAAGTTATGACCATTTTCGTATTTATGCAAATGAGGCTTGCAAAAGTACAACTGGGCGTGTTGAAAAGTAAAAGTACAACTGGGCGTGTATTATGTGCGTACATCGGGGCGTGTTTACTACTATTACTAGCTGGGCGTTGTGTATAGAAGTGTCATCCACTTCTCTTCACAACGCCCAGCTTCTGGCAGTGCAGCACTGTGACGTCACTCACAGGTCCTGCATCGTGTCGGCACCAGAGGCTACAGATGATTCTGCAGCAGCATCGGCGTTTGCAGGTAAGTCGATGTAGCTACTTACCTGCAAATGCTGATGCTGCTGCAGAATCATCTGTAGCCTCTGGTGCCGACACGATGCAGGACCTGTGAGTGACGTCACAGTGCTGCACTGCCAGAAGCTGGGCGTTCTGAAGAGAAGTGGATGATACTTCTATACACAACGCCCAGCTAGTAAAAGTAGTAAACACGCCCCGATGTACGCACATAATACACGCCCAGTTGTACTTTTACTTTTCAACACGCCCAGTTGTACTTTTGCAAGCCTCATTTGCATAAATACGAAAATGGTCATAACTTGGCCAAAAATGCTCGTTTTTTAAAAATAAAACCGTTACTGTAATCTACATTGCAGCGCCGATCTGCTGCAATAGCAGATAGGGGCTGCAAAATCTGGTGACAGAGCCTCTTTAAGTTTATTAACCACTTAAAGTGTAGCTAAATGTTTGACAAACTTCTGACATGTCATAGTGACATGTCAGAAGTTTGGATTGGTGGGGGTCCGAGCACGGAGACCCCCACCAATTGCTAGAACGCAGCAGCTGAAGTGCTCGTGTGAGCGCTCGCCGCTTCGTGTCTGTTCGGCTTTTTCCGGAAAGGAGATATATCGGAGTACGGGCTCATAAACTTTCTATTGAGCCCGTACTCCGATACATTTCTTTTTGGAAAAAGCCGAACAGACACGAAGCGACTGAGCGCTCACACGAGCGCTTCAGCTGCTTCGTTCTAGCGATTGGTGGGGGTCTCACTGCTCAGACCCCCAATAATCCAAACTTCTGATATGTCACTATAACATGTCAGAAGTTTGTCAAACGTTTAGATACACTTTAATAAAAAGGACTTTATCTACACTGCAAAATCAGCCATCAGCTTTATCATAAATACACCTAAGTATGGCGTCCTGTGCACACAGTGAGTCAAGATATTATCAAGCTTGATTTTTAAAACTAGAAACTGTGACTGGTTTGTATAAATTGAGGAGATTTTGTATAAATTGAGGAGATTTTGTACAGCCGATCACCTATAGTAAACACTGAATTTGATGTGGGAAATAGTTATCCCAGCTCGACTGTCAGAATGTGCTCTCCATATGTTCTCAACAAATTCACTGCTATTATATGAATGACTAGGCCTTCGGAGGTTGTGTTATTCCATAAACAAGGATCTAAGAGAGAACTGTCCACTTAGCTTTCAACACCACAAGCTTTTTCCAATGGAAGGAAATCTATAGCAGATCTTCTTTGCAGCGGCAAACTTGAAAGTACATAATACAGTATCAACTTCCCAAATTCATTAATTTTACAGCATCTAACCAAGCTTTCCAAATCTGGCGGATGTCCGATTCCACATGTGGTGGTGGAAATAGAGGCACTAAGTTACCATATGCACTTCATGCTTATGTATTCATCCCTTGTGTAGTCACAATTAATCACAAAGGTTACATTAAAGCTGTTGTGAGATTACCTATACAGGAAATATTGCTATCGATACAAGGCACATTATACTACTATGCTAAAACCACAACTGATGACACACAAATTACTAATACAACACACTAGGAGAAATCTTATCGGTGAGAACTGATGTCTGCACGATGTACATTATTAATTTTAACCATCCCGTTCAACAGAAATGTAATAGTACATATGTACCGGAAATCCCGGCAACACACCATTGGCCAACGTCTACATCAGGCTGGACAAATTCCTGGTGGCCAATGTGGCTTTAAATTTACCGCTTGAATCTCTCAAGTTTTGGTGTGATTTCTACTGATATCTTAGAAACGTCTAATTCCAGTCCACTGAAAAGTCATACAGGTTTGTGGAGTCGTCTAACTGAATCCTATAGGATTATGACCATTCTTGGTCTGCATTAGTTTAAGTTTACACAATTGCCTGTGGACCTGAATTTTGTTTCCTACGATAGCAATATTAATATCAATTATGTGTCAATTGTCATGACCGGACAGTTATAACTATAGTTGCTTTGCGTAAACCAGCAAAACAGTCAACATTAAAAATATTGCTTATCATTTACGAAACTTTGTTTAAAAGAATCGAACAATGTATCATGTAGGCCTGGAAGATTATCATTCTGCTCATTCGGTAAAAACAGAAGTCTTCGTACTGGGCAATCGCATCACGTTAACAGATTATTCCTGGCCAGCTCAGCGCATTCCAGCTCAGATAAACCATCCAAATATCCATATCATCCTGGTATCATGTTTGCTCCTTATAACTATCCTAAAAGTATTCCCCTCTAACATCTTTCAATTAGGTTTTAGCTTTCACCTTTTAATTATAAAAAAAAAACAAAAAAAATTCTTAAAATTTTTTCCTCCAAAAAGAAATCACTGGAGCTATAAAACCAGTGACTACGAAAACAGATACTTAGGCTTCACATACATCATTGAATCGGTAAGTTTCTGTTTAGACTAAAACGGAACAATGTATCTCTAGTATCCCACAGTTCATTAGTAAAAGGGCTCATGCACATGGGCATGGGGCCTGTACAGCAGTGCACGGAGGCTGTATAGCTTCTTTGTACGGTGCCGTGCAGTCTCCGTTCAATGCCGTACAGGCTCTGTTGGATATTCTCCGAGATACAATGCTTCTAGGGGACAATAGCTATGTACATACAGCCTCCAATGGAGAATGCAATGATTTTTTTTTTCTGTAAAAACAAAACACTCTTTGCCTCTGTATTGAATCTGAGTAGAGGTCTCATGGACCTATATGGCAGTTCTCTTCCACACACAGGATCACTATAATGACAATCACATCTAAGTTCATGAACAGTGATCTAATCGGTATTGGGGTTATCCTGCGTGTTAGATACACACAGGATCCGCACTCAGCCAAGCCGTCAGTTCAGCTGAACTGACGGATTCGGCTAAGAGTGCACGATACTGCTTCTATGTAAAAACAAAAAGAAAAAATTATATAAAATTCAACCCAACATAGATTTAACTTTAAAAAAAAATGCCTGCAAAAGGTGTACATAGCCTTTCAGTTATTTCCTTTAAACTTGATATATATCAGATAAATATATTGCATATGTTGTGCTGCACATAACACATTTATAGGTTCCCTATTCTAATGAAAAGATGTGTTGTATAGATAATGAAGTGGTCGGTATGCAGGCTACACATGTAACTATTTTTTCGAGCCAACTCAGACGGCCTTATTGACTAATTTGACGTTGAAACGGATATAGAATCTCTGCAAGGCTCCGTGGCAGCTCAATGGTACATGTCTAATAAAGACAGACATGGGAAGCTAAATCCATTTGGTTGTTCACAGGTTGGCCTATTGAGAGCAGATTCTACCTCTTTCTATGTCCTTGTTTCAAATTTGCACTTTTCTGTGTAAGGGAAAAAAAATTCTTTCCTTCAATAGACGCATTGAGATGCATATTCCTTCTCCCTCAAAGAGTTCTGAAAGAGTCATTCACGAGCTCTGCTAAGATCTGGACTGCAATCCAAGTTTTTAACAAATGAGACCATGGCTATCTGTAGGCCGGACACATCCTCTACGCATGTTTATCTGAAAACTGGAGGCCTCATCCTTTGCTGAAATTTCACACTTAAAGCTAAACAGTTAAATCTGCCAAATTAATTGGCACCAGAAATTTATTTCGGCTGGCAATTATACCATCTCTAGGATCAGCATAAAGTGTAAAAGTTCAGCAGACGACGAGACCTTTACCAACAATGTAACAGTCCAGTTTACAGCCTGGACTATTCTGGAAACTGTCAGCATTCAGTTTTACTTGTAGATTACTGCTGCAGGTCGGCCATCTGATGAGACAAATGTTACAAATGTTGTCACTTCCAGGACAACACGAAACAGTGCCAGGCTTTCCCATATGACAGGCAATTTCACGTCTGTTCAAGCAAAGTCTGCAATACAGCCCTAGGCTCTGCCTGCCACCTGCACAGAACGTAGACACTGGTAAGTGACAATGACTGGCAGTCATGGTGCCCTCACGACTCCTGTTTCCATGAATAAAATTTTCCAATACAAATTCAACTAGCAAAAACAAGATTATATTTTGCTATATAAGTCTTTAAGAATATTGTTAAAGGGGTTTTCCAGCTTCTGACAACTGATGACCTATCCACCGGATAGGTCATCAGTACATGATCTGTGGGGGTCCGACACCCGGGCCCCGCACAGATCAGCTGTTCCGGTGCACCGGACGTACATGCCGGTAGCAGTTGGTTTTGGCCACGGAATAGCGGCCGAGCTGCAGTACTGCACCTCTGCTCCTATTCAACTCCTATGCAGTTCTGCAGCACGCCCGCTATGCTATGTACGGAGCCAACTGCTTCCGGGCTCCATACATAGCATTATGTGCCACAACATCCAGTGCACGCAGACACCCACTAGCCATAGACAGGAGTAATGGCTGACCATAATATATAAAAATGCTAAATCATGACAATGCAGCTGGAAGTAACGTGTCATCCGATGTGATGTCATATCCTCATCAATTAACCGCAGTGTATAATGGCTCTATCAATGTATCTGTACGGCGCTAGAACCATTGTGTGATGTAGTCACGTAGCTATAGGGGGTGCATAGGTAGCAGTCGCACCCGAGCCCTGGAATCTGAGGGAGCCCAAAATCCCCTCAGCTACATAAGAATACACTAGTAGTATAAATGATATATGATATGTGGGGGCCCTGTTATAGATTTTGCATTGGAGCCCAGGGGGTTCACGTTAGGCCTCTGAGTCACATGACCGCTGGACGGGCATAAAAAACACTGCAGCCTCGGAACTCTGCAGATGGGGGCTAGAGGGAAACATTTATTAATCGTTAACTATTTGTAAGTCACTTATTCAAGGGGTATCAAAACAGCAGTACTGCAAAGAGCTAGGTAAAATAATGAAAAAAAGATTCTTTTATAATCTCAGATAACCTCTTTAATAAAGCTGGACAATTATGTTGGTAATTTTAAAAAGAAAAAACGTAATTGCTGGGAAAAAAATGCAATATTAGTTTGCGGTTAGGATGTTCAAAATCATAAATGTGTAGGCAAAGTGGTAACTTAACTCAACAAGAATGAAATGTTAAGGAAGCCATAAAAATAATCTATAAAATCAGCACCCCGTTTCATTATATCCTCATAGGCACAGGCATCTTGTATAAGACATGAACATGTACGGCTAGGTTCACAGCATGTTTTCGTATCCTATTTTTCCTATTTTTTATCATAAAAATAAAACGGATGACAAACAGGTTGGTGCAACCGAATGGCATCTTACTGCGACAAAAAAATAACATGGTGTCCTTTTGACTGTCCTGTAAAAAAAACGCATTATAACGGAAACAAGTCAAAACGGCCACTTTCTGGGGGACGTAATGGATCCGTTAAAGTAGCAGGGTTTTTTTTAGAAAAAAACCCCAAAAAACAATCGTTTCAACAGGATAGCCAAACGTGATGTGCACCTATGTCAAATATTTTCTGAAAAAAAGTAGCAGAGTTCAACTCGTTCTAATATTAAAAAGTGTTAAAAAGATATGAAAATTATATTAATTAAAAAATCATAATAAAAAAAAATTGTGCAATATTATTTTATTTTGGCAATGTATAAAAACCCAAATAAAAGAAAACTTTAAGAAACAAGATATTGGTATAACATGGATGTAGTTATCATATCTATCCTGAGGATGAAAGCAAAGCTGACCCATGGCCTCCTGCCCTCTGCACAGCCTTCAGTGTAGCCCCCTTTTCCACCCTGAGACAACAGACCCTTGAAGATCTGCTGAGTTTACATTTCACTCCAGCCTTTCAGAATAGTGAAGAAACAACTCCCGGCAGTCTACCCATAGGTTGCAGCTGCCATTTTTCCCTGCCAGCAAACATGGAAAACTGTGTAACAGAAGAATAATCACATTAGAATTGTACCAGCTTTAGGAAGCTCCAAGTTATTATATCATATAAATATTGGCTTTTCCATTCTGCATTTCATGATTAAAAAGCGAATTCTCTGAAATTGGAGGAATTGAGGTCCTAGTCATCTGGTAGAGAATCTAAACTTTACAAACTGCACAGTGAACATTTTGTACGTAAAGGATGACATGGAAACCTTAGAGGTAAATTCACACGTGGCAGATTAATTGCAAAAATGTATACAAAAAATCCATTCCATACCTGTGAATGGGGTTATTTCTGTAGCATGTGCATTGATTTCTGTAAGCCCCATTCAGATGAATGGGACAGTCGCGTACATTTCTGCAACAAATCTGCCGCGTGTGAATTCACCCTAAGAAGGCAGGCTTTACTTTTCTGGGGATTATGCTGTATATTGCTCCTATATCCAGAATAATCAAGAAATATCAATATGGTGATGTGGCTGCTACTTTAAAGCCATTCTGGCCCGCTGTAAACAATTGGGTAACTTTTTATTTACTTTTTAACCTGCTTCCCAAAAATATTTCTATGGGTCAAATCTTTTTTCTTCGTAAGATTCTTTAGACTTGCTAACTTTTTTATCTATTCCACCAATGTAGCAAACTCTTTTCGGTAAGTACATTGGGGCAGATTTACTGTCTAATTTTAAACAAAATAAACTTAGACCAGTTAGTTGGACGATGCACCAAATTGATCAAAGTGGTGCATGCTGTATAATAAATTTTTTTGCATCTTGCTAGACATGCTAGACACTTTTCTCTCCCTTATACCATTCCTTGCTAGGCCATAGGCCTTTTCACACGGGCCAATGATCGGGCATAAACAGGCCAACAATTAGCCGATGAACAAGCAAACGCTTATGTATCAGCTGATCTGCTCATTTATGCAGCCAATAAAATGGTCGCTAGTCAGCAGCACATCTCCCTGTATAAACATGGCGATGTGCTGCCGACATTATGGAAATGCAAGGGAACGAATGATCATAGTATCGATCGCCATCCCCATACAGAACTAATCATTGCTGGAACAAACGAGTGCCGATCAACGTATTTTCTTGTAATAGGTGGTCATTTTTCCCAATGGCCATTGTACATTTTTGAGCAGCCTACAAATACAAGGCAAATACGCAACGTGTGACTGCACCTTTAGGGTTTTTAGTAATATGCGGCATCATTTTCATGTTCTTTGAATAGAGAGCCATCAACTACTTTCAGACAGCGGTCAGCCAGAAAGTGGCTAAACGACCCACTAATAATTTTCAGCTTACCTAAGGCCTCATTCACACAACCATGTTCGGTCCATGATATACGGACCTCATGTCGGCCGCATTTCCCGGACCGTACACAGTTCAGGGAGCCGGGCTCCTAGCATCATATTTATGTATGACGTTGTGAGTCACTGCCTCCCCGCAGAACTAGTATGGGACAGTTTTCCCGCGGGGAAGCAGTGACTCACAGCGTCATACATAACTATGATGCTAGTAGTCCAGCTCCCTGAACTGTGTACGGTCTGGGAAATGCGGCCAACATGCAGTCCGTATATCACAGACCAAACACAGTCATGTGCAGAAGGCCTAACTTTTACGCATTTCACAAAGAAACAAAAGTAAAGGATGTCACATTGAACACTGATAAGCTCTATGACACATATAATGACATATTAAGAAACATCAAGGTTTTTACCAGATGTGTGTCGAGTAAATTCGTCATGAGCAGCAGGATGTTTTTGCATTAAAACAAACATACTTGTCCTGCTGTTTGCACGGGCACAGCAAAGCAAGTGTGCCCATGCGATCAGTGGTGGGGCAATGGCTGTAATACACAGCTGCAGCCCTGCTCTTACGGCATAGATTAGAAAAAAAACTCTGATTTCCGCTGTTACCCCTTTGAATACTGCGATCAAAGCTGATCGCAGAATTAAATTGGGAGACAGTAAGGGGGGAATCCCTGTGATGCGATCAAAACCCATACCTTATATGGACAGACAGCTCAGGGTCCATAGAAGGACCCTAGGGCTGTCTAACAATATTTACTGTTGTTAGTACATTCTTAGGTATGCTCTACAACTGCCTGTGTAATATTTATTACACAGGCTAATGTACTGTCATATATTTAAAAAATAAAAAACAATTCAAAATCCCCCAATGAGATTTAAAAAAAAAAAAAAGTTCATTGAATAAAAAATAAATGAATGTTAAATTAAAAAAATCTGTAAATAATACGCACAAGTGCACATATTTTACAATAAGTAAATTTAATTATATATAAGTCCAAAAACATAAAATAATATCCACATATTTGGAAACGCCACAATCGTAACAACCTGCACAACAAATTTATAACATAATATATGATGATCGGTGTATGCAGTAAAAATAAATAAAAACTTCAGCGGAATTGCTTTTTTCCTGCATTTTTGCAAAAAAAAAAATTAATAGAAATTAAACGCTAATGTATATGAACCAAAACATGGCACCTACATCAAGTACAACTCAACCCACAGAAAACAAAGCCTCATACAGCTTACATCGAACAAAAAATCTGAGTTAAAAAGTTATGGCCGCCGGGATGCAAAAAGGAAAAAAATCAAAAAAATTGTTCTGGTCCTCAAGGCCAAAATTGACCCAGTCCTTAAGGGGTTAAAGATACAAACAGCTTTATATCCAAAATGTTGAGCACTATAATAGGTGGCGTAACATGGTTCTAGGGTCAGTTTTATCACTCCACTGGCTTTCAAAGACATCAAAAGTAACAACCCAAAAAAGTTAGGCGTAAATAACAATATTAGATGCATTGGCTACAACCTCCGAGTAACAAAATGAAGTGCTCAGTCTAGCTGTTTGTATATATGAGGTCAAGAAATATAAAGTTCAAGTTCATGAAAAATCATAGCACTTCCAAATAGGACATAAAAAAAGTCAGTAAATAACAATTGTGCGATCGTGTCAAATATTTATCTACACTTTGTATTTAACTTTTCATGTTATGTGCAGAATCAAAATTCATGTTCTAAAAAATGTTATGTGCAAATCAAAAAATGATACTTATGGTGAATAAGTCTTAGGCCACTCAAAACGTAAAAAAAATCCAGGTTAAGCCGAATTCAGATGACCGTGGTATACATCCGTGTGACGGCCGTTGTTTTAACGGGGGCCGTTCACATGGCCGTTGTTTCAACGGACCGTATGAAGGGTCAGTTGAAAAATAGAACATGTCCTATTTTGTTCTGTTTTCACGGATCCCTCTATAGACTCTCAAGTCTATGGGGATCCGTGAAAATGGGAACCGCATCGGGGCAACTGGGTCGTGAAAAACCACAGTTTTTCACGCCTGAGATTCCCCACGTTCGTCGGTATTCGGCCTTACAGTGCTGGTAGTCGTTTGTTTGTTGAGTACACTTACATATTTGGAAATTGCACTAATACAGTTCGGTGCAGAATTATTTGGACAGTGACACAATCTTCATGATTTGGGCTCTGCATGCCACCACTTTGTATTTGAAATGAAACAACTGAGATGCAATTGAAGTGTAGACTTTCAGGTTTAGTTCAAGGGGTTGAACAAAAATATCCTGTAAAACGTTTAGGTATTACAACCATTTTTCTACACAGCCTCCTCATTTCAGGGGCTCAAAAGCAATTGGACAAATTAACATTACCATAAATAAAATATATTTTTTAATACTTTGTAGAGAATCCTTTGCAGGCAATGACTGCATGAAGTCTGGCCATGGACATCACCAAACGCTGGGTTTCCTCCTTTGTGATGCTTTGCCAGGCCTTTACTGCAGCGGTCTTCAGTTGTTGCTTGTTTGTGGGTCTTTCTGCCTTAAGTTTTGTCTTAAGCAAGTGAAATGCAGCTCGATCGGGTTGAGATCTGGTTATTGACATGGCCATTGCAGAATATTCCACTTCTTTTCCTTAAAAAACTCCTGGGTTGCTTTCGCAGTATGTTTTGGGTCATTGTCCATCTGTACTGTGAAGCGACGTTCAATAAACCTTGCTGCATTTGGTTGAATTGGAGCAGAAAGTATATCCCTGAACACTTCAGAATTCATCCGCTGCTTCTGTCTTCAGTCACATCACCAATAAACACTAGTGACCCAGTGCCTTTGGCAGCCATGCATGCCCATGCCATCACACTGCCACCATGTTTTACAGGGGATGTGGTGTGCTTTGGATCATGAGCCGTTCCAAGCCTTCTCCATACTTTCTTCCTCCCATCATTCTGGTACAGGTTGATCTTAGTTACATCTGCCCAAATAATGCTGTTCCAGAACTGGGCTGGCTTCTTTAGATGTTGTTTGGCAAAGTCTAATCTGTCCTTACTATTTTTGAGGCTGATTAATGGTTTGCACCTTGTGGTGAACCCTCTGTATTTGCTCTCATGAAGTCTTCTCTTTATGGTAGACTTAGATACTGATACACCTACTTCCAGGAGAGTGTTCTTCACTTGGGTAGATGTTCTGAAGGGGTTTTTCTTCACCATGGAAAGGATTCTGCGATCATCCACCATTGTTGTCTTCCGTGGACGTCCAGGCCTTTTGGAGTTCACGAGATCACCAGTGCACTCTTTTTTTTCCAAGAATGTACCAAACTGTTGATCTGGCCACTCCTAACATTTGTGCTATTTCTCTGATGGATTTCTTCATTTTTTTCAGCCTATTGATAGTCTGTTTCACGTGCATTGAGAGCTCCTTTGACCTCATGTTGTGGGTTCACAGCAACAGATTCCAAATGCAAATGCTACACCTGGAATCAACTCCAGACCTTTCACCTGCTTAATTGATGATGGATTAATGAGGGAAGAGCCCATGCAGCCCATTAAATAGCTTTTGAGATAATTGTCCAATTACCTTTGGTCCCTTGAAAAAGAGGCAGCTACATATTAAAGAGCTGTAATTCCTAAACCCTTTCTCAAATTAGGATGTGAATACCCTCAAATTAAAGCTGAGAGTCTGCACTTTAAGCCCATATTGATTATATAAATGTATATTCAATATGTTTTGGTAAACAGCTAAAATGCCAAAACTTGGGTCACTGTCCAAATAATTCTGAACCTAACTGTATATGTCTATGTAGGGTACTCTTCCCTTTATAAGTAGGAGTGATCTAGCAATAGAGTTGCGCTTAGGAATTTACTCGAACATGGTAAATCATTCAACATAAAACAGATTACCATTTTCTGCAGCCATAATCCCAAATATTACAAACACGGGGGAAGCTAAATCAGTATGGGATAATGGCATATTAGAGACATTTTCTTCCATCTATGGAAGAGCAATTTGTATAGATTTCCCTGGGAGCATGGCCTAAATTCTTCCTACCTTCCTGCTGGTTCTTTCTAGGGAGAAACATGATTTGAGTTGGTACAATTATAGTGAAATACTGATTTTATGTGCGTCAAGCAGACACAACTCAATATGTCTCTATAACGCATCCTATTTATTGCTCTGAATAATATTACATTTTGAAAATATAATGCGTAGCATCAATTGCCTAAATATTTTCTCAGGCATTGCAAGCAGTTTCCAGTCATTCGATGCACTGCCAATTGACAGAATATCATCCTGGCCGACTAAAGTTACAGTCCTAGTCATGGCGTAGTGTTACACAATAACACCGCCATCTTTCAGAAGATCTGGCTCCATTCTCCTACTTATAGTGTTACATTGAGACATCCAATTTACAGCAGCAGCCACGGAAACATCACCGCATCCTCTTCCTTTGAAACCTAATCCTTTACAGGGATATAAAAGGAAGGCTGCGGAGCGAGAGGAGCTGAGACGGAGGGTAGCGGCGCAAAACAAAGACGCTTTTCAACAGCAAAAACACAACAGCAATTACATATTCACTTTGAAAGGCAGCAAGTGAAACACTAATAACATCTAGCTGACAATGTGCTCCAGAAATGGCATCTATTCTCTCCAGTGTCACAAGAGCCTACTGTTCTTCTGAGCCAACGTACACGACAGTATTATTATCATCTCAGACCTTTGAAATCATTCTCAGAGATATTCTATTCAGGTAAGAATTACGTTTAGATCTGATATTCTGCATTTGAACTGGGGCATTTTCTGACGTTCTGGTCAATAAAACGTCTCTCACCATCTGGAAGTATCTATAATTTATTCAATGCCGATATACTTAGTAGGAAGAAAGATAATTAAACACAAACATGACAAAATATTTACAACTTTTTCTATTTTACACACAAAGTAGTTGGAAATATAACTACTTAACCAAATCTATAGATATCGTCATAAATTATACATTGATTGTGATATACAGGGTGGGCCATTTATATGGATACACCTAAAAAAAATGGGAATGGTTGGTGATATTAACTTCCTGTTTGTGGCACATTAGTATATGGGAGGGGGGGAAACTTTTCAAGCTGGGTGTTGACCATGGCGGCCATTTTGAAGTCGGCCATTTTGTATCCAACTTTAGTTTTTTCAATGGGAAGAGGGTCATGTGACACATCAAACTTATCGAGAATTTCACAAGAAAACAATGGTGTGCTTGGTTTTAACGTTACTTTATTCTTTCATGAGTTATTTACAAGTTTCTGACCACTTATAAAATGTGTTCAAAGTGCTGCCCATTGTGTTGGATTGTCAATGCAACCCTCTTCTCCCACTCTTCACACACTGATAGCAACACCGCAGAAGAAATGCTAGCACAGGCTTCCAGTATCCGTAGTTTCAGTTGCTGCACATCTCGTATCTTCACAGCATAGACAATTGCCTTCAGATGACCCCAAAGATAAAAGTCTAAGGGGGTCAGATCGGGAGACATAGGGGGCCATTCAACTGGCCCACGACGACCAATACACTTTCCAGGAAACTGTTCATCTAGGAATGCTCGGACCTGACACCCATAAAGACATAAATAACTAATGAAAGAATAAAGTAACGTTAAAACCAAGCACACCATTGTTTTTCTTGTGAAATTCTCGATAAGTTTGTTGTGTCACATGACCCTCTTCCCATTGAAAAAAACTAAAGTTGGATACAAAATGGCCGACTTCCAAATGGCCGCCATGGTCAACACCCAGCTTGAAAAGTTTCCCCCCTCCCATATACTAATGTGCCACAAACAGGAAGTTAATATCACCAACCATTCCCATTTTATTTAGGTGTATCCATATAAATGGCCCACCCTGTAGAATAACTTAGAGAATACTCTTTAATGAAGATTAAAGGGTTTCAAAGGAACAGTTCATTTAGGTGTGTACACCAAAGTGATGGGATCCATAGGAGGGAACCTATCCAGATTCTGGTTCACAAAACCACAGCCTCAAAACCAGAAAAGGAGGCCATTTGCACCCTCCAGTCCCTTGGAGAACAGAAGTGTAGCATATCTTAATGCAACTTTACCCCACCTTGTTTTAAAGTTGTTGTCTGCCGCCGTGACATCACTATGAACAACACACGAAATCCTCCAAACAATCAGCAGTAGGGAACGCAGCATGGCAATGGTGGAGAATCGGTAAGGTAAAAACTTATTTCGTTTATATATATATATATATAAACGCCATGTATAAATATCAGAAAACCCCTTTAAGACTTTTATCTTCTATAGTAGGTAAAGTTTGCTAATGTAAGATTTATACACCAAGATTTTTGGGTGAATATTGTAAGAACATCAAAATGTTGTGTTTTTGACTACATTATTGTTCCGAATAAGTATTTCAGCATTTCATGTGCCCTTTAATGTACGAGGAAAGGTATTATAGTAAACATTCTCAAAAATAATCATACATTTTTTTTATTCTAATTGGCAATATATGTTAGAACACAGTTTTGCCATAAACATTTTAACTACCAAATTCTTTATCGAGAGCCAGGAATGAATTGTTATCTTCTTCCACTTTAACTGGTCTTCTAGCTCATTGCGGTGTCAGTGGTGCAAAACAAAAGCAATTTCTATGCAAATGTGTTCCCTGGGCTGAAGCGACTAAATCGGTGCCCCTTGTTACATCAATTGAAGAGGGGCCAAAGAGGATCATTTGCTTATCCAGGGAGACCTGCATCTGGGGAGTCATTACACACTGAATACCATTTCTAATCACTGACTGTAACTGAAGAGATTTATTGTACAGCACAAGTGGTTAAAATGAGCAATTCTCCAGACACTAGTTAATGCAATCAAATCCTATTATTACCAATACAAATCTGTATCCCACAAACTGCACCTCCGTTTTTGGGGGCTTTTTACCCATATTATTAGACTCTGGAGTTAACATGCTGGATGGAAAGAACGTTGCATCACATCCACAACACAAAAGAAAGAAAAGCCCCATAAAATACATTTCTACACATCATTTTCCAATATGAAGATTATAAATATGACCACAGCAAAAATATATGTAATATAAAATCCTGTAACTATGACAACACTGTCAATTCTTATAAAGGTCTGCAACGTGCTTGAACTGTATATTCCTGTAATGACTAATGCATCCCGTTGACTCGCATCTGGAGAATACAGCTGTGTGAGGCCCAGCTCTCATACTTTACATATAGTGTCATGTAAACTACTTCATACACTAATGTACAGCGTTAAAACGAGACTTTTCTATGTATTCACAGTCAGATAATATCATGTAAATAGAAGGATTATAAGTATACATTCAGAGAAAAAAAGTTTATAGGAACAGGATACCAATACTCGAGTATCGTGGACTTGGTTAAAGTCTGGGATACTAACACAATATAACGCAAGATAAAAGATTAAAACAAGAACGAGAGTACAAAAAGGAGACATGTATTCAAATAGCATTTGCAGTGTATTTCCGCGTATTTGCTGGGAAATGTTCCAAGATCACGCGGCAAACGTGTTCACAGACCTCTATGTGCCCAACGAATGGGTATTTCCTTTTGGAATCCGCCACGATGGCTTACACTTCTTGGCGGTTTAGGAAAGCACAGCTTGCTGCAGCGCGGTATACTTTTTTTTTTCCAATGTTGGCCTACGGACAACATATGCATCTGTATGCCATACAATTGCATACGTCGGAGGTATATGTCTAGAGTATTTAATGGCGTATACGTCAAGAGGATACCTCAAGCACAATGTGAATTAATCAAAAAGAAAAAAGGAGAGAAAAACCTGGTATAGAAGCGCACTTGACTCCTCGAAAATATAAAAAATAACAAATGTTTATTAGTACAATTTTTTTTTGTATTAAAATATCAATATCAAAACATCCGCCATAACGGTAATCCTATATAGCGGGAATAAAGAACGCACAACCGGATGGGTCAAAATTACAAATGACCAATGTCATGCCGGGTGTGCGTTCTTTATTCCTGCTATATAGGATTACCGTTATGGCGGATGTTTTGATATTTTAAAACATTCAAACATTTTTTTGTACTACATTTGTTATTTTTTATATATCCGATGAGTCGAGTGCCCTTCTATACCAGGTTTTTCTCTCCTATATCCGATGAGTCGAGTGCCCTTCTATACCAGGTTTTTCTCTCCTATATCCGATGAGTCGAGTGCCCTTCTATACCAGGTTTTTCTCTCCTATATCCGATGAGTCGAGTGCCCTTCTATACCAGGTTTTTCTCTCCTATATCCGATGAGTCGAGTGCCCTTCTATACCAGGTTTTTCTCTCCTATATCCGATGAGTCGAGTGCCCTTCTATACCAGGTTTTTCTCTCCTATATCCGATGAGTCGAGTGCCCTTCTATACCATGTTTTTCTCTCCTATATCCGATGAGTCGAGTGCCCTTCTATACCAGGTTTTTCTCTCCTATATCCGATGAGTCGAGTGCCCTTCTATACCAGGTTTTTCTCTCCTATATCCGATGAGTCGAGTGCCCTTCTATACCAGGTTTTTCTCTCCTATATCCGATGAGTCGAGTGCCCTTCTATACCAGGTTTTTCTCTCCTATATCCGATGAGTCGAGTGCCCTTCTATACCAGGTTTTTCTCTCCTATATCCGATGAGTCGAGTGCCCTTCTATACCAGGTTTTTCTCTCCTATATCCGATGAGTCGAGTGCCCTTCTATACCAGGTTTTTCTCTCCTTTTTTCTTTTGATGCGTTTATATCCTGGCTGCACCGTACTATTTGTACTGCACTCTGGTTTAATGTTAGAGATCCGTTGGTTTTTCCGTTGCTTCTTACAGTGTGAATTAAGCCTAAGATTAGCATTTAAACTAGATTAAAGTACTCATGCTTAAAGGAGAACTCCACCTAAATGTAACATAGACATAACAGAATATAACCTTGGTGGGAGTCTGTAAGCTTGTCCAACACAGATTCCTATAATTTTTTTTAAAAAAAGATTGAAAAAGGCGACTGGTGTTAAGCCAGAAGCCCCATAGAACAACGTACTATGTTATTTAAAATGACTGTACCCATCGAATTCTCTTTTAACCCCCCCCCCCCTTGTTTGTAGCTAAGGGTTTCATCTAGTACTTGGATGTCTTCCATGTCGTCTCAGCTGAGCACAGCGGATTGGTGGAGAGCTGCTGGTGGGGTAAAAATGGAGTTTATTTACAGCGGAACTGCACTGTGTTCGTAGTTCCGTGAGGAGAGAAGAAGAATCCAGAGGAGCTGCCCACTCTCCCTTCCTCCCAAGTTTGTCTTTGTGTTGTTGGGTGAACAAGATGTCAAAGATGCACTGTTGTTAATTTTGATTTACATGGTTAGGTCCATGGGACTAAGCAGTAAGTTATGAATTTATGCAGTTGAATTATATTTGTAGTTGAGTGATTACCGTATATTTTCCAGACTATAAGACGCCGTTTTTAGCAAGAATAAATCTTGCTAAAAAGTCCCTGTGTCTTATAGTCCGCAGTCAAGTGACCCGGCATCACCAGGCCCCCTGACCGCTTCATTACGTAACCCCTTCCCGACCCATGACATTCCCGGCACATCATGGAGCGGTGGGGGATGATGTATGGAGCGGGCTCACGCGCTGAGCCCGCTCCATACACTGCAGGTGTCAGCAGCTGACATGCTGCTCTAACGGCCAGGAACAGCAAATTTCGCTGTTCCTAGAGGTTTAAAGTGGTTGTGCCATAAAACACATGTATCCCCTATCCACAGGACCCCCAGCGATAAGGAGAACGGGGACCAAAACTCACCAAGAGCGCTACATGAAAAGCTTTGACTTCCGCGTTCTGTGTCCGGCAGCTTCATAGAGATGAATAGGACTCTTCTGCGCATGCGTGAGCGGCTATGTATTGATCTCTATGGAGATGCGGAACAGATAAGCCGGACACAGAACCCGGAAGTCCAGGCTTCTGATGTAGCGCTTTGGGTGACTTTCAGTCCCCTGTTCTCCTTATCGCTGGTCGGACCCCCAGCGATCTCACATGTAGCCTCTATCCTGTGGATAGGGGATACATGTGTTTTATGGCAAACCCCTTTAACTAGTTAAATGCCGCGGTCAATAGCGACGGCTGCATTTATAGGGGTTTTCTATGAAGGACATTTATGACATATCCACAGGATATGTCATAAATGTCAGGTAGATGCGGGTCCCACCTCTGGGACCCGCACCGATCTCTAGAACGGGGCCTCTAAACCCCGTTCTAGCTTTCTGTACTCTCCCGTAGTAGTTACGGGAACCGCGTAGCTCGCAAGCTACGCTGCTTCCGTAACTTCCATTCACTACTATGAGAGTTAGGGAAACCGCGTAGCTCAGGGAGTTACGCTGTTTCAGTAACTCCACATGTAATCAAGTGGCTGCTGGTTCAAGTCCCCTAGGGGAACTAATAAAAAGTGTAAAAAAAAAAAAGAAGAATGTGGTGAAACAGAATAAATTATTTTTTAACAAATATTTTTTTTCCTATTATCTGTTGTCTAAAACCTGGGTGCGTATTATGGTCAGGTGCGTCTTATAGTCCGAACAATACGGTATTTATTATGTGTAACCATAAATAAACCCCACGCCCGTTTATCATCCAATTTAGTGTTTTATGTAATTATTTATTATGGTTTAGATCTGAGGGGTTATAGCTCATATTATCCCATGTTGTGCTCTGAACAGATATTGGTTTTAATGGAGATCTCGTGCAACAGTTAGGGTATGTGCACACACACTAATTACGTCCGTAATTGACGGACGTATTTCGGCCGCAATTGACGGACGTATTTCGGCCGCAAGTACCGGACCGAACACAGTGCAGGGAGCCGGGCTCCTAGCATCATACTTATGTACGTTGCTAGGAGTCCCTGCCTCTCCATGGAACTACTGTCCCATACTGTAATCATGTTTTCAGTACGGGACAGTTATCCTGCAGCGAGGCAGGGACTCCTAGCATCGTACATAAGTATGATGCTAGGAGCCCGGCTCCCTGCACTGTGTTCGGTCCGGTACTTGCGGCCGAAATACGTCCGTCAATTACGGACGTAATTAGTGTGTGCGCACATACCCTTATATTAGATTTTAAGATAAAGAAATTTCTAAAACGTGTCAATGTGAGCCTAAGGGTCGTTTTACACCGGCCAATTTAGGCCATAAAAATGAGCGCTGATCAATGAGATAGCTCGTTGATCGGCGCTCTTTTGCTCTTTTCACAAGGAGCTATGATCAGTAATATATGGGGACGATCGATCGTTTCTATGATTGCTTGTCTCCATGCATTTCCATCTTGTAGGCAGTACATCTCCCTGTTTACACAGGGAGATGTGCTGCCGACAACGATAATATTTTCTGCTGCATAAATAACACGATCAGCCGATGAACGAGCTTTTGCTCATTCATCAGCTGATCGTTGCCCTGTTTTCACAGGGAAATAATCGTGAACAAGCGTTCATATAAACGCTCGTTTGCCTGATCATTGGCCCATGTAAAAGGGCCTTAACAACTATAAGTCAAATATAAGATAAGTCAACTATAAAGCATTACCTTAACATGTTTAGGTAATGCTTGTTCGGTCATACCAAAAAAGTTATATCAGAAATGTTCTCGTCCGGATGTAGGCATGAGAAATCTAGGAAAACTAGATTTAGGTGGGTTTATCTCCCCAACTACTTCGGAACATCCAAGTGATTTTCGCATACATATTAAAGCGAATGATTCTAATCTGCTAGTTTCCACAAACCCGTCCTAAACCGTGTAAATGAGCGCTAATCCACGACACAGCTCGTTGATCGGTGCTCGTTTGCTCCTTTTACAAGGAGCTAGTATGGGGACAAACGCTCGTTACTCTGATCGCTCATCTCCATACATTTGTATCATGTCGGCAGCATGTCTCCCTGTTTACACAGGGAGATGTGCTGCCAACAACGATAATATTTTGGGCATTTAAAATGATCCGATCAGCCGATGAACGAGCGTTTTCTCGTTCATCAGCTGATCGTGAACACTCGTTTGCCCGATAATTGGCCGGTTTAAAAGGCCCTTAAGACTTTACAAGTATGACTAACTTTACTGTTAAAACCAGGATGTTGTGCTGCATTTGGTAATGGTAAGCAATGGCAAGGTAAAAGTTAGGGGGAGATGAAGGGCATAAAGAGACCTCAGGAGAAATAAAACGTAGGGATTGACTATTACATAAGCAATGTGTTCTCTCTTAAAGCAAGAAAAAAAACAAAAAACACATCCTATGGTTAATGTGTTTATTACCACAGCGGGCTGGAACCAATTTGCAGTTTACTCATTGTAAACACAGAGATTTCTGGCATGTAGGATTTGCTCGCTGCCAAACATACCATGTGAGTGACAGATATGCCACAGCAGTTTCTTAAATACATTCAAACTAGAGCTATAAACTTAGAGGCCTAAAATAGTAAAACACAAGACTACCCACCTCTATTCTTTGTTTTAGTAAAATGCGTAAGTAAATACAGAAGGCTTCTCCCTGCAGAATTGTAATACTTGGTCTCATGGTGCATGTCAAAAAAATCTAAAATCTTATATTGTGCGCTATAGTTCTTAACTTTTTGCTCCCACACACAAATACGGAAAAAAACCTAAACAAGGGAAGTGGAACTGTGCTGTAAAAATTAGAACATGCCAATAGCAATGAAAGCATTTTTATAAAATTATACTAGATAATAGTTAGCATTTCTAACTTTAAATACGGATAAATACGCATCTCGCCCTCTGGAGTACATAAAACCTCTGGTACATTACATAGACATCCCACTGTTTTCAATGGGAACTGTGTAATACTTAATTTCCCCTGCGGTGGTGCTGCAAGAAAATGCATCACTTGCTGCTAGATACCCCCACATATTACAGCCGATCAATAGGAGTTCTAGCAGAAAGACTCCCTGTAGCCAGCTTATTGCCTGGGGACCCTTCTAAAAAAAAAAAGGGATTGATTAAAGTGGAGAACCCGTTCAACTAGTGTGGTGCAAAGCACTAGCTTTATACGACAAAAAATGAAAAAGGATTCACCAAACAAACTAACATGCCCGTACCCAACAAGCATTCCGATCTTTTCTAGAAAAAAAAATGGAATGTAGGACAGATCTTTATGGCTAAGGCCAGTATAAGCTACTTTAACGTACTCATATAAAAGACACACAAATTGGCATTCTGTGTTGTAACAAACTACCAGGAGGAGATTTCTGTCGTAAATACCTGATATAGTAAGAATCAGATGGAGGACTTGGCTATAGCACCACTCAGCAAATGACTACAGGAATGCGGATACCAAGGAAATACCAGGGCAATACGCCACACATGACTTAGGTTTCACCTATACTTTTTCCCCCTTAATGAACTCATACTGCTGTGTGAAAGCGGTTTGTCATGAGTCACATCTAAAGTATGTGAAACCTAAAATTCAATAAAACTGCAGAGGTAATGAGGGGTAATGTAATGTACTAGACAGACTGTACACTGACACGGGAATGGTAATTGGTGCTAGTAATAAAAAAAGGGGCAAAAAGTTAGAAAAGCATCATGAACTATAACAAAAAATGTGCAGTTTACCTTCCTTGTCTAAAGCTGCAAAGTCAGATGTAGCTAAATCTTACCCATCCATGACACATCATCACCGTCGTCTACAAACCCGACTTACCATCTGCTGTAATCCACAGAAAACGTGTACGAGGACAGAAATTACAGCCATAATGAAACCTTTCTCAGAATAACAACTTAAAGGGAGTCTGTCAACACTTTTGAGTCCCCCCAAGCCGCTAAAACCACTAGATAACTAAGGTGGAGAAAATTATTAGGCCCAATTCACACAGAGTTTTGTTGGCGCTGATTTTGTCGTGAAAATCACATCGGAATTCGTGAAAAAAAACGTCAAAACCGCCTACCATTAATTTCAATGGGAGGCAGAGGCCTTTTTCCCCGGACGGCTTTTAGGCAGTCAGGGGGGAAATAGCGGCATGTCCTTTCTTCCCACAGTTCTACCTCTGACCTCCAATTTAAATCAATGGGAGGTAGAAAAAGCATTTTTCACTTTTTGCCCCCAGTGCTCAATGGCCCCAGGCAAAAAAATGCAGCGAAAACCGCGGCAAGAAAGTACAGGCAGGTCAAAAAACTCAGTCTGAACTAGGCCTAAACATGCCTATGTTACCAATGTTAGTCCTTGTATAACTTGTAAAAAGTAGTTATATTCCACTACATTCCATATGCAAATTAGCTTTGCAGCGTCCGACGAACCAGTAAGCGTCCTGCATTGTGAGCTGTAAACCCAAATGACGGGTCTGTTTCTCCTCTGAAGAGAATGGCGCTTGATGCAGAAGAGAAGCAGACCCGTCAATCTACAGCAGAATGTAGGACACTTCCTGGTTTTCTAGACACTACAAAGCTCATATTAACCATTTGCTCAATTATTCAGAGCCATTTGTGTCATGCATGTCAGTTTGTAAAAGTGGGTGGAAAGATGCAAAAAAAGTTGCGATTTGGAAAAAAAAGTGGCATCTCCACTCTACACAGACACTGGCATAGAAAAAGTGGAGGCATTTTAGCCAGTTTGACAGTTAAAGAGTAACTATGCTTTTATCAAACTTTTGCTATTTTATAGAGACATATCAAAAGTTTGGATCGGTGGGTGTCCGGGTGCTGAGACCCCCACCATGACTAGAACGAAGGTGCAGAAGCGCTCAGCTGAGCTCCTTTTTCTTTCGGCTGTGATAAGCGCTCCCTGTCAGGCTGAAGATGGCTGACATAGACATTCTATATTAGCCATCTTCAAATTGACCATGTGCGCTGATCACAGCTGAAGGTGCAAAGCGCTCCGCAGAGCGCTTCTGCACCTTCGTTTCAGCAACGGTGGGGGTCTCAGCACCCGGACACCCACCGATCCAAACTATTGATATATCAAAAGTTTGATGAAAGTATAGTCATATTTAATGGAAGTGATGTACTGTCTGTTGTGACATATTTATACGCATTCAGGTTTGAGTAAACCTCCCCAATACAATTCCTGCTTACGCCAGTGAATACCTAATGCGCCAATGTGAATAAATTCGTAAGTTGCACCCATCTGTTCCTTAAAGGATGCAAGCCAATAACACGAGCTCTGCGTAGAATGGTGAAAATCAGTAAAGCACGAACCTCTAAACTCAATAAGGATGGATGGATAGATAGAACTTTATCGGTTATTTCTCTTTTACATGGCATACTACTATAGTAACTACAACGCAAGAAGTGAAAAAGTAAATAATGAGACCTTTTTCTGACTAGCCATAAACCACTGTTCACAACGATGCCAGTGATGTGAATATTAAAGAGTAAGTACGCCATGTATTTCTAGAATAAGACAATTGGCATGGCTGCATAATAAAGCCTTTGCATGCACATCATGTAGCTGGTACAAGTGGCATCAAGGGATTGCTCTCTTTCTCTCCCGTACACAATACTGACAAATTAGCATACCATACCCTAGTTTATCCTTCTAATCACCCAATGGAGGTCTGGCGACAGTAAGGGATACGGATCACATAGTAATTTGTTCTGTTAATGGACTGGCAAGATTCCGAATCACAGTGTGCGAGGTACTTGGCCGGAGTACTGCTACCACTCAATGCATTACTACATAAAAATAGACAAACAGGATAGTACTGGCGGATATAAAGAAAACAGCAAATAATATATTTTCATAGTATAAATAAGAATGCAATTTCTTTTAATGTCATTATCACATGTGATCTTGGACATTCCTTATTTGTTATATATTTCTTTAATAATAGGTTTGTGATAAGTCAACGTTGTCTAAGCTTCTCATAGACTCTCCACTGTGAATTCCCAGAGTCAGTTGAAGTAATCACGTCAGTTGTACGGCTTGCTCGAATTTCCTTAAGATATAGTGACATTTGTCCTAAGTGTGGTCAAACCTCAGGTACATACTGTCACCTTGGCTGGAGCGGCACCACGATTTAAGGGTTCTGGGCCCAGGTCATTAGGTTTCTGAATGACCTCATAGGAAGCCCTGGACCCCAGATGTTGCCTCTTAGGACTCTTTACTATGTCACATCTCTCGGCCTTAACCTCTATCTTCTTACATAAAACACATTTCAAAGCCAGAAAACAGATTGCTCAATACTGAATGAGTGATCCGATGCCAACCCTCACCCAGTGGCGAGTTTGTACAAACACGTCTCCACCATATAAAAAACTGGTCTACCTGCATAGAGGCACTTCCGGCAAAGACTCCCAAATCTGGGGACTTTGGTTAAATTCTCCCACATCTACAGTGTCGTGAGTATGTGGGCTGGTACAACTTTACGGTTGCCCCTCTGACTTTTTAGTCTGTATAGGAAATATTCACATCTTGCCATATTGACTACACTAATGCTACATGATTCAATCTACATTTCCACATGCATTATGTCTAACTGATATTGCTGTGTAACCTGCTACCTATTTGGATACTGACCTTTTTCTATGTCACCTTTCACATTCTATATACTTGATATATGATGCTTAAAGGGTTAACCCACCAAAACAACTTTTCCCCTATCCCCAGGATAGGTGATTATCACTGGGACCCCACCGATCCAGAGAGCGAGAGTCCTGAGTCATCGGTAGGAAAGGAGCGGTAGTCCCACATGTGATGCCGCTCCAGTCATTCTCTATGCCAAAGATAGCCAAGTACAAACAAAGGGCGCAGACATCTGTTCTTTCTGGCACAAATAATAAACTTGTCGAAATTGATATGCACCAAAAAAAAAAGGTACATGTTAGGCCCCACAACAATAGTAAATTTGATCCAATTCTTTATACTCTCAAATAAAGCTTGTTTGCATAAAAAATATATATATTTATTTTTAAATGCCACTGCGTCAGTAAAGTACAGTGCGACTACAGCGCCACTGTACAGCATATCACTTCTTAGGTGTGCAGTAGTGGCAGGACTGTATAGACAACTGTATGAAAGTGTCATTTGGTCCATTTATCACACAGTTGTTTGGGCACCATACTTTATGACACATATAAGGTTGCGGTCACACGATGCATATTGTGTTAAAAATCAGTTCTATTTATCTGAATAGGGTTTCTTTCTTTCTTCAGCAGGTGCACGGATTTCTGCAAGTTCCATTCAGATGAATGGAAATGATTTTCAGACGCAGAAATTTCTACAACAAAATCTGCCGTGTGTGACTGCTCCCCAATTAGACCATTGTTTAGTATGATTGTTTGTACACTGTATTACAGTACATCATACAGGTGGCACACCAAAGAAGGTACTCACAGGGCACCATCCAAATAGGAACAGCACTACCCTGTGATAAATACTGTGTGTCATCCAAACAAACTCTACAGAACCTATGTATTACTGTAATGGGACTCCAGAAAAATGCTCTCACGTAGTGTCGAAAGTTCAATTTTCCATAGATGATATACGACGGATGATATATTGGGAAGAAAAACCTATATTGGAATATTCCTATTTGATACAATGTAGCTGTGTGACAGAAAGACTTCACTTGGCTTCCCGACAACAGAAAACTCTCCTCTTTTTTATCAACTTGTCAAAATGGATTTTGTAGAATGGAAAGCCTCATTGTGAGCAAACAGGATCAAACTCGTGCTTCCAGGCAAGCTTGGGGCCCTGCACTTCTATTCCCCACTTGGGAGGCAATTCCTGCTTTTAATCTTAGTTTCTCCTGGTCATGGAATGTTTTTTTTGTTTTTTTCTCTATTACTGGGCATCCCTCAGTTCACTTTGATCAGTTCAACTGACAACTAAGATCATGTAGGACCTGGTGTTCTTGAATGACTCAAATCCCTTTTTCTCTACATGCTATAGTTCTCGATATATTATAATTCCTGTCACTGGGTTTATTATTTTCACTACATACAAAAAAAATAAAAACCAACCCATTACTATATATATATTGAAGAAAGTCCCACAGCACTCTGTGTTAGTGAAAAAAATGGTGGTTTATTTAAGCCAGCACAAGCTGCAACGTTTCCGTCCTGATATAGGACCTTTATCAAGCACGATAAAGGTCCTATATCAGGACGGAAACGTTGCAGCTTGTGCTGGCTTAAATAAACCACCATTTTTTTCACTAACACGGAGTGCTGTGGGACTTTCTTCAATATTGATCTATATCCCCTGGATGGGGATTACCTGCTTGCACCCGAGACCATCATGGAATTGCATTGTGAGTGCTGCTGCTTTTCCATTGTATATATATATATATATATATATATATATATATATATATATATATATATATATATATATATATATATATATATATATATATATATATATATATATATATATACATACACTCCAAACTAAAACAAAATCCCAGCAGCTCTTAACACCCTTTTCCTCAATCCTGTTTGATCATATAATACATAGGGTGGGGGGAAAAGGCCTTTATGTGACATCTATCACCTCCAATGTAAAAATAACGGGCTTTGGAAAAGTCGGTGAGGCGGCAGATTGCTGTAGCTTTGTCACTTGTAACCTATACAAAATATACCAATGTTAGACTCAAGACTAGATGAACATCAACTACAATTATCAGTAGATGTAGGTGTAATAGCCCATCAAAAATTACTGATACCAACATCAGTCTCAATGCTAGAAGTATGCACTTGAAGCTAGAAAAGTTATACTTCTGCCCACGGATATCCTCTCGGAACCAGAGAAGGTGCCACCGGACAATATACGACCCAGCCACTCCAAACATGAAATGAGTTATGCCAACTTTATCTCAGATCTGACTCCAAAATAACTTTCCTTACATAAAGTCCTTTGTGGCACACAGAAAGCACAGTAATGACAATGCCAGCTTCTGTCCAGAGTATAAATGACCTTTAACCCGCCACCTACTCTATTTCCCAAAGGAATCTCATTCATCTCCATGTAACAATATCAGGTCCTAAACAGCTTTACTATTTGACAATTCATAATTGCACTTTTTTTATGGTGACTAAAGAAAAATACTAAGACATCAAATTAAGTCAAATATAAACAGTGTACTGTGTCTAATGCATCAAGTTGGCTGCTCAGAAATGTTGGTGTTAGTCGATAACAATATGACGCAAATGTACTAAAGAGGTTGTCCCATTACAGACTTACAGTGACACTGACTTGTTATTATAGATATATTGCATAACATCTACATCGTATCATTGCGCTCTAGGCCAAATTGGATTTAAGATGAAGGAAGAAAAGGGCCAGAAAGAGTTGAAGATGGGAAAATTCTTTAAATGGAACATAAATTTTAGTTTTTGAGAAAAACAGTACCGTGCAAAGGTTTTAGGCAGTTGTGGAAAAATGCTTTAAAAAATAGAAGTGTTAATAGTTTTTTTTATCAATTAACAAAATGAATAGACAGAAGTGAACAAGTGAATGAACAGAAGAGAAATCTAAATCCAATCAATATTTGGTGTGACCTCCCTTTGACTTCAAAACAGCATCAATTCATCTAGGTACACTTGCACACAGTTTTTGAAGGAACTCGGCAAGGAGGTTGTTCCAAACATCTTGGAGAACTAACCACAGATCTTCTGTGGATGTAGGCTTCCTCAAATCCTTCTGTCTCTTCGTGTAATCCCAGACAGGATCGATGATGTTGAGATCAGAGCTCTGTGCGGGCCAGATCATCAATTTCACGGCTCCTTGTTCTTCTTTACACTGAAGATAGTTCTTAATGATATTGACTGTATCTTTCGGGTCGTTGTCCAGCTGCAGAATTAATTTGGAGCCAATCAGATGCCTCCCTGATGGTATTGCATGATAGATAATTATCTGCCCGTAGACACCATCAATCCTGACCAAATCCCCAACTCCATTTGCTGAAATGCAGCCCCAAACTTGCAAAGAACCTCCACCATGCTTTACTGTTGTCTGCAGACACTTATTATTGTGCCGCTCTCCAGCCCTTCGGAGAACAAACTGCCTTCTGCTACAGCCAAATATTTCACATTTTGACATAACAGTTCAGAACACCTGCTGCCATTTTTCTGCACCCCGGCTCCTATGTTTTCGTGCATAGTTGAGTCGAATAACCCTGTTTCCACCTCGACGGTATGGCTTTTTGGCCACAATTCTTACATGAATACCACTTCTAGCCAGACTTCTCCGAACAGTAGATGGGTGTACCTTGGTCCCACAGGTTTCTGCAAGTTCTGAGATGATAGCACTACTGGTCATCTTTTGGATTTTGAAGGTAAGTACGCATGATTTGTCTTTGATCTCCAGCACTAAGTTTCTTTGGCTGACTATGGTTCTCATTGTTGAACAGCACACCTTGAAACCCCAGTCTACTTTGAAATCTTTTGCCTGGGAACAACCTTGCTGATGCAGTATAACTACCTTGTGTCTTGTTGCTGTGCTCAGTCTTGCCATGCTGGACCTGTGACTTGAAACTTTCTTCCACAACCTCCTCTTTGTAGCAGAGTTTGTCTGCTCCTCACCCAGTTTTAAACCTCTTAGGCCGGATTCACACGAGCGTGTGCGTTTGCGCGCGCAAAAAAACGCGGTGTTTTGCACGCGCAAAAGGCACTTGACGGCTGCGTGTCAGCCCCGTATGATGCGCGGCTGCGTGCTTTTCGCTCAGCCGCCATCATTATGACACTCCGTTTGGATGTTTGTAAACAGAAAAGCACGTGGTGCTTTTCTGTTTTCATTCATCCTTTTCACAGCTGTTGCGCGAATCACGCGCATCCCACGGAAGTGCTTCCGTGTGGTGCGCGTGATTTTCACGCACCCATTGACTTCAATGGGTGCGTGATGCACAAAATACGCCCAAAGAACGGACATGCCGTGACTTTTGCGCTGCGGACTCACGCAGTGTAAAAATCACGCACCTGTCTGCACGGCCCCATAGACTAATATAGGTCCGTGCGACGCGCGTGATTTTCACGGACGTATATCCCGTTTGTCTGAATAAGCCCTTACACAGATATTTCTATTACAGTTAATGACTGTGTTTCAACATTCATATGAAAATGATGATCATTATCACCTGTTTGGTATAATTAATTAATTATACACCTACTATAATCCTATAAAATCCATGACTTTTGGCACGTGTACCTAGAAGAATTGATGTTGCTTCGAAGGGATAGTTTGGTCACACCGAATATTGATTCGATTTTTCTTCTGTTCATTCACTTTTTATTTTGTTAATTGATAACAAAAAAAAAACTATTAACACTTCTATTTTTAAAAGCATTCTTACTTTGCAGCATTTTTCTAAAACTGCCTAAAACTTTTACACAGAACTGTATATATGTATATATATCGACAGAATAAAATAAAAATTCTAAGACCATATTCTGCAGATTTTTAGCTCTACACAAAATCTTTTAACTGCCTAGCTTCACAAATGAAAAATCCCATCTCACACTTGAATGAAAAGGGTTTTTTTCTACTTGGGCAGCCAACCGTAAACCCATTTAATACTCTCAAAGGGGGTAGGAAGGCAAGATATTAGCATGTGCTAAACACAAGCAAAACACACAGCTTTTTCTAGGAAAGGAAAGGCTTTATTAATTCAGATACACGAGAGAGCAGAGGAAAAAATAAAATATCTTTCCCTGGACTTCAGGGATGAAGAGGCAGCTAAGAGGAACTTAAATCATGTCTTTCTATTAAGACGATAATGCTGCCAACAGGGTCACTGTGCTGTTCTGGTATCTGTCAGAAAGGAAGGTCTAAGTGATTTGGATGTGTCAATGGCAGGATATGATCTGGATCTGGGGAAGAAAAATACTGTCTATGTTACAGGGGTGAAAAGGTGTTGAGAGGACAGAGAATAGCACATTAGTTTCATAGTAATGTACGTCCCCAGTGAGCCACTACTTTCCTCCCATCTCTAACCACAAGCAGATGCTTCTTCCCTCATCTGAAACTCAAGATAAACAAGTCTTATAGATGGACCGTGTACTTTCTTTTAATTCATTTCTCACCAAGAAACATTTTAAATATCATCTTAAGAGCATTTTTTTTTTTATATTTTATCACAATTTTTCCCTTTACTGGGAGATATTACCCTTTTTTTTTTTTTTTTTTTTTTTATTAGTCAGTGTAGTATATCCAGGGTGTGAGACATCCATTTTTATATGCAATTATTATATACGTAGCAGTAAAGGGGGTTTTACACTGGGCGATTATCGGGCAGATAAGCGTTCATAGAACGCTCGTTGAGGATAATTGCAGGGCAGCTCGATCACCTGCTGATCGTATCGTTTTAAAAAAGTAAAATATTATCGTTGTCGGCAGCACATCTCCGTGTGTAAACAGGGAGACGCGCTGCCGAGATGATAATAAATTATGGGGACGAGCGATCGGAGTAACGACTGCTCGTCCCCATCCATAGCTCCTTGTGACAGGAGCAAACGAGCGACGATCAACGATCTCTCGTTGATCGGCACTTGCTGCACCGGCCAATTATCGGCCGGCCTAATAGGGCCTTTACTGCAAACTGCTTAAGACAAACACAAAATAATTATAGCTTACTGTTTTCAGCCACGAGTATTACGGTGGCCATAAATGCATTTATACTTTTTCTGAAAATGTGTATTCCCACCATAGTAGGTGAAATTATTAGGATAGACCATCACTATCTGATGAGTGGAGGTCTCTAGTAGTCGAGCCTACACTCGCAAGTACGAAGGAGCCGCAGCCATAGTAAAAAAACAGTGGTCTCTGCGTCTTTTTCTCTGCACAACGCAGCTTCTGGCCAGGATATGTGAAGAGAACTGAAGTCTGCACCATTTAGGGACTTTACCTAGCTCTGCAACCCCTTAAATCTATGAATTGTTGGGTGTCTCAGCAGTCACTTCTATTTTCCCTTCTCTATTTGCAAAGCTTTTGGCTTTAGATTAGCAAGAAAAGGGGGTAGAGGGAGTGGAGTGAGAATAGGGGGCAGAGGGAGTGAAGAGAAGCATGACTGCAAAATCAGACTACACACAGGGTTTGTAGTCTGTAACCATGGAAATACACACGTCTGATAGGAGCTGCATACACAAAACAGTAGGATATTTTTTATTTGTAATTTTTTTCCATTTAAAATACATAAGAACAATAAAAAATGATTTCATAAGTGCACGCTGCCTTCAAATTACTCTCAAATATCTCAAATTTATCCAGATATATATTCACAAAAAAAAAAATTGTCTTCAATAGCACTGCATTATAAGCCTGTGTGGCGATATTATTCTGCGTTTGCAATTTCAGTCATGCATAAGTTTAAAGCACACAGATAAAGTTTGTTGTACGCTAACCGCAAAACCAAATCTTTGACGTTTTTCTCACTCTAACACCTCTAGAATAAACAAATGTATTTATTGAAATCCTTTCTTCACAAAGCTGTGTACTGTCAAGTGAATATTCACCAAGTGTGGTCAATGATAGTTATTGGTGCATGAAAACCACCAACAGCAGAAGACGACATTCATTTATTATCTCAAACAGGGCTAGGTGATTATGACCTAAATAAAAAGTACGATTAATTGAACATGTAACCTCAATTACGATTAATGAACGATAATTTAGACAACACCCCTTTTGCATACCATGCCCCCTATTTGCATGCTGCGCCATTGATTATTTATTCCGTGCCTACTGTAAACTTTTGTATATAATATACCCCTGACACTGCCCCCACAGTGCTCACCCCACAAAATGGCGCCATACAGTATAATACCCCCTTAACTGCCCACCACACATTATAATGCCCCCATAACTGCCTTCCACACAGTATAATGCCCCCATAAACTGCCTTCCACACAGTATAATGCCCCCATAACTGCCTTCCACACAGTATAATGCCCCCATAACTGCCTTCCACACAGTATAATGCCCCCATAACTGCCTTCCACACAGTATAATGCCCCATAACTGCCTTCCACACAGTATAATGCCCCATAACTGACTTCCACACAGTATAATGCCCCCATAACTGCCCTTCACACAGTATAAAGCACCATAACTGCCTTCCACACAGTATAATGCCCCCATAACTGCCCTTCACACAGTATAAAGCACCATAACTGCCTTCCACACAGTATAATGCTTCCATAGCTGCCTCTACACAGTATAATGCCCCCATAGCTGCCTCTACACAGTATAATGCCCCCATAACTGCCTCTACACAGTATAATGCCCCCATAACTGCCTCTACACAGTATAATGCCCCCATAGCTTCCCCTACACAGTATAATGCACCCATAGCTCCCTGTACACAGTATAATGCCCCTATAACTTCCCTCCACACAATATAATGTACACAATATAATGTCCCCATAGCTTCCTCTACACAGTATAATGCCCCCATAGCTTCCTCTACACAGTATAATGCCCCCATAGCTTCCTCTACACAGTATAATGCCCCCATAGCTTCCTCTACACAGTATAATGCCCCCATAGCTTCCTCTACACAGTATAATGTCCCCATAGCTTCCTCTACACAGTATAATGTCCCCATAGCTGCCTCTACACAGTATAATGCCCCCATAGCTTCCTCTACACAGTATAATGCCCCCATAGCTCCCTGTACACAGTATAATGCCCCCATAGCTTCCTCTACACAGTATAATGTCCCCATAGCTTCCTCTACACAGTATAATGCCCCCATAGCTCCCTGTACACAGTATAATGCCCCCATAGCTTCCTCTACACAGTATAATGTCCCCATAGCTTCCTCTACACAGTATAATGCCCCCATAGCTCCCTGTACACAGTATAATGCCCCCATAGCTTCCTCTACACAGTATAATGCCCCCATAGCTCCCTGTACACAGTATAATGCCCCCATAGCTTCCTCTACACAGTATAATGTCCCCATAGCTTCTTCTACACAGTATAATGTCCCCATAGCTTCCTCTACACAGTATAATGTCCCCATAGCTTCCTCTACACAGTATAATGCCCCCATAGCTCCCTGTACACAGTATAATGCCCCCATAGCTTCCTCTACACAGTATAATGTCCCCATAGCTTCCTCTACACAGTATAATGTCCCCATAGCTCCCTGTACACAGTATAATGCCCCCATAGCTTCCTCTACACAGTATAATGCCCCCATAGCTTCCTCTACACAGTATAATGCCCCCATAGCTCCCTGTACACAGTATAATGCCCCCATAGCTTCCTCTACACAGTATAATGCCCCCATAGCTCCCTGTACACAGTATAATGTCCCCATAGCTTCCTTTACACAGTATAATGTCCCCATAGCTTCCTCCACACAGTATAATGCCCTCCATAGCTGCCTCTACACAGTATAATGCCCCCATAGCTCCCTGTACACAGTATAATGCCCCCATAACTTCCCTCCACACAGTATAATGCCCCTATAACGGAGGACGCAGATACAGTTGAAACTGTAGACAATGATTATTGTTAACAATATTTGTTACGTCAGCTCCGAAAAACTATTCATACTGACTGATGAAAATCTGTTCCATTGGTTAGAACCCTGAAGGTGGCCATACACATTAGATAGATTTTGGCCGATAGCTATAGCTCCCGGCTACCCGCATACATATAAACACTCGGCTGAAGAGGGGAATAAGTTGCTGTCAGACTCCTCTGAGAATAGAAAAAGTATATACGTGCTGAGAAAAGAAAAAATATATTTTCCAATATTTTGACTTCACAATTACATGTGATATGCTGTCAGAATCGGTGGTTGAGAACTGCATATACTTGACATCAAAACTAGCCAAAACCTAACAGGACATGCCCACTTTCTGACAATCCACCAGACAGGATCCAAGACATGGTGCCAGGTCATTAGACCAAGTCTGCCAAAGATTCGATTCATACTAAGGCTTCATAGACCTCATCTCAGAAGTGCCAAATGGATGAGATAAGCTTATATGCATGAGACACAGAAAAAGTAAGAAAAAAAACATAAAAGTTGGCAGCGACCATGACGTTTTTTCTTCTATGTTTTCTAAACCTTATTTCCATACACTTGATATACAATTTACATTAGTACATCACTTGAAGATAGCTCAGCTTTGAATGCATGAATGGATTTTGATATAAAAATAAACATTTTTATTGTTTGCTTCCTGGAAACGAAATTCCTTCCAAGTCTAACTCCCAAGTTAAGCATTGTGTGTTCAGTAAACGAATTTTCTCATTAAGAGACAGTGAATATTTATCCGGTAATTGATTAACAGCGGCGGTTCGGCAGGTGAAATTCCTGTTAGAGTTTCATGCATTATAAATCACCTTTTCTTTACTTATTTGTGCAGGGAGCTCTGGAATTCCTCTTCTTTAGCGTCCGTTTACTAGAGCTGGAAGCAATTACGTCCAACTTCCACTCAAGACTCTGCAGGACACCGTCCAAATCCCAATCCTTTCAGATAGTACTGCAGATTACAGCAACATGATATGTCACCCGGAGATCAGATGCCACTTTATATCACATATTCATCACGGACTCTCACATGACTAGTTACAACTCAAGAAAATCTGCTGTCAAAATACGAGAAAATGTATGAATATTATTAAGCCTTAGGGGCATTTACCCATATTGAAACATACTAGAGTGCTTACCGCAGTTAATGTAGTCAGATATCATATTTAGGATAAAAGTGTATATACAGTGCTGTGCAATAGTATCCCCCCTTTTCTATGTCCCCTCCTTGAATATGTGTCACAGAGGAGTGTTTTTGACAAATAAACATTGAAGGCCTCATGTGCACGGAGGGTGTGTGGAGGGACACGACGTCCCGTGATACAGAACCCTATGGTAAATTAAGTTACGTTTAATAGAACTACCAAGTCACAAGTCACAATACGGTATAAGCCTTATGGAATGGATGATTTATCTTAAGATATTTTTGCTTTGCTAGCCAAGTCTCCTTATATATACGGGAAAAAAAATTACGATTGGTAACCATCTTCAAAGGCCAAACACTTTTTTACAGCATTCTACATTTTAGTTTGTTTACCAATGGCATGTTCTTTAGCTTTTAATGACACTTGAGGTAGGTTCTTCATAGTCAGATTTAGGGCTCATTCAGATGAGCGTGTAACTCGTCGGTGTGACAGCCGTTAAAACAACACATGTATTTCGATGGGGCCGTTCACAGGGCAGTTGTTTCAATGGAGTGTGTGAAGGGTCCGTGAAAAAATAGGACATGTCCTATTTTCCTGCGTTTTCACGCATCCCACCATAGACTATAACGCGTCCTGCACGGTTGCGCCTTAGACGTGAAAAACAGCAGTTGTTTACGTCCAAGTTGCCCATGCTCGTCTGAATGTAGCCTTAAAAATAGAGACAAAATGCTTCTTAAAATAACAGAACATCTGCTGCCTAGGGGAATGAAGTCCTAATGACTACCAGTAATGGAATGTTGGGGGCTGGTACAAAATGTAAAGCTTTTACAAAAAGTGAATGGAGGACTGATCAAATCATCTATACCTGTGGCCAAATCATCTAAGCCAATGGTCTGGAATGTTCATTTAGAACAGATTCACCAAAAAATACAGACCAGCGAAACTGGGAAATATCAGTTCCTTTATAATTAATAAACTAGATAGATGTTCATTTATTATTTACTAAAAGGTTCCTTGTCTAGCAGAAAAATACTTGACTACCAGGCGCTAAGAGACTTTAGGAATTGTTCAGGCTAAACAAGAACTTAGTTTGAATTTGTTGGTAACGATTTATAAACAGCAAAATATAAAGTTATCAATACCCAGTACTGAATGGTTAATCAGAAAACAACATACGGATGATATACTGCATGCAAAGTAAGAACAGTGTGACATCATTCCGCAGTGTGACATCATTCCGGAGTGTGACATCATTCCGGAGTGTGACATCATTCCGGAGTGTGACATCATTCCGGAGTGTGATATCATTCCGCAGTGTGACATCATTCCGGAGTGTGACATCATTCCGCAGCGTGACATCATTCCGCAACGTGACATCATTCCGCAGTGTGACATCATTCCGCAGCGTGACATCATTCCGCAGTGTGATATCATTCTGATACAAGAATCACTGTGACTCTTGTCACATAAGATGTTTTGTGCCATAAAGATAAAGTAGAGCTGAACTAATTCTTCAGACACCTCCACAGCAGTCCTTCACACTAGGGGATGTTTATCTTGCTGTGTAAATATGTGGAACTTTAATTAGTCTCCTGCCTCGCCCACAACCTTTCAATTCTAGGCCCTTAACCCTTTGTTTTACCCTATGACTATTATAACCCTGATCCCGACCAACTAATGATCCGCCACAATGAGTCATTTCAGTTATAATTATGACCATATCAGCTTGATAAAAAAAAAATGCATATTCACTATGCTAACTCTATGGACTACTGATTTTCAATCTTTTTAGGTACATTAATGGATATTTAAAGTGATTTTTATAATTTATTAAATTAAAAAATCACTTTTTTTTATCGATCACATAACGGAATGACTACACAGATGACAGCTTGTGCATTGCCATCCTTGTGAACTTTCCTGATATCGGGAATATTCAGATTGGGAGCGTTCAATTAAAAAAAATTATTTTGCATGACAAACTGGATCGTATCCTGATTTGAGTGTATATTGGGGAAAAGGAGGTCCCAATTTCACAGATTTAGGGCATGGCCAGACGTAGCGGATTTGCTCTGGAATTCCGCTGCGGACACTCCGCAGCGGAAATTTGCAGCGGACCCGTTTCTCCATTGCCTTCCACAGCTTTGTGGTCACGTTGCGGACAATTCCGCTGCGGTGCGGAATTTGGTGTCCGCAGCATACAATTGTTGTTGCGGACGTGTGGCGGACTGGTTGCGGACTCATTGCGGAATTTCTCCATTGACTTCAATGGAGATTCAAAATTCTGCAATGAAGTCCGCAGATGTAATGTAGATGTTATGTGTGCTGCGGAGCGTATTGGTTTTTTAACATGACATTTCTTCATTCTGGCTGGACCTATGTGTATTTCTAGGTCTACAGCCAGACTGAGGAAGTCAATGGGGCTCCCGTAATTATGGGTGACTACATGTGTGCACCCATAATTACGGGTGACTACGTGTGTGCACCCATAATTACGGGTGACTTCGTGTGTGCACCCATAATTACGGGTGACCACGTGTGTGCACCCATAATTACGGGTGACTACGTGTGTGCACCCGTAATTACGGGAGCGTTGCTAGGCGACGTCAGTAAATAGTCACTGCGTCAGGGCTCAGTTTCGTCTGAGCTTTCCGTCGGAACGGAGCCCTGACTGACACAAACTGAAACCGTAGGTTTCCGTTTCCATCACCATTGATTTCAATGGTGACGGATCCGGTGCCAATGGTTTCAGTTTGTCTCCGCTGTGCAAGGGTTCTGTTGTTTTGACGGGATGAATACTCGCTACGCTATTCATCCAGTCAAAATGACGGAATCCTTGCACAACGGAGTCAAACTGAAACCATTGGCACCGGATCCGTCACCATTGAAATCAATGGTGATGGAAACGGAAACCTACGGTTTCAGTTTGTGTCAGTCAGGGATCCGTTCTGACGGAAAGCTCAGACGGAACTGAGCCCTGACGCAGAATTTACTACCCATATAGATCTATGAAGGTAATGGAAAAATACAACTAGACCTTCCCTTTGCAAGAGCTTACGTCTAATCCATTATTAATCTTTTGGCACTATCTCTTTGACGTAATAATTTTTTGGCTTTGAATATGATCAAGTCATGCCTTCTTCAACAGACAACACTATGTATATTATATATCTGTTGTATCTTTCTAAATAGAAGACTGTTCGGTTATTTCTGGTTTCACTAATCTCAGCCATCATTTCAGCGCAATTAACACACCAATACCCCCGCATTCCTTGGAAACTAAATCTGAATGCTGTACAGTCTGTGCCGACTCTTTCCCACGGATCTTTGAGATCTGCCTTTTTATGAAAGCTTGTGTGAAGCAATGCTTCATGGCCACAATGCGTCCCATAAGGATTCATTTTATATTATTTTCTGTAGAATCTACATGCTTTAACTTCCTACACACTCTGAGACATTTAGGCACTAGTCCCTCAGGAAATACCATAACTTTCATTAGAAGAGGAGAGAAAAAGGAACTCACAGTTAAAAGGGATGGCTGAATTAAATGATATTGCTTCAATGTGTTGTCATTTTTATACAGGCAAGCTAATATATGCCCCAAATAGGGAAATAAAAGTCAAGATCAATTATGGCGAGACTCGTAAGGTCACTGTGGACTATAAAACACTTAAAAAGTTTGTCCAGGATTGGAAAAAAAAGGGTCCACGTTTTCCCCAGACATAGCACCACTCTTGTCCATTGGCATCTCAGCCCCACTTGAAAGGGTATAAGCTGCAATACCAGACACAGCCAATAGAGAGGATCGGCATTGTTTCTGTGGGAAAAAAAAAGTAGACCTGGCCATAGATATGAGACTTGTTGAATCCCGAGGTGAACTGGCACTTCTGTGGGGAAATTAGCTTTTGGCCAAACGTCTGTAAGGTCAACTACTACCTTAGTCTATGGTTTGCAGAAACCTACAATCATTGTGCACTCAAGGGTTAAATTGGGTTCTTTAGTTTGTAGAAATTACTGCCAAATCAACAGAACATGTCTAACGTTGGTTCTCATCTCTCAGGTATGAGGAACCAAAGATTAAAAGAAAGTTTTACAAATGTAAGGCACTAGACGTGATATGTTAGTTTAGCCTTACTTACAGAGAACTCTTGTTAAAAACCTTATTCAATAGGAATAACAGTTATAATAATAAAATATTTTTTATTGACTAGAGCACAATAGTTTTAGGATAAGTGTCTCGTGATTATACAAGTATGATACCATCCGACTTTCAATTATCATTACGAGGGGTAAATCCAATCAAAAATTATTCTTTCTATGGCAGCATCCAGCCAAAGAGTCCATTGAAGCCAACTGGAAAAAGCATGGAGACTACTTAGCTAATTTCACCCTTTTCCCTATTATAAGTTAAAGGAGTAGTCTGTTCAGGGCAACCGTTGTCCATATGCCCTGTTAGGGCATAGGAGTCATAGGGAGCGGCCTTTCTTGCGACCCCTTGTAGGAGTCAGGTCGAACAGCCACTGCAAAAAGCAGCTTTCCCTCTGGCGGACACAATTCGACCATGTATTGCACTAGAATGAGACTGGTACATTTCATTGCAAGTACTTCACCTACAGCTGATTGTCAGGAGGTAAAAGTTTCTGGTCCCAGTTGGGACAACCCCTAAAAGGTCAGGTTAAAAAACTCTACCAGGACAGTTCGGACCAGAGCAGTGAAAGTCTTTGATAATTATTAAGACTATTTAAAATGCACATTAGCTGTTGGCTTAGCCAACATGCTGACATTTTGGGGACCTCATTGGATGGAGGTTCGTGTATTGGTTTACACATGTACATCTACAGAATGATTCTATGGACTCGCTTCATATAAATACTTTTATCTATGCAGTTTGCCCATTGTATTGACATACTAGGAAGATTCAAAAATAAGAACTTGGGTAGCAAACTTCTGGTCAGTGAGCAGTAAAGTCCCCTTTATTAGGAACATATAAAATGTTTGCATAGGTCTTTAGTGTCCTTATGGGAAGTCTGGTGAGCACAGAAACATTCTTTAGTGATTTCTTACAGCCGGGTGCCTATTATTAACCCTTTTACACTCTTTTCAGTTTAGTGTTCACTGTTGTAAATACTAATAAGGTCTTACCATGTACATTATTGACCCAAAGGATGAATGCACCTTCTGTATTAAACACAGACCAGATATCTCACTGATAATATCACCAGTGAAACTTCCTGGCACCAAACAGAATAAAGAAGACGACTTGTCTAGTTTATGATTCATATAGCGGAGGTTGAATTTAATGTCATTTTTTATCATCCAGATACCAGAGAAAGTTTCTTCAGAAGTAGACTGTACTGTACGTTCTGACGTATAGCCAGCAAACAGCTCATATATATCCGGAAAATCAGGACGTGTCATTGTGGAATCTAGGAAACCATCATAAACAGTTTGTCAGAGAATATATACAGCTTTGCGGAAAATAAATGCACAAAATTCCTTCTTAGAATTAAGGAATGTATAATGGACATCACATGAGCAACTTCATATGGTTTCACCTACATTTCAGTATTTATGATCTTATGCTTTATATAGGAATAACCAAAAACTGTACATTAAAGTGACAGCATAAAACCAAGCCTGTGCTATGTAAGGGTTACAGATCTTGACTCTGTCGTCTCCTGAATTTCACCTGTTCACCAATGTCGAGCTCTCTATTTTAAGCGGTTGTATATTTCAGTAGGAGAGGATCAGTAAGGAGTCAGTCACACTGACGAGCAGGCCAGACATACGGGGTTGCTTTCCATTGCAATTCATGGGAATTACAAAAATGATGAGCGCACCCACCGATCATGACATGTCAAAACTCTTTTGTGGGAAAACCAATTCCTCTACCGGCTGACTGACCTGTCATGTGGCCTCACATACACTGTTGGGCAACATTCAACCTTATTGGTCAAAGCCTTTTCTGAACAGGTCTACATGCTCCACCCAGTAGACTAATTCAGAGGTAAGAAAACTCCTTTGACTTAGTTTAAACTATAATAATTATTTATTGAGAACGGTGTGCAGGTATGTTCACCTCTAAACACCATTTTACAGTTTTTATATACTGGAAACAGCTAAGAAGCTTGATGTTGGACACAACCAGCTTAGCGGAGTTCCTATAATGTATGGGGTCAGTTAGTTTTTTCTTCTAGTATAAAGACCCAGAGTACAAGTCACTAGAGCAATCTTGAGTTAGGAATGCTTGGAGATTTCAGCTCTAAAGCCTGCAGAATTGTGATTGCCGCTCTGGACTATAATACAGACAGCTACTCAGGATTAGTACAAGAGTACAGTGCACCAGTACTGTGTCTACAAAGTAAGGTGTTTATAAAGCTATTTCACTTTCTATGCAGATAAATTCTACATGCAAATTGGTGACCAAAGTGATTCTAGCAGTAACAGGTGCCCTTTAAAAGCAAAATGTGCCAAAAATGCAAGTTGAAGGATCAATTTGATTGGACATGAAGTCCACTTGGCTGGTGTCCAATGTTAAATGTAAAGATAAGCAACAATAAATCCCATCCTGTATGGCACATGTCATGATGAGCCTGTTATTTTTTAGAATATAAGTTTGCACTAGTAGCATTTGTTATACGAGTTTATGTGGAATAATGAATACATAAGAACAGCACTTTTTTAAAAAAAATTTAGAATTCAGTTGAAAATCTATAACCATCCAAATACAGTAATTTATCTCATACAAACAAAAATGTTAACGACAGTAAGCCACAACTAAACACGTTTACTTCTAAAAGGCTTTTTCAAAAAGTTTACCCAGGACGCAGCCACTCGATCCCGTGAGGGTCACTCAATAAGATCCTGTTACCCGGGTTAATGTTCTCTGGGAACCCACTACTCTAAACATTCACTTTCTTAATTCAATTTTAACAAGAAAAACCATACACAAAGGATCTATGTGGGTTCAGTCAGCGATTCCTACTGTTTTGTATAAACCCTTCATACATAAAATCTCCACAGTAGATCGCTTCTTTCCTGTTGTTTTTCTTCTATGTTTTATTATATTTTATGTTCACTCATTTGAACACCTTATTTGATTCTCTGGCTGTTAAAAATAGAAGAGATTTAAAGGGGTATTTCCACCTTAAACATTTGTAACATATCCACGGGATATGCAATAAAGGTCTAAAACATGCGGTTCCCAGCTCTGGGACCGGTACCTTTCTTGAGAACTGGGGTTACCCGACATCTGTCCTACCTGATGAGGCTGCCGCATCCATTTGGGGAATGAATCAAGAAATGCTCGGCTCTCTCCATTCTCTCCTTTGGGAGAAAAAGTTTTGGAAAATCGTTGTTCCAGAAACATTGCCACTCTTGTAAATGGGATGTATCTGATTTTGTTGTTCAGCCCCATTCACTTGAATGCAGCTTAGCTGCAATACCAGACACAGCCCATGGACAAAAGTGGTGCTGTTTCTTGAAAAAAGACAAGGGTTTTTTTCTAATCCTGGACAACTACTTGAAATGAGTTGTCTAAACAAAGACAACCCCTATCATTATCATTCATTGGAGCACATGCACATCAAAGCGATGGGTCACCACTCTGGCGGACCTGACATTTATTTGAATGGCTGACAAGTAATGTTAAACTTCCATGTATGCCTAGACACAGCTTTTGCCAGAGTTTACAGATCATATGATTGCCAGGGATGATTATAGGAGCTGGGCAGCTTCTTAAAAAGTGGTTGCCTTTGTGAGTCAACAACTTTGATGGGGTATTCTCAACGGAACCTTTTATGGTATATTCTCAGGATATGCCATAAGTGCCTGATCGATGCGGGTCCCACCTGGACATCGGTTTTATTAACTCCCATAGGAACGAATGGAGAGTGTCCACCTCTTTATTCGTTCTCCGCCTGGACGTGGCGGCTACCTCACCAGACGGGACCGGGGCCCGGGTGACGCCCGTTCTTGAGATTGGTGGGGGTCCCAGACTTGGAACCCGCATCTATCAGACATTTATGTCATATCCTGTGGATATGCTATACATTTTTTAGTTGGGAATAACACTATGAGGCAGGTTTCACACCATCAGGTTTTGGCCCCCAATCAAACCACTACATCTAATTTGTGTAGGTCTGAAAACACGTCTCGTGTGACGTTTATCTGACCTGTCGATAAATCCTGAATGTTTGTGCTGAGACAACCCTTTCAAGTCTCTTTTCAGCTGCACAGATATAAATCAGGAATGCATAACCAGTTTTCTGCGTGCAATAATATGATTTCCTAGAGAACCTGGTACCATGACACAGTATTCAACACTTCCATGAGCTTTGTCATTTGGAATCTTTTTTGGCTTTTAAACCCTTTTGCCTACACTGCCAAAATGAATAGGCCGATATTATTTGCGATGCCTATTCTCGGCACTGAAGCTGGCTTTTTCCCCTGCCAAGACACATTACCGTTTGAGTTCATTCAACTCAGTCAAGACGTAGAATAAACAAGCATTTGTTTTAATAGTCTAAATGTGTTTTGCCTTTCGCTGTAGACCCAGCCCTTCCAATTCACATTCTGCATCTGGTGGGAAGAACTGCCGCAGGATTCAATTGCTATCCAATTCAGTTATGGTGAGGGAAATACAGTGCAAATTAATCTGCAGCGGAAAATACATTCAATGAAGCTACATGATAACAAAGCTACACCACTACACTAAAGAACACAGTAAAATGCTCCACAATGATCAGGAAAAGTACATGAATTAGCGCTATACAACCATATCAAATATTGTTCCTGTATAAAATATTCAAAACATTTCAGGCAGCCTGAATTACGCACAAAGAAACGAGAAAAACTCAATAAACGCTTTGTTGTCAAGAAAATAAAAATGGGTTTTCCCAAAATACAAGTCTTATTAAATAGTGTTTTGTGTTTCTCCAGTTGTCTATCCAACCTCTCTCTGTTGTGCTATGGGAGCCTCTTCACCTCCTAGTTTTTGACTGAAGCTCATTTGGCTGACAGCTCTCTCTTCCGCTGCAGGTGCCTAGAAGCAGCTTAAAGGTTATGTAAACCTTTGAAGGAGAAACAAAAAAATTGTGTATAAAAGGTGTATCTGTGTGTTTTGTGTAACTTTGTAAATACTTATTATTAAAACTTTGTTTAGCTTTTTTAGATACAGCTGCTCTGTATTCTCTATACAGAGCAGCTATATCTAGCGCTATTCACTGAATCCGTCAGTTCCTGACACGCAGGATCCACCGGTAAACTATCACATCTAAGTTCATAACCTGTACCTGCTACCTGGCACCTGTAGCAAATTTCATGGTGCTTCGGCTAAGAGGCTCCTGGGATGTATCCAGCCGTGATAATAACAAAATCATATTAATTCAAGGATATGGACTTAGAATATTTTTTTTTATTGCATTGAATGTACTTTTAGAAATTAAATAGAGTTTTTTGTTTCATAAAATCTAATAAAATAAACTTGACTCAAATAAGATGTGAGCTTAGATTAGAGTTAAGGAGAAAAAGAGAGAGGGGTTGCGGACTGACCCGACATGAGAGCTGTCAGAGGAAATGAGCACAGAACGACATCATCCAGCTTGCATTGTATTGAATTACATGCAAAATGTAAAAGAAAAACAGTCAAATTCTTTTAAATTAAAACAAATTTTGCAAATCTGTTTTATTTCTAAGGCTGGCTATAGAAATTAGATAGGTATCGTGAAAGGCTTGTTCATCCGACAGTTATTTCTCCTGATACCTCCATATTCTTGCACGCTTGGCTGAGCTTGCATGTATTGTGAATGGGTAAAGGGGAGTAAGCGCTGCCAGACATCTCTTTAGGCAGCTTATCTCCCCTGAGAACAAAATAAATCGGGCATGTTGAATGCCCATCCTTCTCTCTCTCGTCATGTGCCATCAGGGGAGTGTCTAGAGGCCCTCATACACATAAGATGGACGGTCGGCCTTATGCATATGGCCGCCTTAAAAGTAGATGCAATAGAAAAAAAAAAGTTCAAGTGTCCATAGAGAGCCATTTTTTTTTAATTTACACTCAATAACCAATGGTCAGAAATTTCCAGGCAATATAAAACATTGCCAAATGGAGATTACTGATCGAAAATGCATCTTTGTCAGAGGTGTAACTTAAAGCTCCTGTTTCACAACGCAAAATCTGTAACAAGGTCCCCCACCTACCCATGTGCCATGTATAATACTGATGTCTTCTTATGTGGCAGAACGGGCAGAGTTAAGGTGTGACCGATACCTGTACACCCCAGGTCACGGTCAGTCTGCACCACCATTTTTAGGAAATGGAGATGGGCACAGCACTCCTGTTCATTTCTATTTGAATCTTTATGGGGCACGCCAAACCAGGGGCATGGTCCCAAATTTCCGCATAATATGATCTTCAAAGCCGACCATACACTATAGTTTTCAAATGGACAAAGAGGACATCTTAGGCCATTTACTGCCGACTGTTGGCATTCATTCTGAACACAATAGAGCAGGATGGACGCCAACGAAAGGTATATCTGTGGAAAAAGTCAATCTGACATGTTGAATCTTTCCGGTCGTGTCAGATACAGTCTTTTGGCAATACTTGGAAAGACGTTGGTGCCAGACAACATGTGTGCACCCTATCACTAAAAGCCCAGCCCATGACACAGCGTAAAGCAGAGATCGATCCGACAAGTTTTGGCGATTTATAATACTTATGGCACCATCATCCTGAAATACAATCTTCACAGAAAAAAAACGTGAACAAGTCGTTTAGAAAGAGGTCATCTAAAATCCAAGTGTATGGGTCAGCTTTACATACAGATGTACATAGGACTAGCCGATGAAATCATTGCTGCTGCTATTCTACAGAGGAACCTTATGAATGTAGAGAAGTAAACCCGTTCTATAGCAAGGAGCGATGATGCAGACGTGTCAGCACAAGTTTACTATTTTTCCTTAAGCAATGGTAAGTTGTTAAGATAAAAGTCTGTAGCTGAAAATTATACACTTAACAAAAAGCCGGTGCTTTGTCACCTCTGAATGTCATCTGGACTGATAGATGATACTCAACACCCACACAACGATACTGGATGGAGCCCAGCGATGGCCTGAAACCTGTTATTATAGCAGCTACGCGTTTTCTTTGCTTTGATTAGACCACTTGACTTTCAGCACATGGCGGAGACACGCTAAGATTTGCCATGTGCTGATGTGTCAGGATTCACCTTTCTGGGATAAAAACAACAGAATTACAGTACAACCAAAGACTTGAAAGCAGAAGCTCTGTGATAACTTAACCCCCTCAATGCTGATCAACCAATGCTTAGTAACTATTTACTTCAATACACACAAACATTTAATATAGTCTGGAGGATCTCTCCTTGCCGTGAAATAGGGCTGGGAGATTATGACCTTAATCAAAATCACGATTAACTGAACATGTAACCTTGATTACAATTAATAAACTATTTTTAGACCACACTCCTTTTTACATACCATGCCCCCTATTTGCATGCCACGCCATTTAATTAATATAGATCCCCTGAGCATGATGTATACTACTGTATATACCCCAACACTGCCCCTCACACAATATAATGTCCCTATAGCTGCCCCATGCAGTATAATGCCCCACATACAGCCCCAATAGTGCCTAGTAAAAATAATAAAATACATACTCACCTAACCCCGTTCTAACAGCAAGTGGATGAGATCCCTCTGCTCCTCCGGTCTGTGTGGCTCGGTGCATATCTTCAGGTTCTGTCATATACACGCATTTCAGGCATCTTATTGGTCCACGGTGGCAGAACATTCTTCATATTACCAATAAATATTGTCAAGCAATTTTCTCTTTACCATAGACACAAAGATCTTAGGTACAAACACTTGTAGATCTACACATCCCTTAAAGGGGTTGGCTGGTTTAAGCAAATTAATGTTATTTTGTTGTAAGATTAAAAGTTATACAATTTTCCAATATACTTTCTGTAATAATTCCTCGCGGTTTTCAAGATTTCCGCTGGTTGTTTTTCAGTGGGAACATTCATGGTTTACTTCCAGTGGATAAAATTCTGTCCATGGTGATGTGATGGACACACAGGTGCTGGGATCTTTAGAAGACACAGCTCTGTTCACACGGCGGATTTTGCTCGACGGGTTCCGGCGCAGAATTATTCCTGCCATCAGATTCCTACTCACATTCACTTCAATGGGAGGTTTGGGCGGAATCCGTCCGAAGTTCGGGCAAGATGCTTCTTTCGTCCGCTTGCTGAAAAAAATCAGCTAGCGGGAAAATGAAGAATCCACCTCCCATTGAAATGAATGGGAGGAGGTATTTTGCGGCAGAATCCGCACAAAAAATTTCTATGTGTGAACATACTTGTACTGTTATGAGCTGTGCACCTGTGTGTCCATCACATGACCATGGACAGAATTTTATTGAGGAAGTAAACAATGAATTTTCTTACTGAATAACAAGCAGAGATCTTGAAAACCGCAAATAAATAATCATCTATACTTAAATTGTATACTGGAAACTCTTGATTCATCATTATGCACTGAGTTTTCTTTTTGTGTCAACCATCTATGCTTCTAACCTTTTATTTTTCCTGTAGCTGGGTACGGTCAGTAGCACGAAACAACATTTTAGCAGCTATGGACCTATCATTATGTTACAGAGGCTGCATAAAAATAAACAGTCCCTGCTCTTACCCCTTTTATGGCTCCTCCTTTAAAGATTGAACCTGTCACCAGCATTTCACCTATTGAACTCTACTCACACCTCGCTGGGCACTGCTGTCAAAAGCTCATTGCTGTAATCCCCTCTACTAAACTCCTCCGACTATAAATAACGGTCTGCAAGCATTTTGCACCTTTAATGATAATAATCTGGCAGTCTCGTTCATTCCTCTTCTTATGCCCACCGACCGCCGTAAACTGGCCCTCGATGAATGCCAAAATCTCGTCTGAGATAGCATGAATACGCCCGCCATATACGGTCCAATACCCTTTCCTGCTTCGTCCGGACCTCAAATCTAGTTACTGTGCATGCGCCGCTATGATGCCCCGTTTCGCGCACGCACCAAAAGAGGACATCAATGCACAAGCACGGGATTTTGTGTGTGCTGGGGGGAGGAGCTGTCACTCAACAGTAAGGAGGCGGGGTTAACTCAGAAAGGCTTGATGAATGAAGATTTGACTCTTTTTTTACTCATTAGCATATGGCGCAGGAACACTAAAAAACTGGAATACTAAAGGTACTGAGCCGACTAAGAAGACAATTATAGGTTACATATAAATGATTTTTCACCCACTACCAACAGGTATTGATGGTTTAATAGGTGAAATGCTGGGGACAGGTTCACTTTAATTCAATGGAGTATTGAATCAATGACCTGGATATAAATAGGATTTCCTAGATTGGATACTAGGATATCAACTTCTCAGCTAAGAGCACAAATAGGTACAGGTTTTAAACCCCTAGATGTAAATCATAATGTTTTCATCCACTGACAGCAAACATATATCTTGAAAATGGTGAGGGATTAAAACACAAAGTATATTAGAAAGTTGTATAACTATTACACAGTAATTTGAGCTTTATCTGCATAAAAATGAAATAGTTAGGCCTCATGCACACGACCGTAGCCATGTGCACGGCCGTGATTTTCGGGTCGGCTGGCTGCGGACTGTCAGTCGCGAGCCGCCCGCAAATCGCGGGACATGCACATGGCTACTGTCGTGTGCATGAGGCCTAACTATTTCATTTTATAAAAAACAAACAAAAAAAAACAGGGAAAATATAGAAAAACTTAGAATGTTTATCAGATCCCAGAAAATTCTCATTGTCCAGTTTATCTAACACAACCTGATGATCTAGCCTAGAAAACGGTGACACAAGAGTCAAGACACGTCCACCTTAAACAACTATAGAGAATAGGTTCTTTGTTCTTGAGAAAACCAGTTGATCCCCAGAAGAGACTTTGTTTTATTGTGAGTTCATGGTTCACAAGGCACGTGGCTCAGGCGGGAGTCTCGTAAATGCTTTTAATACATAATTACATTATAGACATTTCTCAAGAAGTAAAATGAAAAGGAGTGGTCTGTACGGTCAAAAGAGCAACAAAACCTTTGGAAAGAGATCTGCATGTCCAAATGCCAGGTACCTTCACCTGTAAGGCGAATCAGTGACACGGAACAGGAGGTGGTTTCCTTTACAGACAGGGCAATCTGTCTGTCAAGACGGTTCAGTGCCCTTAAACTGCAATGACTGCCGTCCACAATCACATCAGGCACATAGAAAAGTATACCACAGACTAAGCAAAGTACAAAGGGAATCCACATTATCACAAATATGAATGATGAAATACATTTAGTAGGATTCAAGCAGGTCATACACATGAGACACTTGTCAACCAAATACTTGTTCAGCTAACATCCATCTCTCCTAACCTGTCCCCCATCCCCCCATAAAAAGGGTGTCATGGTATCTCTGGCCTCCCTCCTGGTGCGGTCACAGGCATTGACAAATGCGAGTTTTGCTGGCAGCGACCCACTAGGCCATGGGTTTTGTCTGATCTTGCAGCTCAGCTTCATTGAGGTAATGGGGCTGCATTGCAATGCCACACACTATCTGTGGACAGGTGTGGTGCTGTTACTGGTCGACAGCTGCCATGATTTTTTATCCTGGACAACCCCTTTAACAGCAAGTCGGTTAAAGGCAGGGCTGGATGACTAATAACATGGTGGTCATCTGACTAGAGGTTTAAGCTTTATTTGAACACAGCTATTTTTGCCGCAATCCAACCAAAAACAATTGCTCCTGGAAATAATTGCTAAACGTAAATGGGCAAAAATGATCATGTCCATCTGTTCCGAAAAGGACATATGTCCCAGAGGGGGTCCACTATCAGTGTAGGGAGCGCCACCTATCAGGCATTTATATAAGATCCAACTGCAGGATCTTCACTCCTTTTACTTCACGGTTACCAAATGTCCATTTGTTTGAGAATATGCTATTTTAAGTTGGAGATATCACCGTAGCAGAATATAAGTAGTGGAACATCCAAGACTGAACTTCTGATGCCCTTTCACAAGGGATTAAAAATGAAAATGTAGTAAACTAAATTTGGCAACAAAAACAAAGAAAACAGGAAAGCTGCCGGACCATAAAATAGTGCAGCACTGTGAGATATTTAGGAGCCGGGACACCTGGGATTTCTCCAGCCCTGTAAATAACCGTTTTAGCACAAAAGCCTCTAGTTCTAGTCCCTGACTGGTCTATTCAGAGACATGGCTGTACACAAACCACAAAGTTCATGATTAATTTCACTTTTCTAAAGCGACGCTTTATTCTGTACACCACACAAAGACAAGTCAAATACCGTATTTTATTAGAAACCTTTTGATTGATTTTCATATTTTTTTCCTTTTATGGCCGCAATCACCAAGTGTCTGTAGTTATTCAATAAAGACATGCTGTTAAATGTCTGACTTGAATCACATCAAAGCCTAAGTTCACACTTGCATTGCAATGTTGATTTTCATGCTGTAATCGATCAAAACGGATTGCCACACGTATGCTATAATTCACGCTTTGTAGGGCTTTGTTTTCAGGTCTCATTTTAATCCATTTTAAAAATGATATGCTTTGTAACATTACTATCCTTTAAAGGGGTTGTCCATCCCCTAGAAATTAATGGCCTATCCTCAGGATAGGCCATAATTTTTTTTGGGTCAGCTGTTTTAAAGGGGCCTCAGCGCTCGTACGAGCGCTTCTTCCCCTTCATTTCAGTCACTGCTCATGTTGTGAATCGCTGACACAGCAGTAGAGGTGGATCACAGTATTACAACGTTCTCCCATTGAAGTGAATGGGAGACGGCTGTAATACTGTGAACCACCGCTACTGCTGTGTCAGCTATTGACAATGTGAGCAGCAAGGGAAATGAAGGGGAAGCAGCGTTCGTATGAGCGCTGCGGCCCCTTCAAAACAGCTGGTCAGCGGGGGTCCCAAAAGTCAGACCTCGACCGATCAAGTATTGATGGCCTATCCTGAGGATAAACCATACATTTTTAGAGACTGGACAACCCCTTTAAGGCCCTGTTCACATCTGCGTCGGGCCATTCAATTTTTCTGCTCCGTCAGATGAGCAGAACAAGGGAATACCGGAAGCAACGGTTCCGTTGCACCACGGATATCACCAGTGGCAAATCGCACCCATTGACATTAATGAGTTCCGTTGGCTTTCCGTCCGGGTGTCCGTGGACCAGTTGTCATTTGTGATCAGTATGTTCTCATGTTTGTCTCCATCATACTTCATCTAAAAAGGCACGTTATGGTCAGTGGGGTGAGTTCAGATGCGACAGATTTTCCCGCTGTGGATTTTGTAGTGGATATCTCTAATTGCATTGCACAGGGTAAAACCCGTGGTGAAAAACAGCAAAAGAATTGACATGCTGCGGATTTGAAAATCTGCAACATGCCCTGAATTTTTAGCAAAGGTTTCTCTTTTTGCAAATCTACTTGCATTGTACTTGGCACAGATTTTCATCACAGAATCCGAACCAAAATTTTGCAACTCTGAGGAATTCAAGCAGAACATAATTTTTTTTTCCATATATTACTATAGTAGCCGAAGATTTGGCATTTTTCTGTTTTGCTGTAGTGACCATTTTTGCAAAAAGTGTAGCTCCGTCTCGGTTGTCACTTTGAATGAACTTTTCAGAAACTAATAAAGGTTACAGAATGAAAGTTTACCATTAGTTTGTGAGAAAAGCAGAGGCACAGTTTGGCCCCCTAGCTAGTTTTGGCCCCAATATTGAATTGGCCTCGTTTTTATTCGAAAGCTACAGCGATCTTGTGAATAATAATTTGAATATAATTATAAATAATAATAAGAAGAAGAATTTGATGTTTTCCGCTGGCTTTTGCAGCAATTAATTTTTTTCCGTAGATAGAATTTAAATGCTGCCAATTTAAAATCTGCACGTCAGTTCAATTATCGTGCGGATATTTTTTCGCAGCGTGTGGAGGAGATTTCTTACAATCTCATCCACTTTGCTGCTACTGTAACACAATCTCATCCACTTTGCTGCTATTGTAACACAATCTCATCCACTTTGCTGCTACTGTAATACACTGTGGATTTCCCGCTTACAAATCCGGAGTGAAAATCTGCACACAAGTGAACATAATAATAATAATATTACTTTAACATATAAATAATCTTCTCGACTGTGGAAGTAAAGTACCACATGAAACTGAGCCATAAAGAAAATAGATTTTTTTAATTCTGCAGGTGACGTAAATATGAAAGGATCCCAGATAATTATGGTGAATGAGTCAGAAATTGAACGCGTCATGCCCCATGCACACGACCGTATTTTTCATCTATGCCGAAATACTGCCTGTAAATACGGATCCGTGGGCATCTGTATTTCATCCGTATATACGGATCCATAAAAACAGAGGGAGGATGCAAATGATGTCATCAGCATGTTGCATAGCAACGCTTCCGTAAATACGGACGGTATACAGATGCATATCCGTAGCAGTCCGTATTTACGGAAGCTCCCATAGACTTCTATGAGAGAGTCCTTGCCATAATTACTGACAAGAATAGGACAGGTTCTATAATTTATTCAGCACGGACACCTATCTGTAAAAATACTGAAAGGTGTCCGTGCCCAATAGAAATAAATCGGTCCGTAATTACTGTCCATAATTACTGATGAAAAATACGGTCGTGTGCATGGGGCCTAAGAAAAAACAAAAAACAAATAAATATCTCACGCTGAGTAGATGGAGTTTAAAGGGAACCGGTCACCAACATTTCACCTATTGAACTCTACTCACCCCTCGCTGGCCGCTGCTATCAAAAATTCATTGCTGTTACCCCTTCTCCTAAACTCCTCCGACCAACAGTTTGCAAACATTTTGCGCTTTTTATGGTAAGAATTCGGCAATCTCGTTCGTTTCTCTTCTTATGCTCGCCCACAGCCAAAAACTTGCCCGCCATGAATGCCGAAATCTCGCATGAGATAGTACGCATGCGCCCATCATGTATGGTCCGACACCCTTCCCTGCTTAGTCAGGGCCTCAAATCTAGTTACTGCGCATGCGCCACTAAGGTGTCCCGTAGTGCGCACGCACCAGACGGGACATCGATGCGCAAGCACAGGATTTTGTGTCTGCTGGGTGGTGGTGAGGAGCGGTCAATCAAAAGTAAGGAGGCGGGGTTAACTCGGAAAGGCTTGATGAATGAAGATATGACTCTTTTCAAACTAAGATATGACTCTTTTATGCTCATTAGCATACGGCACGGGAACACTAAAAAACAGAATATTAAAGGTACAGAGCCGACTAAGAGGATAATTATAGGTTACATAAAAATGATTTTTTTTCACCCACTTCCACCAGTATTGCTGGTTTAATAGGTGAAATGCTGGTGACAGGTTCCCTTTAAACACTGTAATAAAAATGGAGAAAACACTATACCTGTAAATAAGTTCCTTCCCGGGACTAAGATTTCAATAGGAGTCTAGGCAGACAGCAGCATAGGATATCACAGATAACATGTTATTAGGGCAACCAAATCTCTTCCTCTCTCTACTCGGAAATCACACAATGAGCTGCCACAATCCATTATTTCATGGACTGACAAAGGATGCATTCAGTCTGACTGTTTAAATGCAAGAGGTCAATGACAGTACACCTTGCAGGGCTATAAACTGAAACATTTATTCCTGACTAAAAGGATTGAAAACATAAAAACGCATCAGACTCCATTAATAAAAACGGGCAAACATCTGTTAAAATATTAAATAAAGATACAAAGTATTTCCATTTTAAAAAAAAAACAGAAAAATCCACGGGTTGTCTTGTGTAAAGTCTCATTAATCTATTCAGTCATTTGTGACCGATCTTTTCTGTCCGTGGTTTTCACGCACCCATTGACTTTAATGGGCACGTAAAGGAAAACGCACCAATATAGGACATGCAGGGAGTTTCACGCAGCGGAGCGTGAAAACTCACGCATGTGTGAAGGGCCCCATTGAAGTCAATGGGTCCGTGTGCTGCGCGTGATTTCCATGCGCAGCACACAAACGTTATTCACGTTCGTGTGAATGGGCCCTTACAGTGTATAGGGGTCGTCACCCGGCTTCGCACACATAACACAATGAGTATTGTGCTTTAGTTTTGTTTTGTTTTTTATTTTACTGAAGCCCTTAGGCCTCATGAACACAACCCTAGCCATGTGCACGGCCGTGATTTTCGGGTTGGCCGGCAGCGGACTGTCAGCCGCGAGCCGCCCGCAAATCGCGGGCCATGCACATGGCCGCGACCATTATTTTCAATGAGCCTGGACCGCAGAACACGGCCGTAATAAGGCATGCCCATTCTTTCTGCGGTGCGGGCTCCTGGGCGTGGTGAAAACCACGGCCGTGTGCATGGCCCCATGGGAATGAATGGGGCCGCAATTCTCACGTGAATTTTCGGGGGAATTGCGGCCGCAAAAGCACGTTCGTGTGCATGGGGCCTTAGTATAGGAAAGTGCAGGAAACTGAATAATAAAAAATTCTTCTGGCATACAGCAGGTGCATGGGGCGCTAAAGATATGTTTGGCGTATGTGTCGGGGGCTTTCACGTGGCATATACATAGAATGTTTTTAAATAACTAGATGTGAACAGAACCGTAATGATTTTTTTTTCATCTCCTTCTGATCTCTTAGGGTATGTTCACACACAATAATTACGGACGTAATTCGGGCGTTTTTGCCCCGAATTACGTCCGAAAAATGCGGCTTGAAAGCGTTGACAAACATCTGCCCATTGAAAGCAATGGGCTGACGTTTGTCTGTTCACACGAGGCGTATATTTACGCGCCGCTGTCAAAAGACGGCGCGTAAATAGACGCCCGCGTCAAAGAAGTGAGCTGTCACTTCTTGGGGCGTAATTGGAGCCGTTATTCATTGACTCCAATGAAAAGCAGTGCCAATTACGTCCGTAATGGACGCGGCGTTCAAGCGCCTGCACATGCCGTTACGGACGCTGCCGTGTGAACATACCCTTACTGCTGCAGTAATGTAAGTATTGTGCTTGTTCTGGTGTTGCCATGGTACAATATATGGCCATGAACATTAGAGTAAAGGCCCTTTTACACCAGGCAATAAATCGGCCGGAGCAGCGAGTGCCGATCAACGAGACATCGTTGATCGGCACTCGTTTGCTCCTGTCACACGGAGCTATGGATGGGGACGAGCGGTCGTTACTCCGATCGCTCGTCCCCATACATTATCATGTCGGCAGCGTGTCTCCTTATTTACGCACGGAGATGTGCTGCTGACAACGATAATATTTTACTTCTTTAACCCCTTCCCCCTGCTTGCATTCTGGGCCCTAATGACCAAGCCATTTTCTAAATTTTTCCATTGTCACATTCGAAGTGCTATAACTTTTTTATTTTTGCGTCGAAATAGCTGTTTAAGGTCTTGTTTTTTGCGACACGTCTTGTAGTTTTTATTGGTACCATTTTGGTGAAGATGCGACTTTTTGATCACTTTTTATCACATTTTTTTAAAGTCAGGATTAACAGAAAACAGCAATTCTTCCATAGTTTTTTTATTTTATTTTTTACGCCGTTCACCGTGCGGGTTAAATAATGTAATCGATTTATAGTCGGGGGTCATTACGGACGCGGCGATACCAAATATGTCAACTTTTTTGCTTTATTGTGTTTTTTTTTTAATAGTAAAGCAGTTTGTAAGGGGAAAAAGTGGGTTTTTAATTTTTTTTTTCAACATTTTTTTAAATTAACTTTATTCAACTTTTTTTTACTTTTATACTAGTCCCACTAGGGGACTTCACTATGCGATCCTCATTATAATACACTGCAATACTTTTGTATTGCAGTGTATTATGCCTGTCCGTTTAAAACGGACAGGCATCTGCTAGGTCATGCCTGCGGCATGACCTAGCAGGCATTCATTACAGGCAGACCTGGGGGCCTTTATTAGACCCCGGCTGCCATCAGAGACACTGACACTCGGCGATCGTATCGCCGCGTGTCGGTGGGATGAGAGGTAGCTCCCTCCCTCTCTCCAAAACCACTCAGATGCGGTGCTCGCTATTGAGCACCGCATCTGAGGGGTTAAACGGGTGAGATCGATACTTATATCGATCTCACACGGCAGAGCAGGGACGCTCCCAGCCCTCAGCTGCCTCTGGCAGCTGAGAGCAGTGAGATTTCACGGCTCCCTGCTCTGTTTACTTTATTCTAATGCAGCGCCGTGGAATAGCGGCGCTGTAGAATAAAGCCCATTAATGACCGCCGTGAAAAGGCTTATCGGCGGTCTTTAAGGGGTTAAAAAGATACGACCAACAGATGATCGAGCGTTTGCTTGTTCATCTACCGTTCGATTATCGGCAACGCTCGTCTGCCAGTGTAAAACCCCCTTAAAACCAGCCACCAATCCATGCCATATATATAGCATGCCAGTCTGAACTTTCACATGCCCGACATGTTTCGAACACAAAACGTGCTTGCTCAAAATGGTAAACAATTGGCTGTAATAAGTTGATTGCGCCATACACAGATTCAGACAACTATAAAAATCCAGCATGATCAGCTTTTCGGCAGACATCGGTTTGTCGGCCATTGTGATTGATCTACACATAAAATTCTTATTACTATTTTACTCTAATGTGTATGGGAAGCTCTAGTTTGATATATTTACAATTCTGCAAAAGTTAGGCATTTGGGAGAAGTTGGAAAGAAATAAAACAATGTGTATATTAGCACAGGGGTGGAAAAACCCCAGAAGCCAGGTAGCCAATGAACCTAGACATTGGCTGCTGGCGTCTAACTTTTTGGGTTGTTCTATATGGGGTCTATGCTAGTGGCTACTAACAAAAAAGAAATCACGCTGGCTCCTTGAGTGGTCAACTGCCTACTAGAGTCTACAGTAATATAGAAAAACATTTAGACAATATATAGATAAAAAATATAGAAAAACTGGATACATCAGGACACAAGAACAAAGGTAAAAAAAGACTGTTAACATCACATGACATTGCCAAATTCCCATTTCTACTACGCCAAATGTCAACTAATTAATATTTGCCGTTTCCTAGCATAGTACACCAATAAATTAGAATTATAAGTAGATGGATACATAAATACTTGACTGCCAGCCAGCATCATGCTAAACGTGTAATAAATGCATGGGAACAACAGATTGCACCAGAAAATGTCATGAATTTTTATTTCCCTCAAGAATCCAAGTCACAGTTGCCCAGTCATTTACTGTCAAGGTAGTTCTGACAAAGTTCCCGTGAGGGACCAACTCCTGTCTTCATCAAGACATAGAAGTGGATTCAATTATCATCACAATCTGGTCCATCTTTGTCTTTCATTATTAAAGTACATCAATTAAAAAAGGTGACAGAAAATTTTAATCTAGGTGAATGTTACTTTTTAGGCAATACCACTGCATCTTATGTGCCGACGTGTTACGTGACTTTTCACATTCATTAACTTTAAATACTTAAAGAGGCTCTGTCACCAGATTTTGCAGCCCCTATCTGCTATTGCAGCAGATCGGCGCTGCAATGTAGATAAGAGTAACGTTTTTATTTTTAAAAAACGAGCATTTTTGGCCAAGTTATGACCATTTTTGTATTTATGCAAATGAGGCTTGCAAAAGTCCAAGTGGGCGTGTTTAAAGTAAAAGTCCAAGTGGGCGTGTATTATGTGCGTACATCGGGGCGTGTTTACTACTTTTACTAGCTGGGCGTTCTGACGAGAAGTATCATCCACTTCTCTTCAGAACGCCCAGCTTCTGGCAGTGCAGACACAGCGTGTTCTCGAGAGATCAGGCTGTGACGTCACTCACAGGTCCTGCATCGTGTCGGACGAGCGAGGACACATCGGCACCAGAGGCTACAGTTGATTCTGCAGCAGCATCAGCGTTTGCAGGTAAGTGGCCGACACGATGCAGGACCTGGGGCAGGAAGTGAGTGACGTCACAGCGTGATCTCTCGAGAACACGGCTGTGTCTGCACTGCCAGAAGCTGGGCGTTCTGAAGAGAAGTGGATGATACTTCTCATCAGAACGCCCAGCTAGTAAAAGTAGTAAAAACGCCCCGATGTACGCACATAATACACGCCCACTTGGACTTTTACGCCCACTTGGACTTTTGCAAGCCTCATTTGCATAAATACAAAAATGGTCATAACTTGGCCAAAAATGCTCGTTTTTTTTAAATAAAAACGTTACTGTAATCTACATTGCAGCGCCGATCTGCTGCAATAGCAGATAGGGGTTGCAAAATCTGGTGACAGAGCCTCTTTAAGGTTAATTTTCTTTAAAATGTATAATTTGCATTTTTGTATAATGCTTTTGTATAAATGTAGAATTTGCATTTATGGATAATGTACATTTGCGTCAATGTTTCTCATGCCTGTCCACATCTGATGTTACGAGTGCAGAAACTTCTATCAGGTTGCAATAACTGCTATTCTATGAAGGTCAGAACCCCCATGTAAGTCAATCACCGATCATTCGATCGCCCGCTTACAATATACTCTTTGTCTTCTAAATCTTCTGACCCTCCCCTTCTCCTCCACAACAAAGGAGAGAAAATTTGTGACAAGATTTTCAATGAAACAATTGCAGACGCCCTTTCACTTATCCAACTTCGTTACTACAACAACAAAATAAAAAATGATATATAAATGTTAGCGAAACACTTCGGGCAAAACAGACACACTGTGTTATGCCTAGGGCACAGCCTGAGGGCATGGTCCATGGTCTACAAGTTTTTCTTTTAAACGCTATGTACACCTTTGGTAGCTTTTTTTATTTTTTTTATTAAATGTCTTATGTGTATTTAAGCAACTTTTAAATCCACTTTTATTCATTTTCTTTTACTTTTTACGATACAGTTTCTATGTATCATGTTTACACTGAAGCTGTATCGTTCTGTCTCAGCCGAGTCCGTCAGTTCAGCTGTACTGACGGCTCTGCTAAGAGCGGGTCCTGGGGATTCAGCTAATAACAATCACATCTAAGGCCTCATGCACACGAACGTATTTTTTTCCTCCCGTAAATACTGGCGTAAATATGGGTCCTTGGTCACACGTATTCGACCCGTATTGCACCAGTATTTACGGACCCGTGCCCGTAAATACGGGTCCGGTGTCACCAGTATTCCACCCGTATTTACGGGCACGTTTTCGATGCAAAATTGCACTGCACTAAATCGGCAGCCCTTCTCTCTATCAGTGCGGATAGAGAGAAGGGGCAGCTCTTTCCGAAGTAAAAGTAAAAGAAATTCATACTTACCCAGCCGTTGTCTTGGTGATGCATCCCTCTTTTGACATCCAGCTCGACCTCCCTGGATGACGCGGCAGTCCATGTGACTGGCCTGTGATTGGCTGCAGCGGTCACAAGGGCTGAAAACGTCATCCCGGGAGGCCGGACTGGAGGAAGAAGCAGGGAGTTCTGGGTAAGTATGAACTATTTTTTTTACACGTTGATCTATATTGTGTCCAGGGTGCTGAAACAGTTACTGCCGATCGTTTAACTCTTTCAGCACCCTGGACAGTGACTATCCCCTGATGTCGCATAGCAATGCTCCCGTAATTACGGGTGCACACACGTAGTCACCTGTAATTACGGGAGCCCCATAGACTTCTATGGGCTGCCCGTGCCGTTATTACGGCCTGAAATAGGACATGTTCTATATTTTTCAACGGCACGGGCACCTTCCCGTAAGCATACGGGGAGGTACCCGTGGCCAATAGAAGTCTATGGACCCGTAATTATGGGCGTTTTTACATTCGTGTGCATTGGGCCTAAGTTATGAACTTAGGGATGCGCTGACGGACTCGGCTGAGACAGAACGATACAGCTTCCATTAATACAGGATGCATAGAAGATGTCTCATAAAAAGTAAAAATAAATAAAAGTAAAGACATTGATTCAACAAAAAAAATTGCATTTAAAAGGTGTACAGTACATAGCCTTTAATGTCCCTTTAACATTTTGAGCAGATACTATTGAGTCCAACATGCTATCATTTTCAGTTTCAAATAGTTGCTAGAGGTGGGTTGGAAGGAGGAATCAATGGCCTGGACCTCTTGACGATGCCTATGCAAAACTGCAAGAAATATCATTCCATTTGTTAAGACTCACATGCATGGCAGATCATTCAAACTATTATGTCTATAGGATCAAGTATTTAGTGACCAATGAACAATATTTTAATCTTCACCTATGATTGTTTTGCTAATTTATACTTGGAAATTATCGTTATAAACGCTCAGAATCCGTCATACATGAGGGGTCATCACTACATGGGCCATCTACATACACAGTGAGTCCTCACCACTAGTGAACACCTTCACCTTCATTCATAATTGAATAGTTTCCAAAAACGATCCATACATAATTTATGGAGGAACTATGCTCTTCATTTCTAAAATAATCTTGCGCAGATGTTGATATGTGGCTGTAGTAATGCTTATACATAGATGTCCTATATCATGGTAGCCAATACCAACGACTCTTTCATTTGTCTACATCATACTGACGTATCTTGGTAGCGTAAATAAAAAAAACGACAGTATTCTGTTAAAACCATCTCCTTATATCAATTGAAAGATGCGCCATGATCAGGACACCTTAGTACCTCCTTCCGCCATATTTGCTCGTCTATCTTTAGAAGCATTAGACCTTGTTCACATGGCGCTCAAAAAAAAGATGTGTAAACATGTAAAAAATGCTTGCGTTTTTTGTGTAAAGCGCTTTTTAAACTACAAGCGTTGTTGACACGATTGTTATCAGGTTTTTTTACTCATTTTTTGAATGCTTGACAGGTTTTTTTTACGCCGTATTTGGGACTCCCATTGACTATGGGAATTAGGCATGATTTTGACACGTTTTACGCGCCAAAGCATTGACCGTAATTCTTTTTTTACGCAATGCGTTTTTTAAACACACGTGCGTAAAAAAAATGTGTCTTTTGCACTAATGGCGCGCTTTCCCGTTGAAGCCGAAAATAAGCGCTGTCGATTCGTTTTTCGGCACGTAAAATGAGCCGAAAAAATAGTATCGGTCACGCGCAGTTTCATTTTCATGTTCCTTTTCCTAAATGAGCCTTCTGCTTCTTATTTTCTCCTCGATCCAGACCTACGTGAGTGGAATATACTCTCCTTGCTGTTTATTCCATTTATCACTATTCAAAGCTTTATAGAAAATGAAGTGGATAAACATAGGATATAATACATAAAACGACTGTGGCGTATCATGGCGCGGAGAAGAGCAGACTACGTTTACAATGTGCGGGCCATTGAAAAAATATTTTTCACAGTTTGTCTGCAAATAAAACACATTTTGGAACTGAGTGGAGTTCAGAAGATGACGTTTTAACACCACGGTGTCACAACTGTAACTAGCAGTAAAGGCTGACTACACATTTCACAGGAATTTTAAAGTCTACCTGAAAAAAACATTTTTGTGTGGAGATTAAATAGACATTCGCTTTGCTCTGCACTTGAAAATGAACAGCCTTCATAAACGGTCTGAATATTTTTTACTGGCGTGAAAACAGATGAGGATGCGGATACCGCAGCTCCGTAAAAAAAAGATAGAAGATAGAACTTAACCATGTCGATTAGGAAAGATGGAACTCGCTTTGGACAATCCCTTTTTGCTAGTAGGGTTCCAACGATAAGCTGTTAACAGGTTGTCTATCTGCTGGGACTCCCATCATCCAGCTGTAATCTGTGGGGGAACCTGGCAGCAAGTGTTCAATTTCCCTGCAGCTCCACCAAAGGATAAATGAAGCATTACATGTTGCCATTGAAATCACTGGCTTGTCTGTGGAGTGCATAAACATGTCGGGTCCTCCAGTGGGAGAGATTCTCTTTGTTGCTGCTCTGCACTATCGCTAATAGCTGAAGGTCCTGAATTGGGGACTCTCGTCTACTTACTCAAAATGTCATAATAGAATATTTAAAAATGCGTATTCCAAACCAGACATCGTCTTTAATATAACGGTATAGTTACATAAACCTAGACCTATAGTGTCATTCCAGTTATACTCGATGTTCGTTCCAGCGGGAGAGAATAACTGAACTGAAACGACCGAATGTAACCAAAACTGCTCTGTGCAAATAGGATCTATAACCAAACTATAAGTGGCTATGTGATTGTTTTCATTGAAATTCATTGCTCACATTTAAATATTATTTTCTGTGTTTGTGTCGTATCATTTAATTGTAATGTATATATGATTATCTTGCGACTAGTTGCTTCTACGATTGAATATGTGAAGGAAATAGTTCATAATAAGTTCAATACTCCCTATAGTTACGCCCCTGGTGATGGCATGTCGCTAGGACTTGTCATAACTTTATAAATCGGTGGGGGTACAACCTTTGGGTCCCCCACCGATCCAGAGAATAAAGGGCGCGCAGCGCTAATTTGGCCAGTCCCCCAACTGTGAAGGGTACTGCAGCTGACCACTTTCACTAGAAAAATAAATGCTTTCATCTAATCGCTTGCTATGTGGAACTCCACTGTTCCCATTGCCTCCAATATTTATACACATTTTCCACATAAGCCACATACATGTACTAGAACAAAATGTGTTCTGCAGTCGGAGCATCATCAAGGGGTTGTCCTCTTTGGACTATCCCTTTTTATCAGAAGGCTTCCCCGATAATAAGTCGATCACAGTGTTATAGGGATGTCACGATACCAGAATTTGGACTTCGATACCGATACTTCGTTTAGTATTGCGATTTCGATACCAATTTCGATACTTTTGCCAACAGTAATAAAAAAGAAAAATCTTCAGTTTTCTGATGTGAGGCGCGACGTGTGATGAATTTTGAACGCGCCTCACATTAATAGTAATTAATCCCATCATGTTTCTCAGTCATATTGGGTTAATGTGCGAGGTACATGATGGGGTTAATTACTATTAATGTGAGGAACATGGAGGGTAAATTCATCGCACCTCGTGCCTCACATTAATAAGTGAATGAAAGCCGTGTTTATTTCATTTTTTTACAGCGTACACATCATAAATGATGCAAAAAAAATTGTTGTCCGTGCCATTACTGAATGTGTGTATTTTATGTATTGAGACTTATTTTAATGTTTATTGTAAAAAAGGTGAAGGTGTATTTTTTTAAAATTTTAACAATACTTTGTTTTTACTTTATTTTTAAACTTTAATGTACTGACATATATCAGATATGTGCCAGTACATTAGCCTGTGGACAGATAGCACACAGGCTGTTGTTAGGACATACTTGGGTATGTCCTAACAACATGAAATATGGTAAGACAGCCCTGGGGTCTGTCAATAGACCCAGGGCTGTCTGCCCATATATGGTATGGCCCTCGATCGCGTCACAGGAATTCCCTGTGACGCGATCCAGGGGCATCCCCCCTTCTCACTTTCCCTTGAATGCTGCAGTCAGCTGTGATCGCAGCATTCAGGGGAATAGCGGCGGAGATGAGAGGTTTCTCTGATCTCCGCCGTTATAGAGCGGGGCTGCGGCTGTGTAATACAACCATTGCCCCGCTCCTGACAGGAAGTGCGCGCGCGGTCAGCATGAGGAGGTGCGGCCGGCGCTGCACTAATGAGCGGCAGTTCAGGCACTGAGGACAGAACATGGGGGTGTTTTGCAGTGCGCCCGCCATGTTCTGTCTTCAGTGCCGCCGCTCATTAGTGCAGCGCTGGCCGCATCGCATCATCCTGACCCCGCGCACATGTCATGACTCAGGAGCGGGGCTGTGGCTGAATTACACAGCCGCGCTCCCATACATTCATGTGTTACTATACTGAGCTGTGCGGCTGCGCAGCTCAGTATCGAAATACAGGAAAAAGCGGTATCGAACCGTTTAGGGATGCACCGTGCATCCCTACAGTGTTATCTAGCCGCCAGCGGCCGCAACTGCAGGCCTATGAGTTCCAGCCGGCGTCTCCCTCCTCAAAGACGCCAGCACTTGCAGCCGCTCTGTTTCTCTGCTCTGAATAGGGTACCAGCGCGCTCATCCCCGGTCTTAAACGGCCAGTGCGCACACCTACAAAAAGCTCCCTACCCAATCACTACTCACTCCCCTGTATAAAAATGGCTATGCCCTCTTCCTCCTTGCTTGCGCGTTTTTGTGTCTGCCCATGTTTGTCATTGCAAATGGTCCCTTAGTTGTATTCTGTATCCAGTGTTCCCGTTCCCAGTGCCCCGAATCCCGTATCCAGTAATTGTGTTTGTTCCAGTGCGAAGTCTAGAGTCGGAGTCGAGAGTGTCATTTGTGCCAAGTGTCTTCTGTGCCAAACGACTGCTAAGCCAAACGACTGCTACATCTAACGTCTGCTACGCCAAGCGTCTGCCTAATCTTCTACCCAGGTACTCTTGTCCGAAAGATTTTATTGACTATTGTTTGGCCAGCTGTTACTCCGCTACGGCGGAGCGGCCTAGTGGGTCCACATACCCCACAGCCGTGACAATATTGCATGGAAGTGCCGGGTCCTACAGAATGAGGGATGTTCTTTGTAGCCGCTCTCCGCTCTGGATAACAGAGGCAGGTCCTGAACACGAGACCACCATCCATTAGCTCAGAAATATCAAATAAGGTGTTTAAAAATGGATTTGCTAAAGCAGACAACACCTTTAATATCCTGTCAATATATGAATCGGCAGATTACTGCAGTGAAGTAGATATCTGTTCCTTATAATTTTGAGAAGTCCTATGATTTCCCTGTAAGGGAGCAATGTGGCCGCTATTTTGGATGTCGCAAGGCACAACATGACTTATTGCCTACAATCTGTAAATCACTTATCAGATGTTATCACATCTGGGAACAGGATATCTGGCAAATGGCAAAAGCCGCAGAAATATCTAAGTAGACGAAGAAAAAAAAATCAGCTAATAAAATACAAGATGGTGGCAGTTCACTAGCCAGGAGATCAAATGTAAAGCCTTATCGAAAACAGCAACAAACTAATGACTAGTAAACTTTTTCCTGACAACTTATTTGGGGTTTACTTATTTACTGTCTGCAGCACGGTCCGCTAACCAGAGCCAGTCCCTGGTGAATACCCTCATTGTCTAGCTAAGCTAAGCTCTTCAAGATGTATTCTATGTGACAGACAAATGCTATAAATTACATTAATAACGTATTTGCACCTAATAAATTTCCCATTATTTTACTGTTTTTCAATGGTTTAACCCTTCAGTACCACAGCCATTGTAAGTGCAAATGTCATTGGAAATGTACTGGAATGCTAAAGACCCGGGATGGATAAATACTGTACATTTTAGGAGAGACTTTAATTTGATTATTTTCTAAACCAGAAATCAAAACTTCTATAGATAAGTAAAAAAATCATTCATTTAAAATCTGCACTTGCGGTTTTGGCTACAGATCCGCACGTTTTCCACAACACTAGGATCTGATTGCGAATTTTAACTTCCCCATTGAAGCCAGAAATCTGTGCTCATTCCGCGACAGGAATTAGCATGATGTGGACTTCAAAATCTGCACCGTAGATCAATTTCTGCAGCGTGTGGATGACAATTGTTAATCTTTGAGGATTCCACACGGAAAATCTGCAGCAATTTACAGTACAATACTTGTGGATGGAATTTTAAATACCTTATTCACATGTAGCGGAAAAAATCAGCGCAAAATTAAGGGCATTGCTGCAGATTTTCTAATCAATTGACGTCAATTCTTTCGCAGATTTTCTCCGCAGATTTCACGCTTTGCAATGCACAGGTTGAAATCTGCACCAACAGCTGACATGAGAGATTTTCATTACTGAGCCGTCAGAGTGAACTTTGGGTCAAACATTTACAACCATGAATAGTTAAATATTGTCAGATGCATCAAGGATCAGAAAAATATGATTGACTGATCATTCCAAAGCTACAAATTCTAACAACCCACCTAAAAAAATCCAACATGAAAAATAAAAAGTTTGACAAACTGTTGAAAGAATATTTGGCCAATGAATGGCCCATCATTGGGGAAAACTGTTAAAATTGTCTATTTGGGTGATATTTATATCAAATCTATGGTCAGCTGAAGATCAGATGACTATTCAAGGCTATTTAACCCTTATGACAGTCCATATAAAAGAAAGATGAGGAAACCAATAGGGCAGGCACAGATGGGCACTTGCACATTGTATGCTTAGCTGAATTCTACACTTATCACAGCTGGAGTCACTGTAGAAATACATATTATTGATTTTTATAATAAATGGATGTCAGTAGGCACCGACAATTTCCTGAATGCTTACCAGACCTTGAGCAAATCAAGCAATGGCCACAGTCCAGCAAGTCTTTAAGATGGTGCTTTATACCACCATCCGATTATTAGGTGTAGAGTAATAGGCCTGCACAGAACCAGGTTACATTTACAGCTATACGTATGCAGCTTGACTGACACTGTAAGAAAAGTTCACTGAACCCTGTAATCACTGAAAATGTCCTGTCCAGTCACTGGAAGATGTTCTTCCACGGGGTAGATGGAGCCGTCTTTGCTACATTCAGCCACGAATGTATGGGGTAAGTGCTTTTAGGCTAGTACTATGTACAATATAGCAAGCTTGGAGCCCCATGTAAGATGATATTAAAAAGAGCCTCTGTCACCACATTATAAGTGCCCTGTCTCCTATATAAGTAGATCGGCGCTCTAATGTAGGTGACAGTAATGCTCTTTATTTAGAAAAACGATCTATTTTAATCCACTTTATGAGCGATTTTTAACTTTATGCTAATGAGTTTCTTAATGCCCAAGTGGGCGTGTTTTACTTTAAACCAAGTGGGCGTTGTACAGAGAGTGTATGACGCTGACCAATCAGTGACCAATCAGCGTCATACACTTCTCTCCATTCATTTACACTGCACTAGCGATATAGATATATCGCTATGTGCAGCCACATACACAAACACTAAAATTACTGCAGTGTCCTGATAATGAATATACATCACTACCAGCCTGGACGTGATGTGTATTCAGAATCCTGACACTTCTGAATCTTTTCTGTGAGATTCCAACAAGGCAAGCGTAATCTCGTTTGAAATGACAGGTTACATCGTAATCTCGCGAGATTACGCTTGCCTTGCTGGAATCTCACAGAAAAGATTCAGAAGTTTCAGGATTCTGAATAAACATCATCACGTCCAGGCTGGTAGTGATGTATATTCATTATCAGGACACTGTAGTAATGTTATAATGTGTGTATGAAGCTGCACATAGCGATATAACTATATCGCTAGTGCAGAGTAAATGAATGGAGAGGAGTGCATGACGCTGATTGGTCACGGATTGGTCAGCGGCATACACTCCTCTGTTCAACGCCCACTTGGTCTAACGTAAAAACACCCCCACTTGGGCATTAAGAAACTCATTAGCATAAAGCTAAAAATCGCTCATAAAGTGGTTTCAAATAGATCGTTTTTCTAAATAAAAAGCATTACTGTCACCTACATTATAGCGCTGATCTACTTATATAGGAGATAGGGCACTTATAATGTGGTGACAGAGTCTCTTTAAGGAGCTCCATCCTATCGGAGTGATCTGATTATACACTGCACATACAATCGCAGAATGCAGACTGTATATTTTCAATGAACAGACACAAGCTGTCATGATCTGGAAAGAGATCAGAATTTTTATTGTAGGCTAATCTTTGCATTTATGGTCAACCTTGGAACGGATACAAGAAAATTCATACTTTGTCCATCCACTATAAAGGAACGGCAAATGTGATGTGATTGAACTCTTCATTATATTGTATATCCTCTTTATTAAACTGATACCTGGGGAGCAGGACTGATACAGCGTCTGTACCTTTTTGATGTAAGGATCCCAGTCAACGTGATATGAAGCCATTTCACCCACCATTGACCTTGTCTTGTTTCTCTTGAGGTGTGCAGCGAGATGTCAGTTTTATGTAAAGTTAACAGTAACATTTCTATTTTGAAGGTAGATGCTCTGTAGTGAAGGCTACATATCGCCTGTGATCTAAGACTTCCTAGTTTACGATAAATGATACTTCTTCTAGATTGTATTTGGCAGCCATTGTCAGTGATGCGACCGTGTGATGTAAAGCAGAAATCGGACTATCACGGAGTATACTTGTCTTGTGAAAGTAAACATTTTTTATAAGAAGTAATGATTCACAGCTAATTCTCAGAAGGTATGATAATCATTTCTAGATAGCTTCCGGACTTTGTAATCTTCTAGCAGACAACATGTCAAACACATGTAAGGAGGTAGAAGCAGAAAACAATATTCCTTAGAGGAAGACTGGATTCATTTCCCTATAATTAATACTTAGGTGGCAGAATAATTTTCTTCTGGTGTTTGTGAGAGGACTACCCGGGAGTACTCGAATACATGGCTTCATAGATGGTCATTATCTGGACTCTACACACCGGACATAGAGAGAACATGATCATCAGAGAGTGTTACACGTTACCGATCATGATCATAAAACAGTGCTACACTACTTTGCATAGGACTTAATATCCCCAATATTAGTAGACCTTACACCTACTTAACTAAAAGACGTGCTATTACATATTACATTATACCTACAATATTAGTTGGCCTTTGAACATATTCATTATACACTTTAAAAGCAAGTATAGACATGGGGTGCTAATCCAGTCCATCATGGTAATAATGCCGCTGTGCACGGCCTAGTAGAACTACTCTTCAGATTGTGATCACCTGACATAACACAATTTTACTACAACCTGTACAGATGTTGGATGAAACACTTAAGGCCCTTTTACACGGCCAATGATCGGGAAAACGTGTTCATATGAACTCTCATTCCAGGTCATTGCCCTGTGTAAACAGAAAAAACGATCAGCTGATGAACGAGAAAACGCTCGTTCATTGGATGGTCTACTCATTTGTCCAGCATTTGATATTGTCGTTTTCGGCAGAACATTTTCCAGTGTAAACAGGGAGATGTGCAGCCGACAGGATGGAAATGTATGGGATGAACGATCGTGGTAATGATCGCTCGTCCTGATACATGACCAATCATTGCTTTTTGTGAAAGGAGCAAACGAGCGCCGTTCAATGATCCATCTCGTTGATCGCCACTCATTTTCAAGGCCCAAATCGTGTAATGGGACCTTTAATCATCAGATCTTTACAGAGACTATCCACAATACCATATACTGGTGATACAGGCACATCACTAGTAAACTGTACACCAAGCGTGCACAAATTACCGGAGAAAGTAGGAACTAGTTACACTACTTCAGCCAGTTTAAGTTTTTCTTGTAGTCAGGCAAAGACCTTTAATGGATATCATTAGGAGAAAAGTCAACGGGGGAATTGATTAACATTTCTATGCCAGTTTTCTGGCATAGAAAAGTCGCGAAAGGTTTTGGCCTTTTTACACCGCACTCACCACTTCTGCAAAAAAAAAAGGGGGGTATGGCTTTTCAAAAGGGGGCGATGTCACAGTGGCCCGTCAAATTTATTACAAATTAACATCACAACACTGGCGTAAATTATAGCAGAAATCTACGTCAGTATCTAGCTGGCGTAGATTTCACTATGTGGGGCATAGCAAGGTAAACCGGCATGCCGGCATGACTGATCAGAAGAAGGGGTGAGTGTGCACCCCGAAACGCGTTATCATTTTATGACAAAGGAATAGTTCATGCTATAGATACTAGAAAACTATATGCTATTCTACATGTTGTACCGCCAGTACAACCTTACAAGATGAGAGTTTCATCTATACCAGACCATATTACTAATTCTACTGTCAGTAATACACTAGGAGCGTTCCTTGGTCTCTTTCTGTTTTTTTCTCTATATGCCTTGACCGGTCATTTGGGAGGGGATGTTAGAGCTGCCGGTGTGGAAACAACCGTGTTTTTTTGGCCACTGCTCTCTTCCAGTTTTGTGTCTGTAATACGCAACCTGAAAAATTGTCTTATGCTACTAACTGGTTAAAGGTCCTTATACTATATATTTATTATATGGATGCTTATCCCATGAAGTGCCCCCTTTTTGTTTTTTTCTGTCCCAATATAGCGATTTATTAAGAGGCGCACCATACTCCAGCGGAGCAGATAGTTAAGACTGGCCTATGAAACACCAGTCCTAGTAAATTTGCCCCAACAAGTTAGGCACTAGCAGGAAATTCCTAGGTGCATTGGCTACCTGGGATTTGTCCAGTCCTGCTTTACACAAATACAACATATGATATAAAAGTATAAAAACATGCATAATATAAATAAAGCACTGCCAGTAGTACTAGGACACATTCTATTAATGAAGGACTAAACAAATTGATGAGATGTCCAGTGCCCATTACGACCATGTTCCTTAGCCATACCAAGGCGTTTGAAGTTCCAGTATGGCCACATCAATATTGAAAGAAGCTTCTACAAATCTACCGAACTACCACAACATATATCAGTCTTTGTAGCAGAAAACTGCTGATTGTATGTTCTTCCCAATATAAAAAGACTAGACACTTATTAAATCTTCCCTATAAATCAGACACTTGCACCACACAATAGTATGGTTGTAAAAATAAAAAGTACCTTAGAAACAAGGCAGCAATAAAACGGAACATTTTGAAGAACACAAGGCAAACACCCAGGATTAACCAAGTCCTCCAAGACAGCTGCTCACAATAAGCAATATTCACTTCATACGGTCGCGAGACAGATGTTTGGCATCACCCTTGCAAAAAGTTTCTCTATCTTGACAAACCATTGTAGCAGAAAATCCTTACATATTCAAACAAATCTGCAGCAAGATTAACAGTGTCAAAGGTGGGTGGTTTTAACTAAGTCCTTGAGCAACATCCCAAAGGGACATGTCAGGAATTCTGCGCCATACTAGTAAAAGAGGGGAAAAAAATATGAATACAAGATTTCACAACTCGCCTCATATGAGTCGATATAATGGGTTGGTCCAGTATGAACTGACTCTTTTTATGTTGTGACAGTATGTCTCATGCAAGGTACTCACCCTCACTGGAGGGCTCCGTGCTTGTATCCTCTGAGGTCCTCCTTGGTTATTCTGTACATCATTTGTGCCACAATTAGGGGTGACGTTACCTTGTGCTCTTAATGCATTTGTGCTATTCCCCGTGCTTGGCCCTGGTTTCCTGGGCCTCTGTTTGATTCCATCCAAGAGTCTCACCAGTAGAATATTGCTTGGAAGTTCATCAACCCCACATTCCACTAGCGTTCTGCATTCTGGGCACCGCAGCTCACTCCGAGAACTTACAATCCCCTGTAGGCATCGTTTGCAGAATGTGTGCTGGCATGGCAAGACTTTAGCGGAGGCATCAAGTCTCTCTAGACACACGGGGCATTCTAAAAGGTCCAACAAAGCTGATTCATCCATGCTTTTCTCAGCACTGTTTTGCAAGGAGACAAGCATTTGTAAAGATTCGCAGTCCGTTGTCGCAACTCAAGGCCGATTATGTGATATCCATGCCTCTAATCGTCACCTTTAATGAGATGGGAAGGAAAAATAAACATAAACACGTGTTTTCATCAGATAAAGTGCTTAGATAAATAATCGTCACGTCTTAAAGTAATTATAGCAGGATATGATTCTAGGTCTGTTTTTGGTGGTCAGCGTTGCTACACAAGATATAATGCCTGAGGGCGAAGAAAAAAAATGGCTAATTATGAAATTAAACATAACAGTTCCATTTTAATCCACAGATTTAGAATACATTCAATCAATCAGTCCAAAAATTGCATTTATATTCCCTTCCAAAAATTACTTTTCTTATTGTTCTGACTTCCATTTGTACTTTTTGGTATTTCTATATATGAGCATGCAGTTGTTTTTTTCATTGCCCTTGGATACAACACAGCTCAACTTTCTACCTTCACCTCAACTGCTTGTGACATTTTAACCATAATTTCAACTACAAAAATTCGCTGGGATCATGTGAAAGCCAATATATAAAGCCTTCAACATACATTAATAGGCCGATTTTACGAGGAACTAGGGCTGAGTTCATACTCAAATCGTATTTATTTCTGTTGCTTATTTAGGGCCATTCTGCAGAAGCTGTCATCACTGACTGTCCCCAATGGGGCTCACAATCTAAACACTATATCTCTATATTGTTTTTTTTGAGCATCTGACCAATCCAACATTTACTGAGGTTTGTTGAGTTCTGGTATTTTTGAGAACATGAATAGCACTGCCAATTCCTGGAAAAATACCAGGAAGCTTTACTGAGACCCCGACAGAACCCACAAACGTAGTGTGAACGGTGCCTAAAACATAACTGGACAATGGATAGGCAATAAACAAAACAATTAAAATTACTCATGGCTTGTCTCAACAGACTACCCTACTGTCGAATAAAGATCTGATATCCTATCACGAGACATTGACAAATGCTCAGCTGTAACCCTATGAGATGTGATGTTCTTCTTCTTGAACTATGACCCTCTGCATACGGGGACTCATCAGGTCTCATACTAAAAATAGGTATTTTAATAAATTTCACATTTCACTAGAGTCAGCCCATCAGCCAAGAACTGCATTGTACATGGTGATCGGTTTTATTTCGAACCATTTTCTGTACAATAAGACACTGGTCATGCATTGTTGGAACGGACTACACTTAGGCCGTGCTATGAAAATGTGAGAAGTAGCTGTAAATACTGATAAATGGAGGAGATCACTGAATGCTGTATTATATTCCGTGCAGGAGTGGACAATATAAAACGCTTACAGCTGTATTACAATTCCTCAAAGCACAAAGTATATATAAGCTTGCTTATATTCTAATACTATTAAATCCACTAAGCAAGTCATGAAGAAAACTTAAAAAAAACATTTCTTATAGATGATGGTCTGGTGACGTTCTCATGTTGAAGACATATTTCACCTGTTTAAACCCTGAAGCTTCGAGACACAACTTGTTTCCTGTACCATCATGATAAGTCTAGTCTGCCTTTTGTACCGGGAACTTGACCAAGCTCTGCTCTAAATCACTTAATGGATGGGCATGTTCTATGTGTATGAAACTCTACAATGATCCTCAGGGTTGAAAGAGTTTTGTACTTAATAAATTCACGTATGATCAGCTTTATACACGGCAATGTTCTCTCTATCCTCACGGAGAGCGATGTTGATGGCATTCTGGTGTATAAGTGAAGTCTGAGCAATGGATGTAATGTTATTTCATGGTGCATTTGCTAATGTATCTAAATTTGGCAATGAATTATTTAATCCAGTGACTCCATACAATAGTCAAGAGAGAGGACAAACAGTTGATGTGGCTGAATAGGACAAGATGTAGCGATGATGCCTCCTCAGATCCAGACCTCTGCTGTTTTAGTGGAAAGATGACTACATACTAACCTTGACAGGCGCTACCACCAGTCATGGTCAAACTTCTGCCAATTGAATCCCAAAAGAAGGCTCTCTCAATTTTTAACAAAAAATTTGACAGGTTAAAATCCAACCCATCTATCAGATATCAGATGACAGTCTAGTGTCCCCACACGCCTCAGATTGTCAGCAGGTCCCATGAAAGTCAGAAGGATTTGATGAAATCTAATATGCATGACCATGTGAAAGGTTTGGCACATGAAATAAAGTAGCAAACTATTCAAAAAGCATTAAAGAAGCACTCCAGGTTTTTTTTTTTTCAATATTTAGGGCAGCATAGAGCAAGAGATGCTACCTCACCTCCATATGTTTAATACCTATTTTGTCAAATGTGTATTCCACTGGTCTGCCAGCCATCTTGCCTTCTTCTTTTTGAGGCAGACCAGTTACAGAAGAAGTTTTTACACCATGGCAACATTGATGGTAAGTGTGATTCATACACAAAAACACAAAAAAAGAACCAGAGTACTTCTTCAAAGAGAATCTGTCACCAGATTTTCCAATACAAACTATATACATTATTAAATAAATCTCTTAGACCTGATTAGACTGATGTGCTGACATTGAAAATCCATTTAAGAAAAGCTGTTTTATCCTTTCTCAAAGTCCTTCTTTCCCGCCTGATATTAAAGTGAGCATTTTATGAGACCAAGTATATGCATGAGACCAAGTATATGCATGATGTAATGTCAATCTCCTCCCAACTACAGCTGACAAGCTCCTATCAGTGTACCTCCTCCCCCACACGATGCTGCAAACTCACACATGCTCAGTACAAACTACAGTCTCCCTGGCTTTGAAGTATAAGGCCGCATGCACACGAACGTGCTTTTGCGGCCGTAATTCCCCCGAAAATCCACGGGAGAATTGCGGCCCCATTCATTTCTATGGGGCCATGCATACGACCATGGTTTCCACGGTCTGTGCATGGCCCGGGAGCCTGGACCACAGAAAGAACGGGCATGTCTTATTACGGCCGTGTTCTGCGGTCCAGGCTCATAGAAAATAATAGACGCGGCCATGTGCAAGGCCCGCGATTTGTGGGCGGCTCGCGGGTGACACTCCACTGCCGGCCGACCCGAAAATCATGGGCGTGCACGTGGCTACGGTCGTGTGCATGAGGCCTAAGAAAGCAGCAGATAGTTAGTTTTACTGAAGAGCCAGAAAAACTGAAGCTTGTACTGAGCATGTGCGCGATTTCAGCATGGTGCAAGGAAGGAGGTACACGGATAGGAGCTTGTCAGCTCTAGGGATGCACGGTGCATCGAAACTTCGATACTGTTTCGATACTCTGCATCCCTAAACGGTTCGATACCGCTATTTCCTATATTTCGATACTGAGCTGCGCAGCCGCACAGCTCAGTATAGTAATACATGAATGTATGGGAGCGCGGCTGCGGCTGTGTAATTCAGCCACAGCCCCGCTCCTGAGTCCTGACATGTGCGCGCCATCAGGATGATGCGATGCGGCCGACGCTGCACTAATGAGCGGCGGCACTGGAGCACTACAAAACACCCCCATGTTCTGTCCTCAGTGCCTGAACCGCCGCTCATTAGTGCAGTGCCGGCCGCATCTCCTCATGCTGACCGCGAACGCACTTCCTGTCAGGAGCGGGGCAATGGCTGTATTACACAGCCGCAGCCCCGCTCTATAACGGCGGGGATCAGAGAAACCTCTCATCTACGCCGTAATTCCCCTGAATGCTGCGATCACAGCTGACTGCAGCATTCAGGAGAAAATGAGAAGGGGGGATGCCCCTGGATCGAGTCACAGGGAATTCCTGTGACGCGATCGAGGGCCATACCTTATATGGGCAGACAGCCCAGGGTCTATTGACGGACCCCAGGGCTGTCTTACCATATTTCATGTTGTTAGGACATACCCAGGTATGTCCTAACAACTGCCTGTGTGCTATCTGTCCACAGGTTAATGTACTGCCACATATCTGATATATGTCTGTACATTAAAGTTTAAAAATAAAGTAAAAACAAAGTATTGTTAAATTTAAAAAAAATACACATACGCCTTTTTTACAATAAACATTAAAATAAGTCTCAATACATAAAATATTCACACATTCAGTATTGGCGCGCACAACCATTTTTTTGCATCATTTATGATGTGTACGCTGTAAAAAAATAAACACGGCTTTCATTCACTTATTAATGTGAGGCACGAGGTGCGATGAATTTAACCTCCATGTTCCTCACATTAATAGTAATTAACCCCATCATGTACCTCACACATTAACCCATTATGACTGAGAAACATGATGGGATTAATTACTATTAATGTGAGGCGCGTTCAAAATTCATCACACGTCGCGCCTCACATCAGAAAACGGAAAAAATTTTTTTTTTATTACTGTTGGCAAAAGTATCGAAATTGGTATCGAAATCGCAATACTAAACGAAGTATCGGTATCGAAGTCCAAATTCTGGTATCGTGACATCCCTAGTCAGCTCTAGGTGGGAATAGATTGACATTACATCATGCATTTACTTGGTCTCATGCATGTACTTGGTCTCATGAAATGCTCATTTTAATATCAGGCATGAAAACTTTGAGAAAGGCTTATACAACCATTCTTAATTTTTAAGGTAAGTACATCAGTCTCATCAGCCCTAAGAGATCTATTTAATCATGTATGTAGTTTGTATTGTGAAATCTGGTGACAGATCATCTTTAATGTAGTTTACTAGGCATATACCCTACTCCAGTGATATCCACGGAGCTGGGAAGGTGATCCAAGATCTATAACTGTGGTGTCCAAACATGAAGCCTTCGGCACAAGGTATAGAAAGAGTGGAAGGTACGTCAGGGACCTGCTACGCGCCTATAACAATAGTTGTATAAGTGGTGCAGCTCGCGGTTGCTTAAAACACTGCTTACGGAAACCCTGACTGAAACCATAGGTTCCAGTTTGCATCACAATTGATTTCAATGGTGACGGATCCGGTGTAAATGGTTTCCGTTTGTCTCCGTTGTGAAAGGGTTCCGTAGTTTTGACGAAATCCATACCGCAGTCGACCACGGTATTGCTTCCGTCAAAATTACGGAACCCTTGTACAACGGTGACAAACGTAAACCATTTGCACCAGATCCGTGACCAATGAAATCAATGGTGATGGAAACCTGCGGTTTCCGTTTGTTTCAGTCAGGGCTCCGTTCATGGGTTCCCCTGACAGAAAGCTCAGATGGAACCCATGAACGGAGCCCTGACGCAGATGTGAACGAAGCTTAAGAAGTTGGAAGAATATTTTCCAGCAATCTTATCACTTATTTTTCTGCCCCTGCTAAATCAAGCAGTATAGTCCTAAATCTAATCCCCGCTAAGTGAGGCCCAAATGCTTGTTTGTTGAGTATTTAGGCACTAAAATACATGGAATTAACCAAAACGGGAGCACTGGAACTGACAAACTGGTTTTCATCAGGAAGGATTAACATTTTGGCCCTTGCAGGGATCTCTGACAATGAAATCCTGATCTCTGTTAAAGTCAATTATTTGCCCAAAGATTATTTGGATGATTCACTAAAGAACAATAAACCTTTACCTTTCAATTTCAAGACAGCCTTATATTTAATCTGCTTGACAAAAAGCATATAATATACCATTGCCCATTGTGTTACTTTGTTATGAATAATGGATGAATAATATGCTAAAACAAAGAAATAAAGTGCGCATCAAGTTTGAAAGACGTTTGTCACGGAGAATTGTCAAAAATTTCCATCAGTGGGGGTCGAAATTAGGACACGTACATGAAAGTCTCACGGACTACTGATGGCTTGTCTACATTAGCTCAGAAAGCTGTTGATCTCCTAGTTAAAGTGTCTCTGTCACCAGATTAGAAGTGCCCTATCTCCTACATCATCTGATCAGCGCTGTAATGTGGATAAGTGGTTTTTATTTTGAAAAACTATAATTTTTGAGCAAGTTATGAGCAATTTTAGATTTATGCTAATTAGTTCTTAATGACCAACTGGGCGTGTTTTTGCTCTTTACCAACTGGGCGTTGTACAGAGGAGTGTATGAGGCTGACCAATCAGTGACCAATCAGCATCATACACTTCTCATTGTTCCAGACCAGCTTCTTTCACTGCACAATCACGCTGTAACAATGGGCTGGAACAATGAGAAGTGTATGATGCTGATTGGACACTGATTGGTCAGTGTCATACGCTTCTCTTTACAATGCCCAGTTGGTAAAAAGTAAAAACACGCTCAGTTGTATATAAAGAAACTCATTAGCGTAAATCTAAAATTGCTCATAACTTTGTCAAAAATGATCGTTTTTCAAAATAAAAACCACTGCTGTTATCTACATTACAGCGCCGATCAGATTATGTAAGAGATAGGGCACTTATAATCTGGTGACAGAGCCTCTTTAATGTTGATGGAGCACTGTGCTTGAAAAAGCACTGGAGGCCCCTCATTGGATGGGTGTATTAGGACACGGAACTTCCACCAATGCAAATCTCTAAAATATCTCCCACTAATGACTGTCTGCACTGACTTTTCTCTTCTTAAAGGCCCAGGACGCCAAATTCACCCAGGTTTCCCAGGTACTTATGGTACCCTCTCCCATTGAATTTTTGCTGTGCAATTAGGTTCCTTAGTCTAGCTCACTAGCACTGCTTTCCTGGGATCTCTATTAAATTTACTGTTACTGACCCTGTTTATACTTGACTATCCCTGTCTGCCACCTCCCATTAACTTTTGCCTGTTCACCGTGATGTCCGCCTGCCCCAACCTCTGCCTCTGCTAACCGTTAGTGAACATCTGCCGTTTTCCCTGACCTACACCTTAGCTTCGACCTTGCATCTGTCTGCTGTCATTGTACCTCGCTTGTCTACGTTGGCTCTTGTCAACAGAGACTACTCTGGCGGTACCGACCTGGGGATACTAGCGGTCAAGTCCACATCTCTGTACGGAGGTTAAATGGCGAATACTTAACTACCCTTTAGACTCTGCTCCCCAATTTATCCCTTAGCCAAATCCTTTGGCAGCACTGTGGGTCCACACCATCCTCTGTTAGCTCCGTGTCATAAATCTCTATGGCCCAGTGACAAGAAGTATTTTAAAACTGGAGGTGCTCTTCCATTTTTTGGCTTGCATGGTTCTTGGACATCCATGGATGCAACCATTTTCCCATGTATAATCACATGGATGAAGCATAGTAAAACAGTAACATTAAATTGAAAGCTTCTGTTCTAGTGCCTTTGAATCCAGTTACTAAACAAAAGCTACACATTGACATTTTCCTTAGGGCTCATGCACATGGCGCATTACAGCTACATTTTGTACAGAGTCGTAATAAAGCTGTGATGGAGGTTCCTGAGCCCTCTACTATATCATCGGCTGGCTTCCATTTCATCTGAGAGATGTGGAGGGATTTTTTCTATCAGATTCCGTACGAATCAGTCAGAAACAAAATGTGGCATGCTCCACTGAACTTTGCGTATACAGAAGTATTCTCCCAGAAAGTATTGCTTCTAGGAGAGAATATATCAGTACACAGAGACCAACTGAGCCTGTATGGCAGTGCATGGAGGCTGTATGGCTCCATACTAAAGAGCCGTGCCGGCTCCATGTCAGTATGCTTGAGCCCTTATAGATGATGGTCATGGGACATCCTCATGCTAAAGACACATTTCACCTACATAGACTCGGGATCCTTTTGTGCTGCGTTGTCCCGTCCTTGTCTAGTCACCCTCTTTTTACAAAAGATTTGATCAAGCGCCGCTCTAAATGACTTAACACAATGGCCCACATTTACTAAAGGAGCCCATACACATTAGACTAACGTCAGCCAAACCCACCAATTTATGCGAGACTGGCCAACTATCTAATGTGTATGGGGGTGTGTATGGATTTCAACATGCACTACCCTTTGTTCTCACAGGAGATAAGCTGCTGCCAGAGGTGTCTGCCAGCGGCTTATTCCCCTCTCCCCACATTTACACATGCATACTTGGCCAAGCAGAGCAAGCATATGTATGGGAAAGTCAGGAGGAATAGTTTTTGGCCCAAAGCTATCTAAGGCGTATGGCTACCTTAAACGAGGTAGTTGGAGCACATGCCTCCTAATAAATTTTGCGCATTTTGAACTCTTTGAAAGCCAGAAAACAAAATCGATGCCTGCTTCAAGCAGGCACCAAAATTGTTTTATACCCATATCTGCAAAATTCTTCTATGTTGCCATTCTGTTATTTAGATGAGTACTAAGTAATGGATGCAACTTCATGTTCACATGTCGGATATAGTCATCGATGGATCCAGTCATTGCATCCTACAGAGACGAGTGTGGCTGTCTCCTTGGGTAGCCAAATATGACGCATCTAGAAATCTCACCACAATCCTGATTGAAGACCACATACTATGCCTGCTATCACATTCCACCCACCTCCCCAATGAATACCAACCCCCCAATGATGATGCTCTCAATGTTTACCATAAAAGCTGAACCCCAAAGGCAACTACTGTAGCACTGCTGCCTGCACGGACAACCTACATTGAACAAAGGTGAAACAATATGGTCTAAAACAAGCATCAGTAAGGCTTTATGCAGATGAACGGGTGTAAACTCGGACATGAAAAACGGCGCGACCCGTTTTCACGGATCCCTCATAGACTGGAGTCTATTAAAGGATCCGTGAAAAAGAACAAAAATAGGACTTTTCCTATTTTTTCACAGGCCTTTCACACGGTCCATTAAAACAACGGTCAGGTGAACAGCCCTATTGAAATACATGCAGCCGTGTGATGGCCATGCGGACGATATTTACGTTCGTCTGAATAAGCCCTTAGAACAACGGCTACTACTATAGTAACAAAACAATAAGACCAAGGGAACTTTTCTGAATTATTGGAGCTGTATTAGATGTGTCTTATCATTTCTTTTAGTCTGTTGCTGCGATCATGTAATTGTGACATTTGGTGACCCAGCAAGAATGGTATATGAAGAATAATTCACTGACATTAATATTCTGGACATGGATTTTCAAGAAACAGACAAATAACCCAAAGCGATGGTGCATTTAAAGGACACGGTCTTATTACATTTTTGAATCAAACGTTTTTTATTATTTTTACAAATAATCTTAGTTTAGTACAAAGACATCAATACTATACAATTTTCAACATCAGAATTATCTGATCTGCTCCCCTCCGGTCTTATAAACCAAATTAGCCCCTTGTACTAGACGATAAACATAACAAACCAGGTATGCGCTCCAGCATATCTGAAAAAAGTATAAAGCCTATATGACAGAGCTAGAGATACATCATAGGCCCCATGCACATGATGCAGACGTTGCTGCAAACATTTCTGCAACTGAATACCTGTTCCATTCATCTGAATGGGGGTTTTTCTGATGTGTATGAATTTCTGCAACAAAATCTGCAGCGTGTGCAGGGGCCTAAAGAATGATCTCAGCGCCGTCATAATATGGTCGGGCATATCATATATATTCCGGTGACACACAATGTAATTGTCCAAATGGGAGTAATTCTTTTTGTTAAAAATATATGGCCAATAGGACCAAGACCTCACTACTCACCCCCAAAATCTGTTTCTAAGGCTTCGTTCACATCTACGTCGGGACGCCGTTCGTGGCTTCCGTCTGAGCTTTCTGTCAGGGAAACCCATTAATGGAATCCAAACTGAACCAAACCGAAACCATAGCTTTCCGTGTACATCACCATTGATTTCAATGGTGACGGATCCAGCGCAAAAGGTTTCCGTTTGTCACCGTTGTGTAAGGGTTCCTTTGCTTTGGCGGAATGAATAGCGCAGTCGACTACGGTACGGTATTGATTCCGTCAAAACGGCGGAACCCTTGTACAACGGTGACAAACGGAAACTATTTGCACCGGATCCATCACCATTGAAATCAATGGTGATGCAAATGGAAACCTGTGGTTTCCGTTTGTTTCAGTTTGTAGTCCGTTGATGGGTTCCCCTGACGGAAAGCTCGGACAGAACCTATGGACGGAATCCCGACCCAGATGTGAACGAAGCCTTAAAGTTATTTTACACTGATCAAGATAATATTAAATTATTTACTGTTTTTATCATGAGTGACATAAAATACGCCTGGCAATGCCACAGGTTTAATGTCTCACGTAATTCACTCGTAAATATGAGTATCTGACATACCGCATTAAAATGCAAATGTTCTTTTCTCGTCAAGTAGCAGAGTCTATTTGTACATAAATGACATGTATATAATACTTTGACTAATCCACAGCAATGTCTAGGAAATGAAAGAATCTCACACTAGGAAGAACAGTATCTAGCTGTACAGGATTACAACACGTCAAAGGAAGCGACTCCGTAATTCTACCCACATAATAATAGTGTTCGAATATTTGTGGCTAGGCCTCAGAGCAGGGAAGTCCAACTCTCAGCACATAAGGGCCATGCACTGGTTCAGACATGGGTGCCAAACGACGGGATGGGGGCAGGGCACACAAAGGCTCAATGACTAGATGAATGCATTTTGCTGTCTGTTGCTATGGTAACCAGTGGAAGGAACCAGGATTCCTATTGCCGGTCCTTTTTCCTGTATGGAAGAAAAAGGCTCCACTAACTCCTAATACAAAAATCTGGATAAGAGGAGAAGCGGACAGCTGGATTCACGCACTGCCCAGAGAAGCGGGCACACGTTTACTTATAGATGCCACAGTGAGACTGGCCTGCTGCATAAATGGCAGGAGGGCAGATACTACTTGGCAAACAGCTGGCGGCAGAGAGGGAATTGCTGCAGGGGCTGGTTAAACACTAGCATGTTGCAGCGAGATAAGGCAGTACCTGCCGGGGAAAAATATATCATGCCTGACATCACAACACACCCATAATACTGAATCTTTTACATCCATGCTGGAAAAGTGTTTATGCTGGGACTCTATGGATACAAACATATCAGATCAAGGATGATATAAATGGAAGGCATCGTGCCAGTTCCCTTCCAGAAAAAAAACAAAACGTGTGAGACCCCCTCCAGGGCTTCTTCATAAGTGGGTCATGCCCTCAGTAAACTATAAGGTATTCTGTGTCCAACGTCCATACCCAGATATGATACATCCTGGGGAGATCTTATTATATCCTGCAGGCAAACAGCTGAGAACCCTCATAGGACTGCATACAAGTGCCTGGCACTAAGACATGACTACAAGCCATAACTGATTGTATTTCAGAACTTGGGTAGTAAATAAGTGAGAAAGCCTAATAATAGTCATATCACAGAAATATCTGAGACAGCAGAACAACAACAACCAAGTAGAGTGATGTCACCACCTGTAGTGTAATAAGGAACTACTCGAAAGTACTGAAATCAGTGCCAAGCACTGGCACGCAGAATATGTATGGACAGCAGCAGCCATCCTACTATGTAGAATTCAGGCAGGACAAGAAACTTCTATTTGGAGTGTATGTATGATATACACAGTGCAGTGAATTACGTGTACTACAATGTAATAGCTGTAGTGTATTATAAATATAGCACAGTGTCCTGCAGCGCAATACATACAGCGGATAGTATATACAGTGTAGTATATAATACATGTGCCCTGCAGTTTGATATATACAGGTCAGTATAAAAGATATGTCATTGAGTGTATAATATATAGTGCAGTATAATACAGTATAGCGTGTGGTGTGTACGACATAGTATAACACTGTGTGACATAGTGTATAATATGTAGTGCAGTGTAACACAGTATGGCGTGTGTGTTGTGTGTGTGTGTGTGTGTGTGTGTGTGTGTGTGTGTGTGTGTGTGACAAAGTATAACACTGTGACAGTGTATAATATATAGTGCTGTGTAATACAGTATAGTATGTGTATGACAGTATGACACAGTGTATAATATATAGTGCAGTGTAACAGTATGGTGTGTGTGTGTGTGTGTGTGTGTGTGTGTGTGTGTGTGTGTGTGTGTGTGTGTGTGTGTGTGTGTGTCAAAGTATAACACTATATGACAGTGTATAATATATAGTGCAGTCTAATAGTGTTGTGTATGACATAGTTTGACACTGTATGACAGTCAACAATATATAGTGCAGTGTAGCACAGCATGGTGTGTGTTTTGCACTGTATGACAGTGTATATCATGTATAATGCAGTGTATATTATGTACAGTGTATAATGTATAGTGTCGTGTATAATAGGTACATTGTATAATGTATAGTGCAGTGTATAATATGTACAGTATATAACTTAGAGTGCAGTGTATAATGTATAGTGCATAATATGTATTGTATAATGTATGGTGCAGTGTATATGTAGTGTCTAATGTATAGTGCAGTGTATATGTACAGTGTATAATGTATAGAGCACTGTATAATATGTACAGTGTATAATGTATAGTGCAGTGTATACTATGTACAGTGTATAATGTATAGTGCAGTTTATAATATGTAGTGTCTAATGTATAGTGCAGTGTATATTTACAGTGTATAATGTATAGAGCACTGTATAATATGTACAGTGTATAATGTATAGTGCAGTGTATACTATGTACAGTGTATAATGTATAGTGCAGTTTATAATATGTAGTGTCTAATGTATAGTGCAGTGTATATGTACAGTGTATAATGTATGGAGCAGTGTATAATATGTACAGTGTATAATGTATAGTGCAGTGCATACTATGTACAGTGTATAATGTATAGTGCAGTGTATAATATATAGTGTCTAATGTATAGTGCAGTGTATAATGTATAGTGCAGTGTATACTATGTACAGTGTATAATGTATAGTGCAGTGTATAATATGTAGTGTCTAATGTATAGTGCAGTGTATATGTGTAGTGTATAATGTATAGTGCAGTGTATACTATGAACAGTGTATAATGTAGTGCTGTGTATAATATGTAGTGTCTAGTGCAGTGTATAATGTATAGTGCTGTGTATACTATGTACAGTGTATAATGTATAGTACAGTGCATACTATGTGCATTGTATAATGTATAGTGCAGTGTATACTATGTACAGTGTATAATGTATAGTGCAGTGTATACCATGTACAGTGTATAATGTATAGTGCAGTGTATAATATGTACAGTGTGTAATGTATAGTGCAGTGTATACTATGTACAGTGTCTAATGTATAGTGCAGTCTATACTATGTAGTGTATGATTTATAGTGCAGTGTATACTATTTACATTGTATAATGTATAGTGCAGTGTATAATATGTACAGTGTCTAATGTATAGTGCAGTGTATATGTACATTGTATAATGTATAGTGCCGTGTATAATATGTACAGTGTGTAATGTATAGTGCAGTGTATACTATGTACATTGTATAATGTATAGTGCAGTGTATATGTACAGTGTATAATATGTAGTGTATAATGTAAAATGCAGTGTATAATATGTAGTGTGTAATGTATAGTGCAGTGTATAATAAGTACAGTGTATAATGTATAGTGCAGTGTATACTATGTACAGTGTGTAATGGATAGTGCAGTGTATAATAAGTACAGTGTATAATGTATAGTGCAGTGTATACTATGTATAATGCAGTGTATATGTGTAGTGTATATTATGTACAGTGTATAATGTATAGTGCAGTGTATACTATGTATAATGTGGTGTATACTATGTAATATGTGTAGTGTATATTATGTACAGTGTATAATGTATGGAGCAGTGTATAATATGTGCAGTGTATAATGTATAGTGCAGTGTATAATGTATAGTGCAGTGTATATGTACAGTGTATAATATGTACCGTCTATAATGTATAGTGCAGTGTATAATATAAAGTGTATAATGTATAGTGCAGTGTATAATATGTAGTGTATAATGTATAGTGCAGTGTATATGTGCAGTGTATAATGTATAATGCAGTGTATACAATGTACAGTGTATAATGTATAGTGCAGTGTATGCTATGTAGTGTATAGTGCAATATATAATATGTAGTGTATAATATATAGTGCAGTATATAATATGTATAGTGTATAATGTGTAGTGCAGTGTATAATATGTACAGTGTATAATGTATAGTGCAGAGTATATGTGCAGTGTATAATGTATAGTACAGTGTATATGTGTAGTGTATATGTACATTGTATAATGTATAGTGCAGTGTATAATATGTAGTGTGTAATGTATAGTACAGTGTATATGTGTTGTATATAATATGTATAGTGCAGTGTATAATATGTACAGTGTGTAATGTATAGTGCAGTGTATAATATGTAGTGTGTAATGTATAGTGCAGTGTATAATATGTTGTGTGTAATGTATAGTGCAGTGTATAATATGTAGTGTGTAATGTATAGTGCAGAGAATAACATGTAGTGTAATGTATAGTGCAGTGTATAATATGTAGTGTGTAATGTATAGTGCAGTGTATAATATGTATTGTATAATGTATAGTGCAGTGTATATGTAGTGTGTAATGTATAGTGCAGTGTATAATATGTACCGTGTGTAATGGATAGTGCAGTGTATACTATGTACAGTGTATAATGTATAGTGCAGTTTATAATATGTAGTGTCTAATGTATAGTGCAGTGTATATTTACAGTGTATAATGTATAGAGCACTGTATAATATGTACAGTGTATAATGTATAGTGCAGTGTATACTATGTACAGTGTATAATGTATAGTGCAGTTTATAATATGTAGTGTCTAATGTATAGTGCAGTGTATATGTACAGTGTATAATGTATGGAGCAGTGTATAATATGTACAGTGTATAATGTATAGTGCAGTGCATACTATGTACAGTGTATAATGTATAGTGCAGTGTATAATATATAGTGTCTAATGTATAGTGCAGTGTACAATGTATAGTGCAGTGTATACTATGTACAGTGTATAATGTATAGTGCAGTGTATAATATGTAGTGTCTAATGTATAGTGCAGTGTATATGTGTAGTGTATAATGTATAGTGCAGTGTATACTATGAACAGTGTATAATGTAGTGCTGTGTATAATATGTAGTGTCTAGTGCAGTGTATAATGTATAGTGCTGTGTATACTATGTACAGTGTATAATGTATAGTACAGTGCATACTATGTGCATTGTATAATGTATAGTGCAGTGTATACTATGTACAGTGTATAATGTATAGTGCAGTGTATACCATGTACAGTGTATAATGTATAGTGCAGTGTATAATATGTACAGTGTGTAATGTATAGTGCAGTGTATACTATGTACAGTGTCTAATGTATAGTGCAGTCTATACTATGTAGTGTATGATTTATAGTGCAGTGTATACTATTTACATTGTATAATGTATAGTGCAGTGTATAATATGTACAGTGTCTAATGTATAGTGCAGTGTATATGTACATTGTATAATGTATAGTGCCGTGTATAATATGTACAGTGTGTAATGTATAGTGCAGTGTATACTATGTACATTGTATAATGTATAGTGCAGTGTATATGTACAGTGTATAATATGTAGTGTATAATGTAAAATGCAGTGTATAATATGTAGTGTGTAATGTATAGTGCAGTGTATAATAAGTACAGTGTATAATGTATAGTGCAGTGTATACTATGTACAGTGTGTAATGGATAGTGCAGTGTATAATAAGTACAGTGTATAATGTATAGTGCAGTGTATACTATGTATAATGCAGTGTATATGTGTAGTGTATATTATGTACAGTGTATAATGTATAGTGCAGTGTATACTATGTATAATGTGGTGTATACTATGTAATATGTGTAGTGTATATTATGTACAGTGTATAATGTATGGAGCAGTGTATAATATGTGCAGTGTATAATGTATAGTGCAGTGTATAATGTATAGTGCAGTGTATATGTACAGTGTATAATATGTACCGTCTATAATGTATAGTGCAGTGTATAATATAAAGTGTATAATGTATAGTGCAGTGTATAATATGTAGTGTATAATGTATAGTGCAGTGTATATGTGCAGTGTATAATGTATAATGCAGTGTATACAATGTACAGTGTATAATGTATAGTGCAGTGTATGCTATGTAGTGTATAGTGCAATATATAATATGTAGTGTATAATATATAGTGCAGTATATAATATGTATAGTGTATAATGTGTAGTGCAGTGTATAATATGTACAGTGTATAATGTATAGTGCAGAGTATATGTGCAGTGTATAATGTATAGTACAGTGTATATGTGTAGTGTATATGTACATTGTATAATGTATAGTGCAGTGTATAATATGTAGTGTGTAATGTATAGTACAGTGTATATGTGTTGTATATAATATGTACAGTGTATAATGTATAGTGCAGTGTATAATATGTACAGTGTGTAATGTATAGTGCAGTGTATAATATGTAGTGTGTAATGTATAGTGCAGTGTATAATATGTTGTGTGTAATGTATAGTGCAGTGTATAATATGTAGTGTGTAATGTATAGTGCAGAGAATAACATGTAGTGTAATGTATAGTGCAGTGTATAATATGTAGTGTGTAATGTATAGTGCAGTGTATAATATGTATTGTATAATGTATAGTGCAGTGTATATGTAGTGTGTAATGTATAGTGCAGTGTATAATATGTACCGTGTGTAATGGATAGTGCAGTGTATAATATGTATTGTATAATGTATAGTGCAGTGTATAATATGTAGTGTGTAATGTATAGTGCAGTATATAATATGTATTGTATAATGTATAGTGCAGTGTATATGTAGTGTGTAATGTATAGTGCAGTGTATAATATGTAGTGTGTAATGTATAGTGCAGTGTATAATATGTAGTGTATAATGTATAGTGCAGTGTATAATATGTAGTGTGTAATGTATAGTGCAGTGTATAATATGTAGTGTGTAATGTATAGTGCAGTATATAATATTTAGTGTGTAATGTATAGTGCAGTGTATATGTAGTGTATAATGTATAGTGCAGTGTATAATATGTAGTGTGTAATGTATAGTACAGTGTATAATATGTAGTGTGTAATGTATAGTGCAGTGTATAATATGTATTGTAAAATGCATAATATGTACTGTATAATGTATAGTGCAGTGTATAATATGTAGTGTGTAATGTATAGTGCAGTGTATAATATGTATTGTAAAATGCATAATATGTATTGTATAATGTATAGTGCAGTGTATAATATGTAGTGTGTAATGTATAGTGCAATGTATAATATGTACAGTGTGTAATGTATAGTGTAGTGTATAATATGCAGTGTGTAATGTATAGTGCAGTGTATAATATGTAGTGTGTAATGTATAGTGCAGTGTATAATATGTCGTGTGTAATGTATAGTGCAGTGTATAATATGTAGTGTGTAATGTATAGTGCAGTGTATATGTAGTGTGTAATGTATAGTGCAGTGTATAATGTATGATGCAGTGTATAATATGTAGTGTGTAATGTATAATGCAGTGTATAATAGGTAGTGTGCAATGTATAGTGCAGTGTATAATATGCAGTGTATAATGTATAGTGCAGTGTATAATATGTAGCGTGTAATGTATAGTGCAGTGTATAGGTAGTGTGTACTGTATAGTGCAGTGTATATGTAGTGTGTAATGTATAGTGCAGTGTATAATAGGTAGTGTGCAATGTATAGTGCAGTGTATAATGTATAGTGCAGTGTATAATATGTAGTGTGTAATGTATAGTGCAGTGTATATGTAGTGTGTAATGTATAGTGCAGTGTATAATGTATAGTGTAATGTATAGTGCAGTGTATAATGTATAGTGCAGTGTATAATATGTAGTGTGTAATGTATAGTGCAGTGTATATTGTATAGTGCAGTGTATAATATGTAGTGTGTAATGTATAGTGCAGTGTATATGTAGTGTGTAATGTATAGTGCAGTGTATAATGTATAGTGCAGTGTATAATATGTAGTGTGTAATGTATAGTGCAGTGTATATTGTATAGTGCAGTGTATAATATGTAGTGTGTAATGTATAGTGCAGTGTATATGTAGTGTGTAATGTATAGTGCAGTGTATATGTCGTGTGTATTGTATAGTGCAGTGTATAATATGTAGTGTGTAATGTATAGTGCAGTGTATATGTAGTGTGTAATGTATAGTGCAGTGTATAATGTATAGTGCAGTGTATAGTGCAGTGTATATGTAGTGTCTAATGTATAGTGCAGTGTATAATATGTACAGTGTGTAATAAGAGTGTATACAATATCCAGTGTGAAATCCATGTGTCCTAGACTTGTCGGAAGACTGTGAGGTAACAATCCCACAACTCCACGTCCTGCTCAGTGCAGCCAGGGTACAGGAGACAGCACTGACCTGCACAGGAAGAGTCACCAGTCCGGGACATGGGCACTGCCCTCAGCTTTCCATGCAGATCCCAGGCTGCGGATGAGGGGCAATGCCAGCAAAGTGAGGGGCTCTCCTGTCTCCGGTGCCTTTGTCCCTGCGGCAATGTCTGTAAGCACCGCCGGTCTATGTGCATGTGAACGGGTCCCACTCTCCCACAGACTGTGCACCACCTCCTCCTCCTCCTCCTGCCATCCGCCAGCAGGCACGTCACAGCCCGGGGAGGGAGACGGGAGGAGGGGACACGCAGGGTGGGGAAGTGATTGGCAGGACTGAGATGAATGTGAGGGGAGAAGTGGGGGATCGTTCATTCATAGATACCAGGCAGAAACAAGCAGCGGCGCAATGATTGACGCTGAGCTTTTTTTCTTTCTTTTTTTTTTAATGTCCTATGCGACAGAAAAGCTTGATCCACACATGTAGGTTTGGTGGCAGTTTTTGATGCAGTTACGTATTTGTGCCAAAGCCAAGAGTGGATCCAAAAAGAAAGAAAAGTATAATGAAAGAAAAGTATCAATGAAAGAAAGAAAAGTATAAGGGCTCGTCCACACGCTGTGGAATTGCCGCATTTTTTCCGGACGGAATTTTGGACGGAAAAAACGCAGCAGAATACAGTAGCAGAATAGTGGATGAGATTTAACAAACCTCATCCACACGCTGCGTAAAAATTCTGAATAGAAATTGACCTGCGGTGCATTTTTTTCAGACCGCAGCATGTCAATTCCTCCTGCGGAAAGTGTCCAGAATTGCTGCGTTTTCCAGAGGAGATGTCTCCATCTACCTCCAAAACGCAGAAAAATACGCACCATTTTCTGACACAAAAAACGCAGGGAATGGTGTGTTTTTGCCGCAGAGAAATTTTCTGCAGCAATTCCGTTGTGTGTGGACATACTCTAAACGAAAGAATTTGGATTCACTTCTGACTTTGGCGCAAAAACTGCATCAAAAACTGCCTCGAAAGCCGCATGTGAGATTCCAGTCTAAGGCCGGCTTCCCATGTAGAGTAAACGCTGCAGAAATTCCGCAATGGGATTCTGTACGGAAATTTCACACCATTTACAGTAGCAGCAAAGTGGATGAGATTTTGAGAATCTCATGCCCACCCTGCGGAAAAAAACGGTGAAAATGTTCTTAAATTGGAACTCATCTTATATATATTTTCGAAAATTAGTTTGAAGCCCGATTTTTCATTGGTTTAAAATCAGGGAATAGGCTCCGCCCCCTATTGATGACGTGGCAGCCCATAATTGGCTGCAACGTACATCATTCCTTGCTGAATTCCCTAACAGCAGCACTGCGATGTTGGCCACAGCGGGTTTACACAGGACAGTTATCCTGTCTCGTATAATTGAGGGACTAAAATGCATGGAGAAGCAATGAGTAAGTAAAAGAAGTCCATACGTACCGTTGTCTTGGTGACGCATCCCTCTTGACATCCAGTCCGACCTCCCTGGATGATGCGGCAGTCCATGTGACCGCTGCAGCCTGTGACTGGCTGCAGCGGTCACATGGGGTGAAACGTCATCACGTGAGCCCGGACTGGTGGAAGAAGCAGGTAAGTTAACTTTTAATACTCTCTAATTATTATGCGGGTCGTGCTCCCATAGAATGTATGGGAGCAAGGTCCGTAAAAAGCAAAACAGGACATGTCCTATCTTTTGCGGAGCCTTTCTACGGCACGGACACCTTCCTGTAAATATACGGGAAGGTGTCCATGGGCAATAGAAGTGAATGGGTCCGTAATTCCGGATGAATTCTACGGTCGTTTGCATGGGGCCTTACAACACATAATTGGGTATTTAAATAGTGAGCTTTTACTTTATCTATACCGTAAGTCAACCTCCCGAGCAACGCCGGGTATAAAAGCTAGTAAAAAATAAATAAAATGATACTTACCCAGGACTCCCTGCTTCTTCGTCCAGTCCGGCCTCCTGGGTTAACGTTTCATCCCATGTGACCGGTGCAGAGGCCGGAAGGAGGGACGCGTCACATGACAACGGCCTAGGTAAGCATGGGCATTTTTTCCTTTTTTATACGCTTACCGCAGTGGAAACTCCGGCCGAAAAAAACGCACCACTATGTGGTGCGGTTATTCAGACAGAATGTGCTGCAGAGTTCTAGGTCAGATATGCTGCGTAGTTTTTACTCAGCGTATCCGAACTGTGGGAACCAGCCTAAGGCCAGGATCAGCGCAGTTATGGTGCTGTTTTTGGCTCCGTTTTTTTAGACAAAGCCAGAAGATCAAAAAGGAAGGAAAGATATAATGAAAAGACTGATGCATCTTCTATCTTTTGCATCCACTCCTGTGTTTGGCTAAAAAAAACGTCACATAACTGCGTTTGATCCTATCCTTAGACCTAGTTTACACTGAGTATTTTTCAACCTGAAAAAATCTGTCGTTTGAGGCAGATTTTGACCTGCCCGCACTTTCTTGCCGCGATTTTCGCCCACGGCCATTGAGCACCACGGGCAAAAAAACGCTGCTTCTCCCATTGATTTCAATGGTTGGTCAGAGGCGGAACCGCGGCAAGAAAGGGCATGCCGCTTTTTTTCCCCGCGAGCGGCTAAATGCCGCTAAGGAAAAAAGCAAACCCTTTGAAGTCAATGGAAGGCGATTTCAGACATTTTGTTGGCACTGATTTCGATGCGGTTTCCCCGTCAAAATCAGTGCCAAAAAAACAGTGTGAACTGGGTCTCAGACTGAAATCACACATGCAGTTTTCAGGACAGTTTTTGATGCATTTTTTGGATAGAAGTAGAAGATGATAATTGTTTAAATCACCAAAAATGTACTTATGATAATTGCGATCTTGCATGTAATGTGAGATATTGCGAGAGTGTTGAACCGCGAATCACCACAGTTTTGCAATGCACTTTTGGGCTGTGTGGTTATTATAGATGAAGCACATTGAAACCATGTGTTTTATCTGTTAGGGTATGTTCACACGGCCGTTTTTCAAGCCGTAAACGGACGAAAAATCTGAAGAAGTACGCCTCCAAACATCTGCCCATTGATTTCAATAGGAAAACGGCATTCTGTTGAGACGGAGCGTTTTTCGTTGCGTTTTTTTATGCGTAAAAAAACGGCCGCGAAAAAGAAGTGCAGGACACTTCTTGGGACGTTTTTGAAGCCGTTTTCCATAGACTTTATTGAAAAAAGCTCCAAAAAGAGTGTTAAAAAATGCAGTAAAAAACGCTGCGAAAATCGCGAGTGGCACAAAAGTCTGAAAATCAGGAGCGTTTTTGACTCTGCGTGTGAACATACCCTCAAGCTGCACCTCACAGACTTCCTGCTCTCCCCCCTGCATGCACATAATACTGAGAGCTCTCTACTCCACTTTAGCTGTCTCTTCCTGCATTTGAACTAGAAAGAAGGGGTATTATCTGAGAGAGCACAGAGGTCTCAGTAAAAGGGTATGTTCACACGCAGAGTCAAAAACGTCTGAAAATACGGAGCTGTTTTCAAGGGAAAGCAGCTCCTGATTTTGAGACGTTTTTAAACCACTCTCGATTTTCGCTGCGTTTTTCACGGACATTTTTGGAGCACTTTTTCAATAGAGTCAATGAAAAACTGCTCCAAAAACGTCCCAGGAAGTGCCCTGCACTTCTTTTTCGCGGCCGTTTTTTTACGCGCCCATTTTTAAAAATGGCCACGTGAAAAAACGGCCCGTCGGAACAGAACGCAATTTTTCCCATTGCAATGAATGGGCAGATGTTTGGAGGTGTTCTGCTTCCGATTTCTCTGCCATTTTTCGGCCGTTTACACCCCGAAAAACGGCTGAAAATTGTCCGTGTGAACATACCCTGATAGTTTTTACCATATGTTTTTCGCAGCAATTAAAAAGCACCTAAAGATTGCTACATAATGCAATAAAAACGCACTAAAAACACAATTAAAACACCCTGTGTAATCCCCGGCCTTAGTGTGTGTTTTGCACGCGCAAAAAACGCGGCATTTTGCGCGCGCAAAAGGTACTTGACAGCTCCGTGTGCCCTGTTCATATGGATGCGCGGCTGCGTGCTTTTCGCGCAGCCGCCATCTTTATGACACTCCGTTTGGATGTTTGTAAACAGAAAAGCACGTGGTGCTTTTCTGTTTACATTCATTCTGTTACTGTTATTGCGCGAATAACGCTTGTCCCACGGAAGTGCTTCCGTGGGGCATGCGTGATTTTCACGCACCCATTGACTTCAATGGGTGCGTAATGCGCTAAAAACGCCTAAATATAGAACATGTCGTGAGTTTTTTTCAGCGGACTCACGCTGAGCAAAACTCACGGACTGTCTGCACTGCCCCATAGACTTGTATAGGTCCGTGCGAGCCGCGTGAATCCGGCCTTAGACTGGGCTGTAATTGTTATAATTGCTTGGAAATTAATGAATCATAACGATTATTGCAAAGTGTAAACCTAGTTCAACATATAAATGGTTAATAGTTCTATCAAATATGTGAATAAAATCATAATAGAAATAATAATAATAATAATAATCAGTATATAGTTGTAATGGAGGAAACATCCATCTTATCGTAACAATTTCATTAGTCTGCTAATGTTAATTGTTTTTTATTAAAAATAATTGTAATCCGGGCCTGAGCCCCAAAGGTTTATCATTTACTTATAAAACTTTTTATTGCTTGGCAAGCGTTAAGATTTAACTACATATTGTTATGTTTCTTCTTTGTTTTGGAGCCATGAGTTGTGTGGCAAATGATAATTCTGTATTAACCCACCAGAACTAAGGACATACTTTGGTGTGTGAGCGACAATTATAAAGTCACGTTCCTATGCAGTGGAGATAACTTGAATTGTGATTAAAATCCATATATTCAAATGTGTACTGAAAATTTACAACAAATAAGCTATATGTGAACGAGACCTAATACTAGCACTCCATGGTATCACTAGGAACCAGGGCCCTAAAGGGAATGTATAAGCAGGCTTGTGCTGTCCTCAGGGCCGCCATCAGGAATTTCAGGGCCCCCTACAGCTAAATTTTCTGGGCCCCCCTACCGTGGCACCGCCTGTTAACGGTACTCCGTCCAGCACTATATTATGGTACCCAGGGCCGCCATCAGGGGGGGTATTATGGGTACTGATGTGAGAGGCCCGGCCAAACCTAATTGAAAGGGGGGCCCGGCAACTGCCGAGACTTGCCTTTGGTAGAAAAAAAACAGGCCCCTGCAATGGGGCTTGTTTTTTTCACCAAAAGAATGTCGTGAGCTGCGGGCCCCCCTTTCAATTAGGTTTGGCCGGGCCTCTCACATCAGTACCCATAATACCCCCCCTGATGGCGGCCCTGGGTAGCATGGGGGTCGTCAAACACTGCCGCCCGTGCGACCGATCGCGCACACCCGCAAACTCCCGCGCATGCGCACCCGCCTGGAACTGCGCATCGAATTTTGAGGCAGATTTTGACCTGCCCACACTATCTTGCCGCGTTTTTTGCCCGCGGCGATTGATGACAGCAGACAAAAAACGCAGCGAAAAATGCATTTTCTGCCTCCCATTGATTTCGATGGGAGGTCAGAGGCAGAACCGCGGCAAGAAAGGACGTGCTGATTTTTCTTTTTTCCGCGACTGGCTCCCATTGATTTCAGATTAAATCAATGGGAGGCGGTTTTGGAAGTTTTTTTGGTGCTGATTCTGACGCACTGTCCGAGTCAATATCAAGGCCCAAAAACTCTGTGAACTGGGCCTTATTGTTAGGGCTTATTCAGACGAACGTGTAATACATCCGTGCAACGTGCCTGATTTTCACGCGCCTCGCACGGACCTATATTACTCTATGGGGCCGTTCAGACTGTCAGTGATTTTCACGCAGCGTGTGTTCGTGTGCCCGCTGCGTAAAACTCACGACATGTCCTATATTTGTGCATTGTTCGCGCATCACGCACCCATTGACGTCAATGGGTGCGTGAAAATCACGCCCAGCACTTCCGCAGCAGTATAAACTATGAATGAAAACAGAAAAGCACCACGTGCTACAAACATACAAACAGAGTGTCATAATGATGGCGGCTGCGCGAAAATCACCTAGCCACGCATCATACGCTGCTGACACACGGAGCTGTTATGGACCTTTTGCATGCGCACGCAAAAAGCACACGCTCGTGTAAATCCGGCCTCAGGGTAGGAACACACTAGGCATGAACGCTGCGGATTTTATGCAACACATTTTATTGTGGATAATCCGCAGCGTATTACAGTCGCAGCCGAGTGGATGAGATTAGAACAAATGTCATTCACACGCTGCAAAAATAATGGACCTGCAGTGTGGCTTTTGGCTTTTTAAGCCGCAACATGTCAATGTATTCTGTGGAATCGCCGCTCCTCTGTTGCGGAAATGCTGCGGTTCTGCCGCAAAAATCACACATGAGAAAAAAAAAAAGGCACTTTTTTAATTTTATAAAAAAGTTTAGACTTGCCCCGGCCGTAGTCCTGGTGACGCGATCCTCTATTCCGGGCTGCGCTAATAATAGAGGATCGCGTCACTTGGACTACGGCCGGGGCAAGTCTAAACTTTTTTATAAATGTAAAAAAGTACCTTTTTTTTCTCATTTGTGATTTTTGCGGCAGAACCGCAGCCTTTCCGCAACAGAGGAGCAGCGATCCCACAGAATACATTGACATGCTGCGGCTTAAAAAGCCAAAAGCCACACTGCAGGTCCATTTTTTTTGCAGCGTGTGAATGACATTTGTTCAAATCTCATCCACTCTGCTGCGACTGTAATACGCTGCGGATTCTCTACAATAAAATGTGTTGCATAAAATCCGCAGCGTTCATGCCTAGTGTGTTCCTACCCTAAGGCTGGATTTACACAAGCGTGTGCTTTTTGCGTGCGCAAAAACGTGGCGTTCTGCGCATGCAAAAGGTCCATAACAGCTCCGTGTGTCAGCAGCGTATGATGCGTGGCTGCGTGATTTTCGCGCAGCCGCCATTATGACACTCTGTTTGTAGCACGTGGTGCTTTTCTGTTTTCATTCATAGTTTATACTGCTGCGGAAGTGCTGGGCGGGATTTTCACGCACCCATTGACTTCAATGGGTGCGTGATGCGCGAACAATGCACAAATATAGGACATGTCGTGAGTTTTACGCAGCGGACACACGGACTCACGCTGCGTGAAAATCACTGACAGTCTGCACGGCCCCATAGAGTAACATAGGTCCGTGCGAGGCGCGTGAAAATCACACACGTTGCACAGACGTATTACACGTTCGTCTGAATAAGCCCTAACAATAAGGCCCAGTTCACAGAGTTTTTGGGCCTTGATATTGACTCCGCCACTGCGTCAGAATCAGCACCAAAAAACTTCCAAAACCGCCTCCCATTGATTTAATCTGAAATCAATGAGAGTAAGTCGCAGAAAAAAGAAAAAGCAGCACGTCCTTTCTTGCCGCGGTTCCGCCTCTGACCTCCCATCGAAATAAATGGGAGGCAGAAAATGCATTTTTCCCTGCGTTTTTTGTCTGCTGTCCTCAATCGCAGCGGGCAAAAAACGCAGCAAAAAACGCAGCAAGATAGTGTGGGCAGGGCAAAATCTGCCTCAAAATTCTTTAAGGAATATTGAGGCAGATTTTTTCGGCCTGCAAAATACTCTGTGTGAACAGGGCCATACTTAAACAGCACTTTGACACACTTTACTCACCATGTCAGAAGAGCTGCTCCCACTCCAGTCCTCTTCAGGCGCTGTCTTCGGTCCAGATGTCGTCCTTCACCTCCAGGCTCCAGAAAATGGCGGGGATCGTAGAACTGCCGCCGCGCAAGAACTAGACTCCTCCCCCTCTCCTTACGCAGCTACGCTCTGGAGAAGGAGGAGGAGGCGGAGTCGGACGAGGAGGCGGACGAGGAGGAGGTCGAGGAGTCGGAGGCGGAGTCGGAGGCGGAGTCGGACGAGGAGGCGGAGGTGGACAAGGAGGACGAGGAGCACAAGGAGGACGAGGAGGAGGCGGAGTCGGAGGCGGGCCAGCAGGTAAGTAACCGTGCGCCGCTGTCCCTGTGTGGCTGTCCTTCCCCGTCGATGTACTTGTGTTGCTCCCTCTCGGCGGCGCGCCTGGTCGTTCGCACGTGGGCGCGCGCTTGCGATCGTGCGCGCTTGCGGTCGTGCGCGCTCGTACGCGCGCAAGCGGTGGTGTTGCGCGGCGGCGGTGATGAGAGGGGGGCCCGCAGCTCGGGGGCCCGCAGCAGCTCACGACATTGTTTTGGTGAAAAGAACAGGCCCCATTGCAGGGGCTTGTTTTTTTCTACCAAAAGCAAGTCGCGGCAGTTGCCGGGCCCCCCTTTCAATTAAGTTTGGCCGGGCCCCCTACAGTACTACCCCTAATACCCCCCTGATGGCGGCCCTGGCTGTCCTAACAGCACAACTTAGGCCCAGGTCACATAACGTTGTGGTCTGTGTCAGAGGTACACTACCGTTCAAAAGTTTAGGGTCACTTAGAAATTTCCTTATTTTTGAAAGAAAAGCACAGTTTTTTTCAATGAAGATAACATTAAATTAATCAGAAATACACTCTATACATTGTTAATGTGCTAAATGACTATTCTAGCTGCAAACGTCTGGTTTTTAATGCAATATCTACATAGGTGTATAGAGGCCCATTTCCAGCAACCATCACTCCAGTGTTCTAATGGTACATTGTGTTTGCTAACTGTGTTAGAAGGCTAATGGATGATTAGAAAACACTTGAAAACCCTTGTGCAATTATGTTAGAACCGCTGTAAACAGTTTTGCTGTTTAGAGGAGCTATAAAACTGACCTTCCTTTGAGCTAGTTGAGAATCTGGAGCATTACATTTGTGGGTTTGATTAAACTCTCAAAATGGCTAGAAAAAGAGAGCTTTCATGTGAAACTCGACAGTCTATTCTTGTTCTTAGAAATGAAGGCTATTCCATGCGAGAAATTGCCAAGAAACTGAAGATTTCCTACAACGGTGTGTACTACTCTCTTCAGAGGACAGCACAAACAGGCTCTAACCAGAGTAGAAAGAGAAGTGGGAGGCCCCGCTGCACAACTGAGCAACAAGACAAGTACATTAGAGTCTCTAGTTTGAGAAATAGACGCCTCACAGGTCCTCAACTGGCAGCTTCATTAAATAGTACCCGCAAAATGCCAGTGTCAACATCTACAGTGAAGAGGCGACTCTGGGATGCTGGCCTTCAGGGCAGAGTGGCAAAGAAAAAGCCATATCTGAGACTGGCTAATAAAAGGAAAAGATTAATATGGGCAAAAGCACACTGGACAGAGGAAGATTGGAAAAAAGTGTTACGGACAGACGAATCGAAGTTTGAGGTGTTTGGATCACACAGAAGAACATTTGTGAGACACAGAACAACTGAAAAGATGCTGGAAGAGTGCCTGACGCCATCTGTCAAGCATGGTGGAGGTAATGTGATGGTCTGGGGTTGCTTTGGTGCTGGTAAAGTGGGAGATTTGTACAAGGTAAAAGGGATTTTGAATAAGGAAGGCTATCACTCCATTTTGCAACGCCATGCCATATCTTGTGGACAGCGCTTGATTGGAGCCAATTTCATCCAAAAGGACAATGACCCAAAGCACACCTCCAAATTATGCAAGAACTATTTAGGGAAGAAGCAGGCAGCTGGTATTCTATCTGTAATGGAGTGGCCAGCGCAGTCACCAGATCTCAACCCCATAGTGCTGTTGTGGGAGCAGCTTGACCGTATGGTACGCAAGAAGCGCAGATCAAGCCAATCCAACTTGTGAGAGGGCCTTCTGGAAGCATGGGGTGAAATTTCTCCCGATTACTTCAGCAAATTAACAGCTAGAATACCAAAGGTCTGCAATGCTGTAATTGCTGCAAATGGAGCATTCTTTGACAAAAGCAAAGTTTGAATTAGAAAATTATTATTTCAAATAAAAATCATTATTTCTAACCTTGTCAATGTCTTGACTATATTTTCTAGTCATTTTGCAACTCAATTGATAAATATAAGTGTGAGTTTTCATGGAAAACACAAAATTGTCTGGTGACCCCAAACTTTTGAACGGTAGTGTATACACTTAGGTCCAGAATTATTTGGACAGTGACCCAAGTTTTGGCACTTTAGCTGTTTACCAAAACATTGAATATACAGATATATAATCAATATGGGCTTAAAGTGCAGACTCCCAGCTTTAATTTGAGGGTATTCACATCCTAATTCGAGGAAGGTTTTAGGAATTACAGCTCTTTAATATGTAAATTATCCAAAGGTAATTGGACAATTATCTCAAAAGCTATTTAATGGGCTGCATGGGCTATTCCCTCATTAATCCATCATCAATTAAGCAGTTAAATGTCTGGAGTTGACTCCAGATGTGGAATTTGCATTTGGAAGCTGTTGCTGTGAACCCACAACATGAAGTCAAAGGAGCTCTCAATGCAAATGAAACAGACCATTGTTAGGCTGAAAAAAATGAAGAAATCCATCAGAGAGATAGCACAAGTGTTAGGAGTGGCCAAATCAACAGTTTGGTAAATTCTTGGGGAAAAAAGAGCGCACTGGTGATCTCGTGAACTCCAAAAGGCCTGGATGTCCACGGAAGACAACAGTGGTGGTTGATCGCAGAATCCTTTCCATGGTGAAGAAAACCCCCTTCACAACATCTACCCAAGTGAAGAACACTCTCCTGGAAGTAGGTGTATCAGTATTTAAGTCTACCATAAAGAGAAGACTTCATGAGACAAAGTACAGAGGGTTCACCACAAGGTGCAAACCATTAATCAGCCTCAAAAATAGTAAGGACGGATTAGACTTTGCAACACAACATCTAAAGAAGCCAGCCCAGTTCTGGAACAGCATTTTTTGAACAGCATTCTTTGTATAGATGAAACTAAGATCAACCTTTACCAGAATGATGGGAGGAAGAAAGTATGGAGAAGGCTTGGAACTGCTCATGATCCAAAGCCCACCACATCCCCTGTAAAACATGGTGGAGGCAGTGTGATGGCATGGGCATGCATGGCTGCCAAAGGCATTGGATCACTAGTGTTTACTGATGATGTGACTGAAGACAGAAGCAGCCAGATAAATTCTGAAGTGTTCAGGGATATACTTTCTGCTCAGATTCAACCAAATGCAGCAAGATTGGACGTCGCTTCACAGTACAGATGGACAATGACCCAAAACTGTGAAAGCAACCCAGGAGTTTTTAAGGCAAAGAAGTGGAATATTCTGCAATGGCCAAGTCAATCACCAGATCTCAACCCGATCGAGCTGCATTTCACTTGCTTAAGGCCGGATTTACACGAGCGTGTGCATTTTGCGCGCGCAAAAAAAATGCGGCGTTTTGCGCGCGCAAAAGGTACTTAACAGCTCCGTGTGTCACCCTCATATGATGCGTGGCTGCGTGAGTTTCACGCAGCCGCCATCATTATGACACTCTGTTTGTATGTTTGTAAACAGAAAACCACGTGGTGCTTTTCTGTTTTCATTCATAATTTTTACTGCTGTTGCGTGAATCACGTGTGTCACACGGAAGTGCTTCCGTGTGCTGTGAGTGATTTTCCCCCACCCATTGACTTCAATAGGTGCATGATGCGCGAACAACGCACAAATATAGGACATGTCGTGAGTTTTACGCAGCAGGCACACGCTGCATGAAACTCACGGACAGTCTGCACGGCCCCATAGACTAACATAGGTCCGTGCGAGGCGCGTGAAAATCACGCGCGTTGCACTGACCTATTATACGTTCGTCTGAATAAGCCCTAAGACTAAACTTAAAGAGGCTCTGTCACCAGATTTTGCAACCCCTATCTGCTATTGCAGCAGATAGGCGCTGCAATGTAGATTACAGTAACGTTTTTATTTTTAAAAAACGAGCATTTTTGGCCAAGTTATGACCATTTTCGTATTTATGCAAATGAGGCTTGCAAAAGTACAACTGGGCGTGTTGAAAAGTAAAAGTACAACTGGGCGTGTATTATGTGCGTACATCGGGGCGTGTTTACTACTTTTACTAGCTGGGCGTTGTGTATAGAAGTATCATCCACTTCTCTTCAGAACGCCCAGCTTCTGGCAGTGCAGATCTGTGACGTCACTCACAGGTCCTGCATCGTGTCGGCACCAGAGGCTACAGATGATTCTGCAGCAGCATCGGCGTATGCAGGTAAGTCGATGTAGCTACTTACCTGCAAACGCTGATGCTGCTGCAGAATCAACTGTAGCCTCTGGTGCCGACACGATGCAGGACCTGTGAGTGACGTCACAGATCTGCACTGCCAGAAGCTGGGCGTTCTGAAGAGAAGTGGATGATACTTCTCTTCAGAAAGCCCAGCTAGTAAAAGTAGTAAACACGCCCCGATGTACGCACATAATACACGCCCAGTTGTACTTTTACTTTTCAACACGCCCAGTTGTACTTTTGCAAGCCTCATTTGCATAAATACGAAAATGGTCATAACTTGGCCAAAAATGCTCGTTTTTTAAAAATAAAAACGTTACTGTAATCTACATTGCAGCACCGATCTGCTGCAATAGCAGATAGGGGTTGCACAATCTGGTGACAGAGCCTCTTTAAGTCAGAAAGACCCACAAACAAGCAACAACTGAAGACATCTGCAGTAAACGCCTGGCAAAGCATCACAAAGGAGGATGTTTGGTGATGTCCATACTTCAAGCAGTCATTGCCTGCAAAGGATTCTCTACAAAGTATTAAAAAAAAAATTGTATTTGTGGTAATGTTCATTTGTCCAATTACTTTTGAGCCCCTGAAATGAGGAGGATGTGCAGATGTCTCAGTTGTTTCATTTCAAATCCAATGTGGTAGCATGCAGAGCTCAAAGCATGAAGATTGTGTCACTGTCCAAATAATTTTGGACCTAACGGTATGTCCGGAAGACTCCTGACCTATGCCTCCAAAAGAAGGCTGAAATATATTGCACTGTATAGGCGTACAGTGGGATACGTTGTCCATACAGCCCCCTCCCCCAAACAACCGAGGGGCTAAACTGAAATTTTGACACATTCCAAGCAGCGGGTGGTGGTCGTCAGAGGAGCCATCCTAAGGGCAATCAACAAGGAAGATTATACGCAGACGTCAAGTAACTCTTGGGGAAGTGTTGCCAGCAGACGAGGAGGAGCAAGCTGGTATTTGTGTGCTGGATGACTTCCTAGGCCAGGAGATTGGGGAGAGGAACAGCCCCAGATACTGGAGCTACCTGGGGAAGCTCCAGTGATGTAACAGTCCATATATGGACAGCTACATCTCTGGAGCTGGCCTGGGGGTCTCCAACTGCTTTATCCTTGTCAGATATAGAAAGTTACGTCACTGGAGAGTCTCCGGGCGGGGATGAAAAAGTCAGATTTCCCCGAAAGTTTTCAGTCACAAAACGTTGACTCTGCCAGGCCCCAGTAAAATCTGCAGGGAGAGCAAATCTGAAAGACTGCGGGTGTCCTTCTCCACCTCTTCCTGGTTCCTGTAGCCCCTTCTGCAAGCTGCGACACAGGCAACTCTTTTGCTGGTGGCACACACATGCTTATTTAATAATAATAATAATAATCTTTATTTATATAGCGCCAACATATTACGCATCACTTTACAATTTAGAGGGAACATGAAACAAACAATATCAGACATTACGTAGTGACAAAGTTCATTTACAATTCAAACCTGGGGAGTGAGGACCCTGCTCGCAAGAGCTTACAATCTATGAGGACATAAGGGAGACACAAAGTGTAATAGTGTTTGTTCTGTACAATGGTCCGGCCATTTTTATACACATGCGGTGATAACATAAAGCTGCATGAGCCGGTCACCAGCCAGTATCCGTGTATGACGGACATGAAGAGAAGGAGTGTGAGGGAATCTTATTCTGATGACTAATCTAAATGGAGGGCCATGGAAAGGAGTCAGATTAGGGAATGTTATAGGCCTGTCTAAATAGATGTGTTTTCAGGGCACGTTTAAAACTGAGGATATTGGGAATTAATCTCATTGTCTGGGGTAGCACATTCCAGAGGACGGGTGCAGCACGAGAGAAATCCTGGAGACGGTAGTGGGAGGTTCGGATTATGGAGGATTTTAATCTAAGGTCGTTGGCAGAACGTAGAGCCCGAGTAGGGTGGTAGACAGAGATGAGGGAGGAGATGTAAGGAGGTGCAGCACTGTGGAGAGCTTTGTGGGTGAGAGTAATAAGTTTGAATTTTATTCGGAAGGGGATGGGCAACCAGTGCAGTGACTGGCACAGATTAGAGGCGTTGGTGTAGCGGTTGGTCATAAAGATGAGCCTGGCTGCTGCATTGAGGATAGATTGGAGAGGGGAGAGTTTAGTGAGGGGAAGACCGACTAGTAATGAGTTACAGTAGTCAAGACGAGAGTGAATCAGAGCAACAATGAGAGTTTTGGCAGTTTCCTCCGTAAGAAAAGAGAGGATTCTGGAGATGTTTTTGAGGTGAAAATGACAGGAGCGTGAAAGTGATTGTATGTGAGGAGTAAAGGAAAGATCTGAGTCAAAAATAACCCCGAGACAGCGGGCGTGCTGCTTAGGAGTTATGATAGTGCCACACACAGAGATGGAGACATCAGGTTTAGGGAGGTTAGTAGATGGTGGGAACACAAGGAGCTCAGTTTTAGAAAGATTCAGTTTCAGATAGAGAGAGGACATGATGTTAGAGACAGCGGACAGACAATCACTGGTGTTCTGTATTAGAGCAGGGGTGATGTCACGGGAAGAGGTATATAATTGGGTGTCATCAGCGTAGAGATGGTACTGGAAGCCAAATCTGCTGATGGTTTGTCCAATAGGAGCTGTGTAGAGAGAAAAGAGGAGCGGACCTAGGACTGATCCCTGAGGAACCCCGATATCAAGGGGAAGAGGAGAAGAAGTGGAACCAGCAAATGACACACTGAATGAGCGGTCAGAGAGATAGGAGGAAAACCAAGAGAGAGCCGCGTCCTGGAGGCCAATAGAGTGGAGCATGTTAAGTAGAAGTTTGTGGTCTACAGTGTCAAAGGCTGCAGAGAGATCCAAAATAATCAGGAGAGAGGATTTACCGTCCGATTTAGCCGCCAAGAGATCATTTGAGACTTTAGTAAGGGCAGTTTCTGTGGAGTGTAGAGTGCGGAAACCAGATTGTAAGGGGTCAAGAATGGAGTTAGCAGAGAGATAGCGGATAAGGCGGGCGGGAACACATTTAGGGATGTAACATGTTTGTGCTTCTGTGACCCCTTGAGGAATTGTTGGTGCATGAGAGGCTAGGACCTGGCTGGACCAGGGGCACTGATTATTTGCGCTATTTGTTTTTTAACTGGATACTGTTGTATGGAAAAGCGTAGTCTATTACGCTATTACATAGTATTCTTTTGCGTTATGCCACCAGACGGACGCCGAAAGGACACTCTTTTGGCTTCTGTGGGCTAATGAATCCCTATGGACATGTTTAGCATGTATGTCGGGAAGCTTGAGCACTGGCTCATGCCAGTTTTATGTGCCAGGCTTGTAGAGAAGTGCCCCTCCAGCTTCTCCCTGTCTGGCTTACTATGATTGACAGGTCTTTCCCTTTACACAAATAAGGCAGCATGATCTTGCTGATGAGTTCCCTTTAAACAGTCAGCAATAAAGTTGTTTCACTCACTACACTGCAAGGGTTTAACTGGGAAAATGATCTAGACCTCTGAGCCTTTATTTTGCAAACCTGCTCTTTATTTTTCATGGGCAAACTCCACAAAGGTCTCAGGAAACCACCTAAAAATGTTTGGAGGAAAGCAGCCATGTTTTTCTAATCTAATACAACGCTTTGCATAGCACCGACAGGTTCCTAAGGCCTTATTCACACGAACGTGGGGAAATTCGGAAATTAAAAAGGGCAGTTTTTCACGTCCGAGTTTCACCCGTGTGGGCTCCTTTTTACGGATGCCCATAGACTTGAGTCACACAGACTTATTCAACGTTCATGTGAATAAGCCCTAAGTAATGTACACAGCTTGTAATCAAGTACATCACTCACTGTTCCCAGTTGGGTTCACAATTAAATTTTAGGGCCAAGAAGGCAGTGAACTGATGTGTTTGCTTTTGAATTTCTAAATAAAACTGGAGTATGTACTGGAAACACATACAAGCATGGGGAGAACATAAAATATATGCAAGCTATAAAATGATCATTCTCGGCAGCACATCTCCCCGTGTGAACAGAGGACGGGCTGCTGACAATATGCAAACCGTATAGGGACCGAACAATTATATTAACGACTGATCGTCTCCACTTTCCATCGGCCCCTGTAAAAGGGCCTTTAAACGAGCGCCAATCGACTTGTTATATCGATGATCGGCACTCTTTATGGAAGAAATCTGCCTGCGAAAACCATCTTTTTGTGTGCAAACTTTAATGAATAATAGTGGTTTCTGCAAGATGAAAGGTTCAGGCAGAACCTAATAGGTAATGAATTGGAAGTTAATTTGATGGTGAGATAAGGATGTGTAATGACAGAGAATACAGCAAAACAGGAAATTGGAAACTGGGTGATGTGCTATTACCATTATATTAGAAGGGAGTCCGCCTCCCATCTCTTCATCTCTGGTTCATGCCACATTGCCAGGCATTGTGCTGACATATGATAAATTTGTATGAGGCATCTGAAGCAGCAATCTGTCTCCCCAGCAGTGCCTCTGGCAGAAATGAGTTGCATCACTATTAGCCAGTGACCTTCCTCTCAGCCCCCAGGGGAAAGACACTAAATAATGGCCCCCTGCACCCTCCCCCTCTCTGCACTAGAGAAAGATTGGATCTGAGATAGCACTTGTGTCTGCATGTACAAAGGTAAAATACTCAATGTGTTTACAGATGAAATCTAGATTAGAAAATCAAGGCATGCAACTAAACCATTGCTCTTATGATTTCTCTGTATGATGGTTACCGCATTTATCGCAGCTGTGAACAGAATATAAAAAAATGAGAATTGAAGCATAGTATAAAATATCACGTCTGTAGCTCTTTATATAGTGAATCTACATAAATCCTCCTAAAGCCGGTCGTACATGTTTGATATTTGTCAGCAGATCTAGCGAATTATCATAGTAACCACCAACAATCTGATATGTATGGGGACTTCCCAACTGTACCCCGGCATCCCACCAGGGAAAACAAGGACGAAACAGAATAGAATTTTAACCTGCCCTTTGTTTCCCTAAGAGATGAGGGTGGCGGCCTCTCTCCCGCTACTGAAATAATATAATATGCTTGTCTGTCCCATAGTTCTCTTATGTGTATAGCCAGCTGAACGCCAACCAAATCTAACTGACACATTATGTTGCTGAGACATATACTTGTTTTTTTTACCTCTGTCAGCACAGAATATAAATTTTCGAAAATTTGTTTAAAGGACAGGTGTTGCGAAAAAAAATATTTCTATATATGTTTTTGCTTTTAATATGTTATACAAATACATTTTATTTATTTGTGTTTTACTTTTTTCTTTTTTGTAAACACATTTTATTGAGTTTTATAGCATTATTACAAAAAAACAAATATTATATATCAAAATTGATACATGAGAAAAGGAGATGTACAATAACAGCAACATATTGCATATGATATGACAAAGAATACAGTATTCTACAACATTCACAGTATCACAAATGTGCATTGAGGTGCTTGTTGTTACAAATAACATTAGAACAAAGTAACTAAATAATCAAACGTAACCCCCCCCCCACCATAACTCAAGGACCCATCAGTTTTCAATTAATCTCCAATAGAAATCAATATACGAAAATAGGACATCAGATCTAATAATCATATGTAACTACATGTTCAAGCTTCGTGTATCCCCTCTCCTTTCACTAGACCTTCACTGAGGCCCCAAGTTACCTAGTGTCCCCGAAACCGCTCTGGTTAAATACCAGGACGTGTAATGAAACGGTGACATCAATTCCACAATCTCGCTTTGTTGATAGTGCTTACAGATAAAGATCTTCCATTTCTGGAAAAATTTGGAAGCTTTGGCTTCCGGTGTACGCTCTATATTTAACTTATCCATATGTATACCCTTCTTCATCTGGTACATTAGATCTGTAAGTGGCGGTATAAGGGGCGTAAGCCATTGTGCCAATAAGCATCTTTTAGCAATCAGCAAAAATACATGAAGGGCTTGTGGTACACGAGGAAGATCGGGAAAGACATGGAACAGCAGAGATAGTGGGTCCAGGGTAAGTGAGATTTCCCAAGAATCCTTTATAAATTGCACTATCTCGGTCCAATACGGAACAAGTTTAGGACACTTCCATAATCCATGCAAAAGATCGGTTTTGGGAGTGGCACATCTTGGGCAAGCCTCCAATCTATCTGGCGCATTTGGGTGTGGGGGTATATTGAAACCATAAATAGCCCGATGTAGAAACTTAAAATGTGTCTCACGCCATTGCTCATTTACTACCGCTTTTCTCACTTTTAACCACCCTTCCAGAATTTGTTGAGATAATTCAGAGACCGGGAACTCTCTGTTCCATGCTTTAACCCCTTAACGCTCCAGGACATACTATTATGTCATGGTAAGTGCATCGTTCGCGCTCCATGACATAATAGTATGTCATGGAGTAAACACGGCGCCTTCATGAGCTGTGATAGCTGCTGTTTCCGACAGCAGACTATCACTGCTCAATGTGCCGGGACCGATCGCGGAGCTCCCCCGCCGATTAACCCCTCAGAAGCCGCGTTCAATAGCGATCGCGGCTTCTTAGGGGTTAATCCGCCATCGCCGGCCTCCTACACGATAGCGGCCAGCGATGGTGACTATGGCAACCGGACACCAAACAATGGCGTCCGGCTATGCCATAGACGGAAGCCTAGTGGGTCAGGACCCACTATGCTTGCTGTCAGTGAGTAGCTGACAGTTCTAATACACTGCACTACGCATGTAGTGCAGTGTATTAGAATAGCGATCAGAGCCTCCTGCCCTCATGTCCCCTAGTGGGACAAAGTAATAAAGTAAAAATAAAGTTAAAAAAAGTTGTGTAAAAATAAGAAAATAAAAGTTTTAAAAGTATTAAAAGTAAAAATCCCCCTTTTTCCCTTATCAGTCATTTATTATTAATAAAAATATATAAACAAACAAATAAACTATACATAATTGGTATCGCCGCGTCCGTAACGGCCTGAACTACAAAATTATTTTGTTATTTATCCCGCACGGTGAACGACGTAAAAAAAAATTATAATAAACCGTACCACAATAACAATTGTTTGGTCACTTCACCTCCCAAAAAATGGAATAAAAAGAGATCAAAAAGTCGCATGTACCTAAAAATGGTCCTGATCGAAACTACAGTTCGTTACGCAAAAAATAAGTCCTCGCACGGCTTTATTGATTGAAAAATAAAAACGTTATGGCTCTTAGAATAAGGTAACACAAAAAGTAAATGATTGTTTACAAAACGTATTTTATTGTGCAAACGCCATAAGACATAAAAAAAAACTATAAACATCTGGTTTCGCCGTAATCGTATCGCCCCGTAGAATAAAGTGAATATGTCATTTATAGCGCACGGTGAACGCTGTAAAAAAAAATAGAATAAAAAAACAATAGTAGAATTGCTGTTTATTAGTCACCACGCCTCTTAAAAATAGAATAAAAACTGATCAAAAAGCCACATGCACCCCAAGAAAACTACAATGGATTCCTCAAGGGGTCTAGTTTCCAAATTGGGGTCACTTTTGGGGGGTTTCCAATGTTTTTGCACCACAAGACCTCTTCAAACCGGACATGGTGCCTAATAAAAAAGAGGCCTCAAAATCCACTAGGTCCTCCTTTGCTTCGGAGGCCGCTCCTTCAGTCCATTACCACCCGAGGGCCACATGTGGGATATTTCTCAAAACTGCAGAATCTGGGCAATACGTATTAAGTTGCGTTTCTCTGATAAATCGTTTTGTGTTATAAAAAAAATGGTATAAAGAGGATTTTCGGACAAAAAAAAAAAAAGTAAATTTCACCTCTACTTTGCTCTAAATTTCTGTGAAACACCTAAAGGGTTCATAAACTTTCTAAATGCTGTTGTGAATACTTTGAGGGGTCTAGTTTCTAAAATGGGGTGTTTGATAGGGGTTTCTAATATATGGGCCCCTCAAAGCAACTTCAGAACTGAACTGGAACCTAAAAAAATAAATAAAGGAGGCAATACTTCGCTTCTTACATTATACTGATAATGAGCCGTGCCCACCCCGAGATGGCCCCAGTTTTGACCGTTTGTATAAACGGAGACCCCTATTATACCGTTCCAGTGCCCGGTTTTCCCAAGCATACACCCCCGAGAAGTGTATTTCTATTGATGAGTCCCTGGTACATTTTAAAGGGAGGATTCAATTCCGCCAGTACCTGCCGGGTAAGAGGGCAAGATATGGCGTGAAGATGTATAAGCTGTGCGAGAGTGCATCAGGGTATACCTACAGATTTAGGATATATGACTGCATCCTGGACTACAATAGGTACATGGGAGGGATGGACTTGTCAAATCAAGTCCTGAAGCCCTACAGCGCCATGCGGTGTGATATAAGAAGCTGGCCGGGCACATCATACAGATGGCTTTGTACAATACGTACGTGCTACGTCGATGTGCAGGCCAGAGGGGAACTTTCCTGGAATTTCAAGATCTAATCTTTAGGGACCAGGAAGGGGGGGCACCCAGTACTTCTGGAAGCGGGGCCACACGCATCGTACCAGGGCAACACTTTCCAGGAGAAGTTCCCCAAACTGGTGGAAAGGGAAAGAGTCAAAAGAGGTGCAGAGTCTGCTATAAGAGGGGGATAAGGAAGAACACAATATACCAATGTGACCCGAAAAACCAGGGCTCTGTATAAAAGATTGTTTTAAAATGTATCATACATCCCTTGATTTTTAATTTACCCTGATGCACTCCGCACAGCTTACCCCCCTCATCTTTCCCTTCTGAGCCCTGCCGTATGCCCAGGCAGCTGATAACAGCCACATGTAGGGTATTGCCGTACCCAGGAGAACCCACATTACAATTTAAGGGGTGTATATCTCCGGTGGCGCATGCTGGGCACAATATATTGGACACTGAAATGGCATATATATATAAAATTGCAAATCTCACACTGCACCATCTGCTGCGCATTATCTTTTACACAATACCTGTGGGGTCAAAATGCTCACTACACCTCTAGATGAATGTCTTAAGGGGTGTAGTTTTTAAAATGGGGTCACTTCTCGGGGGTTTCAACTGTACTGGTACCTCAGGGGCTTCTGCATACATGACTTAGCACCAGAAAAGCTCCAGTAGGCCAAATGGTGGTCCTTCCCTACTAAGCCCTGCCGTGTGCCCAGGCAGCTGATAACAGCCACATGTAGGGTATTGCCGTACCCAGGAGAACCCACATTACAATTTAAGGGGTGTATATCTCCGGTGGCGCATGCTGGGCACACTATATCGGACATTGACATGCCATATATATATATATAAAATTGCAAATCTCACTCTGCACCATCTGCTGCGCATTATCTTTTACACAGTTCCTGTGGGGTCAAAATGCTCACTACACCTCTAGATGAATGTCTTAAGGGGTGTCGTTTTTAAAATGGGGTCACTTCTCGGGGGTTTCAACTCTACTGGTACCTCAGGGGCTTCTGCATACATGACTTAGCACCAGAAAAGCTCCAGTAGGCCAAATGGTGGTCCTTTCCTTCTGAGCCCTCCCATGGGCTCAAACGGCAGTTTATCACCACAAATGGGGTATTGCCGCACTAAGGACAAATTGGGCAACAAAATGGGGTATGTTGTTCCTTGTGAAAATAAGAAATTTTGATCAAAAATGACATCTTATTGGAAAAAATATCATTTTTTTCATTTCACAGCCCAATTCAAATAGGTGCTGTGAAAAAACTGTGCGGTCAAAATGATAACAAAAACCATAAATGAATTCCTTGAGGGGTGTAGTTTCCAAAATGGGGTCACTTCTGGTGGGTTTCCATTGCTTTGATACCTCTGGGGCTCTGCAAATGCGACATGGCACCCGAAAACCAATCCAGCAAAATCTGGACTCCAACAAACACATAGCGCTCCTTTCCTTCTGAGCCCTCCCATGGGCCCAAACGGCAGTTTATCACCACAAATGGGGTATTGCCGCACTAAGGACAAATTGGGCAACAAAATGGGGTATGTTGTTCCTTGTGAAAATAAGAAATTGTTATCAAAAATGACATCTTATTGGAAAAAATATCATTTTTTTCATTTCACAGCCCAATTCAAATAGGTGCTGTGAAAAAACTGTGCGGTCAAAATGATAACAAAAACCATAAATGAATTCCTTGAGGGGTGTAGTTTCCAAAATGGGGTCACTTCTGGTGTGTTTCTATTGCTTTGATACCTCTGGAGCTCTGCAAATGCGACATGGCACCCGAAAACCAATCCAGCAAAATCTGGACTCCAACAAACACATGGCGCTCCTTTCCTTCTGAGCCCTCCCATGGGCCCAAACGGCAGTTTATCACCACAAATGGGGTATTGCCGCACTAAGGACAAATTGGGCAACAAAATGGGGTATGTTGTTCCTTGTGAAAATAAGAAATTTTGATCAAAAATGACATCTTATTGGAAAAAATATAATTTTTTTCATTTCACAGCCCAATTCAAATAGGTGCTGTGCAAAAACTGTGCGGTCAAAATGATAACAAAAACCATAAATGAATTCCTTGAGGGGTGTAGTTTCCAAAATGGGGTCACTTCTGGTGGGTTTCCATTGCTTTGATACCTCTGGGGCTCTGCAAATGCGACATGGCACCCGAAAACCAATCCAGCAAAATCTGGACTCCAACAAACACATAGCGCTCCTTTCCTTCTGAGCCCTCCCATGGGCCCAAACGGCAGTTTATCACCACAAATGGGGTATTGCCGCACTAAGGACAAATTGGGCAACAAAATGGGGTATGTTTTTCCTTGTGAAAATAAGAAATTTTGATCAAAAATGACATCTTATTGGAAAAAATATCATTTTTTTCATTTCACAGCCCAATTCAAATAGGTGCTGTGAAAAAACTGTGCGGTCAAAATGATAACAAAAACCATAAATTAATTCCTTGAGGGGTGTAATTTCCAAAATGGGGTCACTTCTGGTGGGTTTCCATTGTTTTGATACCTCAACACCTCTTCAAACCTGGCATGCTGTCTAAAATATATTCTAATAAAAAAGAGGCCTCAAAATGCACTAGGTGCTTCTTTGCTTCTAGGGCTTGTGTTTTAGTCCACGAGCACAGTAGGGCCACATGTGGGACATTTCTAAAAACTGCAGAATCTGGACAATACATATTTAGTAGTATTTCTCTGGTAAAACCTTCTCTGTTACAGAAAATCTTTTAATAAAATTGAAATTCAGCAGAAAAAATGAAATTTGCAAATTTCATTTCCACTTTGCTTTAATTCCTGTGAAATGCCTGAAGGGTTAAAAAACTTTCTATATGCTGTTTTGAATACTTTGAGCGGTCTAGTTTTTAAAATGGGGTGTTTTATGGGGGTTTCTAATACATAGGCCCCTCAAATCCACTTCAGAACTCAAGAGGTACCTTCAAAAAAAGGCTTTTGAAATTTTCTTAAGAATATAAGAAATTGCTGTTTATGTTCTAAGCCTTGTAACGTCCAAGAAAAATAAAATAATGTTCAAAAAACGATGCCAATCTAAAGTAGACATATGGTAAATGTGAACTAGTAACTATTTTGGGTGGTATAACCGTCTGTTTTTCAAGCAGATGCATTTAAATTCTGAAAAATGCTATTTTTTGTAAATTTTCTCTAAATTTTGCAATTTTTCACAAATAAAGACTAAATATATCGAACAAATTTTACCACGAACATGAAGCCCAAAGTGTCACGAGAAAACAATCTCAGAATCGCTTGGGTAGGTTTAAGCATTCCGATGTTATTACCACATAAATTGAAATATGTCAGATTTGAAAAATGGGCTCTGAGCCTTAAGGCCCAAACTAGGCTGCGTCCTTAAAGGCAATGTGTTGCCAGAAAAACATGTTTGTTTTTTTTTCATTAAACATTTAGTGTGTAGGTGATTAAACATTGTTCAAATTTTTTTTATTTTTTTCACGAGTCAGGAAATATTATAAATTAATTCTAATTTATAATATTTCCCATTGCTGGTCACTAGATGGAGCTATTCCCAAAATTGCAGCATTGCATGTGGTAAAGCAACCACATTGCTTTATGCTGCAAAATTGGGTAAAAAGCCCTCGCTCTAGTGAGCTCTCAGCATCCCCCCCCCTCCTTTATCCTGGCTAGTGCCGGGATAAACGAGGGGTTTGAACGGTCTAACCTCCTACACTGTGTGTCGCCATTTTTTGAGCTAACACACAGTGTAGTAGGTTTACATACAGTAGTAAACGTACACAAACACGAACATACATATAAATCTCTTACCTGCTCCTGCCGCCGCGGCTCCCTTCGGCCCGTCCGCTCCGTCTGCTGCCGCTGGTCCAAGTGCACAAGTCCGGAAGCCGCGACCGGAAGTAGTAATCTTACTGTCCGGGCGCGACTTCCGGTCCACACGAAAATGGCGCCGTACGGCGCGCATTTCAAATTGGACTGTGTGGGAGCGGCGCATGCGCAGTTCCCACACAGACGGCGTACATTGAAGTGGATGGGACGGGAGCCGTTCGCAGTCCCTATGGGACTGTGGCTGCCGTATTCCATGTCTGTATGTGTCGTTAATCGACACATACAGAAATGGAAAAAAAAATGGCAGCCCCCATAGGGAAGAAAAAGTGTAAAAATAAGAAAAAGTAAAACACAAACACACAAATAAATATAAAAATTTTTAATAAAGCACTAAAATCTTTAAGGGGTTAAACAAAAGTGCTGCCGTAGACCTCCCCTGTTGATCCCGAAATGTTTTATAAAGAAGTGATAAAGAGGTTTTAGATGAAGGAGAATCAATCATAGAATCAATAGGGTTTTCCAAACACGCCAGTGACACATCTCGACTTAGGGAGCGTATAAAAGAGCGTAGCTGACAATAAGCCAAATAATGATACAAAGGGACATTAAAAGTATCTACCAATTCCTGAAAGCTCCTTACACGATTTTCAGAAGGGTGCAGAATGTGCCTAAATGTAGTGATGCCCAAAGCGCGCCAATGTCGAAAATCAGAGTTTTCTCTCCCCTGCGAGAAACCCGGGTGTCCCCATAGATTCATGTGTGGGGATAGGTGCTGAGGGAGCCCAAATGAAGACCTAAGGGACTTCCATGCCATTATAGTATCATGTAATAATATGCGTCGTCTCACATTGTCAGGAAGCATACCAAAAGCAGTATGCAATAATGATGACAACTCCAGCGGGTATACCAATCCTGCCTCTAGGGAATAGTTGGAATAGAAGTTAGATCGCTGCAACCAGTCTATCCCGTGACGAGCAAGGCATGCTAAATTGTACCTACGGAGGTCAGGAAAATTAAGGCCCCCCAAGTCTTTGGGTAGCATAAGCTTCCTCAGCGCTATCCTTGGTCGTTTTTGAGACCAAATAAAGGAAGTAAAGGCAGCATTAAGTTTCAAAATATCAGTGTGTCTAAGGAGAAGGGGTATAGTCTGCATCGGGTACAGCAATCTGGGAAAGCTTATCATCTTAAGTAAATGACATTTTCCCATAAAAGATAATGGCAAGCTGCGCCACCTCGTTAATTCATTAGCCAATTTAGACAACAGGGGAGGGTAGTTGAGAGTATATATGGAGTCTGGGGTACGGCCTATATGGATTCCCAGATATTTTATCGAACTTTTGGCAATGGTCACCGGGATGTTTAGAGTGGACCAGTTAGATGAGGCTCGTGTCCGAGACAAATCTAGGAGTTCACACTTCGCCACATTCACCTTAAACCCGGAGGAGGCCTCGAAAGCCCTCAGTAGGTCAAAAACCCGAGGAAGATCCCTAAGCGGGTCTGATAAAAAGACCAAAACATCGTCCGCAAAATATGACGCCTTAACTACTGTCGTGCCTACCGTTATACCATGAATATCCCCATCAGCCTCCAATGTCCTAATAAAAGGTTCAAGGGCAATGTTAAAAAGAAGAGGGGAAAGCGGACAGCCTTGCCTGGTGCCCTTAAATAGAGGAATAGGGGGTGACAGGAAACCAGGAGTATATACCCGTGCTGACGGTTCTGTGTAAAGTGCGGTCAAGTATGTGCGAAAAGGGCCCACTATGTGCATGGAATCTAAAGTCCTACCCAACCATCCCCAGTCCACCATATCAAAAGCTTTTTCGGCATCCACGGTGAGGATCGCTGGGGATGGATGAGCAGAAGTATTAAGATTTACGTCGTCTAGAACACTCAGAATCCTCCGTATGTTTGACACTGCTGAGCGGCCCTTAACGAAGCCCACCTGGCTAGGAGAAATTAACCTGGGAAGAATGAATGCAAGTCTATCTGCCATTATTTTGGACATCAACTTCAGGTCTAAATTAATTAACGAGATTGGTTGGTACGATGATGCTAGAACAGGATCCTTATCCTGTTTCGGTAAAACCTTTATATATGCGACATTGGAGGCTGTCCGGACAGGTAGCCATTATATAGTTGAGGCAAACATGGAGCCATTTGATCCCTCAGAGCTTTGAAATATTCCCCAGTATACCCATCGGGGCCTGGCGCTTTATTGAGTTTCAAGGAGTTGATAGCAGATTTGAGCTCATCTTGCGTAATTGGGGAATCTAACAAGACTTTCTCTTCCTCGGTAAGAACAGGTAAATTTAGGGAGTCTAAAGAAAGAGGAGTCACGCCAGGTGTGCTCTGGCGACTAGCGTATAAGTTGGCATAAAAATCCCTCAAGATGGAATTGATCTGTTTGGGGTGATTCTGCATCTGACCCAATTGATCCTTCAACCTAGCAATAACAGAGTGTGACCATGGACCTTTTGAGAGCCTAGTCAGGAGACTGCCTGCCTTGTTGCCAAATCGAAACAATTTCGCCTCTAAGGCCGAGCTCTTCAGTTTCTCACCCTTATCTAACCATAGCTCGTAGTCGCTTTTGGCTTTTTTCCAGGATTCTCTATTAACTGGAGAAGGCGAATTCTGGAAAAGAGTGTAAGATGCCCTGAGAGCTGCACTGTAAGTCTCAATTTTTTGCTTAGTAACTTTCTTAAAATTAGTGACATATGCCATAATGTGACCCCGCATGACTGCCTTTGCTGTATCCCAATAAAGCTGAGTGTTATCTGCATGCGCTCCATTTGTCAATTCAAACTCCTGCCACCATCCTTTAAGTTTGATTTGGAAGGATTCCTCCATAGCCAGATTTGACGGAAATCTCCATAAGTAATCAGTGCCATGGGGGAAGCAATCATGTACTTCCAATACTACAGGGGAATGATCCGAGATAAGCATCTGCTCAATTGCACACCCTCGCATACGTTGCAATAAAAGTGGAGATGCTAACATATAGTCAATGCGAGACTAGGATTGATGTGGATGTGAATAATGGGAATACTCCCTACCGTCTGGGTTATGTAATCTCCAGATATCCGTCAAATCGGTGGCTGTAAGGAATTTTTTTAATGTCGTTTCACTTGTGAGCAAGGGGACTCTCCCGCCCTGAGCTGCATTGGTCCTATCTTCATTCGGGGGTAAAACGACATTTAGATCGCCTCCTAAAATTTTATGCGGATGTCGATCTGCTCCAATTGTAGTGCTTAAATTATGAAAAAAGGATGAGCTACGTGTATTTGGGCCATAAACATTGTACAGACTGATTTGTTCTGTAGGAGCCAGTAAGTAGCACATTTACCCAGCGACCTTCCGAGTCCCTGGACACATGTGACACTGTAGAGGAAAACTTTTGGTGTATAAGAACAAGAACTCCAGCTTTCGAATCGACAGCCGGGGATCCAAACACTTGGCCTACCCATAGCCGTTTCATCCTAAAGAAATCTGCCTCTGTCAAATGCGTTTCTTGTAAGAGCGCTATGTCTGCACGCAAACGCTTCAGGTGACACAGTACCATCATGCGTTTATGTGGAGACCTTAGTCCTTTGACGTTCCAGGATATAATTCTCATATAAGAGCAATTAAACATACGGTACTGATATAGGTGCCCTTGAGCATGGATTCCCACAACATAAACTGCCCGATCAACCTTTTAACTGGAAACAATGGAACAATCCCCGCACTGAGATTATGGATTAATACCTTATCTCCCACCCATTTGTGCAATAAGACTTCGCTTATTTCCGACACGCAGAAATACATTACCAAAAAAGCATTTAGGCTATGTATCATAAAACAATTACATTCAGTAGCCTTCCATTCCCCCCTACCTAAGTAGAATCAGCTGGGGTAGCTGAATAAAGAACAACATGAAACATTTAGTATGTCCATACCACATCTTCCATATCGACAAGGCTCAGAAGAAGTGAAGACCCGCCATCCAGACCATTCTCACTTGATCTGGCAGGTAATAGAAAAGCCGACTCAAATCAGGCAATCATCGGTGAATAAAGAACGGCTCTGTCCGTCTGTGTTAGCCATCGACATCTTATCAGGTATCAGCTGAAACCAGACGACCCACCCGCTGGGGCTTCGGAGAAGATGGAGGAATTGTAGTAATGTCCCGACTGTCTTCTACACTCTGCCTCAGAAATCCAGTGGCTGAGTGAGGAGGTGGCGTAGGGGAATCCTTTGAAGTTAAGGGCTTCAAGCTTGCAAGGGCCTCTTCCGGAGACTGGAACGATTCGAATGATCCATCCGATTGGAAAATTTTTAGAACCGCGGGGTACAGTAAAGCAAATTTCATCTGGCGTTTGTACAGATCTGAGCAAATTTGAGAGAATGCTCGCCTTTTTTTAGTAACCTCCGCCGAGAAGTCTCCAAAGATAAGGATACGATGGCCTTTGTAGTCTAGACCATCTTTTCTGTTCTTGAAGGATTTGAGCACAGACATCTTGTCAGAGTAATCTAGGTACTTTACAATTACTTGCTTTGGGCGATCTCTCATTGTATTCACATCACTGCGGTTGTGCAACTTTGCCGCACGCAGATCAGCACCAATTCTATGTGCTCTTTCCACCCTGCATGGATGGTGGATGCCCAACGCTGCTGGCAGATCTAGCTCACATAGACGTCTCAGCTCTTTAGCTGGCACCGATTCTGGTAAGCCGACGATACGCAGATTATTGCGCCGAGAGCGGTTCTCTAGATCTTCTACCCGCTCCCACAATTTCTTGTTTTCCAACCGGGTAACTCGTACGAGTTGTTGTACCTCCACAAGTCCAGAATCCATATTCTGAATCGCCGTTTCCAGCTTATCTAGACGTTCCTCATGCTGTGTCACAGAGGTATGCAGATGTGACAATGAGGTTTCTATCGTTTTAGATAGGGATTCCTGCAAATCCGGCGTAATTAATTGTGCCACCTGTATCGCCAGTTGCTTGTAATCAATGACACAGGATGTGTCGCCTATGTCCAGTACTTGTGAGGAGCTGAGCTCCGAGTGTTCCGGCAAGACATTAGGCGGGTTAGGCCCGTCCGCCATATTGGGCGGCTGTTCAGCCACGCGGCCTGATTTGCTTTGCGTCTTGGATTTCCCCATTACTGAGACAAATCTGTCCATGCACTCACCGGTCGATCGGGTTCAGCGCCCGGAAGATGGCTGGGTGATCTGTGCTTCCCCAGAAAATGTAGGTACGATCTGACAGGGAGATATGTGGAACGGAGGCAGGAGCGCTCTCAGGTGTGCATCTCTACATGCCGGGGCCGGAACCGGAAGTCCTCTTTTTTCTTTTTTCTTTCTTTTACTTCTCTATGGGGGCTGAATTTTTTTTTTTCATCTCTGTATGTGTCGATTAACGACACATACAGAGATGAAATACGGCACATACATCCCCATAGTGAATGCGAACGGGAGCCGTTCCATTCACTATAGCGTAGGCCGTCTGTGTGGGAAAGGCGCACACAGTCCAAAAGGCCCACACAGTCCAAAAGGAAGGTCTTTGGCCGAGCGACATCCGGCGCCATTTTCATGTGGACCGGAAGCTGCGGCCGGACAGTAAGATGACTACTTCCGGTCGCGGCTTCCATCCATATGTTTAGAAGCAGGGACTAGGAGCAGTGGGAGCAGACGGAGCGGAGGCAGCGGCGGCGGCAGGAGCAGGTAAGTTATGTTTGTGTATGTTCGTTTTATACTGTGTGATTACACTGTATCTAATCCTCCTACACTGTGCATTCGCTCAAAAAATGGCGGCACACAGTGTAGGGGGTTTGAACATTCAACCCCGTCCATTCTCCTGGCACTAGCCAGGATAAAGGAGCGGGCATTGTGTGAGCACACTAGAGTGTGTGTGTCTACACCAAATTTGCAGCATAAAGCAATGAGGTTGCTTTACCACATTGCAATGCTGCAATTTTGGGAATTGCTCCCTCTAGTGACCAGCACATGGAAATGTTATAAATTAGAATCTAATTTATAATATTTCCTGACTTGTGAAAAAATGTAAAAAGTTAGAACAATGTGTAATCATTTATTGACTAACAGTTTAACTAAAAAAAAATATATTTTTTTTTCTAGCGACACATTCCCTTTAACTCCATCCCTACATTTTACGTAATTGTATGTCATAGCCGGGAAAGGGAGTATGGAAAAGGCTCACTTTACTGTAATCCCTGGGATTGGATATAACTCTGATCCCAGCCCTTAGATGCCACGGCCAATAGGGATCAAGAGGTGCCCATGGTTGCCAGGTCTGCCAACTTCCTGCTCTTATTAAACCCTGCCAGAGGCAGGGCATAATATGGGCCAGCAAATAGCACTATATACTGCAATACATAGGTGTTGCAGTGTATTGTATCAAGACCCCTAGGGGGATTTTTTTTATTTATTAAAAAAAAAAGTTAAATAAGTTTTTAATATTATACAAAAAAATATTAAGAGTTCCAAAACCCCCCCTTTTCACATTTGCCCCTAAAGTCCTATAACATTATTTATTCTGCATTATGAACACTGTAAAAATAAAATAGAAAACACTAGAATTTCTGTTTTTGGTCATCTTACCTCCCAAATAAAATGGAATAAAAAGTGATAAAAAATGTTACCAATAAAAAATACAGCTTCCCCCGCAAAAAACAAGCCCTCACACCACTCCATCAACGGAAAAAAATCTTTATGGCTCTCAGAATAAGGAGACAGAAAATGAAGAATATTGTTTAACAAATAGTTTTTTCTTTGTAAAAGTTGTAAAACATCAAAAAACTATATACATTTGATGTTGAAGTAATCGTATTGACACGCAGATTCAAGTTATCATGTTGTTTTTTTCTGCAAGGTGAAAACAGTAAGAATTAAACCCAAAAAACAATGAAGGAATACGTTTTTTTCCAATTTCACCCCACAAAGATTTTCTCTTCAGTTTTCCAATATATTATATGGTACATTAAATGGTGCCATTAAAAACTAAAACTTGTCCCGCAAAAAACAAGCCCTCATATGGCTATGTCAACGAAACAGTAGAAAAATAAAAACATGGCTTTTGGAAGGCAGGGAGGAAAAAGCACAAATAAAAGAACGAATGATGGCTGTGGTGGCAAGGGGTTAAAGTAAATGTCCATCCTTGAATAACATTTTGTTCTTTTAACCCCTTAGTGACCAGCCCATTTTAGGCCTTAATGACCAAGCTATTTTATTCGTTTTTCTATAGTCGCATTCAAAGAGCTATAACGTTTTTATTTTTTTGTCTACATAGCTGTATGAGGACTTGTTTTTTGCGGGATTAGTTGTGCTTTTTAATAGCACCATTTTTGGGTACATATAATTTTATATTAACTTTTATTAACCTTTTTGGGGGGGATTATAACAAAAACCTGAAATTCCGCCATTGTTCTATGCGTTTTTAAATTGACGCCGTTCACTATGCGACGTAAATAACATGTTACCTTTATTCTATGGGTCGGTACGATTACGGCGATACCACATATGTAGAGGTTTTTGTTTTTTTTTACGACTTTTGCACAATAAAAACACTTTTGAACTAAAATTATGTTTTTGCATCGTCGCTTTCCAAGAGCTGTAATTTTTTTATTTTTCCATCAATGTAGTGATTTTTTGGGCTTGTTTTCTGCGGGACAAGACGTCGTTTTGAATGGTACTGTTTTGGGGTGTATGGGACTTATTGATTCATTTTTATTATGACTTTTTTGGGGGGCAATGGAAAAAAATTGCAATTTCGCCATGATTTTTTGCGGTTTTTTTTTACGGTGTTCACCTTGTGGTTTAAATGACATATTAACTTTATTAATGGAGTCATTACGGTCGCGGCGATACCACATATGTGTACTTTTATTTATTTTTTACACTTTTACTAAATAAAACCACTTTTTATGAAAAAAATGGTTTTATTTATTTTTTTACTGTACTTTTTATTAATAATCTTTATTTCACTTTGATGACTTATTTTATTAGTCCCACTAGGGGACTTTACTGTGCGATCTTCCGATCGCTGCTATAATGCTTTGGTATACTTCGTATACCAGAGCATTATTGCCTCTCAGTGCAAATCTGACAGGCAATCTGTTAGGACGTGCCTCCGGCGCGTCCTAACAGGCATATGTCCAGGGCAGACCTGGGGGCTTTTATCAAGCCCCCGGCTGCCATGACACCCCATCGGAGACCCGCGATTGCATTCGCGGGCCGCCGATGGGTGACAGAGGGAGCTCACTCCCTCTGTAAACAAAGTTAAATGCCGCGGTCGCTATTGACGGCGCCATTTAACGGGTTAAACTGCCGTGATCAAAGTAAACTTCAATCGCGGGCGTTGGAGCTGGAGCTCAGCTGTCATCAGACAGCAGAGCCCTGGCTCCTGCCTGCACGGGAGACCCGTGCAGGACTTAGACTAGGCTGACATGAAAAGGCGTCAGCCTAGCCTAAGGCCCCTTAGTGACCGACGTAAAAAGGCGTATTGGTGGTCACTAAGGGGTTAATCTGGGTTTAAAATTCTAAACGAAATATTTTTTTTACATTTCTTTATAGTGGTTAGTGCTTTTAGCTAATACAGAGCACCAAATCCCCTACAAAGGCATAGAGTTAAAAGACATACATACTGTCTATAGAGTAAACTCACTGACATAATCAAAAAGTATGCAGTAAGCTCCTTAGCTCCCTCTAGCTTCAGGTAGTTACATTGTTCTATTTCAAGTCTATGCAGGAGATTTGGAGCAGATAAATGGATCTCTAACTGCTATAAATATATATTAATAAATTAATTTGTACAGACGTTTTAAGGAACACGCTAGGATAACCTGACACACTATTTTATGCCTACTGCTGAGCCCGAGTTTCAGGAGAATGACACAGATTATTTCTATAACTAGTATAGAAAACCTGTTACACGGGTTTACTAGCAAAGGGAATGCAGTGGTCAGTTAATATATAGCTGCCCCCACACGGTATAATGCCCCCTAGAGCTGCCCCACACAGTATAATGCTCCCCATAGCTGCCCCCACACAGTATAATGCCCCCCATAGATGCCTCCACACAGTATAATGCCCCCCGTAGCTGCCCCCACACAGTATAATGCCCCCAAATCAGCTCCTCCCACAGTATAATGCCCCTCATAGCTTCCCCACGGTATAATGCCCCTCATAGCTGTCCTCACAGTATAATGCCCCTCATAGCTGCCCCACAGTATAATGCCCCCCATAGCTTCCCCACACAGTATAATTCTTCCCCCACAGTATAATGCCCCCCATAGCTTCCCCCACACAGCATAATGCTCCCCATAACTGCCCCCACACAGCATAATGCTCCCCATAGCTTACATCTCCTTCCTCAGTCTTTTGGCTGTGGGCGGATCTAACTGGCGGTTGGGCTGTGGGCGGAGTGCTATGTGAGTTTCGGACACCACATCCTTCTCGGTTATATAATAGATGATAGAATCCCTTTCCTTTAGAAGGAGGAAGCAATAAAACAGATTCAAAGCTTGGCAGCTCCCTGCACCACTGGCACCCTTTCCTTTGATAGGCCTTGCTGTCCCATGCTGCATTTCATGAGACACAACAGCCTGAAGAAGGTTCAAGTAAATGACACATTGTAACGTCTGTGGTCGCTGACCACGAACTCCTTTCATCCGGTCGACGCCCTTCTCTCCAGAGATGTCTGCACATGCTGCCGTCCTGTTACACAGTGACCACCAGGGTGTTCTCGCGGGCTCAGTCACCCTTGGAGCACACACTGGTGTGAGTTTGAGCTGATTGCTGATCTGCCCCTTCCTACCTTGCCTGAGCCTTGTTGTCGTTATCCTAGTATGTTTATGCAAATGGTCTCCTAAGTGTTTTACAGTTCCCAGTGTTCCCCGTTCCTGCTACCTGTAACCTGTATCCCGTGCTATCCTGGTCAAGTGCCGTGTTGAGCTGAAGTCATGCTATGCTGTGTTCCACGCCTGTCCTGCTACACCACGCCTGGCGCCTGCCTGCTGCCTAGTCCCAGCCGAGCCTGTCTTGCTACTGTCTGAGCTACCACAGGTACACTATACGAACTACGAACTACAGACTGTGACCTGTGTTCTGTTGGCCAGCTGCCATACCATCAAGGCGGTACGGCCCAGTGGGTCCACGTACCCCTCGTGACACACATGCTGTCTTTACAGAGGAGATCCCAATAAAAAACCTGTTCAAAAAGGTCAGAGTCAGGGGTGCTCTGTTGAAAGAGGGCCACTGTACATAGACGCTAAAGTAATTGCAAATCTGTCACAGAAAAATCTAGTCTTTATGGGAGGGGTGTCTCTTAAATTGGCGTTCTTCTGGGGAGGTGCATTATGTGTACAGTACATGGCAGAATTTTTTATGTATGCAGTATATGGTCAAATCATTTGTTGATATAGTATATGGTGGCTGTAACACATATGGCCGCGGGCCGTGAGGTTTACTCACCTTCTGACGGCCGCAGCCATGGATCAGTGAGCGCTGGCCCGCATCTCCTCCTCAGAAGACGCCAGCACTCACTTCCGCTTCACTCTGCTTTGTCCCGTAGGGTGCGCGTGCACGTTCGTGCTCGGTCTTAAAGGGCCAGTGCGCGCACCTGAATTAGTACTCCAAATTAGCCCATGAGCATCCTGGACTATAAGAAGGGCCCCGCCCCTTCCTGCATTGCCTGAGCGTTGTTGTCATTTACCTATGTTCATCTCTGCAAATGGTCCCTTAAGTTTTTTCCAGTTCCCAGTGTTCACGTTCCTGCTACCTGTATCCTCTATCCCGTGCTATCCTGGTCCTAGTGCCGTTGAGAGTTTGAGTCGTGTTGTGCTGAGTACTACATCTGCCTTGTTACACCACGCCTGGTGTCTGTCTGCTGCCGTGGTCCCGGTGCTGCCGGTGGCTGCAAAGGCGATCGGAGGCCTAATACTTACCTCCCGGTCTGCCATCGATGGAAGCCTCCTATGCCCCGCTTGGCGGCGGGGCCTGAAAGTCTCCCGTTACCATCGGCAAGATGGCGCCGTCTCAGCTTCCGGCTCAGAAGATGAGCCGGCATCATCAGCAGTGGGTGATGACAAGGGTGATGGCAAGGCTGGCGACTGCTACTATAGCAACAGGAGGCCTAACAATGGCCTCCTGTCTGCCATCACGGAAGCCGATTTGGCCCCGACCGGAGCCGGAGCCTGATCGGCTTGCCGTCAGTGAATAACTGACAGTTCTAATACATTGCACTACATAGGTAGTGCAATGTAATAGAACATCAATCAAACAGTTGGACCCTCAAGTCCCCTAAAGAAAAGTGTAAAAAAAAGTGTAAAAAAAGTTAAAATAAAAGTAGTAAGAAATAAAATAAAAGTTTCAAGTAATAACATAAAACACATTCGCCCTTTTTCCCTTATCAAGTAATTTATTATTGTAAAAAAATAATAAAACCATACATATTTGGTATCGCCGCGTCTGTAACGACCTCAACTATAAAAATATTATGTTAGTTGTCCCTCGCAGTGAGCGCCGTAAAAAACAACCTAAAAAATAATGCCAGAATTGCTTTTTTTTTAGTCACTTTGTCTTACAAAAATGTAAATAAAAAGTGATCAAAAAGTTGCATGTATCCAAAAATGGTACCTATAAAAAATATTATATGGTTGTGTTCAGATGGCACTGGTTTCTTTGGGTGCTCGAGGTAGGGTCCCAACCCGGGTATAGGTTAAGAATTTGTACTCGGCACACCTTGCTTGTGTTACAAAAATATATTTTTATTTTAATTATGGATGCCAGAGGCTGTATGTGCGACGTCGACGTTTCGGTCAGACAGACCTTCGTCGGGCACTGAGCCGTGCTGGGGACTGGATCGGTACAAAATGATGCGTGTATAGCGCTGCTGTGGTCAGTAACCGGCGGCTTACCGCTCTGTGTTGGCGCTCAACACAGAGCGGTAAGCCGCCGGTTACTGACCACAGCAGCGCTATACACGCATCATTTTGTACCGATCCAGTCCCCAGCACGGCTCAGTGCCCGACGAAGGTCTGTCTGACCGAAACGTCGACGTCGCACATACAGCCTCTGGCATCCATAATTAAAATAAAAATATATTTTTGTAACACAAGCAAGGTGTGCCGAGTACAAATTCTATAAAAAATATTACTCGTCTCACAAAAAACAACAAGCCCTCAGACAGCTCCAAAAAGTTATAAAACATATATATAAATTAGGTATCGCCGGAATCGTACTGACCCGCAGAATGAAGGTAACATGTAATTTATAACGCATGGTGAACGCTGTATAAAAAAACCTAAAAAAACTATGGCAGAATTGCTATTTTTTTATTACCTTACCTCCCAAAAAAAAGGATAACAAGTGATCAAAAAGTTGCATATACCCCAAAATGGTACCAATAATAACTACAGCTCGTCCCGCAAAAAAACAGCCCTCATACCACTACGACTATGAAAAAATAAAATTAGTTAAGGCTCCAATAAGTCAGGAAAGAAAAATATGCAGTTGTGCAGATCAGAGGGGAACATTTCTTCTGTTTCAAGAGGCGAATTATCAAGGCACTAAAATTAGGGAACCAGGAACGGGAGGGCCCAAACATATCTGCTGGAAGTGAGGGTACCCATATTATACCAGGACAACACTTCCCAGCAAAATTCCTCAAACTGCAAAGGTGTAACGCACGCACCCTACATAACAGTGGCATTACATTTATAAGTATTTTATGTACGTAGAGAAATCATTTGTTGATATTGTATATGGTAGCATTACATTTATAAGTATGTTATGTGCATAGCGGAATCATTTGTGTATATAGTAAATGGTGCATCTATTCGTCTCTAGCTGTATTATTAACCCCTTAAGGACGCAGCCTAGTTTTGGCTTTAAGGCTCAGAGCCCATTTTTCAAATCTGACATATTTCACTTTATGTGGTAATAACGTCGGAATGCTTAAACCTACCCGAGCGATTCTGAGACTGTTTTCTCGTGACACATTGGGCTTCATGTTCGTGGTAAAATTTAGTCGATATATTCAGTGTTTATTGGTGAAAAATTGCAAAATTTAGAGAAAATTTTGAAAAAATTGCATTTTTCAGAATTGAAATGCATCTGCTTGTAAAACAGACGTTTATACCACCCAAAATAGTTACTAGTTCACATTTCCCATATGTCTACTTTAGATTGGCATCGTTTTTTGAACATTCTTTTATTTTTCTTGGACGTTACAAGGCTTAGAACATAAACAGCAATTTCTCATATTTTTAAGAAAATTTCAAAAGCCTTTTTTTTAAGGTACCTCTTGAGTTTTGAAGTGGCTTTGTGGGGCCTATGTATTAGAAACCCTGATAAAACACCCCATTTTAAAAACTAGACCCCTCAAAGTATTCAAAACAGCATTTAGAAAGTTTTTTAACCCTTCAGGCATTTCACAGGAATTAAAGCAAAGTGGAGGTGAAATTTGAAAATTTCATTTTTCTTGCTGAATTTCAATTTTATTCATTTTTTTTCTGTAACACAGAAGGTTTTACCAGAGAAACACTACTAAATATGTATTGTCCAGATTTTGCAGTTTTTAGAAATGTCCCACATGTGGCCCTACTGCGCTCGTGGACTAAAACACAAGCCCTAGAAGCAAAGAAGCACCTAGTGCATTTTAAGTCCTCTTTTTTATTAGAATATATTTTAGGCAGCATGCCAGGTTTGAAGAGGTGTTGAGGTGCCAAAACAGTAGGAATCTCCCAATAGTGACCCCATTTTGGAAACTACACCCCTCAAGGAATTCATTTATGGTTGTTGTTACCATTTTGACCGCACAGTTTTTTCACAGCACGTATTTGAATTGGGCTGTGAAATGAAAAAAATGTCATTTTTTCCAATAAAATGTCATTTGTGATCAAAATTTCTTATTTTCACAGGGAACAAAATACCCCATTTTGTTGCCCAATTTGTCCTTAGTGTGGCAATACCCCATTTGTGGTGATAAACTGCCGTTTGGGCCCATGGGAGGGCTCAGAAGGAAAGGAGCGCTATATGTTTGTTGGAGTCCAGATTTTGCTGGATTGGTTTTCGGGTGCCATGTCGCATTTGCAAAGCCTCAGAGGTATCAAAGCAATGGAAACCCACCAAAAGTGACCCCATTTTGGAAACTACACCCCTCAAGGAATTCATTTATGGTTGTTGTTAGCATTTTGACCACACAGTTTCTTCACAGCACCTATTTCAATTGGGCTGTGACATTAAAAAAATGACATTTTTTCCAATAAGATGTAATTTTTTATCAAAATTTCTTATTTTCACAGGGAACAAAATACTCAATTTTGTTGCCCAATTTCTCCTGAGTGCAGCAATACCCCATTTGTGGCAATAAACTGCCGTTTGGGCCCATGGGAGGCCTCAGAAGGGAAGGAGCGCTGTGTGTTCTTTGGAGTACAGATTTTGCTGGTTTGGTTTTCGGGTGCCATGTCGCATTTGCAGAGCCCCAGAGGTATCAAAGCAACGGAAACCCATCAGAAGTGACCCCATTTTGGAAACTACACCCCTCAAGGAATTCATTTATGGGTAATGTGACCTTTTAGACCCCATAGTTTCTTCACGTAGTTTTGGCTGAAAATTTCTTATTTTCACAAGAAACAAAATACCCCATTCTGTTGCGCAATTTGTTCTGAGTGCCGCAATACCCCATTTGTTGTGATAAACTGCCGTTTGGGGCCATGGGAGGGCTCAGAAGGAAAGGACCACCATTTGGCCTACTGGGGATTTTCTAGTGCGAAGTCATGTATGCAGAAGCACCTGAGGTACCAGTACAGTTGAAACCCGCAAGAAGTGACCCCATTTTAATAACTACACCCTTAAGGCATTCATCTAGAGGTGTAGTGAGCATTTTGACCAGAGACCTACACCCCATAAACTGTAATGTGGGTTCTCCCGGGTATGGCAATACCCTACATGTGGCTGTTATCAGCTGCCTGGACACACAGCAGGGCTCAGAGGGGAAAGACGAGGGGGGATAAGCTGTGCGGAGTGCATCAGGGTAAGTAAAATTGGGGTAAATTATAAACCAAGGGATGTATGATAAATTTTAAAACTGACTTTCATACAGAGCTCTGGTTATTCGGGACACGTGTCACATTGATATATTGTGTCATCCCTTATCGCCCTCTTATAGCAGACTTTGCACCTCTTTTGACTTTTTCCCTTCTTGCCAGTTTGGGGAACTTCTCCTGGAAGTGTTGCCGCCTTGGTACGATGCGTGTGGCCCTGCTTCCAGAAGTACTTCTTGGTCCCTAAAGATTAGGTTCTTGATAATCACCTCTTGAAATTCCAGGAAAGTTCCCGTCTGGCCTGCACATCGACGTAGCACGTACGCATTGTACAATGCCATCTGTATGATGTGCCCGGCCAGCTTATTATACCACACCGCATGGCGCTGTAGGGCTTCAGGATTTGATCTGACAAGTCCACACCTCCCATGTACCTATTGTAGTCCAGGATGCAGTCTGGTTTGGGGGTGGCCTTTCCTTCATATAGCCTAAACCTGTAGGTATACCCTGATGCACTCTCGCAGCTTATACATCTTCACGCCATACCTTGCCCTCTTACCCGGCAGGTACTCCCGGAATTGAACCCTCCCTTTAAAATGTACCAGGGACTCATCAATAAAAATACACTTCTCGGGGGTGAATGCTTGGGAAAACCGGGCACTGGAACGGTCTAATAGGGGTCTCCGTTTATACAAACGGTCAAAACTGGGGTCATCTCGGGGTGGGCACGGCTCATTATCAGTATAATGTAAGAAGCGAAGTATTACCTCATTTATTTATTTTTTTAGGTTCCAGTTCAGTTCTGAAGTTGCTTTGAGGGGCCCATATATTAGAAACCCCTATCAAATACCCCATTTTAGAAACTAGACCCCTCAAAGTATTCACAACAGCATTTAGAAAGTTTATGAACCCTTTAGGTGTTTCACGGAAATTTAGAGCAAAGTAGAGGTGAAATTTACATTTTTTTTTTTGTCAGAAAATCCTCTTTATACCATTTTTTTTATAACACAAAAGGATTTATCAGAGAAACGCAACTTAATACGTATTGCCCAGATTCTGCAGTTTTGAGAAATATCCCACATGTGGCCCTAGTGCGGTAATGGACTGAAGCACCGGCCTCCGAAGCAAAGGAGCACCTAGTGGATTTTGAGGCCTCTTTTTTATTAGGCACCATGTCCGGTTTGAAGAGGTCTTGTGGTGCCAAAACATTGGAAACCCCCCAAAAGTGACCCCAATTTGGAAACTAGACCCCTTGAGGAATGCATTGTAGTTTTCTTGGGGTGCATGCAGCTTTTTGATCAGTTTTTATTCTATTTTTAGGTGGCGTGGTGACTAATAAACAGCAATTCTACTATTGTTTTTTTATTCTTTTTTTTTTACTGCGTGCACCGTGCGCTATAAATGACATATTCACTTTATTCTGCGGGGCGATACGATTACGGCGATACCAGATGTTTATAGTTTTTTTTATGTCTTATGGCGTTTTATGTGTTTGTTTATATATTTTTATTAATAATAAATGACTGATAAGGGAAAAAGGGGGATTTTTACTTTTAATACTTTTAAAACTTTTATTTTCTTATTTTTACACAACTTCTTTTAACTTTTTTTTTACTGTATTACTTTGTCCCACTAGGGGACTTGAGGGCAGGAGGCCCTGATCGCAGTTCTCATACACTGCACTACATGCGTAGTGCAGTGTATTAGAACTGTCAGCTACTCACTGACAGCAAGCATAGTGGGTCCTGACGTTGTCAGGACCCACTAGGCTTCCGTCTATGGCATAGCCGGACACCATTGTTTGGTGTCCGGTTGCCATAGTCACCATCGCCGGCCGCTGTCGCGTAGCAGGCCGGCGATGGCAGCTTAACCCCTAAAAAGCCGCAATCTCTATAGAACGCGGCTTTTAATGGGGTTAATCAGCGGGGACACAGCGATCGGTCCCCGCTGTAGGAGCTGTGACAGCTGCTGAACAAGACAGCAGCTGTCACAGCTCCTGTATGTGTCGGGAGGACGGCCGAAACGGCCGTTACTCCCGAGACGTAATATTAGGTCATGGAGCGCGAACGATACAGCTGCCATGACGTAATAGTACGTCCAGGAGCAGGAAGGGGTTAATGTTAACAGTTTATGTAGGCATTAGGCTCTGTTCATATTGGCGTCATTGGCATCCGTCAAGCTGTCATGCCAATGTGAACATATCCTAATTTGTACAGTATGGCGGCATTATCTAGCATCAGTATATGGTGAATTATATTATGAGGACCCAGGGCCGGCCCTAGGATAGATGGCGCCCTGTGCGAAATGATCTTTTGGCGCCCCACCCCATCATTAAAAAAAAATGCCTCATAAAAAAATTATAATGCCCCTTTAGTGCCCCAGTATAATAATAATATTTAATAATATATTATATTACAACCCCTTCAAGAACGTAGTATTTTGTACTCTAATTGTGCCCACAGTATTATGCCATCTGTAGTATCCCTACACAGTATAATGTCCGCTTAGTGGCCCCCACACCGTATAGTGCCCCCCTGTAGATTTTGCCATACAGCCTCCCTGTAGACAGTGCCATAATTCCCCACCTCCTTTTTGTAGATCATGCCATATAGCCCCCACCTCCCCCTTGTGGCGCTAGTAGACAGCAGAGCAGGGAGATATCTCCCTGCTCTGCTATAGTGCCGTCGCTACCGCTATAGCAGCCGCAGCGGCTGCTAGTGGCGCCACCGCCCTCATGCCCGGTGTGAAGAAGCGCCCGGGTGGAAAGTCGAAGTGTGTGTATCCCTGCTGGTAGTTGCAACGGCGCGGGGATACACACACCCACTGGCGCCCCTCTTGCCGTGTGGCGGCTGGCGCCCTGTGTGACCGCACTGGTCGAACATAGCTAAGGCCGGCCATGTGAGGACCCTAATAGTAGGACTGAGCATCTCTTGGTATCTGTGCATGTTTCATATGCATAACTGTCCCCGTGAAGCTTCCCGTTGACAAAATCCTGTGTACATCTCTGGACCCACTAGAGCAGGAGTCTTGTAGAGAGCCATGCATTGAATATACAGTTTTATAATCAATATGGCTTAACCCCTTCCCCCTGCTTGCATTCTGGGCCCTAATGGCCAAGCCATTTTTGACATTTTTCCATTGTCACATTCGAAGAGCTATAACTTTTTTATTTTTGCGTCGACATAGCTGTATAAAGTCTTGTTTTTTGTGGGACGACTTGTAGTTTTTATTGGTACCATTTGAGAGTAGATGCGACTTTTTGATCACTTTTTATCGCATTTTATTTACGTCAGGATTAACAGAAAACAGCAATTCTTCAATAGTTTTTGTATTTTATTTTTTACGGCGTTCACAGTGCGGGTTAAATAATGTAATAGATTTATAGTCGGGGTCGTTACGGACGTGGCGACACCAAATATGTTCAACGTTTTTGCTTTATTGTGGGTTAATAGTAAAGCAGTTTGTAAGGGGAAAAAGTGGGTTTTTCATTTTTTTTTTATTAACTTTATTCAACTTTTTTTTACTTTTATACTAGTCCCACTAGGGGACTTCACTATGCGATCCTCCGATCACTATTATAATATACTTCAATACTTTTGTATTGCAGTGTATTACTGCCTGTCCGTTTAAAACGGATAGGCATCTGCTAGGTCATGCCTCTGGCATGACCTAGCAGGCATTCACCACAGACAGACCTGGGGGCCTTTATTAGGCCCCCGGCTGCCATCGGAGACACAGACATTCAGAGATTTTATCGCCGGGTGTCAGTGGGAAGAGAGGGAGCTCCCTCCCTGTCTCCAATACCACTCAGATGCGGTGCACGCTATTGTGCACCGCATCGGAGGGGTTAAACGGCTGAGATCGATACTAATATCGATCTCACCCGGTCGAGCAGGGACACCCCCAGCCCTCAGCTACATCTGGCAGCTGAGAGCAGGGAGATTTCACGGCTCCCTGCTCTCTTTACTTTATTCTAATGCAGCGCCGTGGAATAGCGGCGCTGTAGAATAAAGCCCATTAATGACCGCCGTGATAAGGCTTATCGGCGGTCATTAAGGGGCTAAAGTACGGACTCTCGGCTTTAATTTGAGGGTATTCACATCCTAATTTGAGGAAGGGTTTAGGAATTACAGCTCTTTAATATGTAGCTGCCTCTTTTTTAAGGGACCAAAGGTAATTCGACAATTATCTCAAAAGCTGAATAAGGGGCTGCATGGGCTATTCCCTCGTTAATCCATCATCAATTAAGCAGGTAAAGGGTCTGGAGTTGATTCCAGATGAGGCATTTGCATTTGGAAGCTGTTGCTGTGAACCCACAACATGAGGTGAAAGAAGCTCTCAATGCAAGTGAAACAGACCATCATTAGGCTGAAAAAAAAATTAAGACATTCATCAGAGACATAGCACAAATGCTAGGAGTGGCCAAATCAACAGTTTGGTAAATTCTTGAAGAAAAAAAAGAGCGCACTGGTGATCTAGTGAACTCCAAAAGGCCTGGATAGCCACGGAAGACAACAGTGGTGGATGATCGCAGAATTCTTTCCATGGTGAAGAAAAACCGTTCACAACATCTACCCAAGTGAAGAACACTCTCCTGGAAGTAGGTGTATCAGTATCTAAGTCTACCATAAAGAGAAGACTTCATGAGAGCAAATACAGAGGGTTCACCACAAGGTGAAAACCATTAATCAGCCTCAAAAATATTAAGGACAGATTAGACTTTGCCACACAACATCTAAAGAAGTCAGCCCAGTTCTGGAACAGCATTCTTTAGACAGATGAAACTAAGATCAACCTGTACCAGAATGACGGGAGGAAGAAAGTATGGAGAAGGCTTGGAACGGCTCATGCTCCAAAGCACAACACATCCCCTGTAAACATGGTGGAGGCAGCGTGATGGCATGGGCATGCAAGGCTGCCAAAGGCACTGGGTCCCTAGTGTTTATTAATGATGTGACTGAAGACAGAAGCAGCCGGATGAATTCTGAAGTGTTCAGGGATATACTTTCTGCTCAGATTCAACCAAATGCAGCAAGGTTGATTGGACGTCGCTTCACAGTACAGATGAAAAATGGCCAAAAACATATGGCGAAAGCAACCCAGGAGTTTTTTAAGGCAAAGAAGTAGAATATTCTGCAATGGCCAAGTCAATCACCAGATCCCCAACTGATCGAGCTGCATTTCACTTGCTTAAGACAAAACTTAGGGCAGAAAGACCCACAAACAAGCAACAAGTGAAGACTGCTGCCGTAAAGGCCGGGCAAAGCATCACAAAGGAGCAAACCCACCATTTGGTGATGTCCATGGGTTCCAGACTTCAGGCAGTCATTGCCAGCAAAGGATTCTCTATAAAGTATTTTAAAAAAACATTTTATTTATGGTAATGTTAATTTGTCCAGTTACTTTTGAGCCCCTGAAATGACGAGGATGTGTAGAAAAATTATTGCAATTTCTACACTGTAATTGCATCTCAGTTGTTTCATTTCAAATCCAATGTGGAGGCATGCAGAGCCCAAATCATGAAGATTGTGTCACAGTCCAAATAATTCTGGAACTAACTGTATATGCTATGATAAATACCATGCTCTTGACAAACTAACTTTTAGAGAGCAATGTTTCCAAATACAGTTATTTTCCTGGAGGCCCTGTGCTGTCAATGCTTCCCCCCGTCTGTCAAACCAGAGTAGTGGCGACATTCATATGTCCAGTCTGTGTGTGATATTATGTTTATTCCAGTTACACAAATGTTGTAAAGCCTGCAGCCATGAATTATTTTAAGAGTTAATGACAGGTATAAAGACTAGTATAGCAGGTATTGCTCGTATAGAAGGCTCTGTTCACACTTCTGGGTTCGATTGTTAAAGAATACAGGACGGATCAGTTTTGCAACAAGTCCTTACAGATATCATTGACATATAATGGGATTCATCAGGCTGCCATCAGGTTTTTATTTATATTTAGTACATTAGACATTGCTACTCTCCTATTCTGCCTATCAGGGGCGATAGAAATATGACAAAATGGAAGCTAAACTCCATTATGAACACAGCCTAAAGAAGCAGCTTGAGTAAGACTAAATATTCACACCTATGGTATGTTCACACTGCCTATTTTGAGGCATATTTCGAAGCGTAAAATGCTCGTATTACTCTCCGAAATACACATTCGAAACACACCTGGAAACAGCTTCCTATTGTTTTCATTCCGAAATACACTGTGTAGCTCATATGAGGCGTATTTTTATGCTGCTGAAATAAAATAGCTTAATAAAAAACAAGTGACGTAATTTCTTGAAGCATTTTACAAGCTGATTTTCCATTGGCACTTCAAAAGATGCTTCGAAAATACGACTCAGAACGCTTCAAAATGCTTCATAATGCATTTAAAAAATGTTTGCAAAAATGAAATACGCCTTGAAAATCAGCTCCAAAAACGCCTGGATTCAGAGGCTCTCTTGAAATCAGCCTCGTATTTTTCTGCTTTACACATATGCCATGTGAACATACCCTTGTAAAATTGTTTTAGATACAAAGAAGAAATCATGTGTCACTTGTATATAATTTGCCACAGTGCCGCTTTAGATATGTCACAATGCTCTCTGAAAATAGTGCCACACACAGGGGCGTAACTAGGAAAGACTGGGCCCCATTGCAAACTTTTGACTAGGGCCCCCCCATCCCTGGGTATCACACAACCCCCCATTGTAGATAGTACCTCCCTATAGGTTCCGCCACACAGCGCTCACTGTAGATAACGCCTTACAGACCTTCCCTGTAGATAACACCATACAGCCCCCCTGTAGATAACGGCATACAGCCCTCACCCTGTATATAACACCATACAGCCCACCTGTAGATAACACCATACAGCCCCCCCGTAGATAACGCCATATAGCCCCCCACCTGTAGATAACGCCATACAGCCCCCCTTGTATATAACGCCATACAGCCCCCCTGTAGATAACACCATACAGCCCTCACCTGTAGATAACGCCATACAGCTCCCCTGTAGATAACGCCATACGGCCCTCCTGTATATAATGCCATACAGCCCCCCCTGTAGATAATGCCATACTTCCTCTGTAGATAACACCATACAGCCCCCTGTAGATAATGCCATACAGCCCTCCCCTGAAGATAACGCCATACAGCCCCCACCTGTAGATAACGCCATACAGCCCTCCCCTGTAGATAACGCCATACAGCCCTCCCCTGTAGATAATGCCATACAGCCCCCCACCTGTAGATAATGCCATACAGCCCCCCCCCGTAGATAATGCCATACAGCCCCCCACTTCTAGATAACGCCATACAGCCCCCCTTGTAGATAACGTCATACAGCCCCCAACCCCCCCCCAAAAACGGTCTATAGTTTGTCCTACAATAGAGATGTATCCCCTAACCATAGGATAGAGGATGCATGTGTGATCGCTGGCAGCGTTAAGGAGAACGGGGGACCGAAAGTCCCCCGAAGTTCTCCATGACAAACTTCCGGGGTCTGCGCATTTCAATAAAAATTAAAGGAGTGCTGGTCACGCATGCGCACAAGCACGACCGGTGCACAATTCATTTCTATGGAGCTGCCGACAGATCCCAGAAGTCCGAGGTTTGTCATGGAGAACTTTGGGGGACTTTCGGTCCCCCGTTTTCCTTATCGCTGGGAGTCCCAGCGATCCCACATGTGTCCCCTATCCTATGGATAGAGGATTCATGTCTTTTGTAGGAACAACCCCTTCAGTGGCGTTGCGCTGTAGCAGCCATAGCGGCTGCTAGCGGAGCGTTCGGCCATAGGGGGGCCCGTGCCGATGCTGCGGGCCCCGTAGCAGCCGCTATGGCTGCTACAGCTGTAGTTACGCCACTGGCCACACACTGTCCATGTAGATACTTCCGAACACTGTAGATAATGCCACAGTACCCCCGGTAGATAGTGCCACACACTGCCCCTGTAGATAGTGCCACATTGTCCATGTAGATAGTGCCACTCACTGCCCCTGAAGATAATGCCACAGTGCGCATGTAGATAATGCCATAGTATCCCCTGTAGAGAGTGCCATAGTGCCTATGTAAATAGTGCCACAGTGTGCCTTGTAGATAATGCCAGAGTGCCTTTGTAGATAGTGCCACAGTGCGCCCTGTAGATAGTGCCACATACTGCCCCCTGTAGATAGTGCTACAGTGTACATGTAGATAGTGCCACACACTGCTCCCTGGCAGTAGATAATGCCACCTTGTCCCCTATAGATAGTGCCACACTGCCCCCTTTAGATAGTGCCACACACTGAAACCTGTAGATAATGCCACAGTACCTCTGTAGATAGTGTCACAATGCCCCCTGTAGATAGTGCCACAGTGCCCCCTGTAGATAGTTCCGCACACTGCCCCTATAGATAATGCCGAAGTGACCATATAGGTAGTTCCACACACTGGCCCCTGTAGATAACACCACACTGCTCCCTGTAAATAATGCCACAGTGCCCCCTGTAGATAGTGCCGCAAACTGTCCATGTAGATAGTTCCGCACACTGCCCCTATAGGTAATGCCAAAGTGACCATATAGGTAGTTCCACGCATTTACCCCTGTAGATAACATCATACTGCCCCCTGTAAATAATGCCACAGTGACCCCTGTAGATAGTGCCACACACTGCCCCTGTAGATAGTGCCACATTGTCCACGTAGAAAGTGCCACACACTGCCCCTGAGGATAATGCCACAGAACCGATGTAGATTGTGCCACAGTACCCCCTATAGAGAGTGCCTATGAAGACAGTGCCCCCTGTAGATAATGCCACAATGCCTTCGTTGATAGGGCCACTGTAAAGGATCTGCCAGACATAGCTTATGTGTCGACGCCCGTGGTTACTCAGTCTGCACCTGCTCCTAAGTCTGATTGTAAAGGATCTGCCAGGCACTACGTCTGTGGATACTCCCAGGATTAATCAATCGACACCTGAGGCCGGACCTCTTAGACTGACTCCGGCTCCCACCAATCAGGGTGGCAGGCTCAGGAGTGGGAGAGCCTATCGCGGCCTGGTCAGTAGGAGTTAGCTCCGCCCCCTGTCCATTTATACCTGCCGTTTTCTCTTCCTCATTGCTTGTGATTCTTCCTGGTTTCCTGGCCCTGCTACAGCCTTGCTCCAGCCTGCTACTGCCTTGCTTCAGCCTTGCTACAGCTTCCGCTTATCCTGCTTCGCTCTGACCCCAGCTTGCTTCCTGCTCCTTGCTCTGCGTTCGTATACTTCGTGACATCCTGATTCTGACTGGCTCGTTGACCACTCTGGTTTCCTCACGGTGTTCCGTGGGCTACTGCCCCTTCCCTTGCTTGTTCCCTGTTTGTATTCCCTTGCACTTAGTCAGCGTAGGGACCGCCGCCCAGTTGTACCCCGTCGCCTAGGGCGGGTCGTTGCAAGTAGGCAGGGACAGGGCGGTGGGTAGATTAGGGCTCACTTATCCCCTTCCCCTCCTTCCTGCCATAACATAATCACAAGCCCTATACCTAGTCTACCCTTTCTTCTACTCTATCATGGACCCCCTTGAGACCCTGACCCAGCAGATGCAGGGCCTCTCCCTACAGGTCCAGGCCCTGGCTCAGAGGGTCAACCAGCCTGACGCTGCCATAGTAGTACCCCTCGCCTCACCTCTAGAACCTGACCTCAAGTTACCTGACCGGTTCTCAGGGGACCGTAAGACTTTTCTCTCCTTTCGGGAGAGTTGCAGACTTTACTTCCGTCTAAAACCTCACTCCTCAGGTTCCGAGAACCAGCGGGTGGGAATCATTATATCCCGATTCCAGGAAGGGCCCCAAGAGTGGGCCTTCTCCTTGGCTCCTGACGCCCCTGAACTTTCCTCCGTTGATCGTTTTTTCTCTGCCCTCGGACTCATTTACGACGAGACTGACAGGACTGCCTTGGCCGAGAGTCAGCTGGTGACCTTACGTCAGGGTAGGAGACCTGTTGAGGAATACTGTTCTGACTTTAGAAAGTGGTGCGTAGCTTCTCGGTGGAATGACCCTGCCCTAAGGTGCCAGTTTAGGATAGGCTTATCTAACGCCCTGAAGGATCTGCTTGTTAGCTACCCCTCTTCTGACTCCCTAGACCAGGTTATGGCCTTAGCAGTACGACTTGACCGACGTCTCAGGGAACGACAGCTTGAACGTTTCAGTGTTTTCCCCTCTGACTTCCCTGCGATTCCCCCCGAGGTCCCGTCTCCTCACTCTTCCACGGAAGACTCGGAGGTACCCATGCAACTCGGGGCCTCCGTGTCCCCCCGACAACGTAGAGAGTTCCGTAGGAAGAATGGTCTCTGCTTCTATTGTGGGGATGACAAGCATCAACTGAACACCTGTCCCAGGCGCAAGAATAAGCAGCCGGAAAACTTCCGCGCCTAAGTGATCATCGGGGAGGTCACTTGGGCGCACAGGTATTTCCCGTTAATATGAAACGCAATAAAATTTTGCTTCCCTTTCAGGTCTCGTTTGGTGGTCGGTCTGCCACCGGCAGTGCCTTCGTGGATTCAGGCTCATCTGCTAATATCATGTCTGTGGAATTTGCTATGTCTCTAAAAATGCCTTTTATTGATTTGCCTAATCCTGTCCCGGTAGTGGGTATCGACTCCACTCCTCTTGCTAATGGTTATTTTACTCAGCATACTCCTGTTTTTGAACTCCTTGTTGGCTCCATGCATTTGGAGCAGTGCTCTGTACTGTTGATGCAGGGATTATCGTCCGATCTGGTATTAGGTCTTCCCTGGTTGCAGTTGCATAATCCCACGTTTGATTGGAATACTGGGGATCTCACCAAATGGGGTAGTGAATGCCTGACGTCATGTCTCTCGGTTAACTCTATTTCTCCCCGTGAGGAGGTAAACACGCTACCTGAGTTTGTTCAGGACTTCGCTGATGTTTTCTCTAAGGAGGCCTCCGAGGTGTTGCCCCCTCATAGAGATTACGATTGCGCTATCGATTTGGTACCAGGTGCTAAGCTTCCTAAGGGTAGGATATTTAATCTTTCATGTCCTGAACGTGAAGCCATGAGGGAATATATCCAAGAATGCCTGGCCAAGGGTTTCATTCGCCCCTCTACTTCTCCTGTAGGTGCTGGCTTCTTCTTCGTGGGGAAGAAGGATGGTGGTCTTAGGCCGTGCATTGACTATCGTAACTTGAATAAGGTCACTGTAAGGAACCAGCAGGGGTGAACCTAGCCCCTCTGCTGCCTGAGGCGAACTATAAAAAAGCGCCCCCCCCCAATCTATCGGAGTATTCTCATTACTACCTTTACACATCAAACACGCAATATATATAAAAAAATTAAATAGGAAAACATTTGTTGTTTATTTGTAAAGTGCTATTTAATGTATAGAGAAGATTTAAAGAACTCTTTTTACTGTATTACTTTAGTATCATAGATCAGCAACGCAGCATTAACACTGAAAATGGTTTAACATCTTCTATGCCCCCTTTTTATTACCTAATTGACTTATGATTTTTAACCGAGTTCAGTGGCCCTGCGTGGTCGGCATGATGCAGTGACGTCATCGTGCCGGGCAGTTGACGTCATCAGCGTGCTCCCGATCTCTTGTAGGCCTCAGGCCTAAACCAGGCTGTGGCCTACAAGAGCAAACGGCGGAGCAGGGGTTTCTATTGTGACAAATTATTATTTTTTTTACATTTTATACTGCTAACTTTTTTTTGGTAGGTTCCGCTGGACCGTTTGGACTACGTCGTAGATTCATTGAACTACTTCAATGATCTACTTTAAAAAAAAAAAAAAATTGTGAAAGAGGGTTTCAATAAAAAAAAAAATCTTATGTCTTTTTTTTAAATACTTTATTATGGCCTTAGTAATGGCAGCTGTCTGATTGACAGCGTTCAATTACTAAGGCTGGGGCTTAGCATTAGCCAGTAAAAAGGCTATCACTAACCCCTATTATTACCCCGGTTCCCACTGCCGCCAGGGATACCGGGAAGAGTCGAGTACGATTCAGTACCTGGCCATCTGAAACGACTGTTAGGCCGCAGGCTGGTATTATCAGGCTGGGAAGGGCCAAAAAAGTGGGCCTTCCCACCCTGGGGATGCTAGGCTGCAGCTGCTTTATTGTATCTGGCTGGTTATGAAAAATTGGGGAAACCCCTCGTCATTTTTTTAAAATAAATTGAAAAAAAAATTACGTGAGATCCCCTCCATTTTTCATAGCCAGCCAGATACAATAAAGCAGCAGCAGCAGCCTAGCATCACCAGGGTGGGAAGGGCCATGGTTTTTGTCCATTCCTAGCCTGATAGTACCAGCCTGCGGCCTCCCAAGTGCCCTTCTCTTCAGACGGTCGGGTGCTGGATCGTACCCAGCTCTTCCCGGTACTCCTGGTGGCGGTGGGTACCGGGGTAATAATAGGGGTTAGTGATAGCCTTATTACTGGCTAACACTAAGCCCCTTCTTAGTAATGGACGCTCTCGATCAGACAGCAGCCATTACTAAGGCGGTAATGAAGTATTAAAAAACAGAGACATAAAGTAATTTATTTTATTGAAATTACAACTCTTCCACACAATCCACTTTAACCATTTTATTTAAAAAAAAAAGAAAAAAAGCTTACATCAGCGAAGTAGTCCAACGAATCTACGACGTAGTCCAAATGGTCCAGCGGAACCTGCAAAACAAAAATTAGCAGTATGAAAAATAAAAATAAAGTTGGCTGCACCACAGACGTACAAACATATGAATAAATAGCTACCTTCGGGAACATATTAAAATAATAAGAAAAATTAGGCCCATAAAATAAAACATCAAATAAAAAAAAAAAAATTATAACACCTTTCTTTTAAAGAGAACCTGTCACCTCCCCATACATGTGCAGCTGAGTGCAGCATGTAATGGGGAGGGCCGCACAAACTCTGGGGCACTTTCCATTTTTTTCCTAGCCTCCTTCGTTATTTAGATATCGGTGCTGTAATATTTGGTGCCCGATATTTAAATAACCCCCTGAACTGTCAATGGGGAGGTAATTGGCAAGGGGGCATGTAACATCGCTGTGACACTGTCCAATCAGCTACAGACAGTTTCAGAGCAAGAGCTGGACAGAGAGCGCGTGCGTGCGCAGCTCCGCCACCACTAAGGAACAGAAGAAGAGTGTGAATTCTTCTTCTTCTGTTTCATGGCATCGGAGCTGTACGCTCTCACTCTTTAGCTCTCGGCAGACAAGGACGACAAGACTGATCTCTCACCTGAGATCACAGTCTTGTACTTGCCTGCCGAGAGCTGAAGAGTGAGAGCGTGCGTGCACACATGCTCTCCTCTCTCCAGCTCTTGCTGTTGACATTGTCCGTAGCATATTGGACAGTGTCACAGCGATGTTACACGCCCCCTTGCCGATTACCGCCCCATTGGCAGTTCATGGGGTTATTTAAATATCGGCGCCAAACATTACGGCACCGATATCTAAGTAAGGAAAGAGGGTAGGAAAAAAAAATGTAAAGTGCCCCAGAGTTTGTGCAGCCCTGACCATTACATGCTGCACTCAAATGCAAATCTGTGGGCAGGTGAAAGATTCTCTTTAAAGTGTAACAACTTTTTAAAAAACTTTTGACATGTCAGACGTTTTGATCAGTGGGGTCCGAACACTGAGACCCCCCACTAGTCGCTAAAACGAAGCAACAGAAGTGCTCGTGTGAGCGGTGTGCCGCTTCAATTCTGTTTGGCTTTCCTTGGAGCAGTGTACGGGCTCAATAGAAAGTCTAGGAGTCCGTACACCGCTCACTCGGCTGAAAGTCGATCATAAATGAAGCGGCACAGCGCTTACCCGAGCACTTCTGCTGCTTCGTTTTAGCGATCGGTGGGGGCCTCAGTGCTCGGTCCCCCACCGATGAAAACTTTGGACATGTCACTATGATATATAAAGATATCTATTACTGCGATTGGTGAAAGTTTTAATTACTTTTTATTGAAAATGATTTGCACTTTTTGAGATACAGCTGCTTTGTATCCTGTATACAGAGCAGCTGTATATAGCGCTGAGACCTGAATCCATTAGGTCGCCTATTACCGATCACATCTAAGTTATGAACTTAGATGTGATCGGTAACAGCTCGATCCTGCAGGACTCGCTGATACTGAATCAGTCAGTCCCGCTGACCTGACGGATACGGGATACAGCGCTATATACATTATATAATATATTTATTTTAATTAGCGGGGGCAGGTTTATGGGGAAGGATTAGGGCCTGTTTACATCAGCGTTGGCTTTCCGTTCTGGGGTTCCATGGGAGGTTTCCGTCAGGTGAACCCGCAACGGAAAGTCAAACTGAAACCACAGCTTCCGTTTCAGTCACCATTGAAATCAATGGTGACGGAAACATTGCTAATGGTTTCCGTTCATCACCATTCCGGCAGGTTTCAGTTTTTGTGACGGAATCAAGAGCGCAGTCAACTGCGCTAATGGTGACGGAAACGGAAGCTGTGGTTTCAGTTTGACTTTCCGTTGCGGGGTTACCTCCAACGGAACCCCAGAACGGAAAGCCAACGCTGATGTGAACAGGCCCTAAGGCTTCTTTCACACTAGCATTAATATACGTTTATCTCTCCTCCGTCAGAGGAAGAGAGGATCGATACGTTAAACGGAAAGCAACGGTTCCATTAGAATTACCATTGCTTTCAATGGTAATTCTTTTGTATCAGTTGCTTTCCGTTTGTCTCCGTTCGCTAAGTTTCCGTTTTTTTTAAAGGAAACAAAAGTGCAGTCTGCAGAACTTTTATTTCCGTTCAAAAGAACGGAAACCTAGTGAACGGAGACAAACGGAAAGCAACTGATACAAAAGAATTACCATTGAAAGCAATGGTAATTCTAATGGAACCATTGCTTTCCGTTTAACGTATCGATCCTCTCTTCCTCTGACGGAAGAGAGGTAAACGTATATTAATGCTAGTGTGAACAAAGCCCAATACAAGTAAGATATTAATAAATAAATTTAAAAAAAAAAACCCAACTGGGATTTGAACCAGCAATCTTCATGTGTAAGGCAGACAAGCTAACCACTACACTATAGAAAGCTTCAGTCAATTCCAGTGAAACTGTAGTACTTGAGGGTTTATTGAATGACAGGCACTATTAGTCTCTCCTGTCTCTCTGCTGCGTGTGGGTGGTGACTGGTCAGAGACTCACAGTCAGACTGGCTGCCGCAGCTGCTGCATTCAGTGTTCACTGTGAGTGACTGTGAGACTCACCAGTCACTGCCCTGATTGTAGCTTTCCCACGCTAATTAAGCACAGGAAAGCTACAAAGCCAGGAGTATACTGCAGGGGGGGGGGGGTCGTTTTACTGACAGCAGAGGGCTCTATAGGGGGGAATCATCCCCCCACCATAGAGCCCTGACTAGTTACTATACTGGAAGGTTAGGGGGGTCTGAGCATCTGACTGACTGCTCTAAAGTGGGGGCAGAATCCCCCCTATAGAGCTCTCTGCAGTAAGTCAGACAGTCAGACGCTCAGACCCTCCCCCACCCACACTAATCGTTGCATTATAGTGATGTGAGGGCTCTATGGGGTGGATTATTCCAGCCCCATAGAGCCCTCTGCTGTCGGTAAAATGCCCCCCCTTGCAGTATACTCACGTCCCGGTCCCAGCAAGGCAGGCACTTACCTCGTGGTGCTGGTGCTGCTCGTCGCTCCACCTGCAGACTTGCTCCTCTCTGGCTGCATTACTGTGTACAGCGTCAGAGAGGAGGAGGAGTATTACAGACGTTCGGCGCTCTGCATGGCCCCTCCCCCGGTCCAGTCCCGGGCTGAAAATGCCGCCCCCCCCGTTTGGGTAGGTGGTGCCGCGTGAGGCCGTCGGCTCACCTGGCCTCATGGCAGGTTCGGCACTGGGAACCAGTATCCCCTTCCTTTGATTCCGGATCTTTTTAATCAGGTTCAGGGGGCCCAATGGTTCTCTAAGTTTGATCTACGGGGGGCGTATAACCTTATCCGCATCAAAGAGGGGGATGAGTGGAAGACTGCGTTCAACACGCCCGAAGGTCATTTCGAATACCTGGTCATGCCCTTTGGGTTGTGTAATGCCCCTGCTGTCTTCCAGAATTTTATTAATGAAATTCTGAGAGATTACCTGGGAAATTTTCTTGTAGTGTACCTTGATGACATACTGGTGTTTTCCAAGGACTGGTCCTCCCACGTGGAGCATGTCAGGAAGGTGCTCCAGGTCCCCCGGGAAAATAATCTGTTTGCGAAAACCGAAAAATGTGTGTTTGGGAAACAGGAGATACCATTTTTGGGTCCCTGCCAAGGTTCAGGCTGTGGCGGAATGGGTCCAACCTGCCTCCCTGAAGGCGCTACAGTGTTTTTTGGGGTTCGCTAACTATTACAGGAGATTTATTGCCAAACTTCTCGGTCGTCGCTAAGCCTCTTACGGACCTCACTCGCAAGGGTGCTGATGTCCTCCACTGGCCTCCTGAGGCCGTCCAGGCTTTTGAGACCCTCAAGAAGTGCTTTATCTCGGCCCCTGTGCTGGTTCAGCCCAACCAAAGGGAGCCATTTATCGTTTAGGTTGACGCGTCCGAGGTGGGAGTGGGGGCTGTCTTGTCCCAGGGTTCCAGGTCCCTCACCCATCTCCGCCCCTGTGCTTACTTCTCCAGGAAGTTTTCGCCCACGGAGAGTAACTATGATATTGGCAACCGCGAACTTTTAGCCATTAAATGGGCTTTTGAAGAGTGGCGTCACTTCCTGGAGGGGGCCAGACACCAGGTAACGGTCCTTACTGACCACAAGAATTTGGTTTTCCTAGAATCTGCCCGGAGGCTCAATCCGAGACAAGCTCGATGGGCGCTATTTTTTACCAGATTTAACTTTTTGGTTACCTATAGGGCTGGGTCCAAAAATATTAAAGCTGATGCACTGTCACGTAATTTCATGGCCAATCCTCCTTCTGAGAAGGATCCTGCTTGTATTTTACCCCCTGGTATAATCGTTTCTGCCACGGATTCTGATTTAGTCTCTGATATTGCGGCTGATCAAGGTTCAGCTCCCGGGAACCTCCCTGTGGACAAGCTGTTTGTCCCCCTGCAATACCGGCTAAGGGTACTTAGGGAAAACCATGACTCCGCACTATCTGGTCATCCTGGCATCTTGGGTACCAAACACCTCATTACCAGAAACTATTGGTGGCCTGGGTTGCCTAAAGACGATAGGGCTTACGTCGCCGCTTGTGAGGTTTGTGCTAGGTCCAAGACCCCTAGGTCCCGACCTGCGGGCTTACTACGTTCTTTGCCCATTCCCCAGAGACCTTGGACCCATATCTCCATGGATTTTATCACCGATTTGCTTCCATCTCAAGGCAAGTCGGTGGTGTGGGTGGTAGTAGACCACTTCAGCAAGATGTGCCACTTTGTGCCCCTTAAGAAACTACCTAACGCCAAGACGTTATCTTCTTTGTTTGTTAAACACATTCTATGTCTCCATGGGGTCCCAGTCAATATCGTTTCTGACAGAGGGGTACAATTTGTTTCTTTATTTTGGAGAGCCTTTTGTAAAAAGTTGGAGATTGATCTGTCCTTCTCCTCCGCCTTCCATCCCGAAACTAATGGCCAAACGGAGAGGACTAATCAATCCCTGGAACAATATTTAAGGTGTTTCATCTCTGACTGTCAATTTGATTGGGTCTCATTCATTCCCCTCGCCGAATTTTCCCTGAATAACCGGGTCAGTAACTCGTCAGGGGTCTCCCCGTTTTTCTGTAATTTCGGGTTTAATCCACGGTTCTCATCCGTTTCTCCTGGTAGTTCCAATAATCCCGAGGTAGAGGTCGTTCATCGGGAACTGTGCACAGTTTGGGCCCAGGTTCAGAAGAACCTAGAGGCGTCCCAGAGCGTACAAAAAATTCAGGCTGATAGAAGACGTTCTGTTAACCCCCGGTTTGTGGTCGGGGATCTGGTGTGGTTCTCGTCTAGGAACTTGCGCCTTAAGGTCCCGTCCAGGAAGTTTGCTCCCCGATTTATTGGGCCTTATAAGGTCATTGAAGTCCTCAAACCTGTATCCTTCCGTCTGGAGCTGCCCCCATCCTTTCGCATACACAACGTCTTTCATGCCTCCCTCCTGTTCCCATTCTCACCCCTGAGGGGGTGGAATTCGAGGTGGCCAAGATTGTGGACAGTAGCATGATCCAGGGCTCCCTCCAGTACCTGGTCCATTTGAGAGGATACGGGCCGGAGGAGAGGACTTGGGTACCTGCTCGAGATGTTCACGCTGGGGTATTGGTCAGGAGGTTCCACCTTTTCTTCCCCACTAAACCAGGTCCTCTTAGTAAGGGTCCGGTGGCCCCTCATAAAAGGGGGGGTACTGTAAAGGATCTGCCAGGCACTACGTCTGTGGATACTCCCAGGATTAATCAATCGACACCTGAGGCCGGACCTCTTAGACTGACTCCGGCTCCCACCAATCAGGGTGGCAGGCTCAGGAGTGGGAGAGCCTATCGCGGCCTGGTCAGTCGGAGTTAGCTCCGCCCCCTGTCCATTTATACCTGCCGTTTTCTCTTCCTCATTGCTTGTGATTCTTCCTGGTTTCCTGGCCCTGCTACAGCCTTGCTCCAGCCTGCTACTGCCTTGCTTCAGCCTTGCTACAGCTTCCGCTTATCCTGCTTCGCTCTGACCCTGGCTTGCTTCCTGCTCCTTGCTCTGCGTTCGTATACTTCGTGACATCCTGATTCTGACTGGCTCGTTGACCACTCTGGTTTCCTCACGGTGTTCCATGGGCTACTGCCCCTTCCCTTGCTTGTTCCCTGTTTGTATTCCCTTGCACTTAGTCAGCGTAGGGACCGCGGCCCAGTTGTACCCCGTCGACTAGGGCGGGTCGTTGCAAGTAGGCAGGGACAGGGCGGTGGGTAGATTAGGGCTCACTTATCCCCTTCCCCTCCTTCCTGCCATAACACAGAGTGACTCGATCATCTACCACTCGGGCTGGGAGGCTGAGAAGTGGGAGAGCCTATCACAGCCTGGCCAGACAGAGCTAGCTCCCGCCCTCTGTCTATTTATACCTTCGTTTCCTGTTTCTCCTTTGCCTGTGATTCTGCTGGTTTCCTGGCTCTGCGGCTGCTGCTTATACTATTTGTCCTCTGATTCATATTGACCCTGGCTTTACTGACTACTCTCTTGCTCTGCGTTTGGTACCTCGTACACTCCTGGTTTGACTCGGCTCGTTCACTACTCTTGTAGCTCACGGTGTTGCCGTGGGCATCTGCCCCATTTCCCTTAGCTTCTTTGTACCCTTGTCTGTCTGTCTGTCGTGCACATAGCGAGAGTAGGGACCATCGCCCAGTTGTACGCCGTCGCCTAGGATGGGCCGTTGCAAGTAGGCAGGGACTGAGTGGCGGGTAGATTAGGGCTCACCTGTCTGTCTCCCTACCCCGTGATTACATAATCACAGGCAAATATACCTTTTGTACCCTGGTCCCTGACACACTATGGACCCCCTTGAGACCCTGGCTCAGCAAATGCAGGGCCTCTCCCTACAGGTCCAAGCCCTGACTCAGAGGGGCAACCTGCATGATGCTACCCTTGTAGTGCCCCCCACCTCACCTCTTGAACCCCACCTCAAGTTGCCTGACCGGTTTTCAGGGGACCGGAAGACTTTTTTCTCCTTTCGGGAGAGTTGTAGGCTCTATTTCCGTCTAAAGCTCCACTCCTCAGGTTCTGAGAGCCAGCGAGTGGGTATAATTATGTCCCGGCTCCAGGACGGGCCCCAAGAATGGGCCTTCTCCTTGGCTCCCGACGCCCCTGAGCTTTCCTCTGTTGACCTTTTTTTTTCTGCTCTCGGGCTCATATATGACGAGACTGACAAGACTGCCTTTGCCGAGAGTCAGCTGGTGACCTTACGTCAGGGTAAGAGACCCGTTGAGTACTGTTCGGACTTTAGGAAGTGGTGTGTAGCTTCTCGGTGGAATGACCCTGCCTTGAGGTGCCAGTTTAGATTGGGTCTGTCGAACGCCCTGAAGGACCTGTTAGTTAGCTATCCCTCTTCTGACTCTCTAGATCAGGTAATGGCTTTAGCGGTATGTCTTGACCGACGTCTCAGGGAACGACGACTTGAATGTTTTTGTGCCTTCTTCTCTGGCTCCCCCATGATGGCTCCCGAGGTGTCGTTGCTTCGTTCTTCCACGGAAAACTCAGATGAACCTATGCAACTCGGGGCCTCCGTGTCTCCCCAACAACATAGAGCGTTCCGCAGGAAGAATGGTCTCTGCTTCTACTGTGGGGATTACAAGCATCAAGTGAACAACTGTCCTAGGCGCAAGAATAAGCAGCCGGAAAACTTCCGCGCCTAAGTGACCATATATTTCCCGTATACATGAAACCTAATAAGATCATGCTTCCCTTTCAGGTCTATTTTGGTGGTAGGTCTGCTACGGCAATGCCTTCATGGATTCAGGGTCTTCTGCTAATATTATGTCTGTGGAATTTGCTATGTCTCTAGCTATGCCATTGATTGAATTGCCTAAACCTGTCCCGGTAGTGGGTATCGACTCCACTCCTCTTGCTAATGGTTATTTTACCCAGCATACCCCTGTTTTTGAACTCCTTGTTGGCTCCATACATTTGGAGCGGTGCTCTGTACTGGTGATGCAGGGATTATCGTCCAATTTGGTTTTAGGCCTACCCTGGTTGCAGATGCATAATCCCACATTTAACTGGAATACTGGGGATCTTACCAAATGGGGTAATAAATTCATGACGTCATGTTTTTCTGTTTATTTTATTTCTCTCCCTGAGGAAGTGAACACTCTACCTGAGTTTATTCAGGACTACGCTGATGTTTTTTCTAAAAAGGCCTTCGAAGTGTTACCTCCTCATAGAGAGTACGATTGCGCAATCGATTTGGTACCAGGGGCTAAGCTCCCTAAGGGTAGGATATTTAATCTCTCTTGTCCCGAACGTGAAGCCATGAGAGAGTATATCCAGGAATGCCTGGCCAAGGGTTACATTCGCCCCTCTACTTCTCCGGTAGGTGCTGGCTTCTTCTTCGTAGGGAAGAATGATGGTGGTCTTAGGCCGTGCATCGATTACCGAAACTTGAATAAGGTAACTGTAAGGAACCAGTATCCCCTTCTCTTCAATCAGGTTCAGGGGGCCCAATGGTTCTCTAAGTTTGATCTACGGGGGGCTTATAACCTTATCCGCATCAAAGAGGAGGATGAGTGGAAGACTGCGTTTAAAACACCTGAAGGTCATTTCGAATACTTCGTCATGCCCTTTGGGTTGTGTAATGCTCCCGCGGTCTTCCAGAATTTCATAAATGAGATTTTAAGAGACTACCTGGGGGTATTTCTTGTAGTGTACCTTGATGACATACTGGTGTTTTCCAAGGACTGGTCCTCCCACATTGAGCATGTGAGGAAGGTGCTCCAGGCCTTCGGGAAAACAAACTGTTTGCTAAAACCGAAAAATGTGTGTTTGGGGTGCAAGAAATACCATTTTTGGGTCAAATCCTCACTCCTCATGAATTCCGCATGGACCCTGCCAAGGTTCAGGCTGTGGCTGAATGGGTCCAACCTGCCTCCCTGAAGGCGTTACAGTACTTCGTGGGGTTTGCTAATTATTACAGGGGATTTATTGCTAACTTCTCGGTCATCGCTAAGCCTCTTACTTACGGATCTCACTCGCAAAGGTGCGGATCTCCTCCACTGGCCTCCTGAGGCGGTCCAGGCTTTTGAGGACCTTAAGAAGTGCTTTATCTCGGCCCCAATGCTGATTCAGCCTAACCAAAGGGAGCCGTTCATCGTGGAGATTGACGCCTCCGTGGTGGGAGTGGGTGCTGTCTTGTCCCAGGGTTCCAGGTCCCTCACCCATCTCCGTCCCTATGCCTACTTCTCCAGGAAGTTCTCACCCACTGAGAGTAACTATGACATTGGCAACCGCGAACTCTTAGCCATTAAATGGGCATTTGAAGAGTGGCGCCACTTCCTGGAGGGGGCTAGGCACCAGGTAACGGTCCTTACCGACCACAAGAATCTGGTTTTCCTAGAATCTGCCCGGAGGCTAAACCCGAGAGAAGCTCGATGGGCGTTATTTTTTACTAGATTCAACTTTTTGGTCACCTATAGTGCTGGGTCTAAAAATATTAAAGCTGATGCACTGTCGCGTAGCTTCATGGCCAGCCCTCCTTCGGAGGAAGATCCTGCTTGTGTTTTGCCCCCAGGTATAATCATTTCCTCTGTTGATTCTGACCTAGTCTCCGAATTTGCGGCTGATCAAGGTTCAGCTCCCGGGAACCTTCCTGAGAACAAGCTGTTTGTTCCCCTGCAATTCCGGCTAAGGGTACTCAGGGAGAATCATGACTCTGCACTATCTGGCCATCCAGGCATCCTGGGTACCAAGCACCTCATTGCCAGAAACTATTGGTGGCCTGGGTTGCTTAAAGACGTTAAGGCCTACGTCGTCGCTTGTGAACTTTGTGCTAGGTCCAAGACTCCCAGGTCCCGACCAGCGGGCTTACTATGTTCTTTGCCCATTCCCCAGAGACCTTGGACCCATATCTCCATGTATTTTATCACCGATCTGCCTCCATCTCAAGGCAAGTCGGTGGTGTGGGTTGTAGTAGACCGTTTCAGTAAAATGTGCCACTTTGTGCCCCTCAAGAAACTACCCAATGCTAAGACGTTAGCTACCTTGTTTGTCAAACACATCCTGCGTCTCCATGGGGTTCCTGTCAATATTGTTTCTGACAGAGGGGTACAATTTGTTTCATTGTTTTGGAGAGCCTTCTGTAAGAAGTTGGAGATTGATCTGTCCTTCTCCTCGGCCTTCCATCCTGAAACCAATGGCCAGACTGAGAGGACTAATCTGTCTCTAGAACAATATTTAAGGTGTTTCATCTCTGACTGTCAATATGATTGGGTCTCCTTCATTTCCCTGGCTGAATTTTCCCTTAATAACCGGGTCAGTAACTCGTCAGGGGTCTCCCCCTTTTTCTGTAATTTTGGGTTTAATCCACGGTTCTCTTCCGTTTTACCTGGTGGTTCCAACAATCCCGAGGTAGATGTCGTTCATCGGGAACTGTGCACAGTCTGGGCCCAGGTTCAGAAGAACCTAGAGGCCTCCCAGAGCATACAAAAGACTCAGGCAGATAGAAGACATTCTGCTAACCCCTTGTTTGTGGTCGGGGATCTGGTGTGGCTGTCTTCTAAAAATTTGCGCCTTAAAGTCCCGTCCAAAAAATTAGCTCCCCGGTATATAGGGCCGTACAAGGTCATTGAAGTCCTTAACCCTGTCTCCTTCCGACTGGAGTTACCCCCGTCTTTTCGAATACACGACGTGTTTCATGCCTCCCTCCTGAAACGCTGCTCCCCGTCCTTGGCTCCCTTGAGGAAACCTCCTGTCCCTGCTCTCACCCCTGAAGGGGTAGAATTCGAGTTGGCCAAGATTGTGGACAGCAGGATGGTCCAATGCTCCCTCCAGTACCTGGTTCATTGGAGAGGATACGGGCCTGAGGAGAGGCCTTGGGTACCCGCCCGGGGTGTTCACGCTGGGGTATTGCTCAGGAGGTTCCATCTTGGGTTCCCCAATAAGCCAGGTCCACCTAGAAAGGGTCCAGTGGCCCTCATAAAAGCGGGGGTACTGTAAAGGATCTGCCAGACACAGCTTCTTTGTCGACGCCCGTGGTTACTCAGTCTGCACCTGCTCCTAAGTCTGATAGAGTGACTCGATCATCTACCACTCGGGCTGGGAGGCTGAGAAGTGGGAGAGCCTATCACAGCCTGGCCAGACGGAGCTAGCTCCCACCCTCTGTCTATTTATACCTTCGTTTCCTGTTTCTCCTTTGCCTGTGATTCTGCTGGTTTCCTGGCTCTGCTGCTGCTGCTTGTACTATTTGTCCTCTGCTTCATATTGACCCTGGCTTTACTGACTACTCTCTTGCTCTGCGTTTGGTACCTCGTACACTCCTGGTTTGACTCGGCTCGTTCACTACTCTTGTAGCTCACGGTGTTGCCGTGGGCATCTGCTCCATTTCCCTTAGCTTCTTTGTACCCTTGTCTGTCTGTCTGTCGTGCACATAGTGAGAGTAGGGACCGTCGCCCAGTTGTACGCCGTCGCCTAGGACAGGCCGTTGCAAGTAGGCAGGGACTGAGTGGCGGGTAGATTAGTGCTCACCTGTCTGTCTCCCTACACCGTCATTACAGCCACAGTGCCCCCTGCGGATAGTGCAACATATTGCCCCTGTAGATAATGGCACAGTGCCCATGTAGACAGTACCCCACATTGCACCCCTGTAGATAATGCCACAGTGCCCATGTAGAAAGTGCCACACACCCCCTCCTGTAGATAATGCCACACACTGCGCCTTGTAGACAGTGCCACAGTGCCCATGTGGATAGTGTAAACGTTTCCCCCTGTAAATAATGCCACACTGCCTGTATAGATAGTGCCACAGTGCCCCTGTATAAAGTGCCACAGTGCCAAAGCAGATAGTGCCACAGTGCCCACTGTAGATAATGCCACAGTGCCTATGTAGAAATTTCCACAGTGCCCCATGTAGATAGTGCCACACACTGCCCCTGTAGATAGTATCACAGTGCCCCCTGTAGATAGTGCCACACACTGCCCCTGTAGATAATGACACAGTGCCCCCTGTAGATAGTGCCACACACTGCCACATGTAGATAGGGCTGCAGTGCCTCCTGTAGATAGTGCTACATTGCCCATGTAGATAGTGTAACATTGCCCATGTAGATAGTGCCAAAGTACGCCCCTCTATACAGTGTTTCCTGTATAGAGTGCCACAGTGCCAAAGCAGATAGTGCCACTGTGCCCCCTGTAGATAATTCCACATTGCCCATGTAGATAATGCCAAGGTACCCTATTTAAAGTGTGCCATAGTGCCTATGTAGATAGTGTCACAGTGCCCGCTGTAGATAATGCCACAGTGTCTATGTAGATATTGCCACAGTGCCCCCTGTAGATAGTGTCACACACTGCCCTCTGTAGCTAGTGCCACAGTGCTCATGTAGATAGTGCCACACACTGCTCCCTGTAGGTAATGCCACAGTGCTCATGTAGATAATGCCACACACTGCCTCCTTTAGATAATGCCAGAAACTGCCCCTTGTAGACAGTGCCCCGGTGCCCATGTGGATAGTTCTACAGTGCCCCCTGTATATAATGCCACACTGACCATGTATATAGTGCCATAGTGCCCATGTAGATAGTGCCACACACTGCTCCCTGAAGATAATGCCAACTTGTCCTCTGTAGATAGTGCCACACTGCCCCTGTAGATAATGCCACAGTGCCTCCTGTAGATAGTGCCAAAGTGCCCCCTGTAAAGAGTGCCACATTGCCAAAGCCGATAGTGCCAGTGCCCCTTGTAGATAATGCCACATTGCCCATGTAGGTAGTGCCACAAACTGTCCCTGAAGATAGTATCTCAATGCTCCCTGTAAATAGTGCCACACGCTGACCCTGTAGATAATGCCACAATGCTTCTGTAGATAGTACCACACACTGTCATCTGTAGATAGTGCTGCAGTGTCTCCTGTAGATAGTGCTACACATTGCTCCTGTAGATAATGCCACAGTGCCCATGTAGAAAGTGCCACAGTGCATCCTGTAGATAGTGCCACACACTGCCCCTGTTGATAGTGCCACAGTTTCCCCCTGTAGATAGTGCCACACACTATCCATGTAGACAGTTCTGCATACTGCCCCTATAGATAATGCCAAAGTGACCATTTAAAATAAAAGAACAAAAGGACGGCGCCACCTTGTGTAGATCAGTAAGTCAAGGTGAGGCAAAGTAGCAAGAAATGTGCTCACCTGGAAAAGGAGGTTTTAAAGCATGTAATAACCACAGTGCTGCTGCCAGATCCGAGTCGGTATCCAGATGGGACCGCTTAGGTAGAAAGAAGTGCAGGAAAAAAAGTGGATCTTTTCAAGGGCGCTGCTGTGTGGTGAGAATGATGAGAACGGAGTCCCGAGGTATTAATAATAAGTTCAATTTATTGTGAGTGGCTACGCGTTTCAACAATGAACAATCGTCTTCCTCAGGCCATGTACATATCAGAGTGGACACATCTTATATAGCATGTAGGTTCAAATTAACACAAGTGAAAAAAACCGCCAAATCTGCAGGGGTCAAGGTGCGATCGTGACGTCACTCCCGGCTTTTTTTCACTGTTCCCATCGCAGGGCTATAAATGCGTAATGTATTTTAACAAACAAGCCAAATATTTACTTGTAGACTGAGATACAATTGAAAGAATGAAAAGTAAAAATGAAGAATAAAGTAAAAGAAAGAATGAAGAATGTTGCTGGGTTAAAATGAACGAAGCCGGGACGCGGCTTCGTTACCAGGACAACCAAGCGGAGATCGGAGCGAGGGAGCGAATGGATAGATCTATGCTTGCTGTAGGTAAGATATTGAATAAATTAAAAACTGCTTAAAAACATGTATTATTTAAATGTGAGAATGCACATAGATACAGTATCGGGCATAGATATTCGTTTGTGACTGCACGGATAAAACATTAGATGACTAAATTTAGCGTGATTCGCAAAGTGGTTCAGTCCTGATTTCAATTGGAATATGCAGCATATTTTAAACTCTGGGATGTAATTCAATACGAAGATCTTATTCTTTACAATAGTGTACATTGAAAGAAATGGTTAGAAATGCAATTATATTACTAGGTCAATAGTGCGGAACCACGGCACCGTAGGATCCGAAGAAAAACATTGACAGGACAGGCAGAACATACCGCAGGTAAGCTGATAAAAAATCAATTATGGTTAAAAGTGATAATATGTGAGAACTTTGCTGTTTTTAAAAGGAAAATATAAGTAAAATATATAGAGACGAGGGTTGCGTAGTACAAAGAGAATGCATAATGAATGAATAAATTTGGCAGTCAGATTCCAAATGTTTAATGATATGTGATAATTTGGAGATTATTTGGCCTCAAATATTATTTTAAAATTTATGGTGTAGGTTAGTCCAATGATGATTCAGAGATGTCATTCAAACCCCTTGGATGTAAAGTCTGTAATTTAAAAATCCAATAGTTTTCCCTCAGTTTGAGTTTATTAAATCTGTTGGGAACGTCATGATGTATCCCTTCAATGGGTGTAACTGTAATTTGATTAAATTGGCATTTATGTATGTGAGTGAAATGGCGAGACACACTATGTTTCAAAAAACCTGTGTTCACATTGAATCTGTGTTTGTTTATTCTGGATCTGAGGTATTGTGTCGTTCTCCCTACGTATTGGAGTTGGCATGTACATTCCAATAAATAAATCACATATGTACTACTGCAACTTAGGGATGACTTGATTGGAAAAGACTCTTTTGTAACTGTCGATGTGTATGAGTATTTTTTGTTATTGATACTATTGCAGCATAGGCATCGTGGGTGGCCACATTTGTAGGAGCCATTGGGTCTAGATAGAAACGTTGCTGATATTGTTTTGGGTTTACGGATTCTGCTGGGGGCCAGAATATTTTTCAGAGTTAGCGATCGTCGAAAGGTGATGCTTGGATGAGCGGGTATCGCATCTTTGAGGTAAGAGTCACTTTTTATGATGTGCCAATATTTGTGCAAGATTGACCTGACTGTCTTGTTCCCTTGATTAAACGTTGTAATGAAATTAGTGTTATATTTATTTGGTACTGGTTTTCTCTGTACAGGGATTAGGCAGGAGTCCTGGGATAATAGTGAGGCTTTTTGTCTTGCATCTTTGATAAGTTGTAGAGGGAAGTTCTTTTCTCTAAATCTTCTCTCTAAAATATTGCACTCTGATTTAAAATTTACGTTGGTACTGCAATTTTTACGTACTCTTCTGAATTGACCGAAGGGTACATTGGTTAACCAAGGGCGATAGTGGGCACTTTTGAAGTCGATATAGCTGTTCACATCGACGGATTTAAAGTGAGTTTTTGTGACAAAATGTTCGGTCATGATGTCATAGCTGATGGTTAGGTCCAGGTAATCGATTGAGATTTCAGAAAAAGTGTGCGTGAAAGAGATATCATAACTGTTAGTGTTTAAAAGTTTTATAAAACTAGAAGCTTCGTTTTCTGAACCTGTCCACACGAAGAACAGGTCGTCGATGTAACGCCTATATAAAAGAATGTTATTTTTAAATGAATGTTCCCCAAAAATGTATTCCTCTTCGAAGGCCCCCATGTACAGATTTGCGTAGGCTGGTGCGAATCTGGTACCCATCGCACAGCCTCTGATTTGATTATAAAAACTTATTAAAAGTGAATGTATTATGATGAAGAATAAAATCAATGCAATTGGTTAGAAAGGAAACTTGATTATCAGGGATTAAGACGTTAGATGATAGAAATGATTTGGTTACCTGCATGCCTTTATTATGTGGGATGTTACTGTACAAAGATGTTACATCAGCTGTTAAAAAATGTATGTTGGATGTAGTTGCGTCAATTTTGAGATTGAATAGATCTCTGATTAGTTGAGTAGAGTCTTTGAGATAAGATGGTAACATAAGCACAAATGGTTGAAGGTGTAAGTCTACAAAGTGAGAAAGGTTACTGGTTAATGAGCCGATTCCTGAAATGATGGGGCTTCCGGGGGGGTCTGTGAGTGTTTTGTGGATTTTGGGGAGATGATAAATAAAAGGTATGTTCGGGAATGGTACATGTAAAAAACTTTTTTCTTTTTTCGTGAGTAGGCCCTCCTGGAAGGCTTTCTCTATCATAGATGTATATTTACATATGTAGGCGGGAAGGGGATTGGACGTTAATTTACAATAAAAAGTGTTGTCATTTAAAATCCTCATGGTTTCTTCGAGATAATTGTCTCTGTTCTGGATCACTATTCCTCCCCCTTTGTCGGCAGGACGAATGACTATGTCTTCGTTATTTTGCAGGGATTTGATAGCCCTTCTTTCATGTGAGGTTAGATTATCTTGATAGAGATGGGGAGTCTCTAACGTCCTGAATTCATTACTCACTAGTGTTGAAAAAGTTTCAATGAGGGGACCCTGGTGATGGATAGGATAAAATTCAGATTTAGAGTAAACTTCAACTGGGATGGCTTTTAAATTTGGAGGAGGTATCTGTGGATCCTCTAATGTAATGGATGATATATAGGGTTTCTGTAAAGCAAAGTGTCTGATGAGGGTAAGTTTTCTAATAAAACGGTTGAGGTCCATAAATAAATCAAAATCATTAGATAAAGATGTGGGGCAAAAGGACAGTCCTTTGTTGAGCAGATTTGTCTCATGGGTGTTTAGCGTGTAGGATGACAAATTAAATATTTTTATTGTTTTATTCGGTTTTTCTTTGGGTTCAATCTCGGACATTGGCTTATTGCGTTTCCTGCCTCCTCTCCGTCCACTGTGTCTGTATTTAGTTTTCTTTTTATGGAGATTTTCTGTATTTTCGGAAAAAAACGGGTGATGGTTTGTGCTTTGGGGCTCATTATATATGGTAGGAGAATGTCGTTGCTGGTAACTGTGGGGGTTAATGGGGGTCTGGTACCTCTGAATGCCTTTAGGGCATCTGATTTGGATTATCACCTCTCCAAGTTCTTTTCAATACCTGAACCAATGGAAGTCCTGACTATACCTGACTCCCCCTCCTCCTCACTTAACGATTCCATGGAAGATAGCTTGATTTCTTTACTCCAACTATCAGTACACAGTACCCCCCAGTCCTCCCCTCCTGGCACACATATAAGCCCTCGTAGGAGCTTTTCCACATCCCTACCTATCATAGACAACCCCTCCAATATTGATTTAGCAACATCCTCACTTGACATCACTTATGCAGCAACTTCTTTTTTGGGCCTTCCCTCAGAATTTACCAGACCCCCATTAACCCCCACAGTTACCAGCAATGACATTCTCCTACCATATATAATGAGCCCCAAAGCACAAACCATCACCCGTTTTTTTCCGAAAATACAGAAAATCTCCATAAAAAGAAAACTAAATACAGACACAGAGGACGGAGAGGAGGCAGGAAACGCAATAAGCCAATGTCCGAGATTGAACCCAAAGAAAAACCGAATAAAACAATAAAAATATTTAATTTGTCATCCTACACGCTAAACACCCATGAGACAAATCTGCTCAACAAAGGACTGTCCTTTTGCCCCACATCTTTATCTAATGATTTTGATTTATTTATGGACCTCAACCGTTTTATTAGAAAACTTACCCTCATCAGACACTTTGCTTTACAGAAACCCTATATATCATCCATTACATTAGAGGATCCACAGATACCTCCTCCAAATTTAAAAGCCATCCCAGTTGAAGTTTACTCTAAATCTGAATTTTATCCTATCCATCACCAGGGTCCCCTCATTGAAACTTTTTCAACACTAGTGAGTAATGAATTCAGGACGTTAGAGACTCCCCATCTCTATCAAGATAATCTAACCTCACATGAAAGAAGGGCTATCAAATCCCTGCAAAATAACGAAGACATAGTCATTCGTCCTGCCGACAAAGGGGGAGGAATAGTGATCCAGAACAGAGACAATTATCTCGAAGAAACCATGAGGATTTTAAATGACAACACTTTTTATTGTAAATTAACGTCCAATCCCCTTCCCGCCTACATATGTAAATATACATCTATGATAGAGAAAGCCTTCCAGGAGGGCCTACTCACGAAAAAAGAAAAAAGTTTTTTACATGTACCATTCCCGAACATACCTTTTATTTATCATCTCCCCAAAATCCACAAAACACTCACAGACCCCCCCGGACGCCCCATCATTTCAGGAATCGGCTCATTAACCAGTAACCTTTCTCACTTTGTAGACTTACACCTTCAACCATTTGTGCTTATGTTACCATCTTATCTCAAAGACTCTACTCAACTAATCAGAGATCTATTCAATCTCAAAATTGACGCAACTACATCCAACATACATTTTTTAACAGCTGATGTAACATCTTTGTACAGTAACATCCCACATAATAAAGGCATGCAGGTAACCAAATCATTTCTATCATCTAACGTCTTAATCCCTGATAATCAAGTTTCCTTTCTAACCAATTGCATTGATTTTATTCTTCATCATAATACATTCACTTTTAATAACAGTTTTTATAATCAAATCAGAGGCTGTGCGATGGGTACCAGATTCGCACCAGCCTACGCAAATCTGTACATGGGGGCCTTCGAAGAGGAATACATTTTTGGGGAACATTCATTTAAAAATAACATTCTTTTATATAGGCGTTACATCGACGACCTGTTCTTCGTGTGGACAGGTTCAGAAAACGAAGCTTCTAGTTTTATAAAACTTTTAAACACTAACAGTTATGATATCTCTTTCACGCACACTTTTTCTGAAATCTCAATCGATTACCTGGACCTAACCATCAGCTATGACATCATGACCGAACATTTTGTCACAAAAACTCACTTTAAATCCGTCGATGTGAACAGCTATATCGACTTCAAAAGTGCCCACTATCGCCCTTGGTTAACCAATGTACCCTTCGGTCAATTCAGAAGAGTACGTAAAAATTGCAGTACCAACGTAAATTTTAAATCAGAGTGCAATATTTTAGAGAGAAGATTTAGAGAAAAGAACTTCCCTCTACAACTTATCAAAGATGCAAGACAAAAAGCCTCACTATTATCCCAGGACTCCTGCCTAATCCCTGTACAGAGAAAACCAGTACCAAATAAATATAACACTAATTTCATTACAACGTTTAATCAAGGGAACAAGACAGTCAGGTCAATCTTGCACAAATATTGGCACATCATAAAAAGTGACCCTTACCTCAAAGATGCGATACCCGCTCATCCAAGCATCACCTTTCGACGATCGCTAACTCTGAAAAATATTCTGGCCCCCAGCAGAATCCGTAAACCCAAAACAATATCAGCAACGTTTCTATCTAGACCCAATGGCTCCTACAAATGCCACGATGCCTATGCTGCAATAGTATCAATAACAAAAAATACTCATACACATCGACAGTTACAAAAGAGTCTTTTCCAATCAAGTCATCCCTAAGTTGCAGTAGTACATATGTGATTTATTTATTGGAATGTACATGCCAACTCCAATACGTAGGGAGAACGACACAATACCTCAGATCCAGAATAAACAAACACAGATTCAATGTGAACACAGGTTTTTTGAAACATAGTGTGTCTCGCCATTTCACTCACATACATAAATGCCAATTTAATCAAATTACAGTTACACCCATTGAAGGGATACATCATGACGTTCCCAACAGATTTAATAAACTCAAACAGAGGGAAAACTATTGGATTTTTAAATTACAGACTTTACATCCAAGGGGTTTGAATGACATCTCTGAATCATCATTGGACTAACCTACACCATAAATTTTAAAATAATATTTGAGGCCAAATAATCTCCAAATTATCACATATCATTAAACATTTGGAATCTGACTGCCAAATTTATTCATTCATTATGCATTCTCTTTGTACTACGCAACCCTCGTCTCTATATATTTTACTTATATTTTCCTTTTAAAAACAGCAAAGTTCTCACATATTATCACTTTTAACCATAATTGATTTTTTATCAGCTTACCTGCGGTATGTTCTGCCTGTCCTGTCAATGTTTTTCTTCGGATCCTACGGTGCCGTGGTTCCGCACTATTGACCTAGTAATATAATTGCATTTCTAACCATTTCTTTCAATGTACACTATTGTAAAGAATAAGATCTTCGTATTGAATTACATCCCAGAGTTTAAAATATGCTGCATATTCCAATTGAAATCAGGACTGAACCACTTTGCGAATCACGCTAAATTTAGTCATCTAATGTTTTATCCGTGCAGTCACAAAATAATATCTATGCCCGATACTGTATCTATGTGCATTCTCACATTTAAATAATACATGTTTTTAAGCAGTTTTTAATTTGTTCAATATCTTACCTACAGCAAGCATAGATCTATCCATTCGCTCCCTCGCTCCGATCTCCGCTTGGTTGTCCTGGTAACGAAGCCGCGTCCCGGCTTCGTTCATTTTAACCCAGCAACATTCTTCATTCTTTCTTTTACTTTATTCTTCATTTTTACTTTTCATTCTTTCAATTGTATCTCAGTCTACAAGTAAATATTTGACTTGTTTGTTAAAATACATTACGCATTTATAGCCCTGCGATGGGAACAGTGAAAAAAAGCCGGGAGTGACGTCACGATCGCACCTTGACCCCTGCAGATTTGGCGTTTTTTTTCACTTGTGTTAATTTGAACCTACATGCTATATAAGATGTGTCCACTCTGATATGTACATGGCCTGAGGAAGACGATTGTTCATCGTTGAAACGCGTAGCCACTCACAATAAATTGAACTTATTATTAATACCTCGGGACTCCGTTCTCATCAAAGTGACCATTTAGGTAGTGCCACACCTCCCCCTGTAGATAATGCCTCACTGCCCCCTGTAGATAATGCCACAGTGTCCCTGTAGATAGTGCTACATTGTCCATGTAGAGAGTGCCACACACTGCCCCTGAAGATAATGCCACAGTGCCCATGTAGATAGTGCCACAGTACCCCCTGTAAAGAGTGTCTATGAAGATAGTGCCACAGTGCCCCCTGTAGATAATGACACAATGCCTTTGTAGATCGTGCCACAGTGCCCCTTGCAGATAAATGCCACACACTGGCCCCTGTAGATAGTGTGACATTGTCCATGTAGATCGTGCCACACACTGCCCCTGTAGATAATGCCACAGTGCCCATGTAGATGGTACCAAAGAACCCCCTGTAGAGAGTGCCATAGTGCCTGTGTAGATGGTGCCACAGTACCCACTTTAGTTAATGCCACAGTGCCTATGTAGATATTGCCACAGTGCCCCCTGTAGATAGTGTCACACACTGCCCTCTGTAGATATTGCCACACACTGCCTCCTGTAGATATTCCGGCGGACATCCCATACCAGTGATATCGTCTTACAGCGACCGTGACAAAGGCCGAGGTTCGGCCGAAACGTCTTTACCAAGTCGCTTTCTACCTCAACTTTACCATCTTTTGTTGCAATAAAACTTAAATTTGTTTGCATCTGGATCTTTTGCGTACCTCTGTGTGTGCTGGGGTTATATATTTCCAAAGTGACCATATAGGTAGTGCCACACATTGCCCCTGTAGATAATGTCACACTGACCCCTGTAAATAAAGCCACAGTGCCCCCTGTAGATAGTGCCACACACTGCCACCTGTAGATAGTGCTGCAGTGCCTCCTGCAGATAGTGCCACATTGCCCATGTAGATAGTGCAACATTGTCTATGTAGATAGTGCCACACATTGCCCCTGTAGATAATGCCACAGTGCCCATGTAAATAGTGCCACACACTGCCCCTGAAGATAATGCCACAGTGCCCCCTGTAGAGAGTGCCTATGAAAATAGTTCCCCCTGTAGATAATGCCACAATGCCTTCATAGATAGTGCCACAGTGCCCCTTGCAGATATTGCCACACACTGCCCCCTGTAGATAGTGTGACATTGTCCATATAGATAGTGCTACACACTGCCCTTGTAAATAATGTCACAGTGCCCATGTAGATGGTACCAAGGTACCCCCTGTAGAGAGTGCCATAGTGCCTATGTAGATAGTGCCACAGTGCTCCCTGTAGATAGTGTCACACACTGCCCTCTGTAGATAGTGCCACAGTGCTCCTGTAGATAGTGCCACACACTGCTTCCTGTAGATAATGCCACCTTATCCCCTGTAGATAGTGCCACACTGCCCCTGTAGATAGTGCCACAGTGCCTCCTGTAGATAGTGCCACACACTGCCCCTGTAGATAGTGCCTGTGTTGATAGTGCCACACACTGCCTCCTGTAGATAATGCCAAACGCTGCCCCTTGTAGGCAGTGCCACAGTGCCCATATGGATATTTTACAGTGCCCTTGTAGATAATGCCACAGTGCCTGTGTAGATAGATCCACAGTGCCCCCTGTGGATAGTGCCACACACTGCCCTCTGTAGATAGTGCCACACACTGCTCCCTGTGGATAATGTCACCTTGTCCCCTGTAGATAGTGCCACACTGCCCCCTGTAGATAGTGCCACAGTGCCTCCTGTAGATAGTGCTGCAGTGACTCCTGTAGATAGTTCTACATTGCCCATCTAGATAATGAAACATTGTCTATGTAGATAGGGCCACACACTGTCCCAGTAGATAATGCCACAGTGCCCCCTGTAGATAGTGCCACACACTGCATCCTGTAGATAATGCCAGACTCTGCTCCTTGTAGACAGTGCCACGGTGCCCATGTGGATAGTGCCACAGTGCCCCTTGTAGATAATGCCACATAGCCCATGTACATAGTTCCATAGTGCCTATGTAGATAGTGCCACAGTGCCCCTGTAGATAGTGCCACACACTGCACCCTATAGATAGTGCCACAGTGCTCATGTAGATAGTGCCACACACTGCTCCCTGTAGATAATGCCACATTGTGCCCTGTAGAGAGTGCCACACTGCCCCCTGTAGATAGTCCAACAGTTCCACTTGTAGATAGTGCAACACACTGCCCCTGTAGATAGTGCCACAGTGCCTCCTGTAGATAGTGCCACACAGTTCCAATGCCACATTGCCCATGTAGATAGTGCAACATTGTCTATGTAGATAAGGCCAAACACTGCTCCAGTAGATAATGCCACAGTGCCCATGTATATTGTGCCACACACTGCCCCTGTAGATAATGCCACAGTGCCTGTGTTGATAGTGCCACACACTGCCTCCTGTAGATAATGCCAAATGCTGCCCCTTGTAGGCAGTGCCACAGTGCCAATATGGATATTTTACAGTGCCCCTGTAGATAATGCCACAGTGCCTGTTAAGATAGAGCCAAAGTGCCCCCTGTGGATAGTGCCACACACTGCCCTCTGTAGATAGTGCCACACACCGCTCCCTGTGGATAATGCCACCTTGTCCCCTGTAGATAGTTCCACACTGCCCCATGTAGATAGTGCCACAGTGCCTCCTGTAGATAGTGCTGCAGTGCCCCCTGTAGAAAGTGCCACACACTGCCTCCTGTAGATAATGCCAGACTCTGCTCCTTGTAGACAGTGCCACGGTGCCCATGTGGATAGTGCTACAGTGCCCCCTGTAGATAATGCCACATAGCCCATGTACATAGTTCCATAGTGCCTATGTAGATAGTGCCACAGTGCCCCTGTAGATAGTGCCACACACTGCACCCTATAGATAGTGCCACAGTGCTCATGTAGATAGTGCCACACACTGCTCCCTGTTGATAATGCCACATTGTGCCCTGTAGAGAGTGCCACACTGCCCCCTGTAGATAGTCCAACAGTTCCACTTGTAGATAGTGCCACACACTGCCCCTGTAGATAATGCCACACTGCCCATGTAGATAGTGCCACACACTGCCCCAGTAGATAATGCCTCAGTGCCCATGTAGATAATTTCACAGTGCCCCCTGTAGATAGTGCCATATTTCCCTCTTTGGCAGTGCCACACACTGCCCCCTGTTGATAATGACACTGTGCCTATGTAGATAGTTCCACAGTGCCACCTGTAGATAGTGCCACACACTGTCCTCTGTAGATAATGCTACAGTGCCCATGTACCCCATGTAGGGAGTACCAATTTAGATACTGCCACACACTTCCCCCTGTAGATAATGCCACAGTTCCTCCTGTGTATAGTGCCACAGTGGCCCCTGTAGATAGTGCCACACTGCTTTCGGTTCTTTTGCCCCGCCAGCGATGTCAATAGTATTTGCGCCCTAGGGACGCAAATACAATTGATTCCAATTATATGTGAGGGCTTTCTGGCCCTGGTCACAGGGGGGTTTCCAAGCAACTGAACACCCCCCTCCCACGTGCACCACTGTAATTTAATAATAAACTTGCAATAACTCTCGGATATGTGGGTATTACTTCTATAAAAATGATCAGGGACTGATTTTAAGCTTTTGTAACATCTGCTTTTGACTATGTTTTTACCTATTAATTATTATTTTACTGAAGTCATCTGTTCCCTTGGCAACCTCACTTTCCTTCAATTTGTGTGAATGGAAACAGTCAATTGAATTTTCCACTTCCAGCAACCAACATCTCTACAGTTCACCTCCTGAATTTCAATAGTATGGTTCCTTATTAATTAAATTGTTTATATATAATAACACAGCACTTGCCTCTCTGAACTTAAAGAACTATAGAAGAAAACTAATTACAAAAATTATTTAGAAATTTTTTAAATCTCTCAAAGTAAATTTGTGTGTCATGTCTCCCCTTAATCTACCATGACATAATAGTGTAGCTGCTGGGATAGGAGAAAAATCTGATCACAGCCGTTAAAGGCTATGTACACCTTTTTTTTAAATTTATATATGAAAATGTCTAATAGTTTTTATATATATATATATATATATATATATATATATATATATATATATATATATATGAAAATGTCTAAGAGAATGATTGGTGAAACTTCTTAAATACTTTTTAATAAAAATTATTTTAACTTTTTGTGATACAGCTGCTTTGTATACTGTATACAGAGCAGCTGTATCGTGTGCTAAGATCTGAATCTGTCAGGTCAGCAAAATTAACGGGTTCAGTGAAAGCAGGTCCTGTATGTCTCTGACACGCATACACCAGCGCTCGGACGTGGCGATACTTTTTTCTTTCTCACTACTAATAAATGTAATTCTTCTACACATTTTATTAGTCCCCTTAGGGGACTTGAACCAGCGATCATTGGATCGCTGGTACAATATACTGCAATACTAATGTATTGCAGTATATTGTTATTTTTACAGGCTTCTGTAACCGCACGATCGCTGTTCCTGCCCGTTAGTCCCAGGTGTCAGCTGTAATAAACAGCTGACACCTGCAGCGTATTGAGCGGGCTCAGCACGTGAGCCCGCTCCATACATCAACCCCCGCACCATGACGTGCTATTAAGTCATAGTGCGCAAAGGGGTTAATGCACAGCGGATGGTGTGAATATTGCAATTTTCCACTGATATGCCATTTTAGTGCATAATATGTGGTGCCCAGTTTGTGCCACTGAAGACAAATACCTCATAAAACGTTAAGCGGGCTCTCTCGGGTATGGCGATGCCATATATGTGGGCGCAAACTGCTGTTTGGGCACGCTGCAGGGCTCAGAAGTGAGGGACGCCATTTTGCTTTTGGAGCGCAGATTTTGCTTAGTAGTAGTTCTGTTTGGGGTTTTGCTGGTATTTCATTTTACAATGTGGTGGCATATGTAATCTGTGCGGAGAACATCAGGGCATAATAAGAGGGTATAATAATGCAGTAAATAAATAATAATTCATAGATATGTGGCCAGCGTGATACTGATAAATGGTGCCCAATCTTATCTGCTTTTGGAACACTCTGCACATTTTGCATCGCCATATTCTGAGAGCCAGAACTTCTTTATTTTTTCTCCACCAGAGCTGTGTGAAGGCTTATTTGTTGCGGGACAATCTGTACGTTTCATTGGTACCATTTTGGGGTACATGTGATTTTTTTGATAATTTTTTTGCAAGCCGGGTGACCATAAACAAGCAATTCTGACATGTTTTTTTAGTTTATTTTTTTGCGGCGTTCACCGTGCGCTATAAATGACAATTTTATTTTATTCTGCGGGTCAATACGATTACGGCGATACCATATGTATATGTTTTTTTTTATGTTTTGCAGCGTTTGCGCAATAAAATCACTTTTTTATAAAATTATTTCTTTTCTGTGTCACCATATTCTGAGAGCCATAACTTTTAAATTTTTTAGTCAAAAAAGCTGTGTAAGGGCTTGTTTTATTTACACGCACAGGACAACACGTTACTATACTCTCTTCTTTAGGACCCATCCCCCAGCACTGCCCTCTCCTGTTGTAGTCCTGCACCTGACTTTTTTTAATTATTGCTTTCAAAAACGTACAAATATAAAGTATAAATATAAACCCAACTCCACCCCACTGCCCTGTGACCCACCACAGCCACAAAGAGAGAAGTGTTTATCTATAAACCCACATATGCAAAGGTTTCTCTTCCAACACCCTCAATCTATAAATATTTTCCTTATATAGTACAATCTCATTTATCGGCGGTCTTTATTTATAGACAGATGGACCCCTGACTCCCCCTGACATCTTATTGCGACTGTATTCCACACTACTATATTGTTGCTCAGATTAAGTGCTGTATATTTTATATCAAAAACAGCTTGATAACCCATCAGAGGTATGCAGGAAAGCCTTTCCCAAAACTTGTAATTTGGGGTGGTTTTCTTGATTTCTTATTAGTGCATGTTTAGACTTATCGGATTTGCTACGGAATTCCTTTGTGGCCAAGTAGTGGCAAATTTCCGCCAAGTCTGAACATGCCCTTATGGGGTCTGATCAGTTCTGTGGTGATCTGTGTAGAACCGTGTAACATAATACAGACCCTAAACTGCACTCACAGACAGAATTCATACCTATTACATTCAGTGACTAACAGGTGAAATTTTTTTCTGAGGCGTTCTCTTGACTTTTCTTCTTCATCCAGTCCAGGCCGCTGTGACGTTGTCTCCTGATGACTTCAAAGTTTGCTGCCGAGACATCTTTGACGAAACCCTGGAGGAGGAACGATTTCTGCTCTGTTGTGATGGATAAGAATCTTGCAATCTGTATACACTATTTGGAATCCTCGGTATTGCCGAGAAATTTTTTGCGTTTGGAATTCTCCACCTTGCGGTGTTGGGTCATTTGAGATGTAATGCGCTCCTTCAGCTGAGGGAAAGCTTCTGGTGTTAGGGTATCTTGTAGTTGCTGCTCCTCTACCTTGATTTGTTCCTTGGTCTCCGATATTGCTTTGTGCAAATGAGAGACGGTCAGTGTCATTAGGTCAAATAAGCATTTGTTGAGTATTTGTTCAAGTTGACTGAAACCTGTGTCTTCGTGGAATATTGTTGGTATTCTCTAGACTCCCAGGTATTCAGCAATGGTGGCGCACTGAAGTTCCCAGTTAACAGGACATCTGGATTCCCGCTCAAGATCCTGAGCTTGTACCTCTAAAGGTTGGGTCTGGAAAAATTCACTGGATAGGTTTACCTGGGATATAATGGAGTCGGTCTCATCTTGGTTATATGAGAAAATGAGACTGGACATCCTATGTACAGGTGCACAACTGAAAGGGATACGTCAATAATGATATTGTCGGTGGCACTGTGTGGATGTTGGGTGCTGTCAGTAGGGTTCCCACCCCATAGATTATAAGAAGATAAACTTGAGCACTCCAGAAACTGAAAATGCAGTGTTTGGTTATTTAGAACAGGGCAAATAAAGATGTGTAACGATTCATCCAAAAATATGGCCTATCAAACATTGCAAAAATGCAGAGAGAAATTTAGTAATACAAAACATGAACTAACACCAAAAAAAAAGCTTTTGAGCTAGTTATAAGTGTGCACGAAGACTGCAACCCGCTGCCCCTGAATTAGTGAGCAGTTAAATCATCAAGGCTATCGGGATTTTACTTTATATGGAAAGCTAAGAAATAATAATATTTTCTTATAGCTGTCATTTTAAACCCTTCCTGCATCTAGATGTATGTGCAGGACTCATTTCTTGTATAGTGGCATACAGGTAGATGGTCCTGTCGACTGTGCAGACACAACTGCTGCTGAACTTCCACAGTTTAGGGCAGGGGTCTCAAACACGCGGCCCGCGGGCCGCATGCAGCCCTTGAGGCTGTCATCTGCGGCCTGCAGGACACGGAGCTGCTAGTATAGGCTCTGCTCCAGGACTCTGTGGAATGCCCTGACATCGCTGTCCATATATGGACAGTGATGTCTGGGACTTCCCCAGAGCCGGAGTCCCGAGCAGAGTGCTAGTATAGGCTATGCTCCGGGACTCTGGGGAAGCCGCTGAAATCACTATCCATCCCAGAGGAGACCACTAGTAGCGCTCTTCCCAGGACTCCGGCTCTGGGGTTGCCCCTGACATCACGGTGCATATATGGACTGTAATGTAAGGAGCAAAGCTGGAGTCCAGGCAGATTGCGAGTAGCGCTCTGCCTGGGACTCTGGCTCTGGGGTTGCCCGGACAACGCTGTTCATATTTGTCAGGAGCAGAGCTGAAGTTTCAGGAAGAGCACTACTAGCCTGGGGTTGCCCCTGACATCACATTCCGGTCCAGGAGGATCCACTGACCTCACTATCTATGGACAGTGACGTCAGGGGCTCCTCCAGCAAAGGAATCCCCGGCTAAAGTGTCGGAAACGCTCTGGCTGGGGATTCCACTCCTAGAGGGAGCCCCAATACAGCTATCTACTGGTGTGCGTGTGTGTGTGTGTGTGTGTGTGTGTGTGTGTGTGTGTGGCACTATCTACAAGGGGTGTGTGTGGCAGTATCTACAGAGCGCACTGTGACAGTATCTACAGGGGGCAATGTCGCAGTATCCACTGTGGCAGTATCTACAGAGGGCACTGTGGCATTATCTAGGGGGGTGGCATCTACAGAGGGCACTGTGGCATTATCTACAGAGGGCACTGTTGCATTATATATGGGTGGGTGAGTGACAGTATCTACAGAGGACACTGTGGCATTATCTACAGAGGGCACTGGCATTATCTACAGAGGGCACTGTGGTGGCAGTATCTACAGAGGGCACTGTGGCAGTATCAACAGAGTGCACTGTTGCATTATCTAGGGGGGTGGCATCTACAGAGGGCACTGTGACATTATCTAGAGAGGGCACTGTGGCATTATCTACAGGTGGGTGAGTGACAGTATCTACAGAGGACACTGTGGCATTATCTAGGGGTGTGGCATTATCTACAGGTGGCACTGTGGCATTACCTACAGAGGGCACTGTGGCATTATATACAGAGCACAATGTGGAATTATCTACAGAGGGAACTGTGGCATTATCTATGGGTGGCTGGGTGGAAGTATCTACAGAGGGCACTGTGGCATTATCTTCAGAGGGCTCTGTGGCATTATCTTCAGAGGGCTCTGTGGCACTATCTAAATAGTGGCTGCCCAATCTTGAAATTCTTGTGTCTTCCAAACGCTGCCAACTGAGCCGCCGGACTGCATTTAGAGACACTTAAACTAGAAAACTGGTTTGTTAAAATAAGCACATGGAGAAAACGTGCAAATTTCCATTTAGTTTAAACCTAGCAGTATTATTATAGTATTGTAGTATTATTATAGTAAAGTAGTAGTATTATAGTAATGTAGTATTGTTATAGTAATGTAGTATTATTATAGTAAAGTAGTAGTATTATAGTACTGTATACGGCTGGGTTCACACAACCTATTTTCAGGCGTAAACGAGGCGTTTTACGCCTCGAATTACGCCTGAAAACACAGCTCAAATACGTCGGCAAACATCTGCCCATTCATTTCAATGGGTTTGCCAACATACTGTGCCAACGACCTGTAATTTTACGCGTCGCTGTCAAAAGAAGTGCAGGACACTTCTTGGGACGTAATTTGAGCCGTTTTTCATTGACTTCAATGAAGAACAGCTCCAAATTACGACCGTAATTGACGCCTCGCAAAACGCGAGTACGAGCAATTACGTCTGAAATGCAGGAGCAGTTTTCTCCTGAAAACAGCGCCGTAATTTCAGCCGTAATTGTCGTTATCGTGTACACATACCCTTATTGTTATAGTAATGTAGTATTATTATAGTAATGTAGTATTGTTATAGTAATGTAGTATTGTAGTAATATAGTATTGTTATAGTAATGTTGTATTATAGTAATATAGTATTGTTATAGTAATGTAGTATTATTATAGTAATGTAGTATTATTATAGTAGTTCAAATAACTAATCGATTAACAATAATTTTGTATTGTATCAAATTTGAAAGTAATGCGTCAACTTCACATTTTTTCTATATGTGGCCCACTTACCCGGCCGAGTTTGCGATCCCTGGTTTAGGGAATGTTAAACCCTTCAGATACCAGGAGCAATAATGATCGCAGTGTCATCTAATGGGGTCAACCTCCTTTGAACCTCATTGTCCAGCCAGGATTGACGTGATATTTTGGGGGATTTACCTTTAAATGATAATATAAATGAAACACTAATCTATCTAACCCTAAATAATGTCTAAATAATGTCTAAAGAAGGTAAGCTCGTCCCACTAAAAAACAAGGCTTCATATATGTAGCTACTCCGACATAAAAATAAAAAGTAATAAAAAGCGACAATGCTAAGAGAAAAAAATGGTCTTTAAACTAAACAACTATTTTTTTGGTTCAAAAAATGTTTTTATTGTACATTTTTTCATAAAAAGCAACCCCCAAAAGGGCATTTGAGAGAAAGGGGAGGTGGGAAAATATGAAAAAAGTGGGCAAAAAGGTGCCACTGCATGAACAATTCCATACAGGTACATTCAGCAATTGCCCATAGTTCGGACAAATTTTGTGATGTCGGTGACTAATAATAAAGTTAAGGAACGACTATTTGGTAGTAATCAGTCTTTGTACGATTATCGCAGTCCTGGTCATTCTCCAGATGTTATGAAAAAGGAGAAAGTTTTAAGGGAAATGGTAGGGTGGGTAGCAGAGGAAATTTAAAATACAACAAAGCATGTAACCTACAACAAAATTACAAAAAGTAATCTGTTCTAACCTTTTCTGCATCGCAATTCTGAGAATCTTTTAATGAATGTATCTCAGGGACGCCATCAGGGGGATATTAGGGGTACTGGTGTGAGGGGCCCGGCCAAACCTAATTGAAAGGGGGGCCCGGCCACTGCTGCGACTTGCCTTTGGTAGAAAAAAACGGGCCCCTGCAAAAGGGCCCGTTTTTTTCACCAAATGAATGTCGTGAGCTGCGGGCCCCCCTCTCATGGGGGCCGTCAAACACCGCCAACCAATCACGCGCACGCGCAAACTCGCGACCGCCCGCGCGCGCACCCGGCAAAAGCGCGTAACCGCGACAGCACGGGCGCTCGCAGAAGCAACAGCACGCACGCTCGCAGCCTCGACAGCACGCGCGCACCCGCGAACGAAGCGCGCGCGCACCCGCGAACGAAGCACGCGCGCAACCGCGAACACACATGGACCCAACTTACCTGGAGCCTGGCTGGAGGTGAAGGACTGGACGTCTGGACCGAAGACCTCGCCTGGAAGACATCGCCTGAAGAGGACTGGAGTGGGAGCAGCAGCTCTTCTGACACGGTGAGTAAAGTGTGTCAAAGTGCTGCTTCTGTATGGCCCTGTTCACACAAAGTATTTTGCAGGCAGAAAAAAATCTGCCTCAAAATTCCTTAAAGAATTTTGAGGCAGATTTTGACCTGCACACACTATCTTGCCGCGTCTTTTTGCTGCGTTTTTTGCCCGCGGCGATTGAGGACAGCAGACAAAAAACGCAGCGAAAAATGCATTTTCTGCCTCCCATTGATTTCGATGGGAGGTCAGAGGCGGAACCGCGGCAAGAAAGGACGTGCTGCTTTTTCTTTTTTCCGCGACTGGCTCCCATTGATTTCAGATTAAATCAATGGGAGGCGGTTTTGGAAGTTTTTTGGTGCGGATTCTGACGCAGTGTCCGAGTCAATATCAAGGCCCAAAACTCTGTGAACTGGGCCTTATTGTTAGGGCTTATTCAGACGAACGTGTAATACGTCTGTGGAACGTGCGTGAAAATCACTGACAGTGTGCACGGCCCCATAGAGTAACATAGGTCCGTGCGAGGTGCGTGAAAATCACACACGTATGGTCTCTCTCCAAAGATTCCAAGATATCTGTGGCACACGAGTCCCCCAAAATTACTTAAAAAGAATGGGCAGCTCTTGGACCTCTGTTCTCTCTTGATACTAAGTCATGGCTCCAAAGCAATCTTTAACCCCATCAGGACCAAGCTCATTTTGGCGTTCAGGACCAGCCTCATTTTTTCAAATCTGACATGTCTCACTTTGTGTGGTAAGAACTCTGGAAAGCTTTTACCTATCCAAGCGATTCTGAGATTGTTTTCAAAATATATAAAGTATGTTAAAAAATAATAATAATTCTGTTTCCCTAGCGTTTTTTTGCTGCGATTTTCGCAATCGCAACAAAAATAGTGCAGTTTTGCTCAGAGTATATAAAAATCAAGGCAAACAGTGTGATTTGTGCCTCGATTACGAAAATTGCATAAAAAAGGATACAAAACATGAAAAAATCGTGCTGTTAGGCTATATTCTCACAATGCGGTCAAATCACGTTTTTGCTGTGATTTAGCAAAAATTGTGGCCAAAAAATGGGATTTGACCGCACTGTGTAACTAGACTGAGGCCTTATTCAGACGTCCGTGTTCGGTCCGTGATATATGGAGCGTGTATCGGCCGTATTTCCCAGGCTGACCACAATTCAGGGAGCCGGACTCCTAGCACCATAGTTATCAATGCTGCTTGGAGTCCCTGCCCCTCCGCGGGAATACTGCCCCATACTGTAATGATGTTTTCAGCACGGGATCGGGGACAGTATTCCCACGGGAAGGGAGGGACTCCTATGATTATAGATAACTGTGATGCTAGAAACCCGGCTCCCTGAACTGTGGTCGGTCTGTGAAATATGACTGATACACGGTCCGTATATCACAGACCGAACATGGATGTCAAAATAAGGCCGTTTGTCTCCTATTTTTGGTGCGGATTGCGCACTGAAAATTCACTACAAATTACAATATAAGAATATATTCAGACGAACGTATGTGAAATCAGCCGTGAATAACGGCCGTTTTTCATGGCCGATTTGCACCCGTGTGGGTCCCGTTTTCACAGATCCCTCAGATTTGGGTCTATTGAGGGATCCGTGAAAATGGACAAAAATAGGACAAGCCCTATTTTTTTACAGGCCCTTAACACGGTCCGTTAAAGCAAGGACAGTGTGAATAGCCCCATAGAAATCCATGTGACGGGCATTAAAAAAAAACGTCCTTCACACGGACGATTAACACGTTAGTCTGAATAAGACCTAACTCATGTAAATGGGGTTTTCAAAACCCCATGCACATGCACAGAAAATAAAATCTGCATGGAATTTAGGACGTGCTACTGATTTTTAAATCAGCTGCATGCCTATTATGTTGCACAATTGTAACGTCTTTCATCCTTTACAATGTAAAGGGTTGATTTGCTGTAAATCTTTATCAAATTCTGTAAGGAGGCACACACACATTGAGGAATTTGGTGCAGAAAATCTGCATCAAAACCGCAGGTAATTCCGCAGGTAAAATCTGCACCTAAGGGTATGTTCATACGCAAACGCAAAAACAGGCGAAAACAGCTCCAGAATTTCAGACGTTTTTGCATGTACTCGCATTTTTTGTGGCGTCTTTTACAGGCGTAATTGGAGCTGTTCTTCATGGAGTCAATGAAAAACGTCCCCAAAAACGTCCCAAGAAGTGTCCTGCACTTCTTTGATGCGGGCGTAATTTTACGCGCCGCCTTTTGACAGCGACGCGTAAAATTACACCTCGTCTGAACAGAACGTCGTAAGACCCATTGCAACCAATGGGCAGTTTTTTGCAGATGTATTGGAGCCGTATTTTCAGGCGTAATTCGAGGCATAAAACGCCTGAATTACGTCTGAAAATAGGTTGTGTGCACATGCCCTAACACTGAATTTTCGATAAATTTTTAGGTGTGGTTTTTACATTTTGATGCGGATATAGGTGCATGTTTTATGCTGCAGATTTTTTTTTTTTTTTTTTTACGCAAGATAAATTGACATGTAGCATATTTTCAAATACGCACCGCAGGTAAATTTTTGTGCAGAAAAAATCTGCGACATGTAGACGAGATTTCTTAATCTCATTTATTTTGCTGGCACTATATAACACTGCAGATTTTCCGCACGAATATACCCGTGACAAATTTGCACGTAATAAGTATCGTGTGCATTTGGCCTAACAGAGGATTTTTTTAACTCACCCTTAGGCCTTATTCACACGAACGAGTCTGTTTTGCGTGTGTAAAAACACAGCATTTTTTCTGTGTTGCAGTTCCGTGTGACATCAGTGTATGGTGCTTGTCAGTGTTTTTTACACGCGTATGTCATCCGTATTTCATGCATTTTTTACGTTAGCAAAATAAACTGAAGGAGGAGGTGGTTTTCTTTTTCTCATCATTTCTTTAGCAACTGTTTCGTGAATCACACACAGCACATGGATGTGCGTCCGTGTGCTGTCCGTGATTTTCACGCACCCATTGACTTCAATGAGTGCGTGATGCGCAAAAAATGCACAAGTATAAGACATGCAGTGAGTTTCACGCTGTGGACACACGCTGCGTGAAAAACACTGAATGTCTGAATGGCCCCATTGACTTGCATAGGTCCGTGTGACGTGCGTTATTTTCACGCACGTAACACGGGTGTGAAATACGCTCGTGTGAATTAGGCCTTAGGGTATGTTCACACGCTTAGCACAAAACCTATGAAAATACGTAGCTGTTTTCAAAGGAAAACAGCTCCTGATTTTCAGGCATTTTTCCATTAACTAGTGTTTTTCGCAGCGTTATATACGGCCGTTTTCTATAGAGTCAATGAAAAACAGCTCCAAAAATGGCTCAAGAAGTAACATACACTTCTTTTTCGCGGGCGTTTTTTTACACGGGCTGTTTTTCAAAATGGCCGCGTAAAAAACGCCCCGTTGGAACAGAACGCCTTTTTCCCATTGAAAAACGTCCGAAAATAAGCCGTGTGGACATACTCTAAGGCCCCGTTCACAAATGTTGGATTTGATACGGAATCCGATGACATGCCGATGATTCTGCATCCCATGCATATGAGGTTTCCGCAACCCAGTTCACATGCTACGAAAAGTTTTCCAAGTGTATTTTTTCCGCACCTTGAAAAGAAATCCACCACAGCAATAAGTAGCATGCGACCAATATTACATTGAAAAGCTGAGGATAAGCAACTTTGAATGACAATGGGACTTAGGCCTTGTTCACACAGTTTTTTACAGGCAGAAAAATCTGCCTCGAAATTCATTCAGGCTTTCTCTACCTCCCATTGATGCCCCCTTCACATCGTATTGTTGCCTTAAGTTTATCGTGTACGTCAGGAAATGTCCTAACATGCACTATAAACAACGTGGACGATAATTCACAGGGCTCCATTATGTCCTTTTACCCTCCGTCGGGCTGATAGACGTCGGTATACCTTATTTTTGAAGGGTGGAATAGCGTAGTAGACTTTGCTATTCCATCCTGAGAGATTCCACAAAAAAAAGTATACCGCTCCTGACATTAGTATGTGGACAGTGATATCAGGAGCTTCCCAATGTCGGAGTCCCAAGGCAGAGCATCACAAGTGCTCTACCCGTAGACTTTGTTCCTGGGAAAGCTCCTGACATCACTGTCCATATATGTAAAGTGACATCAGGGGATTCTCTAGGGCCGGAATCCCTGGCCAGAGCGCTGCTGACGCTCCGGCCATGTACTCAGGCTTTGCCAAGCTTCTGACATCACTTTACATATATGGACATCAGGAACAGCGCCATAGTCCCTGGGCAGAGCGCTAGTAGAAGGCTCCAGCCCTGGGAAAGCTCCAGATGTCACTGCCATTCATGGACAGTGACTTCAGGAGTTTCCCCTATGCCATTCCCCGGGTGCCGTATCCCACTACTATGCCATACAGTGGGATACAATTTGGTCTAAATAGATCAAAATCCAGAGCATTAACCGGTCACTGCCTGCTCCATGGTTTTGTTCACTGTAATTGACATCAGCACCAAAAACAGTAAATTCGTATAACGTACAAACGTGAGTGCCACACTTTCCGTTGCCCACCCCCTGTAATGGAGGGGGGGGGCAGACTTCTTGGCTGTATGAGGCCCAGAAATTCCTGTTGACGTACGCTTTGAACCAATCATTTATGCACAGGCAAGTTTTTTGGGGGCAGGTGTCACACTTCTAAAGGGTGTCCATGGTATTGTACAAAATATCTGCACTCCAGCATTGCCTAATGTTTGACTTCTTCACTAACCCCATATGTAGCACAGACCCCAAAATGTCATCGTTTCCGCTGCATTTACAGGCTCTACCAGTGGGGGCTGCAAATGATGCTGTGGGGTTTTAGGTGAAGAACTGCTGCACATATAAATTAGTCTGGGCCGTTGTTTTGCATCATTGCGTTCCGAGAGTCATAACTTTTTATTTTTCCGTTGACGAGCTGTGTGAGTCCTTGATTTTCATGGGACGAGCTGTAGTTTTTATTAGTATCATTTTGGGGTACATGCGATTTTTTGATCAGTTTTTATTTCATTTTTTGGGAGGTGAGGAGACCAAAAAACAGAAATTCTCTCACAGTTTTTTTTATAAATTTTGAACCGCGTTCCCTGTGCAGTATAAACAACATGTTTACTTTATTCTGCGGTTTGATACGATTATGGTAATACCAAATTTATATAGTTTTTATATGTTTTACTACTTTTACCAAATAAAAACACTTTTTTCTAAATAAAATAATGTATTAACTTGATGGACATGTGTCTTTTTTCAGCCGTACTAACTATGTAACTATATAATCAGTGTCACCATAACCTGAGAGCCATAACTTTTTTATTTTTTTGTTGACGGAGCAAAGGGGGGCTTGTTTTTGCATGACAAACTGTAGTTTTTATTGGCACCATTTTGGGGTACTTACGACTTTTTGATCACTTTTTGTTCCATTTTTTTGGAAACAACATGACCAAAATAGAAAATTCTGCCATTGTTTTTTATTTTAATTTTTTTACAGTGTTCACCATGCGGGATAAATAACATGATATTTTTATAGTTCAAGCCGATAAGAACGCAGTGATACCTATTATGTATATTTTTATTATACATAATGAATCTGGTCTGTGTGTGTTGCATTATGCATCAGTGTGCTTCGCTTTTTTTTTTTTTTCAATCAAATTGATGCGCAAATCACGCAATGCATCCATGTGCAGTGGGTGATTTTAACGCACCCATTGACTTCAATGGGTGCGTAGGAGCGTGAAAACGCACCAATATAGGACATGCAATGAGTTTCACGCAGCAAATTGTCGCTGCGTGAAAATTCACGCATGTGTGAACGGCCCTATTGAAATCAATGGGTCCGTGTGCTGCGTGTGATTTCCATGCGCAGCACACGGACGTTATTCACGCTCGCGTGAATGGGCTCTTATAAAGGACTTGATCAGGGAAACAGGGCGATTATTGTTTTTATTACATAAAACTTTTATTTATTTATTTTTCTAAAACATTTTCTTTGTAGTTTTTTTTTTACACTTGCTAGTGGACTTGATGATCTGATCTTCTGATCCCCAGTACAATACACTGCACTATTTTGGCAGGACCTAATAGGCTTCCGTACCTGGCCGACCAGGAAGCCATTGCTAGGCTTCCTGGTTGCCATAGCAACCATCGGCACCCCACGATTTTCCGTGGATGCCCAACGAGGGTAAAGAGGGAGCTCCGTCCCCCTGTGTCAATCACTTAAATGCCGCTGTTACTATTGACAGCGGCATTTAAGGGATTAAATGGCGGCGATCGGAGATAACTGTGATCGCCGCCGTTGCAGTGGGATGTCGGCTGTCTATTACAGCCGACACCCGCTGAAGATGAAGCAAGCACAGCTCCTGTGCCCACTTCATCCTCAGGGCGTTACTGTACGCCCATTTGTGGAAACGCAACGCTAGAAAGGAAGTACAGTAACGCCCATTTGCGGGAAGGGGTTAATGGTCTGGAGCTGGTAAAATGGAGACAAAACTCCCCCATTTATTAAAGAAAGATTATACTCTATTTTCCTTGCTTAAAGATGCCTCCACCCAAACAACTCATCTTAAGAAAATCGCGAGGCCGGTTGCTGAAAGTCATGGTGATAGGACATATGGATAGTGTTTCGTCAGTTACGATTGACCCTGGAACACTACAAATGTAGCACCAGTTTGAAGCACAATGTTGCTCATTTGCTGAAAGGGCTGAGAAAGACGGGGGCAGGCAATTGGGGGGGGGGGTTCATATTTGCCCCCTTACCGCCAAACTTCAAGGTCAGGAGCAATTGTGTTGGCTTCACTTAGCGTCCACTTTTCTTGTATTTTCAAAGCATCCAAAAGTTCTGTTTACCATATAGTGGCCTTTCTAAATTCCACTTTATGTGCAATGCACAAAAAATCTATAAAAGATGTAAATATTCTTTCTTTTGTAGAAAATCACATTGTGATGTAAGTATGTAACTATCTGAGAGAAGTGACACCCATTTTAAACCCTCCTGTAAAAGCTAAAAATGCAAACAGATGTCTACAGTCTTTCGAGCTGCCGGCATATAATTTAAATGGAAAAGACGATAAGAAGAAGAAAACTGCCACAACAGCAAAAAACTTTCTATTTTGAATATTCCCAGAGTATTTCACCATTAAATCATTTTTATGAACTCTTCTTTCTGCACCGCTGCTTTCAATTGCTAAATGTTGATTATCTGACTCTGACAATGTACAAAGCATTTCACATTCATTCTGAAATTATTATTTTTAAAATAAAAAAAACACTTTATATGTCTATGTATTCAACGCAGTAGGGTCCTATTCATCTATTACATGTTGTCTGAGAGCACATGTGTGTTTTCACAGGCTTCTTTTGCTGTCTTTCTGTCTTCACACACATTATCCATATGTTGTTTTAGGCGTGAGGCTGAGAATACTGCCGGCTAACTGGTTCCTGCACTACCTTTTCCAACACATTGGATGACTGGTTTAAACAGCAAACATATATGGTAAATACAAATTCCAGGAACCTCGATAGAGAACTATATCTTTGCCTATCTTTGGGTAATGAAGAAGGAGCTATATGGAATAGAGGCCTACTTGTATTATTTTGTATTATACTTATTTATTAAGAAATGCTATATTTGGGATAAAAAATATTACCAAAAATTCAGACACTGCCTCCACCTCCTACATCTCTGCTAAAGACATTGCCACATAGGTTAAGGATAAGATTTACAACATCAAAAGTCTAACGTCCGCGGTCGCAGACCGCAGACTCCTATCATCCTGCCGACGTCTTCCTCCCCAGAGATGCCAGCAGATGCGGCTTTCCTGTCCTGCAGTGACCACAAGGGTGCGCACTCTAGCTCATTCCCGGCCTTAAAGGGCCAGAGCACACACATGTTTTAGATTTGACTGATTGCTCCCAGATCACCCTGGACTGTAAGAAGGGCCCTGCCCCTTCACTCATTGCTTGAACGTTGTTGTGTTTACCCGTGTTAGTCTTTGCAAATGGTCCCTTAGTGTTTTTCCAGTTCCCAGTGTTCCCGTTTCTACTACCTGTATCCCGTGCTACCTTTTTTCTGTGCCGTAGAGAGTTGGAGTCACGTTGTGTCATATACTACGCCTGCTGTATTTCACCGCGCCTGGTGTCTGCCTGCTGTCGAGTTCCCATCCAAGCCTGCCATCGCTACTGTCTGTATTACCACAGGTACCCTTATTCAAACTATAGACTTTGCCTTGGTATCCTGTTTGGCCAGCTGCTATCCCGCTTCGGCAGTACGGCTCAGTGTGTCCACACACCCATTGTGACAAAAAGCTTCAACCTGCACACCTGGGCATCCTCCTAATCCCATTTTTAGTGCCCCCTACGGACTTGCGCATCCTTCTAAAGAGGATTTGCAACTTGAATGTAAAAATGCACATATATTTGTAGAGCAGAATTTAAGGCAGTATTCATAGTTTGGTATGATGCAACCAACGTGCATGCCCTCATCATGTCCCAGTTGGACTACTGTAACATCTTTCTGTGTGCCTCTCCAATGGTTTGGAAACAATTCTCTCTCACTGTAGCTGTAACTTTTAGGCTCCATGAACACAGTAGCACACTGAATCCCATAAAATATAGGCCCATAGCAGTCTATGGGTGGCATTTGACAGATCCATATAAAATGAATATGTTATATGTTTTTGGCCATGAGCCCTCATGGTAAACTGTTTAGCCTGTCTGTATTTGAATATACATGAATTTGTATATTTATTATATTTTTACAATTATGTAGTCACAATCACATTGGCAAACCCCCAAAATATTACCCTTTAAATCAGTGAATTGAAACATTTTATGTGTATTTAGAGATGAATAAATAATTCACCGATTTGCATGGCCAGCTGATTGGCTAACCACAGAATACAATGATGAATTTATTAGATAATACTTTGCTTAGGCTAGGTTTACACCTGTGTTGAACCATTCCATTGTTCTGCTCCGCCAGATTAGCAGAACAAGGTAATTACAGAACGAAACCCACTGGTTGCCGACGGAACCTATTGACTTTAAAGTGTAGCTAGACGATTGACAAACTTCTGAAGTTTGGATTGGTGGGGGTCCGAGCACTGAGACCCCCACCAATCGCTAGAACGAAGCAGCTGAAGTGCTTGTGTGAGCGCTCAGCTGCTTCGTGTCTGTTTGGCTTTTTCCGGAAATAGATGTATCGGTGTACGGACTTAATAGAAAGTCTATGAGCCCGTACTCCGATACATCGGCTTTCCGGAAAAAGCCGAACAGACACGAAGCGGATGAGCGCTCACACGAGCGCTTCAGCTGCTTCATTCTAGAGATTGGTGGGGGTCTCAGTGCTCGGACCCCCACCAATCCAAACTTCTGACATGTCACTATATGTCAGAAGTTTGTCAAACGTTTATCTACACTTTAATAAGTTCTGTCAGGTTGCCGTCGGGGTATCCGTGATTTTACCGGACACAATAGCGCAGCATGCTACGCTATTGTCTCCGATAAGCCCTTCCAGATCTGCGACAGAGGCCCCTAATGGAGCCTCCGACGCAGATGTGAACAGAGCCTTAGAATCACGACAAAGCAATTCACAAATAAATTAATTCTCACCATACATCCTAATTTGTGCATCAGAGAAATATGTAAAGGTTGGATTGATTCGCTTGTCTCTATTTGTGTCATTTACATTAACCAGAATGCCTATTTTATTTATTATTATATAGAAGGGATCTATAAGTTAGAAATTTCCACAGCAACCTTTGCATATTTTCCCTCAGTATGAATTATATCCTTTGTGTAAATATCTCCTTACAATATCAAGGGACTAAACTATTTTTGGCTTATAGAACAATTTCCAAATGGCACCAACGTGTGCAGCTATTTTTAATAAGAAAGTATAATTTACCATCAGTAAAACGACAGTACTTCTCCAGCATGAGGTTGGCCTTAAGACCTATATATAAACACCAAACCTCCCAGTCTGCTAATGCAACAAATGTAATATTAGCTCCCAATGTTTGGTGAGAATTGTGTCTTAAAGAGGCTCTGTCACCAGATTTTGCAACCCCTATCTGCTATTGCAGCAGATAGGCGCTGCAATGTAGATTACAGTAACGTTTTTATTTTTAAAAAACGAGCATTTTTGGCCAAGTTATGACCATTTTTGTAGTTATGCAAATGAGGCTTGCAAAAGTCCAAGTGGGTGTGTTTAAAAGTAAAAGTCCAAGTGGGCGTGTATTATGTGCGTACATCGGGGCGTTTTTACTACTTTTACTAGCTGGGCGCTCTGACAAGAAGTATCATCCACTTCTCTCCACAGCTCCCAGCTTCTGGCAGTGCAGATCTGTGACGTCACTCACAGGTCCTGCATCGTGACGGCCACATCGGCACCAGAGGCTACAGTTGATTCTGCAGCAGCATCAGCGTTTGCAGGTAAGTCGATGTAGCTACTTACCTGCAAACGCTGATGCTGCTGCAGAATCAACTGAAGCCTCTGGTGCCGATGTGTCCTCGCTCGTCTGACACGATGCAGGACCTGTGAGTGACGTCACAGATCTGCACTGCCAGAAGCTGGGCGTTCTGAAGAGAAGTGGATGATACTTCTCATCAGAACGCCCAGCTAGTAAAAGTAGTAAAAACGCCCCGATGTACGCACATAATACACGCCCAGTTGGACTTTTACTTTTAAACACACCCACTTGGACTTTTGCAAGCCTCATTTGCATAACTACAAAAATGGTCATAACTAGGCCAAAAATGCTCGTTTTTTAAAAATAAAAACGTTACTGTAATCTACATTGCAGCGCCGATCACAGGCAATAGCAGATAGGGGTTGCAAAATCTGGTGACAGAGCCTCTTTAATCTTACAGAATCCATCTGCATAGAGGAAAAAGTGTAATAAAGTAAATCAATAAGAAATAAGTAATTTTGGTAATGAACCATAAAGATTCCTAAATACAAACAACAGCACTGATCTTTTCTCCCAGATAAAAAGAAACCTATTTCTACATTATTTGCTTTGCTGTGACCTGTTTTTCATCCGTGACTGAATACTGAATTTATGCTTGGGCTGCCACTGTAACAAGCACATCTTGTTCAAATCAAATCAGGATCACGGGAGCAAAATGAGGAGCAGAGCAGAGTAAAGGCGGAGAGCAGTGGACGTGGAAAATATTAAACTACTCAATAATCCCGGCTGCTGTTTTTTTCTGTGCTGGCATAAGAAAGGTTCACCCATCACCCTCACAGAATCACATGGCAGAGCAGTGGTGTTACATTGTTCCATATTCTACAGTTTTTGAGGAAATGGGCCCCATATAATACCGTCATCTGTAGAATATGATGCAGACAACTTTGCCACATCTGAGTTACATCAGTAACGGTTCTTGTCGGACAAGATGTATGAACTATACAAAATGCATTTGCATTTAACAAAGATTCCTGCTCCCAACTGCTTTTCAAGATATTGTATAGGGTTCCTATATTTGATTGGATGTATACTTTGAAAAAAAAATTCTCATATCAGTCGTAATAATAAGTTTTATTTATATAGCACCAACATATTTCTCAGCTTTTCACTATTAATAGGTTGTATCTTTAAAGTAATTTAGTATAACCCTAACATTAGTCTAGTCCCTAGGAGACTGTGTATGGTTATGGTGAAAGTCATGCTGTAAGAGTTATAGAATAAATAATAATAATAATAATAATAAGTACAGTGGCTTTAGAAAATGTACCCCCTTGGAGTGTGGAATGTTAGACATTTCTGTTATTTTGATGAGTTTTTTAAGGGGGTTTTTGGGTGTCAGAGGACATCCTGTCACAGTAATGTTTTAATACATGATATTCCATAACTTAATAAATTTGATTTTTGTAGTTTATCAATAGAAGTTGTCATAGAGTAATGTACATTCTTAAAATCCTCCATTTAAAAAGAAGAAAACTTTGTAATGTACTCATCTTTGAAACTCAACTTCAGTTCCCTGAAGCTGGTCTCTGTGAGGAGGAGGAGTGAATAAGTTGAAAAAAATGCCCAGGAGCGTGATTGGGCTAAGGAGTTAAAGGAGGAGTGGCTATAAGGGATATAGGGTCGAATTCAAGGGCATAGCCCTCCCTTACTTTCTGCTTCAGCCTGAATTTACACCTTGTAGTTACACTCCGTGTGGTGAGGAGAATCCTCTTCTGATTACTGTCCCTTTCTTCTTCCAGCATGGCTGATGAGCTCCTGCAACAAGTGGCCCGGCAGGTGGTGGCTGAAGGTACCACCTGGCTGGAGGATCTGCTGAAAAAGAGGGACGGTGAAGTGGCAGCAACGGCCCCTGGACAGGTGGCTGGAGAGAACAGAGGTGGGCCGCAACGCATCACCCGCCCTCTCGTTAGATTAAGCCCTAGTCCCCTTCCTAGAGCAGCCCGCTCTTCAGAGGCTGCTCTCCCCGCGAGCTTTGGGAGGCACACAGATAGGGCTCAGCCTGTCTCGCCTTCCACATCCTCAGGGGAGGTAGTTAGTTCCCCCTTCCCCGCCGTGTACTTCCGGTATTCCTTCCCATGCGGTGCGCAGTCTCCCTACTCACCCGGGTAACGGCCGGAGTGTAGTGCCGGATGTAGTTGTCGGCCGGGCGGTGCATGGTGCCGTGCTCTGATGGGGGTGGGGCGGCTGCTGAGGACATGGCCGCTATGGTGGCCCACCATGAGGCCTGTGCAGAGGAGATGGGCCGCGCACGCTACTCTAATGCTGGGATCAGGTGAAACGGCAGGGGCAGCGGCGACCAAGAAAGGGGTTGTTAGGGGAAGGCTGCGCAGAGAAGATGCTGCATCGATCTGCACCCTATTCAGTTACACGATCCAGGGAGGAAGAAGACCGCGATCAGCCAGGGCTGCAGAGTCATCAACAGGCATATCCTTTATCGAGTGTCCCGTCCTGTTCTGGCCTTCAACAAAGGGGTCTGAGCAGGGATGTGTCTAATGTGTCAGGTTTCAAGGGGAATCGATGTGATGTTGGTCACTCTTCTGCCTTGTCACTTTTTCCTTTTTCAGATTCGGCGAAAGGGTCGCCGAGGAGAGGGAGGAATGATCGATCTGGAGGTGGTCGTAGGGACAATCAACGCAATAATAGCTCTGGCAGAGGTGGTCATTCTCTGAGGCGGAGATCGCCTTCTGAGAGACAACCATCCTCTTCTTCCTCACCATTGTCATCGTCGTCATATTCCCCGCCGTGGACGTCCAGCGTGCTGATGATGTCGTGACGACACCCGGTGTACAGAGAAAGACCTGGGCGGGTTGTCCCGGGTTGGCTCCTCGGCTCGGGCAACGGGCGGTGAGCAGTCCTCAGTTCCGACGGCACCACCGTTGGAAGAAGTGACCTTGGGAGTGGCGGGGACCGCTACACTCGGTAAGTCCTCATGTGTTGATGCATGGCTTACTAAATCTTTGATGTCTGGTAATGACTTAGTGACGTAGTGCCTGTTGGCTATACAATGAAGGACATTGCAGGTTCTTTGCAACTTGCAAGTTCCGTCATGACTGATCCATTTGCGGGGGTGCTCACGCGGCACTTCGATGCTTCTGCAGGGGAGAGCAGCCTGCTAAAGGGGCTCCCTCTGGTACAGCAGAGAACGCCAGTGAGCGTCCACTCGATAGGACCGTGGCTAGATTGGTACCACAGGAGACAGGAAGCCAAGTTTTTCGCTAACGATTTTAATGTGGGTTTCTTTATTCCTTTCGAAGCGTCGTCGGTTATGATGTTAGCGGACAACCTAAAATCAGCTAGGGATAACATTGAAGTAGTCAGGGAAAAACTGTCAAATGAAATTGCGCTAATTAGGATGGCCGGACCCTTTGAGGAGCCTCCATATCCAAACTTGAGGGTCTCCCCCCTTGGTCTGGTCCCAAAAAAAGGTAGTGGGAAGGTTAGGATGATTCACCATCTATCATTTCCTCGTGGGGGCTCGGTTAATGACGAGATATCCAAAGATGAGGCGGTGGTGTCGTACACATCTTTCGATGTAGCGGTGCAATTATTTCGTAGTGCAGGTCCTGGGGCGTTATTGGCGAAGTCCGATATTAAATCTGCCTTTTGTTTACTGCCGGTCCACCCGGAGTGCTTTCACTTATTATGTTGTTGTGTGGATGGGCTGTTTTACTTTGATATGTGTCTCCCGATGGGTTGTTCTATTTCTTGTTGCTACTTTGAGATGTTTGCTTCTTTTCTGGATTAGGTAGTGCGTTTTGAGACTGCCATGTCTTCTGTTATAAACTATTTGGATGATTTAATTTTTGTAGGTCCGAGTGACACTGGAGTTTGTGCAATGTTATTAAGTACGTTTAAAAAGCTGATGTTGCGTTTCAGCGTCCCCGTATCCGAGCAAAAGACGGAGGGCCCAGGAGATCGACACCCAGGAGATTGTCTTTAGACTGCCTGACGAGAAAGTAGTGAATTTGGTGTCACAGGTGGAGAAAGGCGCTGGGTCAATAAAGGTAACCCTTAAACAGTTGCAGTCTCTCTTGGGCCTCTTGGTCTTTGCTTGTCGTATTATTCCCATGAGTAGGATGTTCTCTCATCGTTTATCATTAGCTACAAAGGGCGTTCAGAGAGCATGCGTGAAGACCTTATAGTATGGCGGACTTTTCTGTATTCGTTCAGTAATCGTGCGGTTTGCCAGAACAGGGAGGTTTCCAATGTAGATTTTCAATTGTTTACCAATGCGTCGGGTAGTTTTGGAGCAATTCTAGGTAAGCGCGGGTGCAAGGTGCCCTGGCCAGCTGCTTGGCAGGACCTTGGCTTGAATAAGAACATCACTCTTTTGGAACTTTTCCCCATTGTTGTTGCCTTACATCCGGAGTCATCGAGCGAAGGGGGTTTCCACCCCTCCCCTCACTTGTGGGCCCTGGTCGAGAACAACTTGTGAGCCTACTAGGAGGTTCTGTGGTTTTGTCTACATGGAAAAATCTTTGTCGGGCTTGGTTAAGATGGTTGGGATTTGCGGGCGGCGATTTCCCAAGTGACGCGGGTAGGCATGTTGACATTACGTTGATTTCCTGGTTCATTTGCGGAAGGTGGGTAGCAGCGCCTCAGTGGCAAACAAGTATTTGATTGGGGTAGCATTTATGTTGAAATTGTGGGGTGTCCAAGATGTAACTAAAGAATTTGTAGTCCGGTAGGCACTGAAGGGATGGAAAAGAGAATGTGTCTCGCAAGACATGCGGCGGCCCGTGTCCTTTGCTTTACTTATAAGAAATGTGGGAAGCCTGTTGGACGTATGTGTTGAGGAATACGAGTAGTGCTTGTTTAGGACGGCATTTATTCTGGCCTTTTTCTGTGCTTTCCAGATTAGCAAGTTAATTGCCCCCAGTGTTAGGAAAGCGGGGGGCTTGTTGGTGGACGACGTGATCTTATTAGAAGATGCGGTACGGATCTGCTTTCATAAATACAAAATGGATTTAGGGGGAGATGTACGTGCCCGGTAGCAGCTGTCTGGGACTTCGGGTCCCGGAGGCCAGTAGGACCGCAATTTTGGATACACGTCAATGGCCTCTCTCTCACCCGTTTCCAGTTTACGGCAGATTTCAAGTCTTGCCTGGAGAAGCTGGGTTTGCCATCTAAGGATTTTGGCACGCCCTCTTTTCGCATAGATGCGGCTACAGAGGCTGACTCGCTGGTTTTGGGTGACAGAGAGATCCGGCGCTTAGATCGGTGGAAGTCTGACTACTTTAAATCTTATGTGAGGCCTGATTTACTTTGTTAAGGGTTTTAGTTTGTTCATTTTCCCATTTTGTTTTGGTAGGTGTTTCCAGGCCCCAGATATGGATTATTGGACATTCTTATGTCCATTGGGCTTCCAAGCGCGCTTCCCAGCGTCCCCTTGGTTCCGATTTGGGTCTCAAGAATGGCGATGTACATTGGAGAGGCATTAGGGGATTACGGTATGTACAGTTGTTGCCCAAAATAGTTTCCATCAGCCGTGATATGATGGGTCCGGTGGTCCTCATTGTGCATACGGGGGGAAGTGACTTGGGACAGATAAAATTGTCGGAACTACTGTCCCTGATGATAACTGACCTGGATCATCTGCAGGGCCTCTGCACACAGTGCATTTTAGTTTGGTCCGAAGTGGTTGCTCGCACTTTTTGGAGGAATGCGAGGGATGTTGCGGGAATTGAAAAAGCACGCCCCCTTTTGAGTGTACGAATCTCTCGCTTCGTACACTCCCTGGGAGGTGTAGCGATTTGGCATTGCAAGTTAGAAGGGGATAACACTGGTCTGCTGAGTCCGGACGGTGTTCACCTGAATGAGATAGGTTTGGAAATTTTTCTGTTAGGTCTGTTGGATGGAGCAGAAAGGGGTTTGGCATTGTTGGGTGAGGGTGGTTGATGAATCGAGGAGGCTTCTCGTTTCCCCTCCATGGCAGAGCTATGGTCTCGATGGTGGGATATGACACCCTACATGCCCGCTGCTTGGCAGCAGCTGGGGCGTTAGAGGAAATAAGGAAGGACAAAATTCGCTAACTATGCCTTCAGGCCATTTGTTTACAAATTAATTTTATATACTTAATAAAGCTGTGGCCATTCCCCAATCTACCATAAAGAAGTGTCTTAGTCGTTATTTCTTTAGTTTACCTACTGGAGTGGATTGGGGTTAAAAGTATATAAAAAAGTGTGGACTTTCCATGCAGTCTTGATGGAGCTGAACCGCATAGGGAGAGCTCCAGGGACTGCATGGAAGAGGAGGAGGAGGAGGAGTGAATAAGTTGAAAAAATGCCCAGGAGCGTGATTGGGCTAAGGAGTTTCAGGAGGAGCGGCTATAAGGGATATAGAGTCGAGTTCAAGGGCATAGCCCTCCATTACCTTTTTCTGCAGCGTGAAGTAATGACCCCCCCCCCCCCTCCCTTGGTTTATGAGATGATTGTGGTTTATGGATCTGTTACATGGAATGTTTGATTCAGTTTTTCTTTTCTTCTGTTGCAGAGATCACAGCTGGCGAATCTATGGTCTCAAAGGTGGAATAGGAACCCTACATGCCCGCTGCTTGGCAGCAGCTGGGGCATTACAGGAAATAAGGAAGAACAAAATTTGCTAACTATGCCTTCAGGCCAATTGTTTACTACTTAATTTTATATACTTAATAAAGCTGTGGCCATTCCCCAATTTACCATAAAGAAGTGTCTTAGGGTAAGGCTACACGGTGCGGTAACGGTGCCTTTATGTTGCATTTTTAAACTGCAGCAAGTCATTTTTCAATAGAAGTCAATGGTGACATTTTGGTTATGGACTGACTACTGCTATTATATTCCAATGTGTTTTTTTGTGCAGTTAACAGCATCTTCATAATGTCCGACTGCATTGCAGTTAATGACCGCTCTGCCAAAGTTGTTGCTGAACTGCTTGCGTTTTTGATAACTGTTCTGCAATGCATTGTAATGAACTATATACAGGAAGCACCTAACAAACTTCAACAAGGGTAAAAACTATGTCCATCAATTATTTCCTCACTGTGTGGCCTTTCCCTTAGTTGTTATTTATTTAGTTTACCTACTGGAGTGGATGGGGGTCAAACGTTAACAAAAAAGTGTGGACTTTCCATGCAGTCTGGGTAGGGTAGATTCTCCATATGTGCACAGCAAGCTATGAAACATTGTGATGTAGGACATCCTAGATTCAGTTACCTTCAACAATGCCCTGCCCTCTAGAGCCCCAGGGGGCCCAATGGCCACTATGTCAATTATAGCAATAGCAGTTTATTCTTTGTTCTGTGACTTCAGAGTTTATTATCCCTGTACTCTGATATACATGTGTACGTTATCTTTCAGCTTTATCAGTGTTTATTACCCTTGTGCTGTGACATCACTGTGCAATCCCCTCCTTACTGTAATATCACTTTATGCATTATATCTTTATCATGATGCTGTAGCTATTATTGCAGTTATATGACAACACTGTGGTCCTTAGTTATTAGTGTAGTGGCCCCCGTTCCCCACCGCCGGTATCTTATACTTACCCGCTCCCGGCATCTGATTTCTCCTGGTCGGCGCCGGTCCTCTCAGCTCAGCGTTTGGCGGCCATCCACACTCTACACTGGGTCACTATGTGTATTATCCCTGTTCTGTGACATCCCGGTGCAGTCCCCTCTGTATATTTAACATTACTTTGTGCATTATATCTGCATTATATCTTTTCTGTGGTCCTTAGTTATTAGCTGTAACATCACTATGTTTATTATCCATGTTATGTTACATAACTGTATGCATTATCCTTGAATTATGATGCTTACCTGCGCAGTGACATCACTTGTCCTTAGTCATTATTCATGTTCCGTGACATCACTTTGTGAATTCTATTATAATATCACTGTGCACATTAACTATTCCCCATGACTTCACAGTGTCCTTTATCAATCAATGTACTGTGATATCATTGTGTTTGTTATTTCAGTTTTGTGACATCACTCCTAGGAACTTCAAATTATGCCTCAGGTCATGGCCTATGGTCATAGTTCTTGTGATTTCAGGTGCAGAGATGTATGGGGTTTGACCAGACCTCTTATTGCTTGCTCTCATTCTTGTTTTGGCTATTTTTTGTATATTTTATGTGTTGTCTAACATTTGCCTTTTTCCAGTGTGCATCTCTCCCCCTCTGCTGGGACCGGCCAGGGCCGCACCATCCATGAGGCGAGGTGAGTGTCACACCTCAGGCGGCGGACTGCTGCCTCTCTGAGGGGGCGGTGGCGCCACTGAAACCAGCCGCCGCCACCCCCTCTTCCACCATAATTGTATTTGCGTCTATAGGACACAGATACAATTACATGGATCACTAGCGCTGGCAGGGCTAGGAACATTAGTTCTTTGACCTGCCATTCAGTGTCTTTTAATGACGCAAGAGGCGCGATGACGTCATTGCGCCACTTGCTTCATTGAAAGGCACTGAATGGCAGGGCACAAATGTTTCTTGCCCTGCCATTCCGCACCTCATAATGATGCAAGGGGCGCGATTACATCATTGCGCCACTTGCGTCTTTCAGCTCCAGCAGACTTGGTCAGAAGAGAACATGCCTGTGTTGCTGGAGGACGGCGCAGGAACGGAATCAGATGAGTACGTAAAGTTGTGTTTTTCTCAGTTACCAGTGTGAGTGGCATTATCTACAGGGGGCTCTATCTAACAGTCTATCTAACAGTTCTGAGATCAGTGGCAACGGATACTTATTTTTCACCGTGGTCTAGTTGAGACCCCGGTAGTCAATACAAGGAGGCAGAGAACCATCCTTTTTCTTAACGAAGAAGAAGAACCCGGCTCCTCCCGGGAGGAAGACTTCTGTATGAAGCCCCTCTCCAAGTGCTCCTTAACATAGGCGGACATAGACAGAGTCTCTGGCAAGGAGAGAGGATATACCCTACCACAGGGAAGGGATGCACCAGGAATCAGCTCGATAGGACAGTCATACGCCCTCCCTCTTGCTGAAGACGTCCGAAAATGCAGCATAATGACCAGGCAATCCTGCCAATGACCGAGGCAGAGGAGGTTGAACCGAACGGATCTGTACCAGGCAACAGTTGTGACAGAGTCCCGAAGTGCGTCTGCGTTGTCTCTCCTGGGTAGATAGCTTAAACTGGTCCATCCTCATAGACTCCTTAGGAGGATCGGCATCAGAGGACAGCAAGGGTTGCTGCAAAGTAGGGACCGGACTAGGAAGGCCTCTCACCCAACGAGCATCTTGGAGCCATTCTCGGATCCTTATATCAATCCGGGCGGCCAGAAGGATGAGATCATCCAGGGTAGATGGTAGATTTCGAGCGGCAAGCTCATCCTTAATTTTAGGAGACAGTCCCTGCCAGAATGTAGCCACCAGGGCCTCATTGTTCCACAACAGTTCTTCCGCCAGGGTGCGGAAATGGATGGCGTACTCACCCACGGAGGTGTCTCCATGGCGTAGGTTCAGCAAGGAGGCTGCTGCAGACGAGACTCGTCCAGGCTCCTCAAACACCATGCGAAATGTCTGGAGAAACCCCTGAAAGTCACGGGTCTCTGGTCCTTGTCTCTCCCAGATAGTATTCGCCCATGCAAGGGCCCTGCCAGTGAGGAGAGAGATGATGAAAGCGAGCCTTGCGCCATCAGATGAAAATGCCCTTGCATACAGGCTGAAGTGGATCTGGCACTGGTTCAAAAATCTACAACAGGTCCTTGCGTCTCCATCGTAGCGGTCAGGAAGTGGCAAAGAAAATCGATGATCCACACCGCCAGGAGGTGTAGTCTGAGGATCAACACTGCCAGGAGGTGTTGTAGGAGGAACAGTGGCTTGCGCCTCCTGCCGACGTGCGAGAATGTTCAAGGCCTGGAGGAGTTGGTCCTGTCGAGACCGGAGGTCCAGCATATCCGTCCCCATCTCTTGTGACGTCATCTTGGTCTTGGATGGACCAGCGGGGTCCATGGCCTCAGCCTACTGTCACATTGGGTGCATGGACCCACTGGGCATGCCACATTGACGGTATGGCAGCTGGCCAACATGATGCAGGTCACAGTCTATATTTCGTATAGTGTACCTGTGGCAGCTCAGACAGAAGCAATGACAGGCTCAATTGGGACTTAGGCAGCAGGCAGACGTCAGGCATGGTGTAGCAGTACAAGCGTGGAATACAGCACAGCACGACAACAGCTCAGCATGGCACTTGACAGGGGAGCACGGGATACAGGATACAGGTACAGGAATGGGGAACACTGGGAACTGGACAATACTAGGAGACCACTTGCTAGACAAACTTAGGCTATGACAACAATGCTCAGGCAAGGGAGGAAGGGGCTGGGCCCTTCTTATAGTCCAGGGTACTCATGAGCTAATTTTAACATTAACTTCAGGTGCGCGCGCGCGCTCGTCCCCGCTCCTAAAGGGCCAGCGCACGCACCTGAAGTTAATGTTAACCCTACGTGGTCCGGCCGAGGTAAGCGGAAGTGAGCGCTGGCGTCTCCTGAGGAGGAGACTGGGGCCAGCGCTCGCAGACCCATGGCTGCGGCCGTCAGGAGGTGAGTGAGCCTCACGGCCCGCGGCTATGGACATGACACTGAGCTTAGTTCCAGAGCTGTATTTATGCACTGAGCTTTGTTCTGGAGCTGTATTTATGTACTGAGCTTTGTTCTGATGCTGTATTTATACACTGAGCTTTGTTCTGGTGCTGCATATACAGTGAAGGAAATAAGTATTTGATCCCTTGCTGATTTGGTAAGTTTGCCCACTGTCAAAGACATGAACAGTCTAGAATTTTTAGGCTAGGTTAATTTTACCAGTGAGAGATAGATTATATTAAAAAAAATAAAAAAATCACATAGTCAAAATGATATATATTTATTTGCATTGTGCACAGAGAAATAAGTATTTGATCCCCTACCAACCATTAAGAGTTCAGCCTCGTCCAGACCAGTTACACGCTTCAAATCAACTTGGTGCCTGCATTAAAGACAGCTGTCTTAAATGGTCACCTGTATAAAAGACTCCTGTCCACAGACTCAATTAATCAGTCTGACTCTAACCTCTACAACATGGGCAAGACCAAAGAGCTTTCTAAGGATGTCAGGGACAAGATCATAGACCTGCACAAGGCTGGAATGGGCTACAAAACCATAAGTAAAACGCTGGGTGAGAAGGAGACAACTGTTGGTGCAATAGTAAGAAAATGGAAGACATACAAAATGACTGTCAATCGACATCGATCTGGGGCTCCATGCAAAATCTCACCTCGTGGGGTATCCTTGATCCTGAGGAAGGTGAGAGCTCAGCCGAAAACTACATGGGGGGAACTTGTTAATGGTCTCAAGGCAGCTGGGACCACAGTCACCAAGAAAACCATTGGTAACACATTATGCCGTAATGGATTAAAAACCTGCAGTGCCCGCAAGGTCCCCCTGCTCAAGAAGGCACATGTACAGACCCGTCTGAAGTTTGCAAATGAACATCTGGATGATTCTGAGAGTGATTGGGAGAAGGTGCTGTGGTCAGATGAGACTAAAATTGAGCTCTTTGGCATTAACTCAACTCGCCGTGTTTGGAGGAAGAGAAATGCTGCCTATGACCCAAAGAACACCGTCCCCACTGTCAAGCATGGAGGTGGAAACATTATGTTTTGGGGGTGTTTCTCTGCTAAGGGCACAGGACTACTTCACCGCATCAATGGGAGAATGGATGGAGCCATGTACCTTCAAATCCTGAGTGACAACCTCCTTCCCTCCACCAGGACATTAAAAATGGCTCGTGGCTGGGTCTTCCAGCACGACAATAACCCGAAACATACAGCCAAGGCAACAAAGGAGTGGCTCAAAAAGAAGCACATTAAGGTCATGGAGTGGCCTAGCCAGTCTCCAGACCTTAATCCCATCGAAAACTTATGGAGGGAGCTGAAGATCCGAGTTGCCAAGCGACAGCCTCGAAATCTTAATGATTTACAGATGATCTGCAAAGAGGAGTGGGCCAAAATTCCATCTAACATGTGTGCAAACCTCATCATCCACTACAAAAAATGTCTGACTGCTGTGCTTGCCAACAAGGGTTTTGCCACCAAGTATTATGTCTTGTTTGCCAAAGGGATCAAATACTTATTTCTCTGTGCACAATGCAAAAAAAGATATATAATTTTGACTATGTGATTTTCTTTTTTTTTTTTTATATATAATCTATCTCTCACTGGTAAAATTAACCTAGCCTAAACATTTTAGACTGTTCATGTCTTTGACAGTGGGCAAACTTACAAAATCAGCAAGGGATCAAATACTTATTTCCTTCACTGTATGTACTGAGGTTGTTCTGGTGCTTAATTTATGTAATGATCTTGCTTCTGGTGCTGTATATATGTACTGAGCTTGGTTCTGGTGCCGTATATATGTCAGATCTTTTTTTTGGTGCTGTAATTATATAGGATATCTTTATAATAACAAAAAATTGCAGGGCAGATGGAATTATTGCATTTCATTGTATATTTAATGGGAACCTGTCAGGCATTTTGAACCCCTTGAACTGCCACCATGCTGTAATACATGACCAGACAATATTTCCAAACATTCCCCTGTATGTTTTTTTCAGATGCAGCAAAATCTATAAAGTCAACTGTTTAAAATGGCTCATGCTGCATACTAATTACTCTTTAACCCCTTAATGACCGGGCCATTTTGCACATTAATGACCAAGGATTATTTTTTGTTTTTTCACGGTCACATTCCAAGAGTCGTAATTTTTTTTTTATTCCGTCGACATAGCCGTATAAGGGCTTATTTTTTGCGGGACGAGTTGTATTTTGTAATTGCACCATTTTTAGATGCTTATAACATATTGATTAACTTTTATTAACTTTATTTTAGGAGAGAATTGAAAATAAGCAGCTATTCCAGCATTAATTTTTACGTTTTATAAATTTACGCCGTTTACTATGCAGCGTAAATAACATGTTAACTTTATTCTATGGGTCGGCACAATTACGGGGATACCAAATATGTAAAGATTTTATATGTTTTCCTACGTTTGCACAATAAAAACCCTCTTAGAAAAAAATTACTTGTTTTTGCATCGCCGCATTCCAAAAGCCGAAATTTTTTTATTTTTCCGTCAATGTGGCCGTATGTGGGCTTGATTTTTGCGGGCCAATGTGTAGTTTTCATTAGTACCGTGTTTCCCCAATAGTAAGACACCCCCGATTGTAAGACGTAACGGGGGTTTCAGGGGGGTCGGCTAATATAAGCCGTACCCCGAAAGTAAGACATATGTCTTACTTTCGGGGAAACACGGGGGTATTGCCGCCTCCTGCCCACTTCCGCGCCGCCCCCCTCTCCATACGTCACCCCCAGCACTTGTCAATGCCGCCTCCTCCTTAAAACCCGAGCCATAGACTTTTTACGGCTCGGGTTTTAACTTGCTGCCCGCGCGATCGGGCAGCTGAATGTCGGGTCTCCGGCTGTCAGTGACTGCCGGGGACCCTGAGGAGAGGATAGGAGCAGCTTTAGCTGCTTCTGTCTTCTCCGATGTGTTTTTACACAGCGTTCAATGAACGCTGTGTATAGGAATAGAGACAGCAGCAGCGGCGCTGTCTCTATTCCTCCCGGTGATCATGTGACAGGTCACATGATCGCCGGGTCCCGTTAGTGACAGACTGCTGCTGGGTCTAACAAGACCCAGCACAGCCCTATTAGTGACAATCGTCACTATGAGAGGGCTGATTTCCCCTGTAACTGGGGCTGCTGTGCAGCTCCAGTTACAGGGGAAAAGATGGTGTAAAAGAAAGAAAAAAATATATATAAAGTTCCCCAAAGGTCTATTTTGACCTTTGAGGGACAGACCATAGTAATAAAAAAATAATAAAGTAAAGTGCAAAAAATTCGACAATTTTTTTCTAATATAAGACATACCCCGAAAGTAAGACATAGTGGGGCTTTTGGGGATAAAAAGAAAGTAAGACACTGTCTTACTTTCGGGGAAACACGGTATTATTTTGGGGTACATAGGACTTATAGATTAACTTTTATTTAATATTTTATTGGGGGAATGGGAGAAGAGAGAGAATTTTGCCGTTGTGTTTTGCGTTTTTTTTTTGGACGCCGTTCATCTGGCGGTTTAATTAATGTGTTCATTTTATTGGTCAAGGGGGCGTGGCTTATCTATGGAGCCGTGAGCACGCGTTCTGGGGGAGCTCCGCACCAGCAGCTGAATACCAGCCATTTATCCCGGGTAAACCCAGCAGGCGATGCCAGGAAAACGTAGGGGAACCTGCTCTGGAACTTCCCGGTCCTTACCCCGCTCCTCTGGCCGCTGTAAAAGCATGGAGCGCTTCCTCTCCTCCTCACAATCGGCCGTGGACCCGCGAGCAGCAATGACGGACGCACTGCCGACACATCCGGCCACAGACACTTCGGCTCCTTCTCCTCCTGCTCCCCTGTCGAAGTTGAAGTCAGCTCATGCGGTCACGACTGCCGACACCGTGCCTCCCTGCTGCAGCACCCAGGATGCGGTAAGCTCTGTCTCTCCCCTCAACATGTCCTCAGTGGGAGATTTGCCCGCCATTATACCACACACATATGCCCCTGAAGTACAGGCTGGGCCATCTGGCTTACATGCTGACCTACAACTACTGAGGGAGATGATACAAGCCCTCCCCACCCGGCAGGATCTTGATACTCTGGTGACCAGGGTTGAGCAGGCACATCAGCAAGATATAGCTGACCTGCGTCAGGACGTGGTCAGAATAGACTCTAGGGCTCTTACATCTGAAAATACTGTGTCTGCCATTGACTCCAGAGTAACTGCTTTGGAAAGAGTTGCCACGGACACTAGAACACATTTACAATCCTTGGCGCTTCAGTTGGATGATCAGGAGAACAGAGGACGCAGAAACAATGTACGTCTGAAGGGCCTTCCAGACCTCGGCCCACGAGATGAGCTGGCGACTAGAGTTTCTATTATATTCAACAATCTCACTAATCGACCGCCAGAAGCAACTTTTCTCCTAGATCGAATTCACAGAGTTTCGCGCCCAGGCCCGCTCGATCTGTCTTCTCCTCGCGACATACTATGTCGCCTCCACAATTATACAGACAAAGATGCAATTATTCGGGGGGCTTGGTCACATGGTCCGGTCTCAGTTGAAGGAACTACGGTTACTATTTACCCTGATGTCTCCCCACGGACACTCTATATGAGACGGCTTCTACATCCTCTGCTTGAAAAGATTAAGTGCGCAGGCGCCACTTATAGATTGGGACACCCGTTCCATGTTGTCGTGAAGAACAACTCTGGCTTCTACCTCCTGCGCCACTCCTCGGATCTTGAGGGCCTATTTTGTTTTCTTCAGATCGAGCCTTTCCCAGTTCCGGACTGGCTAGCCCTGGACAGAATTGAACAACCTCAACGTCGTCGCCTCAACAGACCTAGCCAACCCATCCGAAGCAGATCCATCCCGGGAGCACAACATCTCCCGTTAATCGACCTCTCCCACCGTGTCCCGCCTGAGGCCTAAAGAGGACATTCACGCGAATATCCTTTTACTTGTCACTGTTTTGCTAGGCCGCCTGCAGCATTGTTATCCAGGGGACTCAAAGTCGCCAAATGTTATTTTGTCCATCTAAAGCTTTGCTAGGTACCTAACAAGGTTCTCTTGCAACCAAATGTTTTGCCCAGCTTTTTCATAAGATACTCAGGTTTCTTGTATAGATATAGTGGCTGCTATAGGTATCTACTTAGCCCTCAGGAAATGCGTGCTGTTTATACCGTATTAGTTTCAGTGTCAATTATAGACCGACATAAAATTGGTTAGTGTCCGAAGATGTTTAGAGGGCGTGTTATCACCTGCAGCGCATGAGGCAATTAGCCTACTGTTACCTCCCCCATCCCCCCCTCATGCTGGTTCATTATACTAGACAACTGATTGCGACGTGGGGTATGGGGAGTTTCATATGATTCTTCTAGCCTGTATCTCTGGTAATTTTAAAATGTGGTGTCTGCCAGGCATACATCGGTTGCATGTCAATTTTTTCAAATCCTCTTAACAGCTACGAGGACGGAGTTATGTATGATATACGGTTATAGCAGCCTTTAATACTTATCCAGAAGGGTGCTGCAACTCTATAGGTTGTTCATAAGAGGTCATGGCTATTAGCACAGGATTTAGGTTAACCTACCTCAGGCTATTAGAAGCTGAGAGATGCACGTCGGTTCTATCAATGTTTGTGCCTCCGTCGCCTCCCCCTAGGTAGGCGATGGAAGAAATGGTTTACTGTTTGATGATTATGTTTGCGGTCCGGGGCTCCCCCCCCCCCCCGTGGTTTTCCAGGTCCCCACAAATTTAACAACCTTCTTTTACAGGTTTCTTGTACCTTCTAGGAGTCGGCCTTCGGGCCTCTTTCTTGTGTATCGTCTCATTCTCTTTCCTTCTTATCCTTACCTGTCCTCTTTTTGTCCTTTCCTTCACCTTCCCCTTCCCCTCCACCGCATCCTAGGGCAGATATGACGCAACACACACAAACGGACCTGATAATAGGTTCACTGAATGTCAAGGGGTTACACAGCCCTGGAAAACGATTCATACTTTTCAATTTGCTGAAAGGCAAACATATACAGGTGGCATTCCTCCAAGAGACGCACCTATGCCAGCAAAAACCTTTCAGACTCTCTAACGCATGGTTCCCCAATGCATACCATAGTTTTTCTCCTGACACGAAATCCAGGGGGACAAGCATTTTGATCTCCAGATCTCTCCCTTGGGAATTCAAGGGGTCTCGCGGTGATTAATTGGGACGGATGCTCTTGATCAAAGGTGTCATTGACTCTCAAGTATACACCTTTGCCTCATTTTATCTACCTAACTCCGGTCAAAGCACAGCCCTTGTTGGCTTTCTGAATGCTCTGGAGGAGTTTGGGGAGGGTACCATTGTTCTGGGAGGGGACTTCAATGTAGCGCTAGATCCCACACTAGACACTTCCGTAGGTTTTTCATCATTCTCGAGGGCACATCTGCGCCGCATTATGAAATCATTTCACGAACACCAATTAGTGGACACGTGGCGTCTCCTACACCCAGCAGATAGGGACTTTTCCTTTTACTCCGCAGTACACGACAAATACTCCAGAATTTATCTTTTTTTCGTCAAACATCACTCGCTACACTCTGTACGCTCTGCCGATATTGGCTCGATTTCCTTCTCAGACCATGCTCTAGTCACCTTGATCCTCTCTCTACATTCCCCTCTATACCGCCAATCTCAGTGGAAACTGAACCCAACGCTTCTTTCGGATTCAGTTGTTACTGCAGATATTCAACGCAATATAGCTGACTACTTCGCAACTAATGCCATTGAGACCATCAATCCTCGCATTATCTGGGAGGCTCATAAATGCGTGATCAGGGGTATATTTATCAAACATGGAGCCCGCCTGAAGAGAGAAAGGGCGGTGGCCACGGTCCGTTTGCTGTCCGAAATTGATATCCTTGAGATCTCCCACAAACGTTCCCATGACCTGGAATGTAGGATCGCCCTCCTCCGCAAAAGAGAGGAATTGCGTACCTTATTGATGGCCCGAGCCAAGGCCACGCTTTCTAAATGTAAACGTCACTATTATGAATATGGCAACAAAAATAGTAGGTCTCTGGCTAGAGCCTTGAGGACTCAACAAACCCAGAATTATATACCCTCTATAGTATCCCCCTTACAAACACGGCTTTGTTTGCCGTTGGACATAGCCTTCGCATTCCGGGATTTCTACGCTGCCCTGTATAATACGGACTCTACTAATCCGTCTGTGGCATCCCGGGAATTCAGGTCTAATATCTCTAAATATATTGCAGATTCTGGTCTACCCGCCCTATCGGAAGACAACATTACTAGCCTGGAAGAACCACTTACTACACAAGAACTCTCATACGCTTTAAGACACTCCCCAACAGGCAAGGCACCTGGCCCAGATGGATTCACAATCCAATATTATAAAAAGTTTCTGACGGCCCTAGGGCCACATTTCCTAGCCTCCTTTAATTCCTACTCTGCCTCCTCCCCCATCCCTCCCGATGCCCTTAGGGCTCATATCGCGGTGATCCCCAAGCCTGGAAAAGACCCTACGCAATGTGCCAGCTACAGACCTATATCCCTCCTCAATACGGATATCAAATTATTTGCCAAGATTCTGGCGGATCGTCTTGCACCATTGATTGGAGGAGTTGTGCATACAGACCAGGCAGGGTTCATGGCAGGTAGAGAGGCACGGGACAATACAACTAGAGCCATCAATCTTATCCACAAGGCCAAAATCTCCAATATACCCCTTATGCTTTTATCTACAGACGCGGAAAAAGCGTTTGATAGAGTCAACTGGACCTTTATGGAAGAAACCCTCTCACGTCTTGGCCTTGGATCCCATATGATGGGCTGGATAATGTCACTGTACTCATGCCCATCTGCCCGAGTTCGAGTGAATGGACTTCTCTCAGAGGAATTTGCTATACACAACGGCACCAGACAGGGCTGCCCCCTCTCACCCTTGATCTTTGTACTGACACTAGAGCCCTTTTTACGCCATATACGTGCGAACCCGGATGTGAAGGGTCTAGTTACGAATACCTCAGCTAACAAGGTGGCTGCTTACGCAGATGATCTGCTTTTTTTTCTGACCAATCCAACTGTCTCCCTTCCTAATCTCATGCGGGAATTCCAACGTTTTTCAAGTTTATCCAATTATAAAATTAATTTCTCTAAGTCCGAAGCCCTGAACATTTCTCTCTCACCCCATCTTTCCGCGGCCCTGAAACAATCTTTCAGTTTTAAATGGACTCCGACAGCTCTGAAATATCTTGGGGTTCGCCTATCAGCAGACCTGAGAGATCTCTTTCAATTAAATTTTCCCCCACTCCTTGCTGAACTTAAAGAGGCTCTGTCACCAGATTTTGCAACCCCTATCTGCTATTGCAGCAGATAGGCGCTGCAATGTAGATTACAGTAACGTTTTTATTTCTAAAAAACGAGCATTTTTGGCCAAGTTATGACCATTTTTGTAGTTATGCAAATGAGGCTTGCAAAAGTCCAAGTGGGTGTGTTTAAAAGTAAAAGTCCAAGTGGGCGTGTATTATGTGCGTACATCAGGACGTTTTTAATACTTTTACTAGCTGGGCGCTCTGAAGAGAAGTATCATCCACTTCTCTTCAGAACGCCCAGCTTCTGGCAGTGCAGATCTGTGACGCCACTCACAGGTCCTGCATCGTGTCGGACACATCGGCACCAGAGGCTTCAGTTGATTCTGCAGCAGCCTCGGCGTTAGCAGGTAAGTCAATGTAGCTACTTACCTGCAAACGCTGATGCTGCTGCAGAATCATCTGTAGCCTCTGGTGCCGATGTGTCCTCGCTCGTCTGACACGATGCAGGACCTGTGAGTGACGACACAGCGTGATCTCTCGAGAACACGCTGTGTCTGCACTGTCAGAAGCTGGGCGTTCTGAAGAGAAGTGGATGATACTTCTCATCAGAACGCCCAGCTAGTAAAAGTATTAAAAACGCCCCGATGTACACACACAATACACGCCCACTTGGACTTTTACTTTTAAACACACCCACTTGGACTTTTGCAAGCCTCATTTGCATAACTACAAAAATGGTCATAACTTGGCTAAAAATGCTCGTTTTTTAAAAATAAAAACGTTACTGTAATCTACATTGCAGCGCCTATCTGCTGCAATAGCAGATAGGGGTTGCAAAATCTGGTGACAGAGCCTCTTTAAGGCAGATTGCGCCAGATGGTCCAAAGGCACCTTTACATGGATGGGCCGCTGTACCATCTTCAAAATGAATGCACTTCCCAGGCTACTATATCTATTTCAGACCCTTCCCATAGCCATCCCAACACAGTTCTTTAAAATGGTCAACTCTCTTCAGATTGCGTTTGTTTGGAATGGTAAGACTCCGCGACTTTCCCGCACGCTATTGTGTCGATCTAGGGTATCGGGAGGGCTAGCTCTTCCTGACGCCCGCACCTACTACATTGCATCTCATCTTGCTCGGGTAGTTGATTGGTGCAGACACGCAACCTTTAAGTCTTGGGTGTCTCTGGAGCAGAGTTTCTACTCTATTCCATTATCGGCTCTTCCGTGGCTACACCGTAGCCAACTCAGACATCTCCACCACCACCCTACTATAGGCCCAACACTAGTGTGCTGCTCTCTCCCCTCGGTAAGGACAGCTTGCTTGCCACTCCCTTCCTCAATGTTTCCGATACTGGGCATCCATCCTTTCCCATTAGCTTGACGGACCCAATTTTCCGTATATGGCAATCCTCGGGATGGTATCGTGCAGATCGTTTTTTTACAGACGGTGAATGGCTTTCTGCTGCGGATCTATCCCAGATTCCTGATCTTCCTCCGTTGGGACACTGGCGTTCTCTGCAACTACGACACTTTTTAACCTCTATATAAGGCTCCTATGTCCTACCAAGTGGTAAAGACCCCACTAGAGACCCTCTGTACAGGCTCTGTCTTGGTTAGACATACATTGTCCGCAATCTACAAAATTCTCATGGACCCCCCAGATATGCCAACCTCTACATACATTTCAAAATGGGAAGAGGATCTGGAGATATCCTTCTCTCCCGCACAAGGGCAGCGTATACTCCTTATGGCTCAAAAAACTTCCATCTGTTCAAGATACCAAGAGGCAAGCTTCAAACTACTTTCGCGCTGGTATGGGACCCCAGCCCGCCTAAATAACATCTTCCCCACAGCGTCCCCTATGTATTGGAGATGTGGGTCAAGACATTGGTACCCTCCTTCACACCTTCTGGTCATGTCCCCTCCTTACCCCATTTTGGGAAGGCATAAAACGGGTGATAACTGAAGTCACAGATACAAGTGTAACTTTGGACGCGGCCTTCTTCCTTCTTCATCACTGCGATATTCCAGCGAACAAGTATAAGTGTTCTCTGCTTCACTTTCTAGTGATGGCAGCACGTCATTGCATCCCGCTACGGTGGAAAGATCCATCTCCCCCACGTTATCCCTATGGGTTTCACAGGTTAACGACATCATGCATATGGAGGACTTGACATCCGTTATTCACGACTCAAGCTCCAGGTTTTGCCAAACTTGGACCCAATGGATAGTTTTTCAGGATTCGGACTCCTATAAAGACATCATACGAGAGCCGCATTCCTTTAGTCAGCCGGAATAGCACCTTTGCCTAGGGGATGCTGTGGAGGGTCCCCCCCCTCCTTTCTCCTCCCCGCTTTCACTTTCTATCTTCACTCTCTAGCTTGAGAACTCAGCTCCAGCCTCACTTTGGAGATCTCGAATCTCCTTTCATTACCTATTCTTTTTCAATCAGAACATTAATGTATAACAATTTATTTATGCTGTTTATGCTTTTTGTACATTTGCTGTCGGAGTATGTACTCTAAATGTGCACTACCCTGTTTTATGTACCCTGTATGTTACAAAATGAACCTCCTGGGTCAACAAAATAAAGAATTAAAAAAAAAAAAAATTTTATTGGTCAAGTTTTTACAATCGCGGGGATACCATATATGTGTATGTGTTATTTGTTTTGACACTTTTACTAAATAAAACCACTTTTTGGGCAAAAAAAGTAGTTTTATTTGATTTTGACTGTCTTTTTTTTTTCACAAACTTTATTTAACTGATTGACATATTTTTTTAAAGTCCCACTTAAAGTCCCACTATGCGATATGCTGATCGCATATATAATGCTTTGGTATACTTAGTATACCAATGCCTTATTGCCTGTCAGTGTAAAACTGACAGGCAACCTGTTAGGTCATGCCTCCGGCATCGCCTAACAGGCATTTGCTGTAGACAGACCTGGGGGTCTTTGTTAGGCCCCCGGCTGTCATGGAAACCCGACGGCGACCCGCGATTTGTTTGCGGGGGCGCCGATCGGGTGACAGAGGGAGCTCTCTCCCTCTGTCAAACACATTAAATGCCGCTGTCACTATTGAGCACGCTTCGATTCTGGCAGTTGCAGCAGGAGCCAGGCTGTGTATAACAGCCGTGCTCCTGCCGCTGATCGCGTGGGTACAGTGTCAGTACCCGCACCATCACAGGACGGATATATCTGTCCACCTGCGCGGAACTAGCAGCTGCTGAGGACGGATATATCTGTCCTTCGGCGTTAAGGAGTTAAAGCAGGGGTGTCCAACCCGTGGCCCACAGATAACAATCGTAAACTTAAAATGCATGGGGGGCGGGTCAGGGCAAGGCAGCATGACTTATTTAGCAGACGTGCAGCACGATAGGTGCATGTCTGCTAGAACACTCCTCGTCTCTGATGCTGCACGCAGCATGTACCGCCAGAAAGGAGCAGGTTAGCAAGAGGAGCAGAGCTGTGATTTTTAAGGTGAGGCTGAGCCGAAGGCAGAGCGCTGCTTACTGCGCTCGGCCTCCTGCCCCCACTAATATAAAGTGATCAGCCGAAGGTAGTGGGGTTATACTGCAAGAGGGATGGTCTGAGCATCTTGCTGACATGTCAGCAGAGTGCTCTCTGGGGGAGAATAAACCCCCCCATAGAGCCCTCAGTAGTTACTATACTACAAGGGAGGTTCTGAGCATCTGACTGACTGCAGAAGGCTCTATGGGGGGATAATTTCCCCCCATAGAGCCCTCAGTAGTCAGTTATATGCACAAACACCTCCCCTTGCAGTATAGTAACTACTGAGGGCTCTATGGGGGGACTATTCTCCCACACAGAGCCAACTGCTGTCAGCAAGATGCTCAGACCCCCCCCCCCCTTGCAGTATAATTCCTCCCAGCATCAGTGGGGACAGGAGGCTGGGCGCAGTATAATCCTTTCCCATAGAGCCCTCAGCAGTCAGATGCTCAGACCCCTCTTGCAGTATAATTTCTCCCACAGCGCCCTCAGTAGTTATTATACTGCAAGGGGCGATGGCTGACTGCTTCAACTATAACTAAACTTTTAAAAAAACTTCTGAGATTTCATAGGGACATGTATGAAGTTTTGATCGGTGGGGGTTTGAGCAATGAGACCCTCACTAATCGCTAAAATGAAGCGGCAGAAGTGCTTGGGTGGCAGCACCTACATTTGCAAGCAACTATTTTCAAGAATGAAACACATTAAGAGTAAAATTAGAACCAAATTATCTGATGAGCACCATGAGAACTCACTGAGAATTGCAACTACTTCTATAAAACCAGATATTGATGAATTGGTTTCTCAAATGTTATACCAAAGACCCCACTAGTTTTATGTTGCCTTCTCTTCTTACACTTTTATAATAAAAAATTATAAGTTTGTGGTGGCGGGTGTCACGAAAATTATGCACAGACCTTTTTTTTCAGCTTTTGTTAGTGTTTGTGTATTTAATGTGTGGCCTGAGACAAATCTTCTTCTTCCAATGTTGACCAGATATGCCAAAAGTTTGGACACCCCTGCTTTAAAGGGTCATCGGGCGGTGCCGCTATTCTGAGGAGTTACACAGTCCTGACTCCAAACACACCTTTCCATACTGGATTGGTATCTTCCTGGCTGTTCTACATTACTACCAGTCTCCTTCAGCTTTCTCGGATGCACCATTGCCTTGTACTGCATGGGCAGGTACTGTGCTGCGAAGTGTACTTTGCAATGGCGCATCCCCAAAAGTTGAAGGAAGCTGGTAATGATCTAGAACTACCAGGAGGATGTCAGTCAAGATCTGGGGGGCGCCATTTAAATTTTCGCCTCAGGCAGCAGAAAAGCTAGAATCGGCCCTGGGGCCGGCTCATGACCCGCTTTATTTCTTTTATATTGCTTCTCAAATTATATGTTTTGACATGTTGTAACCTTGCATGGATGCACTTTGTGATACTATATATGCATTTTTTTACCTTATAGCAAATAGAAATTTTTATACTTTGGGAGTATATTCTATACTTTAATATACAGCATTGGTCATTGGTATTTTTGAACTGGTCTTACCCCTTATTTTGAAGCAGCATCACAAGAGGGTTACATTATTGTATGTGACCCTCCTCTGAATCCCCCCCCCCTATTTTTTAATGGTGTTTTAAACTTTTAATGTTTGTGGATGTGTGTGTAATGGCCGTGGTTGCAGACCGCCGGCATCCTATACTCACCACCAGCCGCAGCTGCAAACTGTTGATCGCCTGCTGGCGTCTCCTCCCTCAGAGACGCTGGCGTGCACTGCTATCCATTCCCGCTGACTCCCAAGAAAATCTCCCCCAACCTATCCCAGCATACCAGGAATTATAAAAGGAACTTTGCCCATTCATTCCTTGCCTGAGCAATGTTGTGTCTTCCCTATGTTTGTCTTGCAAACAATTCCCTAGCTGTATCCTGTATCCCATATCCAGTATCTGTGTTTAGTTCCAGTGCTCAAGTCGAGTGTCAGAGACGACTTTACCATCTGTGTCCGATGCCCGTGCCAAACCGAGTGTCCGAGACAACTGCACTACTCCAGTCCGGTTTCCTAGCTAAGTCCAGTGTCCAAGACTACTGCACTACTCCATTCCGGTTTCCTAGCAAAGTCCAGTGTCTGAGACGACTGCACTACTCCAGTCCGTTGTCTTAGCAAAGTCCAGCGTCTGAGACAACTGCACAACTCTAGTCCGGTGTCCTAACCAAGTCCAGTGTCTGAGACGACTGCACTACTCCAGTCCAGTTTCTTAGCCAAGTCCAGTGTCCGAGACGACTGCACTACTCCTGTCCGGAGCCCTAGACTCACGTCATCATCCTGCATAGGTCTACTTCCCCCTGACTGTCTGGCATTTACCCACTTCTCACCTTCAGGTACTTTTGCATTACTGACTCTCACAGACTCTGTTGATCAGCAGCTTCTCCGTTACGGCGGAGTGGCCCAGTGGGCCCACATACCTGCAAGTCGTTAGAGTGTGTTAAAATTATATATTTTTTTGTACATTTTCCATTATTGTTGGTGTGCGTACCTTCTTCACCTTTATCTTAAATAATTAACTAAGGAGAAACGACATAGCTGAGGTGCTACATATTTGGCATAGAACTCTTTACCGTAGTTGCCACATGGAATATACCACAGTTCTTAGTTAAATTTAGGTAGGGAATATTAGTATAGTGATATTGGCACTTCCATGTTAAAGAGGCTCTGTCACTAGATTATAAGTGCCCCATCTCCTACATAATGTGATCGGCGCTGTAATGTAGATAACAGTGGTTTTTATTTTGAAAAACTATCATTTTTGAGCAAGTTATGAACAATTTTAGATTTATGCTAATGAGCTTCATTCATGATTAGCTGTACTCACAGCACAGTGTGATCTTGCGAGATCACGCTGTGCTGTCACATACTCCCACAGTAACTTTACTGAAGTGTCTTGAGAGTGAATAGACATTGCCTCCAGCCAGGATGCGATGTCTATTCACACTCCCGACTCTTCAGTAAAGTTTCTATGGGACTTACTCACAGCACAGGGTGATCTCACGAGATCACGCGGTGTGTGCAGTGAAAGAAGCTGGGCTGCAACAATGAGAAGTGTATGATGCTGATTGGTCATATAATGATTGGTCTTATAATCTGGTGTCAGAGCCTCTTTAAGATCCAACCTTGTATTAATATATAGTTTATAGGATAAGTAATATAGAACTTGGTAAATATTGTAAACCCATTCATAAACTATCCTTTGTTGACAAGCAGTCATGCAAACCAGTTTGCACAGTCTGTGACATGCTTTACAATGCAGGCTATATGTCCTATATGTAGAATGTATTATTTTTATTACATAATAAAAATGCTTTAATATCAAGCAGCACTTAAGGACCTATGAAAGCTTATATAACTGAATTCTGATTAAACATTCAGCAGTTAAATCTCCAGAGCATGTCAGTGGAGTTGAACTAATGTTGACCTTATTATTTTAATGTGCTTAATTTTAATAGCAGTGAATCATGAGGAATTTTTGAGTAACAGAAGTAAAGTGGCCAGTGTTTGTTTTATCTTAATGTCAGTTTTGATTCGAGAAGACTCAGCAAGATTTTTTACTATACTGGAAAATGTGTGTGTGTGTGTGTGTGTGTGTGTGTGTGTGTGCGTGTGTGTGCGTGCGTGTGCGCGCGTGCGTTTGTATAAATATTTAAAGGGTAACTGAAATTGCCCATTTAATTATTTATTCCTTAATAACAATTTTTGATTTATTTGATGTTGGATTGCACATATGTTCAGGCACTGCAGGATGTAAATTACCAAACTGCAGGTCTTTGGCCCTGTGAACAGATCTGCCACCAGGGCAGTACTGCAGTCAGGGCTAATGAGTTAGAACAAGGGGCTCACTCTCAGCTGCCCTCCGCCACTGTATGAGACTAACACAATCAATAAATAAATGGGCTCCATTTAATAGGTGGCAATATGGAACCATTAGCTTCACAGGCTCCAATTAGTCTTCTGTCTTCCCCCACACAGTCCCATGAAATGTATAGTATAGATCTGAAAAGATGCCTAAACATCATATTGTTCCCTATTCCTTTCATCACACAAGGGCCACAGAGCACAAAAATCTTCTCGATCGTTACACTCTATAATGATCATATGATCCTCTCCCCAAAATATTATCCCTCAAATATACATAATAGGTTCCGAAATGGAAGATAGGAGATGTGTGACTAAGCCCAGAGGCCCCTGACCATTTTTATAAATGAGGCCCAAATATTCAAATGGCGGTCCTGCCTGTGAATACCAGCATTTTCACCTCCTTCTCTGCAGAAACACTTGTGTATAGATGAACCCAAACTAGCACTTACGGCCCAGTGCCTCAGAGGAAGACAACTGCTGTCCCAATGGTATCAGGAATTAACCCCTTAAGGACGCAGCCTTGTTTTGGCCTTAAGGCTCAGAGCCCATTTTTCAAATCTGACATATTTCACTTTATGTGATAATAATGTCAGAATGCTTAAACCTACCCAAGCGATTCTGAGATTGTTTTCTCGTGACACATTGGGCTTCATGTTCGTGGTAAAATTTGGTCGATATATTCAGTGTTTATTGGTGAAAATTTGCAAAATGTAGAGAAAATTTTGAAAAAATTGAATTTCTCAGAATTTAAATGCATCTGCTTGTAAAACAGACGGTTATACCACCCAAAATAGTTACTAGTTCACATTTCCCATATGTCTACTTTAGATTGGCATCGTTTTTTGAACATACTTTTATTTTTCTTGGACGTTACAAGGCTTCGAACATAAACAGCAATTTCTCATATTTTTAAGAAAATTTCAAAAGCATTTTTTTTAAGGTACCTCTTGAGTTCTGAAGTGGCTTTGTGGGGCCTATGTATTAGAAACCCTGATAAAACACCCCATTTTAAAAACTAGACCCCTCAAAGTATTCAAAACAGCATTTAGAAAGTTTTTTAACCCTTCAAGCATTTCACAGGAATTAAAGCAAAGTGGAGGTGAAATTTGCAAATTTCATTTTTCTTGCTGAATTTCAATTTGATTCATTTTTTTTTCTGTAACACAGAAGGTTTTACCAGAGAAACACTACTAAATATGTATTGTCCAGATTCTGCAGTTTTTACAAATGTCCCACATGTGGCCCTACTGCGCTCGTGGACTAAAACACAAGCCCTAGAAGCAAAGAAGCACCTAGTGCATTTTGAGTCCTCTTTTTTATTAGAATATATTTTAGGCAGCATGCCAGGTTTGAAGAGGTGTTGAGGTGCCAAAACAGTAGGAATCCCCCAATAGTGACCCCATTTTGGAAACTACACCCCTCAAGGAATTAATTTATGGTTGTTGTTACCATTTTGACCGCACAGTTTTTTCACAGCACGTATTTGAATTGGGCTGTGAAATGAAAAAAATGACATTTTTTCCAATAAAATGTCATTTGTGATCAAAATTTCTTATTTTCACAGGGAACAAAATACCCCATTTTGTTGCCCAATTTGTCCTTAGTGTGGCAATACCCCATTTGTGGCGATAAACTGCCGTTTGGGCCCATGGGAGGGCTCAGAAGGAAAGGAGCGCTATATGTTTGTTGGAGTCCAGATTTTGCTGGATTGGTTTTCGGGTGCCATGTCGCATTTGCAGAGCCCCTGAGGTATCAAAGCAATGGAAACCCACCAGAAGTGACCCCATTTTGGAAACTACACCCCTCAAGGAATTAATTTATGGGTAATGTGACCATTTAAACCCCATAGTTTCTTCACAGAACTTATTTGAATTGGGCTGGGAATTTAAAAAATATATATTTTTTCCAATAATATGTCATTTTAGCTCAAAAATTCTTATTTTCACAAGAAATAAAATACTCCATTTTGTTGCCCAATTTGTTCTGAGTGCGGCAATACCCCATTTGTGGTGATAAACTGCTGTTTGGGCCCATGGGAGGGCTCAGAAGCAAAAGAGCGCTATTTGTTCTTTGGAGTCCAGATTTTGCTGGATTGGTTTTTGGGTGCCATGTCGCATTTGCAGAGCCCCAGAGGTATCAAAGCAATAGAAACCAACCACAAATGACCCCATTTTGGAAACTACACCCCTCAAGGAATTCATTTATGGGTGTTGTGACCATTTTGACCCCATGGTTTTTTCACATAACTTATTTGAATTGGGCTGGGAATGAAAACAAAATTTTTTTTTTCAAATAATATGTAGTTTTGGCTGAAAATGTCTTATTTTCACAAGAAACAAAATACCCCATTCTGTTGCGCAATTTGTTCTGAGTGCCACAATACCCCATTTGTTGTGATAAACTGCGGTTTGGGCCCATGTGAGGGCTCAGAAGGAAAGGACCACCATTTGGCCTACTGGGGATTTTCTAGTGCGAAGTCATGTATGCAGAAGCACCTGAGGTACCAGTACAGTTGAAACCCGCAAGAAGTGACCCCGTTTTAAAAACTACACCCTTAAGGCATTCATCTAGAGGTGTAGTGAGCAATTTGACCCGAGACCTACACCCCATAAACTGTAATGTGGGTTCTCCCGGGTATGGCAATACCCTACATGTGGCTCTTATCAGCTGCCTGGGCACACAGCAGGGCTCAGAGGGGAAAGACGAGGGGGATAAGTTGTGCGGAGTGCATCAGGGTAAGTAAAATTGGGGTAAATTATAAACCAAGGGATGTATGATCAATTTTAAAACACTCTTTCATACAGAGCTCTGGTTATTCGGGACACGTGTCACATTGATATAGTGTGTCATCCCTTATCGCCCTCTTATAGCAGACTTTGCACCTCTTTTGACTTTTTCCCTTTTTGCCAGTTTGGGGAACTTCTCCTGGAAAGTGATGCCGCCCTGGTACGATGCGTGTGGCCCCGCTTCCAGAAGTACAGGGTGCCCCCCCCTTCTTGGTCCCTAAAGATTAGGTTCTTGATAATCACCTCTTGAAATTCCAGGAAAGTTCCCGTCTGGCCTGCACATCGACGTAGCACGTACGCATTGTACAATGCCATCTGTATGATGTGCCCGGCCAGCTTCTTATACCACACCACATGGCGCTGTAGGGCTTCAGGATTTGATCTTACAAGTCCATCCCTCCCATGTACCTATTGTAGTCCAGGATGCAGTCTGGTTTGGGGGTGGCCTTTCCTTCATATATCCTAAACCTGTAGGTATACCCTGATGCACTCTCGCAGCTTATACATCTTCACGCCATGCCTTGCCCTCTTACCCGGCAGGTACTCGCGGAATTGAACCCTCCCTTTAAAATGTACCAGGGACTCATCAATAGAAATACACTTCTCGGGGGTGTATGCTTGGGAAAACCGGGCACTGGAACGGTCTAATAGGGGTCTTCGTTTATACAAACAGTCAAAACTGGGGTCATCTCGGGGTGGGCACGGCTCATTATCAGTATAATGTAAGAAGCGAAGTATTGCCTCATTTATTTATTTTTTTAGGTTCCAGTTCAGTTCTGAAGTTGCTTTGAGGGGCCCATATATTAGAAACCCCTATCAAATACACCATTTTAGAAACTAGACCCTTCAAAGTATTCACAACAGCATTTAGAAAGTTTATGAACCCTTTAGGTGTTTCACAGAAATTTAGAGCATAGTAGAGGTGAAATTTACATTTTTTTTTTGTCAGAAAATCCTCTTTATATCATTTTGTTTTATAACACAAAAGGATTTATCAGAGAAACGCAACTCAATACGTATTGCCCAGATTCTGCAGTTTTGAGAAATATCCCACATGTGGCCCTAGTGCGGTAATGGACTGAAACACCGGCCTCCGAAGCAAAAAAGCACCTAGTGGATTTTGAGGCCTCTTTTTTATTAGGCACCATGTCCGGTTTGAAGAGGTCTTGTGGTGCCAAAACATTGGGAACCCCCCAAAAGTGACCCCAATTTGGAAACTAGACCCCTTGAGGAATCCATTGTAGTTTTCTTGGGGTGCATGCAGCTTTTTGATCAGTTTTTATTCTATTTTTAGGTGGCGTGGTGACTAAAAAACAGCAAATCTACTATTGTTTTTTTATTCTTTTTTTTTTTACAGCGTTCACCGTGCGCTAGAAATGACATATTCACTTTATTCTGCGGGGCGATACGATTACGGCTATACCCTATGTTTATAGGTTTTTTTTTATGTCTTATGGCGTTTGCACAATAAAATACGTTTTGTAAACAATCATTCACTTTTTGTGTTACCTTATTCTAAGAGCCATAACTTTTTTATTTTTCAATCAATAAAGCCGTGCGAGGACTTATTTTTTGCGTAACGAACTGTAGTTTCGATCAGTACCATTTTTCGGTACATGCGACTTTTGATCTCTTTTTATTCCATTTTTTGGGAGGTGAAGTGACCAAACAATTGTGATTGTGGTTCGGTTTATTATTATTTTCTTTTACGGCGTTCACCGTGCGGGATAAATAATGAAATAATTTTGTAGTTCAGGCCGTTACGGACGCGGCGATACCAATTATGTATAGTTTATTTGTTTGTTTATATATTTTTATTAATAATAAATGACTGATAAGGGAAAAAGGGGGATTTTTACTTTTAATACTTTTAAAACTTTTATTTTCTTATATTTACACATCTTTTTTTAACTTTTTTTTAACTTTATTACTTTGTCCCACTAGGGGACTTGAGGGCAGGAGGCCCTGATCACTATTCTAATACACTGCACTACATGCGTAGTGCAGTGTATTAGAACTGTCAGCTACTCACTGACAGCAAGCATAGTGGGTCCTGACGTTGTCAGGACCCGCTAGGCTTCCGTCTATGGCATAGCCGGACGCCATTGTTTGGTGTCCGGTTGCCATAGTCACCATCGCTGGCCGCTATCGCGTAGCAGGCCGGCGATGGCAGCTTAACCCCTAAAAAGCCGCGATCTCTATAGAACGCGGCTTTTAAGGGGTTAATCAGCGGGGACACAGCGATCGGTCCCCGCTGTAGGAGCTGTGACAGCTGCTGTATGAGACAGCAGCTGTCACAGCTCCTGTATGTGTCGGGAGGACGGCCGAAACGGCCGTTACTCCCGAGACGTACTATTAGGTCATGGAGCGCGAACGATAATGACAAGGATTTTTTCCTCCCTAATATGTGATGTGACAATATGGTGTTTTGTTTTTGAACTCACTGGCATTTTTCACCCTTAACCCCTTCACGCACCACAATGTAATACAATGTCCTGGTGAGGGGGGTAATGTGTGGAGCGGGCTCACGCACTGCTAACAACCGGGACTAATGGCGAGGAGGTTACAAAAATTATTTTTGGAGAGATTATCCCCAGACCATAACTGAAGCCAATGAGCCCTTCTGGCAGCATTCGATAGGGACAAGGCCCTGGATGCATACTTGATGTTATCCAGCTGGGAGTCACAGAGGAACTCCGAAGCTGACTTCATTACTGGGAGGGACTGGAGAATTTCTGCCCTTGGGACTCCATCTTCTAGATCACTTGACGGGTGGCTTAGCCAGACCCAGAGTGCTCTAGCCACCAGTACTGAAGACAAGGAGGCTTTGCACGAGCCCACTGCTGAAGTATGCACCTTCTTCAGAAGGAAATCCGCCTTGCGATCCATGGGGTCTTTCAGCAGGGCTGATTCATTGGGTGCCAATTTAACCACTAGCAATTCCAGTTTTGGAATATTCTCCCAATCTTTGGAGCCAGTTTTATCCAGTCTGTAGAGGTTTTTGAACCGAGAGCCCAGTTCTGATTTCCTCTCAGGCTTATCCCAATCCCATTTCATCCATTCCGGTTAGGACAGGATGGCTGGGAAGATTTTTCCCCTTGGTAATGGGAATATAAAACAGTCTATCCTTTTTAGGCTTATGCTCAACCTCCTTCCCCATCTCCAATGTATCCTTCACCGCTCTGAGGAAATCATGGAGCTTATCCTTACTAGGATGTAACATTCCTCTTGGTCGTCAGATTCTGGGGAGTCAGAGACCACCTCTGAATCTGAACCTCCTGCAGAGGAGGAATCCTCCTGGTATTGAGGAGGTGGAGAGGGAGAGCACCTGGCCCTCTTAGCATGGTGTGATGACTTTACATCCTCAAAAACTACAGACAGCTGTTGTTTAAACCATTGCATAAATTCCCTAAAATCTTCCCTGCATGGACCCCGCCAAGGTCCAGGCTGTGGCGGAATGGGTCCAACCTGCCTCCCTGAAGGTGTTACAGTGCTTCCTGGGGTTCGCTAATTATTACAGGAGGTTTATTGCTAACTTCTCGGTCATCGCTAAGCCTCTTACGGATCTCACTCGCAAAGGTGCTGATCTCCTCCAATGGCCTCCTGAGGCTGTCCAGGCTTTTGAGGTCCTTAAGAAGTGCTTTATCTCGGCCCCGGTGCTGGTTCAGCCCAACCAAAAGGAGCCATTTATCGTGGAGGTTGACGCATCCGAGGTGGGAGTGGGTGCTGTCTTGTCCCAGGGTACCAGGTCCCTCACCCATCTCCGTCCCTGTGCCTACTTCTCCAGGAAGTTTTCACCCACTGAGAGTAAATATGATATTGGCAACCGCGAACTCTTAGCCATTAAATGGGCATTTGAAGAGTGGCGCCACTTCCTGGAGGTGGCTAGGCACCAGGTAACGGTCCTTACCGACCACAAGAATTTGGTTTTCCTAGAATCTGCCCGGAGGCTAAACCCGAGACAAGCTCGTTGGGCGTTATTTTTTACCAGATTCAACTTTGTGGTTACCTATAGGGCTGGGTCTAAAAATGTTAAGGCTGATGCACTGTCACATAGCTTCATGGCCAGCCCTCCTTCGGAGGAAGATCCTGGTTGTATTTTGCCTCCAGGTATAATCATTTCCGCTATTTATTCTGATTTAGTCTCTGAAATTGCGGCTGATCAAGGTTCAGCTCCCGGGAACCTTCCTGAGAACAAGCTGTTTGTTCCCCTGCAATTCCGGCTAAGGGTACTTAGGGAAAATCATGACTCTGCACTATCTGGCCATCCAGGCATCCTGGATACCAAGCACCTCATTGCCAGAAACTATTGGTGGCTTGGGTTGCATAAAGACGGTAAGGCCTACGTCGCCGCTTGTGAAGTTTGTGCTAGGTCCAAGACTCCCAGGTCCCGACCAGCGGGCTTACTATGTTCTTTGCCCATTCCCCAGAGACCTTGGACCCATATCTCCATGGATTTTATCACCGATTTGCCTCCATCTCAAGGCAAGTCAGTGGTGTGGGTTGTAGTAGACTGCTTCAGTAAGATGTGCCACTTTGTGCCCCTCAAGAAACTACCCAATGCTAAGACGTTAGCTACCTTGTTTGTCAAACACATCCTGCGTCTCCATGGGGTCCCTGTCAATATTGTTTCTGACAGAGGGGTACAATTTGTTTCTTTGTTTTGGAGAGCCTTCTGTAAAAAGTTGGAGATTGATCTGTCCTTCTCCTCTGCCTTCCATCCTGAAACTAATGGCCAAACTGAGAGGACTAATCAGTCTCTAGAATAATATTTAAGGTGTTTTATCTCTGACTGTCAATATGATTGGGTCTCATTCATTCCCCTCGCCGAATTTTCCCTTAATAACCGGGTCAGTAACTCGTCAGGGGTCTCCCCCTTTTTCAGTAATTTTGGGTTTAATCCACGGTTCTCTTCCTTTTCACCTGGTAGTTCCAACAATCCCGAGGTAGAGGTCGTTCATCGAGAACTGTGCACAGTCTGGGCTCAGGTTCAGAAGAACCTAGAGGCGTCCCAGAGCATACAAAAAACTCAGGCAGATAGAAAACGTTCTGCTAACCCCTTGTTTATGGTCAGGGATCTGGTGTGGCCATCGTCTAAAAATTTGCGCCTTAATGTCCCGTCCAAGAAGTTTGCTCCCCGGTTTATAGGGCCGTACAAGGTCATTGAAGTCCTCAATCCTGTCTCCTTTCGACTGGAGTTGCCCCCATCTTTTCGAGTACACGACATGTTCCATGCCTCCCTCCTTAAACTGCTCCCCGTCCTTGGCTCCCTCGAGGAAACCTCCGGTCCCTGTTCTCACCCCTGAGGGGTTCACAATTCGAGGTGGCCAAGATTGTGGACAGCAGGATGGTCCAAGGCTCCCTCCAGTACCTGGTCCATTGGAGAGGATACGGGCCTGAGGAGAGGACTTGGGTACCCGCTCGGGATGTTCACGCTGGGATATTGGTCAGGAGGTTTCACCTTCGTTTCCCCAGTAAACCAGGTCCACTTAGAAAGGGTCCGGTAGCCCCTCATAAAAGGGGGGGTACTGTAAAGGATCTGCCAGGCACAGTTTCGGGTTTAACGCCCATAGATAATCAATCTGCACCTGTTTCTGTGTCTGTGAGACTGACTCCATCTTCCACCACTCAGGGTGGCAGGCTTAGGAGTGGGAGAACCTATCACAGCCTGGCCAAGACGGGCTAGCTCCTGCCCTCTGTCTATTTATACCTGCCTTTCCTGTTCCTCCTTTGCTTGTGATTCTTCTCGTTTGGTTTCCTGGCCCTGCTGCAGCTTCTTGTACCATTGTCCTTGCTTCATATTGACCCCGGCCTGCTGACTACTCTCCTGCTCTGCGTTTGGCACCTCGTACTCTCCTGGTTTTACTCGGCTTGTTCACCCCCGTCATTACAGGTATACAGGAATAAATGGCATCTTTACAGTAGTACTATCTTCTGAAGGAGTGAAGAACTGGTGCCAGTACCTTCTTGTAGGTTAGTTAGTGCTTAGGCTAGGGTTTATTAGTTGCAGTACCTAAGAAACCCATGACAACTACTCAGTGCCAGTTCTTAAGTGCTAAATCAAGTGTATTCTGGGAAGAAATCACCCCGTGTCCTTTGCCACCATTTCCTGAGTCCATGTAGTGATACTGAACTACCTGAACAAGATCAGTGCAACAATCATAATCTCTTCACATAGGTCTTTATAGGAAAATAAAGAAGAAATGCAGAGAATTGCCATGGGGCATCATTATTTAAATCCACAAATTTAAGTCCATGACCAATAAGTCTATACTTTGTTGCAATTATTTTAAGACTAAGAAAAGGTGTGCTCACGTCATTAGAAAAGGGTATTATTTTCAGATATATGTCACATAGGATATAATACCTTGACCAGGTGAAATAAAGCACAGAACATAAAAGAATAGGAGACCCTACACACCCTGCACAAAAATGCAATATACTTTGTCTTAGAGACAAGTTACTCTGCATCCAAGAGGCAACCTTTGTCTACCTGGGGGATTGTGTATCCTTTGGAATGACAGCTTCAACAATCAGTACATATTTCCGTGACAATTTCATAAATCTTAATCACAGTTGAGTGACTTGTCCGTCTAACCTGTGTTTGTCCTGGGCTGCTCTGAAATCACCAATCAATGGAACGTAACAGACATCAGGAATAATAAAAACATGTCAAAGCTTAATCTGCCTGTCTTCTTAAAGCATGCCCTGGCAGCATGTGCTAACATGATTGCTTTCAGTGTTATGGGATTATATAATCTCCTAATGACAGACTCTGGTTTTCTTTTTATAGTTCAAGAAATTACAGATTTATAACTTTGTTAGTGCTTTAGGGAATAGATTTGCACAATAGGAGGGTATAGTTAGTTCACAACGTCTCAGATTTGAGGTTTTTATTGTTTTAGTACAACATTGCTAAAGGGAATGGAAAAAACAGAGGTGTTACTGCTGAGCTCTCCGCAGCATGATCATTTAAAATTCCCTGTAGATACTGCCAATTTGCTATAATTTGTATGTACCAGAGGTGTACATAAACTAGACCACCTACATGGCAAAAAGATGTACTGATATAAAGCATCTTAAAATGATGTTTCCCCAAAGGCACTCCACTAAGTGCTACGATAAATATGTTGATATATGCATTATGGATTCATTGCAGGGCTCTCCCACTAAAATGACATTGACATACTGTGCAATACCACCCAAGAATAAGGGTTTGGGGGATAGTTATAGACAACCCACTTTTCTGGATCATTCACTGAGAAAGAAAAATGTGGGTAAAAATAAAGTATGCAAAATCATGTTTTACTATGATAGATTTTAAAGGGGCTGTCCGGGTTCTGAAATTTTGGAGTAATGGCTGAAAATTATATGAATAAGCAAATTGCTTCCATGCACGTAGCATGTGACCGCTGCAGCCAATCGGAGGGGTCAGTGGTCATGTGTCACCGCTGAAAATTTTCAGAACCCGGATAACCTCTTTTAAAGGGGTTTATCGTTAATGTAATGTTTTTAATCTAAATACTTTAATGTGGTCCTTTAGTGAAAATAACAACAAACAAATACACTTCTGAATTGCCCCAAGCTCCTGCAGAAAACTGTATGTACATAATACATATATAATCTCAGATTCAAGATTTTTACTCTATAGTCATTACACTCAGGGGCAGGTGTCTACTGGGTCTTGTGATGTACATGTACCATTGAAGCTATAATTATAATAAGTTGTTTTTATTTTTTGCATAAATCAGTAGTAAACATGAATATATGAAACGTATTAACATATATAATAAGGAGAAAGTGGCATCCTACTCATCTTCCCTGCCTACAGGCTGCCTCTGTACAGAAACCTCCCCACTTATCAAAACATTAGCTGTCCATAGAAATACATTGAGTAGCTTGGAAATATCTTCAAAACTGCTCTGGTAAAGGGATCCGTGAGTGATTTATTTTTTATAACTGCTACATTTTGGGATTTTGAGCGATTTTAATCAGTATGAGCTTCGTTTTTACTCCATGGTGTAATATGAAAATCACTTGGAAAATTCTTGAAAATCGCTTGTTAAGGTTTTCATTGCTCTACAGATAAACGTCTTAGTCCAAAAAGTCTGTGTGTGCAGCCCTAGCCTTAAACAATAAATAAAGAAATGGAAGGAGGGGGATGCAGCTGCAGTTTCTTACTCATTGTTTCATGAGCATGAGAGAAGAAGTGGCGTACCTAGGAAGACTACCGATTGACTCACAGCACACAGCATACCCCTGACATCACACCAGGAAAAGCCGCCCACTCAGCAAACACGTTTTATAAATGAGGCCAGCAATGTGAACAAGTTACGTTTCCATTTTGGTCACTATGGCTACGTCCAAGGGGATGTACAGGATAATGTAGCATGGACTCTCCGGACGAACCTACTGTCATTCATCAGTCATGCATCAACGTTATATTTATGGATGGTTTCTAATTTTTTTCACACTGCTAAATGTACAAGGATTTCGGTAAGTACAATTTATCCTCTAGTCTGTACTGTAAATTATACAGTATATTTATATGTGTATAAGAAAAAAATACGTTTATACATGTCATGTAGTAGATTTGTATTTTAGAAAATCTAATGCAGAGAAATAGTACTTAACTACAACCATGTGAATCAAGCAAGGAATAAGAGGGCAGACAGATGTGAATGATATCTGCAAACTACTGCGTACACATTCCTACAGTGAAGAAAGCCATATGATATGATGCACTGACATCGCAGTAGGTACATCCAGAGAGAAAATGCCACACAATATATATGTCCCTGGACATAGTCATAAGAACCAGAATAAAAATATAATTGTTGTTATTTCTTGCTTTATTAAGAGTTATTGAAAATTGTGCACAATAGAATAACGCCTCATGCACGCGACCGTTGTGCCACTCAGGCCGTTTTTAACGGCATCCGAGTGGCACCCAATAGTCTTCACGGACCCATTCACTTTAGTGCGTGAATAGGGTCCGTGAAAAATGATCCGAGTCTCCAATCCAAGGAAAGATAGGACATGTTCTATCTTTTTCTCGGATCACTGACGGGACTCGTGCATGAGGCATAAAGGTTTATATTACAACTTAACTCCTTCTGAGAGAAGATTGCACATATCAGGTTTGATTGTCAGAAAAACAAAACAGCCAATCACAGCGGTAACGAGAACCATCTACAATCATGTGAAATGATCTGAACAGCTGGGAATCAATCAATGTGATTTCTCTATGTTTAAATGGCAGTTTGTTATACAAAGTGGTTTCTGACAATTACAATAAATGAGCTAATGTACATGCTTTATCTCTCACATTTTGTGTAGTCGTTCAGAATACTCAATATGATCTATTTTTATGATATTTATGATCAGTCAGGCGCTCTGAACTTAGTGCTCCATGTCTCTAATGCATAACAGCCCACAGAACTCATATAAACATGTACACACAAAAAATGTAAAGATACTAAAATGTTATAAAGTTAATCAAACATCTATTAAATATCTATTTTTTGTGATATATCTCTTGTTCAATAGAAGTAAATATAATTGTTCTCCTATCCCATAATGTATTTAAATGCACAACTACATAACTCCTCTCTAGTTTCCCCTATCCTCTGGAACCTTATTCCTCACCTCATTAACACCCCACCCCCCAACTCATTTTTTTCAAAAATACTTATCCATCCTAATCTGCATTCCATTACCTCATAATAAGTCAGCTCTTATAACATTCAGTCTCTCCCCTACCTATTCCTATCGCTACTAGATTATAAGCTGTACGTTTTTCTTGGTATCTTTTGTTTATAAATATCCCTTAAAGGGAAGGTGTCATGAATTTAATTTTTTTTTTTATCACATTGCTTTTAATATAATATTTTCAAAAATTCAATTTAAATGTGTTCTCATGTTTTACTTTTTAATGTTTTCTGACTTTTACTTCTCTATGGGGCTGCCATTTTTTTTTCATCTCTGTATGTGTCGATTAACGAAACATACAGAGATGGAATATGGCACATACAACCCCATAGAGAATGCGAACGGGAGCCGTTCCATTCTCAGTTGCGTGCGCCGTCTGTGTGAGAACGGCGCATGCGCCGCTCCCACACAGACCAAAACTAAGCTCGTTCGTAGAGCGAAATCCGGCGCCATTTTCATGTGGACCGGAAGCCGCTGCCAGACAGTAAGATGACGATTTCTGGCCGCGGCTTCCGGCCATATGTTCAACGAAGCGAAGGCGCAAGGAAGAGGAGCGTAGACCAGCGGAGGTGGCGGCAGGAGCAGGTAATTTATGTTCGTGTATGTTCTTGTGTATTATGTTCGTGTGTATTATGTTCGTGTGTGTTCGTGTGATACTGTCTGCTGAGCCCTGTATCTAATCCTCCTAGCACTGTGCAGTCGCTCAGAAAATGGTGGCACACAGTGTAGGAGGTTTAAAGACATTCAAACCCTTCCTTGTCCTGGCACTAGCCAGAAGAAGGGAGGGGGGATTGTGTGAGGACAGTAGAGGAGAGTGTGTCCACCCCAAATTTGCAGCATACATCAATGAGGTTGCTTTACCACAGTGACCATGCTGCAATTTTTGGAACTGCTCCCTCTAGTGGCCAGCACATGGAAATGTTATAAATTAGAATCTAATTTATAATATTTCCTGACTTGTGAAAAATGTAAAAAAATTAAAACAATGTGTAATCACTTAAATATAAATTGTTTAACTAAAAGAAAAAAAAAAATTCTAGCGACACATTCCCTTTAAGCCACAACTGGGAGCTTGACTGGGCCTTCGATGTTCCTCTCTGTTCCTTACTCAGTTTTCCCTGGCAGAAAATAATAGTGGGAGAACCCTTGTCCTCCTAACCCTCTCATGGTGCATGTCACGGCTGTGGGGTATGTGGACCCACTGGGCCGCTCCGCCGTAGCTGAGTAGCAGCTGGCCAAACAGAAGTCAATAACAGTCTTAGAACTATAGTACCTGTATAGAAGTTCTGACAGAAATGTGGCGTAGCAGACACTATGGCATAGCAGACTCCTCTGCACAGATAACACTTGGCGTGGCAGTTGATACTAGGCGTAATAGATGACACTTGGCGTGGCAGATGATGCTTGGCAAGGCAGATGACACATGACACAGAGGATGAAGTCGACTCCAACACTAGACTTCGCTCAGGAACAAACACAATTACAGGATACTGGATACGGGATACAGGAAACAGTATACGGGAACACTGGGAACAGGATACAACTAAGGGACCATTTGCTAATGAACATGTGTAGACACAACAACGCTCAGGCAAGGTGAGGGAGGGCAGAGCACTTTTTATAGTCCAGGATGTATTAGGGACTGGCCAGGGAACTTTGAACTTGTGCGCGCGCTGGCCCTTTAAGGCCAGGAACGTGCGAGCGCACCCTACAGGCTTCAGTGTGGAGGTTGCAGCCACGTGTGCTGGTGAGTCTGGTGAGGGAGATACTAGCATGAAGAGAGTGAGTGTCCTGCGGTCCCGGCTGCTGACCGCAGCACACTCTTTTAGTTTAACTAAAATAAACTAAGAAAGAAAAAAATAAATATTATAAGTAAAGAAAAGGAAGGGGGTTGGAAAAACTTAATTATTAAGGTTAATGACGATCAATCCTTTTAATGTTCAGTATCACAGATTGTCCAGGGAGGGTTTTTCCCAGCATAAGGAAACCAACTCATCCTAAAGAGTAAGGGTATGTTCACACGCTAAAGTAAAAACAGCTGTAAAATATGAAGCTGTTTTCAAGGGAAAACAGCCTCTGATTTTCAGCCGTTTTTAAAGCATCAAATGGTTTTTGATGAGTTTTTTGGAGCCGTTTTGGAGACGTTTTTCTATTGATGCAATGAAAAGCAGCTCCAAAACGGCTAAAGAAGTGGCATGCTACCTCTTTTTATGGGGCGTTTTTTTTACGTGGCGTTTTTCCAAACGGCGGCTTAAAAAAACGCGTCGTCTGAACGAAATACCGTTTTTTCCATTGAAATCATTGGGCAGATGTTCGGAAGCATTCAGCTTCTGCTTTTTCAGGCGTTTTTTGTGGCGTTTACGCCAAGAAAAATGCCTGAAAACACAGTGTGTGAACATAGCCTAAGAGTATGTTCACACGCTGTGTTTTCAAGCGTATTTCAGGCATAAACACCCCGAAATACGCCCGAAAGAACGGTAGCTGCGCGCCTACAAACATCTGCCCATTGAATTCAATGGGAAAAACAGTGTTTCGTTCAGACGGGGCGTTGTTTACGCCGCCGTTTTAAAAACCGCAGCATAAAAAACGGGCCGTAAAAAGAAGTAGCATGTGACTTCCTGAGCCGTTTTTGGAGCTGTATTTCATTGTTTCAATGGAAAAACAGCTGCAAAAACATCTAGAAAATCGCCTGAAAAAACGTTTTCAGCTTCAAAAACGGTCGAAAATCAGAGGCTGTTTTCTCTGAAAACAGCTCCGTAATTTCAGCCGTTTTTGACTCAGCGTGTGAACATAGCCTAATAAGTAAGATCCCAAGATCATAAAGGCTCATTTATTTTCCATATCATTATTATAACCCTTGTTTCTTTTCTTATATATGTATTTATTTTGCGGAGGACATTTTTGCCCGTTATAATATCTGAATTGGATAAGTGTTTTATTTATTGTTATACTTATTGGTAGGCAACTGTGTATATACTATCTTTTGTACTGTTCGTGGTATGTAAAAAACCTGGCCAGGTAGCGCTTTTAAATAATTTTGTATATGGTTAAGAAATAATCTGGGAAAAGGCATATATCTTCTTTTCCATTTACTTGGATAATGATAAAAATTATTATATAATTAAATTAAATCAAATATATTTTTCTACCTCAAAGTGTGCTCGTAGTATCCTGGAATTTTCCCCCCTTTTTTGTTTTTTTGCCTAAATTCTCTGTACCACTGTGTGGTATTTTCATCTAGATGTTTTGTGGTCTTTATTAGATCTATAATCGTTTTTAGTATATGTACAGCATATGGCTAAAATTATGTGGACACTTGACCATTACACATATATGAGCTTGTTGGCCATTCTATTCCAAAACTAATATGGTGGTAATATGGAGTTGGGCCCCCTTTTGCAACTATAACAGTCTCCACTCTTCCAGGAAGGTTTTCCACAAGATTTTGGAGTGTGTCTGTTCTAATTTGTACTCATTTAGTCAAAAAGAGCATTTGTGAGGTCGGTTTATCCCAAAGGAGTTTGATAGGGTTGAGGTGAGGGCTCTGCGCAGGCCACTTGAGGTACTCCGCACCAAAACCGTTACACCATGTGGGGAATTTATGAACTTTTCTACGGCAGTTTTCTGGCACAAAAAATTAGCAAGGGGCACAACAGTTGCAATTTGCAGGGAAAAATTTTACTTTTGTGCTATTTCTGCTGGTTACGTTGCACTGATGGCCAAATATGAGCCTAATTTATTAAGTGGCGTGCGCATCTTAATAAATTAGGAACATTTTACACAAGCAATCTGTATATTAAGACTGGCCTATGGAACACCAGTCTTAATATCCCCCCCCCCCCCCATTTCTTTCTGGACCTCGCTTTGTGAACAGGGGCAAGTAATGCTGAAGCCTTCTCCCAACTGTTACCACAAAGTTGGAAGCATACAATTGTCTAAAATGTCTTTGTATGCTGTAGCATTAACATTACCCTTCAGTGGAAATAAGGGGTATATCCCAAACTCTGAGAAACAGCTCCAGTAGGTACTATGCATTTCGGCATGGACACAAAGGGGCATTACTATCACTATTGCCATCTGGAGCACTGCAACTTTCTGGGGGACTGTTCCGGTCTGGGGCACCATTGCTATTTGGGTTTTCTATAGTTAAGACACCATTATTACTGAATACTGTGCAACATAGCTGGTTCAGTAATGGGGTCAATGGGAAGTAAAAGACACAGCATTGGTGGTAGAAGCAGGATGGGGAGTTTGTGTAAAGAGTGGGGATGTGCTGGAAAAGCAAAATGCCAAAGATGTCTGGACAGCAAACGAGACGAGTCTTGGATGGAAGTGGTCGTCATGGTGGTCTGGGTCAAAAAGAGAAAGTGAACGACTCCAATCAGAGAAGACGTCACCTTTGAGTCACTGGATTTTAGTGTATTGGTCTTATTGGTAATATTGGTCTCTGTATAGTGGTTTTTATTCAGTAAGAGTATGATAGTATTTTTTAGCCGCTATGTGTTTGTAATATTTGGTCATGATGTGGCGCTATTATTTATTAGGATTGGTGTTTGCGTAGTGTCTTTATTCAAAAACAGTATGGTTATAATATTGGATCCTTTTATAGGTTTATTATTTGGTAACTGTATGACCTCATTACTTAGATGTATACTATCATAGATTACTACTTTTGAAGAGGCACCTTTCTTTGAGGTGATCTTTGGATGCAGGTTTCAGGCCCCACAGCACTCTGATTTTCATTATGAAGTAATATCCAGGAACAGTGTACTGCTGAGAGTGTATCTAAGAGGCCGTTCACATATGTCTGTTGCTCCTGTCCATTTCCCTCCGTCGTTTTGCAGAACAGCCTGAGGGAAACTGATGCTAGAATGGATCCCATAGCTTTCTATGGGATCTGTCCTGGCACAGGGGACATCAGTTGTGGCTCCATACGGCGCTGGACCTGTGCAGAAGCCGGATCCAAAAACGTTACCTGCAGCATTTTTGGGTGCGGCTCCTAGGTAGGTTTGGCGCCGTATCCTATCTATTTTAACTGTGGCCGGATGAACGCCGGGTGCTGCCGCATCCACCTTCCGGCAGCACCCGCGGGAAGGCGGCCGGGGGTATGTCCCGTTGTCGGGGGTTTGTCCCGTTATCAACTGTATCTGTGTCCTCCGCTCGTCCAGGACTCCCCACGCACAGCGCTACTTTAGGGCTGTGCTCGGGGAAGCCCTTGTCGTCACTATACATATATGGACAGTGACGTAAGTGGCTACTGATTGAGCGGAATCCCCGTTGCCGATTATCTGGCCGGGAATTCCGCTCCTATAGGAAACCCCTGAGGTTACTGTCCATATATGGACATTTACGTCAGGGGCTCCTCCTGGAGTGGAATCTCCGGCAAGAGTCGGCAACGGGGATTCCGCCCAAGGAGTAGCCACTGACGTCACTGTCCATATATGGACAGTGGCGCCTGGGGTCCTCCTTGAGGGAATTCTTGAGGGAATGCCCGGCCACAGCGTCGGCAATACTGTGGCCGGGGATTCTGTTCAGGCAGTAACCCTTCACATCACTGTCCATATATGGACAGTGGCGTCAGGGGTTCATCCTGGAGGGAATCCCCGGCCACAGCATTGGCAATGCTCTGGCCGGTGATTCGTCTGCTTCAGTGGCGCTATCAAGGAGCTTCAGTGGCGCTATCTAGAAGGGAAGGGGGAGTCGCTCTATATACAGTGGGAGTGGCGCTATCTACAGGGGGGTGCTGTGTGGCACAATCTACAGGGGCGCTGTGTGGTGCCATCTACAGTGTGCGCTGTGTGGAGCTATCTACATGAGGGCTGTGTGACATTATCTACAGGGGGTACTGTGGCATTATATACAGAGGGCACTATGGCATTATCTAGAGGGGGTGTGGCACTATATACAGGGTAAGGGGTAGCGCTATATACAGTGGCGGTGGTGCTATCAACAGGGGGTGCTGTGTGGCACAATCTACAGGAGATGCTGTGTGGTGCCATCTACAGTGGGGCGCTGTGTGGCGCTATCTACAGGGGCTGTGTGACATTATCTACAGGGGGTACTGTGGCATTATACAGGGTGGGCCATTTATATGGATACACCTAAATAAAATGGGAATGGTTGGTGATATTAACTTCCTGTTTGTGGCACATTAGTATATGGGAGGGGGGAAACTTTTCAAGCTGGGTGTTAACCATGGCGGCCATTTTGAAGTTGGCCATTTTGTATCCAACTTTAGTTTTTTCAATGGGAAGAGGGTCATGTGACACATCAAACCTATCGAGAATTTCACAAGAAAAACAATGGTGTGCTTGGTTTTAACGTTACTTTATTCTTTCATGAGTTATTTACAAGCTTCTCTTTGTTTACAGCCATTGACATGTCGCAGAGGTTCACACGTGAGGAGCGGATAGAAATTGTGTTGATGTCTGGTGAACGCAGTACTCGGGTCATTGCAGCAGATTTCAATGCTAGACACCCTACGAGACCACCCATCTCCCATGCTACAGTTTGCAAACGGCTTCGTGAAACTGGTTCAGTGTTGGATTTGCCCAAATGTGGACGCATGAAAACTGTCACTAATGAAGAAACATCAGTGGCTGTCCTAGCTTCATTCAGCAAGAGCCCAAAGCGTAGCACTCGCCGCATGTCACTGGAGAGTGGCATCAGTCGAACATCCCTTTGGCGGATATTAGCTACTCACAAATGGCACCCTTACAAACTCCAGCTGCTGCAGCATCTCAACGAGGATGACCCAGATCGGCGCACGGAATTTGCAGAATGGGCAAAACAAAAATTGGAACAGGACCCTCAGTTTACACAGAACATTTTGTTCAGTGATGAGGCAAACTTTTATGTGAATAGTGAAGTTAACAAACAAAACCACCGCTATTGGTCTGACACTAACCCACATTGGATAGATCCCTCCAAGACTGTTGGAACACAAAAATTGATGGTATGGTGTGGTATATGGGATACAAAGATAGTGGGGCCATTCTTCATCAATGGAAACCTCAAGGCCACGGGATATCTGAAATTGCTACATGATGATGTGTTTCCCTCTTTATGCGCTGAAGCTGGCACGTTCCCTGAGTTTTTCCAGCAAGATCGTGCACCACCACATTATGGGTGTCAGGTCCGAGCATTCCTAGATGAACAGTTTCCTGGAAAGTGGATTGGTCGTCGTGGGCCAGTTGAATGGCCCCCTAGGTCTCCCGATCTGACCCCCTTAGAATTTTATCTTTGGGGTCATCTGAAGGCAATTGTCTATGCTGTGAAGATACGAGATGTGCAGCAACTGAAACTACGGATACTGGAAGCCTGTGCTAGCATTTCTTCTGCGGTGTTGCTATCAGTGTGTGAAGAGTGGGAGAAGAGGGTTGCATTGACAATCCAACACAATGGGCAGCACTTTGAACACATTTTATAAGTGGTCAGAAACTTGTAAATAACTCATGAAATAATAAAGTAACGTTAAAACCAAGCACACCATTGTTTTTCTTGTGAAATTCTCGATAAGTTTGATGTGTCACATGACCCTCTTCCCATTGAAAAAACTAAAGTTGGATACAAAATGGCTGACTTCAAAATGGCCGCCATGGTCAACACCCAGCTTGAAAAGTTTCCCCCCTCCCATATACTAATGTGCCACAAACAGGAAGTTAATATCACCAACCATTCCCATTTTATTTAGGTGTATCCATATAAATGGCCCACCCTGTATATAGGGAACTGCGGCATTATCTACAGGGTGTGTGTGGCGCTATCTATAGAGGGCACTGCGGCAATATCTACTGGGTGTTGTATCACTATATACAGAGGACACTGACATTATCTGCAGGGGGTTTGTGGCACTATATACAGGGGGGTGTGGTACTAGTTAAAGAGGGCACTGCGGTATTATCTATAGGGGGTGTTTGGCCCTATATACAGAGGGCACTGTGGCATTATCTACAGGGGGTGTGTGGCACTAAGGAGGGCACTGCAGCATTATCTACAGGGGGTGTGTGGCACTATATGCAGGGGAAGGGGGTAGCGCTATATACAGTGGGGGTGGCGCTATCTACAGGGGGTGCTGTTTGGCACAATCTACAGGGGATGCTGTGTGGTGCCATCTACAGTGAGCGCTGTGTGGTGCTATCTACAGGGGCTGTTTGACATTATCTACAGGTCGTGTGTGGCACTTTCTACAGAGGGCACTGCGGCATTATCTACAGGGTGGTGCGGCACTATTTAAAGAGGGCACTGCGGCATTATCTACAGGGGGTGTGTGGCATTATCTAAAGAGGGCACTGCGGCATTATCTACAGGGGGTGTGTGGCACTATCTACAGAGGGCACTGCGGCATTATCTACAGGGGGGTGTGGCACTATCTAAAGAGGGCACTGTGCATTATCTACAGGTGGTGTGTGGCACTATCTACAGAGGGCACTGCGGCATTATCTACAGGGGGTGTGTGGCACTATCTAAAGAGGGCACTATGGCATTATCTACAGGGGGTGTGTGGCACTATCTAAAGAGGGCACTGCGGCATTATCTACTGGTGGTGTGTGGCACTATCTAAAGAGGGCACTGCAGCATTATCTACAGGGGGTGTGTGGCACTATCTAAAGAGGGCACAATGGAATTATCTACAGGGGGTGGGTGGCACTATATACAGAGAGCACTGTTTCATTATCTACAGGGGGTGTGTGGCACTATCTAAAGAGGGCACTGCGGCATTATCTACAGGGGGTGTGTGGCACTATATACAGAGAGCACTGTTTCATTATCTACAGGGGGTGTGTGGCACTATATAAAGAGGGCACTGCGGCATTATCTACAGGTGTGTGTGTGGCACTATATACAGAAAGCAGTGTGGTACTATCTACAGGGGGAGCTGTGGCATTATCTACAGGGGGTGTGTGGCACTATATACAGAGGGCACTGCGGCATTATCTACAGAGGGGACTGTATCATAATCTACACATAAAATTCATCTGTTTTTAAAAATTTGTCAAAAACGGAAAACACAGACACGGAACGGAAACAAGACAGATGCAAAACGGCCGTCAAAAATGGACCTAGATGGCTGTTTTTAACGGCTGACACCCGAACCCTGTTGTGTGAATAGAAACAAGAGCAATCCCTGTGTGGTGTGGGGTGGGTAGGAGATGCAGGCTGGGATTGGGTAGCTGTAAAGGCACCAAAAACTAGCTACTCCCTGAAGTTAGGGCTAGTGTTTGGTAATTTTTTTTTTATTTTTTTTTTGCGTGAAACCTACGTTTTAGGGCTTGGTCCCCTAATCTGACAATGACCCTGGCAATGCCCCTGTTCATGTCACCAACATTTGGCCGAAAATTATCTAAAATGGCATTTTGACTATCTAAAAACTTTTGTGTGAGGCAAACTATACATGCATACCCTGGAGGAGTTTTGTCTTCCCTCATGTAATTTAGGCCCTGTTCACATGTACGTTGGAGGCTCCGTTGTTTCTGGTAAATCCACAGACACCCCAATGGAACCTATTAAACTTAATGGGTTCCGTCGGACGCCAATTGTCTCCTCTGACAGAGCAGAACAACAGAATGCCGAACGCAGATGTGAACAAGGCCTTACAATGTTTAATATGTTGATGCTTTTTAAAGGATACAAACAAAAATAACAAAGCTAAAGACCCAGCTAACACAATATTATGCAACTGTGCTCAACCCAACTGCTTATATGAAAACCACATATATATCCAGGTTTTGATGGTCATATGTGATTTTGCCATGAGCTATTATATATATTATGTGCATATTGCTCTAGAAATTATAACATGCTTTATGTTTAGAAAGCCGTGTTTAGACAGCAGCATGTCTTTTTCTTTTATAGTCAGGTCAGACAGCTGCTGTGTCCTATAATCAGTTCAGTGTCTCACTGCACACATCATATACAGATTTTTCTCAATTCTTCTCCAGTACAGTTGGCAAGTACAAACTTGCATTGTTTCAGAAGTTGGATTTAAGTGATTTTCTTGTAAACAGTTGGAGCCAGCGATTAAGATCTCCAGTGTTCAAGGTCGATAAGTAATTTTGGTTACAGGCTTCTTTCAAATCCTTTTGTTGTGTTGGGATGTATGTGATCTATGTGATGGGTTGTGAATTTTATATTTTCTTGAGTAATAAGTAGATAATCGTTTCTAACAATATGTACTTTTATTTAAGAAATTCCTTAAAAAGATTTATGTAGATAAATCAGCTTTTATTAACGTATTTGTGTTACTTGTGGCTGGCAGGGGAGCGATCTGAAGTGCACTTTGGTTTACTTCGCTTAGACTAGCCTAAAGGTGTGTCCTTATCTCACCTGGCGTCTAAATGAGGGATGCGGTAACTTGCCTTAAGGCAAACAATGTGTAATTGGAAATCTTTGCTAGTAGTTGTTATTAAAGCATGCTCTAATTATTTGTTGATTTAATATTTTAAACGTATTTTCAGGGGCGGACACAGACAGCCAGCAGAGGGCTCCCATGCAGGAAAAGTATATGGGCCCCTTGTTCTTCTATAGTGAGTTATAGTGCACCCCCTTATATCTCTCTAACAATCCACCAGCAATTGTGGCCTATGAAAGGTATTATCTTAGGGCCTGTTCACATCACCGTTCGCTTTCCGTTCCGGGGTTCCGTCGGAGGTTTCCGTCGGGTGAACCCCGCAACGGAAAGTGAAACAAACCACAGCTTCCGTTTCAGTCACCATTGATATCAATGGTGACGGAAACATCGCTAATGGTTTCCGTTCGTCACCATTTCGTTCGTCACCATTAAAACGGAAACCTGCCGGAATGGTGACGAACGGAAACCATTAGCGATGTTTCCGTCACATTGATATCAATGGTAACTGAAACGGAAGCTGTGGTTTCAGTTTCACTTTCCGTTGCGGGGTTCCCCCGACGGAAACCTCAGACGGAACCCCGGAACGGAAAGCGAACGGTGATGTGAACAGGCCCTTAGGGCCCTTTTACACCTGCCAATTATCAGGCAAATGAGTTTTCACAGAACGCTCGTTCCCGATAATTGCCCTGTATAAACAGGACAACGATCAGTCGATGGACGAGCAAACGCTCGTTCATTGGCTGATTGTATCGTTTTAATTTCCAAAACTATTATTGTTGTCAGCAGCACCTCTCCCTGTGTAAAGAGGGAGACGTGCTGCCAACATGAAAGAAATGTATGGGGACGAGCGATCGTAGTAACAAGAAACAAAGAGAGGACCCAGGTATCTGGTGGGCTGAGGTACACACAAAAACACACCGATATCGCCAAAGGCAAAAAGATTAGCCCTAGTTTCCCAGATATTGAATGCCTACTAATATTCTGACGTATAACTTCATTATGAATAGCTATAAGCATACAAATGAAGATTAAAAGCGCAATGTGAACTGAAAAGTCTTCATACAATGATACTAATAATACTCTATAGTCCGTACCGTCTAAGTGCAGAGTCAAACCACCATCTCTGATGGCCACACTACCTATATGAAACAACTAAGATTCGCGGCTGCAGTCCGCTTGAAAAGGGACTTTAATTGTCAGAACACATCGAGTTTTTAAAGGAAGCCGTGTTTCCCATCGAAATTAATGGGCAGATGTTTGGAGGCGTTCAGCCACCGTATTTTCAGCCATTTTTCTGGGCGTTTATGGCCTGAAAAACACCTGAAAATAGGCACAGCCTATTTTTGGCTGTTTTTTGGGCCGTAGACGCTCGAAAAATGGCCGAAAAATCGGAAGCAGAACGCCTCCAAACATCTGCCCATTGATTTCAACGGGAAAAAGGGCATTCTGATCCGACAGGCCGATTTTTGAAAAACGGCCGCGTAAAAAGACGGCCGCAAAAAAGAAGTGCAGGTCACTTCTTGGGACGTTTTTGGAGCCGTTTTTCATTGACGCTATAGAAAACAGCTCCAAAAACGGCCGAAAAAAATGCGTGGCTTAAAAAACGTCTGAAAATCAGGAGCTGTTTTCCCTTGTAAACAGCTCCGTGTTTTCAGACGTTTTTGGTTAAGCGTGTGGACATACCCTAGCGTTTTTTGAAGCAGTTTTTGGAGCTGTTTTTCCATTGACACAATGAAAAACAGCTACAAAAACCGCTCAAGAAGTGACATGCTACTTCTTTTTATGTCGTTTTTTTATACGATTTTTTTTAAATGGTGGCGTAAAAAAAATGCCCCAACTGAACAAAATGCAATTTTTCCCAATTAATTCAATGGGAAGATGTTTGTAGGCCTTTAGCTACCTTTTTTTCCAGGTGTATTTTGAGGTGTTTACTCCCCAAAATACGCCTGAAAACAGTGTGTGAACATACCCTAACACCAACAACTGAGGCCTTAGGGTATGTTCACACGATGTGTTTTCAGACGTAATTCGGGCCGTTTATGCCTCGAATTACGCCTGATAAAACGGCACCATTACGCTTCCAAACATCTGCCCACTGCTTGCAATGGGATTTACGGTGTTCTGTTCCCACGAGGCGTAATTTTACGCGTCGTTTTCAAAATACGGCACGTAAAAAGACGCAGCGTAAAAAGAAGTGCAGGTAATTTCTTGGACCGTGTTTGGAGCCGATTTTCATTGACTCAATTGAAAAACAGCTGCAATAACGGCCGTAAAATACGCCGTGAAAAACGCGAGTTGCTACAAAAACGTCTGAAAATCAGGAGCCGTTTTCGCTTGAAAACAGCTCCGTAATTTATGGACGTTTTTTGCTAAGCGTCTGAACATACCCTAACTGAAAGTTCTTAAAGTAGTTCTTAAAGAGGCTCTGTCACCAGATTTTGCAACCCCTATCTGCTATTGCAGCAGATCGGCGCTGCAATGTAGATTACAGTAACGTTTTTATTTTTAAAAAACGAGCATTTTTGGCCAAGTTATGACCATTTTTGTATTTATGCAAATGAGGCCTGCAAAAGTACAACTGGGCGTGTTTACAGTAAAAGTACAAGTGGGCGTGTATTATGTGTGTTACATCTGGGCGTGTTTACACACATAATACACGCCCAGTTGGACTTTAGCAAGCCTCATTTGCATAAATACAAAAATGGTCATAACTTGGCCAAAAATGCTCGTTTTTTAAAAATAAAAACGTTACTCTTATCTACATTGCAGCGCCGATCTGCTGCAATAGCAGATAGGGGTTGCAAAATCTGGTGACAGAGCCTCTTTAAAGTAGGCTTCTAGGGATAAAATCTGTTCCAATACCTTTGATATCTGCACCAACAGCAAGTGCTGTTTTTATGTAAACCTTTTAATAGCTCAGCAGTATTGCATCTCTCATGAAATCAGATGTGATATTAACAGCGGCTGTATGTAACCACACAAGTCAGGGTTAATGGTATTTATCAGGTAATTTTATTGTGTTTTATCATTTACAATTTACTAACATTTTACACAAAATGCGATTTTGCTACTATTTTGGTGCTCGGCAATAAAATATGGCCAGGATACATATTGTGCCCAAACAAATTTTATAATGTCATAAATATCTCACAATTTCAGCAATTTGTACAATTTGAATCATTAATATTGCAAAGTTATACACCCCTCTTCCCGACTGCTCTGATTGTGTGTCAGTCTTTAATAAAATCCTGGCATTCTGCTCATGAACCAGGAAGATCAGGTTGAACACGGCTACTTGCCTCTTCCAGATACCAGTGGGATTGAAACTGTGCTGTGGCGTGTAGAATTGTAGGGGAATAAAATGGAAATCAAATAATGAGAAGAGTCAATTTTTTTGCCCCACAACTTGTGATCATGATGTTACATCCGTGGGTGCAATCTTTGAGGGTGCAGAGATTTTATAGAATATGTGGCCTGATAGTACTGCTGACAGTTGGGACACCAGGAGCTCTTGGAAAGTTATGAGGTTTTAATGGCGATCAAAAAAGGCTTTTACACATCCGAAGCCGAGTGTGACACTTCTACCCGCAGACCCTTCAGAAGGTGACCGTTCTACTCAGAATAAGTGGAAGATGAGTATCATATTTATATCTGTCTGCTGTTAGATGGGCATCATTATCACTTCTGCTGCAGTCATTTTGAGAAGGCCATTTACTTGTTCACATGGTGCTTTGATTAAAGGCAGCAGCTGACCCTTCGCTTATGTTGCTTTTCATCTGTTTTGTATCTCTCTTTCCCCCACCCGTGGAGCTCCTGTGAGCTCCCTGGTAATGGGATAGAGAGGGGTGTTAGGTCTTTAACGTTGTCTTTGGCCATAAAGAACAAAGCAGATGGACAGAAATGAACTGAAAACAACATTTAATTGGCGAGTGTCAGGGAAATGACAGCTAGATCAGTCTTTTTAAAGAAAGGACAATACAGACTTCGCTTCAGAGACTTCATTACAAAACACATATAAGAAGGTACATGTATTCACAAGCAGTGAGATGGGTGGATTCACATGCGACATTGCCGTATCATGCCAGATTCACTGCCAGCAAGTCATTTTTCAATAGAAGTCAATGGTGACATTTTGGTTATGGACAGACTGCTGCTATTATATTACAATGTGTTTTTTGTGCAGTTAACTGCATCTTCATAATGTCTGACCGCATGCAGTTAATGACCGCGCTGCCAAAGTTGTTGCTGAACTGCTTGCGTTTTTGCTAACAGTTCTGCAATGAATTGTAATGAACTATATACAGGAAGCACCTAACAAACTTCAACAAGGGTGAAAACTATGTCCATCAATTATTTCCTTTAAAAACGCAACAGAACTGCTGCATTACACCTTAGACCTTATTCACACGAGCATATTTCACGTCTGTGTTACGCGCGGTAAAACAACGGACGTCACACGGATTTATGCAATTCAATGTGGCCATTCAGACATTGTGTTTTTCACGCAGCGTGTGTCCGCTGCGTGAAACTCATAGCATGTCCTATACTTGTGCGTTTCTTGCGCATCACGCACTCATTTAAGTCAATGGGTGCCTAAAAATCATGGACATCCATGTGCTGTCCGTGATTCACGCAACAGTTGCTAAAGAAGTGATGAGAAAAAGAAAAACACCTCCTTCAGTTGTTTTTGCGGACGTAAAAAACGCGTGACATGCGGATGACATACGCGCGTAAAAAAACGCAGAAAGAGAAATAATAATTCTTCCAAACCTTGTAGTCCAAGAGGGAGAACCGTGACAGTGTGCGCGTGAAGAAATCCTGTTCAAATATAAGTACAGCTTGTAAAGTGTGAGAATCAAGCAGACAGGCAAGCTGACCTTTTGATAGGCTAACAAAAGCATTTGCTGCTTCATGATTGCCAGGATAATGAGGAACTAAGGCTACTTTAATCTTGGTGCCGGCAATTAGTCTCTAAGGCTGGGTTCACACGACCTATTTTCAGGCGTAATGGAGGCGTTTTACGCCTCGAATTACATCTGAAAAAACTCCTCCAATACGTCGGCAAACATCTGCCCATTACACATTCAATGGGCTTTACGATGTACTGTGCCGACGACCTGTCATTTTACGCGTCGCTGTCAAAAGACGGCGCGTAAAATAACAGCCTCGTCAAAGAAGTGCAGGACACTTCTTGGGACGTAATTGGAGCCGTTTTTCATTGACTTCAATGAAGAACAGCTCCAAATTACGTCCGTAAAAGGCGCGGCGAAAAACGCGAGTACGAGCAATTACGTCAAATGCAGGAGCTGTTTTCTCCTGAAAACAGCTCCGTAATTTCAGACGTAAATGCAGTTATCGTGTGCACATACCCTAAGGCCTGGAATCATGGGCAGTAAAAAGCAAAAGACGGGACATGTCCTATCTTATGCAGTACCCTTCTACGGCACGGACACCTATCCGTAGCGATACGGAAAGGTGTCCACGGCCAATAGAACTGAATGGGACCATATTTGCGGACCATATTACGGTCCGCAATTACGGAGATTTTTTACAGTCATGTGCATGGGGCCTAATAGTTTTTATATGATCTATATAAAACATTGACTTTCTAAACACATTGCATTCTGTTGTACAGATTCTGACCTGGAGCCTGCATTATAGCCCAGAGCTTCATTCGCTATTTTGCTCGTTGTTTTTGGATCTGGTTGATGAGCTTGTCGACCGACACACCTCTCAAAGCTTAGCAGAGAACCTGGAAGCAATGCCATCTGGAAAGATTTTTTATTTTATTTTTTTTTTACATATTACTGAACAGTAAATCAACGGTGTACTACAATACTTAAATACCGGTTTACACTGGCCAAAAACCTTCACCCTTTGCTAGTCTCCAAGTAATACTAATGATAATTGGCAAAAGTGAAGAGAGGAGAATATCAACAATAAAACAAGTGTGTATTGTTGATCATGGCTTGGTAAAAACCATCATGAGTGGTACTATTGGGTAATGTGAATGTGTAGTGACATTTAAACAATGAATAGTAACTCCCTAGGGCACGACCGTCACCAGGCAACAATGATGCTCCCTGCCCCGGTGGAAGGAGTTTGTTTCCCACCAGCCTCGATGTCCATCAGCTCCTGATAGTGTGCAAATTGACCAAGCATGCTCCGTGCAGACATTGCGCCAACAGGGTATGATGGGGAATTTAATTTCAGAAGCCAAGAAAACTGAATTGAGCTGTGGCTGTGACTGGACTACAATACAAGCTGTAGCTCAAGACTAGAGCAAAATCAGTAAAGAACTATATTTCCAAAGTTACTCAACTTTTTTTATGTCGTATCTAAGTGTAAACTGTAAAATGGTGTTCAAAGGTGGACATATTTCTACATATAAATATTGAAATACACAGTAATGTTGTAATAATGACTGGTGGAACTCGTAATGCAAACATTACAACAATGTTAAAGGTAACAAAAAAACAGCAGAAGAAGAAACCCACCTGCTAAAGTTAAATACAATAATACGAAATGGAAAATGGGTCTTTATCTTATGTGGAGGCAAACTGTGACAGGAAAATTAAAGAGGTTGTCTAAAGGTATTAATTAAATAATATTGTCATGTAGTGCCAACACGTCACCCAGCGCTTTTCAGTAAGGATTACTCAGGGGGTAATTGAAACAATGACATTATTAAAACATGTAAATCAGGTAAAATAGGAAAGAAGCTATCTAAATATAGGATGAACTGCTGCCATTTATTTAGGTGGTAGATGCTATAATCATAGAAGCCACAACATGCAATTTATATCGAACTGGTAGTGTTTTCTTAAATTATTACTATTATTTTTTCTAATTACAGAACCATGATTGAAGCTAAATAAAACAGTTGTAGAAAACCTTGGCATTACTATAGGCATTGCTTTTGTCATGGAAGAAAGCGAGAGTTTCCATGGTCAACAGCGAGATAACTAATAAATAAACTATTTGGTTATACACTGCTAAAAAAAATATATGAAGGGAACACTTAACCCCTTAGTAACCACCAATATGCCTTTTCACAGCGGTCACTAACCTTAGGCAAGGTCGTCACCTTTTCAAGGCAGGCTAGTCTAAATCCTGCACGGGTGTCCTGACTACCAGCTGTGTACTGACTACTATTTAACATGAGTTTAAATGTGATTGGCTAATTCTGAACACAACCACATCCCCAATTATAAGTGAGTGTTCACCCTTATGCAACCACATTATTGTAGTTTTGTTATTTTTATTTTTCCACCCTAAAAGATTTCAGTTTGTTTTTCAATGGAATTGTACAGATTATGGGTCACATTAAAGGTGGAAAAAGTTCTGAAATGATTCCTCTTGTACTGATTTTGGAACATGAAAAAAAACTGGCATTTTAAAAGGGGTGTGTGGACTTTTTATATCCACTTTATATGGTATCGCAGCGACCGTAAGGACCAAAACAATAAAGTTAACATGTAATTTAAACCGCAAGGTGAACGCCGTAAAAAAAAACTATGCAAAAAACAACGGCAAAATTGCTATTTTTTTCCATTGCCCACCCAAAAAAGTTAATCAATAAGTCCCATGTACACCAAAACAGTACCAATCAAAGCTATGTCTCAGCCCGCAAAAAACAAGCCCTCATATCACTACATTGACGGAAAAATAAAAAAAATGACAGCTCTTGGAAAGCGACGATGCAAAAACAAATAATTTTAGTTCAAACGTAGTAAAACATAAAAAGCCTCTACATATGTGGTATCGCCGTAATTGTACCGACCCATAGAATAAAGATAACATGTTCTTTACACCGCACAGTGAACGGCATGAAATTAAAACGCATAGAACAAGGGTGGATTTTTTTTTTCTATCCCCCCCAAATAAAATAATAAAACTTAATCAAAAACTGATATGTACCCAAAAATGGTATCATAAAAAAGTACAACTAATCCTGCAAAAAAACGACACCTCATACAGCTATGTCGACAGAAAAAGAAAAAAGTTATAGCGACTATAGAAAAACGAAAAAAAATAAAATAGTTCGGTCAATAGGGCCTAAAACAGGTTGGTCACTAAGGGGTTAAAGATGTTTTCCTATGAGGGACATTTATGGCATATCCATAGCATGGGAGCTACGCCGTTTCCATAATTGCAATTCGCTTCTCTGGGAGTTACAAAAACAGCGTTGCTCAGTGAGCAACACTGTTTTCTACCGACATGGTTGGTTCAAGGGGCCCCGTTCTGGAGATAGGTCTGGGTCCAAGAGGTGGGACCTGCATCTATCTGACGTTCATGGCATATCCTGTGGATATGCCATAAGTGTCCCTGATGGGAAAACCCCTTTAAATCACGCATCGCATCTCGATTAACAAAAAATTTAAATATATAAATTGTGCAATATATTGATAAAAAAATGACGTCTCAAAAGGTCATTGGAAACCAAAAACATCAATCAATTAAGGGCTGGATTCCAATCCAGGATTCCATTCAGCTGCGTGTATGGCCCCCACTAGCCTGTATGCAGTTTTGACAACATCTGGGCATGCTCCTGATGAGACAGGGGATGGTGTCCTGAGGAATCTCCTTCCGGCATCAGTAAGCTCCCGGACAGTCTGTGGCGCTACCTTGGTCTACTAGCCGCAATATGTTGGCTAGGAGGAGCTTGGCGATTGGTGGGGGTCCCAGCAGTCAGACCCTCACCGATTTAAACATTTTCACCTCTCCTGTGGACAGGTGAAAAATGCTGGAGTGTTCCCTTAATTTTTTTGACCAGAGTATATAAACAGTGCTGTGAAAAAGTAAAATCCCCATTAGCTACTAAAATCAACCAGTGCAACAAATTCCATTGAAAATTGGGTTCAATTTCACTAGCCGCACCCAGACATTATTACTGCCAGACATGTTAAATCTAAATATCACTCAACTAGAACCGGTCTGGCCATGTGAAGTAGATGAGAAGGTCTCAAAAAGCAGCACGTGATGCCACAATATAAATCAATTAAAGTTTGCTTAGAATCTGAGCAGTTCCACAGTTTTTTTTTCACAATCTGACTAAAGAATTAACATTTAAGGTAAGGGGTTGTACCAGAATCGACAATTATCAGCTATTCACAGTATAGGTGATAATTGTCTGATCGCTGAGGTTTCCACTGCTGGGACCCACTGGCAGGTTCCATCATTCCCATAGACTTTGAATGGAATGACGATCGTGCAGTGAGGAGGAACAGGGGGGGGGGGTTGGGGCCCAGTTCTCACAATCGGTAGGCCCCCAGCAATCAGACAATTATCGCCTATATTGTGGACAGCTGATAATTGTCAATTCTGAGAATACTCCGTAATGATAATCATTATGTTTATCAGACTAAACAGTGAGTTCTGACCGACGGAAATTTATTAGTCTTAACTGGTTTAGGTATTGCCTAAAGGTGGCCAGAAACCTCTGGCAGAGGCTTATCTCCTGTTATTCTAAAGGATCAGGCATGTTGAAATTCAAAATGCCCGATCTTTCTTTCCCTTGATATCTGCCATTGGGGGAAGAGTAAGGAAACCCCTATACACATTAGATGGTCGGATGGTCCACCCAAAATCAGCAGATATTCATCTAATGTGTATGGGCACCTTTAGGCAGCTTGTAGTCTGTAGGAGAAACGCGTTAAAGGTTTTGCTTTTTGAAAATGTCTGACATGTCATAGAAACATAAGTGCAGGTCTGTGACCTGGAGCCCCACCAATCCCTAGAGTACAAAACAGTCCCATTAAAGTCAGTAGGATCGATTTCAACATTAGTTCGGCTGTCATCGCAAATGGAGGTCTCCCTGCTAAAACCCGAAGGGGCATGAGCACCAGTACCTTTTACCCCCCACACGGATTATTTGCCTTCTATCATAATAGATCTATTCTAGAAAAGCAAACCGCTGTCTCCTTTATCCATACGTCTGCTGCCTGCCCATTTATACCCTACACAGTGGAGACATAGAGCTAGTCTCTGCAAACCCTATTAATGTCCTATATCCCATAAGGCAGGAGAGAGATAGAATTAGGCTATTACACGAAATGTATTTTTAATAAGACAAGACAAACATAGCAGGCAGCATTAGTAATGGGCATCCCGAGAGACATCAGCAATACTGTATGTAAAAATGCCTTTCATTTTATCAAAAGAATGCAGATTGTTTTCCGTCTAAATCTTCACTTGTGGTTTAGATATTGTTATCCGTCTAGCAGAATACATCCATGAACAAGTAATTGACGTTAATAATTTAAGACCCATATCAGCTAAATTACCTACTTTGGCTTCAAACCAGTTGTAATGTCTTCACACAGAAGAAAACCTTAATTGAAATACTAGTAAACGATTATTATTCTTATGCTTCAGATTTGATTACAATTACCTGATGTATATTCTTCATTTATTTAAATACTGTGTTCAGTACTACTTTACATTATATATGCTTCTTATTACAAGATGAATAAATGTTACACTTTCTAGGGAATCTGTGGAGGCACCAAGAAACTCCACAAACAGCAAATCGGCAGGGCCGGCCTTAGGGGTGTGCGACCTATGCCATTGCACAGGGTGCATCACTCCAGCAAGTGGAGGGGGCGCTGCACTGGCTCTTTTCCCCTGCTTGTTTCAGAAGTGCCCGGGCCCGGCGACTCAGCAGCTGCCTTTCCGCCCGGGCGCTTCTTCTCACTGGCATCACTACTGCTGAAGCAGCCATAAAGGCTGCTAGCGGTGACACCAGGCATGAGGGCACCCTGTGCCACCCATCGGGACCCCCCCCCCATGGCCGGCGATGATGCTGATGCTACAGCGGTAGCGACGCCACATTCAATAGTATCTGCGTCCTTAGGACGTAGGTACTATTGAATACTATAGCAGAGCAGGGTAGTATCTCCCTGCTCTGCTATCTACTATCTACTAGTGCCACTGTAGCTCCTTCAAGGAACGAAAACCCTGTGTGACCGGGGATTCCACTCCTGAACAAAGCGCTTGATGTCTCTGTCCATAAATGGACAGTGACATCAGGGGCAACTCCGGGAGCGGAATCCCTGTCCACAGTGTTGCCGATGGACAGAAACGTCAGGGGCTTTTCCTGGAGTGGAATGCTCAACACTGTGACTGAGGATCCCACTCCAGGAGAAGCCCTTGACGTCACTGTCCATAATTGGACAGAGACGTCAGGGGCTTCTCCAGGAATGGAATCCCCGGTCACAGCGTCGGCAACGCTGTGGACAGGGTTTCTGCTTCAGGAGTTGCCCCTGATGTCACTGTCCATATATGGACAGAGACATCAAGCATTCCGTCCAGGAGCGGAATACCCAGTCACAGGGGGATTCCCCTCCTTCAGGGAGCTACAGTGGCGCTTTCTACCGGAAGGGAGCTATCTACCTACAAGGGAGCTGTGTGGCACTACCTACAAGGGCGCTGTGTGTCACTACCTACAGGGGGAATCTGTGAGTGGCAGGCTGATGGTCATTTTACGGTGAGTGGGGGGCCGATGGCCTTCAAGTGGTTTCCACCTCTGACCTCCAACTGAAATTAATAGGATGCAGAAAATACCTGCGGCGCGCGTTTGGAGTGCTTTTTTCCCTGCGTTTTTTGCATTAGCTTCAACGGCTTAAAAAAACCCGCAAAACGAACCTTCTAATAACCCCATCAATTCAAAATCCGTCAGATTTTTTCTGCCTTACAAAAAACGCTGTGTGAACATACACTAAGAGTGTAGTGTTTGTTTTTAGCCGTTTTCTTTCTTTCTCAAAACAATTTTGGTAGGGGTCCCCTGAGGAAATTTATTTTTTTACATGGCTGCCTCGAGTCCGAAAAGGTTGGGAAAACTCTGTACTAGGCTACAGGATCACGCCGACCTACGCAAGGATCACGTCGTGGTTCAGTTCAGTTCATCGTGAGAACGGGACCTAGGTGAGTACAATTATTTTATTTTTTGGGGGGGGGCACTGTTTATAAGGGGGCGGTGGTGGCTGTATGGCACTATCTACATGGGGGAGGTGGGGGGCTGTAGAGCACGATCTACAAGGGGGAGGTGGGGGATTATGGCTCTTTCTACAGGGAGGCTGTATGGCACAATCTACACTATATAGGGCATTATACTGTGGGGGGCATTATACTTTTTTATGTGGCATTTTTTTTTATGATGGGGTGGGGCGCCATCTATCCTAAGGCCGGCCCTGCAAATCGGTAATATAATTCTATATCACTCCCTTTTTGACTGGGATCTATTATTGGACTGTTTCTAAAGAGGGCAATTCAGCTGACAGGCTTAAATTGGGGAATCGCTATATATGTCATTTTGAAACTCGTTTCCTAATTGTATAAGCTTAAAGAAACCCTTGAGTGGCAGCATTACTTCCAAACAACCAGTACCCAGGAATAACGGAATAATGTTTTTGATATTTTTACTAAAAGGTTAATTACCGTTAAAGGAGGATTATATTAGAGAAAAAAATTGATGGCCTGTCCTTAAAGATATGCCATCAATATCTGATTGGAGGGTCTGACTCTAAACACGCTCGCCGAACAGCTGTTTTGAAGGGGTCACAGTGTGAGCCCTGCTCCCCTTCATTCCTTTTACTGCTTAACCCCTCCATGCAAAAGGACGCGCTATTACGTCCTGATGCAGGGGGAGAAGTATTGAGTGCGCTCACTCTCTCCATATGCTGCAGGTGTCAGCTGTGTTTTACAGCTGACACCCGGTAAGAACAACCAGGAACGAACAGCGATCGCAGCATGTGAGTTGTTGAAAAGAGGGGGCAGCCCCCTCCGACAGCTCATAGCTCCCCCGAAGCACGATCGGGGGGGCGCCGATGGTTGTCATGGCAACCTGGGGGCCTAATGAAGGACCCCAGGACTGCCTTCACTCTGCCTCTGTTAAGCTCTGCCTGTGGCATGGCTTAACAGAAGCCTGTAAAAATTACTATACACTGCAATACATTAGTATTGCAGTATATTGTACCAGTGATCTAACAATCGCTGGTTCAAGTCCCTTAGGAGGTCTAACAGAATGTGTAAAAAAAAAATAAAAAAAAATAAAAGTGTAAAGTAAAGTTTTTAGTAGTGAAAAAAAATAAAAATAAAATAAAATATACAAAGATTCAAAAAAAACAAAAAACTTTTTCCCATTTTCCTTCTAAAGTAATGTAAAAAATAAAAAAAGTAAACAAACTTGGTATCACTGCGTCCATAAAACAATATAGAGTTATTTAACGTGCATGGTTAACGCCATCAAAATAAAACATTTAAAACGGCAAAATCGCTGTTTTTTTGGTCAACTTCGGTATAAATAAAAAATGGAATAAAAAGTGATCAAAAAGCTGTACCAAAAAAACTATAGCTCGTCCTGCAAAAAAATTAGTCCTCACACTGCACAATCCACATAATAATTAAAAAAGAAAAATCCACAGAAAAATAAGAAAGTTATGACTCTCAGAATTCAGTGACACAATTTCTTTTTTTTTTAACACAAAGTTTTGTTTTTTTAAAAGTAGAAAAATATAAAAAACCTGAATAAATTTGGTACCTCTGTAATCGTATTGAACCACAGAATAAAGTTAAGTTGTAATTTTTACCGCACGGTGAAAGCCTTAAAAATTAAACCCAAAAAACAATGGAGGAATCACATTTATTTTCCAATTTTTTTTCAGTTTCCCAGTACATTATATGGTACTTTAAATGCTACCAATAGAAACTACAACTCCTCCCGCAAAAGATAAGCCCTCACACCAGTCTATTGATGGAGAAATAAATGAGATGCATCCTAAAACGACTAAGTAGATGCTGCTAACAAAGTAACTGCAAAGACATTAATACAATTTTTAGAAATAACATAAATTCATACGAACCTCCGGCAAAATTCCAATAATGAACTTTCACCTGGGCGTGAACGGCAGGACACGGCTATTTAAGATGATACCTTTTTTTAAAATGGTATATGCCTGACGAAGACCTCAGTACGAGGTTGAAACACGTTGCAGCAGTGACTTTTATTGTTTTTAGTATGTCCAATAAATTGTTTTAAATCCACTCGATGATCCTGTGGACTTACTGAACCAGCCGCACAAGAGCACCCGATACAAGGAGCATCCTTTTCCCAGATTCTGGAAAAATAAAAGAGTTATGGCTTTTGGAATGCAGGGAGTGAAAAACGAAAATCAAAAAATGGCTTTGTCCTGTGAAGGATGGTTTATTTGCTTATATTCTCTGTATGAAATTACATTATGAATTATCAAGCAGGATGCCGAATTACTAAGATATGTATTATGTAAAAGTGATTATAATAATGTTTAAATGATTTAGTTTCGTGCAGCAGCCATCTTGTCTGGAGTTCCCATCTTGGTTCTTTTGTAGTGAATAAGAAAGTCATTGTTCCTTTAACGCAAGTAATGTTGATTTCGTATGTTTTATCTTTGACCTTGACTCCCATACGAAGCTTGCAGAGAAGGCACAGGGAGTGAGATGGGAGGGTGGCAAATATGCTTGTGGGAGTGCCTCCTCCATCTTACAGGAACATTCTTGCCAAGAGAGATAAGGCCACCTGCAAACCTGATGTGTGAAGAATTATAATGATGTATCTGGAATGTGTCGTATGTCTGTAATTGGCTGAATAAGAATTATTGTCACATTGCCTATGATTGGTTAACCTCAAGTCTACACCCCATTTGAATGATATTATTATAGTGGAGTTTGGTAATAAACCTCCAGAGGAGTATTTTGAGCATATCAGCAGCGTCTGTGTGTTTTTTTTCTCCTCTCTCGATATATATCGGTATGAAATATCCTGATTAGGATGCTGGATAAAGTTCCTGGTGTGAGTGTCTATTGGAACACTCATCTAAATTTCAGTCTAATATATTTTGAGCCATTGACTTCCACGACAGTAATGGTGCCGAAAAAACCAGGGAGATTGCTCGTCTGATAAGCTGTCGCTAGAGAGGTGTGGCTTTGCATCTGTGAATTACAAAAAACCTGCGGTAGGTAAAGAGCTTATTCTTACACCATTCACACATGTATTGCGTAAGCCTCGGAATTTAGCTGTCATGACGTCACATCTTCTGGACGTGGCACTTTGTCCAGCAGTGGTATGAAAGATGGATCCAAAAAGGTATGTTGAAGCTTTTTGTGTGATGAAAGATTGCAGGTGCATATGTGATCTTGAACTGTTGATATGAAAGACATGAGAGAATTTTTGCCAGCAATTACATTGTTAACCAGAAAAATTGTGAGAAGTGTAAGACCTCCCCCTTTGGAATGCAGTGACGTAGCGCATGGCGGAGAGAAGTTGTAACTCACATGTGAAGTATTTGAAATGAAAAGATTGTAGTCTGGACGGTGAGGAAAAAAAACTTGTGCTTGCTGCTCTGTTGTAGTGTGTCATTTGTTATTTAGTTGTGTAAAATGGCTGAGGCTTAATAGTTGTTCTGTTACCCGTTTGCTCTGGGATTATAGTTGGGAGGTACTGACTGTCTGTAGGTGAGAGAAAAGTTGGATATTTGTGAGTAATATCCTGTAGTACCACAAGGGCTTCAAAGGTTAAGTCCTGATAATTGAGAATCCAGTGCAACATGGAAAACTTTGAATGTAGTTTTGAATAATCATTGATACACTTTTAGCACACACTGCCATCTTGTAATACTGTGTGTGTGTAAGGGTCCTTCTGTATGAACCAAAAGCTATACCCCGGAAGTGAGGGGTTTGTAGATTTTCGAAATCAATGTGACCAACTCCTGTTTGATTCAATGGAGGTTCATGAATGTCGATTGTGTTGAAGAATTTGCTCTTGCAATTGTTGATTGGCACCATTTTGTCTGTTCTTGATGTTCAATACAGTGAGGGATCAGAGGAAAGGGGATCCTACTGCTGGAATGTCTGGAGGAACAACTTTTGATATCGTATTGGTAAGACAGTCTAGGAGATAGACTGGTCTGAGATATCTGTCGGCAAACGTGACCAGTTTGCCTGGAGGTGGGGGATTTACCGGAGATCACCCTACTGCTCTCCGACCATGGGGTCAGGAGGAAGTGAGACAAAAATGCCGGACAGCCTAGAGGCATGGGTCCCGGCCATCATTATAGTAGAATGAGCAAAAGGAGCTGGGGCTTTAATTGTAAAGTATGTGAAGGCAAAATAACACACTGTAAAAAAATTGTTGAAGAGGCTGGCAGCCGTAAGATGGTTGTTTGCATGTGAAGTGATTACAGGTGGTTACAAGTAAGTTGATGTGACATAGAACAGTTTGAATACAGGTGTAAATTTTCATAGGAAGAGTGAAGAAAACGGAGCAGCCAGGTACATTGCAGTGACGAACGGGGGGAGTGTAATGTGAACGGGTGTGATGTGACATGTGTGATGTAACGTGTGAAGTTTGAAACTAGTGGCCACAATAAAGCAGATCTATATTGTATGTTCTTATTTTTAACAGCAGTAATGTCTAAAAAAAAAAAAAAATTCTTAGGGTTTTTTGTATGGGGTTAAAATCAGTTCCTCTCTGTGCAAAGGAATGTTTCTTATCTTTGCGCATGTGCTGTTGTCCGTAACTACACCAAGCGAGAAAAATATTACAGCCGGCTGGATTTGTCTGCAAAAAGATAAAAGTTACGTTGCATATTTATGTGTTATAATGTGATAAGATTTAATGTTGGAATGTTTTGATGTTAATTCAAATTAATTAAAATATAGATATTGTGCGACACGGGGTCTTGAACGTGTATGTACCCCCACTGTTCACTATTTTTATATATAGTTTATTGGTTTGCAGTAATTAATATTACCAGATATATTATTTTCTGTTTTATTGAATAAATAATTACAATTGTTTTGTTTTCACACATGAGGCACGTGCTATAGTGCTGCCTAAATGTTATTTTTGAAAATGTGAGATGTTTTACAGGTAAATGGTTGCAAGTCATTTTAAAGATAAAATGTATTTTTGTCAGAAGAAAGTCATTTTTGTTCCAGGCTGTCGTGTATTAAAGGGGGCCAAACTAGTGCCCACCAGATAGAGTGCCCGATTTATTATGTTGAGATATGTAGTTTTGAACCCTGCTACATTACTTTCTCAGAGTCCAAATAGGAGGGAATGGTGAAGGGACTGATGAGGTAGTTTTGTTTTGTGTTTTATTTTGTTTTGAATTAATGAATTTGGTTCTAGGAGGTCTACAGAATGTGTATGAGACCCCAATGAGCAATCCAAATTAAATGTGTATAACAGTAACCTACATTTTCAGGTATTTCTGTATAGATGGTTCCAGATCCTTCCAGAACAGTAAATATGGCACTGTGCTGTAGTCTCCACCCAATATGAGGTATTGTGTAAGAGACCATCCCCCTCCAGCAAATTTACACAGGAGGTGAGGTGACGTCACTCACAGATGAGTCTTTACAGATTTAGATGGGGGAGAAGGGAAAAAAAATAAAAAATTGTCTGAACATTGTTCATTTTATGCCAGATTTCAGTAACATAATTTGTTTGTTTTTGTATTAATCAGGTATTTACAGGACCTGGTGGGGGTGGGACTTACAAGTGTCCTGGATCATCAGATGAATGTGTAAAAATAAAACTCCATCCTTTTGAAATGTTCTATCTATATGTGACGTGGGTTTCCAATGTAAATTTGTAATGTAGAGATACTTGATCATATACAGTATGTACAAGACAGGATACGAGGCACAAGGTAAATCATCCAGAAACCACTCTCACCTTGTTCATCTCAAGGAGCAGAGCTGGTGGTGCTCGCTGAGACTTGTAACCTGGCAAAAGGTAAGACGGCCGACATTTACATTGACTCTAGGTACGCTTTTGGCATCACCCACAATTATGGGCCCATTGGTAGTAGGAACTTTATTGGATCATCGGGAAGCCAATTGAGAGAGCAAGAGATGACAGACCTGACAACAAGAGTATGTGCAGCCAGGTATCAGTAAATTGGCTTGTCCCTGGATACAATAATGCCACCACTAGGTTTGTAGCAGCCTGCATGATGTGCGCACGGCATGACATAGGTAAAACAGAAAAGGTACCTGTGAAAAGTGCAGCCCGGCCAGATTAGCCGTTACAGCGATTGCAGAACATACAACTACCCGAGGTAGAAGTGTATAAAAAGGTGCTCGTATGTGTAGACCTGTTCTCAGGGTGGTCTGAAGCCCGGTCAGTACCTTCCCCACTGCAGAAGTTGTGTGTAGTGACAGGGGAATCATTTTTATCCCAAGTATTGAACTGGTGTTTGTACAATAAGATATCAGCAGTTCTCCAGATGTTATCCCAAAGTTAGTTTGTTTAATAACTGTACTCAAGAAGTGTTGTGGGAATATTAAATACCGAGGTTAAGTTTTATGTAAAGTTCTAGACCAGCCTTAGCATTGGACTATTGGAGGCATGCGTCAGATAAAAAGGTACAGAAGCGGAATATTTCCATTTGAATTTTTTTTTTATTTACTTAATTTTTTTTGTTGTTGTTGTGAAAGGAAAATTTTAGAGCAGAAAATTCTGTGCAGTGTGTATATATATATATATATATATATATATATATATATATATATATATATATATATAAAAAGAAGAAAAATGAGTTTGCATGTATCACTTTTAGTCACTGCTCAATGTGAACGTTTAATGTAAAGATGTTATTTGTTCATGTTTTTCTTCAATTGAATTATCTGATTAAGATCAATTAATGATTATACAATGAAAAAGATTGTTCTCCACAGGAAGTCTCCAACTGGGAGCGGAAGGTGTGAGAACCAGATTCTAACAGAATGTGGACGGATAAAGGAAGGTAAACCGGTAGCACCCAAGGCACTTGCATTGATGGTGTGACCTCACATATGCCCCAAGACTGCAAGGATCGATGTGGTAAGTTCTAATTGGTATGCTTTACAGTTGCTAAATTCTGTTAGAGCTGTTTGATTTGCCTACAGAACAGTCCTGGCAGACCGGTGCCAACCTTATCATACCTGCCTCCCACGAAGAGAACAGACCTTGAGAGGCCTTCCCAGGCAATACAAGTCAGAGTAAGAAAAATTGGTTTGCATCATTCGTCAGATAAACATGTGGAATCTGTGTATATTTTTGTGAGTTGGAGCTGTTCCAGGCAATCAGCTCAGATCAAGGTACAAATCCTGCTGAAAAGTGTAACACCAAGTGCAAATACAATGTACCCAGTAACTACACATTTTCTAGGTGCCCTGTCCATTGGAACAGATAAGTTTTTCTTATAAAGGTGTGTTTGATTTAGTTTAAGGGCCTGACATTGTTATTGTATATACCTAGAACAACTTTTATATTACGTAGATGATATCACCAGATTCCAGAACTCCATCACTGAGACGCGGCAGACGCAGCCGGAGCCAGTACAACGCGTTTGTCATGAACTGACGGCAGTGTCACAATTCTAAGCAGCCGCCCAGACAAGTAACTTACCAGAAAAAGAGGACAGATGCGGAGGGTTTGTGGTAGTCACAATAAAACTCCACTAATCCGTCTATGTGGGAACTCACCCCAGGCTCACAGTACAGCCCGGTGTTGTATACTAAAAGAGACAGTGTCTGACAGATGAGAAGGACCAAGCCAAGTCCTGATGATATCAGCAAAGGTCAAAGTAAAGCAAAGACAACTGAGTGAACCCGTTAGCAGCATCCAAGTGTTTTAATACGTAAGTGACCAGGAGGGGGTAATAATAAATCCCCCACTGGACACCACCGTACAGTCTGACACCATAAATTGTGTGGGTTACCCTGAGGGTGACAGTCAGTGAAGAGCAGAAGATAGAAGAGGATAGCCCTTCGAACCGGAAACGAACCATGTACAGGACTTGTCAATGCACTGGTGGGACCCCATACCCAAACTGAACATTGATGATGGCATCATATTAGTTGTGGCCCTACTGATATATTGTTTGAGTTTTATAATCATAATATATAATTTCTGTAATTTAATATGAAAAAAAGGGGGGTTTGTGAAGGATGGTTTATTTGCTTATATTCTCTGTATGAAATTACATTATGAATTATCAAGCAGGATGCCGAATTACTAAGATATGTACTATGTAAAAATTATTATAATAATGTTTAAATGATTTAGTTTCGTGCAGCAGCCATCTTGTCTGGAGTTCCCCTCTTGGTTCTTTTGTAGTGAATAAGAAAGTCATTGTTCCTTTAATGCAAGTAATGTTGATTTCGTATGTTTTATCTTTGACCTGGACTCCCATACGAAGCTTGCAGAGAAGGCACAGGGAGTGAGATGGGAGGGTGGCAAATATGCTTGTGGGAGTGCCTCCCCCATTTTACAGGAACATTCTTGCCAAGAGAGATAAGGCCACCTGCAAACCTGATGTGTGAAGAATTATAATGATGTATCTGGAATGTCGTATGTCTGTAATTGGCTGAATAAGAATTATTGTCACATTGCCTCTGATTGGTTAACCTCAAGTTTACACCCCATTTGAATGATATTATTATAGTGGAGTTCGGTAATAAACCTCCAGAGAAGTATTTTTAGCATATCCGCAGCGTCTGTGTGTTTTTTTTCTCCTCTCTCGATATATATCGGTATGAAATATCCTGATTAGGATGCTGGATAAAGTTCCTGGCGTGAGTGTCTATTGGAACACTCATCTAAATTTCAGTCTAATATATTTTGAGCCATTGACTTCCACGACAGTCCTGAAGGGGTTAATACTGTCAAGAGTCTACACACTTGCAGCGACTGTACACAGTATTCAGCCTTCTCCCATTGACTTGACAGTAAGCAGTGAGAGCAACGAAGGGGAAGCAGCGCTCAAAGCCTCTTCAAAATCGCTGATCAGCAGGGGGTGCCAAGAGTTGGACCCCGCTGATCAGAGATTGATGGCCTATCCTAGCCATTAACTTTCGCTCTACGGAAAACCTCTATATTACCTAACTAAATCCTCATCTTGTTTTCGAATCCGAAGGGCAAGTTCTGCATGGAACTTGAATGCTCCCCATTGTGGACAGGGACTGATATGAATCATAATCTCTTTACAGTACTGCGGAATATGTTGCCACTATACACCGCATTCCAAATTATTATGCAAATGTTATTTTTCGGTGATTTTCCTAAATAGTCGATGCAAATGACAGTATAATCTTCAAGCCATCAACCGTTGGAGTATAATGCAAATTTTATTGAACAAATCTCCTAATGATAACAGATTTTTTTTTAGAAGTAAAAAACTCAAAATGCACAGTTTCAAATTATTATGCACAACAGAGATCAAAACATTTTAAGGGTTGTAAAGAGAACTAAAATGGTAATTTGTTGAATTTGCAGCATCAGGAGGTCATATTTACAGAAATCAAAAGCTCTTTCAAATAAAAAAAAAAAACTTAGCAGGCAAAGTTACATGTTAACATAGGACCCCTTCTTTGATATCACCTTCAGAATTCTTGCATCCATTGAATTTGTGAGTATTTGGACAGTTTCTGCTTGAATATCTTTGCAGGATATCATAATAGCCTCCCAGAGCTTCTGTTTTGATGTGAACTGCCTCCCACCCTCATAGATATTTTGCTTGAGGATGCTCCAAAGGTTCTCAATAGGGTTGAGGTCAGGGGAACATGGGGGCCCCACCATGAGTCTCTCCTTTTATGCCCATAGCAGCCAATGACAGAGGTATTCTTTGCAGCATGAGATGGTGCATTGTCATGCATGAGGATAATTTTGCTACGGAAGGCACGGTTCTTCTTTTTGTACCACGGAAGAAAGTGGTCAGTCATAAACTCTACATACTTTGCAGAGGTCATTTTCACACCGTCAGGGACCCTAAAGGGGCCTACCAGCTCTCTCCCCATGATTCCAGCCCAAAACATGACTCCGCCACCTCCTTACTGATGTCGCAGCCTTGTTGGGACATGGTGGCCATTCACCAACCATCCACTACTCCATCCATCTGGACCATCCAGGGTTGCACGGCACTCATCAGTAAACAACACGGTTTGAAGATTAGTCTTCATGTATTTCTGAGCCCACTGCAACAGGTTCTGCTTGTGAGCATTGTTTAGGGGTGGCCGAATAATAGCTCTATGCACACTTGCAAACCTCTGGAGGATCCTACACCTTGAGGTTCGCGGGACTCCAGAGGCACCAGCGGCTTCAAATACCTGTTTGCTGCTTTGCAATGGCATTTTAGCAGCTGCTCTCCTAATCCTATTAATTTGTCTGGCAGAAACCTTCCTCATTATGCCTTTATCTGAATGAAACCGTCTGTGCTCTGAATCAGCCACAAATCTTTTCACAGTACGATGAGCACGCTTAAGTTTTCTTGAAATATCCAATGTTTCCAGTACATCCCTCATGACAGAACTACAGGAGGTTGCCCTCTTGACCTCTGTAGGGACAGGAAGACAGAGGGGTTAAAAGGCCCCTCCCACCACCCACTTGCCAGTGTTCTTCCTGTCCCCACAAGGATCAGGAGCAGAGAGCGTCGCTCCTGTAATAGTGAAAGAAACTCGGGCAGGGGGCAAGATCGGGGGGTCCGTGCACTCCCCCTTCTCTTCCCCCTAAAGCCCAGGCTAACACCCCTCATACGACGGGTCCCTTAGCTCCCTCCCTAAGACACCTACCGGAGGAATCCTAGGCAGGGTTCTGGTAGTGTGTGGGGGCTGGGTTCCCAAGCAGGCTTCGGCCGGACCGCGGACCAGCAGCTCCATAGGCATGGACGCACCGGCAGGGATCCTCGCTGCACCGCATAGCAAGCCTTAGCGCTGGCTATGGCGGCTGCACTCCAGGTACACGCTGGACGAATAGCCGACCGGAAATGACGTCGGGCTACTTCCGGTCCGCGGCCATCTTGGAAGGCGGGAAATTCAAAACACCCGCATTTAAAGGGACACGCACAGGTATGTAGTTAGAGCTGATAACGCTAACTTGGATTTATTTTTTGTGGATTGCATATTGCATTGCCTGTTACCTGTCGCGATATGGAACTTCCTCGTCCTGATGGAACTCCAGATATGTCCCAGGGTCACGTGAGTCTCACCCTTGGGGGAAGGGTATGACCCCTTATGTATGTACGCCATACTTTACCTACCTTCTGTTTTCTCTAGGAAAAAGATTTCTCTCAGAGACAAACTGATAAAAAGAAGGTTAAAAAATGTGCGACTTGTGCAAAAAAATTGCCAGAGTCCCATAAAAAACTATTGTGTCAGGATTGTATTGCCAAAATACTAAAGGAGGAACAACCAACGTTCATGTCCGAACTTAGGACTATGATTCGTGAGGAAGTGGGTCAGTCAGTAGCCTCCCTCGCCCCTCCGCAAGAAACTCCCTCACACTCCCGGGCAAAAAGACGACGGATTGAAGTGGATCAAAAATATTGGCCTCCTTCTCAGGGGTCGGACTCTGAACAGGAATTCTATTACCTATCGGAAGATGAGTTAGAAGAAAGAGAGGAACTCTTACCTTCAACTTCTTCCACTCAAGAGAAATTTTTTTTCTTCTCTTCCGAGATGTCGGATACCTTAATTCAAGCAATACGGGAAACTATGGATATTCCCGAAGAAGACCAACCACATACCATCCAGGATGAGATGTTTGGAGGTCTAACGGAAAAGAAAACAAGGGTTTTTCCGGTAAACGAAAATCTTAAAAGAATGGTGACAACTGAATGGGAAGATTCAGAAAAAAGGCTCTTCATTTCAAGAGATTTTAAGAACAGACTTCTCTTTGATCCAGAGGACACTAAGCCTTGGGATGAAATCCCAAAAGTAGATGTCCCAGTCGCCAGGGTTGCTAAAAAAAACGCAATCCCATTTGAAGATTCCTCTCAGTTGAGGGACGCCATGGACCGAAAGTCAGACGGATTACTGAAAAGAGCGTGGGAATCTTCCTCTGCCTTGATCTCAACTAATATCGCGGCCACATCAGTAGCAAGAGCAATGTTCATATGGCTAAACCAGCTAGAAACCCATTTGATGATGAAGACATCACGACAAGAGCTACTAGAATCTCTACCTTTACTAAAAATGGCAACCGGATTCTTAGTAGACGCTTGAGCGGAATCTATTAAATTTGCTGCCAGGAATGGGGCTCTCTCAAATTCTGCTAGAAGAGCATTATGGCTCAAAATGTGGTCAGGAGATACTAAGTCCAAAAACAAGTTGTGTTCTATCCCATTTACAGGGTCTCTGATGTTTGGTCCTCTCCTTGATAACATACTGGAGAGTGCAACAGATAGAAAAAAGGGGTTTCCTGAAGAGAAACCAAAAAAACCCCCTCAATTTGGAAGATTTCGCCAACAGAGGGATCCTACTTCACAGAACTACAGCGGTAAAGGGAAGTCCGGACGCTGGAGTTACCCCAAAGGAAAAAGGGGTCGAGGATATCTCCTTAACCCAAATAATTCATTCCAGCCCTCAAAGCAATGACGCCAAGAGCGTAGGGGGAAGACTCCTACAATTTTATCCCGAATGGTCGAGAATAACCCAGAACCCCTGGGTTCTAAAGATAATAGAAGAAGGATACAAAATAGAATTTTCCTCCATTCCTCCAGAGAAATTCCTAATAACCCAGTACCAAGCGAAAGATCTTCATCAGATACTTCTCCAGGACGTCCAGAAACTACTCAGATTGAGAGCCATTTCCCCAGTTCCCCACGACGAGATATGTAAGGGCCACTATTCGAAAATCTTCTTGGTCAAAAAACCAAACGGTTCCTACAGGACAATAATCAACCTGAAGGTCCTAAACAAATGGGTGAATTATCGGAAATTCAAGATGGAGTCTATCAGATCGACTACTCCTCTAATAAGGGAAGAGGCATCAATGTGTACGATCGATTTAAAGGATGCGTATTATCACGTTCCTATCCATCCCGCATACCAGAGATTCCTCAGATTCGCAATTCAGGACGGTCCCTCCATTCTCCACTTCCAGTTTGTCTGCCTCCCCTTCGGCCTTTCCTCCGCCCCCAGAATTTTTACAAAAATTATGGCAGAGATCATGGCATTCATAAGAAGTCAAGGTATAGTAATTATCCCATATCTAGACGACTTCTTGTTGACAGCAGATACTCCGGCTATCTTAGTCAGTCATCGGTCACAGGTTCTTTCCCTACTACAAGAATTGGGATGGATAATCAACTTTCAGAAGTCGAGTCTTCCTCCCCAGAAACAGAAGGTCTTCTTAGGAGTACTGCTGGACTCCTCCCTTCAACATTCCTTCCTCCCAAGAGAGAAACAAATACTCCTACTGGAAGAAGTAAGAAAATTTTGGGGGAAAGACACCTGTTCCATAAGGGAATGTATGCGGATGTTGGGAATGATGACGTCTTGCATCCAATCTATTCCATGGAGCCAATTTCACTCCAGACCCTTACAGAATCTGATCTGGTCCCGGTGGGATCGAAAACAAAACTCCCTGAATTTAAAAATTCAAATTTCCGAGACTGTGAAATCATCCCTCCTGTGGTGGCTCTGCACAAACAACATAGACAAGGGAGTCCCCTGGAGAACTTCTCCTTATGTAGTGATTACCACAGATGCCAGCAAACACGGCTGGGGGTCAGTAATCCAAGACCAACACTTTCAGGGCACATGGACTGGTCAAATTAAGATGATGTCCTCAAACTTCAAAGAACTAAGAGCTGTATGGGAGACACTTATAAGAGCTTCACCCACCATAAAAGGGAAGCATATAAGAATTTTATCGGACAACACGACAGCAGTGTCCTTTCTTCGCCATCAAGGGGGAACAAGACACACTCTTCTTCATGCCCTCTCTGCACAAATTTTCAGTTGGGCAGAAGAAAACGTCCTATCAGTCACGGCAGTCCACCTAAAAGGCTCAGAGAACCTATCAGCAGATTTCCTGAGTCGGGAAAAAGTAGACCCTGGAGAATGGTCCCTAAACAGGGAAGTCTTTCTGTCCCTAACCCGAAATTGGGGTTATCCACAAATAGACCTGTTTGCCACGAGGAAGAACACTCAAGTAGAGACATTCTTCTCCCTAAATCTCAGAGACAACCCATTGGGAGTAGATGCATTGTCCCAACCCTGGGACATGGATCTGACCTATGCCTTTCCTCCCTTTCCTCTAATACCAATGGTATTAAGAGAAATCCCGGAAGATTTGACAAAGCTCATCATTATTCTTCCCTATTTGCCAAAAAGAAGTTGGTTTCCAATCGTACAATACCTAGCGTTGGAAGACCCTATCATGCTCCCAGTCAGGGAGAATCTTCTCTCCCAGGGTCCCTTATTCTTCCAGGGAATAGAAACTCTGAAATTGTCAGCCTGGATCCTGAAAGGCAGATCTTGAGGAACCACGGTCTGTCAGACGAGGTAATTTCAACTATCTTATCAAGTCATAAAGAAGTTACCTCTAAAATCTATCAAAAGATTTGGAAGAAATTCTGTTCCTGGCATGGAAACCCAGGACCAGACCCCTTTTCATGGAATCCCAGGACCAGATCCCTTTTCTCCCAACATTGCAAAAATCCTAGATTTTTTACAATCGGGATTCAAAAAAGGACTTAGCCCTAGTACCTTAAAGGTACAGATTTCAGCCTTAGGTAATTTTTTTAACACTCCTCTGGCTGAACATCGGTGGATCAGAAGATTCACCCAAGCGGTCTCTAAACTGAAACCTTCCCTAAAGAAATCAGTTCCTACCTGGGATTTGAATGTGGTGTTAACGACTCTTTGTGAGCCCCCCTTTGAGCCGCTCGACGAAATTAGTATGCATTTTTTAACTCTAAAAGCTGCATTCTTAGTCGCTATTACTTCAGCAAGAAGGATTGGAGAAATCCAATCTCTGTCAATCATAGAACCGTACCTAAAAGTACAAGAGGATAAGATCATCCTAAAGCTGGATCCCTCATTTATTCCAAAGGTATCTACCGCTTTCCATAGAGAACAAGAAATAATTCTACCTTCCTTTTATCCAGATCCAAAAGACCAACAAGAAGAAAAATTCCATTGCCTGATGTTAGGCGAACAATTCTTCAGTATCTGGATAGAACCTCCTCCTGGAGACGAGATAAAAATCTATTTTTCCTATTCGGGGGAAAGAATAGAGGAAAGAAAGCCTCAAAAGGCTCTCTAGCGAGATGGGTAAAAACCACCATACAAGAAGCCTACAAGTCCCAAGGACTATGTGCCCCACAAGGCATCAGAGCCCATTCAACAAGGGCAGTCTCGGCATCCTGGGCAAAAAGAAGAGAAGCCTCTATGGACCAAATCTGCAGAGCTGCCACTTGGTCAAGCCATCATACGTTTTACAAACATTATAGACTCGATGTGCTGTCCGATACGGATTTAAGTTTTGGACGGAAAGTCCTTCAATCCATAGTCCCGCCCTGAGCATTATAATCTGGTATTGCTCCTGTAGTGCTGTCATGAGGGATGTACTGGAAAATAGCAATTAGACCTACCGGTAATTGTATTTCCAGGAATCCATCATGACAGCACCATTACATCCCTCCCTTATTGAATTCTGATTTGTGCATTTAACATGTCAGTTATTATCCCTAGAAATAAAATAGGGTTGCATCCATCCTGGTGTAGTAATTGAAAAACACTGGCAAGTGGGTGGTGGGAGGGGCCTTTTAACCTCTCTGTCTTCTTGTCCCTACAGAGGTCAAGAGGTCAACCTCCTGTAGTGCTGTCATGATGGATTCCTGGAAATACAATTACCGGTAGGTCTAATTGCTATTTTTCATACCTTGTGCAAGGTATTGCACTATTTCATGCTTTTCGGCAGCAGAGAGATCCTTTTTCTTTCCCATATTGCTTGAAACCTGTGGCCTCCTTAATAATGTGGAAGGTCCTTCTTAGGCTGGATTCACATGAGCACATTACGTCCGTAATGGACGGAACATATTTCGGCCGCTAATCCCGGACCGAACACACTGCAGGGAGCCGGGCTCCTAGCATCATAGTTATGTACGATGATAGGAGTCCCTGACTCGCTGCAGGACAACTGTCCCGTACTGTAATCATGTTTTCAGTACGGGACAATAGTTCCACGGAGAGGCAGGGACTCCTAGTATCGCATCATAACTATGATGCTAGGAGCATGATTCCCTGCAGTGTGTTCGGTCCGGGATTAGCGGCCGAAATACGTTCCGTCCATTACGGACGTAATGTGCTTGTGTGAATCCAGCCTTAAGTAGTTTTCCTTTGATTGGGCACACCTGGCAAACTAATTATCACAGGTGTCTGAGATTGATTACAATGATCCAAAGAGCCCTAAGACAATACCATCCATGAGTTTAATTGAAAAACTAATAATTAAATGTTTATGACCCTTAAATCCAATGTGCATAATAATTTGGAACACTGTGTATAAGCAATGTAGAATGCAGAATATCACATGCACGCGGCAGGAGTAGACCCACTGGGGAGAGGACACTTGGATGTGTGTATAGCCGGAGCAATACTTAATCCACTATAGACAGAAGCAGGGTACGGTCTGCTTCTTAAAATTATTCCCCTCCTCCCCTTTTCACCATTGGTCATAGGTTTTCTTTAACATTACAGGATCTAAGCACTCATTGTTTTTCCCGAGTAAGAATTTATAAAGTTTGGAACAATTATGAATTTTACTTCCTTATTTTAAACACCATCAAATTAAGAATACCGCCGAGTGTCTGGTATACACAAGTTTCTGAGAAGTTACATCCAGACAACGTTTTCAATATCTTTTTAACAAAAGACAGACATTTTTACTTCAGGTTACTAAAAAGCAGCAGTTCTTGTTTTACATGCCAGTAGTTGAGATGTTCATCAGCAGTTCTTGTCTTTCAGCATTTTATGTACGTGAATTAAGGAGCTTATTGGGAAGAAATCCAAAACGTGTTAAGACACTTGGCCAGCAGAAAACAAACTTGTACATACCCAAAGATAGAAATGTCATGTATTCCGGTCTAGTTTTCAGACAGTGATCGATGACTAATGCCCAAGTATATATGAAACATATTCAAATTAAAGAAAAATATAACATTAGAGACCTAATACACTTTTATCATCAGATTTCCTATATTCAGTACCGGAAGTGAATTGATCATTTTTTAGCTAGGTAGAAGTCAGCTCTGGCTTGGAGACCTTTGCTTTGATTAAAAAAGATAATGTTATGAATTTCAGGACCAAGAAGGGCATTTGGGAGATTATTTTTCTAATTAAAATCACCATACACCATCTGTATGAGGCCATTTTGTAGCCATTGTGGCCCATTTATTCACCAATCTTCTGTGTTAAGAACAGCATCTGTGGGGGTGGGGGGAGCAGTGTGCCCCACGTGATTCCCCTACTGCTTGAACTTACAGGAGTGCATTGCGGCTCGTGGTAGCTTTGCCCCGTTTAGCACTGCTGTCTGCCTCCGCACATTGAACATAAAAGTAGTCCCAGCCCTTCTACTTTCCCAGATTATCTGTACTTGTGCTGCTAATAAATGTTAGAGCTCCCGCTGACAGGCGCACTAAGTGCAGGTGAAATAGATTTTCCTGGCGCCGCTGACCGCTCTTCTGCATTTGTCTATTAGAATCTAGCTGCACCGCGCATGCTCCTGGTCCTACGCTGACAAGTGCAGGAGCACAATAGGAGAAGACCCTGGCCACTTCACAGGTGGATCAGTGCGTGACTTAGGAGAAAGGCATGAACCAAATGCACATGCATGTCCACCACAGGTAGTAAGTGAAGGTGGAGAAAGAAAGCGTGAACTAAAGAAAAATTAGGGGGCGCTACTATGGACACCATTGTAAGTTATTTTTCTCCACAGGCATTTTTATAAATGGATGTTAATTTGGAATTTTTTTTATTTTAGAAGGGAACGCGATCGTTGAGTAATATTTATAGTGGGATAACCCTTTAAGGATGATTCTCATACCTTCAGTATAGTTCATGCAGTAAAGTATGTAGTAATTAAATAAACTGGACAATCGTACAAAATTACAGAACGTCTTTATTTTGAAGGGTTAGAAATAATATACATATAAACTCCTAGCAAAATCATTATTCAATCTTAATTGTTTGATTTATAATATATGCAAATGCTTTGTAAGTTGCTCTCCAAAGGATTAAAACAAAAACATATTCTAATTCTAATGATAATGTTTCAAATATATTTTATATAATAATTTTTTCTGATTAAACATAATGTAGGTATTATTATGGCAAATAATGTGTATTATATTATCATGAAAGCAAAAAACTGACATTAAGGGGAAGTCCATTTTTAACACGTATTGGCCTATTAGACTGGGCACCAAAATGTGTTAACATTTTTTACAGTAACACTATGAGAAGTAACACAAGGGAACTGGTTAAAAAAGAAAAAAAGAGTAAGTAGTGTGACTTTTCCGGAGCAGGTTTGAAGTTACTTGTTTGTGTGGGTGACACTGAAGCTCTAAAACACAGTCACATCATCTGCAGTTCCTAAACACTGTAAATACATTGCAATACTTCTCTTCTACTAACCCTGCGTTACCGTCTTTGATTAGAGCTGCATTCGCAATTCTGATCGTCATCAATGGAAATCGCCAACAAGCTTGTTCGCAGACAGATCCTTAACAACTTAGCTGAGCTCCAATAATGTAGTGGAAGAGTCAGGGTCCTTTTACACTAGTCCATTTTGGCCATAATAATGAGCACTGATCAACGAGACAGCTCGCTGATCAGTGCTGGTTTGCCTCTTTCACAAGAAGCTATGTATGGGGGAAGAGCGCTCATTACTACGATCGCTGATCCGCATACATTTATAACATTTCGGCAGCACGTCTGCCTGTTTACACAGAGAAATGTGCTGCCGACCGTGATAATATTTTAGGCTGTGTAAATGGTACAATCAGACGATAAATTAATGATTGCTCGTACATCGGCTGATCGTTGCCCTGATTACACAGGGCAATTATTGGGAATGAGCATTCTGTGAACGCTCGTTTGCCCGATAACTGGCCCGTGTAAAAGGGCCTTTAGGCTGGATTCACACCTCCCAGATTTGTTGTCGATTTTCAATACAGATTTTACTCCAATGCGAAGGCTGAGATCAGCATCAAATCTGCAACGAAATCTGTGACGTGAACTCCGCCTTACTCTTACCTACATCAGATTACTGTAGAGTGTCTCGTATAAGGAATAATTCCAAGAATACAACTCAGAGCAAGCAGAATTGTGAATACAGATCTGAATTATAATACAGGATACAATTTAGGATCAGTACAATATAAGTAATGCAATATATTTACAAAGTGTTAAAATACATTAACTATAAAAGTCTAAGGGTGGACATACGCTTTAAGAGTTAAAAGTGAATATCCCCTTAAAGAGGCTCTGTCACCAGATTTTGCAACCCCTATCTGCTATTGCAGCAGATCGGCGCTGCAATGTAGATTACAGTAACGTTTTTATTTTTTAAAAACGAGCATTTTTGGCCAAGTTATGACCATTTTTGTAGTTATGCAAATGAGGCTTGCAAAAGTCCAAGTGGGTGTGTTTAAAAGTAAAAGTCCAAGTGGGCGTGTATTATGTGCGTACATCGGGGCGTTTTTAATACTTTTACTAGCTGGGCGTTCTGATGAGAAGTATCATCCACTTCTCTTCAGAACGCCCAGCTTCTGGCAGTGCAGACACAGCCGTGTTCTCGAGAGATCACGCTGTGTCGTCACTCACAGGTCCTGCATCGTGTCAGACGAGCGAGGACACCGGCACCAGAGGCTTCAGTTGATTCTGCAGCAGCATCGGCATTTGCAGGTAAGTCGATGTAGCTACTTACCTGCAAATGCCGATGCTGCTGCAGAATCAACTGAAGCCTCTGGTGCCGGTGTCCTCGCTCGTCTGACACGATGCAGGACCTGTGAGTGACGACACAGCGTGATCTCTCGAGAACACGGCTGTGTCTGCACTGCCAGAAGCTGGGCGTTCTGAAGAGAAGTGGATGATACTTCTCATCAGAACGCCCAGCTAGTAAAAGTATTAAAAACGCCCCGATGTACGCACATAATACACGCCCACTTGGACTTTTACTTTTAAACACACCCACTTGGACTTTTGCAAGCCTCATTTGCATAACTACAAAAATGGTCATAACTTGGCCAAAAATGCTCGTTTTTTAAAAATAAAAACGTTACTGTAATCTACATTGCAGCGCCGATCTGCTGCAATAGCAGATAGGGCTTGCAAAATCTGGTGACAGAGCCTCTTTAAGTATGATTACAAATGTGAGTTATGGAACTGCAAAAGCTTATTTTAACATTTGACAGCAAAATTCTGGAAATATATGAATTATGCAAAAGTAACATATCAGCCAGCTCTAAGACTGACATATGATCGCACTAAACAAGAGACTGGTATTTTTATTAATTATTATTTCCTATAATTATTTTCCTAATTATTTTTATGAAGAAATCCTGAATCTTCTCTTAGGATCTTAACACAACCAGACAAATAAATTAGAAATAAACAAATGATTGAAAACATATTTCAATTAAGAAATACCAGAAACGGGAGAACAAAAATCCAATACGCACTGAAAGTGAATGGAAATAAATTGTATATGACGTGTGAGGCCCAAGACAAAACACGTTCTTGGCTTTAGTAATAAAACATTAGTGCACGTATCAATGACACCAGAAACCCATGTCCTAGATTTAATAGGACAGCACGAACACATCAACAAAAAAATAGAAATATGTAATAAATTATGGCTCTGCTGCTCTGATCTAGGACCATTCATGTTCAGTCTTCCAAGTAGTAATAAATACCTCATGTGTATACAGTATGGATGAATACATATGGATTCTCACATTGCATGCAGATAGAAAATTATCATCTATATTAAAAAAATAGGCTTTGCAGCGGAATGGCTAAATGTGACGCAGATAGTCAAGCAGCAGAATGTCAGATATGCGGATCCTGAGATATTTATTCATCATTGTCTAGTGGAAATATAAGCAAAAAAATAAAAAGTTAGGAAAAAAAAAAACACAGACAAAAGGGAGATAAATGATACAAATATACATGAATACAGATACGAAGAACACATTAGAAGCTTTCCTGTTCAACATAAACCATATCTTCTACCTATACTTTTCACAGGTCTGGTAGTCGCTAATAATAACAATTATTGCCAATATAAGCAAAACGCATGGATAGCTAAAGGGACTGTCTCGTGTATTTATTTTAGTTTCCTTAACCCCTTAATAACCAGGCCATTTTACATGTTAATAACCAAGGATTATTTTTTGTTTTTTCACGGTCGCATTTTAAAAGTCATAATTTTTTTTTATTCCGTCCACATAGCCGTATAGGGGCTTGTTTTTTGCGGGACGAGTTGTATTTTTCAATTGCATAATTTTTGGGTGCATATAATATATTAATTTTTATTAACTTTATTTTAGGAAAGAATTGAAAATAAACAGCTATTCCAGCATTGTTTTTCACGTTATAAATTTCCGTTGTTCACTATGTGGCATAAACAATATGTTACCCTTATTCTATAGGTCGGCACGATTACAGGGATACCAAATATGTAACGGTCTTATGTTTTCCGATGTTTGCAAAATAAAAACCCTTAAAAAAAAAAAATTACTTGCTTTTGCATCGCCGCATTCCAAGAGTCGCAGGTTTATTTTTCCGTCGATGTAGCCATATGTGGGCTTGTTTTTTGCAGGACAAGGTGTAGTTTTCATTGGTAGTATTTTGGGGTACATGGGACATATTGATTAACTTTTATTTTATTTTTTATGATGGGAATGGGAGAAAAGATAATAATTTTGACATTGTTTTTTGTGGGGTTTTTTTGGACGCCGTTCACCGGGCAGTTTAATTAATGTGTTAACTTTTATTGTTTGAGTCGTTACGATTGCGGGGATACCATATATGTGTTGTTTTTTTTTTACACTTTTCCTAAATAAAACCACGTTTTGGGAAAAAAGTGGTTTTATTTTATCTGTAATCGTTTTTTTGTTTTTTTTCCATAAACGTTCTTTAACTAGGGGACTTCACCATGCGATCTGCTGACCGCTTATATAATTCTTTGGTCTACTTAGTATACCGGTCAGTGTAAAACGGACTGGCAATCTATTAGGCCATGCCTCTGGCAGTTGCTGAAGGCAGACCAGGGGGCCTTTGTTAGGACCCCGGCTGCCATGGAAACCCAATGGCGTCCCACGATTTCTTTGCGGGGGTGCCGATGGGGTGAAAGAAGGGGCTCCCTCCCTCTGTCAAACACATTAGATGTCGCTGTCGCTATTGACAGTCATCTAATGGGTTAAACTGCCGGAATTGGAGCGAGCTTCGATTCCGGCTGTTGAAGCAGGAGCCCGGCTGTGTATAACAGCCATGCTCCTGCCGCTGTACGGGTGGGTACACTGGCAGTACCCACCCGATCAGAGCGACTGATATATCCGTCGCTATGCGGGAACTAACACCTGCGACGGATATATCCATCGCTCGTCGTTGAGGGGTTAATTAAATGCAAGTCTATATAATGATTTTTGTCATTCTCCCTGAGTCTATACAACAAAGCTGACAAGCGAGTTCCAGAAAACAGGAAGCGTCAGCCTATTGTGGCTAGTCACTGAAAATGTGCTAAAATAACGAATTTAACGGTCCGTGATTGGCTGCTTAGGTCACATGATGAGATAATGCATCATCGCTGCAGCGAAGCAGACAATACTTAGCAGGGGACCAAAGAAGTATCAGCAGCGGGGGATTTGAACGGTATTGCTCATTTTTTGCCAGCTTAACGCATATTAAGTCTATTTACATTTATTATGGGGCTTCAAAAAACATTTAATGGGACATTTTGCTTGTACCGAACACACACATGCTACAGTCTCTTTAAACATTAGACAACGTACACTACCGTTCAAAAGTTTGGGGTCACCCAGACAATTTTGTGTTTTTCATGAAAACTCACACTTATATTTATCAAATGAGTTGTAAAATGACTAGAAAATATAGTCAAGACATTGACAAGGTTAGAAATAATGATTTCTATTTCAAATAATAATTTTCTCCTTCAAACTTTGCTTTCGTCAAAGAATGCTCCATTTGCAGCAATTACAGCATTGCAGACCTTTGGCATTCCAGCTGTTAATTTGCTGAGGTAATCGGGAGAAATTTCACCCCATGCTTCTATAAGCCCCTCCCACAAGTTGGATTGGCTTGATGGGCACTTCTTGCGTACCATACGGTCAAGCTGCTCCCACAACAGCTCTATGGGGTTGAGATCTGGTGACTGCGCTGGCCACTCCATTACAGATAGAATACCAGCTGCCTGCTTCTTCCCTAAATAGTTCTTGCATAATTTGGAGGGGTGCTTTGGGTCATTGTCCTGTTGTAGGATGAAATTGGCTCCAATCAAGCGCAGTCCACAGGGTATGGCATGGCGTTGCAAAATGGAGTGATAGCCTTCCTTATTCAAAATCCCTTTTACCTTGTACAAATCTCCCACTTTACCAGCACCAAAGCAACCCCAGACCATCACATTACCTCCACCATGCTTGACAGATGGCGTCAGGCACTCTTCCAGCATCTTTTCAGTTGTTCTGCATCTTACAAATGTTCTTCTGTGTGATCCAAACACCTCAAACTTCGATTCGTCTGTCCATAACACTTTTTTCCAATCTTCCTCTGTCCAGTGTGCTTTTGCCCATATTAATCTTTTCCTTTTATTAGCCAGTCTCAGATATGGCTTTTTCTTTGCCACTCTGCCCTAAAGGCCAGCATCCCGGAGTCGCCTCTTCACTGTAGACGTTGACACTGGGTACTATTTAATGAGGCTGCCAGTTGAGGTCCTGTGAGGAGTCTATTTCTCAAACTAGAGACTCTAATGTACTGTTCTTGTTGCTCAGTTGTGCAGCGGGGCCTCCCACTTCTCTTTCTACTCTGGTTAGAGTCTGTTTGTGCTGTCCTCTGAAGGGAGTAGCACACACCATTGTAGGAAATCTTCAGTTTCTTGGCAATTTCTCGCATGGAATAGCCTTCATTTCTAAGAACAAGAATAAACTGTCGAGTTTCACATGAAAGCTCTCTTTTTCTAGCCATTTTGAGAGTTTAATCAAACCCACAAATGTAATGCTCCAGATTCTCAACTAGCTCAAAGGAAGGCCAGTTTTATAGCTCCTCTAAACAGCAAAACTGTTTACAGCGGTGCTAACATAATTGCACAAGGGTTTTCAAGTGTTTTCTAATCCTCCATTAGCCTTCTAACACAGTTAGCAAACACAATGTACCATTAGAACACTGGAGTGATGGTTGCTGGAAATGGGCCTCTATACACCTAGGTAGATATTGCATTAAAAACCAGATGTTTGCAACTAGAATAGTCATTTAGCACATTAACACTGTATAGAGTGTATTTCTGATTAATTTAATGTTATCTTCATTGAAAAAAACTGTGCTTTTCTTGCAAAAATAAGGAAATTTTAAGTGACCCTAAACTTTTGAACGGTAGTGTATAAAGAATTTATTTCCCCACTCTGTCACAGGCTGCATACTACAAGTTGAGATGGACTATATATGGACTCCCAGTCTACAGAAAGCCATAACTTCTACTAGTCTTATAAACAAAGATTACTGAAAGTAGTTTTCCTTTATGTCACAATAGCCAGGAGTGTGGAATGGGCAGTAGTAGGCAATAAAATCAGAACCAACCTTCTTGGTATGCTCCATCAGCCATGACGAGGCGGAGTATCCTAGGATATAAATACAGGTGCTCACTGCCTAGAATTTTTTCCATAAGTGTTGAACATGTGTCAATATTTTCATCTTCATCTTCATGTATGGCCTAACAAAAAAAATATATATATATAAAAAGAATGAAAAATTATTCCTACTAGGGCTATTTTTGGAGCTTCCGTCGTTAGCCCTGGCGAATTACATGGGAAGAATAGAGATGCATGCAGTACTATTCTTCCCATCAATAAGACAGAAACTACTTTATATCGATAGGGTCCGTCAAGCGCCAATGCTATCCATCGTACATCGGATCTGGCAAAACATTGTCACTTCTGTTATGAACGGAAGCCACAACACAAATGTGAACATATTCTAAAGGTACACAAATACATGAAAACTTATAGTCATTTACACTATCACAATTAAATTACAATGTAAATTATTTACTAATATATATTCGCCACTGATAGGGAACATGCAACGTAACGCAAAATCATTACTAAAGTGACCCATGCAGCAGTTTCTTAATTAAAATTGGGATTGAGATATAATTTATTGCAGCCATTGTGTGCACCGATAAGGGTTGTCCCTCACACAGAGTAGTGTATTAGGAAGTAGAGCTAATAGTCATGTCAACTAAATGGATAGGATAGGAACAGTCGGGACTTAGGCACACGTATGAACTATCAATATAATGAAACATTTTTTATGTTTTTTTTCTTAAAGACACAGAATCAATTTGAAACCGAATACATGTAGATCATCAATAGGTCGTTCCCCTTTACACTATTACATTGCTCACTAGTCTTGTGAAGAAATAAATATCACACTTGACAACACTATTTTGATTTCTGATGCCAAATACTTTGCCTAAGAAATAATTGATGCAAATATATTTAATTGCATAGAGCAAAAATGTTACCTTTATTTTGTTGTAAACCTCAATAAACCTTTCAAAGCCAATCTCTTGCTCCAATTTCAGCCTTAGTTCCTCCAGATGGTCAAAAACACTATCACCTTCATCATATTCATTCTCAAAATCCTCACCGCTGTCATCTAGAGACACAAATGATTAAATGTCATGAAAATCAATGATAACATGAAGATTGATAATATTGTACAGTTTGCGAAACGATCGCTCAGTGGTCAGCACTGTTCCCTTGCAGGACTGTGGTACTTGGATCAACTGACCAATGGTAAAAAAAAATAATCAGAATTTGTATGTCCTCCCAGTGCCTGAGTGGGTTTTCTCAGGTACTGATGTGATGGTTGATGATCTCTGTACAGCTCTACTGTATCGGTTCGCATGGCACTATATAAGCAAAATGAAATCAATAATAAATTACAGTTGTTTAGAAGTAACTGTTAGAAAGCTGTCCTAGTTAGGGATATGCTCTGAGAACTCTTCCTGCATGGCCAGGTAATCCGACATAACTGCGACTTGACAGAAAGTGTGAACGGCATGCTGGCATTAGAAATCTAAGAAAAGTACCTGACTGCCATTCTTCATTAATTGCACTTTCACTGCTTTGCGGATTCTCCTCGTCCTCCACTTCAGCCTCCTCAGGCTCTGCATCATTATTTTCTTCTTCCTTCATTTTATTTTGATCTTCATTCATGGTATCTTCAGCTCCGCAGTACTCGTCATTTGACTCTTCCCTTAGTAACTGCTCCATTGATGCCTGTAATTCCTGCAAATCTCGGTCTGTCTCACCAAACATACTGCAAACAATCGAAAGAAGTATAAAATAAAAGAAGAACTTGTTGAGGTGACAGATACATTGCCACTGTTCTAGAGGATACCTGCTCTGCTCAGTATGTAAACCACCACTCTGTATAGAGACTATTTAAATCAATAAATTTTTATTGAACTTTTGTAAAAAAAAAATCACATGAATCCAAACTTACACAATCTTATGTATTAGGTACATTAATGCGTTGTAATACATGTAATTTCCATAAATCATTAAGCAGTAGGAAGTCAACAAAGAAAATTAAACAAGAACAAAAGTACCACATATCCATAAGTCGTATAGAGACTATTTAAATGCTTTTTTCAGAGATCCGGGTGGATTTCGGAAAGCGCCTTTACTGTGCCAGAACAACATAATGACACAGGGCCTAGCCATGATTGGTTTCTATGGATGTAATTTGGACCTGGAGGACCAGCGTCAGAAGAAGCAGCGGGCAGCTGCGCTGGAAACAAATCTTTTCAAGAAGGAGCGTACTTCAAATTTTTTACTTTCTTAAATCTACGTAGTAAACAATTTTTCCCAAATAACCTCGGAAAACCCCTTTAAGTTCAGATATAGCAGATTTGCTGCAGATTCCGCACAGCAAATACGCAGCAAAGTATGGTGATGGATTTTCTTCTGCTACGAGTGGGAGCTGTTGCAATCTGCCTTAAACCAGAAACATCAACTACATCCCAGGAAGCTGCATCACCCACATCTGCATTATTCCGGCTCTGGCCCATAGGCTTTAATTGAAAGGAAACCATCCCTATGGTTATTATTTACTAGGGAGCTCAGCTGTTTATATAGCTCCCATAGAGTTGTACAGAGTGGCAGCGGGGGTGATCAACCACAGCTCCATACAAATCCCTCTTCACTGCGCACATGCTGGTGAAGGGTAATGGGAGACTTAGACCGTTGGGGTTTCACCGATCTCCAGTACAGAGGTTCCAACACATCACCTGTTCTATGGATAGATGATAAATCTTGTGTGTGACAAAATCTGAATGCAGCAAATATTTTTTAATCACCCTAAATATAATGTAATCATTCAGTAAAGCAAAAAAGTTTTACAATCTTCTCTTTATACTTAAATGTGTCACAATATATACATATATAAATATAAATGTAATGCATCTATGTTGGGTCAGTGCAGTATATGGACTGAATGCAGTGTTCTGTTAAGTTGGAATACATAAACTTGTAATGGACAGACTTTTAGGGCTCTCAAAAATGGCAATTAAAGACAAGTGTTTATGCTCCTAAAAGACGGCGTAATACTCACGTGTCTTCAGAATCTGAATGATCAGCATCTTGTACAGGCTCGTCTTCAATGTCCTCTATTTCTAGTTGCTCTTCACCCTGCAAGTCAGCCACACTAGGTACATCCACCAAGGTCTTAAACAACTTAGAGAGATCTGGCAGCGAGCAGGTCCTCAGCATCTAAGACCAGGAAAAAAAAAAACTGACATTTTTCTTGGCCTAAAATAAATGCGTTACTTTTAAAGAATGAATGATAATAAGTATGTCTTTGTACCATTGACTATTGTTTACAGCTTAACTATGACAAAGACTGATGCTTTGTAGCGTGGCTAGATTTCTGCACCCAGAGGAGGTATAGGGAGAAGCCTGTCTAGACCCTGGCCCACATTACAAGCATTACATGAAATATAGTCCTGACAATGTAAGCGAGCAGGGTTATCCCATAATGTTAAATGCAGACGTTCATTTCTTCCATATTTTCTTAGAGGACAGTAGTATAGGAAGATTTTCATCTTTCAGTTAAAAAGAAAAGTATTGCCGTTTAGGCATCTAGAAAGCTGTGAAATCTCACACTTATTTTCTCACACTTAATTCTGCTCCATTGTAAAAGTACTTCCAGACACGGACTTTAGAAAAGGAAAAAAAAAAAAAAAAGATCAGTTTCCATCTCAACAAAATAAAAAATCCCACCAAAAATACCGTAAATTCCATCCACTGACCCATGACCTTTCCTTAGATCACCAATTAGATCCATGCATGTGAATATGTATTTGGATGCTTGGGTCAATGTAAGCATTCAATTTTCTTATTTTTCTAGTAGCTTATATAGGGTCGTCATTAACTCATTCATGGCTGAAGGTACTGCAGGGTGCATCTTTGTAACCAGAGTGATATCTGTAGTCATATGTACATTTGACTGCAATGCGGATAGTGGTTTGATGTTTTACTCTGGTTCTTATCTGAATGTTTAACGTACTCCGGGAATATAAAGAGTCCGTGAAAGACTGCTTAAGGGTCTTAATATGTACTTCTATATAATCGCCTGGTAGAATCTGTCTCATTTGCATCACACTGATTTTTATTAAACATTGTTGTGCAGGTGATTATTTGTCCTTTGTAGATCAATCATTGACTTTGACCACTCCATGCTTCCACTTTGTGTGAACTTCAAGCAGCCACTTGCATCATTTTAATATACTAGATTGGCGATCACTTCTTGTAAGGAGATATTTGTTATTTTTAAAAACCATTAATCTTAAGCGATTTTGTAGCAGCTAATGTGACACAGCTCTAAGCACCGTTCTCAGTCCTGGTGCAGTTGGAGCATTCACTACTACGGTCAACCATGTAATTAATAAAGAGGTGATGAAAATGATACGGTCCATCTCCGGCAGCCATATAAAAAAATAATGGAGTGGTGGCAGAGAATGCGCTCTACTGCTCCATTCATATGGGGCTTCCAGGAATGGCAAGGTAAGCCCATTCTCGTGATTGGCCAAGGTACCATAGTTCCAACCCCCACCGATCAGATATTTATCACCGATCCTATGGATCGGTGATGAATATTGATTATGAAAACCCCTTTAAAGGCCTAGTTCACACTCGTTTTTTTTTTACCTGCCTGCACTCTGTGGCGTGGTTTTTCGGCCGTGGTCGTTCAGCGCCACAGGCAAAAAACGCCTGCAAAAGTCACTTTCTCTGTCTCCCATTGAGGTCAATGGGAGGTCAGAGATGGAAACGCCTGAAGAAAGAGCATGTTGCTTTTTTTTTTTTTTACTCAGAAAAAAAAAAGCTTGCGGGACAAAATGCTTCCACCTCCCATTAAAATCAATGGGAGGCGGTTTCGGCTATTTTTTGGAGCAGTTTCCACTTCAAAACAGGCCTAAGGATACTTTCACACATACAATTTAGATGCAGATTTTCAAGCCACAACCAGGAGTGGATTGCAAAAGAAAAAGAAGTAGAATCTTTCCTATATACGTCCCCTCCCTTTACAATCCACACCTGGCATTGGCTTCAAAAACTGCATTAAAATGGCACGTGTGGCACCACCCGAAAGGGGTAATCTGTTTAAGACTTTCTCTTTGAATATGCTCTGCTATGCATGCTAAGCGGATATATTAATATTCTGCTGATGACCAGGCTGTTATATAGATAATGTACGGCCATAGATCACACAGCAGTTTTGGAATATCTACTTTAATCATGCAAGATTTCGGTTTTCGTGCTGGTAAGTGAAATATTCTACCCGGTTGTGCAAGATGCCAGTGAACCTGGAATTTTTTCTGCCAGGCATTGCTGTTACTCAGACATCAGACAACAATATTTCTATACCATATCGGTTAATATATTTAGATAAAATGTTAAATAAGTTTATAAATAGATTTCTTTTTTTTTAGAGAATACAATATTCTTCATGTTTCCAGTTATCAGATTGCAATGCATTGTTGGAACTTAAATGAAAGTTACATAATTAGAGCAAAGTTTTTAAATTACGTTTGACAATGGAGTTATTTGTTTCCAAGGACAACCAGCACAATTTTGTGCACTGCCTCATGAAAAGTACCTTGCAGAGATCCAGCTGGTAGGGTCTTTATGACAATGCTCACTGGCACTAGAAGGATGGGGGATTTATTAATACTGGTGCACTGCGTGCCCCTATCTCTCCCTTATGCAGTGTACGCCCCTTTGATGAATCCGGTGAAGGCTAAAACCAGCGTCAGGTTGTGCTTTGTTGTGTTTTTCACCACTTTTCTAAGTAGAAAGAGGCAAAAAACTTTCATACACGAGTCAAAGCTTCCACACAAAGTTTGTGTGTAATTTGTCATAATTTGGTTTGTAACACTTCAGGTCTAATGAGTCACGTCATATCCAACCTTTAAAAACACACCATCAATGACGTTAAAGTGTGAAATGTTATATATGTTTTACAGCTCATGTTTCCAAGAGCATAAGGACTTGCGGAATCACTTTCCTAGAAACCTTTTTGTGACTTTGTATAGATATATAAGTAGACTGTGCTAGAATTTACAGTCACATTTTCACATCAAACAAAATTGATTGATTTCTCTAAAAGGCGAGGCATGAGGCATTTATAGGTTATTGTTGTTGATAAAAAGCCTTCTCAGAAGTGAACAGCACATTCCAATCTCAGCTTAAGCCCATTTTTTCTGTTCCCTAGGTGCCAGGCATAGAAACAGTACCCAGCAATTTACAGGTCCACAGTGCTATCTGAAAATCAAACAATAATAATTCCAAACATGCTACAGAGGGCCGGCTCCAGGTCTACACAAGCCCTTAGGCGATAGAGTTGCAGTGGCCCCACATATGCCTCGACTTGTTTCATCAACCCAGTATATGAGACATCAGTAATGGTGCTAGTGAAGTTTTTGTCATGTTTTTTATATTTTTATTTTTTTAGTAAAAACGATAATTATAATTTACAAAATTTCAAATTGTTATAGCAGTACAGATCCCGGTATCCGGAGCTAGTTAGATAAACTCAGTCTGACATGATGTAATCCTCGAAGTAGAAGTAGTGGAACAGCAGCACACGTCTCTTGGTGTAGGAAAATATTCTTTATTCGTCAGCATCACGAAGAATGGCAACGTTTCGACCCGTAATTCACAAAGGGTTTTTCAAGCCTAATACAAAGTCTAAAAAAATCATCTTAAATAGGTAAGTACAAAGTATCACATGGTACAATTGCAATGAGAATACCTCCCACAAGTTATCACACAGACGTCTTATCAATTAGTGGTTGTTACATAAGTTATCCTGTGAAACACTGATAACACTTTTATACGGAGGGTGGATTGATATGTATATCACAGCAAACTTACAATTGCACGCCCTCAAATCTACTTAGAAAAGACTGGAGAAAGGAAAGGGAATCGCTCATCGCACCACAGCTTCCAGCATCACCTCCACGAGTGTTATTGGCCATATCCGAAATTTAATCAAGCAGGGAGATCCATACACTAGCCTCTGATTCCCAGCTCAACACTCGATCCAATGTTCCGTCAAGCAAACCCATCATATTATGTATATATCAAACCCAAAGTGTGTTACAGCGAGAGACACTGTAACCAGGCAACTAGGTCACACGACCATACTCCACCAATAGAATCCGAGTGGGAGGGACGTTATATCGTTATATTCAGCACTCCGTACTTATAACCGCGTGCCTAGAGATGCCTGTAACTATTCAAGAGTGTGAATATGTATTAGATCTTACAGCCAAAAAGAACTCCTTCTTACCATCAAGGGCAATTCTAAAGTTACAGGGAAGTATTCATCATATGTAGTTGTAGTACAGCATCATAGCATAACATTAAATAAACATCCACTTCCGTTCAATTGGTTCAAAATTTATTATATATGGGAGTACAATGTGTAAAGGTCATAACGATCTCATAGACCATGGAAAAAGGGAGGTGGGAGGAAATAGTAATAGTCAAATTTGTTACTTCAAACTAAATTCTTTCTCTCGGCGTTGGGATCACTGGTGTGCGGTGAGCAAATCCCCATATCATATCCATAATCTCCAGTAGCTATGAACATACAATATATTAGTGAACATCTAGGTGAAATGAATGTGTCAGGGTGCGATCAGTTAAAATAACGGAGAGCACCCTGACTAAAAAAAACTAAGTGGGCATGGGGCCTAAGGGCCATGCGCAGTATGACTCGTGGAGATGATGATGGGAGCTGTGGTGCGTTGAGCAATTCCCTTTCCTTTCTCCAGTCTTTTATAAGTAGATTTGAGGATGTGTAATTGTAGGTTTGCTGTGATATACATATGCTGTGAAACACTGATGACACTTTTATAAGGAGGGTGGATTGATAACTTATGTAACAACCACTAATTGATAAGACACCTGTGTGATAACTTGGAGGTATTCTCATTGAAATTGTACCATGTGATACATTGTACCTATTTAAGATGATGTTTTTAGACTTTGTATTAAGCTTGAGAAAGACCCTTTGTGAATTACGGGTCGAAACGTTGGCGTTCTTTATGTGATGCTGATGAATACAGAATATTTTCCTACACCGAGAGACGTGTGCTGCTGTTCCACTACTCATGTCAGACTGGGTTTATCTAACTTAACAGCAGTACACAGCTCCGGATACCGGGATCTGTGCGGCTATAACACAGAGAAAGACCCTTTGTGTATTACGGGTCGAAACGTTGCCTTTCTAAATATAATTTACTGTAATTTTTACCAAAAAAAAACAACAAATGCTATGTGTGAGCATACCATACGAAGGAGAGATGCAGCTGTATGTCACAAAGTTTGTAATTGAAACCTCTTAGGCCTCATGCACACGACCGTAAAAACACCCGTTATTGCAGGTCGTAATTACGACCCGCAATAACGGGCCCATAGACTTCTGTTAGCCACGGGTACCTTCCCGTTTTCTCACGGGAAGGTGCCCGTGCCGTTAAAAAAATAGAACATGTTCTATTTTTTTATTTTACGGGCCGTGCTGCTATACTTTATAATGGGAGCACGGCTCGCAAAAGCGGCCGGCTGCCCGTGCTCGTAATTACGAGTCGTAATTACGAGCACGGTCATGTGCATGAGGCCTTAGGCTACATTCACATGACAGTGAAAAAAATGTCCATTAAAAACTGATCAACTGTCAGTTTTCATGGCCATTTTGCATCAGTTTGTCTCCAAATTTTCATCCATTATCAGTCCGTCTGTCCGTTTTTAATGGCCGTTTGACATCCATTTTACATCAGTTTTTCATGGCCGTTAAAAAAAAACTGATGAATTTCATTGGTCAGGTTTTTTTTTGTCCCAGCCCCCTGAAAACACCCAAAGGAAGGTCACATGTTCACCTAGACACTAATTTACAGCCCCCCTGTATATGATGCCACACACCTCCCTGTATATGATGCCACACACCTCCCTGTATATGGTGCCACACACCTCCCTGTATATGGTGCCACACACCTCCCTGTATATGGTGCCACACACCTCCCTGTATATGGTGCCACACACCTCCCTGTATATGATGCCACACAGCCTCCCTTAGATTATGCCACACAGACCTCTTGTAGTTGATGCCACACTGACCCCCTGTATATGTGACACAGACCCCCTGTAGTTGCTGCCACACACCTCCCTGTATATGATGCCAGACAGCCTCCTTGTAGATCATGCCACACTGACCCCCTGTATATGCGACACAGACCCCCTGTAATTGATGCCACACACCTCCCTGTATATGATTGCCTACATACTCAATACAACAATGGCATAAATACTCACAGGTGCAGCGCCGTCTCTAGTCTTCTTCAGGTGTGGTCACTCGTCTGAACGGGATATGGCAAGGCAGCGCGACGGCGCGATGACATCATCGAGGCGACTTCAAACCGTTGAAGACGAGTGACCACACCTGAAGAGGTCAGCGCTGCAACAGTGAGTATGCCAACGATAGCAAGCAAGGGAACTAGTAGTTCCCTTGCCAATCCCCATGTAACAGATCCGTTTTTAACGGTTGTTACATGTATTGACAGCCATTAAAAACTGATCCATTGACTTCTATGGGGGCCGTCAGGAAATAGCACGTGTCCTATTTTTTGACGGCCGTTATTCACGGGCCGTTAAAAAAACGGCCATGTGAATGCACACAAAGAATATCATTGTTATGAAAACGGCCATGTGAATGCACCCATAGAATTTCATTGTTCTGAAAACGGCCATGGGAAGGCCGTTAAAAGGACGGCCATCAAACGGCCGTTTTTCACTGTCGTGTGAATAAGACCTTACTGTTAGAAAATGTGGGTGCTGACAGAATAATTACTTTTTTTATTTAACCTTCCTGGCATTCATAGCCATAACAGTAGCCATAATGTTTTTATTTTTATGTAGGCATAGCTCTCGGAGGTCTTGTTTTTTGCAAGAGGAGTTGTCATTTTTTTAGGCTCCAGGTTTATTTGGGCCGCTTTATCCACTCAGTATAATATATACAATAATGCAGCCAGTGGGACTAAGGTTCACACATGGTGTTTTCGTCTAAGTTTTTGCTGCATTTTTTTTTTGTGTGTATTTTTTTTTTTTTTATTACATAAAAAGATTTTCTTGTTGTTTTTACCAAAGAGTGTCAAAAACCGCAAATAAAAGGCCATGTGTGAACATAACCTAAGACGAAGAGAGGCAACTCCATGCTGCAAAGTTTCTAATTTAATCCTTTCACTTCTGGAATTTTGGGTGTTGCATTTGGTCAGATGGCCAGGAGATTATTGTGTTCTTGCCTTCCCACATTCCAACAGCCATAACTTTTTTATTTTTACTTTAAAACAAATGGTAGTTTTTTTTGTGATATTTTGCAATACACATGAGTAAGCATTTTATTTTTATTAACTTTTATGATGGGGAAAATAAAAAATAAAAAACAAAGCAAATCTGTCTTTTTTTTCTTTTACACCATTTATCGATCTCCATAAATCATCATAAATCATGTCATGCGTTAGCTGTATTGTTCAGGGTTTTACGGCTGTGAGTATTAACCAATATGTCTATCTTATTTACTGTATTTTTAAAAAAGCTGTTTTATTGTAATTTTTAAGCTCTTATTATATTTAGATATGTTAAATTTACCAAAAATTAATGTCATTTTTTTAATTTCATTAGGAGACTTCTACTTCAGAACACTTCTACTTTTTTTCTACTTATAAAGTTCTGGTATACAACAGTATATTATGCCTGTGAAGAATAATACTATTTGAATATCTGGGTAGAGAAAATCCTCTCATATATAACAGTGCAGCCTGTAGCTTACGGTTAGGGTTTCTGCCTCACATTCAGCAGGTCATACGTTTAACCCCTTAATGACCAGCCTATTTTGGACCTTAATGACCAAGCTATTTTTTACGTTTTTCAATCGTCGCATTCCAAGAGCTATAACCTTTTTATTTTTGCGTCGACATAGCTGTATAAGGTCTTGTTTTTTGCGGGACAAGTTGTACTTTTTAATAGCACCATTTTTAGGTACATATTATTTATTGATTAACTTATTAACTTTTTTTTGGGGGGGGGAATAGAAAAAAATCTGAAATTTCGCCACTCTTTTTTGCGTCCTAAATCTACGCCGTTTACCGTGTGGTATAAATAACACAATAACTTTATTCAGCGGGTTGTTACGATTGCAACTATACCAAATTTGTATAGTTTTTGTATGTTTTACTACTTTTACACAGTAAAAACACTTTTTTTTCTAAATTATTTGTTTTTGTGTCTCCATATTTGAAGAGCCGTAACGTTTTTATTTTTTCGCCGATGCGGTTGTATGAGGGCTCTTTTTTTGCGGGACGACTTGTAGTTTTTATTGGTAACATTTTGGAGTAGATGCAACTTTTTGATCACTTTTTATTACATTTTTTTAAAGTCAGTATTCACAAAAAACAGCAATTTTTCCATAGTTTTTTATTATTTTTTTTTACGGCGTTCACCGTGCGGGTTAAATAATGTAATAGATTTATAGTCGGGGTCGTTACGGACGCGGCGATACCAAATATGTGTAACTTTTTTACTTTATTGTGGTTTTATAATAGTAAAGCATTTTGTAAGGGGAAAAGGTGTGTTTTTCATTTTTTTTCACATTTTTTTTTAAATTAACTTTATTAAACTTTTTTTTCACTTTTTTACTAGTCCCACTAGGGGACTAGAATATGCGATTCTCCGATCGCATTTATAATACACTGCAATACTTTTGTATTGCAGTGTATTACTGCCTGGCCGTTTAACACGGACAGGCATCTGCTAGGTCATGCCTGCGGCATGATCTAGCAGGCATTCACTCCAGGCAGCCTGGGGGCCTTTATTAGACCCCCGGCTGCCATGGGAGACACAGACACTCGGCGATCGTATCGCCGGGTGTCGGTGGGGGAGAGAGGGAGCTCCCTCCCACTCTCCAAAACCACTCAGATGCGGTGCTCGCTATTGAGCACCGCATCTGAGGGGTTAAACGTGTGAGATCGATACTAATATCGATCTCACACGGCAGAGCAGGGACGCTCCCAGCTGCCTCTAGCAGCTGAGAGCAGGGAGATTTGACATCTCCCTGCTCGGTTTACTTATTCCGATGCCGCGACGTAAAAAGTCTATGGCATCGGAATAAGGCCCGTTAGTGACCGACGTAGAAACACGATGGGTCGGTCACTAACGGGTTAAGGCCTCGTTTACACGAGCGTGATATACGTGCTTGCGATGTGCGTGCTTTTCACGCGTGTCGTACGCACCTATATTAGTCTATGGGGGCATGCAGACAGTCCGTGAGTTTTGCTCAGCGCGAGTCCGCTGAAAAAAACTCACGACATGTCCTATCTTTGTGCGCTGTTCGCGCATCACGCACCCATTGAAGTCAATGGGTGCGTGAAAACCACGCATGCCGCACGGAACCACTTCCGTGCGAACTGCGTGATTCGCGCAACAGCTGTCAAAAGGATAAATGAAAACAGAAAAGCACCACGTGCTTTTCTGTTTACAAACATCCAAACGGAGTGTCATAATGATGGCGGCTGCGAGAAAATCTCGCAGCCGCGCATCATACGCTGATGACACGGAGCTGTTAAGTGCTTTTTGCGCACGCAAAACGCCACGTTTTTTGCGTGCGCAAAACGCACACGCTCGTGTAAATCAGGCCTAAGACCCAACAGCAGCAAGTTATAAAGGGATCCTGAAAAATAAATAAATAGGGGGATCCCCCGAGCACCGTCAAGTGCCGTGAGGTCTCTCCCAGTGTCCTGTGTCAGAGCATCTACTCAGGACCAAGAAACTACACAGAACATAGCAACACAGCACTGTGCTGTATAGTAGAAACTACACCGTACATAAATACGAAGCAGTGAGCAGTGGGTCCTGCCATTTGCCCAACCTTCCTGGATTGTAACACCAGCATTGGTTACAGGCAAAGTCCAAAATACCTCAGGATATTTTACAGTTAATATTTTTCAGAATAGCTTTACTATAAAATTCGGCTTTTTTATAGCTTTACTATAAAATTCTGTACCGACACTGTAATTATTTCAAAGCTCATCTTTCACGATAGTTAACACTGGAACCTGACATTTATTATCTCTCATGAATGTTAACCTTTTGTAGTTTTAGGTAAAATATGATAAAAACCTAACAAAAATGAATCTCTAACCATTATCTATTATTATGATTAATAATGATTAACCCCTTCCCACAAATCGGCGTTACTGTACGTCCTTTTTAGCGGGTCGTTCCCGCAAATGGGCGTACAGTAACGCCCTGAGGATGAAGCGGGCACAGGAGCTGTGCACGCTTCATCTTCAGCGGGTGTCGGCTGTAATATATAGCTGACATCCCGCTGCAACGGCGGCTTTCACAGTTCTATCCGATCACCACAGTTTAACCCCTTAAATGCTGCTGTTAATAGCGACAGCAGCATTTAAGTGATTGACACAGAGGGAGGGGGCTCCCTCTGTACCCGGTTGGCCCCCCGCGAAAAATGTTGCAATGGCAACCAGGAAGCCTAGCAACGGCTTGCTGGTTGCCAGGTACGGGAGCCTATTAGGTCCTGCCTAAGGCAGGACCTATAAGGCTTAACTGTCAGTTGTAAAATGACAGTTACAGTAAGTACACTGCACTACATAAGTAGTGCAGTGTATTATACTGGGGATCAGAAGATCAGATCTTCAAGTGAAAAAAAAATGTAAAAAAGTTTTAGACAAATAAAAAGTTTTATGTAATAAAAACAATAAATCGCCCTGTTTCCCTGATCAAGCCCTTTATAATTAGAAAAAATATATACATAATAGGTATCGCCGCATTCGTAAAAAAATATATTATTTATCCCGCACGATGAACACCGTAAAAAAATACAGTAAAAAAACAATGGCAGAAATTCCTTTTTTGGTCACGTTGTTTCCAAAAAAATGGAATAAAAAGTGATCAAAACGTAGCACGTACCCCAACATGGTACCAATAAAAACTAGCATTTGTCACGCTAAAAACAAGCCTCACACAGCTCCGTCAACAAAAAAATTAAAAAGTTAAGGCTCTCCGGATATGGGGACACTAAAACATTATTTATTTAGAAAAAAAGTGTTTTTATTGTGTAAAAGTAGTAAAATATATAAAAACGATATAAATTTGGTATTGCCATAATCGTATCGAACCGCAGAATAAAGTAAACATGTTGTTTATACTGCACAGAGAACGCAGTTAAAGATTTATAAGAAAAAAGTGAGAGAATTTCTGGTTTTTGGTCTCCTCACCTCCCAAAAAATTTAATAAAAACTGATCAAATCATCACATGTACCCCAAAATGATACTAATAAAAACTACAGCTCGTCCCATGAAAATCAAGTACTCACGAAGCTCGTCAACGGAAAAATAAAGAGTTATGACTCTCGAAACACAATAATGCATAACGACGGCCCAGACTAATTTATATGTGCAGCAGTTCTTCACCTAAAACCCCACGTAATCATTTGCAGCCCCCACTGGTAGACCCTGTAAATGCAGTGGAAACTATGACATTTTGGGGTCTGTGCTACATATGGGGCTAGTGAAGAAGTCAAAGATTAGGCAATGCTGGAGTGCGAATATTTTGTACTGTACCATGGACACCCTTGAGAAGTGCGACTCCTGCACCCAAAAATCTGGCCTATTCAGGATTGGTTCAAAGCGTACGTCACTATCCATGGATAATTAATTTTATTATTTATTTACCCCATTATTATATCATCCCATTATGACCTGATGCACTCCAGTCAGCTTACATATAGCCTGATGTACTCCGCCCAGCTTACATATTCCCTGATGTACTCCGCACAGCTTACATATACCCGGATGTACTCCGCACAGCTTACATATACCCCTACATTATAAACTGAAACACTAGTAAAACACTAAACAAAACTACTACCAAGCAAAATCTGCTCTCCAAAAGCCAAATGGTGCGCCGTCTGGGCCTGGCAGTGTGCCCAAACAGCAGTTTATGATCACATATGGGGTATTACTGTACTCTGGAGAACCGCTTAACAATTTATAGGATGTGTGTCTACGGTGGTACAAGCTGGGCACAACACATTGGGCAAATAGCATATCTGTGGAAAATGGTAATTTTCAATCTGTAACATCCACTGTGCACTAATTTCTGCAAAACCTTTGGGGTCAAAATGCTCACTACACTTCTAGATGAATTCCTTGAGGGGTGTAGTTTCCTAAATGGGGTCACTTCTTGGGGGTTTTCACTGTAATGGTACCTCAGCAAAAATGCAACATGGTGCCAAAAACCAATTTTGTAAAATCTCCACTCCAAAAACGAAAATGTGCTTTTTCCCTTTAGTCCCTTGCCGTGTGTCCAAATAGCAGTTTACAACCACATATGGAGTATTTCCCTACTACTTGTGTAACACATTTTGGGGTGTCTTTTCTCCTGTATGCCTTGTGGAAATAAAAAATGAGCGAAATCTACATGTTATTGGAAAAAAATCCTCACTACACCTCTAATTTAATTCTTTGCGGGGTATAGTCTCCAAAATGGGATCACACCTGAGGAATTTCTACTGTACTGGTACTTCAGGGGCTCTGCAAATACGACATGGCCCCCAGAAACCAATTCAGCAAAATACAAATGGCACGGCTTGCCTTCTGAGCCCTTCTGTGGGTCCAAACAGCAGTTTATTACCACATACACTACCGTTCAAAAGTTTAGGGTCACTTAGAAATTTCCTTATTTTTGAAAGAAAAGCAGTTTTTTTTCAATGAAGATAACATTAAATTAATCAGAAATACACTCTATACATTGTTAATGTGCTAAATGACTATTCTAGCTGCAAACGTCTGGTTTTTAATGCAATATCTACATAGGTGTATAGAGGCCCATTTCCAGCAACCATCACTCCAGTGTTCTTTTTTTAATCAGTTCAATTTTATTCAACAAACTTCACATTTTTACAGGTCATTGTACTTTCTCATACAGTGTATAAGCAAATTTCCACAGACCCAATTATTTATGTCCAACCAAACATTCCCTTCCCCCCAACTCCCCCTTGTATCCCCCCAGCCGGTCTTCTCGATACCACTTTTTCAATCCTATCTCCTTCTCTTCCCCTTTTCCATTCCCCATCTTACGCCTGCTCTCCGTGTGTACCCCACCGTCAGTAGCCCTATACCTGAACGTGTGACCGTAGTGTCATTAGCTCCACAGAAGCATACCCAGATTGATCAATCCACCTAGCCCATTGCTTTTCAAACTTGGCCTTGGACCCCCTCTTAGAATATATCCTATATTCCATCAGAACCTGTGAGTTAAGTGCCCCTATGATTTCTTGTTTCGATGGTGGCTCCGCATCCAGCCAGTGCTTTGCTATTCCTTTCCTAACTTGATATAGTATTTTAGCGATTGCCAACCCTGACATCCTATCCCCCTCCAAATCTCCAACATACCCTAGCAGCATAACCACAGGATCCCATGGAATCTGTACCTCAAACACTCTCCCCACTAGCTCCAATATTTCCGTCCACAGACTCCCCAACCTCCCGCATGTCCAGAACATATGAAGGATGTCTGCTTTTTCCTCCGGGCACCTAGGGCACTTGGCATCTGCTCTTAATCCCATTTGTTTCAGCACCCACGGGGTCCTATACACCCTATGTATCAGAAACAACTGCGATCTTCGTTGTGCTACATTAATGGACTAAGTACATGTTGCTGCCAATACCGCCTCCCAGTGGTCTGTTGTAATAGGACCCACATCCCTCTCCCATACAGCTTTCACTGGTGCCATAGGATCCCCCAGATGTTCCACCAATAACCTGCGATAAACCAATGAAATTAATCCTTTTGACGTTACTGCTTTTGCAATATGCTCCAACACCCCCGCGGCATGTATTGTCATGTCTACATTGACCGCTTGTGTCTGCACAGCGTGCCTAATCTGCAGGTACTGATAGAACATGCGGGAGCCCAGCTGAAACTCCTCCCTTATTTGCTGAAAGGATTTGAGTATGCCTCCCTCGTACAACTGACTCAATCGTATTATGCCTTGCTGCTCCCACCCCTGCATCCCTTCCAATTTACCCAATTCCCCCAGATAAGCATTCCTCCAGAGTGGTGTATATTTAGTGCATTCTCCTATCCCCAGCAATTGCTTGCACTGCCACCACACCTTGTGTATGAGAAGCAGAGTGGGTCTGGTACTCGCCATCCGTTTATAGCTGTGCGCTTCCAGTCCTCCCAACGGGTTCTCCCCCCCCCAGATATGATAGGATGCGCGCACTGGACCCCCATGTCTCTTCCTGCTCCCACCCCCAGAAATGCTGACATTGGGCAGCTAAATAATACACCCAAGCATTGGGCACAGCCAGGCCCCCCTCCTCTTTCGGCAACTGTAATTTCTCCAGTTTAATCCTAGGTACCCCCTTCTTCCATACTAGGTCCCTAAACAGGTTATGCAACCTCCTGAACCAATATTTGGGGATCCATACCGGGGAGTTATGTAGGACATACAGCACCTGGGGCATAAGGATCATTTTAATCAGATTCGTCCTACCCAGAGCCGATAGTGGTAACTTATTCCACGCCTCTACTTTGGCTTTTATCGTTGTTAACAGTGGCATTACATTAAGGGACATATAATCCTGTACTTTCGCCGTCACCCTAACCCCCAAATACTTAAACTCCGTGACCACCGGTATCTCCACCTCCTCCTCCCCAGTCTGGATAACCCCCGGGTCCATGAGCATTAGAGCCGATTTTGACCAATTAATGAGTAGTCCTGAATATTTCCCAAACCGCTTAATTAGGGCCATCACTAACGGTAGTGTGCGCTCGGTATCCGCCATGAATAACAGCATATCGTCTGCGTATAATGCAATTCGTTCCTCCACCCCCCATATCTCAACCCCTGAATATGTTCATGTTGTCTCACTGCGCACGCCAAGGGTTCCACCGCCAACAACAATGGAGATAATGGACATCCCTGACGCGCTCCCCGCTCCAGCGCGAACCGATCCGATAGCACCCCATTCACTCTTATCTTTGCTGTCGGGGCTACATACAACAACTTTACCCATTTTATATAATTAGGGCCAAATCCCATTTTCTCCAGAACTGACCACAAATATTTCCACTCCACGCAATCGAATGCTTTAGCCGCGTCTAAGGACAGAATGGCTCTCCCCCCATGATTATCCGGCAGAAGTTGTAAATTCAAGAACAGCCGTCTCAGATTAACCGCCGTCGATTTGGATGGCATAAATCCGGCCTGATCCTCATGTACCACCCCAGCCACTACCTTAGCTAATCGAAGCGCCAATACTTTCGCCATGATTTTAATATCCGCCGTCAATAGAGAAACTGGTCTATAGGAGCCCGGGAGCTGGGGATCCTTCCCCTCTTTAGGCAGAACGACTATAGTTGCTTCGTACATTGTTTCCGGAAGCCGCCCCCTATCAAAACTATCTACAAGAGTGGCCAATAACTGCGGTGCGAGCTCCTCCCCATATTTCTTAAAAACTTCCACCGGAAGCCCATCCGGCCCCGGCGCCTTTTCACTGGCTAGTATCCCTATGGCTGCCTGGAGCTCCTCCAGAGATATGGGCTCCTCCAATGTCCCTCTCTCCTCCCCTCCCAACCTGGGAAGTTCTATCTCCCCTATATACTCTTCCAGCTGTTGAGGTGTGTGCTCTGCCCTAGAGGCATACAAATCCGAGTAAAACTGCTGAAAAACTTTCAAAATCTGTCCTGTATCCGTCTCCAACTTCCCCCCCTCCCCTTTAATAGTGTGTATGTAATTATTCTCCCTCTGAGCCTGCGCCATCCTTGCCAGTAACCGTCCAGTGGTTTCCCCCTCCTCATAATATTGGCGTTTTAAAAACATCCTTTTGTTATCTGCCCTCTCCAACTGATGTTGTTTTAGCAACCGCTGCGCCTCCACCCAATGCTTCAGTGTGTCTGGTGTGTTAGCTATTATATGTAGCCTTTCTGTCTCCGTTACCCTTTCCAACAGCGCTTCCCCTAATTGTCTAGACCGTGTTTTTACTGCCGAAATGTGCTGGATGAACACCCCTCTCAGCCACGCCTTCATCGCGTCCCACAGTATCTCTTGCGGTACCGTTCCCGAATTAAATTGAAAGTATTCCTTTATGAGGTCTAAAATTTGTTTATGATCTATCAACTTCAGCCAAAAGGCATTGAGTTTCCAGCACCCTTGCCCCCGCCCTGTCCTCCCCTCCGTCTCTATCTTCATTACCAAAGGAGAATGATCCGATAACGCTCTTTGCAAGTACTCTATCTGGGCTACAAATGGTACCGCTGCCGGTGAGCACAAGATTAGGTCTATCCTGGATTAAAGACTGATATGTGGAAGACGCACAAGAATACTGAAAGCTATTTGGATGTTTATCCCTCCATATGTCCCTCCAACCCATTTCAGCAACAAGATGGCCAAACGCTGTTAAACCTCCCCCTGTCATGCCGAATTTATCCATATTGGTATTCAATACTGCGTTAAAATCCCCCATCACTAGTAACGGCACCTCCGGGTACCTAGCCAGTTCCTCCACCACTTTCTTGATACATCCGCTAGAAAATGGAGGGGGGACATACAACACCACCAGCACGCAATTCCAATGATACATCGTACAGTGTACCCCCACATACCGCCCCTCCCCATCCTGGAAGGAGTCGTGACATATAAATGGCACTGCCCTATGTATGAGAAGACTCACCCCCCTTGAATATGTAGTATGATATGAATGAAAACTATGGCCTACCCAGGCCCTATGCATCATGGAGACTGAATCCCTAGTCATATGTGTCTCCTGTAGTCCTATCACCCTCGACTCCTGTTTCCTAATAAAATCAAATATCGCCTGTCTTTTTCTGGCTTCCCGCAGGCCCCGTACATTCCAGGACAAACAATTAAGTGATCCCATCATCCCTCAACATATCCCAACACATCCTATCCTGTTCTCGCAACTTTACATATCCGACCGGCTGGGTCCTCTTTCCCTCCCTCCCCTCCCCCCCCCTGTAACCTCCCCCGTAAACCTACCCCTTTCCAAGGGTTGGGGCGACAGAACGTATCTGCCATTACACATAACAAGCGTCGGCAGGTCAACTCCGCCCACCGTACATTCAACAATACCATAAATCGTTATTCACTTTTCCCGCGTAACTGACCATCCCTCCCGCTGTCTTTTTTCTTGCAAATAAACAACCATCCTTTCAACATATCGGTACCCCTCAATGTCCATAAACACATTCCTCCTCTTCCGGTCTTCCGCGTTCACCGCAACCATACCCTCCAACTCCAAGTCCAAACATGACCAGGAACCCTCAATGCCATATCTTGCAATTTTCTACGACACCTGGTTCAGTCCCGTATCCCCAGCCTCCTTTTGTCAGCCGGTCTGTTCCGGATCAACGCCGTCCCTCTGCCTCCGCCGGTCTCAGCTGACTTTCATGGCTATCCAACCATCTAACCGCTTCTCTCGGTGTCTCGAAAAAGGAAGTTGTGCCCAGCGCCACCACTCTCAGACGGGCAGGATAAATCATTGAATATTGCACTTGTAACGCCCTTAGGCGTCTCTTTATATCCATAAACTGTGATCTTTTCCTTTGTACTTCCATAGAGAAATCCGGGAAGAAGGACACTTTCACCCCATTAAAGGAGATGTCTTGACGCTCTCTAGCTTTCCTCAGGATCTTGTCTCTATCTTTATAATGTAAAATCTTTATCAGCACCGGTCTCGGCGGCCTTCCCGGAGGGCCGGGTCTGGTCGGCACCCTGTGCGCTCTCTCCACCGCAAATAAAGGGGTCAATTCCTCTCTGCCAAATGTGTCTATCAGCCACTTTTCAAAAAAATCATCCGGATTCACTCCCTCCACTCTTTCTGGAACCCCCACTAGGCGAACGTTATTCCGTCACAGCCGATTTTCCATGTCGTCTGTCTTAGCCAGCAATGTCGCCACTGCCTGCGAGTGTGCCTGTACATCCTGCTTTATGTGAGGAATCGCATCCTCCATGTCTGAGACTCTCCCCTCCACGGCAGTGGTGCGTTCCGCTACTTTTTGCAAATCATTCCTGAGCAGCAAAATGTCCTCCTTCAATCCACCCATCTGACTTGCTAAGGTATTAAGGACCATAGAATTTTGCTTCACCGCTGCCAAAATGTCCTTTAGGGAGGGTTCCTCCTTCCTTGCTCCACTTTTCCCTCCAGCACCTGGCTGATCCTGCATGGCGCCACTCCTCTCCTCCTCACTTCTCATGTCCCCCGCCAAAGGAGAGTACCTGGATCCATAAGATGAGCCTCCAGCTGCCTGATCTCCAGCCGACTGTCGCTGCTGTGCAGCCGCCCCCCCTGCTCTCGGCGTGCGGGCGAACCTCTCCAGCTTCTCCACTACTTCCTGCCGGAGGCCTCTATTGCGGCCTTCCTTCTCCTCGGCGCCATCTTGAGCGCGGGACCCGGGACTCGCTGGCGGCGACTTCTGCTTCTTTGAGCGCGTCATTATGAACGGGCACTCGTGCTCCTCCACCTCTAGACTCTGGTAAGACCCTGGGGAAGCGGTTTTCCCCGAATTTTACGGGATATATGGACCTTATAGGATGAATACAGCAGGAGCTCCGGTCACACACGTCCTCTCACATTCACCGCTAGGCCACGCCCCATCACTCCAGTGTTCTAATGGTACATTGTGTTTGCTAACCGTTTTAGAAGGCTAATGGATGATTAGACAACACTTGAAAACCCTTGTGCAATTATGTTAGCACCGCTGTAAACAGTTTTGCTGTTTAGAGGAGCTATAAAACGGACCTTCCTTTGAGCTAGTTGAGAATCTGGAGCATTACGTTTGTGGGTCGATTAAACTCTCAAAATGGCTAGAAAAAGAGAGCTTTCATGTGAAACTCGACAGTCTATTCTTGTTCTTAGAAATTAAGGCTATTCCATGCGAGAAATTGCCAAGAAACTGAAGATTTCCTACAACGGTGTGTACTACTCCCTTCAGAGGACAGCACACACTATCCCTCCATGTTTCACACACTTGCACCCCATTATCCATTTATTTCTATTGAGGCACTTCACTCATTACTGCCCCCTATATTTCACTTATAGTATTACACTTGCACACACACTATTCATTTATTATTTCTTACTACACATCCCATGCACCACACACACCACTCCCCTCAAGACTAGTGGGAGTGGCTATTATTATTTAAAGCACCTGCTCACTCCATCAGCGTTTCTGACCTGGCTGTGTCCATTTGTAAGTATGGCCTTTTTCGGTGTTTTTGTATATGTCCCCTTGTTTTTATCGGTTCTGTATGGGGTATTTCCGTAATCAAAAGAAATTGCTTTACAAACGATGGATTGCTTTTCTCCTTTATTCATTATAAAAATTAGAAAATTCTATGTTTTTTCAGAAAAAAAAGGAGATTTTCGTCTTCACAGACTAATTCCAATAAATTCAGCAAAAAAACATGTGGGGTCAAAATGCTAACTATACCACTAGAAAAATTCCTTGAGGGGCATAGTTTCCAAAATGGGGTCACTTTTGGGGGGTTTCCACTGTTTATGTCCCTCCAGTGCTTTGCAAACGCGACACGGCACCGAAAACCATTCAAGTAAAATCAGCGCTCCAAAATCCAAGTGGCGCTCCTTCCCTTCTGAGCACTGCCGTGGGTCCAAACAGCAGTTTATTACCACATATGGGGTATTTCCGTAATCGGGAGAAATTGCTTTACAAATGTTGGGTTGCTTTTTCTCCTTTATTCCTTGCAAAAATTCGAAAATTCTACGTTTTTCCAGAAAAAAAGTAGATTTTCATTTTCACAGACTAATACGAATACATTTAGCAAAAAAACCCATGAGGTCAAAATGCCAACTATACCCCTAGATAAATTCCCTGAGGGGTGTAGTTTCAAAAAAATGGGGTCACTTTTGGGGGTTCCACTGTTTTGGCACAACAAGACCTCTTCAAACCGGTCATGGTGCCTAAAATATATTCTAATGAAAAGGAGGCCCCAAAATCCACTAGGTACTCCTTTGCTTCTGAGGCCTGTGTTTCAGTCCATTAGCACACTAGGGCCACATGTGGGATATTTCTAAAAACTGCAGAATCTGGGCAATAAATATTGAGATGCATTTGTCGGGTAAAACCTTCTGTGTTACAGAGAAAAAATTTATTACAAATGCATTTTGGCAAAAAAAGATTAAATTTGAAAATTTCACGTCTACTATTCTTTCAATTCCTGTAAAATGCCTAAAGGATTAAAACACTTTGTGAATGCTGTTTTGAATACTTTGAGGGGTGCAGTTTTCAAAATGGTGTGTTTTATGGGAGTTTCAAATATATAGAGCCCTCAAAACCACTTCAGAACTGAACTCGTCCCTGAAAATATAGCCTTATGAAATTTTCTTAAAAATTTGAGAAATCGCTGTTAAAGTTCTAAGCCTTGTAACGTCCTAGAAAAATAAAAGGATGTTCAAAAAACGATGCAAACAAAGTAGACATATGGGATATGTTAATTAGTAACTATTTTGTGTGGTATTACTATCTGCTTTACAAGCAGATACATTTAAAATTAGAAAAATCATAATTTCTTAAAATTTTCTCTACATTTTGGTTTTTCACAAATAACCAATTAATTTATTGACCAGATTTTTTCACTAATATAGTACAATATGTCATGAGAAAACAATCTCATAATCGCTTGGATAGGTAAAAGCATTCTGAAGTTATTACCACATGAAGTGACATGTCAAATTTGAAAAAATGGGTCTGGTCCTGAAGGGGTTAATGCAATTCTGATAAAGCACATTTGTCGATAAGCTTTTCCAACCTTTAATAGTTGTTTTCGGGATGTCACCGCTGTGACTAGAGATTGGCTCACTGAGATTGTTTACTTCATGACGTTATGTGACCAAAGTCCAGCAGGGGACCAGGAACACACAGTGGACATTTTATAAGGTCAGCATAGCATCTTTTGTAATTTTCAGCTATTTGGAGCCTTTTTTTTTTTTTTTTTTTTTTTAAAGATTGGCATAAGCTTATAAACAAAGATTTAAGGGAGGGAGAAAGAAAGAAAAGATAGATGGATGGATGGAAGGAAGGGAGAGGAGGTGAGAGAGGAGTGAAGGAAGGGAGCAAAGAGAGGAGGGAAGCAGGCCAAGTATATTTGCAAAATAAGTTATATAGTTGATACGCCTATAGTAGAAATGAGAATGCCATCTGGTACTCCATCTTACACAAAATGTTTGCACCATATGATTCCAGTACTCTCTGTACACTGGTGAATTCATAACATTATAAAAATGGCAGGCAGCACATCCTCCATACTGTGCTTTAACACAAAAATAACATTTTGATCATTTTGTTCAGGAGGATCAATGGTGTAAACTGCCAATCCTCAGTTTTCCAGAGAAAAAAAAATAACGAAGTATGGATGTACAGTGAGTAACTACATAAACAATCCCATTATCCGTCTTCCACCAAACTTTACAGTTGGCACAATGCAGTCAGGCAGGTAGCGTTCTCTTGGCATTCGCCAATGACTCGTCCATCAGACTGCCAGATAGAGAAGCGTGATTGGCGGCATGCTTTACATCACTCTATTCGCTGCTTGGTGATATAAGGCTTGCATGCAGCTTTTCGGCCATGGAAACCCATGCCATGAAGATCCCGGTGCGCATTTTTTGTGCAGATGTTAATGCCAGAGTTAGTGCAGTCATTGAGTCTGCACAGCGTTGGAGACTTTTATGCACTATGTGCCTCAGCAGTTGACAAACCCGCTGTATGTAATGCCGATGGCAGGTCCTGTACCATCCTCAGTGACCTCTTCTCCAACGAAGCTGCCGACGTAGTCTGCCTTCTCCTGCGCCCGGCAACCCGCCACCAGCCTGCGCCCGGCAACCCGCCACCAGCCTGTGTCCAGCTGCCAGCTACATGCCTGTGTCCAGCTGCCAGCTACCATCCTGTGTTCCGCTGTCTGCTATCCACCTGTCATCCGTGATCCACAGTCTTGCCTCCATCCATCAAGGTACCATCTACCTGTGCCTGTCTGGCCAGAAGATACTAGGCCAGGATCAGATCAAGAGGGAGCGACCTGGCAGCCTCCCCGCAGCAAAGACTAGATCCCTGTATAGGGGCTAGGGTATGTTCACACACAAACTCAAAAACGTCTTAAAATACAGAGCTATTTTCAAGGCCAAACAGCTCCTGATTTTCAGACGTTTTTGAAGCCACTCGCGATTTTCATGGCCGTTTTTGGAGCTTTTTTCGATAGTCAATGAAAAACTGCTCCAAAAACGTCCCAAGAAGTGACCTGCACTTCTTTTTCGCGGCCGTTTTTTTACGCGGCCGTTTTAAAACCGAAATCAATGGGCAGATGTTTGGAGGCGTTCTGCTTCCGATTTTGTCGGCCGTTTTTGGGGCGTTTACGGCCCGAAAAACGGCCGAAAATAGGCTGTGTGAACATACCCTTAAAGTGTGAAGACCAGGGAGGCTGCTTAGACCACGTCCTTAGAGGTGGCCCTAAACCAATCCGGTGGAGTAGCCCAGTGGGTCCACAAACCCGCTGGTCGTTACACTCTCTAACTTTACACGGTCTGCCACTTCGTGGCTCAGTTGCTGTGGTTCTAAAGGCTTCCATTTTGAAATAATACCACTCACTGTTGATTGTGGAATATCTAGGAGGGAAGAAATTTCACAAACTGACTTGTTGCAAAGGTGGCATCCTATTACAGTACCACGCTCTAATTTAGTGAGTTCAGTGACCCATTCTATCACAAATGTTTGTAAAGGCAGACTGCATTGCTAGGTGCTTGATTTTATATACCTATAGCGATGGAACAAATGAGATGATTAAGAGGTGTGTCTCAATACTTTTGTCCATATAGTGTATTTTTTATGTGTGTTTAAACACACTGTCCAAAAAACAAGCTAGTGTGATTAAAAGGAGTTATCCAGAATATTTTTTTTTAAATGTTAGCCATTTTTTTTCTTTAAGCAACCACACTACGCTCTTCTATGGGCTAACACAGTGTTAGGGGGGGAAAAAAGCGAAGATTTTTAATAGAAAAATAACTTAATGAAGCCTAACACATATACAATTTTTAACAGCTGCATTAAAAATAGAATTTACACTGACTGACTACATACCTTTGGATTATTTGCATCAAACAGACCAGTTGAGAGTCCAATCAACAATGCCGTCTTGCCTTTGGTTATAGCTGGAGATGCAGAGCGAGAACGAGGTGGCAAGGAGTCATCAAATGAAGACTGTGCAGATACATTTGGTGTGACAACGTTGTGGGGTAAAGAAACTTTATGAAATAGTGCTTTCGGTGCATCCCCTGCACAACGTTCTGTAAAGATAAACAGGATATGGAAATCGTGGTATGCTCCAAGGCATGCCGCATTACGGATGTATTCTCCCCATTTCTTATGCTGTATTTGCCATGACGCCTTAGGGGCTGTTCACTTCAGGGTTTTTGTTTACATTCAGCTTGTATGTCGTGAAAGTTTTGGACATACACCCAAAACGTGTCCAGAGGGCTCCATTGTCAGATGGAGACCAAAAGATTGTCCATTTGGCCTCCACCTCGCCTGTATACATGAGTATACCACAAAAATAAAAGGTACGGAATAGCACACCTTTTTTGAACATGGTAGTCTATATGGGTAATGGACCACTGTATCCAGGAAGATAGTAGAGGCAACAGCATCCTTTTTAGTAGAACGCCTTTTTTGTGCCCAAAGTGATATTCCGCGTTTCGGTTTTCACCCATTATAGTGGTGGGGTCTTTCTCAAGCTCAAATAATATTTATTTATTTTTTAAACTCGTTTTATTGAAAACATATAGTACAAATGCATTTACACCATACACTGTATACAAAAAGGAATGCAGAGATGTGCACATTACAAAGCGTCTCAATTTAACATATCCAGAAAAATACATACACGTGAGCAGACAAACAATATACATCTCCCAGATCACATACTTGGCCAAGCACTGTAACGGAGGCTATGATGATTCATTACCCTTTAATTTAACTAAGTGTCAGCGATCTACGGATGTCATGATATCTGTGTGGGGTATATTGAGTCACTGCTGATTCACACCATGCTTCCCATATTTTATAGAATTTATAAAGGCATCCTCTTTGTTTATACATTATCCGTTCGTAAGGGATGATCGAATTCACAAGTGATTTCCACTTATTCACCTTGGGAGGACGCGGGTCCATCCATCTAAGAGCAATAGCCTTCCTTGCCATAAACAGTATTTCCCTAAGAAATATTTTCCTGTAATGCGGACAACATTCGTCTTGGAGAATACCGAACAAACAAATCTGCGGAGTTGCCGGGACTGGGATACGCAGAATTCCAGCTGCTACCCCAACTACCTCATCCCAGAAAGAGGAAATAAATGGACATGCCCAGATCATGTGCCAGAAGTCGGCCCTAGGAAACCGACACCTGTGACATTCCATACTCGGATATCTACCCATTTTTTGTAGCCTAACAGGGGTAAGGTAGCTTTGATGTATCATGGATAGTTGTATCATCCGGTTATTGGCCGCTGGGGACACAGAGTGGGGAAGAAAGAATCTCATCCCAGTCCTCCTCAGTGAGGTCGGGTATCTGTGCTCTCCATTTGTCCTTTACCGGTAGTGGTATGCTAACTTTGGCCGTTATGAGAGACGTGTAAATGGCTGATAATAAACCTCTGGGTCCTTGAGATCTAAATACGCCTATCAATGGAAATTGTGAGAATGCCGTATCTGGGGCAGGGAACTGGGCCCCGAGAGCATGGCGCAATTGCAAGTACCTGTAGAAGGCAGTCCTGGGCAGTGTAAATTCAGACTGCAACTGTGTAAAGGACTTGAGACTATTTCCCTCATATACATCCCCGATATTATGTATCCCATGTTGAATCCAGAATACTGGAGCCAGGTCCTCCGATACCTGGGTGAGGAGTGGATTTGACCATAATGGCATGTCTGTCTGCACGTCAGAGTACCCGTAAATGCCCTTTGCAGCTGACCATACCTGGGAAGCCACCCTATGAACAGGTAGTACATTCTTGAGTGCATTCATGGGTCCTTCCAATACTGGCCAAAGGGTAGGTATTTGCAGGTAGACCGCCAGGTGCTGTTCCCTATTTGTCAGCGTCGTGTCATTTACCCATGCTTTTAAATATCGTAATTGCCCCGCTAGATCGTACAGAAAGAGATCAAGCAAGGCCGCTCCCCCCTGTGTTTTGGGCCGTTGCAAAGTAGTGAGGCTGAGTTTCGACCTATTAGCACCCCAAATGAATGTTGGGAATAAGGCATGTATCTGCTTAAAGAAGGTTTTGTACACTGGTGTCGCTGTGTGTTCTAGGACATATAGGCATTTGGGGAGGATGACCATTTTAATTAAGTTAATCCTACCAGTTACAGCCAGGGGGAGAGTACTCCAGATCCTGAACTTGCCCCTTACATAATCCATCAGTGGTAAGATATTAGTATCATGATCATTCCTATGGTCCCGATTTATAATGATACCAAGGTATTTAAATGAAGAGACTACTCGTAGACCCTGTATGATGTCTGGCCATCCCATTCCCTGCAGGGGCATAAAAAACGACTTGGTCCAATTAATGTGAAGTCCCGAGAACTTCCCAAATAATTCTAAAGCAGTGATCGCAACGGATAGCGTCTCCCTGGGTTGAGACATAAGAAGGACCATATCGTCTGCATACAAGCCAATTCTTTCCTCCTTTCCCCCCAGACCTATCCCCCTGTACTCAGGGTGTTGTCGAATTCGTAGGGCTAGTGGTTCAATAGCGAGGGCAAACAGCAAAGGAGAGAGGGGACAGCCCTGCCTAGTACCTCTCTGTAAACTAAAATGCGGGGATAACACCCCATTCACCAGAATTTGTGCCCGTGGTTCCTTATATAGAAGAGAGCTCCACCTAAGGAATTGAGGTCCAAATTCAAATCTGTCCAGAGTCTCGAACAAGTATGCCCATTCAATGGAATCAAAGGCTTTAGCGGCATCCAACGATGCCATTGCCCAGTCTGCCTTCATAGCTTCTCCTATCTGTGCAAGTATCTGTACCCTACGGATGTTGTCGGATGTAGACTTCCCTGGCATAAAGCCAGATTGGTCCTCATGAATTACTAAGCTCAAATAATATTAATTACTCACTCATCACTGAACATATTTAAACCCATGTCAACCAATGGTTGTCTGGTTAACCAAACAAATAGTGTACAAACAATTATTAATTTATAATAAAATGCTTTAATACAGTGTGAAATTGACTATGCATTTAATATATGCAAATATTCCTTACTTCAAAAAGTGTATAGATCGTGTCAAAAACGCAGTGGATTAAAAGAGTAACAGACACTTACATCTGACAGGCCCCATTTGTTAATAAACTCATTGCGTCTGCTCCGCTGGTACAGACCCTATGGTATAGCTGTTAACACTCCCCCGTTACCAAGGTGCAGCGTCTTAAATGGGTTTTCCGAGATAAAACTCTTATGTGTCAGTGATTTTAATCCCGGAATGTGATTACACTTGTAATGCACTAACTATCAAAATTTGCCCAGTTTCCCGATGCTGCCATGGGGCACAACTGGTGACGTCACTCTCTTGGCCGGCTGTGTTTACCAGCCGTATACCTATCACGTGGTCAAACGGTTAAAAGTTTCTGTCTGGTATACGACACGTCACTAGTTCTGTTATATAGCCAGGAATGCTCATGCCCGGTCCCTGCTGTTCTCTCCCTTGACAAGCGAGAGAACAGCAGGGACCGCAAATGCATGTTCCTGGCTATATAACAGAGAAGCCCATACACGGCACGTCACTAGTGACGTGTTGTATACCAGGCAGAAACGTTTAATCGTTTGACCACGTGATAGGTATGCGGCTGGTAAACACAGCGGGCAAAGAGTGACGTCACCAGTCAGGTGCCCCATGGCAGCATCGGGAAACTGAGGCTATTTTGATACAGTAAGTGCATTACAAATGTAATCACATTCTGGGATTAAAATCGCTGACACATAAAAGATTTATCTCGGAAAACCCCTTTAACTGCGTAAGCCCGGACCAAAGCTGCGCTGATTGGTTACAATTGAAACACTCCTAATGATCCATGGTAACATCAAAGTCAACACGTTAGAAATATAAGCCCCTGTTCACACAGTTTTTGCAGGCAGAAAATTCTGCCTGGAAAAATCAGCTCCAGTTTTTGTTAAGTGGATTTGGACCACAGTCGTTTTTTTTTTGCCGCAATTTTTTACCTCCTTTTTCAACAGGCAAAGGTAAAAACCGTGAGCGGTTTTTGCAATAAAACGCGTCAAATAATGCTGCACCCGTTTGCTGTGTTTCTTACGCTTCTTTTTCCCGCTCGCGGGAAAAAAAATGCCTCCACCTCCCATTGAAAACAAGGAGAGGCAATTTTGGCCCTTTTTTTGCCGTGATTTCCTCTGCAAAAATTAATCAGAACTATGTACGACAGTTCGTTGTGATTTACATGTTAGCTACGATGTTACATCAAATTGTTATTTGAGCTTAAGACCCAGCCACTGTAATGTCCGTCACAGGTATCCGTTAAATGAATAAGTTCTGCATTTCTCAAAAGCTTTTCATGACATATCCATTAAAAAGACTTCCATTGTTGCCTATGGGTGACGGTTGCGTTAAACGGATGTCTAATAGTGGCATCTGTCACCCATAGACTATAATGATGTCTATTTAAACAGATACATCATAAAAAGGTAATGAGAGTCCATGACGTATCTGTAAAACAGATACCATTATAGCCCATGGGTGATGGATGCCACTCTTAGGCATTCGTCACAGCCTACATTTAACACATACGTCAGGAGTTTTTCCTGGCTTACACAACCAAGCGCAGGCCAACAAATGTGATGTGAACAGCCCCTTATACACACAATAAATATTTGGATTAAGTATGGTTACTAACCTGTATCTTCTTCATCCCCTGAGCATTCTGTATCATTATTATTGTCTTCACTTTGAGATCCATGTTCATGTACAGGATGCTCTTCTTCATCACTGAAATGTAGACATGAAACAAACTGAACATGCAGATACACAAACAAAAGTGCAATGAAAAAGAAAAAAAATGTAATGTTACAAAAACCTTATTTGGTTACGTGCTGTCAAATTGTCATGTTCCCCATACTGTCATGGGCTAATTGAGGATTGAAAGATATTTCCCCACATATTGTCTGTATCATAGTTTATTCATGATTTGTGTTCTGCTTCTTCGCTGCAGAGATAGATCACAAAAAAATGCTTTTCTTTACTTTCCAGATACAGTTTTATGACTGTTTTACACTGGTACATGTATGTGTAAGTGTATGTATGTATGTATGTATGTGTATGTGTACTCGTTTTAAGTCAATGTTACCCAAATGTAACAAGTGAATTTAATACATTATATGGTTAAAAATATATTGACACCTAAACATCATACCTTACAGTATACTAGCTTAGTTGACATCCACTTCAAAAACCATGGGCATGAATATTGAGTTGGGGCCCCTTCTGTGGCTACTATTCGGGGAAGGCTTCCCATAAGAGTTTGGAGTATGGGCTCATGCACATGACCGTAGTGGTGTGCACGGCCCCCGTGATTTGCGGCTCTGCCGGCCGCGGAGTATCATCCAAGGGCCACCCGCATATCACGGGCAGTGCACATTCATTTCAAGGAGCCCGGACCGCAAAATGCAGCTGTAATAAGACATGTCCTATCTTTTTGCGGTCCAGGCTTCCATGGAAACCACGGTCGTGTGCATGGGCAAATAGAAATTAATGGAACCGCAATTCACCCGCAGATTTGCGGGCGAATTGCGGCCGCACAAACACGTTTGTGTGCACGGGTCCTATGTCTGTGGAAACGTGCACATTCATCCAAAAGCACATTTGTGAGGCACGGATGTTGGATAGGGAGGTCTGGTTTGCAATCGGTGATCAATGGTGTTACGGTCAGGGCTCTGTTCAGCCACTAAAGTTCCTCCATACTAAACTCATCAAACCATGTATTTATGGAGAACGCTTTGTTCACAGGGACACAGTCACAGAAACAGGAAAGGGCCTTTCCCAAACGGTTGCCACAAAGTTGGAAACATACAATTGTCTATAATGTCTTTGTATGCTGCAGCATTAATATTACCCTTCACTGGAAATAAGGGGTCTAGCCCAAACCCTGAAAAACAGCCTCAGACCATTTATACCTCCTCCACCAAACTTTATAGTAGGCACGATGTATTCCATTAGGTAGCATTCTCCTTGCATCCGCCCATCATATAGTGAAACACGATTTATCGCTCCAGAGAACACGCTCCAGAGTCGAGTGGCGACCAGGGAAACCCATTTCATCAAACTTCTGATGCACAGTTTTTGCATGGATGTTATTTCAAGCTTGGAACTCTGTAGCGAGTGATACAACAGAAGATAGGCGATTGTTATGTGCCGCGTACGTCAGGCCTCGGTGGCTCTGTGAGTTTGCGTGGTCTATAGCTTCGTGGCTGAGCTGTTACTCCTAGACGCTTCCACTTCACAAGAATAGCATTTACTGTTTACCGGGAAATATCTAGCAGATCAGAAATGACGAAGAACTTCAGTTCGAAACACGTAAGCGTCCTTCCTAGAAATATTTATTTTTTACTTGTTTTTCATCGGATGAAACAAAGTTTGTCATTTTTATTTGAATTTGGACGAGTGGCGGATATCATCTTTTTTCTACTCACTAATTTCATGGATTTCTTCAGTACGACTCGTACTACTAACAGTGTTTGTTTATGGAGACTGCATGGCTGTGTGCTTGGTTTTATACACCTGTTTGCAGTGGGTCTGGCTGAAACACCTGAACTCAATAATTAGGAGGAGTGTCTACATACTTTTGCCCATATAGTGTATTTGTAAATCAGAACTTAGAGCAGCAAAAAGTTTTGAAATATGTTTTTTTTCCCCATTTACATAGACATTATGTTGGTTGCTGCCTTACTATCTCAAAAACTGATGGTAAAATGTAACTTTTATGTCTACAAAATGCTGAAAATGACTGTTATGCGTTTCTTAGAGGCGAACTCAAATGTGACAACTAATATGGCTACACGTCCAGTTGTCATAATGACAACTTGCAATGTACTACCAGTATATGGCCATTTCTACCTTTTCCTTTTTTTTAGATCTCACGGTTACTTAATAAGGTATAGAGATATAGACACATTTCATTGTTATAGAAAAAAAGGCTCCTCTGGCAATTTAACCAAGTGTAAGCTTCCGTTAATTACTTAACACCTCATATGAGATGGACTTAAAGAGAATCTGTCAATTTAGTTATGTCCAATCTCCTAACTAATCTAATAGGCACAGTCACGCTGATAATTCCAGTGAAAATTGTGTTCCTAAACTTTTACGATCCTAAAAGTTGAGCTTTTTTTTAATCTAAATATGCAAATGAGGCTACAGTAGCCAAAGGGGCGGTAACGCTGCGCTCTCTCTATGGGCGGTGTTATTTTTTTTGTCTGTATGATGCTGTCCAATCAGTGTCTTACAGCTTCTCCCCTTCCCTGCACAGCGTGATCTCTGGATCGACAGTCTCATTCAGGGTACATTTTCCTGGATGAGCACTGAGGCGATGTGTTGAAGGACCTGCGGCCGGAAGTGTAAACGAAGTGTGATCTCGCGATTTAAGCAGAGATCACACTCTGCAGGAAAGAGGAGAAGCTGTAAGACGCTGATTGGACAGATTCATACAGACAAAAAAAACAACACCGCCCACAGAGGAAGAGCAGTGTTACTGCCCCTTTGGCTAGTATAGCCTAATGTGCATATTTAGAAAAAAGCTCATAACTTTGAAAATAATAAACAATTTGGGACACAATTTTCACTGGAAATATCAGAGCGACTGTGCCTCTTAGATTAGTTAGGAGATTGGGCATTACTAAACTACTGACCAGGGCCGGCCTTAGGATAGATGGCACCCTGTACGAAATGATCTTTCGGCGCCCCACCCCCATCATAAAAAAAAAACCGCCCCCAAAAAAATAAAAAGTATAATGCCCCCACAGTATAATGCCCTATATAGTGCCCCCACACACAGTATAATGCTCCTTTGGTGCCCCATACAGTATAATAATAATATATTACAACTCCTTTAAGGACAGTATTTTCTCCTCTAATTGTGCCCACAGTATTATGCCTCCTGTAGTACCCCTACACAGTATAATGTTCGCTTAGTGGCCCCCACATAGTATAATGCCCCCCTCCTCTGGCTGCCACACAGCCCCCCCTTGTAGATAGTGCCCCCCAGTAGATTTTGCCATAATCCCCCACCTCCTCCATGTAGGTCATGCCATACAGCCCCCCCACCTCCCCCTTGTAGACAGTACCCCCAAACAAAAAACAAAAAAAATTGTACTCACCTAGGCACCATTCCCACGACGAACTGAGCAGCTCCACGACGGGATCCTTGCGTAGGCCGGCATGATCCTGTAACCTAGTACAGAGTTTCTCAACCTTTTCAGACTCGAGGTAGCACTGGAAAAATTAAATTACCTCAGGGCACCCCTACCAAAAATTGTTTAGAGAAAGGCAGAAAATGGCTAAAAACAAGCACCACACTCTAAGGGTATGTTCACACAGCATTTTTTGCAAGGCAAAAAAAATCTGCCTCAAAATTCCTTCAGGAATTTTGAAGCAGATTTTGTATTGACAGCGTTGTTTGACCTTTTTTTTTTTTTGCGTTTTTTCTTAAGCCGTTGAAGCGAACGCAAAAGACGCAGGCAAAAAAGCACCAAACGAGCGCCGCAGGTATTTTCTGCCGCCTATTAATTTGAATTGGAGGTCAGAGGTGGAAACCACTTGAAGACCATCAGCCCCCCACCCACACTAAAATGACTATCAGCCTGCCACTCACAGATAGCACCTGGTAGGTAGTGCCACACATTCCCCTGGTAGGTAGTGCCACACATTCCCCTGGTAGGTAGTGCCACACAGCCCCCTGGTAGGTAGTGCCACACAGCCCCCTGGTAGGTAGTGCCACACAGCCCCCTGGTAGGTAGTGCCACACAGCCCCCTGGTAGGTAGTGCCACACAGCCCCCTGGTAGGTAGTGCCACACAGCCCACAGTCCCCTTGTAGGTAGTGCCACACAGCACCCTGGTAAGTAGTGCCACACAGCACCCTGGTAAGTAGTGCCACACAGCACCCTGGTAAGTAGTGCCACAGTGCCCACAGCCTCCTTGTAGGTAGTTCCACACAGCCCACTTGTAGATAGCACCCCCCCTTCCTGTAGATAGCGCCACTGTAGCTCCCTGAAGAAGCGGAACCCCCCTGTGGCCGGTTATTCTGCTCCTGGAGCGCTCCGCTTCATGTCTCTGTCCATATATGGACAGTGACATCGGGGGCAACTCCTGAAGTGGAATCCCCGACCACAGCGTTGCCGACGCTGTGACTGGGGATTCCACTCCAGGAGAAGCGCCTGTCGTCTGTGTCCATTTATGGACAGTGACGTCACGGCCACACAGGGATTCCGCTCCTTCAGGGAGCTACAGTGGCATTAGTAGATAGCAGAGCAGGGAGATACCTCCCTGCTCGGCTATAGTAGCATTGCTACCACTGTAGCAGCCGCAGCGGCTACTAGCGGCAGCGCCGCCCATGGCAGGCCCCGGCATGGGCGCCCTCATGCCCGTGTCGCCACTATGGCTGCCACTGAGTGAAGAAGCATCCGGGCGGAAAGGCAAATGTTGAGTCCCTGGACTTGGGTGCTTTTGAAACAAGAGGGAAGGGAGCCAGCGCAGCGCCCCTTTCCACCTGCTAGGGTGATGCGCCCTGTGCAATGGCACAGGTAGCACACCCCTAAGGCCGGCCCTGCTAGTGACAGATCTTCTTAAATATACAAATTAACATTTCTAAATAGTAAAATGTCCAATACAAAAAAGTGTAATAAACAAAATAAAAAAACAAACCACAAGAGCTGCTTGTCCACCAGTTATGTTACGCAACAGTCTGCTTTAAAGATTTGACAATATCACATCACCACCATTACCATTTATATAGGAAACTATGTACTCCATCTGTTATGGATTAACCTGCAAATAGCTGGTGATAATCTTTAAAGCCGATTGATGGACTATGCAATTACTGTACCTTATTTCCTTGGTTTGCTCATTCCAAACACTTGCAATTTTGACTGGACGCTCATCACTTCTATTTGCTTTGGTATCTTCCAACATTTCAGTCTCTATGTCCTCAGGCTCTTCTGTAATAAGAGTGTGTGATGAATGAGTGGAAATAATATATGTAAACACCATGCACATATAGGGCCCAGTATGAGGTCACCAGAGTTAAAGCACCATCCTTGCATGGTATAGAACACCATCAAAAACAGTATTATTATTTATTTTTAACATGGTACTCTACCTAATACTATAACTAAAATTACAATTACAATGCAGACAACATTGCCTTTATCTAAACAGAATATTTCTACAATGTAATTAGAGAAAATTCTTGGTTTTAGCACTAAAGCAGTATGCCGATCTGAACGTCTGTGTCTAATCCTCCCTCTTTGCAACAGATTTATGACCATCTATATTTGGAAGCGAGGGCAGGCAAGAGCAATTTGAATTTTTGCAGCTGACAGGTAAGATCCATCATATTGCTCGGTCATCTAAACGGAGTGTTCTCACAAATGCCAGCGTAGCACAGTATTACGGCTTAAATGATTTCCTACACACCAAGACAAAATGAAGCGACATGTTAAAGGGATTGTCTGGTTTTCCACTATTTGGACCCATTCATTCCAGGAGTCCCAGAGGCTTTTATGTACGGATGATTATTTTTTTAAATTCTAGATGGATATACTGTGGGTGGATGTTAGTGATCATCGTTCTTATTTAACTTGTAAGATCTAAATACTAATAGGCCAATAGATTCAAATGTGGACAAAGCAACTATTTCATCATAAATACTCCTAAGAACGAACCAAAAATTTTAATTGTAGTGAAATATCTTCATTTATACATCTACAGATAAAAAGTTTGTGTCTAAGGCCAGCATTATAGCCTAAACTTTGCCCATCCCTACAATCTTTATTAAAACAGTCAACCTCATTATATTTTTCCATTGTGAGAATGGTTTTCAAATTGCTCTAAAATACTCTTAACAAACCATCTTCTTGATTGAATAGACATTACATTGTATAATTTAATTAAACCAAAAAAGACTGAACTGCTAAAGAACTGATAAATGTCTATTAATATTTCTGTCCTCCTTCCCAGACGACAAAGCCCTTCATTACTGGTATAAAAAACATTTATCCCCAGAGTAGCAATGGTGCTATGAATGGAATGTATGCATTGTCCCGGTGGAACGTCACTATCAGCGTCTTTGTGCCCTGCGCCTTTAGAAACCCGTGTCTATGTTTAAAATGTCTAATCACTCCAGCCACCCAGCGCCTATAATTAAAAGCAGCTTGGAATATTCTAAGCCCCAGGATTAACCCTTTTGGTGGGGAATTCACTAAAAACGACAAAGTAACATAAATGTACTAAACCTAACAAAAAACAATTAACACAAAAGATTGTAATAGAACACATCACCAATGTGTATGAACGAAATCACATGCCAACTTGTGTAAGGTTTTTAAAGGTAATTTTCTATGCCGCCCTGAACCAAGGTGATCACGTCATCGTAGGAACACATCTCCAGGGGATGCTCAGGAGGCCCGGCATGAATTGCATCTGGATAAAATTGGACGTTATCACTTAGAAAGCATATTGATTCCTTTCTTCTTCGCACAAACGGATAAACAAAATGAACAATTGACGTTAACCAGACCTGGCTCATTACTGTTTTAAAAGGAAATTGTCTGATATGGTGTGATAAAGATGAAAAGGGATGAGAATCTAAATCCCCTGTGAGTATTAAAGGAGTCAAATACACAAAACAGCATTACAGACCAATCACACTGTACTCACTTATCAGCAGTCTACTATAACATGTCCACCTCAAGTGCTCAGGATAACAGTACTCAAGTTTAAAGAAATCTGCTATAAACAGGTGTTCTATTTGATAACTTGCTGATACCATGTAAAATTATAGCGACTATTAAGGTGTACCTCTAGCTACAAAATAAAAATTATTATTGTGTAGCAATTTGCGTTATAATGATTTTTCTAAGTCATTGTATTAGGGTATATTGCTGTTAAACACGGACTGGCAGTAGGCGAGAGAGATCTCTGCTCTGCCTCCTAGACTATCATCTTCAGTACTGGAGCCAGCGTTGTAGGATCCTGTACTAAAACTGCAGTTAAAAAATAATAATTTGGTGAGGTATAAATCTGTGTAAGTGCTATATAAACAGATTATTGCACAAGGATGCTAAACTAAAAGCCGCCTGTGTGTGCTGTACAGCACTGGCGCCTTGTGGAAGGCATCTGGAGAGGCAGAAGTGCCTTCTTCAGGCTTGGGTGATTGGGCAGAGGCACTCAAGTACACAGAGCACTCCCTCTGATCACAGAGAACTGCGATCTCTCAGTTTTTCTGTACTTTCTCTATTGCCTCTGGCACAAGAAAAATGAGATATTTTCTCATGAAAAATAGTCCTGATAATAAGAATAATTACTATGTTACACTTTTGCTCCTCTGTTCTGTATGGGAAAGTCCTTGCCAATTACGTTTCTAAGCTACTATAAAAGTGGCTAAAAACTCCTGAGAGAACTTTAATTATTTGGAAAAATCTTTAAAATAAGTTTACAGACTTCCATCTGTTTGAAAAAATTGTTGGATTGTATTCTAAGCTGAGTATATTGGTGACTCAATATCGATAGAGCACAGGGATATGGCTTAACTAAACACCAGAATGATGTACTCTTGAAAATACAGGGTGGGCCATTTATATGGATACACCTCAATAAAATGGGAATGGTTGGTGATATTAACTTCCTGTTTGTGGCACATTAGTATATGGGAGGGGGGAAACTTTTCAAGCTGGGTGTTGACCATGGCGGCCATTTTGAAGTTGGCCATTTTGTATCCAACTTGTTTTTTCAATGGGAAGAGGGTCATGTGACACATCAAACTTATCGAGAATTTCACAAGAAAAACAATGGTGTGCTTGGTTTTAACGTTACTTTATTCTTTCATGAGTTATTTACAAGCTTCTCTTTGTTTACAGCCATTGACATGTCGCAGAGGTTAACACGTGAGGAGCGGATAGAAATTGTGTTGATGTCTGGTGAACGCAGTACCCGGGTCATTGCAGCAGATTTCAATGCAAGACACCCTACGAGACCACCCATCTCCCATGCTACAGTTTGCAAACTGGTTGCCAAGTTTCGTGAAACTGGTTCAGTGTTGGATTTGCCCAAATGTAGACGCATGAAAACGGTCACTAATGAAGAAACATCAGTGGCTGTCCTAGCTTCATTCAGCAAGAGCCCACAGCGTAGCACTCGCCGCATGTCACTGGAGAGTGGCATCAGTCGAACATCCCTTTGGCGGATATTAGCTACTCACAAATGGCACCCTTACAAACTCCAGCTGCTGCAGCATCTCAACGAGGATGACCCAGATCGGCGCACTGAATTTGCAGAATGGGCAAAACAAAAATTGGAACAGGACCCTCAGTTTACACAGAACATTTTATTCAGTGATGAGGCAAACTTTTATGTGAATGGTGAAGTTAACAAACAAAACCACCGCTATTGGTCTGACACTAACCCACATTGGATAGATCCCTCCAAGACTGTTGGAACACAAAAATTGATGGTATGGTGTGGTATATTGGGTACAAAGATAGTGGGGCCATTCTTCATCAATGGAAACCTCAAGGCCACGGGATATCTGAAATTGCTACATGATGATGTGTTTTTCTCTTTATGCACTGAAGCTGGCACGTTCCCTGAGTTTTTCCAGCAAGATGGTGCACCACCACATTATGGGTGTCAGGTCCGAGCATTCTTAGATGAACAGTTTCCTGGAAAGTGGATTGGTCGTTGTGGGCCAGTTTAATGGCCCCCTAGGTCTCCCGATCTGACCCCCTTAGACTTTTCTCTTTGGGGTCATCTGAAGGCAATTGTCTATGCTGTGAAGATACGAGATGTGCAGCAACTGAAACTACGGATACTGGAAGCCTGTGCTAGCATTTCTTCTGCGGTGTTGCTATCAGTGTGTGAAGAGTGGGAGAAGAGGGTTGCATTGACAATCCAACACAAAGGGCAGCACTTTGAACACATTTTATAAGTGGTCAGAAACTTGTAAATAACTCATGAAAGAATAAAGTAACGATAAAACCAAGCACACCATTGTTTTTCTTGTGAAATTCTCGATAAGTTTGATGTGTCACATGACCCTCTTCCTATTGAAAAAACTAAAGTTGGATACAAAATGGCCGACTTCAAAATGGCCGCAATGGTCAACACCCAGCTTGAAAAGTTTCCCTCCTCCCATATACTAATGTGCCACAAACAGGAAGTTAATATCACCAACCATTCCCATTTTATTTAGGTGTATCCATATAAATGGCCCACCCTGTAGATTCTTGTAAATGATTAAAAAAAAAAGTTAAGACAATAACTGTAATACAAAGTCTATAAAATGCAGTGACTCTTCACATTTGTCTTTTGATAATAGTGCCCAGTCAAAAACAAATTTTGTTATGACTGGGCACGATTATCGAAGGACATGACAAAGTAACTATAAGAAACCATTTAATCTGCCTCTCACCACAGGATTGGTCCTCAACTGGGCAAGAAGCTGAAACAGTGTCAACCCGTCCCTGCTTGGGAAAAAGACACTCTTCTGGTTTAGGTTTACTCAATCCGTCGGACGAGTCCATATCAATAGGAAATCCTTTAATTGTCTCATGATCCTGAACGTGATTATGCGCTGGACGCTCCTTATCATTGCTGACATGAAGTTCACCTAAAGAAAATGCTTTATTACTAAATATGTTATCAAATGTTTTGCACTGTAATAAATGTTTTCAAATAGTTTTAAACATTAAGACAGCTGCACCTAGGAATTCTGGGTAGCAAATTGATGCATACTCTGAGCCTGCATCTAAATGACTATGCAATAGATCACGGCAGTCACAAGTACATACGGTAATATTAAATTGGAGAAGCTATGTGCACTGTTAAGTATATATTTTTATTAAACAATTTTTTTTCTCACGTAGTAACAGGAGAGCTACATTAGTTTGAAATTATAAGACAATGAACATCTACATATACCTGCCATCGAATATCTCTTACAAAGAGCTGGGACATGCTAATCTCTAGAAAAAGTCGGCACAAGTGGATGTCTACGACTCAACAGGATAACTAAAAGGAAGAACAGACAGCCAGCCACGTTGATACCGGTTGCAACTCATGACCGAAATCTTCTCCTTATTCACACGACAGGGTCCGAGTGTCGGCAGATAAAATCGGCCGTTTTTCCCGGCCGGTTTGCATCCGTTCCGGGCATATCTGGACAGTGACATCAGGGGCAACTCCTGAGCCGGTGATTCCACTTCAGGCAAAGCCCCTGTCGTTCGTGTCCATTTATGGACACTGAACGTTACTGGCTTCTCCTGGTGTGGAATCCCCGGTCATAGAGTGTTTGGGGATTCTGCTTCAGGAGTTGCCCCTGATGTCACTGTCCATATATGGGCAGAGACATTAAGCGCTCTGTCCAGGAGCGGAATCCCCGAACACATGGGGGATTCCACCCCTTCAGGGAGCTAAAGGATGGGCTAGCACATAGAAGAGCAGGGAGATACCTCCCTGCTCTGCTATAGTGGCGTCGCTACAGCAGTAGCAGCAGCTGCTAGCGGTGCCATCGGCCATGGAAGGTGTCGCCAGGCCAGGGCGCTTTTAAAACAAGCAGGGGAAGGGAGCCAGCGCAGCGCCCCCTTCCACCTGCTGTACACCCCGGCCATGCCACACAGTACCCCTGTATAAGGGCACCCCCACATTGTAGAAACTTACCTGCAGCATAAAGCTCTTCGTCCGAATGGCATAAACTCCTCCTCCTCACATGCACGCTGCGCTGTGAGGAGAGAGCGAGCGAGGGTAAACACGGCCGTCATTCGGGACACATTCCAGTGATGGCCATGTATTACCCGGCCCCATAGACATCACCCGGCCGAAAATAGGGCATGTCCCAATTTTTGACGGCCCGTCAAAAAATTGGTCGTGTGAATAGCCCCATTAGGGGTCTATTGTTCCTACTGCAGCCGTGTGACGCCCGTTTTATGAACGGCCGTCACCCGGCCAGGAAACCCTGTCGTGGGAATAAGGGCTAAATCTAGTCATAATAGTGCTATGAAAAATATTTATAAAAAGCTAAAATTGACTGTGCTGTTCCTACCTAGCCAGATTGGTAAAACCTAGAATATGATTAGGTTGAATTCACACTGCGTTTGCACTGTCCACTGGACGGATGCGCTAGGAAAGCTCCTGGTGCATACACTGAACGCGTACTTAGACCCTCTATCATCCAACGGCGGCCCAAAAGAGTATCCTATTGGCCTCTGCTAGGCTGGTACACGAGTACATGTTTTTTTTTTTCAACTGTATGAAATAACCTATTCTGCTATGCTACTCTATACACAGGCATCGCACACAAAAAACGAAACATTTGAAAATACTGCACTACATATGTTTATAACTTAATAGCCTATGGGTGACGGATGCCACTGTATGCTTATACAGTGTAATCCGTCTGAGGTCGGGCTGGGCAATTATGACCTAAATCAAAATCTCGATTAATTGAACATGTAACCTCGAATACGATTATTGAATGATTGTTTAGGCAGCACCCCTTTTTGCATGCTACACAATTGCATTTATATTTATCATGTGAGCTTGCTGTGTACTACGGTATAAAATATACCCCGACACTGCCCCCACACAGTATATTGCCCCAATAGTGCTCTCCACACAGTATAATGCCCCTATAACTGCCCTTCACACAGCATAATACCCCTATAGCAGCCTTCCACACAGTATAAAGCCCCTCATAGCTGCCACTACACAATATAATGCCCCCATAACCGTCCTCCAAAATTATAATGCCCCCATAACTGCCGTCTACTCAGTATAATGACCCCCATAACTGCCCTCTACTCAGTATAATGCCCCCATAACTGCCCTCTACTCAGTATAATGCCCCCATAACTGCCCTCTACTCAGTATAATGCCACCATAACTGCCCTCTACTCAGTATAATGCCCCCATAACTGCCCTCTACTCAGTATAATGACCCCCATAACTGCCCTCCACACAGTAGATTGCCCCCATAACTGCCCACCAAAGTATAATGCCCCCATAGCTGCCTCTACCGAGTATAATGCCCCCCATAGCGGCCTCTACCGAGTATAATGCCCCCCATAGCGGCCTCTACCGAGTATAATGCCCCCCATAGCGGCCTCTAGCGAGTATAATGCCCCATAACTAATTTCCATGCAGTATAATTATAGTTTTAAAAATGAAAGCTATTATCGTTGTCGGCAGCACATCTCCCTGATGTGCTTGCGACATGATAATAATGTATGGGGACGAGCGATCGGAGTAACGAGTGCTCGTCCCCATACTAGCTCCTTGTGAAAGGAGAAAACGAGCGGCGATCAATGAGCGGTTTTGTTGATCGGCACTCGATTACACGGCCCAAGACAGGCTGTGTAAGAGGATCTTTTGTTATTTTTATCAGCAGGTTTCCCAGTTTCTGGACCACCACCAAAATAATTTTATGCCTAGGCTGACATGTCAAACATTTTTTATTGGAAAACTTTAACATGTTATGCTTCCACCTCATGCCCCAACATTACAACTCTGTAAGTATAAAGTTTGCAGTATGTTTTAACCTCCCAGACCAAGAAGGTAGGAAAAAGTAAATTAATAAAATAAAATAAATCAGGTACACAAACAATATGTGAAATATACCATATATATTATGCATTCAATCCATGATGCCACAATTTAAAGAGGCTCTGTCACCAGATTATAAACTTCTTTCACTGCACCATCATACTGGGCTGGAACAATGAGAAGTGTATGACGCTGATTGGTCAGCGTCATACACTCCTCTGTACAACGCCCAGTAGGTAAAAAGTAAAAACATGCCCAGTTGGTCATTAAGAAACGAATTAGAATAAATATAAAATTGCTCATAACTTGCTAAAAAATTATCGTTTTTCAAAATAAAAACCACTGTTCTCTACATTACAGCGCCGATCAAATTATGTAGGAGATAGGGCACTTATAATCTGGTGACAGAGCCTCATTAACCACAGCTGTGCCATGAATTTAGTTTGTACTAGAAATACACACATTCACTTGAGAACACTACATACAAATAATGAAGTGGCAGATTACCAAATTGAGGATCCTGATCTGTATTAGGTTCAGATACTACGACATCATTCACCAAGGAAGTGGACTCTCCCACCACAGGGACATTCTGCGCATCAGGTGAGATTAAAGAATCCATATCAACAGAGGAATCTTTACATTTTTCTTCCTCATGTGGCTGGGTCAGCTCTGGGTCCTCTTCAATGCATTCTGTAACTGGACCTGTTTGTCACAATGTAGACTGAACTTTATAATGGTATCCAGGCAAGTCAACTGGACTCGTTTAGAAATCTTAAGGCAATTCACTGCTCATTCAAGCAGCTTCCTCAGGTAAATTGAGTGGTAGGAAAATGTTCCCAGAATTTACACCCTTGTGTAACATAAAATCATCTTTTTTTCAATTTTTTTTTTTTTATTGGGCATTTTACTGTGTGCAAAAAGAAGCTGGTAACCCAAAAGAGTAACAGGGACATAAAACAGCAATAATTGTGGTACAAGCATGACAACTGCAAGTCAGTAGTAGCCATAACAGACTATTCAGGTAGAGAACAAAGATTTCTCTAGATTCCCTTATAGGCGGGGAACAAACAATATAGGGTAACAAGATACAAGTGCAAAACACTTGTAGCTCATAATGAATATAGAAAAGAGTATAAGTCCCTCTTGAAAAGACTCTTGTTTGAAGACATTCAACTCAAAAAGGTTTGCATACAACACGCTTGCTGACAGCCTTGAGGAAGCCATAATTATGGCTTTTATGGAAGCATAGTATACGTTTTTTTGGATGTGACTAAGTTCCACCTTTAATTTCCCAAATCAATGACCAACCCTGGCTGCAATCTCAAAACAGTGTTCTTTTGAGTGCCCAGACATAGTGACACCAATGACAACCCGGCAGTTTTCTAAATATAAGAATTCACAACAAATTGCCTTCCCATTAGGGCCACACCCAATACTAACAATATGATGATCCCTCACATAAATTCCATCACTACTGTGCCCATAAAGAAGTGAAGGCCAAGTAGTAGTGCCAGCAGAGTAATATCACCCACACAGAACTGCCATACCATAGTGCGCAACACATAAAATATCCCATATTATTGTGATAGCCAACTAGTATGGAACATGCTATAGAAGAAGAGATCCATAATTGACCTAAAAGGTAAATGCGAGGTGCCCAGGAATTGTGGACTCTCGCTAAACCGTGGAGACTTGTTTCTCATTGAGTTGAAAATTCAGGACCGCACAAATAAGGCCCTTGGACTACATTGTAGTCACCCTAGCGCTATAAGGGTCATGCCCCCTAAACAAATGAATTAAGGTGACTGAGGTACCCATACGTTTTTCCTACTATTCGGTGGAGCTAAGGTAGCAACTTGGATGAATGTAAAACATCTTAAAGATTTCCAAACAAGTCAAATTGAATTTTACTTAATTTTCATTTATCTAGGAGTGGCAAGACAAGCAATTCAGATGGCAGTTCTAGTTAACCAAAAACTACCAGTTTAGTGGTTTCAATTAAGCAACGCACACTGAAAAAAAATGTGGTGCGCCATCTACAATCAAACATGGCTGAAATGACATTAAATCCATCTGGACATGAATTGTTATTGTTTCTAGAACAAAGTCTTGTGAAGATCTACGGATATTGGGAACCACATTGTAGAGCGGGTGATATGTATAATCACACATTCTAAATAATGCTCTTTTTTTTTTTTTCTTGGTTGATATAAAATAATACATGTTCATCACATTAATAGCTGCATCTTATACATGGAAAGCAGAGGTAGACATATCTGATAATAATACATGTGATTATGTTTGTCTGGTATGTACACGACTCTCACCACTGGTGACTTGCAGTAGTTCAGTCTGAAGTTGGAGCTGCGCTTCACCCAGGATCTTCACAACTGACTCAGCCGGACTCTTCCCCCATTCACGTCTTTGCCTCTCCTCCAAATCAAGCTTTATTACACCACCAATCGTCTTATCTGGGTTAAGAGTTAAATCAAAACAAGAGTGAGTTTATTTTAATATATAAAAGTCTTGTTGAGTCGTATAACCATTGCAATAAAGGCAAAGCTCAGACAGCTACTTGTGCCATGAGACTTGAGTCAAACGATTTAACATTCTCAAAATTACAGTTGTGCAACCTTCTTTCTTTCCCCCCATTACAATGGAAATTTGCCTTGTGCGACATCTTTCGTCTTCTATGAAGAATAACCCTCTGTGGCCATTATTGTGCATTCCTATGGAAAGCGTTGTCATGTGTTGGCATGTGCCATGTCCTAATGTCAGCCGTCTAGTTCTAATCTTACAAGATGTAATGAAAGAATACATTGTTTCAATATCTTAATGGGAAACGATCGCTGTACTCTTAACTTTTATAATTCTATTATTTTAGTGTGGTGTATGGTTCTATAAAGAGTAATCTAAAGCGCAGTATATTTATCGAAATATGCAATCATTAAGCGTGTCTTATATAAAAATACTTTTTAATGCGAACGCATTTCTGGCTCAGAAGGTTAGCATGGGCTTCACTTCTACTACATTATCTGAACCACCTTGTAGATCTGATCGCTTTCCGTGTGAGTTTTGCCTTTGGCCTAAGGGACGCTTAAACTTTAGAAATATGCTGCTAATGTGAAACGGGATATTACTGAAAACCTATATAATAACTCTTTAAGTATTGTGCATCTGCACCGAGGTATTTTCTAGTCCAGATTTGTTTTTCCGATAGGAGCCCATGTGGTTTTGTTAATACATTTTCAGCAATGCGGAAACCCCACAAGGAGTAGTCACAGAACATTTTACTATTAGACAGGATTAAGCTCCTTCCCTTACCGTACATAAAATAAGGTAGTGACAATAGGTAGCATAATACATTTTAATGGAACACATTATTCTCTTTACGAGTCTCAATCTCACCATGCTTTCCTGCACAGGTGCACTTCAGACAATTGTATAAAATAAAAACTACAGAATCTGAACTAGTGGTTGTTCCAATAAAATGTTTAAAGCAGATTAACAAATATATCCACAGTATACTGAAGAATAAGTACCACCTGTATATATACGCACACATCAGTGAGTTCCCACAAGTGATCAGAAGAAACACAACCTGCCTAATACACAGGTAGTCTACGAAACATTGAACATAATGAGGAGGTTATACTACACAAATTCAAACAAGTATCAAAGAACGGCTTTACCTTAATGGGGTTGCCTAGGATTAGAATAACATGGCGGCTTTCTTCTAAAAAAGGTATAAGGTCTGATGAAGACGCCGGTCCAGTGTCGAAACGTGTCACCCCATTAAGGGCTGAATCTTTACCAGCGAGTTTCATGACCGTTTATCTTGATGAAGAAGCACCATTTGACTTCCGAATTTTTTCCTATTTGAATGCAAAACGACACGGTGGAGCCTTGTTGTCCCACCAGCTAGGAAGCAGCTGCTACTACATCAATTCTTTGCGTTTAATCAGTGTTGTGCCTGGATACCGCACAACTATACCAGATGAGGGATACTCTTACACCTGTTTTTATAATCTCCATTGTCTTTGGGATTTCTGAGGTGCTGCTTTGACGTATTACAGATAACAAATTCTTCCAAAAACGCCTTTCCACAGGTTGAGTGTGTGGAATTGCAGCTGAGCCCCATTCACTTTAACGCAGTAAAATTGCAACTGATCAGGTAGAACAAATGGACGTAATTTGTGGCGCTGTTTTTGGAAGAAAGTAGCCATGTTTTTCTAATCCTAGAAAACCCCTTTAAACCCTTCCTGCCCTATAATGTACGTTTACGTTAATGTGCATCATAGTGATGGCGCAGGCAAAGGAGCTGTGCCCACACCATCACTTGCAGGGGCCAGCTGTTAGCGGCTAGGCATCTAGGTGGCTAGACAGAGGGGACTCCCTCTGTCAGCCCATTCCACCCCCTGCGTGCGACACGATGGCGGGGGTCTGAGGTTTTGCTATGGCAACACCTTAGTTACACTAACAGGCATAATACACTCAATACAGAAGTATTGCATAGTTTATTCCCTTAGTGAAACAAAATAAAATTTTAAAAAAAGTGAAATAAAAAAAAAAAAAAAGAGTGAAAAAATATTAATAAAAATAAAAAAATAATTACATTATGTGATCGCTATTAGCTGGATCCTGTGTATCAGAGACACGCAGGACCCACCCTCAGCCGAGCCATTAGCTCAGTTGAACTGACAGCATCGTCTGAGACAGAACGATACAGCTTCCTTACCTACAGGATACATAGAAGTTGTATCTTAAATAATTAACAAAAGTGGTTTGAAAGGTTCATATTGGAAATACATTCATTTAATAAAAAGTAAAAAAAATGTGCTTACAAAGCTGTACATAGCCTTTAAGAGGTTTAAAGGGGTTATCCGGGGACCAAAAATTGCATTGCAATAATATATTTATGTGAAACTAATTAACTTACTAATATACTTAAATTAAAAATTCTGTACTAAATGTTGCAGTTCAAACCTCATGAATTATTCGGGAAGTTCTGGAGCTTTTCTAATATGGACGACGCTCCGACACTGCCCCACGTGACTGAGCTCTTGCTTCATGTGCTGTTCGTGAACATGACCTCAAGGGGCTGTCACATTGCCTATTACTTGAGTCCCGAGCAGCGCATCAGCTGGCGCTTTGCTCGGGACTCCAGTCCTGCTCCTGAGGTCCATATTTAGTCAATTCAGGGGTTTCCCTCATGCTGGATTCCCTGAGCAGAAAATTAGCTGATGCTTTGCCTGGGGACTCCACAACTTCTGCCCACGTCATTGTAACCATTCATATATGGACAATCATGTCGTAAGAGCAGTACTGGAGTCCCGGATCAGAGCATCAGCTGACCATCATTGTCCATATATGGATGGTTACAATGACTGTGGGCAGAAGTTGTGGAGTCCCCAGGCAGAGCATCAGCTGATGCTCTGCTCAGGGGCTCCAGCGTGAGTGAAACCCCTGAATTGACCAAATATGGATGTCGGGAGCAGGACTTGAGTCCCGAGCAAAGCGCCAGCTGATGCTCTGCTTGGGACTCAAGCAATAGGCAATGTGACAGCCCCTTGTGGTCATGTTCACGAACAGCACATGAAGCAAGAGCTCAGTCACCTGGGGCCGTGCCGGAGCATCATCATTATTAGAAAAGCTCCAGCACTTCCTGAATAATTCATAAGGTTTTAACTGCACCATTTAGTACAGAGTTTTTAATTAAAGTATATTAGTAAGTTACTTAGTTTCACATAAATATATTATTGCAATGCAATTTTTGGTCCCCGGATAACCCCTTTAATATAACATTGTGGATGACAAGCAAAGTGAATACACTCCAAACTAAGTGATATTAGTTTATAAATATCAGGAAATGTGCTGACATATAATAATCAAACACCACTGCTTAAAAAAGGATTTTAAAATAATGCTCGCAAACAGTCTCCTCTAAGTAAAAAACACAAAACAATACCTATGTACGTAAAGTGTAAGGCTCTGTTCACATCTATGTTAGGGTTTTCCTTTGTTCTGCTCCATCATAGAAGCAGAACAATGAAAAACAGAACCCGCCGGATCCGTCACATGATGGAAATCAACGGCGCCCAACAGCACCCATTGATTTTAATACACTTTATTGGATTCCATCACAGTGTCTGTTGTTTTGCTGGACAAAAAGCTCAGCATGCGGAACTTTTTTTTGTCCATCAAAAACTACGGAATCTGCAACGGAGGCCCCTAACAGAGCCTTTGAAACAGATGTGAACAGAGGCTTAGTTCAATGGACAGTCGTAAAACGCCTGGTTTATATTTTTATTTAGTATTTCAGTGGATGGTATCTGCAGTATCTAACAGATATAGTTGACAACTGCCCTCAAAATTTGAAAATCTAATCTAAAGCGCAAAAAGAACCACACAGGGTGCACACCACCAATATATGTATAGCAAATGATAATAGGAAAATATGTGTGTGATTCTGTTGAAAAAACATAACCTTTATTAAATAGGAATTCTCTACCATAGTGCGTGACAATATTTCATATGGGCTGATTCTTACCATACAATGTAGAATTATGGGTCATCTGCACTCGTTATATTACACCTACGTTGGATATTTTAACCATTTTTACGTTTATTTTTTTGTGTTGTTTTTCAATAGAATCACACACCTATTCCCCTCTTCCCTATTATCATTTGGTATCTGCAGTAGCCATGTGAATAGCTCTGTGTCCATTCAAACATTGAGGCATCTCTTTCTCCATCGCATTCTCTTATTCCCAGCAGGAAGTCCCAGTAGATATCAAGCACTATTTAGAAGCTGAATAATACATAGCTAGTCATATAACCAAACTCTTGTTTTCTATGCCTGAGCTGAGGAAACTACCTAGATTATCACTTATCACACTGATAAACATAAAGAGCTTCCAAAGAAACAGAAAAAATAAAAAATAAAATTATATTATAATATATATATTTATTTATTTATTTTTTCAGGACAATTTGTATTTTAACCTTTGTAGTCTAGCCTAATACTACTTACTGTCAGCAGCACATAAAGTGTCCTCGAGAAGGGTGAGCTGTAAAAGGGGAATTGCTGGATCTTCCGCTTGCCACTTTTTACGGTCAGTAGCAAGGTCCTCAGTATCATCATTATCAGTCTTTGTGGGGATATCTTCATTTGGTGATGACACCTCTTCCTGAGCTTTGAGGTTCTGGTTTAATCTCTTAAGTATTTGACGTTTTTCATTCTAAAAGTAATAAAACTAGAGTCCGTAAACCCATACTCCCAAATAACATGGCTATGGCATCTATCCTAAATATAAATGAGATCTCTACTTATTCCTCTATGTGTCTGCCGGCAAAGCATTAATCATTATTAAAATAACATAATTAGAAAGTCCTAGCAAGCTTATGTACATAACAAGAGTAATATAGTGTGTAACTTCGAATAATCAAAGTATGGGTATAGACACACATCTGCTACTATACTCAAGACTGCTCTAGGTATAGAGGTTGATCAAAAGCCAATAGGGTCACGTTATACTGTCAGGTGTAGGTATATCTGATGAATCTGCTCCCGTTCTGCTCCTTGTATTACAATAGGGAACAATTTGTGATCTGAGTGACTGTGAAGCACAATAGTTGGCTCTGGGCATTCTGAATTCAGCAACTAAGAAGCATTTGTGTATTTTTGTGTACTATAGAGTGCTTTTTGTATGCCTGATGTGATTGTGGTGTGGGACATTTTTATAGCACACAATATGTCCCTTGAATGCCACGTGAATCACTCCTTGGCAATTTTGTTTCCAACTAGGCGATGAATCTTGTTACCAGGCACACTGACTTATGCTCTGTTCACATCTGCGTTGGAGGCTCTGTTAGGGGCCTCTGTCGCAACAATAGCACAGTAGCACGGAAACAATAGCACTGTATGCTGGCTGAGCTATTGTTTCCGGTAAAATCAGACAACGACGGAACCCATTAAAGTCAATAGGTTGCCGGGGGTGTCTGTGGTTCAATGGAACCGTCACTTCCGGCTTTCCCTTGTTCTGCGCCTGTGACAGAGCAGAGCAACGGAAAGCCATGACTCAGGTGTCAACATAGACTTACAATGAGTTTCAGGTCTTGCCCATTACTTTACTGCAACAATCAACACAGTTCAGCTCAGTTCGGCGACATACGGCGGCACGACTTATGTCCCATGTGCCAGAACAGATTCCATAGAAAGCTATGGGATCCATTCTAGCATCAATTTCCTGTGTCCCTGTCAGTTTCCCTCTGACGTGTTGCAGTAAAGTCGGAGGGAAACGGACAGGGACAACAGAAATATGCGAACGGCCCCTAACAAAATATGAACAAGCATTCTCTGAGACAAAGTTATTATGACAGGTAATACTCACATTAAAAAAAAACATGTATACTAACTTGGACTGAAGCATCTGTTTTTTGGGGGTCCTCTGCTTTGTCTCTGATTTCTGCTACATCAACCTGTAGCCAGAAAGAGAAATAGAAACAGAAATGCAATACTAAATAGGGAATATATTAATCTTGTTTATGAAATTTAATAGAGAATTGGTAAAAAGCGTTTGATTTTTAGTTACACATACTTTAGGGAAGAACAAACCCACTATAGATAGATTAGAAAATGTGATGGCGCTGTCCTTGTAAACCAGAAACTTAGTGTATTGTAGTTTTTCTTACTTCTACTATGTCTTTTTTTTTGTCAGTTTAGGAGTTTTCATTGACTACTCTTGTTGTTGGCATCAGAAATTACATTGACTTTATTACGTAGACAATCCAATAATGAGCTTTGTGGTTAAATACGCTGCAGAAGCGTGAATCAGCCCAATGATTTAATTAAAAGTGAGTATCTATCGGTTAGATGATAAAAGAACATCAAACCAGTAGGGATTGGCCGTTTGGGGCACTAGATTATGATACAGGGCTCAATTTTTAGTGGGGAGGGTTTGGAGGAGCCGCTTATCCATTTGGCTTGTTCTCTTGGGGACAGATTCTCTTTACATTAACAAAGAACAGTCCAACATTATTTTGCTTCTTGTATGTTTTCACTCATACCCAATAACTACTGCATGCAGTAAGGTTTCACACTCAAGCAAAGCTTCTAACAACTAATAGATACAAGTGATGACTAAGGATTTGGCTACATACAGTCTTTTGTCATGTCTTAGCATCAATGATAGTGTAACAGGTGCAGCCACACTATTTTATTTAAAGAGACTGTCACCTCCGGAAACCCTTCTAAACTACAAAAATCAGTTAATAGCTTAAAGGAAGCCGATTCTGAATCTGTAAGTTTGATCTTTCTACTCAATAACATTCCTTAGCTATAAGCACGCAATTTAGTTGTGCCTTGCATGCGGATGACGAGTCCTAGAAGCCCTCTCCGTTACATCGCCGATCTTAGGAGTCCTGTCTATGCATCAGCATACAGTGCACGGCCCGTTTGCGGACTTACAGAAGAGGAATGCAAGTGTGTAGCTAGATAAAAATGACATTCAGAATCTGCGTCTTTTGAGCTATACACGGATTATCCTAGTTATGGGGGTTATCGGGGTGACAGTCTCTTTAACGTCCATGTGTTTCTTTTTGATATATTGTCATGCAATAGTCTCAAGAAACTTACATATACAAGGGAGTCAATATATTCCTTTGGAGTGCAGCCATTGTGCCACAAAATGTCTGTATGTTGCCCCATCCTTAGGTTAGAGCTACATGGCAATTTATTTACTTCATGTGGATGCTACAGAAAATGTCACATTGGAAATTCCTGGCATAATCAGAAGCTGTATGTTATATATTCCCCTATACAGAACATCCCATTACACAGCGATTTTCATGCGACTCTCATGCAATTTTTAAGTTGCTGGTCGGCCCAAGCAATAATTCAGGCTATCTTTATGTGCCTTTAAGCCCCCACACCCTGGCCCAAAGTGAACATACAGCGCCAACATTCTTCAGAGCAGAGGTCATAGAGATGGCTGGTGTACTAGGTTTCATGTGAGACTGTCCTCTGACTGGTGAACCTCCAACATCTGAAGGAGCCGCATGGCCGGGGGAGCCCGGAGTTGGTCCTACAGCATTAAAAGGCACATTAGGATTCTTAAAACCTCGGGCAGCCAACTGAAAAAAAATGAAAATAAATTAGACACAGTACAGATAAAGTCTGGTTAAGTAATTAAAATAAAGTTAAATGGAGAAATCTGAATGTATTCTTAAAGATGCAGTAATATCACTTTAAAAGCTAAAAGGTCCAGCAGATATATTTAGACCAGAAATTTAGAGCAGTAGACAGATGCTGCTAAATTTTCAGAAATTAAAGTAAATTGTCTGAAATGAATGTAAAGAATACTGTCAAATAATGATACAACCTAAACACATCCTTCCTTATATTTTTGTAGCATTCAGCTCAAAGGTCCACAACCTTTCTTTTTATTTCTAGAATAACAGGTGGAATCCTATTTGGTAAAAAATAAAAAATAAAAGTCAGTATCTAAAGCATGTGCAACATGATCCGAACCAAGGAGCCAACTACTTGTGGCAAGGTCCTTCATCGGATGTGGACTGCCAGTCATATAGTTCTGACCCGGATGACAAGTTTCAGCAACCCTATGACAACCCTGCTGCAACTGATGCATGAAAGGATCTGCCAGCAACTAGGCAGCCACATAGGTCTGAGGGGCAAGAGAAAATTTTGATGCATAACCATTAGTTTGTATAAATGTAATGTCCACTAACTGATTTTCTTTAAAATTGTCAAAAATACAAGTTTTATTTACTTTTGAAAATGTTTTTTCCATACCCTGCATATGAAATAGCTTTTACAAAGAAATTAGATATTATACCCTTAGAAACATGGAGATAGCCATATACATTAGATATTTATTGGCAGAGCCTGCCAATTAATTATTTATTTTTTAAACCAAATACATTATATTTATTTAACAGCAGGCTATCACGGACAGTATACAGCCACAACAAAATAACTGACAGAATACAACAACGAAATCAGAGCAAAATTAGTAAAGCATGATGGGATACAACGAAGCAGTTTTGTGAAATATGGATAGTATAATAAAATATTTATTCAGGAAAACAAAAATAAGTACCACAGTGGAAGAAATGGTTTATAAAAGAATACTATAATAAAGCCCCTTCCCAGGTAGTGCCACACAGCCCCCTCTCTGTAGGTAGCATCTTTGGCTGGAGAGTCCACTACTTGAAGGAGCCCCAGAGTGTTGCTGACGCCCTGGCTGGGGATTCCGCCCCAGGAGGAGCCCCTGACATCACTGTCCATACGGATTGTGATGTCAGGTGCCCCTCCAGGAGAGGAATTCCCAGTCAGAGCTTCGTCAATGCTCTGGCCGGAGAGTCCACTACTTGATGGAGTGCCAAACGTGCTACCTATAGGGAGGGGGCTGTGTCACACTACCTACGAGGGGAGGCTGTGTGGCACTACCTACGAGGGGAGGCTGTGTGGCACTACCCACGAGGGGAGGCTGTGTGGCACTACCCACGAGGGGGGGCTGTGTGGCACTACCCACGAGGGGGGGCTGTGTGGCACTACCCACGAGGGGGGGCTGTGTGGCACTACCCACGAGGGGGGGCTGTGTGGCACTATCCACGAGGGGGAGCTGTGTGGCACTACCCACGAGGGCTGTGTGGCACTACCCACGAGGGGGGCTGTGTGGCACTACCCACGAGGGGGGGCTGTGTGGCACTACCCACGAGGGGGGGCTGTGTGGCACTACCCACGAGGGGGGGCTGTGTGGCACTACCCACGAGGGGGGGCTGTGTGGCACTACCCACGAGGGGGGGCTGTGTGGCACTACCCACGAGGGGGGGCTGTGTGGCACTACCCACGAGGGGGGGCTGTGTGGCACTACCCACGAGGGGGGGCTGTGTGGCACTACCCACGAGGGGGGCTGTGTGGCACTACCCACGAGGGGGGCTGTGTGGCACTACCCACGAGGGGGGCTGTGTGGCACTACCAACGAGGGGGGCTGTGTGGCACTACCTACAGGGGGCACTGTGTGGCACTACCTACAGGGGGCACTGTGTCTCGCCCAAGGGCCCATATACCTGGTGAGAGCCCTGCGACCAAAAAAAAAAAACTTTTATTCCACCATGTGCAGTATGCTAATTAAGTTTGGAGAGTCCACTGAACCAGTAAGTGTCCGGCATATAGAGCTCTAACCACTCCCCTTCTCCCTCCAGTCGACTGACGGCTTGACTTGTATCACGATGAAGACAAGAAGAGTCGTTAATGAACTGCAGGGGGAGGGGAGTGATTGGAGCAAACCCCAACCTAATTAGGCGCGTGGCAGAATACAAGTTATTTTGAATCCTGATGCAAGTTCAATTATCCACCTCGCTGGTAAGTACATCTTCCTTTAGCCCAGTGGTCCCAAAACTTTGAGGGCAGGTTTTTTGTTTGGCACCACCCACTACCGTACTTATCTCAGTTGGAAAAATTAATCCCTGCAACATCAGAAACTCCGATAATTGTATTAAAAATCAGACAATACATTTAAAGAACAACCAAAATAGAAGTATATGGAGCAACGACACAAAATATTTAATCTGACGTATGTCAACATCATTCGTAGTTGTAGGTCAGTATTTCGCCCCATTCCAAAAATAAGTTCCTGCAACATTGAAAACGACGGTAATTGTGTGGGCGGGCTCAAGATCCTGCTGCTGTGCGTCATTGAGGCCTGACTATGGCCGCTGATGGTGGGTCATGTGACCCCGTCCGTCCATCAGAGGCGTAGCTAGGTGTTTCGCACAAGGACGGGACAACACACACACACACACACACACACACACACACACACACACACACACACACACACACACACACACACACACACACACACACACACACACACACACACACACACACACACACACACACACACACACACACACACACACACACACACACACACACACACACAAGGTGTCCAGGACCCACGTATCCCCTATTGAAATAACATGTCCAGACAAGGTGAATATGTATATTTATGGGGAGTTACAGATGACTGCTATAAGCCTATTGATCATTCAGATTGAAGAATAAAATGCAAAAGTACCAATGCCTATATGTTGGCAATATTACAGTAAAATTCCTAAAATAAAAACAAAAAAATATCCATAAGTACTTATATCTTCTTAGAGAAAAACAAATATATGACTCATTATAGCTTCACCCACGTAACATTAGATGGCTGAGCATTAAATTGGTCTATTTATGCAATGATACATCCTCTTATCCTACATCATTGCATTACTAGGTAGACTTGCCGTTCATGAGTTTGGAAAAGCTAGGCGACATCCCTTGGGAGCAGTTTTGTCATCTTGCTTTAACCCCTTAATGACCAGCCTATTTTAAACCTTAATGACCAAGCCATTTTTTAGGTTTTTCCATCGTCGCATTCCAAGAGCTATAACCTTTCTATTTTTGCGTCGACATAGCTCTATAAGGTCTTGTATTTTTTAAAAGCACAATTTTGAGGTACATATTATTTATTGATTAACTTTTTATTAACTTTTTTTTGGGGGGGGGGGGGGGGAATAGAAACAAACCTGAAATTTCGCCACTCTTTTTCGCGTCTTAAATCTACGCCGTTTACCGTGTGATATAAATAACATTCAGCGGTTTGTTACGATTGCAATACCAAATTTGTATAGTTTTTGTATGTTTTACTACTTTTACACAGTAAAAACGCATTTTTTTCAAAATTATTTGTTTTTGTGTCTGCATATTTGAAGAGTAGTAACGTTTTTATTTTTTCGCCGATGCGGTTGTATGAGGGCTTTTTTTTTTGCGAGAAGACTTGTAGTTTTTATTGGTACCACTTTGGAGTAGATGTGACTTTTTGATCACTTTTTATCACATTTTTTTAAAGTCAGGATTCACAGAAACCCCCAATTTTTCCATAGTTTTTTTATTACATTTTTTACGGCGTTCACCGTGCGGGTTAAATAATGTAATAGATTTATAGACGGGGTCATTACGGACGCGGCGATACCAAATATGTGTAACATTTTTACTTTATTTTGGTTTTTTAATAGTAAAGCATTTTGTAAGGGGAAAAGGTTTTTCATTTTTTTTTCACATTTTTTCTTTTAATTAACTTTATTAAACTTTTTTTTAACCTTTTTACTAGTCCCACTAGGGGACTTTAATATGCGATTCTCTGATCGCTATCATAATACACTGCAATACTTTTGTATTGCAGTGTATTACTGCCTGTCCGTTTAAAACGGACAGGCATCTGCTAGGTCATGCCTCTGGCATGATCTAGCAGGCATTCGCTCCAGGCAGACCTGGGGGCCTTTATTAGGCCCCCGGCTGCCATTGGAGACACAGACACTCGGTGATCGTATCGCCGGCTGTCGGTGGGAGAGAGAGGGAGCTCCCTCCCTCTCTCCAAAACCACTCAGATGCGGTGCACGCTATTGTGCACCGCATCTGAGGGGTTAAATGGGTGAGATCGATACTTATCGATCTCACACGGCAGAGCAGGGACGCCCCCAGCTGAGAGCAGGGAGATTTGACAGCTCCCTGCTCTATTTACTTATCCTGATGCAGTGCCGTAAAAAGGCATATGCATCAGAATAAAGCCCATTAGTGGCCGCCGTGAAAAGGCGTATTGGCGGTCACTAACGGCTTAACTAGAAAAAGGTAAAAAACAAAAAAAACCTCCCCCCTTCCAAAAAAAAAAACAAAAAACATGGAATAGATCTCAATGTGGTTTTATTTATTTTTATTAGAGCAGACATTTTTAAGGCGGGATTCACACGACAGGGTTTCCCGGCCGGGTGCTGGCCGTTCATAAATCGGCCGGCACCCGGCTGCATTAGGAATAATAAACCTCTAATGGGGCTATTCACACGACTGATTTTTTGACAGGCCGGGAAAACCGGCCGTCAAAAAATGGGACATGCCCTATTTTCAGCCGGGTACCCGGCCGCCCGGCTCCCATAGAAGTCTATGGAGCTGGGTAATACACAGCCATCACCGGAATGTGTCCCGAGTGATGGCCGGGTCTTCCATCGCTCGCGCACTCTCTCCTCCTCCTCACAGCACAGAGTGCATGTGAGGAGGAGGAGTTTATGCCATTCGGACGAATGGCTACGCTGGTGATACTGTGTGGCAGGGCCGGGGTGTACAGCAGGTGGAAGGGAGCGCTGCGCTGGCTCCCTTCCCCTGCTTGTTACGGTTCCCGACCGCTGGCTGTGTTTTTACGGCCAGCGGTCAGGGTCCTTAAAACCCGAGCCATAAACTTTTTACAGCTCGGGTTTTAACTTGCTGCCCGCGGGCAGCTGAATGTCGGGTCTCCGGCTGTCAGTGCTGCCGGGGACCCTGAGGAGAAGATAGAAGCATCTTTCGCTGCTTCTGTCTTCTCCGATGTCTTTTTACACAGAGCTCAATGAACGCTGTGTATAGGACTAGAGACAGCAGCAGCGGCACTGTATCTATTCCTCCCGGTGATCATGTGACTGGTCACATGATCGCCGGGTGCCGTTAGTGACAGACTGCTGCTGGGTCTAACTAGATCCAGCACAGCCCTTTTAGTGACAATCGTCACTATGAGAGGGCTGATTTCCCCTGTAACTGGGGCTGCTGTGTAGCTCCAGTTACAGTGGAAAAACATGGTGTAAAAGAAAGAAAAAAAATATTAAAAGTTCCAAAAAGGTATTTTTTGACCTTTGAGGGACAGACCATAATAATAAAAAAATAAGTAAAGTGCAAAAAATTCATCCGATTGAAAAACGGTCAGGGAAAAAACCGGATGCAAATCGGGTCCAAATCGGCCAGTAAAAACGGCAACATGGCCTGCAACTGAATCGGAACGGATGCAAACCGGCCGGGAAAAATCGGCCAAAAACGGCAGATTTTCCCGGCCGACACTCGGACCCTGTCGTGTGAATGAGGCCTAAGACTGTGTCAAATCAATATTTGAGAATTTTAAATGACTTGTGAACAAACAGCTTGTGAGTTTCTAATTTCATTATTATATCAAGAAAGCTATTGACGGACACAGGTCTTCTACAGGTCAATCCCTCCCAGTTGATCAGTAAAAAAATAGGCTTTTAAAACTTGCCATAACTTAGGAATAGCTGGCATTACCCAAGTATATCATAGTGATGGCCTGATCATGTTCTAGAGGCCGCCGCACTACCCACCCACCAAGCCTAAAACCACGTAGTAAATGGAATGGCTATTTCAGTATTATTAATCTCCTCTGGGAACAGTTTATACAAGAAAAAGTAATTTCTTTCTTCAGGCACCTTGTGGAACAATTCCAACACTGATTTGGTGCATAAAAGCGCTGATATTGCAAATAAAAATAGGGCTCAACCTGGATAAGGCTTTATAAGCAGGCATGGAAAACGTTGGCATTATCTGCGCTCGCATCTGCATTTCCAGAACAATAAAACATGGAATTTCTGTGCTGAAGTCCTGGAAGGTTAAATAACAGGTTTTATATCCTAGAGCTGTGATCGCCGGATATTGGTATTGAGATCATTTGTATTATTGTACGTCATAGTTCTTTAGGGCATTATCCCGCATGTGTATATCCCATTCCCATAATGCCCTCTTCCAATGAGAAAAGCTTGATAACAACTGCACATTAACTCAAGTTGCGAGTGTAAATGATGGGTGTACGTGCAAAGAGGAGAAGATGTGTGTTCCTCATCTCAACATGTCAAATAACCAGGGCCTGCACCTGGGAGACCACACAGGAGCAGCTCCTGACACCAGGGAGGGGGTATTGCTGGCTGCAGGTGAGGAAAGGTGTTCAAATGGTGACAGATACAAATGTCTATTTCATACGGACGACTAGCGCGGCGTCATCACATGGTGAATACTTGTAATTGGTGACATTCCAAGCCGAGAGGTCCAGATCTTTTCACCTGGCTTGTACAGTAAAGATGCAGTTTGTCCAGCAGATATTTCAATTTAAGTCATTTGCAAAAATCAGGGTCACATTTTAAAAACATAGCTGGTCGTATAGTTGCTAGCACTGCGACATAATATTACAGAATTAATACGATAATGTTAAAAGAGGCTTGAAAGTGTAAAATGGAAATGTCGGACAGAAATTGTACAGACACATGAAATGAAAGTCTGCTAAAATGATCGATTTTGACCAATAGCAAAACAATGTTTACCACCGGAAAAGTGGATTCTTTTTTTCAGTCAGTTGTTGGTTGTTAGGGCGTGATTGGTGATTTACAGGCAACCTATTGGCCTTTTGCACATGTACATGGTAGGATTTGCCATATGAATGTCCCGACATACGACTAATTGGCTGCATGGCGGCCAATCGTCATATGATTAGTATGGCCAGCTGAGTTTTTGCTGCGGAAACAAATAGCCGAAATTGCCACGAACGGAAAAAAAAAAACACTCGTGGGAAAAAGAAGCGACAAGCCCTATGTGTTTTCCGCCTCAAAAACCCGATTGAAATTAATGGGAGACGGGAAAAAAACGCTGCGAACGGCCGACACTTCTGTTTTTCGCATTTTATGGCAAAAACCCGAGGCAAAAAACATGGAAAATAACGCATCAAAAAAAAAAACGGAGCTGATTTTTACAGGCACAATTTAAGGCCTGTAACAAACTCGGTGTGAACAGGGCCTCAGGGCTTGTCCACACGTAACGGAATTGCTGCAGAAAATTTAAACTAGCAGACATTCCGCTGCGGAAAAAAACACACAATTTCCTGTGTTTTTTTAATGCAGTAAATGGTGCGGATTTTCAGTCCACTTTCCGCAGCAGGAATTGACATGTTGCGGTACAAAAAATACGTACCGCAGGGGAATTTCTGCCCGAAAATTGTTATGGATGAGATTCGTTAAATATCACCCACTTTGCTGCTGCTGCTGTATTCTGCAGCAATTCCGTTACGTGCGGACAAGCCCTTAGAGTTCTGTATAGTAGCAGGCATATCAATTCTAAATTCTAGGTGGATTAGCAGAAGAAAAATGAAAAAAAAAAACACAATCCTCCCCTTTTAATTTCAATACCGCTTCAGCCTTTAAAATGTCTGCCCTTTCTTATGTAAACTAAAATTCTTTTTGAAACCATTCTTGTAAGAAGCTGTGAGAACGTTAAAATGTCTGAAGAATTTTGCAGTATATATTTTGAATGAGATTTTGCAGGATTTCTGTGAATTCTGAAATAAATGTAAACTATCCTTACCAACTTTGGAAGTTGAAAGGAGAGAACTGTATATACAGCAGAATGTACTGTGCACATTTTTCAGCTGCCACAGTCCCATAACAGTGCTAGCCATAGTATCATAAGAATGACAGTCAAAAAAATGAATTATGCCTCATGCACACGGCCGCAGCCCGCATTTTGGGACCGTTCTCCCATACAAAGTATGGGAGCAAAGCCTGTAAAAAGCAAAAGACAGGACATGTCCTACTTGGGTTAGTAATCATGGTTAGCGGTATGTATTAGCGGTATGGACAACTCTTAAAAGTACTATATAAAAGGGACAAAAGGGAATTTTCAGTACTCCGGAGTCAGATGTAGGACATCACACGCACCATTTCCAAATGTACTCAACATTACGACGGAATGTTCTAAACAAAATAGTCACATTCGTTTCTTGAAGCTGGATTGCAACCATTAAAGGGGTGGTCGTGCTGTACTTCGTGGTTTCTGTCGTCCCCATAGACATTGAATGGAACGACAGGGCGCGCACGTGTGACCATCACTACATTCAATCTCCTCCTCAGTGTGGTCGTGGGGGCCCCAGTGATCAAACATTTATTAACAAACCGGCGGTTAGGTGATAAATGTCCTTCACGGGACAACCCCTTTAATAGCTTATCTTTCCGATCGTAAATATAATGTTAGTTTTGCAGATTTTGGTGGAAAAATTACTACATAGAGTGATTTTTATTATTATTTTTGTCATTAACTTGTAAACTTTTCTTTTGTAACAATACATGGAGGGAGGGACACTATGAGGCGTGCAAAAGGTCAGGACAAATACACAGCTTATAAGGTGTTTTTTATGAAGTGCTTCTTTTGGCCTTTAATTAATGGCTTTCTGGAGAGTAATAAAAAGCACGAAGACTTCTCTCATGTCAATGAGCCTATTGTAGTGTACAGAAGAAGGAATGTAAGCTGCTGGAGTTCACAGGTTTATTTCGGTCTGCTTTGGGTACATAATATGGAGTCAGAGTGTCAGTGCCCCATACTTTACTGCACACTAGAACACAAACACTACCATACGAAACTCTGGGGAAATCAAAAGGTGGCGATACTGCCGTGCTGGAAAAAACACCATCAGACACATTTACGTTGTGTCAGTGCAGCACATAGAAAAACATTCTAACAGTAGAAATGTCATCTGCTACCCACAATCCTTTGTGGCGTTAAAAAAAACAAACAGTTTAACCTTTCTATCTACAACCACGCTAACAAAAATGTATCCAGTTTCTGAAGAGATTTAAAGTGCAATGGTCTAGACTTTGAAAGTACAATAGTGTATTAAAATTATTTTGCCGTGCTTTTATGATTACTTGATATACAGTATATATATATATATATATATATATATATATATACACATACATACACACACACACACACACACACACACACTAGTCCTCCTCAATGAATTAGAACATCAAAAAGTAAATTTACTTCAGTAATTCAATTCAAAAAGTGAAGCTCATATATCATACAGATTCATTACACACAGAGCGATCTATTTCCAGCATTTTTTTCTTTTAATGTTGATGATTATGGCTGACCGGTAATGAAAACCCAAAATTTAGTGGCTCAGAAAATTAGAATATTATAGAAGCCCAATTTCAAAAATGATTTTTAATAACAAAATGTTGGCCTACTGAAAAGTATGTACAGTATATGCCCTCAATACTTGGTCGGGGCTCCTTTTGCATGAATTACTGCATCAATGCGGCGTGGCATGGAGGCGATCAGCCTGTGGCACTGCTGAGGTGTTATGGAAGCCCAGGTTGTTCTGATAGCGGCCTTCAGCTCATCTGCATTGTTGGGTCTGGTGTCTCATCTTCCTCTTGACAATACTCCATAGATTCTCTATGGGGTTTAGGTCAGGTGAGTTTGCTGGCCAATCAAGCGCAGTGATACTGTGGCTATTACACCAGGTATTGGTACTTTTGGCAGTGTGGGCAGGTGCCAAGTCCTGCTGGAAAATGAAATCCGCATCTCCATAAAGCTTGTCGGCAGAGGGAAGCATGAAGTGCTCTAAAATTTCCTGGTAGACGCTGTATTGACTCTGGACTTGATATAACACAGTGGACCAACACCAGTAGATGACATGGCTCCCCAAACCATCACTGACTGTGGAAACTTCACACTGGACCGCAAGCAGCTTGGATTGACGCCTCTCCACTCTTCCTCCAGACTCTGGGACCGAGATTTCCAAATGAAATGCAAAATGTACTTTCATCTGAAATCAGGATTTTGGACCACTGAGCAACAGCGTTGGTCCACTGGCTTATATCAAGTCCAGAGTCAACTGCCCTGTTTACACAGGGAAAACTTCGGGAACGAGCGTTCTATGAACGCTCGTTTGTCCTATAATTGGCCAGTGTAAAAGGGCCTTTAGTCACTTCTCTCCTCCCACGTTATAGTGAGGTGGAATGGAGTTTTGGAAGACCTATCCAGGCTAGAACAAATTAGAACGAAGCTGAAAGACATCCTGATTTTCATCACCCTTACCAACAGCAACTGTGTGATCTTGTCACATGGCCACTAACCGTAAAAGATTTGGTACTGTACAAATATATAGCTGCTCTATTGGATGAATTAGTGCTTTGTACAATGTACGGGTGGTGGCGCAGGCAATCTATGCAGCTGCAGTCAGTGAAGGGGGACCTGGCCTACCGTGCATAGGGAGAAAGCTGCCGATCAGAGACGGGTAGGCGTGGCTAGCCGTAGCTCATGAACATCGAAGACTAATTGGCACGCTGATTGGCAGCTCGTTCCCTATGCACAGTATTGGGAGAAAGATGTCAATTATTGGCGGGAGGGCAGGGGGACCCGCAGCTCATGAATACGCGATGCAGGCGATTAAGCCAATTTTATAAAAATTACAGATTATTGGAAAGTAAGAAATACAGCGATGGATTCACAGTCTCTGTCACCACTTTATACTTCCCTCAGATAGGGAATAAACCTGGTGACAGATTCCCTTTAACCCTTTCAGGACCAGGCTAATTTTCATTTTTATGCTCTTGTTTTTTCTTCCCCGCCTTCAAAAAGCCATAACGTTTAAATTTTTTCGTTGACACAGCCATATGAGGGCTTAATTTTTATGGGACAAATTGTACTTTCCAATGTCACTATTTAATATTATGTGTACTGGGAAGCTGGGAAAAAATTGAGAATGGGGTGGAATTGGAAAAAACTGCAGTTCCGCCATTTTCTTATGGGTTTCGTTTTTACGGTGTTTACTGTACAAAGAAAGGGACACGTTACTTTTATTCTGCGGATCAGTATGGTGATGGGGATACCAAATTTATATTAGTTTTTGTTATGTTTTAGTACCTTTAATTAAAAAATTGTTAATATTTGGAAAAAATAAATAAATAAAATGCATCGCCATATTATGATCCCTGTAACTTTTTTTTATATTTCTGTGTATAGAGCTGTGTAAGGCATCTTTTTGTACAAGGAAAGATGTAGATTTTATTGATCGCACTTTGGGGAATGTCTGGCATTTCCATCATTTTTTATAAAAATATTTTGGGGGGTTGAAGTGGCAAAAAAACAGCGATTTGGCCATTTTGATCTTTTTCCCGCTGCGGCATTCCCCATATTGCATAAATATTTTTATAGTTTGAGCATTTTCGGATGCGGGGATACCTAATGTGTTTGTTTATTTTTATATGTGATCTAGGGAAAGGGGGGGGGGTGTGATTTGAATTTCTTTATAACCTTTTTTTTTAGCCCCCATAGGGGCTTGAACCTGCGATCATTAGATCACTTTTGCCATTGACTGCAATATTGCAGTATTGCAGTCTAAAGCAGAATCAATGCATTGCTATTGAGACCTGCCACATGCAGAGGTGTTCCTATAGCAGGCCTGGGAGCGTTCCGAAGGCTCCCGGCTGCCATATCAACACACCGACTCCTGCAATCTCGCCACGCGGTGGTGGGTGACTGCCATTAAAGTAAAAGTTAAAAAAAACCTCAGATGCCGGTGGTCACATCTGACCACGGCATCAGTTGGGTTAAATGCTTGCGATCAGAGACGGCTCTGATCGCAAGCGTTGCCACGGAGTCCCTGCAGTGTAACATAACAGATACCTATGGCAGCTATGGCGCCTGCTCGGCATCTGAGCGGGCGCCATTTTTAAATAACCCTCTTCCGACGTAAATAGACATGCAGCTTCCCTCAGGACAACAGCGGATTGCTGGGAGTCTCAGCATCTTGTCCCAGATCTATTTGCATCTAGTAGGGACAACCCTTGTAAGCATCGTCACACCAAAGAAACTTTCCGCTTGATCGGGGCTTTCCTTTTACCACTCGTGCACAAAGCTGAAACTGGTGAAGCACCTAAAGGGATTGTCTGGTTCGTCTTTTTGGGCATTCTTAGGTCCCTCATTTGGGACATCCATCAATTTTCTCATCACTTTGCTCAACAGAAAAATACTTTTTTGTCAAACAGCCAGAATAAAGCCTTATGCACACGACCGTAGTTTTTTGTCAGTGTTCTATCCACAATTTTGCGGATAGCACACGGACACATTAATTTCTATGGAGCCAAGTCATTTTAAGGTCCGGATTTGTGGCTTAAGCAATTGGTGACATAAATTTTTTTTGTTTGCTGATCCGTGAGTACTGATGACACACGGATGCACTACAGAAAGTTTTTTGCGGACAAATGGACCACAAGTGATCTGTGTTTTTGCCGTCCGCAAAACCACTATTAGGCCTTAGGCCCTGTTTGCTATTTTTTCAATCAAAACAAGACATCACGCCTTAACCCGTTAGTGACCGGCCCATCGTGTTTCTACGTCGGTCACTAACGGGCCTTATTCCGATGCCATAGACTTTTTACATTGCGGCATCGGAATAAGTTTACAGAGCAGGGAGCTGTCAAATCTCCCTGCTCTCAGCTGCTAGAGGTAGCTGAGGGCTGGGGGCGTCCCTGCTCTGCCGGGTGAGATCGATATTAGTGTCGATCTCACCCGTTTAACCCCTCAGATGCGGTGCACAATAGCGAGCACCGCATCTGAGTGGTTTTGGAGAGAGGGAAGGAGCTCCCTCTCTCCTCCACCGACACCCCGCGATATGATCGCTGAGTGTCTGTGTCTCCAATGGCAGCCGGGGGTCTAATAAAGGCCCCCAGGTCTGCCTGGAGTGAATGCCTGCTAGATCATGCCGCAGGCATGACCTAGCAGATGCCTGTCCGTGTTAAACGGACAGGCAGTAATACACTGCAATACAAAAGTATTGCAGTGTATTATAAATGCGATCGCAGAATCGCATATTATAGTCCCCTAGTGGGACTAGTAAAAAAGTGAAAAAAAAGTTTCATAAAGTTAATTTAAAAAAAAAGTGAAAAAAAAAAAAAAGGAAAAACCCAGCTTTTCCCCTCACAAAATGCTTTACTATTAAAAAAACAAAATAAAGTTAAAAAGTTCCACATATTTGGTATCGCCGCGTCCGTAACGACCCCGACTATAAATCTATTACATTATTTAACCCGCACGGTGAACGCCGTAAAAAAATTAATAAAAAACTATGGAAAAATTGCTGTTTTCTGTGAATACTGACTTTAAAAAAAATGTGATAAAAAGTGATCAAAAAGTCGCATCTACTCCAAAATGGTACCAATAAAAACTACAAGTCTTCCCGCAAAAAAAAAGCCCTCATACAACCGCATCGGCGAAAAAATAAAAACGTTACGGCTCTTCAAATATGGAGACACAAAAACAAATCATTTTGAAAAAAAAGCGTTTTTACTGTGTAAAAGTAGTAAAACATACAAAAACTATACAAATTTGGTATCGTTGCAATCGTAACAACCCGCTGAATAAAGTTAGTCTTATTTATATCACACGGTAAACGGCGTAGATTTAAGACGCGAAAAAAAGAGTGGCGAAATTTCAGGGATTTTTCTATTTCCCCCCAAATAAAAGTTAATCAATATATTATATGTACCCCAAAATGGTGCTATTAAAAAATACAGCTTGTCCCGCAAAAAACAAGACCTTATACAGCTATGTCGACGCAAAAATAAAAACGTTATAGCTCTTGGAATGCGACGATGGAAAAACTTAAAAAATGGCTTGGTCATTAAGGTCTAAAATAGGCCGGTCACTAAGGGGTTAATCCACTGCGATTCAATATTACTAAAATGTAAAAAATAGTAAATTGAAAAAGTGTAAATCCCTTTTAAAAGGTGCTGTATAAATATTTTTCAGAAATAATATTGAAGAATTCGGCATTCGTATTAATTTTAAAATGGCATCATTGCTTACATGCTCTTCCCAGGCTTTCTTTTCCCTCTCATCCGCTTCTCTCCTCTTTCGTTCAAGTTCCTCTTTAAATACAGCCGCTCGAGCGTTTGCTTGGGCCTCCACATAAAAAAACAAAAAGGTCATACAAAGCAGATCATGAACTTAGTCTAGAGTTAGCTCTTGATGAATAACATATGTACAAAGATAAAATGGGTATAAAAAAAAAAAATGCATTGTTAAGTGTTTATGAGCGAGGATGGATTGCAGATCGAGACAGGATATGATGCTTCAAATCCGTTCATATCCTCGCTGTGCAAGCACACTACTTCAAATCAGATTTCATACATATTGAGCTGGTATGTCAGGAATATGCAACAAAGCTTCAGCTGAAAGCCCCAGAAGCAGATGTAATGGATAATAAGAGGATTACTTGCTTAAGAGGCAAATGTTATGTACACACAATTCAATTTCAAAAACAGTGAATCATAGAGAATTGCAGAATGAGGCAACATTGAGAAGGAGGTTCAACTACATCACGCTCAGTCCTCACAATATCCCTATTAGTAATCCTATAGGCTGCAGTGCTAGAACATTGGGATTACTTTAGAAAACGGTGACTGGTTGGTGCGTTTCTATCATACCTTTAAAGCTTCAATTTTCTTTCTTCTCAGCTCAGCTTCGTCATTACTATCTCTGTGTACCTGCTCACCTTCTCCCTGTTTAAGGTCAAAATACAGTGAGACACGTTACATACCAAATTAGAAAACAAATACGATTATTGAAGGGGTAGCCGGGACAAAAAAAAAAAAAAGAAAAGGGGATTGCCTGATTTTTTTCACCAGAAACGTTGCCTCTTGTCATGTGATCTATCTGGTATTCCAGCTCCTTCCCATTCAAGCGAATGACCAAGAACAAGTGAATGAGCATTTACGGTGTACAGATATCACTAAGGATCAAGGGAACATAATACGACCTTACAGCAGATCGGGTCAATCACGCTCTATCAGTTGATCAGCCTATAAACACTGGGCACAACACAGCATAGGCCAATACCAAATAGGTATTTTGCCTTCTGTTATTATGGTATGCCACAATGCAAGATTTTTTTTTTTTATATGTTTCACACCTGGCAACCATATCTTTTCATGAATATTGTCCTTTTGCAGGATCTTACCTTGAATATTTTTAATATATACAGCATGGCTGGATTGTTTGACACATTTATACACAAGACTATTCACTACTATGCAAATATTTCCAGCAAAGAACGTAATACAACTCTAAAAATGTATCCAGTCTGAGCACGCTCATAGTCATCAATCCACATTTTGCACTGATGAGAGTTAATCAAGCAGAAACCGTTGTCCGCAACTTAGATTAATAGCGGTCCATCTCTGGCTACGGCTGTGCTAAACACATGCGAGCCAGTGCAGGAAATGAAGGCAGTATTAAAACATTTCTGTCCACATTTCCTATTCTGTCCCCTGATTATCTGACTTTTAAATCTGTGGGATACTGATCGTTCTTTTCAACTAGCCATAATATGGAAATTCTCACTGTTCTGACATTCTAATTACAATTTCTCTATTCTTTCATGTGGCTAATCCTACAAATGAATGTACTTTTTATTACTAAAAATACATCTCCATTTTTTTATTAAAACAGCACAAATCATTCCAACTGCCTCGTAAAAACCCTAGTCTAAGTAATGTGGGCCATTATCTGTATGGAAGACTTGAAACAAAATCAGATGCCTTGCACAGAACTGGGCTTTGATGGAGAGTTCACTCAGCACTTAGGCCCCATGCACACGACTGTCATTTTCATCCGGAATTACAGATCATATTGTGGATCCATACATTTCTATTGTCCACGGACACCTTTTAGTACATTTACGGATGTGTGTCTGTGCCGTAGAAATGATCCGAAAATATAGAATATGTCCTATTTTTGTCAACAACTGCGGTACAGACTCCCCATAGGAGTCTATAGGTGCTTCCGCAATTGCGGACGGCTACGGAGGTAGATCCGTACCCGTCCGTAATTGCGGAAGCATTGCTATGCGTGCCATTGGGTTCCCCAAGATTCCTCTTTTTTTGGATCCGTAAATACAGATGCACTATGGTCCATAACTACAGATACTGTCTCGTATTTGCGGATGACTATGGATCCGCATTTGTAGTCAGTAAAAGCCCTTATGGTCGTGTGCATGAGGCCTTAGGGTCCATTCAGATGTTGAGGTGCAGTTAAAACTGTATCTGAAGACCACATGCGTTTTTACTGCAACCACATGGAAAAACGCATCAAATCGAAACAAAAAACGGCATGCAGTTTTCAGATGCGATTTTTCAATGCAGGTTCAACTGCAACGTCTGAATGGACCCTTACTGGTTTTAAGGTAAACCCTGCAGTGGCTAAGCCGCTTTTTACATAAAAATAATAGTGGCAATGAAATTACCATTACCCTCTCTCCTTACCTGCCGTCTGTTACATATATTTTTTCCTGCATCTCTGTCTTTGCCATTTGGATATGAACACTCTCCTACACATACCTTAATTCTTCCCACCCTGGAGTTGCGTACACACTGGCCACTAGAGCAGACACATTAGGTTGACACTCCATGGTTTTTTTAGCGCACTAGTCAGCTTTGCTGTATGCCATACAGTGTATGGTCTAGAAGGTAAAGCAGAATTATCTCATCATCACTAGAGGGCAAGTGATTTAATGATAGCTCTATTATACTGCTGGAGACCTAGATAAGGCTATATTCACACGACAGGGAAAAAAAAGGCTGTTATAAACGGAAAAACTATCAGTTTTTCAAGGCCGTTTTGCATCAGTGTGGCTCCAAATTTTCATCCATTTCCCGGCCGTCTGACCGTTTTTAACAGCTGTTTGTTATCCGTTCAAAAAAGATTTAGGGCCTGTTCAGATCAACGTTCGCTTTTCGTTCCGGGGTTCCGTCGGAGGTTTCCGTCGGGTGAACCCCGCAACGGAAAGTGAAAACACAGCTTCAGTTTCAGTCACCATTGATTTCAATGGTGACGGAAACATCGCTAATGGTTTCCGTTCGTCGCCATTCCGGCAGGTTTCCGGTTTTCCGACGGAATCAATAGCGGAGTCGACTGCACTATTAGTTCCGTCGGAAAACCGGAAACCTGCCGGAATGGCGACGAACGGAAACCATTAGCGATGTTTCCGTCACCATTGATATCAATGGTGACTGAAATGGAAGCTGTGGTTTCACTTTCACTTTCCGTTGCAGGGTTCATCCGACGGAAACCTCCGACGGAACCCCGGAATGGAAAGCAAACGCTGATGTGAACAGGCCCTAATTTAATTTATCAGGATTTTTTTGGACCCAACCCCCTGGAAACACCACATTGCCCATGTAGACAGTGCCCACTGTAGATATTGCCCACATATAAAGTGCCAGTGCCACAGTGTCCATGTAGGTAGTGCCACAGTGCCCACTGTAAATAGTGCACACATAGTTCCACAGTGCCAACTGTAAATAGCGCCACAGTGCCCACCATAGATAGTACCCACATATAAATTGCTAGTGCCCATGTACGTAGTGGCACACACAATACCCATTTAGATAGCGCCACAGTGTCCCCTGGACATAGCGCCCATATAGTGCTACGGTGCCCATGTAAAAAGTCCCGCACACCTCCTTCCTGTAAACACACAGACAGACAGACACACACAGACACACACAGAGACCGTCGGAAACGCTCTAGTCGGGAATTCCACAGAGGGAGGGCCTGACGTCACTGTCCATATATTTACAGTGAAGTCAAGGGCTTTGCTAAGACAGGAGTCCCGGGCCAGAGCGCTTGCGATGCTCTGACCAGGGTACTCCATGGTTGAAAGCCCCTGACATCACTGTCCATATATGGCAAGTAACGTCAGGCTCTTCCCCGGATTCAACTCTTAAGGTAGTTCTGTGCCAGGGGAGTCTGCTTGTGAGGACCAGAATCAGTTTTTAATAGCCAGCACACGGATGGCTTTCTAAAAAAATGAATGTTAAAAAATGATCCATTGACGTCTATGGTGGAAAATAGAACAGTTTGGCTATGTTCACACGGAGTATTTTGGGGGAGGAATATCTGCCTCAAAGCTCCAAACGGAATTTTGAGGCAGATATTCCTCCCCCAAAATACTCCGTGTGAATAGCAATGATCGCGCCGTTTTTCGCCCGCGGCCATTGAGCGCCGCGGGCAGAAAACACGCTTTCTCCTGCCTCCCATTGAAGTCAATGGGAGGTCGGAGGCGGAAGCGCCCGAAGATAGGGCATGTCGCTTCTTTTTCCCGCGAGGCAGTTTTACTGCTCGCGGGAAAAAGACGCCGACGCCTCCCATTGAAATCAATGGGAGGCGTTCTCGGGCCGTTTCTGCCGAGTTTTGCGACGCGGTTTCCGCGTCAATAAACTCGGCAAAAGACCCCGTGTGAACATAGCCTAACAGTAAAATGGCCACATGGGGGTCCTAATGTGAGGTAAATGGGGTTCCTTACTATTAGTGTGTGACACATGGGGTTACTAAATTAATAACCCTATGTGCCCGACTAAAAGGAAATATTCTCATGTACCTCACATTAGTAACCACGGTAATTAGTAATATGAGGTGAATTGGGATTATATGAGGCACGTAGCGTAAAGGCGCAATAGGTTTAATAATGTGAGGTACATCGGGTTACTAAATGAATTACCCCATGTGCCTCACATTTAAAATACAGTAACCCTTATGAACCTCACATTTGTGTTACTAATGTAAGACACAAGGAGATTTTAAGTCCGTAACCCCATGTGCCTTATATCACATGCTTATTTTTTTTTTTATATTAGGCTATCTTAACCTCTGTGTTGGAGGCTCCCTTAGTGTCCTCCGTCGCAGATAAAGTAAAAAAGCTAGACAAAATAGCAAAGCATGCTGCGCTTTTTTGTCTGGAATAACGACGGACACCATGACTGAAACCTGACGGAGCAGAACCACAGAAAAAACAAACTCCGTTTTGAACCTAGTTTTTCCTGCAAAACTTTTCGGAGTCGTTGAATGCTGCGAATTCCTCTGCTATCAGCCAGCAGCCACCTAGACTGCACAAAAAGCGAGAGGGCCAGAGGCACAGGCCTTGCTACAGTGGCGCATACCTGTCCCTGCCCCTCTCTGTCTATTAGACTACAGAGCAGCTGTATCTCAAAAAGTAAAACGAATTTTAAATAAAAACAATTTATAAAGTTGTACCAATAACACTGATTGACCTTTTTATTAAAAAAAAGAAACAAAAAGGCCTTTCAAAAGATTTACATAGACTTTAATGTCTGGAATTCAATTCAATTGGGGATAGTGGCCACTCAATTAGAGAGGAATGTCCCTAATCTGCAGCAGCAACATGTAAAAAGGACGTTTTGTCCCTCTGACTAGTCTGTGGCTGTGCAGGTTGTCATCCCGGCTGAGCGAAGGGAGTCCAGGCCGCACACCTTATGGGGTACACTGATTATTTATTTTCTGTAGACTTGCATCTAATTGATGGAACTAAAATAAAACACATAATACAATACCTTTAAAATATGTTTTTTTTATAAATAACTTACCTTTTCCCCACGCAATTTAGCTTTCATTTGCTGTCTTTCATTTAAATTTTGCAGCCGGATTTGTCTAAGCCTTGCCAAATATTCCTATAAAAAAAAATAAAAAATAAAAATGTATAAACCATAATCTTCCACGGATTGGCACTTATGATTTTGCGCTTACAGTATTATACTATCAAATATATAATTTGGACTACTTTTAATCTATGAAATAAACACTGTATGTAATGTTGGGGGAGCAGTACAAAAATCGTTCTGAAAATAAAGACAGCTACACAGACACAATATCGCTTTGTTACAGATTCCTCATGCCCTTTATCACAATTAAACCTAATATACTATAATTAATGGGGTTGTCTCAGCAGGACACCCCCTTTTAGAAATAATGTGGCTAGCTTCTGAAACCCCTGGCAAACAGCTGTAATCGCCAGAAAAGTTGCCTTCGGCTGCTCAGGTCCCTTGTAGCTGCCCCTGCAGTGGAAATGTAGAATTGCATGTAGTAAAACATGGATGGGTAAAAGTGATTTTACGCGGGCAGAAATTTGCCCGTGTTTAATACATCTCTATATGAAGGTGAAGGCTTACATCTAAATCAAGTGACTTATATAAAATTATGTAAGCAGGGATAAACATGCAGATAATACGGACATCTAATGTGTTCGTGGCCAGACAGAAATGCGGTAGTTACTTTCCAATACAGTTTCAGACCTCTGTGTTGCACAACATTGGAATTATGTAGAGCTTCTTATTAAAAATGAAGAAGAGCATAAACCATCCAAACTTTTTGTAGTAGCATAGTATAAAAGAGTGACTATATATGCAACTGTACCACCGCAATACAACCTATTCTTGTATTATTAGTAGAACAACATAGCAGTAACAATATGCAATGCATTAACTGGACTCCAGATGTAAGTGCCATTCACAAGGAAAGAGTTAATGAAATCAAACATGTATAACAAAGGTGAATGCGAAGAACAGATGAACAGCATGGAGAGGATTTACAAAGGACAAATGCAACACATACAGTTTTGTTTATTCACAGCCAGCATGAACGGCAGGACCTCAAGCAGCGTCAGGTTCAAGCTTCCCCCTATGTGTCACGTGTTATACCCAGCAAACATGCACAGGCAGAAAAGGACCATGGCAGGTGTCACAAGGGTGCTGCAAAGAGGCTCAGGCATGCGAGAAGCCTACCTGTTGGTCTTTGTGTCGGGCTTTCCCTCCTCCAGCAGAGCTTGGTCTGCCTCCATACATAGCTGCCAGGCTGTACAGAGCATCCTGTTCACCATTTAATGTATGCAGTGTAAGAATGGCTGGGACTACATCAGAGGGTGTTTAAAAAACATGTTCCTTACTTTCTGCAGCTATTCTACTATGGAGTCCGTTCAATTTTGTCTTTTTATATACCAGCTGCGGTGCTTAAAGGTGTTGTCCGTGCACACACCATTTTTCATATTGATGACCTATCCACAGGATAGGTCATGAGTATATAAATCGGTGGGGTTCCGAACCCCACCCCGATCAGCTGCTCCGGCTGCCGTGCCAGAAACAGACGGTCCCGGTCACAGTATAGCGGCCCAGCTGCAGTACTGCAGCTCTGCTCCTATTCATGTGAATAGGAGCAGAGTTGCAGTTCTGCAGCACAGCCACTATACAGTGCACGGAGTCATCTGCTTTCGGCACTGAACACTACATAACATCCAGTGCCCGGAGGCAGCCGGGACAGCCGATAGGTGCAGGGTCTGGGTGTCTGGCCGCCACCGATCATATACGGATGACCTATGCTATGGATAGGTCATCAGTATGAAAAACAGTTCCGTGCCCGGACAACCCCTTTAAAGCATAACTCAGCTTTTAATACCTTTCCCTAGTCTTAATAGACATAATAGATGGAGTAACTTTGCTTTGCTATTTTTGCACTGATTTTAAGTCTCATGTCATTTATATACTTATAGGTTTTCAAAATACTGCTGGTTGCCCTTGGAAACAGACAGCAGCTTAGCTTCACTCTGATCTCAGAGATTACCTAAAAGCTTAGCTCTAACTGTATAACTCATCTGAGCTCCTACAACACACACTGCTCTCTGGTAACAGAAAAAAACTGCAAAAATTAGATTTTCACATCAATGAAGAAGATAACAAGTTGTAACTCAAAATCAGTACAAGTAAAGATGCAAAGAGAGTACATACAAAGATACCCAACCGTCTATGTCGTTTTTAAGCTTTGGAATGTAGTAAAGTGTTGTTTAAAGGGAACCGGTCATGTGGTACATTCTGTCCAATCTGTAGGCAGTATGTTCCAGAGTGGAAAGAGCAGAGCAGATTTATATATAGCTTTGTGGGGAAGAGAATCAGGATAACCTGTATTTTATTTATATAAATCCATGCTCATTGTAGGCTTAAGAGTCCAGTAGGCAGTCTCAATCGTTGTTTGACATCCGTCCCTGTGTGAGGGTGCATACAGAAATAACCGCTAATTACTGAGTAGGACCGCCCACTGGACTCAAGCTCAGAGTGAGAAGGGTTTTCATCAAAATACACAGGTTATCATGAAACTTTTCTTACAAAGTTATATATCAATCTGCTCAGCTCCTCCTGCTCTATAATATACTGCCTACAGATTAGACAGTATATACCATGTGACAGATTCCCTTTAAATGCAGAGTTTTCCTTTAAGAATAGGATAACCTGAAAAGATATGTGAAATTCTAACATACACAAAGACTTTGGCAGATAACCAATGAAACGGAGGATGAATGCCATGTGCTTTATCAATGGGAGGATGAATAGCACATTACAAAAAACAATACAGTATGTAGCACAATGAGTGTATGAGTTTAATTATACTCTGTGGGGTATTTATGGTGGTTTTATCTGCATATAAGCAGCAAGGCCAGCAAAGAGTGGGAATGTTAATGGCTGTGATCTGTTAGTTGAGCTGGATCGTGAGACGTAAGTTTCTGCTACTAACATGTAAAAAATATTATATTTATACCAATAATAGGGTAACAAAGAAAAATACATTCATCATAGTTTTGACATAATGAGCCAAACGAAAATCACTGTGCGGCTCTAAAATAATAGAAAATATTGTTCCAATGCTGCCGTTTTCACACACACTATCAATTTTTACCTGAATTTTTTTTTATTTTTAAGCATCAACTAACGGTGACCATAGGTAGAGCGATGTCACAATGGCATAGATACAGCTGCCTGCTCATGGTGAACAGTATCCTTTCCTTTATGTTCTATACTGTTGATCATCTCCCACCTACACAGCTGATTTCTGGGCTCGATTATCAGATCAGTCAATGGATGGCCAAACTTCGCGCCTCATCATATTAATAATCATATCATAGTATTTCATGCAGATAGACAGTATCTATCTTGTGGCAATCCATTGTTAGTATACAGGACTGAACAATCGTGAGTAATATTACCGAAACCCTAACAATAGTACAGTTTACATATATAATGCATGTTCACAAGGCAGAATGTATTCCGCAGAAAATTCTACCTCCCATTCATTTGAATGGGAGCCGGATGTTTCTGTTTCCCACTAGTAGATTTTTTCAGCTAGTGGAAAAAGAAGCATCCTGCTCGATCTTGGGGCGGATTCCGCCTGAACCTGCCACTGAAGTGAATGGGAGGAAGAATAATTCTGCAACGGATTTTGAGGCAAGGGCCGCCAAGCTACACCCACCGTGTGAAATGACCCTTATACAGCTTTAAAAATAAAAAGAAGAGAAAGTGGATTCATTATATTTACTAAAAACCTGAGGCCTGCATACATAGCTATGTCACGCTAATCCAACAATTGGTAGCCTATGAATAAAAGATATATAAAGCAATAACTTTAGAGAGACTGACTATGCTGACTGATATGATCACAGAATATAATGCTATATATATATATATCTCAACCAATGAGGGCTGCACAAACACTGGGGCACTTTACATTTTTTTTCTACTTCCCTCTGTTATTTAGTTATCAGTGCCGTTATATTTGGCGCCCGATATTTAAATAACCCCGTGAACTGTCAATGGGGCGGGTACTGGCAAGGGGGCGTGTTACTATGGCTGTGACACTGTCCAATCAGATGTGGACAGTGTTACAGCAAGAGCGAGGAGTGTGCGCACGCACGCTCTCACTCTCACTCTTCAGCTTTCAAGATCAGCTTTTTGCCGAACTGACAAGGGGGCGTGTCACTGCTACGGACAGTGTAAAAGCTGGGGAGAGGCGAGCTCTCATCTCTTGTGAGAGATCAGTCTTGTATTGTCTACCGAACTGGCAAGGGGGCGTGTCTGCTACAGTCAGTGTAAGCGCTCCCAAGCTCTTACACTGTCCGTAGCAGTGACACGCCCCCTTGCCAGTTCGGCAGAAGACTGATCTTGAAAGCTGAAGTGAGAGCGCGCGCACACACGTACACACTCTCTCTCTCTCGCTGTAACACTGTCCATATCTGATTGGACAGTGTCACAGCCATAGTAACACGCCCCCTTGCCAGTTCAGGGGGTTATTTAAATATCGGGCTCCAAATATAACGGCACCGATATCTAAATAATGGAGGGAGGTAGAAAAAAAAATAAAGAGCCCCAGGGTTTGTGCAGCCCTGCCCATTACATGCTGCACATGTATGGGGAGGAGAAAGATTCTCTTTAAGAGGAATCGTCTGTATTGAAAATAAATCAATTATTAAATAGCTTAGCACTAATATTTAATTGCTGCAATGCACACTCTCAACTGAGCTCCTGTGCCTCACAAGTATCGATAAGACAGGGGAGCGGAGGCACAAAGAGAAAGCTATATCAGGAAAAAAAAAAGAAAAAAGGACAGAGCAGAAAAGTGATTGACTTAAGAAGGACTATTAAAAGAAGGATTACAAAAAAAAATGTAAATGAAAAAACCAAAAAAATATACCCAATTATTGACTAAATAACCATCCATACCATATGTCCCTCTGCACGTGCTTTGTTTTGCATGGCTTCCTGCTTCCTCTGCAAGAATTCCTCAACTTGTCTTGCTCTTTCAGCAGCTAAATGTCCACGATGTCTGGAAAAAAACGTGTAAAAAAAAAAAAAGAGATGATTTTTTTTTTCAATCTAAATAGATCCAAAGTTCTGTGCGGATTCATTTTATTATATCTTTATAGGGATTGGAGTTTGTTATAGTGGTCGAAATGTTCTTTTTCCTGTTTACACAGCCATAAATAAAAGATACGATTCTGGTGACCTACTGCCGCCACTAGAGGGAGTTCAGAAGCTTACGGAAGACTAATTTAAAGAGAACCTGTCAGCTGTTCCCTCCGGTCCGAATTAACTTTGATTTCTGGTGTTCACATACGCCTACTGCACTTTATTTTTTCCTTCTGTAGATTGAGCTGCTCATCTATAATTGGTCTTTTATGCTAATTAGGTATAAATTGCCAACAGGGCAAGGACAGCTGCCTCAAGACAAAGGGGCAGTTCTCTACAGTGCTCTGATGTGGTCCAGCAGTGTCAGAGAACCTTCTTATAGTGAGATCTCGTGGTAATTCTTTGATCTTGTTTGGAGCATCAAACACAGCAGCACCAGCAGTAGGATATAATGAAACATATAGGATGCAGCAATCTATGACCTGTCTTCCCTTTATATGTATGTTCCCCCTTGGATACCACACAAGAAGCATTGTTTCAGTGTATATTATGCACAATAATGTAGAAACGTGCGAAGCACGACCGCATGCATGCATACATTCATAGACACAATGTGAAACGGAGCTCACCTGTCTACAAATGCTTGTTTGGATACCTCTTCCAGCCTCTTTAATTCCTTCCTCACTGCATCTCCATCAGGGAATAGGGAATGAGCGATTGGACCATTGGATGGTTCCACCTGAACGGTCAGTCTGCAGATACCATTAAGAGAACCGGTTAGGGTTCTTGCACACATCCGTTGTTTTCTTCTGCTAGACTAGTAAACCATTCATTTATATGGAGCCATGAACACACCAGTTTTCTTTTGTGGCTCCCGGTGTCCATTCCGCAAAATTATAGAACATGTCCTATTCTTATCTGTATATGCGGTCTGTCTCACCCAATCTAGTATATAGGTCCGCAAAAAAACAAAACGGACAGCACACGGAAGCCACTAGGATCTGTATGTTCCGATCTGCAAAACGAAAATGGTCGTGTGGATGATGCCTTAGTACTATAGATTGTTGCCTTCCATTAAAAATATTTATATGTCAAACACAAAAAAGCAACGTCGGTTACTCATATTTACCAAAGATGATGACATGGTCACAAATTTAGTAGCTGTATTGAACGGATTTGGCTGTTTAGAATATTTATGGGGGTTTCTTATTTTGTCAGGAACGGTCATGCAGCCAGAATAATCTTCAGACAAAATCCGCATTCAGATATTATTGCGATACATTCATTGTTCTACTGGGCTAATATGGTCAGAATCACAAATGTCACACAATCACATACTTGGGTGCTGCGTCAAGGTTCTGTATTTCTGGTTGGTGCTTGAGCTCTCGGTCATCTGTTGCCTTCTGCTTCTGCAGCTGGTCAAGTATAGAATGGTAATGTTCATAGGAAGCTCGGACAGCAGCCTGCGATGGGGCTGCTCCACCTCCACCACCAAAATACGGTGCCTAAGAAAGAACAGAGTAAGGAGCATCACGTGTGCAAGAGGACATATAGACATCACAAATCTTCAGGGGAGCCCCTTTGCCATAGGTGGTGGTTCCAGAGGGACAATCACTTTAAAGTATACCAGTTACAATCTCCCACCTGATCTGACATAAGGCGTGGCGAGATGCTACTGCACGCAAGACCGCGCATTTGCCGTTGAACTTTAGGACTCCCTGGGAGCATTGTGCATGGATCAGTCCTATTAATTAGAATAGAACTTTCCGGGCATCATACGATTGCAGTAGCATCTCTACATGCCCGATGTCAGCTCGGGCGCAAGATCACAACTGGATCTACACTTCAAGAATTCTTAAATAGATTTACCTTTATGTCCCCACTTCCTCCTGAGCCAATCACATTCTTCCAGCCTTGCTCCCTTGCACGATTTATCCGTTCTAACTACAAACATAGAAACAATCTTGTTTAGCTAGCATTCTTTTTGAAAAGGTAACCATTTAAAAATATGTAGTGTATATTTCGGACCTGCTAGCGCTCTTCCTATTAATGTTATCTTTACACACAACCAGCCTGGTTATTACATTTATTGTGCTAACACCATGGTTTAAAACACATAGAACATGTATTTTGTAATACAGTGATCTAACAAGGGCAAATCGGCCTCTCGGTATGGTAAAATTCTATCTCATCATTTTGTGTCTTGCCATAAAACCTTAGTGAATACATCACTGACTCAATAGAGCTCAATATAAATGATGCAAGGTGTCAAGCTCAAGGTTACTGTTACTGGAGAACATACAAAGCACCAGTATGTTCAACTATGGCAATTAGGATCTAAGAAGTGTCAGGTTCTGTTCACACTGGCTATATGGCTGTCGTTTTTAACAGGATCCATGATGTATTAGGACAGATCCATTATGATCTGTTATGATCCTTTTTTCCACCATTGACTTACAATGAATCCATCGGGTTTCCTTTTTTTCCCCCCAGGATAAAACAGTGTTTTGCTAATAAAACTATAAAAAAAAAAATAACTGTCTGGCGCCCCCCTTTGGTAGCAGGTGGTTGTGTGGCAACTGGCAGCCTGAGAAAAAGCACCTATGAAAAACGTCAACAACAGGTTTCAACTTTATAAAGTAATGTTAAAAACTAGAATAAAGCACTCATATGTTATGTTAATTAGGGTTCGCTTGAGAGATTATTTTATATCATAAATGCATTTTCACAAATTATATATTTCAAATGACTTTGGTAATATTAGTTAAAAAAAAAACACCAAATTTTTCACCCTGATCTTCAATTATTAAAATGGTCAGTAGGTGATTTATGTTGCTTTGCTGCCCCCTAGTGGAACCACAAGTATTAAACTATGCATTGGACCATAATGAAGCAGGATTACACGGTATAAAGCATAATGAAGGTGAAGGAATTTGCTAGGCCTAAAACGATCGTTTCAGCAACAGGAATTTCCGTACTTTACCTTTGCGCTCTTCTTTAATAACGATGACACATAAAGGAGCATGCTAACATTTAGAGATCAGACTACATGTGTTCACTGATGTAAATGTAAACTCACCCTTTCCTTCTCCAGTCGTCGCATTTGTTCAGCTTTCAGCAGGTTCATCTGAAACGTAGTAATAATGCACATAAACATTTAGTACTGGTCATTCAAATGAAAAAGCATTACCTAGAATATAGAGAATACGTTTCTGCTACTGCAGGAATTGGCAGTAGAAAAAAAAGAATACTGAAAAGAAATGCTTCGAATACGAATTACTTTCGGAACAGATGTAATTTAGTCAAAGTACACAAAGATCTGACTATTACAATGGGATTTGCTAAACATACTCCCCTCTGCTAGATCGTGCGCTACCAAACCATTTTCTATATGGTTAATAAAGAGGAATATAAAAACATCACCTGATGGGACCAGCGTTATGGGGGAAACAGAAATGGAACAGGCAGAGCTTTGAAGAAAAGAAGGGGATGTGATCATGTGCAGAGCCCAATAACAGAAGACCCCACACAGTGCTAGTGAAAGGGATATCATTATGGTAATCTGCCATTCATTGTCAGACTTCGAGAGTAGCTGCCATAATGAAGGAGGCGACAACAATATGGTCTGAAAGTCAACCTGCCTACCAAACCCATCAGTACATTCCTTCCTATCTGGAAATCTAGCCATTATAGAACTAGATTTCCGAATGTTCATTTTCAATGCTCCCAGAATCCGCCCAGCTCTGTACTAGGAACAAATCATATATGAAAACTTGTTAGGTTATAGTACAATGAGATTTGCTTTCATAAAATGGGACAAAGATTTTTTTTTGAAGCAAGTCGGAGTGAAAGTCAGGGTGCAGCAAAAGCCCATTCATAGTTCCCGAGCCGATAACCAATTCGTTTGTGCTAAATTAATGCACGTGGTTCACCTCTGACCCTTCAGGTTTGTCTAATTGTTACATGTAAATGGTTGTCCTTTGAAGTTTCCTAGTGAACTGAATTACAAGTACAAATCAAATTTGCATTCAAAATAGTACGGAAATTGTAATTACGTAAACATCCATCTTGTGCTTGTTAGTATTCTAAAATTTGGGGGATTGTTAACCAGTGGTTTAATATTTAATTTCCATAGAATCATATGATGAGTACATTCTGTTCTATGTGACTGATTTTCTTCCGGTAACTTTCACTACGGCTGTCCTGTTGAATATTCATAAGGGATTGCACTCTTGTCCAGCTATTAGGGCTCATTTAGACGAGCGGGTATCACGTCCGTGTGACGGCTGTTAGAACAACGGCCGTCACACAGACTAATGTACTTCAATAGGGACGTTCACACGACCGTAGTTTCAAGTGTGTCAAGGGTCCGTGAAAAAAAATAGGACATACCCTTTTTTTTTTTGTGCTTCACGCATCCCTTCATAGACTCTAGTCTTTGGAGGGATGCGTGATAACATGTCCCACACAAGGTTGGCCACGTTCTTGTGAACGGAGCCTTAAAGAACACATGATATAGCCGGTAGTTCATCAGGTCACCTGATATATTCTACAGAATCGAATTGGGCAGAGCCATCACTGCAGCTCCAGCCTTTAGACACAAGCTAGCCCTATAAACTTTTTAACCTCAAAAGTAAAAGTTACTATAAAAAATGTCGAAAAGAGAGACTAAAAAAGTAAAATCTCATTTACCTCAATGTCCACGAGGGAATATATTATAAACTGGTGACACATGCACTTTGACATACATTTACGTCATAATCGGTAGGGGGGGAGGGTATGGCGCGGCCTCACGGGCTGAAATACCCTTTCTTATTTTTCCCCTAAAGTAATGGATTCTTGAAATCAATTCTGCAGTGTTGCCTCTTTTTCTGGTCTTTACCGGTATTGTGGGGATCTACAAGTCGGATTACTTGATGCCGGCACCCGCAGTGCCCTGGAGGCCTAGTTCTGCTGTGCTGCCCACATCTCTACTATTTTTGCTAAATATAATTAGCATCGCTGCATCTGTAAAAGTTCCTAAACTACACCACTGCTCATTAATTTCAATACATCACCCAAATCATCGATATTTTGAAAATTCAAAAAAATAAAACTAGTTTGTAATGAATAGGGATTTACAGTTTAGTTAAATAAACCGGATTTGTACTCGTGAACATTGTTTACACATGAATTGAGCCTGGACTTCCATACATTTTTCTCTCAAAGTATCCACCCTTAGCAGTGATCACAGCGGTGCATACGTAGGGCATTTTGTTGGTCAACTTGTTTAAGTTTTACCTTCGATTGCAGCCACTTCTCTTGTAGAAACTCCCAAAGGTGGTTTTGGCTCGTAACTTGCACATTTTAAACACACCTGTCCAGATAATCCCAAAGGAGTTTAATTGGATTGCAATTGGGACTCTGGGTCGGCCAAACCATGGTCAGCAGCTTTTGTCGTTCTTTTGACTGAATATACGTTTTGCAAAGACAAGAGGTATGTTTGGGTCGTTCTCTTACTGTAGTGTCAGACCCCAACCAATAAGACGGGTGCCGGAAGGGATGGCATGGCGTACCAGGATGTTGAGGTAGCACTTGGGAGTCCATGATTTCCTCGATTTTTAGTAAGTCATTAACCGTACCACCAGCGAAACATCCCCAGACCATAACGGAACCCAGAACCTGCTCCATGCTGGACTGTGAGATGAATGCAAGCAGGAAGAACGCACTCGCTTGTCGCACAACAAACAAACTTTCACCTCTTGTAGCCAAGCACCTCAAACTTTTATTTGTCCGAGAATAGAACCTACTTCCACGGACAAGTGGTCCAGCCCTTTATTTGTTTTTAGCCCACAATAGCCTCTTTTTTTTTATTAATGGGCCTAAGCAATGATTTTCAGACTGCAATGCATCCCTTGGCCACTGGCTACAAGGAAACGTTTGACAATCGCGATTGACACGCTTTTCTCTCTCATTTCAGTCACAGCATCACGCATCTGACAAGCCTGTCCCATCTGGAACACACTCTGATAAATTAGTCCTGTTTTATGGTCACTAGAGGTTGTCCAGGTTGTGGTCGATCCCATACACTCTTGTTTTTGGTGTATCTTTTGAGGGTACACTGCACGCCACCAAGAGAAACCTTCTCCAGCCAAGCAATTTCCCTGCAGACTATGCCCTGCATTTCGCCAAGCAACTATGGCAGATCGCTTATTGATTGATAACTCATTCCTGAGAGCCATTTCCGAGACTATTTTGCACGCTTTCACAAGTTTACACGGCAACACAGTGTCACAATAAAAGGCGAACACCGAAGTTGTTTCACTGTGTACAGTAGGGATTTAGAAACCTGTGTAAGAGAGAAACTGACTTTGTTGCCCATAGCAACCAGTCAGAGCACGGCTTTCATTTCATATTCTGCTCTTGAAAAATGTAAGCTGTGCTGTGATTGGTTGCTATGGCCAACAAAAGCACTCTCTTTTAGGCTATGTTCACACAGAGTTTTTAGCAGGTGGAATTTCTGCCTCAAAATTCTGTTTGGAAGTTTGAGGCCGATTTTTGCAGCGTTTTTCGCGCCACGGGCATAAAACGCAGTGAAATACACTTTCCCTGCCTCCCATTGATGTCAATGGGAGGTCAGAGGCGTAAACGCCCGAAGATAGGGCATGTCCCTTCTTTCTCCCGCGAGACAGTTTTACCACTCGCGGGAAAAAGACGCCTCCGCCTCCCATTGAAGAGGCGTTGGGAGGCATTTTCGGGCCGTTTTTGACGAGTTTTGCAGCACGGTTTCCGCATCAAAAAACTCTGTGTGAACATAGCCTTAGGCCCCATGCACACGACAGCAAAAAACCTACGTTTTTGCGGACCGCAATTGTGGTCCGCAAAAACGCAGCCATTCACTTTCATTGAACACTGACACCTTTCCGTAGCACTACGGAAGGGTGTCAGTGCCGTGGAAATGTTCCGGGAATTATGGAACATGTCCGTTCTTTCGCATTTTGCGGGCCGTGCTCCCATACTTTGTATGGGAGCACGGCCCGAAAATGCGGCTGTCAGTCAGCGGCCGGCCGTGCCCGCAATCGCGGGCCGTGATTGCGGGCACGGTCGTGTGCATGGGGCCTAACACAGCTTTTACAGCCCTGCTTCTTCAAAAACAACAGTTTTCAAGGATATTTATATAAATAATGTATAAACACGATGCATGCGAATGCTGAAAGTGTTGAAAACAGATAAACAAATTTCTGTGCAAAACACATGTATCACCTTCATCCTTTACAGAGAATTTGACGGATCTGGGGGTGTATTGAAATTAACGAGCAGTAGTGTATTCCAACAATGTTATTTAACCCGTAGGGTGAATGCCGTAAAATACGATGGTCTTAATCATATTGAACAACAGAATAAGTTAAAATGTTGTTTGTAGCGCACGCTGAACGCTGTAAAAAACGAAAACCCAAAAAACAATGGAGGAATCTGCGTTCTTTTTTTTCCATTCCATCTCACAAAGAATTCTTTTTTTTCTTCAGTTGTTCAGTACATCAAATGGTACAATAAATGGTGTTGTTAAATACTACACTTGTCCCACAAAAAACAAGCCCTCATACGGCTATGTAGACTAAAAAGTTAAAAAGTTATAGCTTTTGGAAGACGGGGAGGAAAACACTAAAATATATCAGTTGGGGAGGTGTCCCTACACAGACTGGCACTGTCCAATCACCGCTGGCAGATTAAGACTGTAGGGACATGCCCCGTCCACAAGGGGAATGATAACACCAAGTTTAACTTTCTTCACAAATTTCTAGGAGCAATAACTGAGGAATGCACAATGAAGAGTTCTAAGAAATTATGTTCAAGTATGGTTATTTCATGGGAATACAAGTATTTCCTAAAATAGACAAGTCAGGACAGGTGACAGGTCCTCTTTAAACAGTCCTTTAGTTCAGTCATTTCCATCTCCGCAAGCTATAGATATACATAGATACTTAACCCAACTATCTATGACGTGTTTTAAGAAAAGGTTTCCACTTAGGAGACTATACAGTTTAAGTGGATTATATGATGGTGAAACGAGAGGTACAAAATTAGGAGTCAAAAGATAAATTGTCCTCATATACGGTTTGTGGAAAAATGCAAAGTGGGTGGTTCCAATAATGGAGGAAGAAGTATGAAGTAAGTGAGGGCATTGCCAATTTCAATTTAGGAAAATGGTATGGATTCTGTGTGCACATTGTGTGACAAAAGACAATATAAAAGCATGTATTGCCTATTAATAGCAGAGTGCTATCTCCGCAAACCCCAAAGATAGTGAATGGAGCAGTGGCCAAGCACACGCAGTACCACTCCATTCAAATAGGGCACACAGGGACCCCTGTTCTCGGGATCTATGGGGGTCCGAGTGTTAGCACCCCAGACATTTATTGCATATTCTGTGTATAAGTGATAAACAATGATTATGGGAAAACTCCTTTAAGGAGGCAGGTGGGGGGGGGGCATGATAGTGGAGAGAGAGAGAGAGGCATTTTTCTGTAATAAGATATATTACAAAGTATCTGATCTTCAGTTGATTTATGGAAAGTTATTTTATAATTAGAGTTACACTTTCATAGTGTATTTGTAAATAAGCCAGACAACCCTTTAATTTCTCTGCGGTGTTCATCATTTACAGCAGGCCCTAACTTTCCTTAACTGAGGCTCCTGTAACAGTCGACGTGAGCCACTTTAACTGCTGGGTACCACAGAACCTGAAATGCCTACTTCCCTAGTAGTAACCTAGTAGTATCCTACCCTCTTGACTGTCAAATTATTTTAAAAGCAAGTGGTTCCATCCACTGAGAAGGAAAGTATTCTCCATTGCATTAGAGATTATGGGATACATGGTATTTTGTTCTCAGTAGTAAAGAAAAGGCATCGTAGCCTGTTCTCATGATGCACATTTGGCAAGGCTGTCTTAAAGGCTATGTAAACCTTTGAAAGAGTTTTTTTTTTAATAAAAAAAGTTTTACCAGTATGTTTTATGCAACTTTATAATTAGTTTTCATTAAAAATTCAGTTTACTTTTTGAGCTACAGCTGCTTTGTATTCTGTAACAGAGCAGCTGTATCGTGCGCTGAAAGCGGTATCCGTCAGATCTCGAGACTGACGGTTTCAGTGACAGCGGGTCCTGCGAGTCTCTTACAAGCAGGATCGAGCTGTTATCGATCACCTCTAAGTTCATAACTTAGAGGTGATAGATTACAGGTGGATCCTGTGTGTCAGAGACACAGGACCCGCTGACACTGAACAGGTCAGTCCCGCGGACCTGGGTCGGTACAGAATTCAGAATAAAATACAGTTGCTCTGTATACAGAATACAGAGCAGCTGTATCTCAAAAAGTAAAAATAATTTTTAATAAAAACTAATTATACAGTTGCACAAAACAACATTTTTATTAAAAACAAAAATAAATAAATAAAAAAACGCTTTCAAAAAGGTTTACACACTGGTAGACCCATGCCATGGGAGGGCACCTGGCAACTATTTGTTCTAGCACCTTCACAACACATAGCCATTTATCAGTATGTAGAGGGTTGCCAGTAAAACAATATCTCAGGGCAAACTCCTCCTTAGGATTTATATTCAGTTCTATGGAGTGCATATTTTTAAAGAAGGTAGTAAACAAATAGCTGGGAAAAACGGTTCCATTTTATTTTTTCCCCAAGGTCCAGGACTAAATCACATCTAGGTTTTTAATAAATGAAATCTTTGTTTATATTTCCTACGGATTCCTCACTATAAAAAATAAATTAACTTATTGCAGCTAGAAATAATGCTTGGTCAAGTTTCCAAGATTTCAGGGTGCACAGCATAAGGACTGTCGGCCTAATACAAGTGGAGAAGGGGGAGAGAAACAGACCGCTAGAAATATATAAAAAAAAAAAGTGTATATAACAGTGCAGTTGGGGACAGTCCGAAAATGACAGATCAATTATAGGTTTCAATATAAATTGTAATATTTTTACAGATTGTGAGTCACATATTGCTCTGCGTGGGAAGTTCATACCTGTTCTCTCTGTCTCTTCTCTTTTTCAAGCTGTCTAATATCTAGTCTTTTTTTCTTAGCCACATCCTGCAAAACATTTAAGTACAAATATTTTATCACACACCAGGATGACGGACATTCCTAGTAAGGTTAGTGTCATTAGGATCAGCAAGAAGAATATGGTTAGAGGGCGAGAGTGGGAAGAAACAAGGAGGAAAGGTTTCGAGGTTTGAGTTTGTTCCTGTACTAGAGCGCGAGCATTGGAACAGCTTGCACCATAAGCTGCACTGCTGATCCCTCCAGCTCTGTACCAGTTGCTTTGTGATTTTTTTTTCAAGATGGCAGAACGGGCAGCTCTATACCTCAAACATTTTCCTCCTTTCTTCTACTGGATGCATTTTCTTCATTGGCACTGCTGGGGCCTGGACAAAGAGTGAAACTGCAAATTAGAATACTCAGTAAAGCCAACCAAGACCCACAGTGCGCCGCCAAGCATAAAGTGGAGCTCTCGTACAAAACTTAGAACATTTATGTACAATTACTGATACTCAAACCATAATCGTTCCTACATGTCCTATAACTAAACATGATGTTTACATCATATACATGCACTAATATTTTACAACCTAATTGTAGCAAGAAACCTTATTTACCATATATACAACGTTCCACATAGGAAATTCTTAGAAACAATGCGATTAATGACATTTGATGGCTACTAAATTTTGCCTGGTTAGAAACACAATGCTACTACTAGAAAGTCTCATTAAATGGGTTGCCAGCTTTACACAAACCTTTTGAATGTAATAGAGTGGTATCCCCACTCAGGACCCTCTTCTATTAGCCAGATAGTAGGGAACTCTTTGAAGGATCCGGATTGTCTATATATTGAATAGATGGTCAGTTCCTATCTCTTGGCAGCATAGTAGACAAATGGTAGGCGGCTGTAAGCGTGGCTATATAATTGATGGGCACTCCTGAGTCGGCATGAACGGCCTTTAGTCTACTGGGGTACGAAAACTCAGGGGACAATTGGAAGGTGGTCATGTAACGAGTGGAGGGCTTTGGGGTCTGAGCAATCAGTTCATCCATTTGCTATGTCAAGACAATCTCTTTAGGGTCATGGGGTCCATCCAATTCTTTCTGCACAGAATAACCAATTTAGCGGCTTATAGAAGGTGACGGTTGAGGGAGCGTTTATATGCAGATAGGGGCATGCGGAATATAAAGAGTAGGGTCGCCGGCACCATACATAATGCCACCAACTGAACCGCAGGGCCAACAGTTATCAGGGATGGATTGGTACCATTTATAAAAGGCCACAGGGAAGCATGAAGAATTTTAAGCTCTCTGCTGTCCTGCAGGCCATTATCAGGACATTTCTGTAGCTGAAGAGAGCAATTCTGATACTAACATTATTCCCGAACATATTATTAGAGTATAGACGAAGCTTCACTTACTAACCCTCTCATGACTGGTGGCATTTTGGGCCTTGATGCCCAGAGAAATATTTTTTCTTTTTATTGATAAACATATAGGGCCTTCTTCCTGTTCCTAATTGGAGCTGAAATCTTTTTACTTTGTAAGTCTTACAAGGTGAAAAATAGGTAAAAACAGGGAAAAAATATTTTCTCAAATTTTCTTGTAAGGTAGTTTGATCAATCAATAATATATTGTCTTGTATGTATGATGCTGCTATACCGCAACGAGAACAAAGACCCAATTTTAGTATTGAGCGCTCTGTTCAGGAGTGTTCAAAGACAAGAAACTGATATTTTGCAGTACAGGATTGGGCTGTTAAAATGACAGCTAGTTCCAGTTGATGGCAATGATTGAGGGAATTACAATGCCATAAAACAGAATGTAAAAAGGCTGAGAATGCCACATTTGCGCTTTAATTAACGCGGGGCAAGTGGGAAGGGGCTAATAAATCATTGCTTTTAGCCAAATGTATGTCTTGTACGGTGTAACAGCTTCTCTGTCTTCCAATGTCACTCTGACAGGAGGAGGATTTTGTACAGCATTTTTACGATCACATCCTCGATGTGAATCTTATAGGAATGAATAAAGAAACGGACTTCCTGTCGACACATGAGACGCTGTGGTAGTTGGAGAGTCCTATTGCTGGTCACATGACACCGCTAAGGACCAGAAGGGAGTGGTTAATACTAATACAGCCACTGGTAAGAAGATTACCTTCACCACAATTTACATAATGTGCCCGTCCAATGGGCCAGAGAATAAAAAAATGTTGTGGGAGTGCTTTTTTTAAAGTGTACCACAGTTTATAGAAAACTTCTTAGATGTTGAAGGAACACATCAGATGGTATCGGTAGAGGTCTATGCACGGTGTCCCCCGCTGATGGCTAGAATCAAGATGCGGCGATGGTCTGTGCCTGCCAAGTGCCTGGAGTTCTGACTAAGGCCTCATGCACACAACCGTAGCCGTGTGCACGGCCGTGATTTTCCGGTCGGCCGGCAGCGGACTGTCAGCCTCAGGCCGCCCGCAAATCGCAGGACATGCACATGGCCGCCGCCATTGTTTTCAATGAGCCCGGACCGCAGAAGACGGCCGTAATAAGACATGCCCGTTCTTTCTGCGGTCCGGGCTCCCGGGCCGTGCAAAGACCGCAAAAACTACGGTCGTGTGCATGGCCCCATAGAAATGAATAGGGCCGCAATTCTCCCGTGGATTTTCGGGAGAATTGCGGCCGCAAAAACACGTTCGTGTGAATGGGGCCTAAGATGAGCGCTTAGCTGGCACAGAACTCTCCACGGCCCCTTATCTTACAGTGCATATCTCTATGACCTCTAAGACTATTATTTTTATAGCTGGAGGTACCCGTAACATTTCCAATACCATAGGACACACATTAAATATCGATTGAAACATATTAATGCATTCTTACCTGTTTGTGTTTGATCTGTGGCTTTCTCTCATAAGACTTCTTAGCAGCATCTACAGACTTTTTGACAGTTAAAGGCACTCCGTACTTAGCAGCAGCTTTTGTGATTTTCTGGGCAGGAGGAGACGCTGATGGTGTCACTTGTGCTGGTCTTTTGGCTTATTTTAGAAAAAAACATGCATTGTGGATAATTCAAAAGCAAAGGCATTTTTATTAAACGAAGAGTCAACATGAAAAGTCATTAAAACATTGTTATTCTGAATTTTGCTTACCAGCTACGGCTTGGCCAACAGGTTTAGGCGGATTCAAAACGGCTCTCATCCCAAACTCTTCAGCAATAAGCTAATAAAATAACAATGAAAATTTGTACATAAATACAAAACAAACGTTGGAATTTTCTGTGCACGGTTTGAAAAACCTCATCCCTTTTTCCTTTACCTATTGACTTTCTTGAATACTACAAGTACATGAAGTAAAAAACTAAAATCTTTAAGAAACAATATGCCACATTTTGTGGCTAAGCCATGTGGATTGTTATTTCAAAAAAACCGACATGTCAGAAGAGCTAACAGATCGTCTTTAACACAACAAACATTGTCATGCGCTTTCTGACAAGGAACTGAAAGTACAGACACAAGGTATTTAAGATGGTGTACTGCGCCATGACATTTGAACCCATATGTACATATGCAGTTATGCTTGGTAAAGTCCTATGCGGAATACACTGCCCAATGTAAGCCCTGGAGTTACTCCATCTCTCCTGAGATGGTGGAGGATCCCAATCTCCAATTCTGAACTCTTCTTCCCATAAAAGTCTATTGTCATCCTCTCTACAGAGGTAGTACATTTTAAAGTAAATGTACACTTTATGGATAGCACAATATCAGAGGGGGTATCCCATGGCCTCAGTTTCCCAGTTAGCAGGGTATAGTTAAATGTTTGCGAGTTACAGGATTTGTTTATGCTTAGAAAATGGTATTTCAGCTAAACTGCAATACCACACACAACCTGTGGACAGGTGTGGCGCATGTTTTTCTGATCCTGGACACCGCCTTTAAGTCTTAAGGTTCCCTTTGAAATACAGATTTTAGTTGCTCAGTTTTGGCTCAGAAAACATAGCATCGTTCACAGCATGCAGGAATTCTTACACAGAAAAATGTAGTTGTGTATTTTGGGACTTCAAAACCAATAAATTAGAACTAGTTCGATAATTCCATCATCCTGATACAGTGATTTCCATCTCATTAGTAGTAATCCAGTGACCAGTCTGAAAAACCATCATCTAAGGCTTCGTTCACATCTGCGTCAGGGCTCCGTTCAGGGGTTCCATCGGAGCTTTCCTTCGGGGGAACCTAAGAACGGAACCCTGACTGAAACGGAAGAAATACCGCAGTAGACTACGGTATTACTTCTGTCAAAACTATGGAACCCTTGCACAATGGAGACAAAAGGAAACCATTTGAACCGGATCGGTCACCATTGAAAACAATGGTGATGCAAACGGAAACCTATGGTTTCCATTTGTTTCAGTCAGGGTTTCTTTGATGGGTTCCCCTGATGGAAAGCTCCGATGGAACCCCTGAACAGAGCCCTGACGCAGATGTGAACGAAGCCTTAGTTTGCTTCTTTAAGTCACAGACAAGGAACCGCACAAGGTCTGTTATTTTATTCACATTTGTCTTGGCCTTGAGTTCATGCAGGTTAAAAAGCTTCCTGGCATTCAAGGATGGTTTATTAGTTAATAATAAACTAGTGGCCTAGAGTGGTTTAAGGGCTAATCAAAGTATTTATTATATGATTATATTATAATATTTACTCCTAGATGGGTCCAATGTAGTAAAAAGGGTAACGGTAATAACCTTAGTTGCATAGGATAGCAAAGGTGTTAAATGGGTTTTTGGGTACTGTAATATAGATGGCCTATTCCGTAGCATAGACCATTAATATGTGATCGGTGTGTGTTCAACTCCTGGCAGCCTCAGTGACCAGCTGCATGAAGGGCACATAGCTAAGCATTTGGTTGTCATTGTGTCTGGAACTGCAGATCACAGAAGCTGAGAGTTGGGCCCCCCACCAGTCAGATATTGATGGCCTGCCCTAAGGGTATCTGGTGTTTTAGTCTCTTCTTCAGGGTAAAAGCTGTACTGTAGTGACAATAAGCGAATGCAGTTAGCCGCTCTTACAATTTATTCACACGAACGTTGAATACGTCAGTGTCATGGCCGTTAGAACAATGGCCGTCACATGGACGCATGTATTTCAATGGGGCCGTTCACACGGCTGTTGTTTCAACTGACCATGTGAAGGGTCCGTTGAAAAATAGAACATGTCCTATTTTCTTCGTTTTCATGCATCCCTCCATAGACTCAAGTCTATGGGGATCTGTGAAAACAAGTCTCACACGGGTGAAACTAGGACGTAAAAAACTGCTGTTTTTCATGTCTGAGTTTCTCCACATTCGTGTGAATAAGGCCTTAAGCTGATCTCGTTCATCTTCCTGTTTCTCATAGAATTCAGTACAGGGCAGGCGATAGAGAGGACACAGAACAACTTTTTCGAATTAATATATTCTGCCCAAGTGACGATCAACAATACGGAATGTTGATCGGTGCTCATTTGCCACAATCAAATGGAGCAATGATCGCAAGTATTGTTAATTAATTTTAATACAATCATTCATCTTTATACATTTTGCATCTTGTCAGCAGCACATCCTCTGTTTACACTGGAAATTTAGCCGTCACCAAGCGACTTTTTCTGTCCGCATAAAAGATGCTATCGACCTTAAACGGGTTTTCTAGTTATAAGAAATTGATGGCCTATCCTCAGGATAAGCCACCAACATCTGATCGGTGGGGAGTCCGGTCATGTGAGAGGTGCCTCCCCTTCATTCCAGTCACAGCTCGTACTGTGAATTGCCAACACACTTGTAGCGGCATTTCACTGTATTACAGCCTTCTCATATTGAAGCGAATGGGAGAAGGCTGTGATACTGTGAACCGCCGCTACATGTGTGTCGGCAATTCACGGTACGAGCTGTGACTGGAATGAAGGGGAAGCACCGCTCACATGAGCGCCGCAGTCCGTTTAAAACAGTTGATCGGTGGGGGTGTCGTGAGAATCCTGAGAATTGACCATCAATTTATTTAACACTGGGAGCAGACGAGTTTATGCTAGTCTGTCTTTGCTAACATTTTTGGATATAGGAGAAGGAAGAATTTCAGGACATCAAAGTTACAGATTAAATACATTTTGACGTCTAAATATAGTTCAAGTCTACAAATATCTTAGTATGTGCACACATTACATATTTACCTGTGGGGATAAAAACTTTTCAATGCGTTTAAATATAAAAGACTTCACCAATATGGAGTTGACAGATGGACGATCCCTGGGATTCCTCTTAAAAAGCATAGAAAGTAAATTGCGGAGATCATATGAATAATGCACAGACACTGGAGGGTACGATCCTCGAATGATCTTCAAAACTAGGTTTTTCATGTTACCAGCTTCAAACTGAAAAAAACAGCAATGTATCATAAGACATAGAACTATAACCAACAAAAATATGATAATACTCGTTTGCCATCAGAAATACTGGGCAGACTATACAAAAGAGTTGTAAAACACTTCCTATTTACCATTATTGAACCAACACGTGGCAGCGGATGTGGAACGGTTATAGAGTAATTTCCTACTGCCAGAAAGTAGCAATACAATACAACATTCTAACACCAAAAAACATCAACACCGTAAACATTACATCTCTCCATTAACCTTTTATTGTTACTTACCGCATGTTTGAGAGTGCACATTTCATACAGGACACATCCCAGTGCCCAAATGTCACTGAAAAAGGAAAACAAACACTGAACTGTGATATCAAAATGATTCTAAGGTGATGCGCAGCTGCTATAGATGTATGTTAACAACGTGAGAGCTACAAATACGCACACTGTCCTTATAAATGTATTAGGAATTTTGCTGTTCTTATTAGTCACTGACTAACTGTCCAATAGCAACGATCCGTGTCTAAACTTCCTCTCCCTGACATCACATCCTGCCGCACACCCGCCCTGACCATCTCTGTTGGAGTTCGAGAGGCGTTCAGAGTGGTTTTGTGCAGGAAGAGAGAGAGAAAAAGTTTAAAAAAACCGAACTTTTTTTCTGCTTCCCACTACCCACTGCATCCATTACCCTCTCCTGTTCCCTTCCTCTTTGTGGTCCTTCCACGTTTTTGGTCAGTGATCTCCTACCACTGACCACTCTTAGTCTTCAGGGCCAAATTTCTTGGTCCCTGGGGAATATTTGTTCCTTTTTTTCTTTATAAAATATATAAAACTAATTTTAAAAAAAATGTAAAAGAAAAAAAAAAAGACAAAAATTTAGACAATTTAACTGGTTCGTTTACTATTTCGGGTTAATTAGTGTCAGGGAATAGACAAAAAGCGTAGTTAGGTGTAGCGTCAGGGACTTCAGCGTCAGGAATCGGTCACCGTAGTTAGGTTTAGTGTCAGGAAAGCTCGGAATAATCTAGATCGGTTTAGTGTCAGGGAATCGTCGCCGCAGTTAGGTTTAGCGTTAGGGAAGTTCACATAAAATCTAGTTAGGTTTAGTGTTAGGAACCCTCGCCCTAGTTAGTTTTAGTGTCAGGGAAGTCCACTTGTTCTCTAAAAACAAAACAAAATAAAAACACGATTTGCGCTAGTTTAGGTAGCAGCCTATTGCTCCCAGTTCGGGATTTTTTTTGCTGTATACATTTTGTCCAAGCACAACAAACATGTCCGAAATATTCTTTTCTTGCCTGCGACACAGACTCGTCGGATGGTGAGACTCTGTTTTATTTGTCGACCTCCTCATCCAGTGATGAAGAGGAGGGACCCCCTAGGAGACGCCCCAGGACCACCACCACAGTTACATAGTTTGTACGGTTGAAAAAAGACACATGTCCATCAAGTTCAACCAAGGGATGGGAATGGGAGAAGTAAAAAATTTTTACACATAGGAGCTAATATTTTTTTCTTCTAGGAAATTATCTAATCCTTTTATAAAGCCATCCACTGTCCATGCTGTGACCAGCTCCTGCGGTAGGCTATTCCATAAATTCACCGTTCTCAAAGTAAAGAAGGCTTGTCGCCTCTGCAGGTTGAACCTTTTTTTCTCCAGACGGAGGGAGTGCCCCCTTGTTTTTTGAGGGGGTTTTACATAAAACAGGATTTCACCATATTTTGTGTATGTGCCATTCATATAAGTTAATCATGTCCCCCATAGTCATCTTTTTTCAAGGCTAAATAGGTTTAGTTCTTTTAATCTTTCCTCATAACTTAGATTCTCCATGCCCCTTATTAGCTTCATCGCTCTTCTTTATATATTTTCCAACTCCAGGGCATCCTTTCTATGAACTGGAGCCCAGAACTGGACTGCATATTCTATTTCAAAACTGTTTTTATTGATTTTTCTCCAAAAATTACATACAAAAATATGTCATTCAAAATGATAACATGTTGTACAGAAAATTCACATCCATCAGGAATCACATTTGGATTTTCATCATTGCAGGAAATGAGTGTGATAACATATCTTGAGCAGTGTAAATTCCATTAAGAATGTGGAACATATATTGATTTACATATCTTCTGATCAACAAGAAGGGAGGGAAAGGGGAGGTACGGGGGGGGGGGGGTAGGAAGGTGGACTGGTGTTGTTGAATTTAGCGAACATAGATGTTATTTATGATATTGATGAAGGCAAAGTATTCTAATCCCATTGTGTATGATATAGTAACTACTTTCCTACAATTACTCTTACCTAGTTCAAATTGAAGTTGCCCGGTCTTTCCATGGTCCCCATATTTTTAGATACTTCTTTCTAGTTAGCAGTTCCCAATGTGCCAGTTCCTCTAGTCTTTCTAATTCTGATACCTTGTTCACCCAATGACTCAACTGTGGGGGTTCTGTTGATCTCCAGCAACTTGGTATTAATAGCTTAGCTGCTGTGAGCAACAGGGTTGGAAGACAATGCTTCTTGGGGGTAAAACTGGGTGTCGGTTTCCACAATAGGATTAACTCAGGTGTTAAGTGTAAGTTTGTAGAGCAAATGTTATTCATTTTCTGTTCTATTTGCTGCCAAAAAGGCACAATAAGGGGGCATGTCCACCATATGTGTAAATAAGTACCTCTTGAGGTGTTACATCTCCAACACCGGTCCGTAACTTCTTGATCAATAGCATGTAGGACCACAGGCGTCTTATACCACCTAGTTAACAGTTTGTAGGAGCTTTCCTGTATTCTAGTACACCTAGAGAAACCTAATGCGTTAGACAGTATGAATCTAATTTCGGGCTCGGTCAATGATATATGGAGGTCTGTCGACCACTTTTCCATATAGCTTGGAGTCGGTGGGCAAGTCAGTGAGATCAGATGATTATATGAGGTAGATAGTATCTTACGCTGGGGTATAGAGCTCATGAGCATCTTATCTAACCAATTCTGAGGAGATGTTTGGATGGGTAGGGAGTTAAGCATAGCCGTGCAACATTTCATAAAAGTGTGTTTAAAGAGGAAATCACGAGACTTTATTCCTAATTTATCAAATACCGTGGGGACACTTCTCTGCGGAGTATCAGTCATCAGGACGGAAACTTTCATGTGGTGTGGTATGTCCCACGGATCTGGTATTAGTGTAGAATCCCGATGTACATAGCAAGGCACTAAACGTAAAGGCATATGTGGTGAAGGCATCCCGAGCAAGTTCAATCTATTATGTGTGTCTTGCCACACTAGGATGGTTCCCTTTAAAAGAATGCTAGAGTATTGGTCAAGGTGTGAACTTTTGGCGAGACTCCACAGGGCCCTCTGTTCCCAGCTAAGCATAAGAGTATTCTCTACTTCCGTATAAAGAGAAGTCTGAGAGGGATGTTGCAGCTCAACCCATCTATTCAAGTGATTAGCAATATAATATGTGTGTATGTCGGACAGTCCCATACCTCCCATTTTAACCGAGTTAATCAGTTGTGTGTGCCTCTGTCTTGGTCTGTTCTTGTTCCATAGAAAATTCGAGAATATACGCTTTAGGGAGAGGAAGAATGATTTTGGTAGCCACAGTGGTAACGTCTGAATCAGGTATAAAATTTTTGGGACTATAAAAGTCTTTAGGAAATTTTTCCGCCCCATCCATGACATAAACGGGAACTTCAAGGAATCTAGTTGACGTTTAATAGCCGCTACTAGAGGTATATAGTTGAGGGTATACAATTGTGATGGGCAATTAGAAATGGTAATGCCTAGGTACGAGATTGATGTAGAAATCCATCGAAACTGAGATGTTCCCGTCACCGCGGCAACTACCTGTTGAGGTACAGAGACATTAAGGATCTCAGATTTACTATAGTTAATTTTAAAATTAGATATTGCACCAAATTCCGTATAAGCTTGTGTTATGTTCCGAAGGGAGACAGACGGCTTAGTCACCAACAGTAGCAGATCGTCCGCAAAGGCAGCCGTTTTATGCGTGAATTGACCTATCTTCAGGCCAGCTATATTGTCATCTTGGCGGATCCTTTGTATCAAGGTCTCCATCACCATCACAAACAGTGTAGGTGATAGAGGGCATCCCTGCCTAGTACCATTTGAAATTTGAAAGGAATCCGACAATATGCCATTTACTCTGACTTTAGCACTCGGATTATGATAGAGTGTCAATATAGCTTGTATGAATTCAACAGGGATCCCAAATTTTGACAAGGTAGCTACCATATATTGCCAGCTCACCCTGTCAAAAGCCTTTTCGGCATCTGTGCTAAGTAGTGCCATTGGGGTGTGTGTCGAGCGAGCGTGTTGAACTAACCGAACTACTCTTGTAGTATTATCCTTACCCTGACGCCCTCCCACAAATCCCATTTGTTCTGGGCCAATGAGTTTGGGCAGAAGCTTCCCCAATCTAGTCGCCAAAGCCTTTGCCCACCATTTCAGATCCATGTTTAGTAAAGATATAGGTCTATAGCTACCACATAGTGCTGGATCCTTCCCGTCCTTTGGGAGGACTGTGATGTGAGCTTCCAAAGATTGGCGAGTCAATTGAGCTCCCCCCATCAATGAGTTACACATAGATGTGAAATGGGGCAACAGAATACCGCTAAATGTCTTAAAGTACTGAATCGTATAACCATCTGGGCCAGGACTTTTCCCGGATGGTATTGTTTTAAGAATTTTATGAAGTTCTTCTGTGGTAAAGGGTGCAGTAAGCGCTAGTTGATCTTCCTGTGTGAGTTGAGGTAAGCTAAGTTTATCTAGAAACTTTCTAGTGCTATCCCCCAGGTTACCCTGCGGACTATCCCCACCTTTAAGATTATATAGGCCATGGTAGAAATGAGTAAAGGCCTGTGCTATGTCCTTCGATTCAGTAGCTCTAACACCTGAAGAAGTCAGGATCTCAGAGATAAAAGATTTCTCATGTTGTTGTTTAAGCAGTGCAGCCATGATTCTGTTGCCCCTTTCCCCATGCGCATAGTGTTTAAATTTGGTATAGTGAAATGTTTTAGCAGCTTTTATATTCAAGGCATTTTTAACCTCTTCCCTTAACGCCCCAAGCTCAACCTGGGCTGCGGCTGCTTTCGTACGTTTGTGAATAGTCTCAAGCGTAGATATTCTCGAGAACAGATCGTTCAGTATTGCTGACCGTTGTTTTTTGATATGTGAGCATAGCGATATCAGTTCTCCTCGTATTACTACTTTATGCGCTTCCCATCTAATAACATCCGATAAATCCGGAGAGGAATTTATATCAAAATATTTCTGATTATCCTGTATCGCAGAGGAATGTTGGGGGTCACTCAAAATCGTATTGTTCAACCTCCACAGTCTGTCTCCCCTCGGAACACTATTTAGCTTCATAGATACAAACACCGGTGCATGATCAGAAAGGAGAAGGTTTCCTATTCCTGCCGACAGAACCATCGGGAGGAGACTATCCGACAACAGAACATAGTCTAATCTAGTATATACATTATGTGCTGCAGAGTAATAAGAGAAATCGTTTGTGGTGGGATATAGAAGTCTCCACGCATCAGTGACCTGTAGGTCTCTAAGTACCCTGTGGAGTCTCGATCCAGCTTGATGGGTTATTTTAACCTTGCCAGTGGAATCTATAATGGGATTAAGTGGGATGTTAAAGTCCCCGCCTATAATTCTAGCACCTTCCGCAAACAACTTAAAATTCTCTAAGGTCTGAATAATCCACGATATCTGATCCGTATTGGGTGCGTATAAGTTGGCTATAGAGAACAAATCTGTACCAATGTGAGCTTTTATAAAAAGATATCGACCATCAGGGTCTTTCTGCATTGACAGTAATTTAAAAGGTAAGTTTTTCCGTATCAAAATACTCACTCCTCTGCTAGCAGTAGAGTAGGTGCTATGAAAGGCATTTGAGAAGATAGCCCTAGATAGTTCCATAGTTTTATTATGCTTGTGATGTGTTTCCTGGAGAAGGGCTATATCAGTATTATCTTTTTTCAATTGTTGGGCAATCTGGTATCGTTTACGTGGAGTATTCAGACCTCGAACATTATACGATGTTATCTTAATATCAGACATGGTGAAAGATAGTATACATCAGCATATATGTCATAACAGTATTCAGAACACCAGTAGGAGGGGGGGGGGGTTGTAATACAGGGAAGAGTGAGATTAAAGTAAAGGTATGTACTGCCCCAATGTATAGAGCATGTACCTGGGGAGGGGGGGGGAGTTAACTGTTAACAACAGTTGTGTAGTTGGCATAACCCGCATGCCAGCCAAAACCCAAGTAAGAACAGTGCAAAACAATAAGAAGCGATAGGATAGAATCGCCCACAATAGCAACAATAAAGTCACATCAAAGTATACTCTATTTCTTGATCTTCTCCAGCTACAGTGACTAGCTCCTACTCACGAATCCAATTCGAAAGGAGAGGTGACGTCCGTCAATCCGAATGCTGGAGCCGTGTGGAGAACAGTCCCCGCAATATTGGCAGTACCTTTCAATTTTCCATCGCTCCAGATCTTAGCGCCGGCTTTTTATTCTTAGGCGATTTCAGTTTCCCCACCACTTTCCACGGCATAGGTTCCAGCAATGGAGGTAATTTCAGCTCCGGAGGTACCATCATCCACGGCGAGATTTCCATAGGCGGTATACCCAGGGTTTCCCATGCATGGGTCAGGTCCTCGTGTTTCCTGATGGTGATTTGGCGGCCATCTTTTTGTATCGCCAGGCCAAACGGATATAGCCAGCGAAAAGGCGTCTTGGAGGCGCGTAGCGCATCAAAGGAGAGGTCGGAAAACTTTCCGTTTTTGTAGTGTGGAGGATGCTATATCTTGATAGAGGTATATTGTTGTTCCTTCAAATTCAATAGTACCTTTCATCCTTGCAGCCTTTAGAATCTCCGCTGTATCAGTGTAGCTCAGCAGACCACATATAATGTCGCGGGGGGGATCATTAGAGCGAGGTTTTGGGCGGAGTGCTCTATGGACACGTTCTATCCGAACTGTATCATGGCTGTTTACTCCTAGAACTGAAGAGAATATGTCATGAGCAAGTTTGCCCAAAGTCTCATGTGCGTATGACTCAGGTACTCCCCGCAGCCTGATATTCTTCCTCCGACTCCTATTTTCTTTGTCTTCTGTCCGCATAAACATCTCATTCAATTGATCTTGTTGTGAATGTAGAATGTCCCGCACTTTGTCATGATAAACTCTCATGTCTGTCTGTGCCGCTTCAAGCGTCTCCACCCGTGATCCTATCTGACGTAAATCAGTGCTTATCTCTGACAGTTCTTTAGTAAGAGGAGTCAAGGCTTTGTATAAGATCCTCTTCATAAACCCCCGTGACACTGGTGCTAAATCATTAGTGTCTCCCGACTCAGATTGCTCACCTCCACTATCCTCATCTGAATCGTCATCTCGGCACTGTGGAGCAGCATGCACGGCGGCCATCTTAGATTTCCGGGCCGGAGATTCTTCATGCCTTTTATGGAGAAATTTCTCCATGTCTGCTTGTGCTTTCCCCGGTTTGGGTGTGCCAGTGTGATCTTTAAGTTTCTCCTTTGCCGGTTTAACCATTTTCCAACGATGTGGGTCGATATAGCTCGGGTTTTGGCTGGTATCAGTGAGGAGCTCTGGTCTCAAGCTGCCATCACACTGCACGGCTACGCTCCGCCCCCTGGACTGCATATTCTAGATGAGGCCTCACTAATGCTTTGTAAAGTGGTAATATTATATCCCTGTCCCGCGGGTCCATGCCTCTTTTAATACACGACAATTGAAACCCCAGAGACAAGTGACCGCGCAACAATTGATACCGCTGAGCCAAGTGACCCCATTTGGTCGCCCACACCAGACAATTATGAACCACAAATCCCTGAGTACACGGGCAGACCAGGGGTCAAATTTAACACGGCAGGGCTCAGTGAGATGGACTTTTTCAAGTTCTTTTTTACTGATGATTGTATGGTGTCCCAGACAAATTTATATGCCCAACAGTATATCACCAAGAACCCCAACTCATTTTATGCCCAATCCCAGAGGTGGACTCCTGTAGACGCAGCAGAGTTGGGCAAGTTTTGGGGACTTCACTTGAACATGGGGCTTCTGAAAAAGCTGTCCATTAGGACCTACTGGAGCACGGACATCTTAGACCACACCCCGATGTACCGTATGGCCATGTCCAGGATGCGTTATGAGGCAATACTTCGCTTCTTACATTATGCTGATAATGAGCAGTGCCCACCCCGAGATGACCCCAGTTTTGACCGTTTGTATAAACAGAGACACCTATTAGAACATTTCAGTGCCCGGTTTGCACAAGCATACACCCCCGAGAAGTGTATTTCTGTCGATGAGTCCCTTGTACATTTTAAAGGGAGGCTTCGATTCCGCCAGGACCTGCCTAGTAAGAGGGCAAGGTATGGCGTGAAGCTGTGGGAGAGTGCATCAGGGTATACCTACAAATTTAGGATACATGAAGGGAAGGGCACCAGTATTCAGCCCCCAGAATGCCCCCCCCCCCTTACTGGGAGTTAAACGCCACAATTGTGTGGGATTTGGTGCACCCACTGCTGGACCAGGGTTACCACCTCTACCGGGATAATTTATTTTATTTTTTAAAAAGGTTTTCTTTATTAACTTTTTCTCAAAATACAAATGTACAAAAGCGCAAAATTGCACACAAAAACATACATAACATACTGACCCGTCTGCGTCCTGATGGGAACAGGTTTTCACCCACCCACCTACCTAGTAAGTATGGCCTTTTTTGTGGTTTTGATACATAACATACTGACCAACCGCACTAGTTGGCAATGACAATCCTCATATAGAAAAATACAATTACAGTGCAAAAGCCCACATGAAAACTACCTGGATAATTTTTATACCAGCGTCCCACTCTTCAAGTGCCTCGCTTCCAGAAGTACTGTGGCATGCGGCACTGCTAGAAAAAACCTGAGAGGCCTCCCTAAGACACTGCTTGGGCAAACACTCATAAGGGCTGAGAGCAGGGCACATTCTAGCAGCAACATATTGGGTGTCAAGTACAAGGACAAGAGAGTTGTCCTTGTATTGACAACAATACATGGCCACACTAGTACCCATGTACCTGTACGAGGTACCAGTACAGAGACCCCCAAACCAGACTGCATACTGGACTACAATAGGTACATGGGAGGGGTGGACTTGTCAGATCAAGTCCTGAAGCCCTACAGCGCCATGCGGAAATCGAGGGTGTGGTATAAGAAGCTGGCCGTGCACATCATACAGATGGCATTGTACAATGCGTACGTGCTACGTCGATGTGCAGGCCAGAGGGGAACTTTCCTGGAATTTCAAGAGGTGGTTATCAAGAACCTAATTTTTAGGGACCAGGAAGAGGGGGCACCCAGTACTTCTGGAGGCGAGGCCACATGCATAGTACCAGGGCAACACTTTCCAGGAGAAGTTCCTAAAACTGGTGGGAAGGAAAAGACTCAAAAGAGGTGCAGAGTCTGCCATAAGAGGGAGATAAGGAAGGTCACTATATATCAATGTGACACGTGTCCCGAAAAACCAGGGAACTGTATGAAAGATTGCTTTAAAATTTACCATACATCCCTTGATTTTTAATTTACCATGATGCACTCCGCACAGCTTATCCCCCTCATTTTTCCCTTCTGAGCCCTGCCGTGTGCCCAGGCAGCAGATAACAGCCACAAATATGGTATTGCCGTACCCAGGAGAACACACACTACAATTTATGGGGTGTATGTCTCCAGTGGCACATGCTGGGCACAATATATCGGACGCTGAAATGGCATGTATGTATAGAAAATTGCAAATCTCACTCTGCACCATCTGCTGCGCATTACCTTTTACACAATAACTGTGGGGTCAAAATGCTAACTACAACTCTAGATGAATGCCTTAAGGGGTGTCGTTTTTAAAATGGGGTCACTTCTCGGGGGTTTCAACTGTACTGGTACCTCAGGGGTTCGGCATACATGACTTAGCACCAGAAAAGCGCCAGTAGGCCAAATGGTGCTCCTTCCCTTCTGAGCCCTCCCATGTGCCCAAACGGCAGTTTATCAACACAAATTGGGTATTGCCGCACTCAGGCAAAATTGGGCAACAAAACAGGGTATTCTTTTGCTTCTGAAAATACGAAATTTTTATAAAAAAATAACATCTTTTTGGAAACAATTTCATTTTTTTTTATTTCACAGCCCAATTCAAATATGTCCTGTTAAAAAACTGAGGGGTCAAAATAACAACCATAAATCAATTCCTTGAGGGGTGTAGTTTCCAAAATGGGGTCACTTCTTGTGGGTTTCCATTGCTTTGATACCTCTGGGACTCTGCAAATACGGCATGGCACACGAAAACAAATCCAGCAAAATCTGCACTCCAAAGAACACAAATCGCTCCTTCCCTTCTGAGCCCTCCCATGGGCCCAAACGACAGTTTATCACCACAAATGGGGTATTGCAACACTCAGGAGAAGTTGGGCAATAACATAGGGTATTTTTTTCTTGTGAAAATAAGACATTTTGAGCAAAAATTACATGTTTTTGGAAAATATTTCATTTTTTTTATTTCACAGCCCAATTCAAATACATGCGGTGAAAAAATTGTGGGGTCAAAATGGTCACAACAACCGTAAATGAATTCCTTGAGGGGTGTAGTTTCCAAAATGGGGTCACTTTTGGGGGATTTCTACTGTTTTGGTGCCACAACATCTCTTCAAAGCTGGCTTGGTAGCTAAAATATATTCTAATAAAAAGGAGGCCCCAAAATGCACTAGGTGCTTCTTGCTTCTGGGGCTTGTGTTTTAGTCCACGAGCACAGTAGAGCCACATGTGGGACATTTCTAAAAACTGCAAAATCTGGACAATACATATTTAGTAGTGTTTCTCTGGTAAAACCTTCTGTGTTACAGAAAAAAATGGAATACAATTGAATTTCTTCAAGAAAAATGAAATTTGCTAATTTAACCTCCACATTGCTTTAATTCCTGTGAAACGCCTAAAGGGTTAAGAAACTTTCTAAATGCGGTTTTTAATACTTTGAGGGGTCTAGTTTTTAAAATGGGGTGTTTTATGGGGGGTTTCTAATATAGGCCCCTCAAAGCCACTTCAGAACTGAACTGGTACCTTAAAAAAGAGGCTTTTGAAAATTTCTTGAAAATATGAAAAATTGCTGTTTATGTTCTAAGCCTTGTAACGTCCAAGAAAAATAAAATAATGTTCAAAAAACTATGCCAATCTAAAGTAGACATATGGGAAATGTGAACTAGTACCTATTTTGTGTGGTATAACCATGTGCCTTACAAGCAGATGCATTTAAATTTAAAAAAATTCTATTTTTTCAAAATTTTCTCTAAATTTTGCAATTTATTGTTGTAAACATCTGTTTATAACCCTTTCTCAACGAGAAGTCCAAATGTAGAAAGAAAGTCTTTAAAGAAAATAATCTATGGCCAGTTTAAGATATCAATCTTAATCTCCGTAATGGAATTATTGCTTTGGAAATCAATAATAAGTTTAACCCGTTAGTGACCGGCCCATCGTGTTTTTACGTCGGTCACTAACGGGCCTTATTCCGATGCCATAGACTTTTTACGCCGCGGCATCGGAATAAGAAAACAGAGCAGGGAGCTGTCAAATCTCCCTGCTCTCAGCTGCCAGAGGCAGCTGAGGGCTGGGAGCGTCCCTGCTCTGCCGGGTGAGATCGATATCAGTATCGATCTCACCCGTTTAACCCCTCAAATGCGGTGCTCAATAGCGAGCACCGCATCTGAGTGATTTTGGAGAGAGGGAGGGAGGGAGCTCCCTCTCATCCCACCGACACCCGGCGATAAGATCGCCGAGTGTCTGTGTCTCTAATGGCAGCCGGGGGCCTAATAAAGGCCCCCAGGTCTGCCAGTAATGAATGCTTGCTAGATCATGCCGCAGGCATGACCTAGCAGATGCCTGTCCGTTTTAAACGGACAGGCATAATACACTGCAATACAGAAGTATTGCAGTGTATTATAATAGCGATCAGAGGATTGCATAGTGAAGTCCCCTAATGGCACTAGTAAAAAAGTTTAAAAAAAAGTTTAATAAAGTTAATTAAAAAAAAATGTGAAAAAAAATATGAAAAACACACTTTTTCCCCTTACAAACTGCTTTACTATTAAAAACCAAAATACAGTTAAAAAGTTACACATATTTGGTATCGCCGCGTCCGTAACGACCCAGACTATAAATTTATTACATTACTTAACCCGCACGGTGAACGTCGTAAAAAAATAAATTAAAAACTACGGAAAAATTGCGGTTTTCTGCGAATCCTGACTTTAAAAAAATGTGATTAAAAAGTGATCAAAAAGTCGCATCTACTCCAAAATGGTACCAATAAAAACTACAAGTCTTCCCGCAAAAAGCAAGTCCTCATACAACTGCATCGGCGAAAAAATAAAACGTTACGGCTCTTCAAATATGGAGACACAAAAACAAATAATTTTGAAAAAACAGCGCTTTTACTGTGTAAAAGTAGTAAAACATACAAAAACTATACAAATTTGGTATCGTTGCAATCGTAACCACCCGCTGAATAAACTTATTGTGTTATTTATACCACACGGTAAACGGCGTAGATTTAGGACGCAAAAAAGAGTGGCGAAATTTCAGATTTTTTTCTATTCCACCCCCAAAAAAAGTTAATCAATAAATAATATGTACCTCAAAATGGTGCTATTAAAAAATACAACTTGTCCCGCAAAAAACAAGACCTTATACAGCTATGTCGACGCAAAAATAAAAACGTTATAGCTCTTGGAATGCGACGATGGAAAAACTTAAAAAATGGCTTGGTCATTAAGGTCTAAAATAGGCTGGTCATTAAGGGGTTAACCAGGCTGAGACAATGTGATGTATTATTTACCTCTTATTGTTGTAGGGCCGATTCTCACATATCTCAGGAGACAGGTAGTAAGGCGTTCCTATACACGTTCGAGCCAGCTCTATAGTGCTGCATGAGGAAAGATAGTACTTTATTAAGAAAAAAAAAAGGCAAAACTGCACATCAATCCTTCTTCTATTGTAATACAGAAACTACCTGTTCAATACTCTCGCTATTCCAAAATCACCCAGCTGGATGGTCCCACTTTTGGTCAAGAAGATATTCTACAATAGTGAATAATAAATAATAAGTGGCAGAAAAAGTCATACGAAGATCCATAATTCCAGTGGAGTATAAGAAGGCCTTGGTACCTGAGACTTGATATCCCTATGAAGAATTTTTCGTTCATGAACATGCTTCAGAGCCAAACATAGCTGAACAAACCAGTCTAGGATCTAGTAATAAAAAATAAAAAACAATTTGACCCAATGTATGTGTATATCATTGCACTTGCAATATGTTTTTACATTTTCAATAACCCCAATATAAGTTACACATTGCTAAAAATTACAGGTCTCAAACTTATCAGTAAAATGTCCTGCCTCGACCGTGCAAGCAGTTTCATAGTCCTCATTGTTTACCAACCTGCAGTGCTGGGTCTTATGGTGCCTTTTAGACGTAACGTTTAGACGTTACGTCAATCCAGCACATGGATTGGCGCTCTTTAGCTTCATTCACAAAGAGCAATCCCCTGTAATGTATAGGGGCGAACGGTCATTACTACGATCGTACAACCCATGCATTTGCATCATGTCGCAGCGCATCTCCCTGTTTACAGAGGGAGATGTGCTGCCGACTAGCGACCGTTTTTTGGTTCGCAAAAAAGAGACCCATCAGGACTCTGCACTGTAATTAATTATTATGGGCGGCAAAGCCAGTTTTTCTTTTAGACAGGGTCAGGGTTGTGCTGGGTTTAGTAAGGCTCAGCAGCAGGGTCACATGAGCGGATACGTGATCGGCAGGACTAACGGAGGCAGCGGCAGCTACTGCCCTCTCGATGGTGATCATCTTTCTCTAAAAGCCAGACACCCGCCCCACAACATTCCGTGAAGCTTTATTCTACAATGGCGTGCTTTAGAATATGGCCCCTTAATGTTAGATAAATACAAAATGCTGGAAGAGTATCTTAACCTCTTAATGGCCATCAAAACGCCTTTTTACTGTGTTCAATGACCACAGTAAAAAGGCGTATTAATGGTAATTAAAAGGTTAAGATACTCTTCCAGCATTTTGTATCTTTTTAACAACCAGTCTAATATTAGCAGTACACTGCAAATGCTTCATTGCTAATGACTTGTGAATGAGGGAGCTAAGGTTCCCCCCTCTTCCGGACCAATAACATACAATGGACTTCTCCTTTTCGTAAGTATTCCTTGGCAAATCCTCCATTTTACTATTTCTGCAGGATATCAGTCTGGTGACACAATTCATTTACCTGGTCTTCTGAGAATAAAACTCCTTTCTGTGTATTTATTCGTTTAAACAAATCCCCTCCTTCACAATAGTCCATCACAATGTAAAGGCAGCCACTTTCTACAAGGGAAAAAATAGAATTGTTGTTTTTGTATATATAGAAAAAAAACATAAGTCTGCAGGCCCAAAAAGAACCCCATTGGGCCTCATTTATCAAAATTGTCTATTAAAAAAAAAATTGCCTTGTTGCCCATAGCAACCAATCAGGGCTCAGTTTGCATTTCATAAATTGTTTTGAAAAATGAAAGCTGGTCCATGATTGATCGCTGTGGGCAGCTAGGCCAGTTTTTCTTTCGGACTATTTTGATAAATGATGTCCCCTTATTCTTAAATGCACAGGATCCGTCATCAGTATTGCACTAGAAACAGCTATTGCGGGAGCAGACAGGACAGAATGTAAAGATGGCCATACACTAGTGATTTTAGACAGCCAAATATGCAGATTAAGTGTGACAGACGCCAACCAAAGACAGATCTCTGTGGAAAAGCTGATCTCCGATCTCATCTTAGAATTTTTTTCAGTAGCTGTGGGGTGCAGTCCTTGGAAAGTCGTCGTGCCATCAAAATTAGCCTAGAGCAGGCCACAGATCAAGGCAAAGATTGATCGTAGTTTTAATTTAGGACACGGTCGTCCAGAACAACCTTCACAGACCGGCCATGAACGACAAGTCATTCAGAAAAGTCAGTCAGAACACTAAATGTATGACCAGCTTAATGGGATATTTTTAATTTAGTTTGTCTATAGAATAGTAAATTGTAACATTTTCTAATACAAATGTATTTTAAATTAGCAGTGGCCCCTGTCCTTAAAAAACACAACAATGGTATAGTCCAGATAAGTTCGGAGTAGTACATCCATGGACTAACTTACTAGGACTAAACATGGCGTCAGTCATGTGACCCCCACCCATACACCATGTGACTTCTGACATTCACTTAACATTGTCCAGGTATGGAATAGGTGAACGGTAAATTGAGGAGCAGAAATATTTATAATTACAGCAACATGTCTGTCAGTGTCTGCAGGAGCATCTCCTAGGCTATGTTCACACCTGCATTGTGGGTTTCCGTTGTTCTGCTCAGTTAGAGGAGGAGAACAAGGGAAAACCGGAAAGCAACAGTTCCGTTGCACCACTAATACTTCCAGCGGCTCACGGTGTCCATGGTTTTACCGGAAACAATAGCGCAGCATGATGGTAATCTCGGACGGATCTGCATCGGAGGCCCCTAACGGAGGCTGCAATGCAGATGTGAACAAGGCCTTATATTGTTCTCCCTGTTTTGTGTGTGTTTTTACCAGTAAACTCTATTAACTACATTATAACTGAATGTGAGAGGTCACATGACATGTAGGGAGGGGTCACACAACCGGCGCCATGTTTAGTTCTATTTCGTTAGCCCATGAATGCAATAGACAGGACAACTCCATGAGCTATACCATTCTAGTATGCAGACAGGGGTCACTTGCACGGATATAAGAAATGTACGTAAGAAATATTTTAAACAATTGTATATTAAAAATTACATGATTCTAGAAATAAAAACTGAAATACCCCTTTAAGGCAGAAATGGAACACACTGAGAAACCAGACCAAACGAGGGCAAGACAATGCGATTAGACATGGTAAATAAAAAGCTTATAACAGCAACATTGCTGAATAGGAATGAGCATGAGGACCAAACCAGTGTCCAGCGATCAGCTGGAGCCAAACAAACCAGGGTAAATGAAGCAGCGGATTCCCCCCATTATAATCTATGGCACAATCCGCATTATATTATACTTCCATGCAAAGAAAACACTTGAAACTGCATAATGTATATGATACTGACATAAACTGCTGAAAGAAGTCCGCAAATAACTGTACTTTGTATATACAGCACACTTTGTATATAGATATACCTTAGATAAATCTTGCAGGAAAAGAAAATATGGGTTTATATTTAAAACTGATAAGCTGCAGTAAATTCCAGTAGAATTAATATGGCCGAGTTCACATCACGTTAAAATGCCTATGTGAGACGTACAGTATACGGCGGGAAAAACCGTGCGTATACATTAAACGTAAGCTTTGGCAGATATGTCATGAACGCTCAGGACGTATACGTTAAACCTTTATAGTCTGTGTGTGATGAATGACAGTATTAAGTATCCGTCACAGACACGCGTCACTAGTAGATTAGAATAGTATCCGTTAAAGTGTAGCTAAACATTTGCCAAACTTCTGACATGTCAGCAGTTTGGATTGGTGGGGGTCCGAGCACTGAGAACGCCACCGATCGCTAGGACGAAGCGATCGTGTGAGCGCTCAGCCGCTTCGTATCGGTTCGGCTTTTTCCGGAAATAAATGTATCGGAGTACGGGCTCAATAGAAAGTCTATGAGCCCGTACTCCGATACATCTCCTTTCCAGAAAAAGCCGTACAGACACAAAGCGGCGAGCGCTCACACAAACGCTTCAGCTGCTTCGTTTTAGCGATCAGTGGCGGTCTCAGTGCTCGGACCCCCACCAATCCAAACTTCTGACATGTCACTATGACATGTCAGAAGTTTGTCAAACGTTTAGCTGCGCTTTAAGTTATACGTCAAAAGCTATTGGAAAGCCCATGATGTCCCAGCGGTCGGGCCTCCAGTGATCACACATTTCCCCCTATTGTCTGGATAGGGGATACACGTGTTTGTAGGAAAACCCCTTTAATTGTAAGGGAAGAATCGGTGATTTAACTGTTGTGGGGCACTGTGTAGATAACCCTAGTTAAAATGGATCTGTCAAATCAGGTGCACTTTAATTCTGTGATTTTAGGACTTGTCAGCACGCTGCGACACAATGCTATCGTCAGGGCGCTTCTGTTTCATTTTAGCAATGATCTTATGTGACTGCAGCGAAGAATAAAAGATTATATGTATCATGCAATGCTCGGTGCAAGAGTACGATCAGAGTAAATGATGTAACTTCTGTGTAATTTGAGTCACACCGTTTTTATTTTATTTTATCAATGGCAATGTGTCGGATTGCATAAGGGTGTCAGTCAATTCGAATATTTGTTCCCACAAACCGCACAACTCAATACATGATTGCATGACACTTCTGAAGACAGCCGCGGCACAACGAATGCTTACAGCATATAATAAAACCACACAATATGTGACACATCTGAAGCAAACTCATAATTCCACTAAGCATTTATGATATTATTGTAGCTAGTACACGGATAATACCCATAACTTTCTAACCTTCAAATGATTCTCTGTACTGGACAATATTCGGATGCTTCATGTTTGCCAGCACAGCAACTTCTCTCCTTGACTCTTCTCTCTCTTTGTTTGACATCTTAAAGAAAAATACATAAAAGGTATTGATCCAGACTAGAAGCTTCATTTAACATATAGATTCAAGATCTCCTTAAGACCCTATTAGCCGGAGCAATTATGATGCAAACTCTTATATCATAGTTCGAATGTAAAAGATAATTGCTATGAGTAATAGCGTGCAACGATCGAACGACGAATGATAAATAACTGGGTTTCCGTGGATCGGCCAGAACTACCTGGGTGAAAGATCATCGTTCAGCGCTGCCACCTCCCCTTGCCACCTCCCCTCATCTAATCAGAAATCTTCCAGTCATCAGCAGTTCAGAGATGAGGTGTGGACGAACAAGCAACGAACGCAGTAACCAATGAACAGCGAAAATCTTTAGTAATAAATGTCACGTGTAATAGACCGTCTCGCTAAATCATCACTCGTTCATGAAAGAATATCTGCACCTCTAATAGGACCCTTAGGGCTCATTCAGATGAGCGCAATACTCATCCGTGTGCTGTGCGTTGAAAATCACTCAAAGCACACGCACTCATGCAATTCAATGGGGCCATTCACACATGCGCTGTTTTACAAGCAGCATGTCCGTCGCGTGAAACTCACTGTATGCCCTATATTTGTGCATTTTCACTGTCGAAACACTTCAGTATCGTTAATGTGTTAGTATAAGACAGCACATACTGATCTAAAAGGATCATTAAATGAATGGAGAGAAGTGTATGACGCTGATTGGTCAGCATCATACACTCCTCTGTACAACACCCACTTGGTCAATAGTAAAACACTCCCAGTTGTCCATTGAGAAACTCATTAGCATAAAGCTAACATCGCTAATAAAGTGGTGAAAATAGATCGTTTTTCTAAATAAAAAGCACTGCTGTCATCTACATTACAGCGCCCATCTCCTTATGTAGGAGATAGGGCACTTATAATGTGGTGACAGAGCCTCCTTAAGGCCCTATTACACCGGACGATAATTGGCCGGTACAGCAGGGGGCGTCGATCAACAAGACATCGCTGATCAGCGCTCGTTTGCTCCTGTCACACGGAGCTATGGATGGGGACGAGCGGTCGTTAGTCCCATACATTATTATCATGTCGGCAGCACGTCTCCTTGTTTACACAGGAGATGTGCTGCAGGCAACGATAATATTTTACTTTTTTAAAACTATACGATCAGCAGATGAACGTTTGCTCGTTCATCTCCTGATCGCTGCCCTGTTTACACAGGGCAATTATCAGCAACAAGCGTTCTATGAACGCTTGTCTGCCCGATAAATCGCCCAGTATAAAACCCCCTTTAGAAATAGGCGCTATGACAGATCAGAAATTAACAAGTTAGCCCACTTAAGACAATCCTTTGTCCCCTGACGATAAGCTGATCATAGGGTGTCCTGCTGTTTGGACCTCCAGCAACCAGATGTAATCTGTGGCGAGAACCCAGCAGCAAGTGTTCAAATTCCCGGCAGCAGTGGCGGGATTGGAGAAAGCTCCAACAACAACCATTTAACTCCTGAGATGCATCAAATTAAGTTCAGTAAACTAAACAATAAAGAAGTAAATGCAATTATATTTTAAACAGTTTTAATTTATTGAAAGTGATAAAACATTAAAAAATGTATCCCTATAATCGAGAAATGAGAGAAGGGCTCAGCATCCCTCCAATGCCAGTGATATTTTACCAGTACCGCATTTAAAGTAAAGCAATGTAGAGATGCAAGATGTGAAACTGATAAATAGCAAACTTGTGGCCACGAGGGCCTTTTTCAAGCCAATGTAGCTCAGATGGTCAAACAAGGCTATATACACTTTAGATAAGAAACATCACTTAGATTTCTTAAAGGGGCTTTGCCATTTCATAAAACGATGGCCTATCACTAAGACATGCCTTTACTTTTTGATTAGTGGGAAACCAATAGCCAGGTACCAATGTTTCCTTTAAAGGGAATGTGTCGCTAGAAATTATTATTATTTTTTTTTAAACAGTTATTATTTAAGTGATTACACATTGTTTTAATTTTTTCACAAGTCAGGAAATATTATAAATTCGATTCTAATTTATAACATTTCCATGTGAGGGCCACTAGAGGGAGCAGTTCCCAAAATTCCAGCATGGTCAATGTGGTAAAGCAACCTCATTGCTTTATGCTGCAAATTTGGGGTAAACACACTCTCTAGTGTCCTCACACAATCCCCCCTCCCTTATCCTGGCTAGTGCCAGGAGAAGGAGGGGGTTGAATCCTCAAACCTCCTACACTGTGTGCCGCCATTTTCTGAGCGACTGCACAGTCTAGCAGGATTAGATACAGTGATCAGCAGACAGTATAACACGAACATAATACATACATAACATACACAAACATGAATTACCTGCTGCTGCCGCCATGCCGCCTCCGCTCCTATTCCTTGCTCCTTCGCTTCCTTGAACATATGGCCGGAAGCCGCGGCCGGAAGTCGTCATCTTACTGTCCGGCAGCAGCTTCCGGTCCACATGAAAATGGTGCCGGATTTCGCTCTGCGAATGCGCTTCGTTTTGGTCTGTGTGGGAGCGGCGTATACGCCGTTCCCACACAGACGGCGTACGCTGCTGTGAATGGAACGGCTTCTGTTCGCATTCTCTATGGGATTGTATGTGCCGTATTCCATCTCTGTATGTGTCGTTAATCGACACATACGGAGATGAAAAAAAAATGGCAGCCCCCATAGAGAAGTAAAAAGTAGAACAAAGTAAAAAGTAGAACACGAGAATATAAATAAAATTTATGTTATCATATTAAAAACAATATGATAAAAAAAAAAAAAAATTTCATGACACCTTCCCTTTAAGTCTTGGCAGCTCCTGAGCGGAGCAGTTAGGGAGTAGGGCAAGTATCCATCAACGGTGGGCGATCTGATCACCGGCGATGAGGACAGAGGATGCTGCCCGGTCATTCTGACGGGAAAGGAACGCGTCGCTGGTCGAATTCATGTCGCACCAATCCCGGTCTCTGATACTAGAGTCGGGCTATCTCCCGCCTCTCTCACCTTCAGGGTCTTCTCATTGGGAGGCCGGTCCGTGATGGTGGGAGAGGGAGGAGATTGAGAAATGTCACGTCTCTCGCTCCAAAGCGCTGTTGGAGCAGAGAGATACAATTTGTGCAGGCTTTAAAAAGTTTAGTGAGCTGGGGGATCGTGGAAGGTGCACAGCCACGCACCTTATAGGGAACAGAGCCAGGTACACCACCGATCCGAAGAATGAAGGGACCGCAGCCAAGGGAAGGGCAGCTGTGTAGTGAAAAATAGTAGACGTAGCACTAAGGCAGTGCTGTGGCCCCTTTATTCTAAAGGCCCTCATGCACAATACAGTAATGTTGGCTGAACATCTAATGTGTATGTGGGATTTCCTAGATTATGTCAGGGGAAAGAAGGATCGGCATGTATCAATGTTCAGTCCTCTTTGTTTTCTGGGTAGATAAGCCACCACCAGAGATGTCCATCAGTGGCTTACTTCACTCTCTGAATTGAAACCATATGTTTGGCCAAACTGAGCGGGTAGGTGTATGAGAAGTTTGTTAAGTATAGCTGTCGGCCGAAATAGCGCCCGACCGACAGATATTTAAAGTGTATGGCCATTGGTGGGGGTCCCGAGAGTCGGACCATCACCAATCATAAAGTACCTGGATATGTTAGCGATATGCCATCACTTTATGAGATGGGAAACCCCATAATAACAGAATAATGCTACACGTACACATAATACAGTGGATTTCTTCTAATCCAGTAACAGAAGGTCTGATAAATCTGCCACTTGTCCCAGCACAAAACTGCAATATAATGTCCCCCAGAACAAGACCAGAAAGCTGAAGAATGGGACAGGAGAGCGGATTAGGACATTGCTCTGGTTAAAACTCCCTAAAAGCCTTTCTACCCTTATTAGTGAGGCTAAAAAAAATGGACGATAATCCAACAACTATCAGGTCCTATTGATAACGGACGATGGTTCCGAGCTCAGATGTCATTCACGCATTCTACAAGAATTACTCCACCAGTAACAAGCGTGGTAATAAATAGAGGTACATTATTCTGACCACGCGGTGATGGAGAGCAGATACCGGAGACTAGGCCTCTATTTAGATGCTAGTACAGATAGCGAGGCCGGAGGAACACACCCAGGCCGGTCATATCCATCGCCTTGTCTTAGGAATCCCATTGGAACCATGTAGAAAGTAATACAAGTAAATATAGGTGCTTTATGCAGATTAGGGGTGTATAAGCAGCCAATATTAAACACGATATATATACTTGACAGGTGATGGGTATATAACCGATGTACAATATTGATGGGGTTATAAATAATATCCTGCATGATAACATATAGCATTGCACGTTCTTACATATTCTATTATTGTACATTATGACTGCTTTGCTGACAGCGCCTCGAAAACTTGTGCTCTATGACCCAGCAGCGGCCAGCACCCACCTTAGAGATGCCGATCTCCTTGATGACATATTGCTTGCCATCTTCCTTGGATTTCACCAGGATGGCCTTACCAAAGGAGCCCTCGCCGATCTTCCTCACTCTCACGTACTTGTTCATGGTGGCCTGTCTCTACGGCATGACTGTCAGGGACGGATTGGGCGCAGTTCTGCGTAGGGTACTGGAATGCAGTGCACACGATCGCCGGCCCGATGTGTGATGTTAGCGGTTGCCGGGCAGCAAGCAGACAGCGTGCGTCGCACAAATGACGTCACTGCCTGCGCGGCTCTGTCTGACCCTCCTTCTATTGGCAAATGTTTACTCATTCTATAGGTCTGAAGCGCGGGCGGCCATGCCTGTTACTGGATTTAGTATGCGGTACGTAGTGAACCTCTTGCTTCCAAACTGACATGGAAAAAGTCTAATTTCTCAATGGTCGCTATGGGCACAAGGACATTTTTCTTTAGGATTTTAAAAATGAGGTCCAGTCCAGAGAGTTACTGACTTTCTAGCAAACATTTTACTATGTGCTCTAAAGACCCAGAGCAGACAGACCTGATAGCGTTTTGACATCTATAAAACACCCTAACAAATAAAAGTTAAGAAAGGATTTTCCATGATCTAACGGGAGCCATGGTGCAGTGCTGGATCTGTTGTACAATGGATTCCATTCTCTTACAATAGGGTCCGTCGTGTAGCGCTGCATGCTACAGTATATATATACTATAGTAGTCTTAGGCCTCATTCACGTCTGCATTGGAGGCTCTGTTAGAGGCCTTCGTCTGGTGGCAAAATCACTGGTAAAATCACGGACACCCCGACGGAAACCATTATGGTCAATGGGATCAGTCGGCTGCCGGCGGTGCCTGTTGTGCAACAAAAACGTTGCTTCCGTTACTACTTGTTCACATCTGCATTGAAGCTCCGTTAGGGGCCTCCGTCGCAGAGCCAACCGAGATTACTGGAGACAATAGCGCAGCATGAGACAACCGAGATTATTGGAGACAATAGCGCAGCATGAGACAACCGAGATTACTGGAGAAAATAGCGCAGCATGAGACAACCGAGATTACTGGAGAAAATAGCGCAGCATGAGACAACCGAGATTACTGGAGACAATAGCGCAGCATGAGACAACCGAGATTACTGGAGACAATAGCGCAGCATGAGACAACCGAGATTACTGGAGACAATAGCGCAGCATGAGACAACCGAGATTACTGGAGACAATAGCGCAGCATGAGACAACCGAGATTACTGGAGACAATAGCGCAGCATGAGACAACCGAGATTACTGGAGACAATAGCGCAGCATGAGACAACCGAGATTATTGGAGACAATAGCGCAGCATGAGACAACCGAGATTACTGGAGAAAATAGCACAGCATGAGACAACCGAGATTACTGGAGAAAATAGCGCAGCATGAGACAACCGAGATTACTGGAGAAAATAGCGCAGCATGAGACAACCGAGATTACTGGAGACAATAGCGCAGCATGAGACAACCGAGATTACTGGAGACAATAGCGCAGCATGAGACAACCGAGATTATTGGAGACAATAGCGCAGCATGAGACAACCGAGATTACTGGAGAAAATAGCGCAGCATGAGACAACCGAGATTACTGGAGAAAATAGCGCAGCATGAGACAACCGAGATTACTGGAGACAATAGCGCAGCATGAGACAACCAAGATTACTGGAGACAATAGCGCAGCATGAGACAACCGAGATTATTGGAGACAATAGCGCAGCATGAGACAACCGAGATTATTGGAGACAATAGTGCAGCATGAGACAACCAAGATTACTGGAGACAATAGCGCAGCATGAGACAACCGAGATTATTGGAGACAATAGCGCAGCATGAGACAACCGAGATTATTGGAGACAATAGCGCAGCATGAGACAACCGAGATTACTGGAGACAATAGCGCAGCATGAGACAACCGAGATTACTGGATAAAATAGCGTAGCATGAGACAACCGAGATTACTGGAGACAATAGCGCAGCATGAGACAACCGAGATTACTGGAGACAATAGCGCAGCATGAGACAACCGAGATTATTGGAGACAATAGCGCAGCATGAGACAACCGAGATTACTGGAGACAATAGCGCAGCATGAGACAACCGAGATTACTGGAGAAAATACTGCAGCATGAGACAACCGAGATTACTGGAGAAAATAGGGCAGCATGAGACAACCGAGATTACTGGAGACAATAGCGCAGCATGAGACAACCGAGATTACTGGAGACAATAGCGCAGCATGAGACAACCGAAATTACTGGAGACAATAGCGCAGCATGAGACAACCAAAATTACTGGAGAAAATAGCGCAGCATGAGACAACCGAGATTATTGGAGACAATAGCGCAGCATGAGACAACCGAGATTACTGGAGACAATAGCGCAGCATGAGACAACCGAGATTACTGGATAAAATAGCGCAGCATGAGACAACCGAGATTACTGGAGACAATAGCGCAGCATGAGGCAACCGAGATTACTGGAGACAATAGCGCAGCATGAGACAACCGAGATTACTGGAGACAATAGCGCAGCATGAGACAACCGAGATTACTGGAGACAATAGCGCAGCATGAGACAACCGAGATTACTGGAGACAATAGCGCAGCATGAGACAACCGAGATTACTGGAGACAATAGCGCAGCATGAGACAACCGAGATTACTGGAGACAATAGCGCAGCATGAGACAACCGAGATTACTGGAGACAATAGCGCAGCATGAGACAACCGAGATTACTGGAGACAATAGCGCAGCATGAGACAACCGAGATTACTGGAGACAATAGCGCAGCATGAGACAACCGAGATTACTGGAGAAAACAGCGCAGCATGAGACAACCGAGATTACTGGAGAAAATAGCGTAGCATGAGACAACCGAGATTACTGGAGAAAACAGCGCAGCATGAGACAACCGAGATTACTGGAGACAATAGCGCAGCATGAGACAACCGAGATTACTGGAGACAATAGCGGAGCATGAGACAACCGAGATTACTGGAGACAATAGCGCAGCATGAGACAACCGAGATTACTGGAGACAATAGCGCAGCATGAGACAACCGAGATTACTGGAGACAATAGCGCAGCATGAGACAACCGAGATTACTGGAGACAATAGCGCAGCATGAGACAACCGAGATTACTGGAGACAATAGCGCAGCATGAGACAACTGAGATTACTGGAGAAAATACCGCAGCATGAGACAACCGAGATTACTGGAGAAAATAGCGCAGCATGACACAACCGACATTACTGGAGACAATAGCGCAGCATGAGACAACCGAGATTACTGGAGACAATAGCGCAGCATGAGACAACTGAGATTATTGGAGACAATAGCGCAGCATGAGACAACCGAGATTACTGGAGACAATAGCGCAGCATGAGGCAACCGAGATTACTGGAGACAATAGCGCAGCATGAGACAACCGAGATTACTGGAGACAATAGCGCAGCATGAGACAACCGAGATTACTGGAGAAAATAGCGCAGCATGAGACAACCGAGATTCCTGGAGACAATAGCGCAGCATGAGACAACCGAGATTACTGGAGACAATAGCGCAGCATGAGACAACCGAGATTACTGGAGACAATAGCGCAGCATGAGACAACCGAGATTACTGGAGACAATAGCGCAGCATGAGACAACCGAGATTACTGGAGAAAATAGCGCAGCATGAGACAACCGAGATTACTGGAGACAATAGCGCAGCATGAGACAACCGAGATTACTGGAGACAATAGCGCAGCATGAGACAACCGAGATTACTGGAGACAATAGCGCAGCATGAGACAACCGAGATTCCTGGAGACAATAGCGCAGCATGAGACAACTGAGATTACTGGAGACAATAGCGCAGCATGAGACAACTGAGATTACTGGAGACAATAGCGCAGCATGAGACAACTGAGATTACTGGAGACAATAGCGCAGCATGAGACAACCGAGATTCCTGGAGACAATAGCGCAGCATGAGACAACCGAGATTACTGGAGACAATAGCGCAGCATGAGACAACCGAGATTACTGGAGACAATAGCGCAGCATGCTGCACTACTTTCTCCGGTAAAATCACAGACACCCCGACGGAAAGCCGATTGGACCCATTAAAGTCAATGGGTTCTGACAGGCCGCCGGCGGAGTCCATTGTGCAACGGAATCGTTGCTTCTGTTATTCCTTTGTTCTGCTCTGAGGTATACCCAGGTCTGCCCTGGGACTCTAGTCCCAGGGAAGCTCATGAAGTTACTCTAAGTGATGTCAGGAGCTTCCCCAGGGCCGGAGTACCCAGGCAGAGCATCAGATAGAGCTCTGCCTGTGGACTATGGCCCTGGAGAAGCTCCTGACGTCACTCTTCATGTGCACATTTCTCTCCATTGTTCCTATGGGAGTTACTGAAACAGCAAAGCAATCGGGTTCGGCTGTTTCCGTAACTCCGATAGGAATCAATGGAGAGAGCTGCGCACAAGTGCAGCCACCTCTCCACTGACTAGCTGCCTCACCAGGTGGGGCAGGAGTCGGGTGACCCCTGTTCTGGAGATAAGTCATGGTCCCAAAGCTGGGAACTGGATATATCAGACATTTATGGCATATCCTGATAGGGGCCCCACAGAGCAGTATTGCTTGGGGGACACATGATGGCACATGCACATTACATTTTTTTGGGTGATTTTAATGTTTATTCTGGGTTTTGTTTTTTGGTATGTTCTGTTTTCTTCTCCCCCCCTCTTTTTGTTACAGTTGGTACTTACCTTTGGCTACTCAAACAGCTTCCAGAAGTTTCTGCTTTTCTGTACCTGGATTTCTTCTCTGATTGGCCAATAGGTCTCAACAGCGGGAAGCGGTTTCCAGAAGCTTCTGTTATTCTGCTAAGCGCCTGTATTCAGTTTTTGATCGGCCTCAACGGTGGAAAAATTCACCTTTAAAAATAGCCCATGTCTGGGGGTCCTGTGCCAGTAGCAGCCTTTTCCTGTGGACCAGCGCCCCGTCCTTCCCCCATTTTATTTAATTAAATTTCTGTTTTCTGTCATAATATTTTATTAGTGGGTTTTTTTGTCTCCAGCTATTGCTGGGTAGACTGGTTTATGAAAAATGATTTATTATTATATGTAGTATATATTTTATTGGTTTTAAACCTTCCCTCTTTAGCCACTTTTGACCTTCCTGACAGAGCCTCATTTTTAAAATCTGACATGTTTCACTTTATGTGGAAATAACTTCGGAATGCTTTCACCTATCCAAGTGATTCTGAGATTGTTTTCTCACGACACATTGAACTTTACGTTACTGGAAAAATTTGCTCGATACGTTCAGTATTTAATTGTAAGGGTATGTGCACACGATGAGAGGCTTTTACGGCTGAAATGACAGACTGTTTTCAGGAGAAAACAGCTGCCTCGTTTCAGCCGTAAAAGCTCCTCCTCGTATTATGCGAGGCGTCTGTGACGCTCGTAAATCTTGAGCTGCTCTTCATTGAGTTCAATGAAGAATGGCTCAAATTACGTTGCAAAGAAGTGCCCTGCACTTCTTTGCCGAGGCAGTCAATTTACGCGTCGTCGTTTGACATCTGTCAAACGACGACGCGTAAATGACAGGTCGTCTGCACAGTACGTCGGCAAACCCATTCAAATGAATGGGCAGATGTTTGCCGACGTATTGTAGCCCTATTTTCAGACGTAAAACGAGGCATAATACGCCTCGTTTACGTCTGAAAATAGGTCATGTGAACCCAGCCTGAAAAACACCAAATTATAGCGAAAAATGGCAAATTTTTTTATTTTTCTCAATTTAAATGTATCTGCTTGTAAGACAGGCAGTTATACCACACAAAATTGTTGCTAATTAACATCCCCCATATGTTTACTTTAGATTGGCATAGTTTTTTGAACATCCTTTTATTTTTCTAGTACGTTACAAGGCTTACACCGCGTTCCAAATTATTATGCAAATTTTATTTTTCGCTGATTTTCCTAAATAGTCGATGCAAATGACAGTCAGTATAATCTTCAAGCCATCAACCGTTGGAGTATAATGCAAAGTTTATTGAACAAATCTCCTAATGATAACAGATTTTTTTTAGAACTAAAAAACTCAAAATGCACCGTTTCAAATTATTATGCACAACAGAGATCAAAACATTTTAAAGGTTGTAAAGAGAACTAAAATGGTAATTTGTTGAATTTGCAGCATCAGGAGGTCATATTTACAGAAATCAAAAGCTCTTTCAATAAAAAAAAAAATGTAACAGGCCAAGTTACATGTTAACATAGGACCCCTTCTTTCATATCACCTTCACAATTCTTGCATCCATTGAATTTGTGAGTATTTGGACAGTTTCTGCTTGAATATCTTTGCATGATGTCAGAATAGCCTCCCAGAGCTTCTGTTTTGATGTGAACTGCCTCCCACCCTCATAGATATTTTGCTTGAGGATGCTCCAAAGGTTCTCAATAGGGTTGAGGTCAGGGGAACATGGGGACCACACCATGAGTTTCTCTCCTTTTATGCCCATAGCAGCCAATGACACCAAGGTATTCTTTGCAGCATGAGATGGTGCATTGTCATGCATGAAGATAATTTTGCTACGGAAGGCACGGTTCTTCTTTTTGTACCACGGAAGAAAGTGGTCAGTCATAAACCTAAACCTAAAGGGGCCTACCAGCTCTCTCCCCATGATTCCAGCCCAAAACATGACTCCGCCACCTCCTTGCGGACGTCGCAGCCTTTTTGGGACATGGTGGCCATTCACCAACCATCCACTACTCCATCCATCTGTACCATCCAGGGTTGCACGGCACTCATCAGTAAACAACACGGTTTGAAAATGAGTCTTCATGTATTTCTGAGCCCACTGCAACCGTTTCTGCTTGTGAGCATTGTTTAGGGGTGGCCGAATAATAGCTTTATGCACACTTGCAAACCTCTGGAGGATCCTACACCTTGAGGTCCGCGGGACTCCAGAGGCACCAGCGGCTTCAAATACCTGTTTGCTGCTTTGCAATGGCATTTTAGCAGCTTCTCTCCTAATCCTATTAATTTGTCTGGCAGAAACCTTCCTCATTATGCCTTTATCTGAACCAACCCATTTGTGCTCTGAATCAGCCACAAATCTTTTCACAGTACGATGATCACTCCTAAGTTTTCTTGAAATATCCAATGTTTTCATACCTTGTCCAAGGTATTGCACTATTTCACGCTTTTTCGACAGCAGAGAGATCCTTTTTCTTTCCCATATTGCTTGAAACCTGTGGCCTGCTTAATAATGTGGAACGTCCTTCTTAAGTAGTTTTCCTTTGATTGGGCACACCTGGCAAACTAATTATCACAGGTGTCTGAGGTTGATTGCAATGATCCAAAGAGGCCTAAGACACAATACCATCCATGAGTTTAATTGAAAAACTGAGGGCCTGTTCACATCACCGTTCATTTCCGTTCGGAGGGTTCCGTCGGGTGAACCCCGCAACGGAAAGTGAAACTGACAGCACAGCTTCCGTTTCAGTCACCATTGATCTCAATGGTGACGGAAACATCGCTAATGCTTTCCGTTCGTCACCATTCCGTCTGGTTTCCGGTTTTCCGACGGAATAAATAACGCAGTCGACTACGCTATTGATTCCATCGGAAAACCGGAAACCAGACGGAATGGTGACGAACGGAAAGCATTAGCGATGTTTCCGTCACCATTGAGGTCAATGGTGACTGAAACGGAAGCTGTGCTGTCAGTTTCACTTTCCGTTGCGGGGTTCACCCGACGGAACCCGGAACGGAAATGAACGGTGATGTGAACAGGCCCTTATAATTAAATGTTTATGACACTTAAATCCAATGTGCATAATAATTTTGAACACGGTGTAGAACTTTAGCAGCAATTTCTCAAATTTTCAAGAAAATTTCAAAAGGCTATTTATACAGGGGCCAGGTCAGTTGTGAAGTGGCTTTGAGGGCCTTATATATTAGAAACCCCCAATAAGTCACCCCATTTTAAAAACTGCACCCCTCAAAGTATTCAAAACAGCATTTAGAAAGTTTCTTAACCCTTTAGACGTTTCACAGGAATTAAAGCAAAGTAGAGGTGACATTTTTTTTTGAAGAAATTCATATTTGATCAATTTTTTTTTGTAGCACAGAAAGGTTTACCAGAAAAATGCAACTCAATATTTATTGCCCAGATTCTGCCGTTTTTAGAATTATCCCACATGTGGCCTTAGCATTCTACTGGACTGAAGCACCGGCCTCAGAAGCAAAGGAGCACCTAGTGGATTTTGGGGCCTTATTTTTATTAGAAAATGTTTTAGGCACCATGTCAGGTTTGAAGGGCTCTTGCGGTGCCACATGTGGTAATAAACGGCTGTTTGGACACACGGCAGGGCTAAGAAGGGAAAGAGCGCTATTTGGCTTTTGGAGATCACATTTAGCAGGAATAGTTTGCGGAGGCCATGTCGCATTTGCAAAGCCCCTGAGGGGACAAAACAATGAAAACGCCCAAAAAGTGACTCCATTTAGGAAACTACACCCCTTGAGGAATTCATCTAGGGGTGTAGTGAGCATTTTGACCCCACAGGTGTTTGATAGTTTTTATTAGAATTGGGCAGTGAAAATAAAAACAATCCTTTTTCTTCAATAAGATGTAGCTTTAGCCAACATTTTTCATTTTCTCAACAAATAAAGGAAAAAAAGAACCACAACATTTGTAAAGCAATTTCTCCCGAGTACGGCAATACCCCATATGTGGTCATAAACTGCTGTTTGAGCACACGGCAGGGCTCAGAAGGGAAGAAGCGCCATTTGGAGTGCAGCCTTTGCTGGATTGGTTTCTGGGTGCCTGTAGGACCAAAACAGTGGAAACCCCCAGAATTGACCACATTTTGGAAACTACACCCATCAATGCATTCACCTAGGGGTGTAGTGAGCATGTTAACCCCGCAGGTGTTTTACAGAAATTAGTGTGCTCTCGATGTTGCAGAGTGAAAATGGGATTTTTTTCCATAGATATGCCAATATGTGGTGCCCAGCTTGTGCCGCCATAACAAGACAGCTCTCTAATTATTAAGAAACTACACCCCTCAATACATTTATTAAGGGGTGTAGTGAGCATTTTCACCCCACAGGTCTTTTCCATAAATGAATGCGCCTCGGATGGTGCAAATTAAAAATTTATATTTTTGTCTAGATATGCCATTTCAGTGGCAAATATGTCGTGCCCAGCTTATGCCACTGGAGACACACACCCAAAAAATTCTCCCGGGTATGGCGATGCCATATATGTGGAAGTAAACTGCTGTTTGGGCACACTCAGAAGGGAGGGAGCACCATTTGGCTTTTGGAGAGCGGATTTTGCTTGGTAGTAGATTTTGAGTATTGCTGGTATTTGAGTATTGAGCTACTAGTAATTGGCTCCTCACATCAGATTTTATTCTGATAGTTTCCGGTCCGCTGCTAGGGGGAGAAAATTACGCGCAGACGCTGTGATAACGCAGGAGTGGGAATGCATGGAAAACACTGCTAGTGTAGAAACCACGCATGCTCAGAGACTAGCAGTCTTTACCACACATGCTCAGAGACCAGCAGTGTTTCTCTCCCCTAGCAGCAGACCGAAAACTATCAGAAGAAAGGGAGTATCCGGTCCACCACTTCCCTCAGTGTACAGTGACGTCAGGAATGACATACCCGTACATTGAGCCAGCCGGAAAATGGAACTCAAATCATGGACGGGCTAGCGCCGGAAGTAAGGTTTTTCCTACTGGTGATGCATCACGTGACCAGCGCTGGAATCAGGTGTTAGAAGATGAAAACAAAACGTAAGTATATTACAAATTACATTATTTTTATATGTGCAGTGACATTGCTCCCGGAAAACCCCTTTAAGTGATCACGCTATAATTGACTTTTGTATGATTGCCACCTCATAGAGAAGCACTGATAGGGAAACAGTAAACTGCCTATCAGTTAGGAAATATATTTTGGTGATGATATCATCGAAGGAGTAAGAGAATTTAGACTCTTCCTTTCTCAGTATCCCATGGAGTATGTAACTTATGTGCCTCTAAATGCGTTAGAACTTTTAAAAAAAATAAGACAAGAGATCAACTACAGCATTTTATAGACCTCATGTGTTAAGGATCTGCCAGGCACAGCTTCTGTATCCACGCCCATAGGTAATCAGTCTGCACCTGCTTCTATGTCTGTGAGACTGACTCCATCTTCCACCACTCAGGATGGCAGGCTTAGGAGTGGGAGAGCCTATCACAGCCTGGCCAGACGGAGCTAGCTCCCGCCCTCTGTCTATTTATACCTGCCTTTCCTGTTCCTCCTTGCTTGTGATTCTTCTCGTTTTGTTTCCTGGCCCTGCTGCAGCTTCTTGAACCATTTGACCCTGCTTCATATTGACCCTGGCTTACTGACTACTCTCCTGCTCTGCGCTTGGTACCTCGTACACTCCTGGTTTGACTCGGCTTGTTCACTACTCTCCTGCTCTGCGTTTGGTACCTCGTACACTCCTGGTTGGACTCGGCTCGTTCACCACTCTTGTTGCTCACGGTGTTGCCGTGGGCAACTGCCCCTTTTCCCTTGCTTCTGTGTACCCTTGTCTGTCGTGCACTTATTGAGCGTAGGGACCGTCGCCCAGTTGTACCCCGTCGCCTAGGGCGGGTCGTTGCAAGTAGGCAGGGACTGAGTGGCGGGTAGATTAGGGCTCACTTGTCTGTTTCCTTACCCCCATCATTACATCATGATACCTCATGTGCCTGAAAGTGGATTTCCAATCATAACGAAGCACTCTGGAAAAAAAAAATTGTCCCTCCATTTGTAAAGCAGGTTATGTAAAATGTAGTCAAGAAATTATTTTACTGGTTCTTCTGTGTGGACCAAAGGTCAGTCTCCCTATGCAAGCCTATGAGACTCCCATTGAGGTTCTCAAAGGCTTGCATCGAGACTAACTAACGGTCCACACAGAAGACGCTGTAGTAGTCAGAAAGTCAAAATGCAGGTTACAAAATCTAATGTCTGCCAGGGAGAGAGCAGATAACCCCGTAGTCGACTACGCTACTGCTTCCGGCAAAACGACGGGTCCGGTGCACAAAAGAGGCAAACAGAAACCAGGGGCACCGGCTTCGTCACCATTAAAATCAATGGTGATGGAGACGGAACCCTCTGGTTTCCGTCGGTGTCAGTTTGTGTCTGCTCGGGGTTCTGTTCTGACAGAAACCTCCAACGGAACGTCAGAACGGGACCCCAACGCAGATGTGAACAGAGCCTTAGATCTGTATTCTCCATTATTTTAATGAACTTTCCCCTACATAGTTCTGCTTGAGTCTCTAAGAAATGTGTTATCTTCATGTGTTTATCGTGTGGCCTTCATACACCCCATTGTAGCGGGTTGGCTAAACGCCCAGACATAAAGTGCAACTATTTCTCGTTATCGCAACAAACTCCCTCATGGGAAAGAACAGTTACCAACACTTCATTGTATGTTTGTCTCCAGGTGTTACCTGATGACAGCATTTTAATGAAGAATTATAATTATGTACTTGAAATATTCTTATGGTCTGCTATTGGCTGAATAAGAAATATTGTCACATTGCCTCTGATTGGTTAACCTCAAGCATACAACCCTTTTGAATGATATTATTGTAATTGAGTTTGGCAATAAACCCCCAGAGGAGTATTTTGAGCATATCAGCAGCGTCTGTGTGTTTTTTTTCTCCTCTCTCGATATATATCGGTATAAAATCTCCTGATTAGGATGCTGGATAAAGTTCCTGGCGCGAGAGTCTCTGTTGGAACACTCGTCTAAATTTCAGTCTAATATATTTTGAGCCATTGACTTCCACGACAATACTGACAGTATCACACTCGGCAGGGACACATCCTCCTGACAAAGCGAATAGTACCACTCATTTGTCTATCAGTCCTGGACTGCACAAAGACTTTTTGTGAAATACAAGGATTTTCTTATAATAAACATGTCAAGAGAGGTGACAGATTCTCTATCACAGGAGACGACATCACAGATTCTAGTCCTTTTTTTCTGTCTTTTCTTCTCCATCCGGTCCAGACTTCATGATAACTTCTCCCTGCCATGACCCATTTCTGCAGAATTTGCCACTCAGATGTCTTCGGCTCCCCACTTTTTTTAAATTTCCACATACACACAGCCCTTGTAGATAGCGCCACACACAGCCCCTGTTGATAGCGCCACGCACAACCCCTGTAGATAGCGCCACACCATCCCCTATAGATAGCGCCAAACACATCCCCCTGTAGATAGCGCCACACACACCCACTGTAGATAGCGTCACCCACAGCCCCTGTAGATAGCATCACCCCCCCATAGATAGCGCCACACACATAGCCCCCTGTAGAGCGCCAGCCCCCCTGTAGATAGTGCCACACACAGCCCCCCTATAGATAGCACCACACAGACCCCTTGTAGATAGCGCCACACACAGACCCCTATAGATAGCGCCACACAGCCCACCCCCTCTTGTAAATAATGACACACAGCCCCCCCTTATATATAGTGTCATACATTCCCCTGTTGTAAATAGTGTCACACAGCCCCCCTCTTGTAAATAGTGCCACACAGCCCCCTTGTATATAATGCCACTCAGCCCTCCCCTTGTAAAGTGCCACACAGCCCCCCTTCCTTGTATATATTGCCACACAGCTCCCCCCCTTGTATAGAGTTTTACATAGCAATCCCCCGTGTATATTGCCACATAGCCCCCCCAAAAAAATAAATATATTGTACTTACCTTGCCCTGTTCCCACGACGGACAGAGAGCTGCACATCCTCCAGACGGGACGATTGCGCAGACCTGCGTGATGCAGTGCCGTAATCACGCCGGCCTGCGCAGGGAGTCTTCGCAGCGCCTTATAGGCTGCAGGCCTAACATGGCCTGCAGCCTGTAATATTAATTTGTATCTGAGGACGCAGATACAAGTGGATGTGGCTGTCGCTAGCACGAGGGCACCCTCCGGCGCTAGCAACACCGCCAGGCATTATGGGGCCCGTGCCACCCGGCCGGGCGGCCATGGGCACCCTGGGAGCCTTGGGCCCCGGGCGGCCACCCGATCCGCCCTTATGATGATCCACCACTGTCTGGGACCCTCACCTATTGGGAGAACGGGGGTTCCAGATCCCAGTTTGCCGACTTGCAGTCTCCATAGAGTTCAAAAGAGAGATGGTCACAGTTGGATCTCTCTCTCTAAAAATCGATGGTAGTTTTGGAAAAAAGCTAAACATATCCTGTGGATCTACCATAAATGTTTAAAGCGGATCTGTCATATATTTATACTGCCCTGTCTGTGGGCAGCATAAAGAAGTGACAGACACTGATTTCCCCCTATTAGGCTACATGCACAGGTTGCGTATTTTGCTGCAGCAAAACTGCAGGAAACCGCAAGACATACGCACAAAAAAAACGCACCCGAAGGTGCGTTTTTTATGCATTTTTCAGTGCGGTTTTTACGTTTTGCTGTGTAAATCGCGGCATTTTCATGCTGCGAGTTTTGCTGCGTATTTCTCCATAACTAGGAAGATAGAATTTGCAAGCGGTATCGCGGGATAAATTGACAAGCCGCATTTTTGAAAATACGTACCGCGGGTCAATTTACACCCCGAAAAATACTGCAGCGTGGACATGAGATTCCCTGGAATCTCATTGCCTATGCTGGTACTGTATTACGCTGCGGTTTTGCCGCACGCAAATACGCACGGAAAAACCGCATGTAATACTCATGGTGTGCATTGACCCTTTGGGTGCAGTCGCATACAGCAGATTTTGTTGCAGAAATATCTGCAACTGAAAATCAGTTACATTCATCTGAATGTGGTTGTTTTTGCAGCAGGTGCTTGGATTTCCGTAAGTTTCATTCAGATGAATAGAACTTATTTTCAGTCGCAGGAATTTCTTACCGTGCATAGGGAGAATAGTGTCAATCAGCGACTGGGGGGATGCGGGAGGGGGAGCATGAATGTATGAATATAATTGGACTTAGGCTGGATTCACACGAACGTGGCGTTTTTGCGGACGCAAAAACGCGGCATTTTGCGCGCGCAAAAATCACTTGCCAGCTCCGTGTGTCATCCGTGTATGATGCGCGGCTGCGTGATTTTCGCGCAGCCGCCATCATAGAGATGAGGCTAGCCGACGTCAGTCACTGTCCAAGGTGCTGAAAGAGTTAACTGATCGGCAGTAACTCTTTCAGCACCCTCGCCAGTGAATTCCGATCACCATATCTAGCAACCTGTTAAAAAAAAAAAAAAGAGGTTCGTACTTAACGAGAACTTCCCGGCCGTTGCCTTGGTGACGCGTCCTTGGTGACGTGTCCTTGGTGACGCGCCTCTCTTGACATCTGGCCTCACCTCCCTGGATGACGCGGCAGTCCATGTGACCGCTGCAGCCTGTGCTTGGCCTGTGATTGGCTGCAGCTGTCACTTGGACGGAATTGTCATCCCGGGAGGTCAGACTGGAGGAAGAAGCCGAGGAGTTAGCGGTAAGTTAGAACTTTTTTTTTTTTTTTTTTACTCGTTCATGTATATTGGGATCGGAAGTCACTGTCCATGGTGCTGAAACAGTTTAACTCTTTCTGCACCCTGGACAGTGACTATATCCGGACGTCGCGTATCGGAAATTTTTTTGCCGGGTTCGGCCAAAACGAGTTCGGCCGAACCCGGTGAAGTTCGGTTCGGTTGTCCGGGTTCGCTCTTCTCAAAGACACTCCGTTTGGATGTTTGTAAATAGAAAAGCACGTGGTGCTTTTCTGTTTACATTCATCCTTTTGACAGCTCTTGCGCGAATCACGCAGTTCGCACGGAACTGCTACCGTGCGGCATGCGTGGTTTTCACGCACCCATTGACTTCAATGGGTGCGTGATGCGTGCAAAACGCCCAAAGAACGGACATGTCGTGACTTTTTTTCAGCGGACTCACGCTGAGCAAAAATCACGGACATGTCTGCACGGCCCCATAGACATATAGGTCCGTGCAACGCGCGTGCAAATCACGCGCGTTGCACGGACGTTTTTCACGTTCGTCTGAATAAAGCCTTAAGGTGCGCATTGCGTTTAAGAGTATAAGATCTAAATTCTCATAAACTACTTTGATTTACCCAATAAGTGACATATCGATTAAATCAGTGTGTCTGTTACTTCTTTATGCTGCCCGCAGACAAGTCAGCATAAATATATGAAAGATCCTCTTTAAGATGGAAATACCCCTTTAATGCCAGATTCACTCTCTCTGGCCTCCTGCACACGGGATATAAATGCTGTGGAATTTCCGTCCAGAATTTCCATGCAGCATTTCTGCAGTGTATTACAGTAGCAGTAAGTTAGATGAGATTTGTTCAAATCTCATCCACACGCTGCAGAAAAAAATTGCAGAAAACACGTGAGGAAATTGATCTGTTGCACGGATTCTTACACAGAGATTCAGGACGGCAATTCTGCAACATTTCTGCTCTGTGTATAGGGGACCTCTAAGGCTAGATTCACACGAGTGTATGAAGCCTCGAACATGAAAAACTGCAGTTTTTCACGTCCGAGGTGCATCCGTGCTGCACCCCTGTGGGATACGTTATTACGCATCTCCCATTGACTAGTCTGTGGAGGGATGCGTGAAGCGCAAAAAAATAGGACATGTCCTATTTTTTAACGGACCCTTCACACGGTCCCTTTGAAACAACAACATTGAATTACATAGGTCCGTGTGAATTAGGCCTAAGGGGATAGCTATCAAAACGAGTGTGTGAGAAAAGTTGAGCAGTACGGGTAGTATTTAAGGGTGGGGATCATGAGCTAAATATTTTGTGCACCGCTTCTGGAATCTCCCTGACTGTCCCAAATTGAAAAAAAAAAAAGGGAAATACCCGGACCCTGGAAGGGCAGGCACGTCTCCCACAAAGCTGAAAGTCTGTTCTGCTGAAGCTGTCAGTCACTTCCCCTGCGCTGGCAGACACAAGGAGAGAAAGTGACATGTTAGTGGCTGTTGGCTCACTTCTGTCTGACACTGTGTATTGGTGTGCTGTCTGGCACTGTTTATGGGGGCACTCTACTACTGTAAATCGGGGATCTCTACCTATCCTTATGGCTGTACATAAAACATCATACATCCCAACCATCCCGGATTTTGTGCGGTGTTGCGGTGTCCCGCTGTCCTCAGGACGCAGCTACAGTTGAACCCAATGCTGAAGCAAGGAACCGTCAGCTCCCTGCTTCAGCATTAGTACAGAGGACTCCCCGGGCACAGCGCTACTTTAAGTGCTGAGCCCAGGGAAGCCCTTGACGTCACTGTCCATATATGGACAGTGACGTCAGTGGCTCTGCCTCCTCCTGTAGAGAATCCCCGGCCATGGCGTTTCCGCTGCTATGGCTGGGGATTCCGCTCCTAGAGGGAATCCCTGACGTCACTGTCCATGTATGGACAGTGACGTCAGTGGCTCCTCCTGAGCAGAATCCCCGGCCACGGCGTTGCCGGGGCTAGGGCTGGGGATTCTGTCCCTAGAGGGAGTCCCAATGGCTACAAGGGAAGGAGGGGTATTGCTATCTACAGGGGGGGTGTGGCACTATCTACATCGGCACTGTGGCACTATGGGGGCACTGGCACTAGGGGCAGCTAAGGGAGCATTATAATGTATGGGGGCAGCTATGGGGTATTATACTGTATGGGGAAGCTACAGGGGCATTATACTGCATTGGGGCAGCTATGGGGGCATTAAACTATGGGGGAAGCTACAGGGGCATTATACTGTATGGGGCAGCTGTAGGGGCATTATAGTGTATGGTGACAGCTAAGGGGGCATTATAGTGTATCGTGACAGCTAAGGTAGCATTATACTGTATGGGGGCATCTATGGAGGAATTATACAGTATGTGTCAGCTATGTGGGCATTATGCTGTATGGGGGCAGCTATGTGGCATTATACTGTATGGGGCAGCTATGGGGCATTATACTGTATGGGGGAAGCTACAGGGGCATTATACTGTATGGGGGAAGCTACAGGGGCATTATACTGTATGGGGCAGCTGTGGGGGCATTATAGTGTATGGTGGTAGCTATGCGGGCATTATAGTGTATGGTGGTAGCTATGGGGGCATTATACTGTATGGGGCAGATGTGGGGGCATTATACTGTATGGGGACAGCTATGGAGACATTCTACTGTATGGGTCAGCTATGGGGGCATTATGCTGTATGGGAGCAGCTATAGGCATTATACTGTATGAGGGTAGCTATGGGGCATTATACTGTATGAGGGCAGCTATGGGGCATTATACTGTATGAGGGCAGCTATGGGGCATTATACTGTATGAGGGCAGCTATGGGGCATTATACTGTATGGGTGCATCTATGGGGGCATTATACTGTATTGTGAAAGCTATGAGGGCATTATACAGTGTGGGGGCAGCTATAGCCATTATACTGTATGGGAGCAGCTATGTGGCATTATACTGTATGAGGGCACCTATGGGGCATTATACTGTATGGGAGCAGCTATGGGGCATTATACTGTATGAGGGCAGCTATGGGGCATTATACTGTATGGGTGCATCTATGGGGGCATTATACTGTATTGTGGAAGCTATGAGGGCATTATACTGTATGGGTGCATCTATGGGGGCATTATACTGTATTGTGGAAGCTATGAGGGCATTATAATGTATGAGGCCAGCTATGGGGCATTATACTGTATTGTGGAAGCTATGAGGGCATTATACTGTATGGGTGCATCTATGGGGGCATTATACTGTATTGTGGAAGCTATGAGGGCATTATACTGTGTGGGGGCAGCTATTTGGCATTATACTGTGTGGGAGGCACTATGAGAGCATGATACTGTGTGGGCTGAAGCGGCGGTGTATAGGCGGGGATTGGGCAGGATTAGAGGCGATAAAAGGGAAAACATTTTCCGCACTAAGCGCGTAGCAGCGGTTGTCCTGCTTTGTGATACTTAAAGGGAATGTGTTGCCAGCAAAACATGTTTTTTTTTTTTTAATTAAACATTTAGTGTGTAGGTGATTAAACATTGTTCAAATTTTTTTTATTTTTTTCACGAGTCAGGAAATATTATAAATTAGATTCTAATTTATAATATTTCCCATTGCTGGTCACTAGATGGAGCTATTCCCAAAATTGCAGCATTGCATGTGGTAAAGCAACCACATTGCTTTTTGCTGCAAAATTGGGAAAAAAGCCCTCGCTCTAGTGAGCTCTCAGCATCCCCCCCCCTCCTTTATCCTGGCTAGTGCCGGGATAAACGAGGGGTTTGAACGGTGTAACCTCCTACACTGTGTGTCGCCATTTTTTTAGCTAACACACAGTGTAGTAGGTTTACATACAGTAGTAAACACACACAAACACGAACATACATAGAAATCTCTTACCTGCTCCTGCCGCCGCGGCTCCCTCCGGCCTGTCCGCTCTGTCTGCTGCCGCTGGTCCAAGTGCACAAGTCCGGAAGCCGCGGCCGGAAGTAGTAATCTTACTGTCCGGCCGCGACTTCCGGTCCACAGGAAAATGGCGCCGGACGGCGCGCATTTCAAATTGGACTGTGTGGGAGCGGCGCATGCGCAGTTCCCACACAGACGGCGTACACAGAAGTGGATGGGACGGGACCCGTTCGCAGTCCCTATGGGACTGTGCCTGCCGTATTCCATGTCTGTATGTGTCGTTAATCGACACATACAGAAATGGAAAAAAAAATGGCAGCCCCCATAGGGAAGAAAAAGTAACACACAAACACACAAATTAATCCAAACGTTTTTAATAAAGCACTAACATCTTTAACATATTTAAAAAAAAATTGTGATGACACTGTTCCTTTAAAAGTTGGGAGGTATGATAGCATGCTCTGTTCAGGTCTTGTTTCATCTTGCACCATGACAGTTCCCTTTACTTTCATTAGGAGACTATCTGAAGATATGGATCCTTTGATAACTGTGACAAATCCCTCAGGAAAATGTAATCCAATTACCCAACATTCCTCATTGTTAGAGCAGCTACCTGCATGGCTAAGACAGCACCCCTACCCCTCCCTAAAATCCTCCTCCCTGCGCACAGCTGATGAATGAGGCCTTCCCTAGCAACGCCCACTCCACCCTAGCAACAGCTTCAGCAACTGCCCGAAAGCGAGGCCGGATGTGCAGTTCCTCTTCCAGCAGGTAGAGCGAGCAGACTATAGGAGCCCATAGTCCTCTGACCACCGACCTCCATATCTGACGTACCGTCCTGTTTGCCGCCGCTAATACCTACCTGCACATCAGCACGGAGCGGAGGAGGGAGAGGATGAGGCATACTGCAGCCGGGGGAGCAGGCAGTGCCCCCAGTCACCCAGTGCAGGTAGGAGGCCTGTTCCATTCATTTTTTTTATGACATGTTCGCCTGGTGACTGTCGTCAGGTAGAGCGGCCTGTCCCTTACTGGAGGGAGAAGCGTTAGCGCTGACTGCCCCCGCCCCATAGGTAGGTGACAGCACGGACAAGAGGTGAGGAGTTGGCATCAGTCCCATAGTACTGACCCTATCATTGCCCCTAATAGCAGAAGGTAAGGAAGACTGGGGATTACACAGCTACTTGTGCCATGCGATGATGGGCATAGCTGGTGTATGGTGCCAGTCACATGCTGCTACTTTCCTGTGATGAGAGTTGGACAACTTTCTCCTCCCCATAGAAGTCAATGCAAATATGTGACCTTGTTGGATCATATAAAAGTTCTGAAGTAAAACCATAAGATAATGAATAAGTACCCATCCTCCACCCCCTCAGTGAGAGTAGTGGTCTGAAAATACAGGACCATAATGCATTGCAGGGTTTAGACTGGGAACATGTGCAGACGTTCGTGGCATGACCGCTTCATCCGTCGTAAGTCACATACGACAATAGCAATATCTCGTGTCTCTTTTTACCCCCCATCAATTGCATAAAAATCTCCTGAAAGTTGTATGTATGTGCTCCACAATGTATTCCTGTAAAAAAATCTCCTGAAAGTTGTATGTATGTGCTCCACAATGTATTCCTGTAAAAAAATCTCCTGAAAGTTGTATGTATGTGCTCCACAATGTATTCCTGTGGGCTGCCATCATTGTGTGACCCTTGTAACTGAAGCTGACCGGCTTCAAGATGTCTGTGTGTCTACCCACCCTTAGGCTAGGGCTCCACAGGGACATTTAGTTGTGGTAAAATTACTTCACCATGCTTGACATTAATGTTTCCCTATGGGTAAAAGCCGTGTGACGTGATCAGAAATCTTGACTGTCGCATTGGGAAGCGTTGTGGTTGCTCATTGTAATGCCGTAGCCTTAGGCCTAATTCACACGAGCGTGTTAAACGTCCTATGTAATTAACGGATCTATGTACTTGAATGTAGCCGTTCACACAGCCGTTGTTTCAACGGACCGTGTGAAGGGTCGGTGGGAAAATAGGACATGTCCTATCTTTTCATGCATGACGCATTCCTCCATAGACTCTCATCTATGGGGGATGCGAGACATCGTGTCCCGCAGCGCTGAGCACAGATGCACGTCAGACGGGAAAAACAACCGTTTTTCACGTCCGAGATGCGCCACACTTGTGTGAATTGGGCCTTAGTCCTCTTGCACTGTCGTGGTGGAAAGAAGGGTTCTCGTATATCGGAGAATAGAATTTATTGGCAATTCTATAGTCTAAACTTGCCATCCGAATCAGCCCCACAGAGCTGGCTCTACACACCAGCAAAAATGCCAACGTTGCCATATTGCGATGGTCAAAATGTTGAATTTACGGTAGACCCATGATTTTACGACACCTGCAGCCCTAGACTTAACCCTTTAGTAAACAGCCTATTTTAGGCCTTAATGACCAAGCTATTTTTTATGTTTCTCCATAGTCTCATTCAAAGGGCTCGTTTACACAAGCGTGTTATACGTCTGTGCGACGCGCGTGCTTTTCACGCGTGTCGTACGGACCTATGTTAGTCTATGGGGCCGTGCAGACAGTCCGTGAGTTTTGCGCAGCGTGATTCCGCTGCGTAAAACATGACCGGTCCTATATTTGTGCGTTGTTCGCGCATCACGCACCCATTGAAGTCAATGGGTGCGTGAAAACCACGCATGCCGCACGGAAGCACCTCCGTGGGACGAGCTTGATTCGCGCAACAGCTGTCAAACTATGAATGTAAACAGAAAAGCACCACGTGCTTTTCTGTTTACAAACATTCAAACGGAGTGTCATAATGATGGCGGCTGCGCAAAAATCACGCAGCCGCGCATCATACGGGGCTGACACACACGGAGCTGTTAAGTGCCTTTTGCGCATGCAAAACGCTGCGTTTTTTGCACGCGCCCCCAAACGCACACACTCGTGTAGTCCCGGCCAAAGAGCTATAACTTTTTTTTATTTTTGCGTTGGCATGGCTGTATAAGGTCTTGTTTTTTGCGGGACAAGTTGTATTTTTTAATAGCACCATTTTGGGGTACATAGAATTTATTTGTTTCACTGGATGAATACCAATGGGAATTTTTGGGTTAGAGCCTAACCTTTAAATGTGAGATTTATTTCACTTTTTAGCAAATTAAGATAGTGATACAATTGTATCCATAAAGTTCGTTCACTAGCGCTTGCGCACTTTACATTGACACATGTAATAAGTTCAGATAGGACAAGGATGAGATTTAAATGGTTAATACCATCACACTCTAGTATTTATATTTTATTTTAGAATTTTCCTGGTTTCTATTTATTTTTATATTTTTTTTATATTTTTTCAAAAAATATTATGTTTAAATATTTTAGTTCCAAGTTGGGACCGGTACCCTCCTTGTCACAAGGTGTGTACCAGGAACTGTTCCTGGCACACACCTGGCACACACCTTGTGACAAGGAGGGTACCGGTCCCAACTTGGAACTAAAATATTTAAACATAATATTTTTTGAAAAAATATAAAAAAATATAAAAATAAATAGAAACCAGGAAAATTCTAAAATAAAATATAAATACTAGAGTGTGATGGTATTAACCATTTAAATCTCATCCTTGTCCTATCTGAACTTATTACATGTGTCAATGTAAAGTGCGCAAGCGCTAGTGAACGAACTTTATGGATACAATTGTATCACTATCTTAATTTGCTAAAAAGTGAAATAAATCTCACATTTAGGCTATGTTCACACGGAGTATTTTGGGGGAGGAATATCTGCCTCAAAGCTCCAAACGGAATTTTGAGGCAGATATTCCTCCCCCAAAATACTCCGTGTGAATAGCAATGATCGCGCCGTTTTTCGCCCGCGGCCATTGAGCGCCGCGGGCAGAAAACACGCTTTCTCCTGCCTCCCATTGAAGTCAATGGGAGGTCTGAGGCGGAAGCGCCCGAAGATAGGGCATGTCGCTTCTTTTTCCCGCGAGGCAGTTTTACTGCTCGCGGGAAAAAGACGCCGACGCCTCCCATTGAAATCAATGGGAGGCGTTCTCGGGGAGTTTCTGCCGAGTTTTGCGACGCGGTTTCCGCGTCAATAAACTCGGCAAAAGACCCCGTGTGAACATAGCCTTAAGGCTATGTTCACACGGAGTATTTTGGGGGAGGAATATCTGCCTCAAAATTCTGTTTGGAACTTTGAGGCAGATATTCCTCTCCCTGCACGCTGATTTTCGCGGCAATTATCGCGCCGTTTTTCGCCCGCGGCCATTGAACGCCGCGGGCATAAAACAGCGAGATATACGCTTTCTCCTGCCTCCCATTGAAGTCAATGGGAGGTCGGAGGCGGAAGCGCCCGAAAATAGGGCATGTCGCTTCTTTTTCCCGCGAGGCAGTTTTACTGCTCGCGGGAAAAAGACGCCGACGCCTCCCATTGAAATCAATGGGAGGCGTTCTCGGGCCGTTTCTGCCGAGTTTTGCGACGCGGTTTCCGCGTCAAAAAACTCTGCAAAATACCCCGTGTGAACATAGCCTAAAGGTTAGGCTCTAACCCAAAAAAATTCCCATTGGTATTCATCCAGTGAAACACATATATTACTCAAGGGAAAAACCACGTATATTTACTATTGCACAGTGAATAAAATACATATAATTTATTGATTAACTTTTTCTGGCGGGGAATAGAAAAAAACCCCGCAATTTCTCCACTCTTTTTTTTTTGCATTCTAAATTCACACCGTTTACCATGTGGTATAAATAACACAATAATTTTATTCAGCGGGTCGCTATGATTGTAACTATACCAAATTTATAGTTTTGTTTTTTTAATGTTTTACTACTTTTATACAGTAAAAACAAAAAAAAATGTTTTTGTTTCTCCGTATTTCAAGAGCCATAACTTATTTTTTTTCTGTCGCTGCAGATGTATGAGGGCTTTTTGATTTGTGGGACGACTTGTAGTTTTTATTGGTACCATTTTGGCATACATGCGACTTTATGAATATTTTTTTTATTTTTTTTTTTAAGGCAGGATTCACAGAAAATAGCAATTCTTGCATTGTTTTTTATTATTTTTTTACGGCTTTCGCCGAGCAAATTAAATAATGCAATAACCTTATAGGTGGGGTCGTTACGGACGGGGTGATACCAAATGTGTAACTTTTTTTTTTATAATTTTTGTAAGGGGAAAATATTTGTTTTTTTTTCACTTTTTTTTTTTATTAACTTTATTAAACAGTTTTTTACTTATTTACTTGTCTCACTAGGGGACTTCACTATGCAATCATCCGATCGCTTTTATAATACACTGCATTACTTCTGTATTGCAGTGTATTACTGCCTGTCCATGTAAAACGGACATGCATCTGCTAGGCCATGCCTAGCAGACCTGGGGGCCTTTTATTAGGCCCTCGACTGCCATAGAAGACACTGGCACCCTGCGACCTTATCGCAGGATGCCCATAGGGTGAGAGGGGGAACTCCTTCCCTCTCAGATGTGGCGCTCGCTATTGTGCGCCGCATCTGAAGGGTTAAACGAGCGAGATCGATACTCCTTGCGCGTTCGAGCAGGTCTGTTCCCAGCCCTCAGCTACCAGAGCAGGGAGATTTAACGGCTCTCAGCACTGTTTATTCCGATGCAGCGCCGTGAAACAAAATAAAGCCTGTTAATGGCCGCTGTGAAAAGGTGTATTGGCGGTCGCTAACAGGTTAAGGCTATATGATGTTGCAAGCGAACCTCCATCAAATCTTCGTCCAAACTTCAGTTGTTCCCTATAGGCAAGGTAATCACAAGCGACTATTGCAGAAGTCGTGTATCCAGTCTAGGCATCCAGTAACCGGCCGATCGTGCCTCAGGGGGGCGCGATCTCGAGTTTGAGGGGGCGCCCCCCTGATTCTAACACTTTTTAAATGTGATCGATTGCGGCATTTAAGGTGTTAAATGGGCGGAATCCAAGTGAACTTTGATTCCGCTCATTGCAGGGAGGAGTCGGCTGCGTGTAACAGCCGTCACCCGCTGTGTATGGAGCGAGCTCAGCCCGTGAACTCGCTCCATACTTCCCCTTAACCCCCATCACGTACAGTTACGTGATTTTGCGTGAAGGGGTTAAGGCCTTATTTACACGAGCGTGTGCGTTTTGCGCGCGCAAAAAATGTGCTTCTGTGTGCCGTGCGCGATTATCACGCACCCATTGACTTCAATGGGTGCGTGATGCGTGAAAAACGGCCATACATACGCTGCGTGAAAATCACGGACCGTCTGAACGGGCCTATTCACTAACATAGGTCCGTGCGACGTGCGTGATTTCCACGCGCGTATCACGGACGTAAAACACGTTCATGTGTATTATGGCTCAGTTTTTACCATAATACGGTTTCCATATAAGTACCTGAGCCCTCTGCATATGCCTCTGATTTCATATGGAGTTTTTTTTATGTTGGATTCCGTATAAATCCAACAAATTTCCCAAATGTCCCAATAGACTCTGGGGGAGATTTATCAAAAGTTGTGCAAAGAGAAAGTAGAGGCAAAGAAAGTAGAAAAAGCGGGTAAAAACAGTACTATACAGGCAATGGCTATTTTGCGTCAATGTACTTTCTCAAGCCTACGAAATGTGGAGGAATTGCCCATAGCAACCAATTACATCTCGGAACTGGATTGGTTTCTATGGGTAACTACTCTACTTTACACAGGGAGTTGTGCTGCCGACAGCGATAATATTTTCTGCTGCATAAATTGTGAACAGCTGATGAACGAGCGTTTACAGGGCACTGATCAGGAACGAGCCTTCACGTGAACGCTTATTTGACTTATAATTTGCCAGTATAAAAGGACCTTTAGGGTATATTCACACGCAGAGTCAAAAACGTCTGAAAGTACGGAGCTGTTTTCAAGGGAAAACAGCTCCGGATTTTCAGCCTTTTTTTTTTTTTTTTAAGTCACTCGTGATTTTCGCTGTGTTTTTTTGGAGCTGTTTTCAATAATCTATGAAAAACGGCTCCAAAAACGTCCCAAGAAGTGACCTACACTATTTTTGCGGCTGTTTTTTTTTTTATGTGGCCGTTTTTCAAAACGCCCGAGTAAAAAAATGGTCCACGGAACAGAACGCTGTTTTTCCAATTGAAATCAATGGACAGATGTTTGGAGGCGTTCAGCTTCCGATTTTCTTAGGCGTTTAACCCGTTAGTGACCGCCAATACGCCTTTTAACGGCGGCCACTAACGGGCTTTATTCTGATGCATATGCCTTTTTACTGCACTGCATCAGGATAAGTAAACCGAGCAGGGAGCTGTCAAATCTCCCTGCTCTCAGCTGCCAGAGGCGGCTGGGGGCGTCCCTGCTCTGGCGTGTGAGATCGATATTAGTATCGATCTCACCAGTTTAACCCCTCAGATGCGGTGCACAATAGCGTGCACCACATCTGAGTGGTTTTGGAGAGAGGGAGGGAGCTCCCTCTCCCACCGACACCCGACGGCAGCCGGGGGCCTAATAAAGGCCCCCAGGTCTGCCTGGAGTGAATGCCTGCTAGATCATGCCTCTGGCATGACCTAGCAGATGCCTGTCTGTTTTTTTTTTTTAAATTCTTTAAAGATTTTTTTTCACAACATTTACAAAGGGGATACAGAAAGGAAAAAAAATGCACGGGAAGGGGGGTAGGTACATAAACGCAAATTTGTCGTACCATGATACAATTTTGTATTAGTACATAGGCACATAAATCAACAAGTATTATGCTTTTATAAAGAATATGCCCAACATAACATGTGATAAAACTGTTACTTCGCTTACATCCAACATACTAAGATCATAAACTACCTGCATGGAAGCTATTAGTAATTACTACCAATAGTAAGCAAGCAAGGTGCCTACCATTCATAGAACAAGTGGGTAAGAAGGGGCAGGCTAAAAATGGATTGGGTACAACAGAAATAGAAAAGGCAAAAAATAAAATAAACCAGACAGACGAGCCAATGCTAATGTAGGTGTCCGTGTCCTAACCCAAATCATCCCCGCACCACCTCCAGATCCTCGTCAGTCTCCAATGCCTAAGAATTAAGCGCTTCAAACTCTGAGGTTTTACAAAAATCTCGCCATTTCTGCCAAGTCCGAGAGTGAGAGACGGAGGGCTGGTGGACTATAGCTGTCGACTCTTCCATATATTGTATGTGTGACATTTCCCTGATCCATTCCGACACCGTGGGGATCATATTACTTTTCCAATGTCTGGGAATCACCGTCCTGGCTGCAACCAGTATGTATCCCAACAACGTGCGGGACCAGCCCTTATTGGCCCCCGGTATGATGGATAGGAGCAATACTTTTGGGCAATCCTCTAAAGTTATGTCAAGGATGGTCTCGATCAAAGATAGTATCGAGCCCCAAAATGGGTGAAGGAGCGGGCACCCCCACCATACATGGGTCATCGTTCCCCTCGCCAGCCCACAACGCCAACACCGATCCGATGTAGAAGGGTATATCCTGTGTAGGACCGCCGGCACTTTATACCATCGAGACAGGATTTTAAAATTAGTTTCTTGCGCCTTGCATGAGATTGAAAATCTATGGCCCAAAGTAAACACCTAAGTCCAGTCTTCAGGTGGGATAGATACCCCCAGTTCTTTTTCCCAACTAAGTGCATATGAGGGTTTCGGTTCCCTCTTCTCATCCAGTAAGAGAGCATAAACCAACGCTATCAGCCTTGACGTTGCGGAGGGCGAGGAGACCAAACACTCAAAAGGGGTAATTTCCCTGAGCAAGTGTAGGGGTTGTTTACATTAGTGAAAGTAATGCTGAAGCTGGAGATAGTCCCACTTAGATCGTGAAGACCTGGCATTGACTGGGACCAAGTCTTCATACTGTCGCAATTGGCCCGATACCATGACATTTTTAAATGGGACACATTTGTCCATATCGTGGCCCATTCTACCCAGAAAGGAGGGCTGCAATCCCGGGGCAAAATCTTTATTTTCCACTACCGGCGTCAACGGCCCACTCCTAGAGAATAAACCCGTCTGAGAAAGGTACCGGTCGAGGGTCTTCAGCATATCCCCTACCACCATAGGTAAGGACTTGGATGTCGTCCTACTCCCTGGTGACCTAGGCGCCCAAGGGAGGGAGATCAATTGTAACTTCACCTGAACTGCCTCTAGCTGTATCCATCTCTTTTCAGACGGGTATGAGCGATATCAAATAACCTCGCCAAGGTTGCGGCCATGTAATATATAAAAAGCAATCCGGTAAGGCCAACCCCCCCCCCTCTATTTTTCCGCTGTATCAAAATGTGGCGTGCCACCCGTGGGTCCCTCGATGCCCAGACAAACTTTTTGAAGCAAACATTTACCTCTCGGAAGAACGTCCTAGGGGGAGTACAAGTATAGATACAGCAAGCTGGGCATAGCGTTCATCTTCACGACATTGATTCTCCCTAGCCAGGACAAACACTTGCCCTCCCAGGTGTCAAGATCTCTTCTTATAGTTTGTAAAAGGGGAATATAGTTCGTGGCGTAAATCTGCGTGAGGTCTGAGGGTATCATTATACCCAGATATTTAATTGCCCTAGGCTGCCAGGTAAAGCCAAAGGAGGACTGCAAGGTCTGCAGGGTGTTGTTGTCGATAGATATGTTCAACGCTGTGCTCTTAGTGAGGTTGATCTTAAAATTACTATGTCGGCTGTATTCACCAATAGTGGACATCAATACAGGCAGGGTGATACGCGGTTGCGTAATATACAATAGCACATCATCTGCAAAAGCAGAGCATTTAACATGTCACCCGACCTGTACGCCGCTGATATCAGGGTTGCGTCTAATCGCCTGCAGAAGATGTTCCATAGTTAAAGCGTATAGGAGGGGGGGATAAGGGGCAGCCTTGTCTGGTACCGTTGTTTATTCTAAAGGTGGACGATAATTATTCGAACCCTAGCTTGTGGGCCTGCATATAGCGCTTTTATACTTTGCAGCATGGATGGGCCTACTCCAATCTGCTCCAGAGTCTTCCACATGAATCCCCAGTCCACCCGGTCATAGGCCTTCTCAGCATCAAGGGAAAGCAACATGCAGGGAAGAGAAGTCTGCTTTGCATATTCTATAATAGAGAAGGATTTTAGAGTATTGTCTCGGGCCTCTCTGGTGGGTACAAAACCAACCTGTTCCGGGTGGACTAGAGATCCAAGCAGACCTCCCAATCTATTAGCTAAAAGTTTAGCGTATATTTTTGCGTCCGTGTTTATCAACGAGATGGGATGATAGCTAGTTCACAATTGTGGATCCTTGCCCTCTTTGGGAATAACAGTGATATGCGCTAGCAAAAACTCAGGAGGTGTCGGCACACCTCTGGTCAGCGCCTGTAAGGCACTCAGCAAAACCGGAGAAATCCCGTCCGATAGAGACTTGTAGAAAGCTGCTGTAAACCCGTCTGGGCCAGGACTTTTACCCACCGGTAGCTGTTTAATCACGTTCGTTAACTCCTCTAAGGTGAAGGGGGACTCTAACTGTTCGACAGCTGCGTTGGCTAAAGTGGGGAGAGCCGTGTCCAGGACATATTGTGTCAATGAACAAGGTTCTCCACGCGAACCCGATTTGTCAGTAGGGGCGGGGAGATTATACAACGTACTGTAATATTGCAAGAAAGCCTCCGCTATTTTGTCCGATGTATGCACTGCCACCCCCGCATCATTTTTAATCGAAGGGATATAGGAAGCCGAGAGCCGGTTCTTAAGCGCTAAGGCCAGTGTTCTGCCGGGCTTATTTCCCCATTCGTACATAGAGCGGGAGAATATTTGATGCAAACGGGCATACTTTTTATTGAGTATATGCTGAATTTCTTGTCTTTTTAGTAGCAGCTTTTGTAGTGAGTCTACCTGCAGTGTACGCTTATGTTGGGTTTCCAGCACATGTAGTTCCGCTAGCAGGGAGCTAAGTTTAACACTCGCCTCTTTCTTAAGTCGGGCCCCATGTTTTATAAGGATCCCTCTCAACACGCATTTGAGTGCTTCCCACTTAATCGGCGGGGAGGTGGTATCCGCTGCATGGTCCTGTTCAAAGTGCGCCACAGCCCTTTCAAGATCAAGTTTGCACAGGGAGTCTTGCAAGAGGGATTCATTGAGCCTCCAATTGAAAGAGCCCTTTGATTTGGGGGAGCAAGGTGATCGCACAGAAGACAGGCGCATGGTCTGACTACAAAATATTCCCAATACGCGACGAGGCAATTTGAGAAAGCAAACTATGATTCGAGAAAATGTAATCAATCCTACTATAGGAGTTGTGTACATGGGAGAAGGTGTAATCCCTATCCACAGGGTGTGCCAACCTCCATACATCGCAGAGCTGCGTTTCGTGGAAGAGTTTCTTTATCCTATTCTGCTTGTTATGTGCAATGTTAGATCTCCCAGTTGAGGTATCACAGGATGGGTTAAGGGGTATATTACAATCACCACACAAGAGCAAGCTCCCTTTCTTAAACACTTGCAGTACTTCTAGTGTCTTAATTAAAAAGGCAACCTGGTTTATGTTCGGGGCATATAAACTCGCAATCGTGTATATTTGTTCCCCGATCTCACATGTAACAAAGAGGAAACGTGCGTCCGGATCCGTTTGGACCTCCTAGGACTTTATGGGGGAGAGACTTGTGGATCAAAATAGAGACCCCTTTCGTTTTGCCCTCGGGATTGCTACTATGGTACTTGGATGTATAATATCTGTTCTTCAGATTAGGGAAGTGGTCTGTGTGGAAGTGGGTTTCTTGTAGGCAGACAATATGTGCTTTCTGTTTGTGCATTGTCTAAAGGACTTGGGACCTCTTCTGGGGAACATTAAAGCCCTGCACGTTAAGGCTATGTTCACACAGGGTATTTTGCCGAGTTTTTTGACGCGGAAACCGCGTTGCAAAACTCGGCAGAAACGGCCCGAGAACGCCTCCCATTGATTTCAATGGGAGGCGTCGGCGTCTTTTTCCCGCGAGCAGTAAAACTGCCTCGCGGGAAAAAGAAGCGACATGCCCTATCTTCGGGCGCTTCCGCCTCCGACCTCCCATTGACTTCAATGGGAGGCAGGAGAAAGCGTATTTCTCACTGTTTTATGCCCGCGGCGCTCAATGGCCGCGGGCGAAAAACGGCGCGATAATTGCCACGAAAATCGGCGTGCAGGGAGAGGAATATCTGCCTCAAAGTTCCAAACTGAATTTTGAGGCAGATATTCCTCCCCCAAAATACTCCGTGTGAACATAGCCTAAAAGAGGCCACAGTTATGTCAGTCATTTTGCCAAGAGGCAGTCAACCTATGCTACGTCTGTGCCTGTCCGTTTTAAACGGACAGGCATAATACACTGCAATACAGAAGTATTGCAGTGTATTATAATAGCGATCAGAGAATCGCATATTAAAGTCCCCTAGTGGGACTAGTAAAAAAAAAAAAAAAGTTGAATAAAGTTAATGAAAAACCCACCTTTTCCCTTTACAAAATGCTTTACTATTAAAAAAGTTACACATATTTGGTATCGCCGTGTCCGTAACGATCCCGACTATAAATCTATTACATTATTTAACCCACACGGTGAACGCCGTAAAAAATGTAATAAAAAACTATGGAAAAATTGCTGTTTTCTGTGAATCCTGACTTAAAAAAAATTTGATAAAAAGTGATCAAAAAGTGGCATCTACTCCAAAATGGTATCAATAAAAACTACAAGTCTTCCCGCAAAAAAAAAAAAAGCCCTCATACAACTGCATCGGCGGAACAATAAAAAACTTATGGCTCATCAAATATGGAGACACAAAAACAAATAATTTTGAAAAAAAAGCGTTTTTACTGTGTAAAAGTAGTAAAACATACAAAAACTATACAAATTTGGTATTGTTGCAATCAGAACAACAACCCACTGAATAAAGTTATTGTGTTATTTATACCACACGGTAAACGGTGTAGATTTAGGACGCGAAAAAGAATGGTGAAATTTCAGGTTTTCTTCTATTCTCCCCCCCCCCCCCCCAAAAAAAAGTTAATAAAAGTTAATCAATAAATAATATGTCCCCCAAAATGGTGCTATTAAAAAATACAACTTGTCCCGCAAAAAACAAGACCTTATACAGCTATGTCGACGCAAAAATAAAAAAGTTATAGCTCTTGGAATGCGACGATGGAAAAACTTAAAAAATGGCCTGGTCATTAAGGTTTAAAATAGGCTGGTCATTAAGGGGTTAAGGCCCGAAAAACGCCCGAAAATATTTTCGGCCGTGTGAACATACCCTTACTGTTTGACCATGTTTGAGGATGGCTCAAAGCAAGCGTTTTCCAAGTGAATGTAGTTCATGTCTACAAATCAACGTGTGCTCATGTGATCTGAGACACGTGTCAGCACAAATCATGAGACTGGATTACAGCTTTCATTCACTTGGAAAGAGTTCTCTGTTTTCTCATGCAGCGGAGAAGGACGGTTGGAGTTTGTTACTTCGACCATTAATGTCGACCTGCGTGGTATGTATGGTGGCACACATTTGTTTAATTGTAGATGTTGAAGCATGTTTAGTTGTGACTTTCCTGGCTCAATGATTTTTAGGATTTGTAGCTATAGGAAGCTTTGTACTCGCCCTATACATATCATCCACAGGTCTGGATTGTATGACGTGCACTTGTCCAGGTAGTGGTTTTCTGCACAGGTCCGTAATGGATTGGACAGAAAATATTCAATACCTAGAACTGTGCGGTTTCCACCTAACATTTTGAGCTATTTTGTATTCATGTATTTAGAAGGGCTTATTTTGTGGCTGCTAAAACGTCACATTGGCTCTTAAAGGGATTCCTCATGAAGACAACCCCTGTCCTTATGCCATAGTAGAGTCTGTGGATGTCATACAGGGGAGTCCCATGCTTGGGACACTTACTATGATGTAGACATACTGTGTATGTGTGTGGTTCATTTCACTCTTTTAGGCCTTATTCACACGAACGTATAATGCGTCCGTGCTACGCGCTACACGCGTCGCTCGGACCTATGTTACTGAATGGGGCCGTTCAGACTGTCAGTGAATTTCTGCGTGAAACACACGACATGTCCTATATTTGGCCGGGTTTCGCGCTGCACGCACCCATTGAAGTCAATGGGTGCGGGCAAATCGCGCTCGGCACAGGGAAGCACTTCCGGTTCCCGCCCGTGATTCGCGCAACAGTAGTAAAATAAATTAATGAAAACCGAAAAGCACCACGAGCTTTTCTATTTGTAAACATAAAAGCAGAGTGTCATAATCATGCCGGCTGCGTGAAAATCACACAGCCGCGCACCATATGCTGATGACACACGGACCTTTTGCGCGCGCAAAACTGACACGTCCGTGTGAGTAAGGCTTTATATACACTTGGATGGGAAAGAGCATACTAAAAAAACTTGTTGACTGTTTCCAATGGCAACCAGCTAAATTGTAAATGCAGTTTTGGAGTATAATATAGACTGTAACTCAGGACCAGTGCAGTAAGTAATGCCATGTACAGTGGATTTTTAGGTTACAATGGCCTCAGATTACGGCCTTTCCTGAACTAGCTTAAAGCAAAACCACATTCAACATGCAATGCCGCAGGTAGTAACAATTTGCGGTGCTTTCTATTGGTTGAAAGATCAAGCACCTGATACTGCATGAAAACAACCCCTGTCAACATATCCTGTCCGCTTATGGACGTCATAGAGGGTGGTCCCCAGCTTGTGACCATTAGCCTTATTCACACAAATGTGTATTACGTCCGTGATACGCGTGTGAAAATCACGCGCGTCGCACGGACCTGTGTTAGTGAATGGGGCCGTTCAGACAGTCCGTGATTTTCGGGGCTGCGTAAAACTCACGACATGTCCTATACTTGGCCGTTTTTTGCACATCACGCACGCATCTAAGTCAATGGGTGCGTGAAAATAGCGCACGGCACACGGAAGCACTTCCATGTGTCGCGCGTAATTCGCTCAACAGTAGATCAAGAAATGAAGGAAAAAATAAAACCACTTCCTTCATTTCTTTTTCGAAACATCAAAACCGCGTGTCATAAGGATGGCATATGCGTGAAAATCACGCAGCCACGCATCAAACACTGACACACGGAAGTGCCATGCGCGCAAAATGCTGTGTTTTTTGCGCGCGCAAAACGCACACGTTCGTGTGAATAAGGCCTTAGCTAGAGCAGAGCGCTATTAACAAATAATGGCTCCTGATCTAGTGCACTTAGCTTGGAAATGTATTATACGGATGCCCATTCATTTGAATGGTGTCATGTAATAGTATGTTTTCTCTGCAGTGGCTGCTGTAGGGGAAATGTGTGAACGACTACAACACAAGTTTCAGAAGTCCCATCTGTATTTGCCTATTCAAATTTTATTTTCTGCCTTTTTTTTTAATTTTATTTTGTTTCAGGGTTTTATGGATTTGTTGTTTTTTTAGTTTTTTTTTAAGCAATTAGGGGTAGAGGGGGCAAAATATTAGCAAGGAGTAAAGGTATGTTCACACGACAGACTAAAAACGTCTGAAAATACGGAGCTGGTTTCAAGAGAAAACAGCTCCTGATTTCCAGAAGTTTTTTAAGCCACTCGCGATTTTTGCGGCGTTTTTTACGGCCGTTTTTGGAGCGGTTTTCAATAGTCTATGAAAAACCGCTCGAAAAACGTCCCAAGAAGTGACTTGCACTTCTTCTTTTTCGCGGCCGTTTTTTTGTAAAAAATATAATAAAAGTTTTTTTAAGTAATAAAACAAGACATTCGCCCTTTTTCTCTTATCAAGTCCTTTATTGTTGAAAATAAATAAATAAACCATACATATTTGTTATCGCCGTGACCGTAACGGCCTAAACTATAAAAATATTGTTATTTATTCCACGCGGTGAACGGCGTAAAAAACAATGCCAGAATTTCTGTCTTTTGGTCACTTTGCCCTACAAAAATTCAAATAAAAAGTGATCAAAAAGTCGCATGTATCCAAAAATGGTGCCTATAAAAACTATAGCTCGTCTCGCAAAAACCAATCCCTCATACAGCTACGTCAACGAAAATATTAAAAAGTTATGGTTCTCACAACATGGTGACAGAAAAAATACATTCTTTTTACAAAAGTAATTTTATTGTGCAAAAAGTTGTAAAACATAAAAAAGTTCTATAAATTAGGTATCGCCGGAATCAGGATTGACCCGCAGAATAAAGTTAACATGTAATTTATAACGCATGGTGAACGCTGTATTAAAAAAAACTATGCCAGAATTGCTTTTTTTTTTGGTCACCTTGCCTCTCAAAAAATAGGATAAAAAGTTGCATGTACCCCAAAATGGTACCAATAATAACTACAGCTCGTCCCGCAAAAAAACAGCCCTCATACCGCTACGTCTATGAAAAAATAAAATTCGTTCAGGCTCCAATAAGTCAGGAAATAAAAAAATATGCAGTTGTGCACGAGGGGAACATTTCGTCTGTTTCAAGAGGCGATTTATCGGGGCCCTAAAATTAGGGAACCAGGAAGGGGAGGGCCCAAACATATCTGCTAGAAACGAGGGCGCCCGTATTTTACCCGGACAACATTTCCTAGCAAAATTCCCCAAACTGCAAAGGTGCGGAGTGTGGACCAAAAGGGGAATAAGTAAAGACACCGTTTATCAGTGCGACACTGTCCTGTGCAGAAAGGATTGCTTCACAGCGTAACACACATCTATGGATTATTTTATTGTTTTTTTTACCCCATTATTATACCACCTGACTATGCCCCTGATGTAATCTGCCCAACTTACATGTACCCCCACATTATAAACTGAAACACCAGTAATACTCAAACAAAACTACTACCAAGCAAAATCTACGCTTCAAAAGCCAAATGGTTATCCCACCCATCTGAGCCCTAAAGCGTGCCCAAACAGCAGTTTACTTCCGCATATATGGCACTGCCATACCCTGGAGAAGCCTTTTAACAATTTTTGGGATGTGTCTACAGTGGCATAAGCTGGGCACCACTTATTTGCCACTGAATTGGCATATCCGGTGGATAAATTTAAATTTTTACTTTGCACCATACGCAGCACATTTATTTATGCAAAAGACCTGTGAGGTGAAAATGCTCACTACACCTCTTAATAAATGCCTTGAGGGGTGTAGTTTCCATAATGGGGTCACTTCTGGGTTGTTTGTTTTATATTTCCCATCTGTGCCTCTGCAATTGTGAACCAATTCTGTGTTAATCGCCAAATTAGGCCTCAATTTCACATGGTATTCTCTCAATCCTGAGCCCTGTCGATGTCCAGGCAAAGGATTAGGGCCACATGTAGGGTGATTCTAAAACCGGGAAACACAGCATAATAATTAGAGAGCTGTCTTGTTATGGTGGCACAAGCTGGGCACCACATATTGGCATATCTATGGAAAAATCCCATTTTCACTCTGCAATATCGAGTGCACACTAATTTATGCAAAACACCTGCGGGGTTAACATGCTCACTACACCCCTAGGTGAATACCTTGAGGGGTGTAGTTTCCAAAATGGGGGTCACTTTTGGGGGGTTTCCACTGTTTTGGTCCCACAGGGGTTTTGCAAGTGCTACATAGCGACCAGAAACCAATCCAGCAAAATCTGTACTCTGAAAGCCAAATGGTGCTCCTTCCCTTCTGAGCTCTGCCGTGTGCATAAAAAAATGAGTTTAGAACCATACTCGGGAGAAATTGCTTAACAAATGTTGGGGTTCTTTTTCTGCTTTATTTTTTGAAAAAATGAAAAATTTTGCGCTAATGCTAAGTCTTGTTGGAAAAAAAATATGTAATTTTTATTTTCACTGCCCAATTCAAATAAAATCTATGAAACAGCTATGTAGTCAAAATGCTCACTACACCCCTAGATTAATGCTTCAAGGGGTGTAGTATCACAAATGGAGTCCCTTTTGGGTAGTTTCCACTGTACTGGTACCTTAGGGGCTTTGCAAAAGCGACATAGTGTCAAGAAACCAATCCAGCAAAATCTGTGCTCCAAAAGCCAAATGCCACTCCTTCTCTTCTGTTCTTTGCCGTGTGCTCAAACAGCAGGTTATGACCACATATGGGGTATTGCCGTACTTCAGAGAAGTTGCTTTATAAATGTTGGGGTTCTTTTTTTCCTTTTTGTTGAGAAAATGAAAAATTGAGCTAAAGCTACGTCTTATTGGAAAAAAAGGATTATTTTTATTTTCACTGCCCAATTCTAATAAATTTTATGAAACACCTGAGGGGTCAAAATTATCACTACACCCATAGATGAATTCCTCAAGGGGTGTAGTTTCCTAAATGGAGTAACTTTTTGGGCGTTTTCAGGGGCTTTGCAAATGTGACATGGCAAACCATTCCTGCTAAATTTGAGCTCCAAAAGCCAAATGGCGCTCTTTCCCTTCTAAGCCCTGCTGTGTGTCCAAACAGCAGTTTATTACCACATATGGGGTATTGTTTTAGTCGGAAGAAATTGCTTTACAAATTTTGCGGTGCTTTTTCTCCTTTAGTCCTTGTGGAAATTAGAAAAAATTAGCTAGACTTACATTTTCTTTGAAAGAATGTAGATTTCCATTTTCACGGCCTACTGCCAACAATTTCTGCAAAAAACTTGTAGGGTCAAAGTGCTCACTATACCCCTAGATCATTTCCTTAAGGTGTGTAGTTTCCCAAATGGGGTCACTTTTGGAGGATTTCCACTGTTTTGGCACCGCAAGAGCCCTTCGAACCCAACATGGTGCCTAAAATATATTCTAATAAAAAGGAGCCCCAAAATTCACTAGGTGCTCTTTTGCTTCTGAGGCCGGTGCTTCAGTCCATAAGCACGCTAGGGCCACATGTGGGATATTTCCTAAAACTGCAGAACCTGGGCAATAAATATTGAGTTGCGTTTCTCTGGTAAAACTTTGTTACAAAAAAATGGATTAAAAATGAATTTCTGCAAGAACAAAAAATTTAATTTGTAAATTTCACCTCTACTTTGGTTTAATTCCTGTGAAACATCTAAGGCTGGGTTCACACGAGCACATTAACGTCCGTAATGGACGGACGTATTTCGGCCGGAAGTCCCGGACCGAACTCAGTGCAGGCAGACTGGCTCCTAGCATCGTAGTTATGTACGATGCTAGGAGTCCCTGCCTCTCCGTGGAACTACTGTCCTGTACTGAAAACATGATTACAGTATGGAACAGTTGTCCTGCAGAGAGGCAGGGACTCCTAGCATCGTACATAACTATGATGCTAGGAGCCCGGCTCCCTGCACTGAGTTCGGTCCGGGACTTCCGGCCGAAATACGACCGTCCATTACGGATGTTAACCGCTTCCCGACCGCCCACTGTATATTCACGTCGGCACTTGCTGGGCTCTGTGCAGTGCCGACGTGAATTCACGGTGGGTGTTAAAAGCACGATCCGCGTGTCTCAGAGTAGCGCTGACACCCGGATCGCGCTGTTATCACCTGCCTCTGGTCCCGGAGATATGATCGGGACCTGATTAGTTCAAGTCCCGGTCATGTGATCGCAGGGAAAGTGTGTTGTAGCAACGAACTGGAAAGTTTGTTGCTACAACAAACTTTCCCGGGGACCGATTGCTGGTGCTGCAGTCGGTTATAAGGCAGAACTGGGGGCCATATAACAGCCCCCGGGTCTGCCATGCACAGCAGCCTATGAGAACCAGCCGGATGCTGGTTCTTATAAGCTTCCTGTCAGTGTGACTCTCAGCGTCACACTGACAGTTTATAATACGTTACACTACCTAGGTAGTGTAATGTATTATAGCAGCGATCATTGTTGCCAGGCTTCAAGTAAAAAGTAATAAAAAAGTTTTATAAAAGTGTAAAAACAAGTTATAAAAGTTACAAAAAAAAATAATGCTTTTTTTTCCTATAATAAGTCTTTTATTATAGGAAAAAAATGAAAATGTTAAAAAAAGTACACATATTTGGTATCACCGCGTTCGTAACGACCCCAACTATAAAACTATAATATTATTTTTTCCCGCACGGTGAACACCGCAAAAAAAATAATTAGAAAACCATGTCAGAATCACTTTTTTTTTTGGTCATCAACCCACTGTTTTGGCACCACAAGACCTCTTCAAACCTGACATGGTGCCTAAAATATATTCTAAAAAAAGGAGGCCCCAAAATCCACTAAGTGCTCCTTTGCTTCTGAGGCCGGTATTTCAGTAAATTAGCGCACTAGGGCCACATGTGGGATATTTCTAAAAACTGCAGAATCTGGGCAATAAATATTGAGTTGCATTTCTCGGGTAAAACCTTCTGTGTTACAGAAAAAAATGTATTAGAAATGAATTTCAGCAAAAAAAAGAAAATTTTGTAAATTTCACATGTACTTTTGCTTTAATTCCTGTGAAGCGCCTAAAGGGTTAAGAAACTTTCTGAATGCTGTTTTGAATACTTTGAGGGGTGCAGTTTTTAATATGGGGTGATTTATGGGGTCTATCTAGTACATAAGGCCCTCAAAGCCACTTCAGAACTGAACTGGCCCCTGTAAAAATAGCCTTTTGAAATTTTCTTGAAAATGTGAGAAATTGCTGCTAAAGTACTAAGCCGTGTAACGTCCTAGAAAAATAAAATAATGTTCAAAAAACAATGCAAATATAAAGTAGACATATGGAATATGTGAAATAGTAACTATTTTATGTGGTATTACGATCTGTTTTACAAGCAGATACATTTAAAAATAACAAAAATCATAATTTTTGCAAATTTTCTCTAAATTTTGGTGTTTTTCACAAATAAGCAATGAATTTATTGATCAAATTTTTCCACTAACATAAAGTACAATATGTCACGAGAAAACGATCTCAGAATCGCTTGGATAGGCAAAAGCATTCCAGAGTTATTAACACATAAATTGACACATGTTAGATTTGAGAAAATGGGGCTGGTCATGAAGGTCAAAATGAGCTCGGTCTTGAAAGCGTTAATGTGCTCGTGTGAACCCAGCCTAAAGGGTTAAGAAACTTTCTAAATGCTGTTTTGAATACTTTGAGGGGTGAAGTTTTTAAAATGGGGTGACTTTTTTGAGGTTGCTAACATATAAGGCCCCTGTAAAAATAGCCTTTTGAAATTTTCTTGAAAATGTGAGAAATTGCTGATAAAGTTATAAGCCTTGTAACGTCCTAGAAAAATAAAAGGATGTTCAAAAAACTATGTCAATCTAAAGTAGACCTATGGAGGATGTGAATTAGTGACTATTTTGTGTGGTATAACTGCCTGTCTTACAGTCAGATACATTGAAATTTAGAAAAATGCTAATTTTTGGAATTTTTTTGCTAAATTTTGGTGTTTTTCAAATTTTAAATACTGAATGTATCGAGCAAATTTTGCCAGTAACATAGTCAAATGTGTCAAACAATCTCAGAATCACTTGGATAGGTTAAAGCATTCAGAAGTTATTACCACTTAAAGTGAAACATGTCAGATTTGAAAAATGAGGCTCTGTCAGGAAGGTCAAAAGTGGCTAAAGAGGGAAGGGGTTAAAAAAACAAACTACAATGACCATGGACAGAATTTTATCCACTGGAAGTAAACCATGAAGGTTGCTACTGAATAACAAAAAGCCGAGATCTTGAGAAATACAGAAAGTTAATTGGATAACTTTTAATTATCCAAAAAATATTAATTTGCTAAAACTGGCCAACGTCTTTAAAGTATGATCAGAATTCAAAACTGCTATACATGGAAATGAGTAAAGTACCACCATAGAAAGTGAAGACGTCTTGCTAGGATATGCCATCACTTACATATCAGTGAGTGTCCTGTCTTCCATAAGTCATAACTGAGGCTTCATGCACACGACCGTGCCCGTAATTACGGGCACGGCCGGCCGGTACAGCCGGACGTTTTTACGTGCTGTGCTCCCGTTATAAAGTATAGGAGCATGGTCCGTAAAATAAAAAAATAGGACCTGTCCTATTTTTTTTTTTCCCCCGCAGGTATCTATGGCATGGACACCCTCCCGTAGACCTACGGGAGGGTGTCTGTCGGCCATAGAAATGAATGGGCCCGTAACTACGGGCGAATTTACAGTCGTGTGCATGGGGCCTAACTTTTTTTTATTTTTTCGTCGACATAGCCGTGTGAGGGCGTGTTTTTTGCGGGACAAGTTGTACTTTTTATGGCACCATTTATTGTACCATATAATGTACTGGGAAACGGAAAAAAATATAGTTTGTGCGGTTAAATGGGCAAAAAACAGCAATTATGCAATTTTTGGGGGGGGGTTTAATTTTTACCACGTCCATCACGCGTTTGTTTCGCCACTTTTATAAAGAATAACCTTTTGTATAATAATAAAAAGTGTGTCACCATATTCTGAGAGTAATTACTTTCATATTGTTCCATTGATTTAGCGATGTGAGGACTTATTTTTTGCAAGGCGAGCTGTAGTTTTTATTGGTACAATTCTGGGGTACATGTGAATTTTTTTGATCACTTTTTTTTTTTTTTTTTATTCCATATTTTTTGTGGAGCTCACAGTGACCAAAAAACAGCAATTTGGGTGTTTTCTGTTGTTTTTTTTTACGGCATTCACCAAGCATGTTAAATAATGTTATAGCGTAATAGTTCGGACTTGTACGGACGCAGCGATCCCAGTTATGTTAACTTTTTTACTTTTTTTTTTTTAACATTACTTTAGGGAAAAAATTGTTAAAGCGTAGCTAAACTTTCGGAAATTTTTTTTATTTAAACTGCTATTATGTCCCTCTATGTGAATACATTACTCCTAGCAAATTTTTTTCACTTAAAAGTACCTTTTTTGCAGCTTTTTTTTCTTGTGAAACCGTCCACATCTATTTTCTCACACTTCCTGATTCTAGCCAGTTGCTAGGGGCGTGTCTTACTGTGTGTGATGTTACGATTTGTCTGTATCTTTCATGGGCAGTGAACTCTGAGGTATAAGTACAATACTGTGAGTGATCTATGCACAGCACAACTCATTATATACAGAGATGTAAATATCTCTGCACACTCCAGAAGAAAGCAATCAGAGTTTTTCTTTTCACTTTCCCTGGCAAGTGCAGGGAAGATAAGGCAGGGTGCTTGGAGAAGCAGTCCTAGTCTTATCTGATGCTGATTAGCAGCTCAGATTAGTGTCCTGAGACTCTTTGCCGGGGAGAATCATCCAGTCAGAGACCAGTGCACACAGTCTCTTTCATGTGCTCTGCTGCTAGAGAACTGTGTAGTGTATAGAGGCAGAGAGACCTTCTTGACGTCACGATGAGGCCACCACCCACCCGTACTCATAGGCAGCAGAATTCGTACACTGATACATTCAAACGGTGTACGGATTTCTGCTAGCAACAGGATTTATACAAGAAATAAAATGTGGTAGAAAAGTGTCAGTGGCCATTTAAAACACATATAACACAAAAAGGAGCCCAAATTCATTAATAAAGTATACTACAAAAGATATTTATATTACACCTGCTGCTAGAAAATAAAAAGTTGATTGAACGTTTAGTTACACTTTAATTTTTTTTTATTTTTTTATTCGTCCCTCTAGGGCACTTGAGCCAGTGATCATTAAATCGCTTACGTGATATACTGCAATACTAATGTCCGTGAGCCCGCTCCATACTTCCCCTTAACGGCTGACACGTACATGCACTAGACATCAATAGCTAATCGCTCGGGGTCCAACTGCCGGGACCCTCGCCGATCAGCTGTTTTAAAGGGGCTGCAACGCAGTCGGATCCCGAGAGATCAGCTATTGATGGCCTATCCTGAGGATAGGCCATACATTTTTAGGGACTTGAAAACCCCTTCAATGCTGCAGTATAAAATAGTATTTTCCATGTAATGATGGCGTCCCATAAAAGGGATGATCCTTTAATAGCGTTCGGGAGAAAAGCGAAGGCTTTATGTACCAGTGCCATGAGATCGCAGGGCTCCACTAGTTGTCATTCCAGGGTGGTGTTCGAATGATACATTGTGCCATGCCTCCAACCCGATAGGTGTCTACTCAGACAAGCCAAGTTATATCATCTGATATTGGGGAAGTTGAGACCCCCCCCCCCCTCTTCTTTTCTCATCATAAATTTAGTAAGTGCTATTCTTGGTTGCCGTCCCACCCAGATAAATTTGGTAAAGGTCGAGTTGATATTTATGCCTGTGTGTTTGAGCAGTAAGGGGATGGTATGTAATGGATATAACAATTTCACAAAGCAACACCATCCCAGAACTTAAGTATATATTCAAGAAATCAGCAGCACAGCAATAGGTTTCACCAGCAGGAAAGGACAACTCCCCAATCATGGGTGGTGCACGCAGTGAAAATTATCCCAGGTCCAAGGGACACAATCAATATGCAAATCAAAGAAGGGAACTGCAGCACTCCAGATAATCCAATGAAGCGTATTTGATTTATTCACCAAGCATAAAAACACTTGCAACGTTTCAACCAAAAATGGCTCTTGATCAAGCATGGTTACATAGATTCAGTGCACACTTTATATAGTACAATATACGTGACATGTCCTATACTTGATTTGATATAAACAAAGTGCTTAATACAATAAACAGATACATAATAGTATTTATAAACATCACCACATGGTCTTTGTGAAACAAACTAACTAAAAATGTGTGAATCGACACTTGGTATACCTGCACAAAGCATTTTAGGCCCGTCTGGCGTCCTGAGATTCATATTGCGCATGCTCCTGCATAACCCGTTTTGCATACCAAGCGTCTCCTGTTTCCATAGCGAGACGAAAACGGCTCCCTGGTGACTGCACGTGCGCAAGTCCCCAATGTACTGTGTCTGCATCTGCAGAATAGTATATCGGACAGAGACTAGGAATGTGACGATACCAGAATTTGGACTTCGATACCGATACTTTAGTATTGCAATGCTCAATACCAAAACGTTACTTTTACCAACAATAATAATAAAAATAAAGTTCTTCCGTTTTCTGATGTGAGGTGAGGTGAGGTGCGTGGTGTGGTGAATTTTGAACCTCCACGTGCCTCACATTAATAGTAAGTAACCCCATCATGTTCCTCAGTCATAATGGACAACATTGGGTTAATGTGAGATACATGATGGGGTTAATTACTATTAATGTGAGGCACATGGAGGTTCAAAATTCATAACTCGTGCCTCACATTAAGTGAAAGAAAGCAGTTTTTTTATTTTATAACAGCGTAAACATGAATGACGCTATAAATGTGTTATTACGGTCGCGACTATACCGAATGTGTATATTTTATGTATCGAGACTTATTGTAGTGTGTGCGTGTTTTTTTTTTTTTTTTTTTTTAATTTAACATTATTTATTTTTTTTCCTCATTTTTAAACTTTAATGTACTGGCATATAGCTATATGCCAGTACATTAGCCTGTGTACTGATAGTACACGGGCAGTTGTTAGGATATACCTAAGTATGCCCTAACAGGAAATACGGTAAGACAGTCCTGGGGTCCTTCAATGGACTCTAAGCTGTCTGCCCATATATAGTATGACCCTCGATCTCGTCACAGGAATTCCCTGTGATGCGACCCAAAGGGCATCTCCCCTTCTCATTTTCCCCTGAATGCTGCGGTCCGCTTTGATCGCAGCATTAAGGAGAATTGCGGCAGAGATGAGAGGTTTCTCTGATCTCCGCCGTTAGAGCTGGGCTGCGGCTGTGTAATAAAGCCGTTGCCCCGCTCCTGACGACAATAAGTGCGCACGCGGTGAGATAATGAGCGGCGGCGCACGCACTGAAGACAGAGAATGGGGGTGTTTAGCAGTGCGCCCGCCATGTTCATCATGCTGACCATGCGTGCACTTCTCAGGAGCGGGGCAATGGCTGTATCATACAGCCGCAGCCCCGCTCTCATACATTCATGTATTACTATACTAAGCTGTGCGGCCGCACAGCTTAGTATCGAAATGCATTAAATAACGGTATCGAACCGTTTGAGGGTGCACGGCATCGAAACAGTATCGAAGTTTCGATGCATCATACATCCCTAACGGAGACCTCACTATGTCCTAACTTATCTCCGATAAATCACCAATACTCTCAATAGAATGGAGCAACAGGAAAAAGTGCAAATACGCATAAAAGTAAACTGCACCCCCCATATATACTAATAATACAAATTGATCATTAAGTAATAGGTTCCATACTAGGGGTGTCTTTCATATCCATTAATACCTTATTTACAACACATTATTAGAGGTACCATCACACTATATAAACAGGAGTAGCTATACTAAAATTTTACAGTTCCTACAAAAATCACACTCTATTGTCGCATTCCCACCTCTGAGATTCCGTCCGACCAATCTAGGACACAAGGCTAATCAAGCCATAGATTTATAGCTATATAAGCATAAATAAAAGTGGGGTTGTGTCATTATCTGGCTAAAGAACCTTCAAGCAGATTTTATATACATAGATGCCATGACAGCCGGGTCTATTCAGAACTTATTGTTCAATATAGCTTATCCCAATCGATCAAGGACGTCTCAATCCCCAATTCTGTAGAGAGACTCGTCCCAGAAAGCAATGACGTAAGCTATTTATTGTACAGCCAGACCAAAAAGACCCATAAATAATGGGAGTAGTTGAACAGCGTATGTTTCCAGTTTTAAGGGTATGTTCACACTGCTTATTTTCGGCCGTTTTTTGGGCCGAAAAATGACCGAAAAATCTGAAGCAGAATGCCTTTAAACATTTGCCCATTGATTTCAATGGGAAAAACGGCGTTCTGTTCCGACGGGCCGTTTTTTTACGCGGCTGTTTTGAAAAACGGCCGCGTAAAAAAAAAACGCCCGCAAAAAAGTGCAGGTCACTTCTTGGGACGTTTTTGGAGCCATTTTTTATAGACTATTGAAAACCGCTCCAAAAACGACCGTAAAAAACACTGCGAAAATCACGAGTGTCTTAAAAAACCTCTGAAAATCAGGAGCTGTTTTCCCTTGCAAACATCTCCGTATTTTCAGATGTTTTTGACTCCGCGTGTGAACATACCCTAACACCATCGGCTAAGGTTTTTTATTTCCCTACAATGTGCCCAGACAGACACAACCCCACGCAGACAAAAAATAATAAATATTTCAAGTATTCGATCATTGTATCCAAGGTGGAGCAGGCAGATCACTCCAAGAGATGGATCACCGTGTCATACTCGTTTCAGGTCTCAGAATCCTTTGTACATTGTATGACGTACGCACTGTTGCCCCTAGGAGGCTTGACACTATGAAATAAAAAAGTTACTCCTCCTACAGGATATACCCTGCCCACAGACACTGAGCTTTTAAGTGTTCGCTTAGTGTCGTAGTTAGCAGACACTTCTGTTGATAGCAGAATCTTTACCAATAATTTTTATTTTATGGTTTTCACCATGAAGAACTAGGGTCACAGGGTCTCCAAGTGTTTTGGCGGGCGCACAGTGTCAAATGCTCATGCGCTGTTGTCAAACCTACACTACCGTTCAAAAGTTTGGGGTCACCCAGACAATTTTGTGTTTTCCATGAAAACTCACTTATATTTATCAAATGAGTTGCAAAATGACTAGAAAATATAGTCAAGACATTGACAAGGTTAGAAATAATGATTTTTATTTGAAATAATAATTTTCTCCTTCAAACTTTGCTTTCGTCAAAGAATGCTCCATTTGCAGCAATTACAGCATTGCAGACCTTTGGCATTCCAGCTGTTAATTTGCTGAGGTAATCGGGAGAAATTTCACCCCATGCTTCCAGAAGGCCCTCCCACAAGTTGGATTGGCTTGATGGGCACTTCTTGCGTACCATACGGTCAAGCTGCTCCCACAACAGCTCTATGGGGTTGAGATCTGGTGGCTGCGCAGGCCACTCCATTACAGATAGAATACCAGCTGCCTGCTTCTTCCCTAAATAGTTCTTGCATAATTTGGAGGTGTGCTTTGGGTCATTGTCCTGTTGTAGGATGATATTGGCTCCAATCAAGCGCTGTCCACAGGGTATGGCATGGCGTTGCAAAATGGAGTGATAGCCTTCCTTATTCAAAATCCCTTTTACCTTGTACAAATCTCCCACTTTACCAGCACCAAAGCAACCCCAGACCATCACATTACCTCCACCATGCTTGACAGATGGCGTCAGGCACTCTTCCAGCATCTTTTCAGTTGTTCTGCGTCTCACAAATGTTCTTCTGTGTGATCCAAACACCTCAAACTTTGATTCGTCTGTCCATAACACTTTTTTTCCAATCTTTCTCTGTCCAATGTCTGTGTGCTTTTGCCCATATTAATCTTTTCCTTTTATTAGCCAGTCTCAGATATGGCTTTTTCTTTGCCACTCTGCCCTGAAGGCCAGCATCCCGGAGTCGCCTCTTCACTGTAGACGTTGACACTGGCGTTTTGCGGGTATTATTTAATAAAGCTGCCAGTTGAGGACCTGTGAGGAGTCTATTTCTCAAACTAGAGACTCTAATGTACTTGTCTTGTTGTGCAGCGGGGCCTCCCACTTCTCTTTCTACTCTGGTTAGAGCCTGTTTGTGCTGTCCTCTGAAGGGAGTAGTACACACCGTTGTAGGAAATCTTCAGTTTCTTGGCAATTTCTCGCATGGAATAGCCTTCATTTCTAAGAAGAATAGACTGTCGAGTTTGGGACCGGACCTTCACTGTCGTATGCACCAATAGCGCTTTTGCGATTATTATTTTTTTTTTTTTCTTCCCCCTACTCTCATGGGAAATCATGTCTCTCCTGATTGGTCGGTCTCCTCACATGACAGCCAACTGCCAATCGCAGAGCTCCGTGGACGGGGCTACAGTGTTCCCTTTCTGCGATCCTCCATTTGGTCCGACGCTGCTGGGGACAAAGGACCTCCTGAACAGAGCTACTGCTTCTTGCCTAAGGAGGGCTTATGACATCTTGAAAGCTGGCAGGATCAGCCTTTGCTTTTCTTATACAGGTGCCTTAGCCTACAAGCGCGGAGTCAGTTTCCGAAGGAGCGTATCTCACTGTGCTGGTTTTCAGTCAGTTACACTTCTCTAGCAGTGCTGGGTGAAGTAGCCATTACTCCCTAAATAGGAGTATTCCATGCTACGCAGTTTGAGTGACCACCTCCCTTTTCACTACTTCAGTGTGAAGTCATGTAACACGCTCTACTGCCGTGCCTAACCCTAAAGGGGAACCCTCACGCCAGACTACGTTTGCCATTTATTATGCCTGCTCAAAGTGCAATACTAAATTTCCTTTAGTCAGTCTACTTCTTTATGTGATGCATGCTGACCTTTTCCTCTGCCACCCCCAGTGTTACTCATCCCTGGTGTGATGGGTGTGTATCCAGAATGGGCTAACTCCTTTTAACCAGATGGTTGATAACCTTGCGAGCATTACTCAGTCCATCTTAGGTGGCATGTCTGCCTGTTCGCCGGACTCTTGTTCTGCACGTCCTCATATGCCTCCCCATCCATGCCTTCCCCTCGTGGTCGACCCCGCAAGCGAACTAGAGTTTCTCGATTGTCTTCATTTTCTCTTCTGTTTCACCTCCTCCATGTGGACAAGGCGTTTCTGGCCCTGAGGTGAGGTTTGGTGCCCCTCTCCTCCTGGAGAATTTTGTCTGACGGTAAATTATCTGATTCGGATTCATCTGGTAGGGGTTCTACCCCTCTTCCGCAACTTCCACTGACTCTGTTTCTTTCCTTCAGCCCTATCGTTCTCAGGCTGTTTTTCCAGCACACTCGGAACTAGAAAATATTGCCTTTAAGGAATAGAAGCACCTGGACATAACGTTTTCCCACACTAGCCGCCTGGATGTTTTCACTTCCGCATGGGTGAGGATTCTGTCGGTAGATCCTCCAGTTTCTCGCCTAGCCAAGGTACTACTTGCCGATGGTGGATTCCACTTCCTTCAAGGTTCCACTGGATCACCGCATGGGCTCCTTTGCTAAAACGACCTTTAAGGCCTCGGGCTATGCCCTTTGCCAGATTTTTGCATCAGTCTGGGTTAGCAGAGCTGTCACTGAATGGGCTCACAAACTCTGTCATGGCCTTCTCTCGAGTTCTCCTCAAGAAAAATTAGTCAATCTATCTCACCTGATCTCCAATTCGTCCAAGTATATCTGCGAAGCTGGTCTTGACGCGTCCTCTTTCACTATTCGCTGCACTACTTGGCTCAAGGCTTGGACTACTGATTCAGCCTCCAAGCGTTCCCTGACTTCTCTACCATTTTCATTTTCAAGGTCTCGTCTCTTTGGCCTAGAGATTATCTCGGAAGCCACGGGCGGTAAGAGCACCCATCGGCCTCAGAATAGACCTAAGTGCACTGCCCCGGCCAAAAAGGCAGGTCTCCGTTTTCCCTCGCGGCTTTTCTAACATCACTTCCTCCATGTCACAGGCTCTCCAAGATCAGAAGGCTAAACCTTCTTTTCAAGACCGGCCCCTCCTGGTGCCCTCTACCTCCATCTGCTAAGGTTTGAACTAGCAAGGCCACTCGGTTGGGAGGCAGGCTCCTGCACTTCAAGGATGTCTGGCTCTCACATTTTGAATGCCTGGGTTCAGGAGGTGGTATCTTCGGGATACAAAATCGAATCTGCCAGCCGCCCTCCAGAGCGTTTCTTTCAGTCCGCTGTTCCAAAGTGCCCATCCAGGGCGGCACACTTTTATTTTTTATTTTTTTCAAGCAATCTACTCTCTCTGCTTTAGAGGGTCAACATTCTGGTACCCTTGAACCAAAGGTTCTGAGGTTTTTATTCCAATCTTTTTGTCATCACCAAAAGACTGTTCGGTTCAGCCCATACTGGATCTAAAGCGCTTCAACGTGCCTGTTCGGGTCCGCCATTTTTGAATGGAATCTCTCCGCAGTGTCTTAGCTTCCATGGAGCAGGGGTTGTTTATTACTTCTGTGGACATCAAGGACTCCTATCTGCACTTCCCACCAGCACTTCCTGCATTTTGCGCTACAGTCTCATCATTATCATTTTGTGGCCCTTCCTTCCTTTTGGCCTGGCCATGGCCCTGTGAGTGTTCACAAAAGTTCCCTCTGTCGTTAGGACAACATCCTAATCAAATCTCCCAACAGATCACGCTGGACACTGAGTGGGTTCGGTTAGATTATCAACCGGTCCAAGTCTTGCCTATCTCCTTCACAGCAGATTGTTTCTTTGTGGGTCGTTTGACACTCTGTCGGCGAAGTGTCCCTTCCTCGAACATTGTCCTTGTTCTTCAGCACGGGATTCATTCCCTACAGACGCGTCCTCTGCAGCGGGCGAACCTCTCCTGGTGGGACAGATCCTTGCAATCGCTGGATCTGAAATTCCTCCTGCCCCTCTTGGTCCGTTGCTCGGTTCGGTGGCGGCTCACGTTTCCAACCGTTACCCGGGGGTGGTCCTTCCTCCCGCTGAACTGACTGATCCTCTCCACAAATACCAGCCTCAAGGGATAGGGGGCACCTTTCTGAATGTCACAGCTTAGAGGCTGTGGTCTACACAGGAGTCTTCCTTTCCCATCAACATTCTGGACTTGAGGGCCATCTTTCTGTCTCTCTCCTTCCTTGGACTCCATCTCTGTCCAGTGAGGGTTCAGATGGACAATGCCACGGCTGTGGTTTATCTGAATTGCCAGGGTGGCACTCGCAGCGCCGCAGTGATGGCTGAGACTTCCAGGGTTTTAGATCATGGTTTAGCTCTCAGCTCCCTGAATGTGCAGGTATCTACCCTTTCCATTTTGTTTGGTCACCGGTTGACATCTACATCTGACGCTAGTGTTTTTTTTTTTTTTTTTTTGTTGCAGGGGGTGGCTCATGTGGTCCCACTTTTACGTGGTCCTATTCCCTTGATCTGAATTTGGTCTCAGATGTCTTCTAGAAGACTCTATTCGAACCTTTTGAGAGATCGTTCTTCGCTTTCTGTCCCCGAAGGTGGTTTTTCGGGTCGTGGTGACCTTCATCGGGTGGGTCTCTGAGTTGGGGGCTCTCTTGTCGGTCTTTATTTCTGACTCTTCACAAAGACAAGGTGGTGCTTCACACAGTGCCCTCCTTTTTGCCTAAAGTGATTTCGGCCTTCCACATGAATGAGCATATTGTCTTACCGTCTTTTTGTCCTTCTCCCAGTCATCCGAGAGAGCTTTCCCTCCACAGCCTTGATGTTGATCGCACTCTGAGGATTTACCCTTCTATCACTGCTTCCTTCCGCCGGTCGGATTCCCTCTTCATCCTCCCTGAGGGTACCAGAAAGTGTTTAGTGGCCTCTAAGTCGATCGTTGCTTAGTAGATTCGAACGATCACGAGGCTTATCGCGTACGGGGAAGGGTTCCCCCTTTCCGGGTCATGGCCCACTCTACCAGAGTGGCTGTGGCCATCAGGCCTCTGCCCTTCAGTTGTACAAGGCAGCCACGTGGTCTTTTTTGCAAACTTTTGTAAAATTGTATTAGGTGCATACCGTCTTCTCTGGGTCGCAATGTATTGCCGCCATCTGTGAAATAACTGACCATGTCCTGTGTTCTGTTCCCACGCTTGCTTAGGGACTGCTGTAGGACGTCCCACGGTCTGTGTCCCCTAATGTAATGAACAAGAAAACAGGATTTTTTTCAGTACTCCTCGTAAAATTCTCTTCTTGTCCAGTTCATTGGGGGACACGGCTCACACTCAATTGTTTTCAAGTTTTTTTTTTTGTTTTTTTTTAGAATTTACAGTTGTCAGTTTGTGGGATTCCCCTCTCTTGCCTTGTATCTGCTTCTCCTACTGCTTGCGGACAGACTAAGGCTATGTTCACACGGAGTATTTTGGGGGAGGAATATCTGCCTCAAAGCTCCAAACGGAATTTTGAGGCAGATATTCCTCCCCCAAAATACTCCGTGTGAATAGCAATGATCGCGCCGTTTTTCGCCCGCGGCCATTGAGCGCCGCGGGCAGAAAACACGCTTTCTCCTGCCTCCCATTGAAGTCAATGGGAGGTCGGAGGCGGAAGCGCCCGAAGATAGGGCATGTCGCTTCTTTTCCCCGCGAGGCAGTTTTACTGCTCGCGGGAAAAAGACGCCGACGCCTCCCATTGAAATCAATGGGAGGCGTTCTCGGGCCGTTTCTGCCGAGTTTTGCGACGCGGTTTCCGCGTCAAAAAACTCGGCAAAAGACCCCGTGTGAACATAGCCTAAATAGCTCAGCGTCTCTGGGCAGGCTATATCCTGTAGGAGGAGTCCCTTTTTAATTTTTTATTTCCGTGTCATGCCTCCTAGTGGCAATAGCATATAACCATAGTCTATGTTCCCCAATGAACTGGACAAGAAAATGTTACGGTGAGTACCCAAAACAGTTTTTCCTCTTTCCCTAGCACATTTCCGCATCAGTAGTGGGGTTAAAGGGGTTTTCCTCAGTGAGTAATTTTCATAAACCCCACATGGCTTTTGCGTGTTGCAAGCAAGTGTTGTTCTCATAACTACTTAAAATGGTGGCAACAAATACAATTTGACTAAACCGTAGGGGTATACCCTACTTCTAGGGCTGCAGGGCGACTTTGGCCACAACAGTCGCAACAAAATCCAAACCTGCTGGATTTTGTTGCAACTGTCGTGTCGCGGTCGTGGCCACTTTGAGTTTCATTACCTGTGATGCAGACAAGCGACCCGTGTTGCAACCAAAGCCGCCATGCAGCCCCAGCCTAAGCGTCCAATTAGTACAGGCTCTGTGTGTGCAGAGATATTCTGCTCTAAATCAATACGCAATATGGCTGTGTGCATGAATCCTAACTGGAGAATTGTCCACCTGGCAGTTTTTGATAGTATGTAGGTCCTTTTTTAAATTCCAAAGATATATTTACCAGTGTTGAAGAGTTACTCCAGTCAAAAACGTAAAAGTTCAGATTATGGTCAGTCATGGAGCTCTACAAGCACCCAAAGTTTAATTTACCTGAATGGTGCCATTACGGAGATCCCCCTGTTGTCCTCTACTAGGCAGCAGCTGAAGCCTGTGCTGTCCTGAGTCACTTTATAGACCGTATAGGAAATGAAATATAAAACAGAATGACATCATTGTAACATTATAACGACTCCCCTGCAGAACACTTATAGGACACCAGTGATGATGGGGTTTGGATAATGTTAACAAGATGTATAAATCCCTCATTTATCGGTCAGTCCGGCTCCATGACGCATCGTTTCTAACTGACTGGTTCAGATTTTCCCAGCCTGGGAGGGGCTTAGTTCTGTGACCCCACCCCCTGATATCTATGTAAGGAGAGACCATTAAAATGCAGCTGACTCCATGTCATGGAGATGGCTGCCACTTGATGCTGAAATGTAGAAAATCTGTTGTAAGCACACACAATAGGAAGTGCAAAGACTATACAATGAGAAAGTAAAAAAACATATATATGAACACCGTGTACTGGCTGATTTTTAACCGGTGTGCTCCTTGTGTCTGGCTAACAGCATTTGGATTGGTCTTTTACAAGACTTAAAGGGGTATTCCCAAAATCATCCATTGTCACCTAGCCACAGAATAGGTGATAACTTTCTGATTGCGGGGAACACCGTTTGTGATAAAGGGGGTCCCAAACTCCCAGATCCTCATTACTGCTCGACCGCAGTGAGGAGGACATGAAATGGAGCGGCGGTCGATCATGTGCGCTGCCGGTACTTTCATAGTCTATGGGAATGACAGGAACCGCAGACTACAGAACTCTGCTGTTTCCGTCATTCTCATAGATAGTGAATGGAGCGGCGGGCGCACGCTCGACCCCCACTCAATTCAAGCTCCTCCTCTCGGTTTGGGACCCCATTCTTACAATCGGTGGGGTCCTCAGGAATCAGAAAATGATCACCTACCCCTTTAAATAAAGATGACACTGGGGATTGCAAGAAAATGTGCAATGATCAAGCAGCTGGAGACTGTCAATTTTATAACTGAATTTGTATTGAATTATATGTAGTTATTGCTTTCTGTTATGTATATTCTAGGGATGGCTGCTAACCTCCTTTTGAGAGACTCAATAATGGCTAGCTGCCATTCATAAGTCAACTATGGCTGCGTTACAAATTACCGTACACTTGAGAAATTTCTATTTTTCTAACCCTGCTTCTGATTTATCTTGGTAGCAATTCCAAAAACACCCACTATCGTAACCTTAGAGTGGTTTTCGAGCAAATTAAACTGGCATGTCTATATCCTCTATGGCATTGTCTAAAAGTTATTGCTATAAGCTGTTTTCTGCATCTACACAGGTAAAGCATCTAAATGGAGTCTGAACAGCTGTTTCAGAGAAGTTACTACCGCAACAGTTACAACAGTATTACCAGTGCAAGCAGCGACGAGGAACTCCTTGATGGAGCTGGGGGAATGATGGACTTCCATACCTTGGAAGATGACCATTTACTGGATGGTGATGCCTCTATGGGTGAGTCTTTATTTTTAAAGGAAGAAAAAACCACAATGAGATTGATACGGATGTATGTTTTGTTTACTCAGGAGGCAAATGATCGCTACGAGACCTGAGTATATTATATCTTAACTCCACTTAGTATCGCTTATAAAGCAACTGCAGTGCACATACCAAGTTCACTCATTCTGACCTCATTGCTTTGGTTTTTATAGGATCATGATCCGCTTGTTATAGGCCATGTTTTTACTCCTTTCACTTTGATCTAAATGCGATCAGAATCCGCAACCATACTGCCGGCAGTGCATCTTAATGGTCTGTTTTATGCCTCTTTTACATACTTCCCCGGAAAAAAATAAGTGGAAAAATTACTGCATCACAGATCTTAATCCGCAGCATGTTCAATATTGACGCAGATTCGGTGCTAAAGAGCTGTGGATTGGCTTCATTCAACTTCAATGGAGCTAATACGTCTGCGGATCTGTACGCCAATCCGTTGGAGAAATCCAAGCTTCAGCTGCATTGTGGTTTAGCTTAAAAATCCACAGCGGATAATTCCAGGTCTATGCAGGAGCTCTATATCTGAAAAGAGCTCCGACCACTATAAAGAAATATGAATTTTGGACCTAGAAATTACATGGTTTTCCATGTACATTACTTTTCCAGAAATTTGAAATATGTATCCTCGTACTTGTAATAACCTGTACAATAAAGCTATACAGTACCATCTATTAACGCTAACCGTCAATCCCATAAAAAATAAACACCCTTCCAGAATTGCATTTTTTTTTCTGCATTCCGCCTTTATAAAAAATTTATATAACTTTAAACGCCTCCATCTATGTAGCCAAAAATAAAAATCTACTACTTGTCACGCAAAAAACAAGGTCGCATATAGCGAAAACAAAAAAATGACATTGGTCCTTAAAGATGCTCTGTCACCAGATTATAAGTGCCCTATCGCCTACATAATCTGATCGGCGCTGTAATGTATATAACAGTGTTTTTTATGTCGAAAAACTCATTTTTGAGCAAGTTATGAAGTATTTTAGATTTATGCTAATTAGTTTCTTAATGCCCAACTGGGCGTTTTTAAACTTTTGACCAAGTGGGCGTTGTAAAGAGAAGTGTATGACGCTGACCAATCCGCGTCATACACTTCTCTCCATTCATGTCCATTTGTATTCACCGCACAGCGTGATCTCCCAAGATCACGCTGTGCTCTCACATACATCCACATTAATTTTACTTAAGTGTCTTGAGAGTGAATAGATATTGCATCCAGCCAGAACGCGATGTCTATTCACACTCTCGACACTTCGGTAAAGTTTCTGTGGGACTTACTCAGACAGCACAGCGTGATTAAGAAACTAATAGGCAGAAATCTAAAATTCTTCATAACTTGCTCAAAAATTATATTTTTTCAAAATAAAAAACACTTCTCTACATTACAGCGCCGATCAGATTATGTAGGGGATAGGGCACTTGTAATCTGGTGACAGAGCCTCTTTAAAGTGTCCTTCCAGTTATACTCTCCTGTCCGAAATAACATCGGGAGTTGAGAGACACTCCTGCAAGCTGGGCGGTACTCTTGCCGTGGCAACTGCATGACGCCCAAAGAGTATCGTGCACGGGTCCAATTCTAATGTATCCAGCAATACTCTCCGGGCGTCGTACAGCTGCCACGGCAACAGTACCGCCCATCATGCTGGAGCGTCTCTCCTCATCCGATGCTCGTTCAGGCGGGAGAGTATAACTGGAGAGAAACCTTAATGCCGAAAATTGTCTCAGGCCTTAAAGTGTAACTAAACGTTCGACAAACTTCTGACATGTCATAGTCACATGTCAGACGTTTTAATTGGTGGGGGTCCGAGCACTGAGACCCCCACCAATCACTAAAACGAAGCAGCAGAAGCGCTTGTGTGAGCGCTCAGCCACTTCGTTTATGTTCGGCTTTTTCCGAAAAGCCCATGTATTGGAGTACGGGCTCATAGACTTTTTCTATTGAGTCCATACTCCGATGCATTTATTTCCAGAAAAGGCCAAACAGAAACAAAGCTGCTGAGTGCTCACCCGAGCGCTTCTGACACTTCGTTTTAGTGATTGGTGGGGGTCCGAGCACTGACACCCCCACCAATCAAAACTTCTGACATGTCACTATGACATGTCCAGAAGTTTGTCGAACGTTTAGTTACGCTTTAAAGGGAATGTGTCGCAAATTAAACCTTTTTTTTTTAAGTGTCGTTACTTATTTCTATTATATTTTTTACGTTTTTTGCTGTTTTTTTTTTTTTTTTTTTTTTTCCGTATTGTGGAAAGTATTAAAAATTAAATAATTATTTGACATGTTTTCCAATGTTGGCCACCAGGGGGAGCTCTTCCCAGAATTACAGCAAGGTGAATAAGGCAAAGCAACCTGACTCACAGCTGCTGTAAATGTGGGAGGGAACCTCACCCCCCCTCTCACAAGCCAGGTAAAAGTGTCTTCAAATTGCTAAGCAGTGTCCGTCAGCCATTTTGGGTGTGTTCTAGGACACACCAAAAGGCTAAGTGTATGTTCACACGCTTACTAAATAAAAGGGAAAACCGCTCCTGATTTTCAGCCATTTTTTAATCAAACTCGCGTTTTTTAACGGCCGTATTTGGAGCTTTTTTCTATAAAGTCAATGAAAAACGGCTCCAAAAACGTCCCAAGAAGTGATATGCACTTCATTTTGGTCGGGCGTCTTTTTACGTGCTGTTTTTGGAAAACTACCACGTAAAAAACGCCCTGTCGGAACAGAACGCCGTATTTCCCATTGAAACCAATGGGCAGATGCTTGTAGGCGTTCTGCTTCCGATTTTTCAGCTGAAAACATTGTGTGTGAACATACTCTTAGGGTATGTGCACACGCTAACTGCATTTACGTCTGAAATGACGGAGCTGTTTTCAGAAGAAAACAGCTCTGTCATTTCAGACGTAATTGCTCGTACTCGCGTTTTGCGAGGCGTCAATTACGGCCGTAATTTGGAGCTGTTCTTCATTGAATTCAATGAAAAACGGCTCAAATTACGTCCCAAGAAGTGTCTTGCACTTCTTTGCCAAGGCTGTTATTTTACGCGCCGTCTTTTGACAGCGACGCGTAAAATTACAGGTCGTCGGCACAGTACGTCGGCAAACCCATTCAAATGAATGGGCAGATGTTTGCCGACGTCTTGGAGCCGTCTTTTAAGGCGTAAATCGAGGTGTAACATGGCGCCGCACCTGTCCTCAGGTCGTGTGTGGTATTACAACTCTGTCCTATTCACTTCAATGGAGGTGAACTGCAATACCAGACACGACCTGAGGACAGGTGCGGCGCGGTGTCTCCAGTCCAGACACCCCTTCTGTCCTGAGATGACCCAACGGGGGAGGCGGGTGTCAGAGCCACCCACCGCCATCACTGCAGACAGAACCACAACTACGGCATGAGGGCAGGGCTTGTCCTGAGTGCACTGTCTCTTGTTATGGACAGAGTTATAGTCACATGAACCCCGTCTGATGAACCGGTAACCTAGGTCCGATCACATGACAGAGGGGGGGTCACCAAAAACCCTGTGCACCCCCAGCCCGTCCATCCAGCCCTTTCCTGGTTATATCTGCGTCTGGGAAAGCTGGGTGACCACCATTACCCCTCATACTGGAGTGTTTAGGGATGTGACTAATGAACCTCTCACACTCCAGTGGGAGGGGTAATGGTGGTCACCCAGCTTTCTCAGACCCCTGAACGGTAAATCTCTCTAGTTGTGCTGAGACTGTTTTGGGCTGAGACTGTTTGGGGATGTGACTAATGAACCTCTCAGTCTCAGCACAATTAGAGAGATTTATCATTCAGGGGTCTGGGAAAGCTGGGTGACCACCATTACCCCTCCTACTGGAGTGTGAGAGGTTCATTAGTCACATCCCCAAACACACTCCACTAGGAGGGGTAATGGTGGTCACCCAGCTTTCCCAGACCCCTGAATGATAAATCTCTCTAGTTGTGCTGAGACTGAGAGGTTCATTAGTCACATCCCAAAACAGTCTCAGCCCAAAACAGTCTCGGCACAACTAGAGATTTATCGTTCAGTGCTTTCCCAGAACAGTTTCTTCATGTGTCCTTCACACAAGGGGAGGGGGGGGGGCCCGTCTGTGAGAGAGTGGGACATGCAGAGATGCATATCTTACCTGCAGTGCAGCTGGTCTTCAAGATGGCGCCTGCTCTCTCCCTGCAAACAGCTGCTCTGCTCTGTGTGACTCTGACCTGCGTCTGCGCAGGACAGAGCCATAGTGCAAAGTCAATGGGACTGGTCCCGTTCATTGACTCCTATGGACTGTAGCTGCCGTATTCCATGTCTGTATGTGTCGTTAATCGACACATACAGAGATGAAAAACATGGCAGCCCCCATAGTGAAGTAAAAGTTAGAAAAAAGTAAAACACAAACACACACATAAATAAAAGATTTTATAATAAAACACTAAATGCAAATTGATATCAAAATTATTTTTTTCGTGACACTGTTCCTTCAAAGCCTATGGACGCCTTTTGACATTGAAAAAACTATTTTTACATATGTTAGTGGTTGACTGGAGTTAAAGTTGCACAAAGTATCAGGCCGCAATCTTCATTCCTTTATTTATAGTCAGACCCCCTGATAATGCAGTTTGCAAACTTTTCCTAGTTTCAGACTTTTCGGACCATTCTTTCCCATTTGAAGTTTTAAGGGTGCATCAAGAAAAACAGACCGCACACGGGCGACATCAGTGTGCTGTCAGCTTTTCACAGATCAGTTGCTAAGGCAGTCTTCATATCCGCATTGCTTTCCGTTGACTGTTCTATGGATTCCGTAAAAAAAACGGAACCCTTTCACAACTGTGACAAACGGAAACCGTTAGCAAAGTATCCGTCACCATTGAGATCAATGGTGATGCAAATGGAAGCTATGGTTTCAGTTTGCCTTTACGTTGAGGGGTTCCACCCCACGGAAAGCTCTGACGGAACCCCTCAACATAGAGCCTGTTCAAATCAACATTGCTATAAGAAACGCAGAGGAAAAGAAGAAAAGGGAAACCAGGAATTGCTCGTAGAAGAGACAAATAGATGACACGGACGTAACATAGACCTTTTGTATGAATGAAAAACGGTCTGTTTTTTACTGACGCAAATGGAACACGCTCGTGTGAATAAGGCCTTAGAAAGGCAATTAACAATAAAAAAATAATTTCAGTGCAAAGGTGTCCATAGCTTTTAAGGGGTTTAAGTTACTTTCTGAAACTTGTGTTTGCACTTCCGCTAGGTCCTAATGACAATATTTTCTCTCCAGCCTTCTATCAAGTGTCACCACTGTTATCACAGGGACATAGATGTGGATGGTGACTTTGATCCATACAATGTTCATATCTTAAACTACTTGAATGGTGGCAGTTATGCATATGTATGCACACGTTGATGTCAATGGGGATTGGTCACCGGTCTAGCCACTGTATTTTAGCTTAAAGGGGTTGTCCACTACTGGACAACTGATGACCTATACACCGCATAGATCGTGGGTACATGATCTGTAGGGGTCAGATACCTGGACCCCGCACCGTGAAGCCGCTCCGGCTGCCTCAGAGCACTGGACGTACATGCCGGAAGCAGTTGGCTTCAAGTGAATAGGAGCAGAGCTGCAGCACGGCTGCTATGCTATGTACGGTTCTAACTGCTTCCGGCTCCGTACATTGAAAATAGCCCATAAATCCGGTCCCCAGAGTTTTGGGGGGAATATATGAAAACTTGCGTCTAATACGCCTGTCTTAATGAAAATTCCTTTTACTCCAGTTTCTCTTTAAGGGTGCACGCGTTTCTGGCGTAAACTGTAGTAAATGTTGGGTGGTGTGTAGCCCCAACCACTTTTGAAAAAAGACTAGAGGGTTGTTCACTTTGTTAGGAAAAAAAAAAAGTTTGCGAATATTTGCGCAAAAGAGGCTTGCGCCAAATTTTTCTACTTTTTCCACCAGAAAACTGTTGCAAATCACTTAGTTAAGTCAGGGGTGTAGCTGGGGGGAGCAGACGGGGGATGTGCCCTGGGCGCAACTAGGAGAGAAGGTGGGGGGGTGCCGGGCCATATACAGTTAGATCTAGAATTACTTGGAAAGTGACACAAGTTTTGCCATTTTAGCTGTTTACCAAAACATATAGTTTATATAATCCATATGGGCTTAAAGTGCAGACTCTGCTTTTAATTTGAGGGCATTCACATCCCAATTTGAGGAAGGGTTTAGGAATTACAGACCTTTAATATGTAGATGCCTCTTTTTCAAGGGAACAAAGATAATTGGGCAATTATCTCAAAAGCTATTTAATGGACTGCAGGGGCTATTCCCTCGTTAATCCATCAATTAAGCAGGTAAAAGGTCTGGAGTTGATTCCATGCTTGACATTTGCATTTGGAAGCTGTTGCTGTGAACTCACATTAGGTCAAAGGAGCGCTCAAGACAAGTGAAACAGACCATTGTTGGGCTGAAAAAAATAAATGAAGAAATCAATCAGAGAGAGAGCACAAATGTTGGGAGTGACCAAATGAACAGTTTGGTCCAGACTTGGAAAAAAAAAAAAAAAAAAAAGAGCGTGCTGGTGATCTCGTGAACTCCAAAAGGCCTGGACGTCCACGGAAGACAACAGTGGTGGATGATCGCAGAATCCTTTCCATGGTGAAGAAAAACCCCTTCACAACATCTACCCAAGTGAAGAACACTCTCCTGGAAGTAGGTGTATCTGTATCTAATTAAACCAAAAAAGAATACCTATATATTCAAGGTCATATATCAATGAGTATAGTTGCATATATGGGACCCCATGCATAGAAACACCAAAAAGTTATCCCTACATGCTACAATAAGACCAAATCAAACGTTATCTTAGAAAAATACAAAATGACTTTATTGAAGACAAACAACACAGTTGATCAAGACACTTTAAAAATTAACACCCATAAAAACAATGTACAGGCAGTACAAAGAAAATAGACAGTGTTGAATATAAGGCAGGGCAAACAATGGTGGTACTATGCATACTATATCATAGAATAATAAAATATGTACCATGAGTATAAATGTACTTATACCAATCACCACAGCAAATGCCTAGAGTATGACCACAAAGAATGTATGGTAACAATCATGGAAAAATCACTGAGACCTCCAAATACGCATACCAAGAACCCACCATGAGCCATTCCATTGCCACAACACTGTCAAAGCACCCCAACGCGCGTTTCGCACCTGGCTTCGTCAGGGGGTGCTGGAAGAGTGTGACCAGAGGATTTAAATAGCGGGTACACTGCTGAAAAGTGTGCCACACTTACTTGTCCATAGGATGTTCAGCTAGCGCCTGCACGAGGAGAGGCGGCACCTCAATCACGCAGTCCACGTCGTCCGAAAGTGAGCAGTGCGCAACTGCACAGAGCCCAAGTCCATGTTGCGCCGTGAGCTACGTCATGAACGGCCCCCCGCCTCGCGCATGCGCACAACAACCACGGACCACCGCATCCATCTTGGGCAAGGCAATCACAGTTGCCCATGTCCAATGATAGAAAGCGGTATGTATACAGGAGCACTATTAGGCTGGGTTCACACGACCACATTAACGTCCGTAATGGACGGACGTATTTCGGCCGGAAGTCCCGGACCGAACTCAGTGCAGGGAGCCGAGCTCCTAGCATCATAGTTATGTACGATGCTAGGAGTCCCTGCCTCTCCGTGGAACTACTGTCCCGTACTGAAAACATGATTACAGTACGGGACAGTTGTCCTGCAGAGAGGCAGGGACTCCTAGCATCGTACATAACTATGATGCTAGGAGCCCGGCTCCCTGCACTGAGTTCGGTCCGGGACTTCCGGCCGAAATACGTCCGTCCATTACGGACGTTAATGTGCTCGTGTGAACCCAGCCTTAACAGTTAGAAAAATGCGTTTACAAGATAACAAAAATATTAAGGATGAGAGCATATTTTGGCATTTCAGAATATAAATATATTATGGATCTAACATTAGTTCCGACAGAGTTTTGGCAACAGCAAATCGGGCAATAATATATGTGAAGAGAGTGTACAGAGGGGGACCCAATGCATGCCTAGGAGCCCACTGTGCACACAAATCACAGAGAATTTACGGTGAAATATCACTATATATATATATATATATATATATATATATATATATATATATTTGTATGACCAAACATCATACCACATTACATAGATGGATAAAAAAAAAAAAATGAGTTAAAATGTGATAAGTGGTTTAAAGGGAATGTGTTGCCAGCAAAACATGTTTTTTTTTTTTTTTTAGTTAAACAATTCGTGTATAGGTGATTAAACATTGTTCTAATCTTTTTTTTTTTTTTTCACGAGTCAGGAAATATTATAAATTGGATTCAATTGGATTCTAATTTATAATATTTCCCATTGCTGGTCACTAGATGGAGCCATTCCCAAAATTGCAGCATTGCATGTGGTAAAGCAACCACATTGCTTTATTCTGCAAAATTGGGTAAAAAGCCCTCGCTCTAGTGAGCTCTCAGCATCCCCCCCCTCCTTTATCCTGGCTAGTGCTGGGAGAAACGAGGGGTTTGAACGGTCTAACCTCCTACACTGTGTGTCGCCATTTTTTGAGCTAACACACAGTGTAGAAGGTTTACATACAGTAGTAAACACACACTGAAACACAAACATACATAGAAATCCCTTACCTGCTCCAGTCGCCGCCGCTCCCTCCGGTCCATCCGCTCCGTCTGCTGCCGCTGCTCCATGTGCATAAGAAAAAGTAACACACAAACACACAAATTAATCCAAACGTTTTTAATAAAGCACTAACATCTTTAACATATTAAAAAAAAAATTGTGGTGACACTGTTCCTTTAAAGGTATGTAGGTGAAAAATAGGTAAATATATGAAAAAATATATATTTATATGAATATATATAAAAATAGGTAAGCATGTATGCATACGTGCATATACAATTTTATATATATATATAGCCACATGCATGCTCACATAGAAATGAGTGAAACAATATGTAATAAATGTGCATAAGCGGACCCGATGGGTCACAAAAAGACTGAGAACAGCCAAATGCTAAATAAATAAAGTTAAGAGTGCATTTAAAGCACAATTGTGTAGCTTCGAAACAACAAAAATAATAAAGGTGAAAAGACATATGGATAGAAAAAAGCATATGATAATTAAAAACCGTGTTAGAACGAAACATCCATCAATGTTATAGTGCATCTATGGAGTGCCAAGATATAGAGACAAGTCACTCAAAAGATAGCTGTACCAGGTTATAAGCAGAAGTATCACTATTGCCACCTAATGCAATCATCACATAGCCACAAAGTCATAAAAAAAGAGGGGTTAGAAGAACCAATCACTACATCGAAGATATTAGCAGATGATGTTGACACCGAAACCACGTTTATATCAAAGTATGAGATAACTATCCTTATGTGCCTCCAATGCAACCATGCGCCTCAATATAAACATGCGCCTCATGCACCTCCGATATGACCAGTAAAGTCCACTCTGAAAAGACAAGCAAGCAAAGATTAAATTATAAATCCTCCCTACACACAAAAGGATAAAACATAGCAGAGGTTGGCACCTACTAGAAATTCACATTATAAAAACGGAGCAAAGCTGACCATTTCATTTAACCCCTTGGGGAAAACGGTCTGTAATTTCACAATCCATTTGCATTCACGTTTGGCAAGGATTCTCTGAACATTACCCCGTCTGTTTCCTAAAGAGATCTTATCAATTCCCCTGAAAGTGAGAAGTCTCCAATTACCTTGGTGATCACGAAAATGGCGAGGTATCAGTTTTAGTTTGCTTAGTTTTTCAGGATCATCAGTTTTCATAGCTCCCTTTATGTCCCTTATATGTTCAAGGATTCTCACACAAAGTTCTCTAGAAGTGAGACCCACATATATTAGTTGACATGGGCAATTAGCATAGTAAACCACAGCAGTTGAACGACACGTGATATTATGACAGAACTTGTATTCTCTGGACCCAGAAGAGTCACTAAAATTTAGAGCTCTAGTCATTAGAGCGCATGCCCCACAGTCACCACAGGGGTATGATCCCCACTTTGGCCCTCTGGAATGAAATATAAATCCTGAGGTAGGAGCTACATAATGACTCTTGACTAATATATCCCTTAGATTACGTGATCTACGTGAAGTCATAAGGGGATAGTCTGATAGCACTACACTCAAGTCCATATCAGTATGGAGAATTGGCCAAAACCTCTCAAAAATTGATTTCATTTCTCTCCATTGGGCATGATATCCAGTGATGAACCTTACCTCTTCATTGCTGTTCTTTTTCTTAGGTTTGGGTATGAGTAGGTCGCTTTGTTGCGTATTTTTAGCTCTCATGTATCCTTGCTCAATATCCATAGATTTATAACCTCTAGCACGAAACCTCTGAGAGGTCAGAGGCCTGATTCTCAAAGGCTGATTCTGTGGAGCATATCCGGCGTGCTCTTAAAAATTGTCCCGTTGGAACTGCTCTGTGTCTGTGGGGGATGAGATGATTTAGCATAAAGGAAAGAATTAACTGATGTCTTTTTCCTGAAAATATCAGTGACAATTGATCCATCTATGTCACTAGTGAGTCTGATGTCAAGAAACTCAATATCCGTACGACTCATTTTAGAAGTCAAACGGATATTGAGCTGGTTGACATTCAGATCCACAAGAAACTTGTCAAGCTTCTCTCTCTCATGCCAGAGGAACAGTATGTCATCGATGAAGCGCATCCAAATCAGGACGCCTCCATCATCAGCATCAGGTAATTGTAGATTCTGCTCTCAATGGCCAAGAAAAAGGTTGGCATATGAGGGCGCGCAAGTCGCCCCCATTGCCACACCTCTCTTTTGTAAAAAGTATCGATCTTTGAAAAGGAATAGATTGTGATGCAAGACAAAATCTAGTAATAAAATCAGCAGGTCAATGAGATCAGGTTCCAAGTTGGTCCCATTTAAATAGAACCTAGCAGCTTCAATGTCATGTTTGTGTTCAATTGAAGTATAAAGTGACTCCACGTCACATGTCACAAAGAAGTCATCATGACCCATAAAAACCCCCTCTAACCTATCCAAAACATCCGTAGAATCACGAATATACGAAGGTAATTCGCACACAAGGGGTTTAAGATAATGGTCAATGAAGCGACATACAGTTTCACACAAACTTCCATTGCCCGAGACTATCGGTCTTCCCGGAGGGTCCACTAGATTTTTGGGGACCTTGGGGAGCAGATACAGGGTTGCTAAGATGGGTTTGTCAACAATCAGACCATAGAGTGTGGTTTTAGGTATAATGTTGGATTCAAAAGCCTTCCATAAAATTTGGTCTAGTTGGGTCTTAAAACTGCCAAGAGGACATCCATCCAGTTTTTGATAACCTGACACATCATTGAGCTGTCTGAAGGCTTCTCTCTCGTATTTTTCAACAGTCCACAATACCACATTTCCACCTTTGTCAGCTGGCTTGATAACCACCGTTTTCATTCTTTTTAATTGTTCAAGGGTCTCACGTTGTGCCCCATTTAAATTGTCATGTGTACGATGTGAAGACAATTTACTCAATTCATTAGTGACCAGTCTCACAAAAGTGTCAACTGTGTTGTTTGTCTTCATATAAAGTCATTTTGTATTTTTCTAAGATACGTTTGATTTGGTCTTATTGTAGCATGTAGGGATAACTTTTTGGTGTTTTGTATCCGTATCTAAGTCCACCATAAAGAGTAGACTTCGTGAGAGCAAATACAGAGGGTTCACCACAAGGTGCAAACAATTAATCAGCCTCAAAAATAGAAAGGCCAAAATTTAGACTTTGCCAAACAACATGTAAAGAAGCCAGCCCAGTTCTGAAACCGCATTCTACGGACAGATGGAACTAAGATCAACCTGTACCAGAATGATGGGAGGAAGAAAGTATGGAGAAGGCTTGGAACGGCTCATGATCCAAAGCACACCACATCCTCTGTAAATCATGGTGGAGGCCGTGTGATGGCATCGGCATGCATGGCTGCCAAAGGCACTGGGTCACTAGTGTTTATTAATGATGTGACTGAAGACAGAAGCAGCCGGATGAATTCTGAAGTGTTCAGGGATATACTTTCTGCTCCGATTCAACCAAATGCAGCAAGGTTGATTGGATGTCATTTCACAGTACAGATGGACAATGACCCAAAACATACTGCGAAAGCAACCCAGGAGTTTTTTGAGCCAAAGAAGTGGAATATTCTGCAATGGCCAAGTCAATCACCAGATCTCAACCCGATCGAGCTGCATTTCATTTACTTAAGGCGGAAAGACCTACAAACCAGCAACAAGTGAAGACCGCTGCAGTAAAGGCCTGGCAAAGCATCACAAAGGAGGAAACCCAGCGTTTGGTGATGTCCATGGCCAGACTTCAGGTAGTCATTGCCTGTAAAGGATTCTCTACAAAGTATTAAAAAAAACACATTTTATTTATGGTAAGGTTAATTTGTCCAATTACTGTTGAGCCCCTGAAATGAGGAGGCTGTGTAGAAAAATGGTTGTAATACCTAAACGTTTCACAGGATATTTTTTGTTCAACCCCTTGAATTAAACCTGAAAGTCTACACTTCAATTGCATCTCAGTAGTTTCGTTAAAAATCCAATGTGGTGGCATACAGAGCCCAAATCATGAAGATTGTGTCACTGTCCAAATAATTCTGGACCGAACGGTGTTTCACCATATAGTCTTGTTAGCCTCAGTTATGCAATCTATTTTAGTCAAGCACACTGACCTCTTTCATTTTTCTTTTAATTTATTGTTCTGTTAAAGAGGCTCTGTCACCACATTATAAGTGCCCTATCTTCAATTTTGATTGCGTTGTGATCTATTTTAAATTTACGCTATTGACTTTCTTAATGCCCAACTGGGCGTGTTTTTACTTTTTGACCAAGTGGGCGTTGTAAAGAAGTGTATGACGCTGACCAATCAGCGTCATACACTTCTCTCCATTCATTTACTCAGCACATAGTGATCTTGCTAGATTGAGGTTTAGTCACATACTCACACATTACTGAAGTGTCGGAAGTGTTAATAGACTTCGCTTCCAGCCAGGACGCTATGTCTATTAACACTCCCGACAATTCGGTAACGTTTGTGTGGGAGTTAATGACAGCAGGTGTGATCTCGCGGGTTAACTAGACCCAGCGCAGCCCTATTAGTGACAATAATCCCTATGAGAGGGCTGATTTCCCCTGTAACTGGGGCTGCTGTTCAGACCCAGTTACAGCGGAAAAATCAGGTGTAAAAGAATAAAAAAAAGTCCCTAAAGGTCTTCTCTGACCTTTTGTGGGACAGAACATAATAAAAGTAAAATGAAGTGCAAAAAAACGTAATAAATACACATAAAATACCCACCCAAAAAAACCTCACCCCCCCTCTGCTAATCATTTTCGTAATACTAGCCCTGACCCAAATACCCTAAAATAGACGTGTAATGTATCAAAATTTAATGGTAGACCATGACTATCACAAATAAAAGGTCTATTTTAGGGTAAAACTATATTATCACCAGGAAAAATTAGCTGAAAAGTAAAAAACCTTTTTTTTTATTTTTTTTTACTATTTTCAAACTTTTAAGCCTAGAAATGCTAAAATAGCAAAAAGGAGGTAGAGTGAAGGAAATAAGTATTTGATCCCTTGCTGATTTTGTAAGTTTGCCCACTGTCAAAGACATGAACAGTCTAGAATTTTTAGGCTAGGTTAATTTTACCAGTGAGAGATAGATTATATTTAAAAAAAAACAGAAAATCACATTGTCAAAATTATATATATTTATTTGCATTGTGCACAGAGAAATAAGTATTTGATCCCTTTGGCAAACAAGACTTAATACTTGGTGGCAAAACCCTTGTTGGCAAGCACAGCAGTCAGATGTTTTTTTGTAGTTGATGATGAGGTTTGCACACATGTTAGATGGAATTTTGGCCCACTCCTCTTTGCAGATCATCTGTAAATCCTTAAGATTTCGAGGCTGTCGCTTGGCAACTCGGATCTTCAGCTCCCTCCATAAGTTTTCGATGGGATTAAGGTCTGGAGACTGGCTAGGCCACTCCATGACCTTAATGTGCTTCTTTTTGAGCCACTCCTTTGTTGCCTTGGCTGTATGTTTCGGGTCATTGTCGTGCTGGAAGACCCAGCCACGAGCCATTTTTAAATGTCCTGGTGGAGGGAAGGAGGTTGTCACTCAAGATTTGACGGTACATGGCTCCATCCATTCTCCCATTTATGCGGTGAAGTAGTCCTGTGCCCTTAGCAGAGAAACACCCCCAAAACATAATGTTTCCACCTCCATGCTTGACAGTCGGGACGGTGTTCTTTGGGTCATAGGCAGCATTTCTCTTCCTCCAAACACGGCGAGTTGAGTTAATGCCAAAGAGCTCCATTTTAGTCTCATCTGACCACAGCACCTTCTCCCAATCACTCTCAGAATCATCCAGATGTTCATTTGCAAACTTCAGATGGGCCTGTACATGTGCCTTCTTGAGCAGGGGGACCTTGTGGGCACTGCAGGATTTTAATCCATTACGGCGTAATGTGTTACCAATGGTTTTCTTGGTGACTGTGGTCCCAGCTGCCTTGAGATCATTAACAAGTTCCCCCCGTGTAGTTTTCGGCTGAGCTCTCACCTTCCTCAGGATCAAGGATACCCCACGAGATGAGATTTTGCATGGAGCCCCAGATCGATGTCGATTGACAGTCATTTTGTATGTCTTCCATTTTCTTACTATTGCACCAACAGTTGTCTCCTTCTGACCCAGCGTCTTACTTATGGTTTTGTAGCCCATTCCAGCCTTGTGCAGGTCTATGATCTTGTCCCTGACATCCTTAGAAAGCTCCTTGGTCTTGTCCATGTTGTAGAGGTTAGAGTCAGACTGATTAATTGAGTCTGTGGACAGGAGTCTTTTATACAGGTGACCATTTAAGACAGCTGTCTTTAATGCAGGCACCAAGTTGATTTGGAGCGTGTAACTGGTCTGGAGGAGGCTGAACTCTTAGGGTATGTTCACACGCTAGCTGTCATTTACGGCTGAAATGACAGCCTGTTTTCAGAAGAAAACAGCTGCGTCGTTTCAGCCGTAAATGCTCCTCCTCGTAATATACGAGGCGTCTGTGACGCTCGTATATCTTGAGCTGCTCTTCATTGAGTTCAATGAAGAACGGCTCAAACTACGTGGCAAAGAAGTGCCCTGCACTTCTTTGCCGAGGCAGTCCATTTACGCTTCGTCGTTTGACAGCTGTCAAACGACGACGCGTAAATGACAGGTCGTCTGCACAATACGTCGGCAAACCCATTCAAATGAATGGGCAGATGTTTGCCGACGTATTGTAGCCCTATTTTCAGACATAAAACGAGGCATAATACGCCTCGTTTACGTCTGAAAATAGGTCGTGTGAAACCCAGCCTTAATGGTTGGTAGGGGATCAAGTACTTATTTCTCTGTGCACAATGCAAATAAATATATATAATTTTGACTGTGATTTTTCTTTTTTTTTTTTTTTTTTTATATAATCTATCTCTCACTGGTAAAATTAACCTAGCCTAAAAATTCTAGACTGTTCGTGTCTTTGACAGTGGGCAAACTTACAAAATCAGCAAGGGATCAAATACTTATTTCCTTCACTGTATATAAAAATGCTTAAAAAAAAGAAACCTGCATGGTCTACTAAAAAAAAAAAATTAGCTAAATTTGCGTCGCTAGCTCAAAAAATAAGAGTTCTAGCCATTTAACTAATGCGTGCTAAAAATGGCTAAATCGTGTCTGGTCCTGAAGGCTCAAAATAGCCTGGTCCTGAACCGGTTAAAGGGGTCTTAGCCCTATTCAAATGGCAGGGATAGTCGGCCGCAGTAAAAACAGTAGACCCCAAATGGGGCTATTCAAATGGTAAACAGAGCCATCAAAAAATGGGACGTGCCCTATTTTGGTCCGTTCACATGGCTCCCATAGAAGTCTATAGGTCCATGTAAAACACGGCCGTCACTTGGATGTGATGTGAGTGACAACCGTGCTTACTGCCGCTTTCTCCTCCTCCTCCTCACAGTGCAAAGTGCATGTGAGATTTTTTTTTTGCAGTAGGTAGTTCCATAGCCACCTTGTAGATAGCACCCCCCTGTACATAGCGCCACTGTAGCTCCCTGTAGGAGTGGAATCCCTCTGGCCGGGAATTCCGCTCGTGGATGGAGCCCCTGATGTTCCTATCCATATATGGACCGTGACATCTAGGGCAACTCCTGAAGCGGAATCCCCGGCCACAGTGTTGCCGACACTCTGGCTGGGGATTCCGCTCCAGAAGAAGCACCTGACGTCACTATCCATATACTGTGTGGACAGTGACATCAGGGGCAACTCCTGATGCTGAATCCCCAGCCACTCCTACAGGGAGCTACAGTGGCGCGATCAAAAGGGGGGTGCCATCTATGGGGGGCACTACCTACAAGGGGGCAGTGTGGCACTAACTACAGAGGGCATAAACATCTGCGATTGCTGTCCAAATTGCCGAGAAATCCGTCAAAGCTGCGGTACACGGTTCAATGGTTGTAAGTAAAAAATAGCAGCGAAAAAGCCAGAAACCCATGCAAAGAAGCTGAAGGATCAGACAAAGTTCTCTACACTGAAAGCAAGAGGAAATGGCGACTGTGTGATCATGTGACCTTCCTGTGGGTGTTTTTAGTGGGTTGGGAAAAATTGACAAATGAAATTCATCCATTTTTAAAACGGACAGTGAAACTGGTGCAAAACGTTACCCATTTGCCGTATGTAATTTTGCCGGATGTTCCATCTATTGCAGCTGACATCTGACTGCAGTGGTGGGGATCGGAAAAATGCGGTTGCTGCATTTACGGTAAGTTGTTTGCAGGTCATCGGTACCCCAGCAATAAAATTGCAGGGGTTCCATTGGCTGCAATGGCAACTGGAGGCCTAATACTGGCCTCCCGGTCTGCCTAGCCCGGAGGTCTGCCCGGCAAGATGGTGGAGACGACGTCGTCAGTGGTGGATGTCAGCTGTATGTTACAGCTGCCATTAACCCCTTAGATTCAGCGAACTTCGAGGTTGCTAGCAATCAGGGCTGCCGACTGCTGCTAAGGCAACAGGAGGCCTAACAATTATTTATTTAAGTTACTTATATAGCGCCAACATATTACGTAGCGGTCCTCTTTTACTGTCCCCATTGGGGCTCACAATCTAAATTCCCTATTGGTATGTTTTTGGGGTGTAAGAGGAAACCGGAGTACCCGGAGGAAACCCACGCAAACACAGGGAGAACATACAAACTCCATGGAGATGTTGGATTTGAACCCAGGACCCCAGCGCTGCAAGGCAACAGTGCTAACCACTGAGCCACCGTGCTGCCATCACGGAAGCCGATTAGGCCCCCCCCCCCCGGGAAGCGAAGCCTAATCGGCTTGCTGTCCGTGAATGACTGACAGATCTAATACACAAAGGTGCAGAGTGTGGATCAAAAGGGGTATTAGGAAGGACATTTTATCAGAGCGACACTGACCTGTGCAGAAAGGATTGCTTCACAGCGTGACACGCATCTATGGATTATTTTACTGTTGTGTTTTTTTGTAATAACCCAATTATTATACCACCTGACTATGCCCCTGATGGACTCTGCCCAGCTTACATATGCTCCACATTATAAACGGAAACACCAGCAATACTCCAACAAAGCTACTACCAAGCAAATCCATACTCCAAAAGCCAAATGGTGCTCCTTCCCCTCTGAACCCTACAGCGTGCCCAAACAGCTGTTTACTTCCACATATATGGCATCGCCATACCCAGGAGAACCCTTTTAACAATTTTTGGGATGTGTCTCCAGTGGCACAAGCTGGGCACAACATATTTGCCAAAGAAATAGCATATCTAGGGAAAAATTTTAATTTTTACTTTGCGCCATCCGCAGAGCAATCATTTATGGAAAAGTCCTGTAGGATGAAAATGCTCACTACACCCCTTAATAAATGCCTTGAGGGGTGCATTTTCCAAAATAGGGTCACTTCTCAGGGGTTTCTTCAATTATTTCACATCAGAGCCTCTGCAATTGTGAACCAATACTTTGTAAGTCGCCAAATTAGTCCCCAATTTTAAATGGTACTCTTTCACTCCTGAGCCCTATCAAATGTCCAGGCAAAAGATTAAGGCCACATGTAGGGTTTCTAAAACCGGGAAACACAGCATAATAATTAGAGAGCTGTCTTGTTATGGTGGCACCACATATTGGCATATCTATGGAAAAATCAAATTTTCACTCTGCAACATCGAGTGCACACTAATTTCTGCAAAACACCTCTGGGGTTAACATGCTCACTACACCCCTGGGTGAATACCTTGAGGGGTGTAGTTTCCAAAATGTGGTCACTTCTTGGGGGTTTCCACTGTTTTGGTCCCACAGGGGTTTTGCAAATGCGACATAGCGACCAGAAACCAATCCAGAAAAATCTACACTCCAAAGGCCAAATGCCGCTCCTTCCCTTCTGAGCCCTGCCATGTACCCAAACCGCAGTTTGACCACATATGGGGTATTGTCGTACCCTGGAGAAATTGCTTTACAAATGTTGTTTTTTTTTCTTCCTTTATTTGTTGAGAAAATGAAAAACATTTTGAGGTTAAGCTACGTCTTATTGAAGAAAAAGGATTGTTTTTATTTTCACTGCCCAATTCTAATAAATTCTCAAACACCTGTGGGGTCAAAATGCTCACTACACACCTAGATAATTTCCTCAAGGGGTGTAGTTTCCTAAATGGAGTCACTTTTTAGGCGTTTTCATTGTTTCGTCCCCTCAGGGGCTTTGCAAATGCGACATGGCTTCCGCAAACCATTTCTGCCAAATGTGCTCTCCAAAAGCCAAATAGCGCTCTTTCCCTTCTAAGCCCTGCCGTGTGTCCAAACAGCCGTTTGTGACCACATGTGGGGTATTGTTTTACTCGGGAGAAATTGCTTTACAAATTTTGCTTTTTCAGCTTTAGTCCTTGTGGAAATGAAAAAAATAGCTAAACCCACATTTTCTTTGAAAAGAATGTAGATTTTAATTTTTACGGCCTACTTTCAATTTCTGCAATAAACCTGTGGGGTCAAAATGCTGACTGTACTCCTAGATCACTTCCTTGAGGTGTGTAGTTTCCCAGATGGGCTGTAATGTCTATGGCCACGGCCCGTCGTTCTGACTTACCCCTCGACGGCCGTGGCCACGGACATCCGAGTTCCTTGCAGCGTCGTCCTCCTGTGAGGCGCCAGCACTCACTTCCGGGTATCAAGACTGTCTCCGGAGGGCGCGCGCGGTCTTAACCCCTTAGTGACCACCAATACGCCTTTTCACGTCGGTCACTAAGGGGCCTTAGGCTAGGCTGACGCCTTTTCACGTTCGCCTAGCCTAAGTCCTGCACGGGTCTCCCGTGCAGGCTGGAGCCGGGACTCAGCTGTCTGATGACAGCTGGGCTCCTGCTCCAACGCCCGCGATCGAAGTTTACTTCGATCGCGGCTGTTTAACCCGTTAAATGCCGCTGTCAACAGCGACCGGGGCATTTAACTTTGTTTACAGAGGGAGTGAGCTCCCTCTGTCACCTGTCGGCGGCCCGCGAATGCAATCGCGGGTCTCCGATGGGGTGTCATGGCAGCCGGGGGCTTGATAAAAGCCCCCAGGTCTGCCCTGGACATATGCCTGTTAGGACGTGCCTCAGGCGCGTCCTAACAGATTGCCTGTCAGATTTACACTGACAGGCAATAATGCTCTGGTATACTAAGTATACCAAAGCATTATAGCAGCGATTGGAAGATCGCACAGTAAAGTCCCCTAGTGGGACTAATAAAATAAGTCATAAATGTGACTTTTTCCATAAAAAGTGGTTTTATTTAGTAAAAGTGTAAAAAATAAATAAAAGTACACATATATGGTATCGCCGCAACCGTAATGACTCCATTAATAAAGTTAATATATAATTTAAACCGCAAGGTGAACACCGTAAAAAAAAACGCAAAAAACAATGGCGAAATTGCAATTTTTTTCCATTGCCCCCCAAAAAAGTCATAATAAAAATGAATCAATAATTCCATGCACCCCAAAACAGTACCAATCAAAACTACGTCTCGTCCCGCAAAAAACGAGTCGAAAAAATCACTACATTGATGGAAAAATAAAAAAATGACGGCTCTTGGAAAGCAACGATGCAAAAACAAATAATTTTAGTTCAAAAGTGTTTTTATTGTGCAAAAGTCGTAAAACATAAAAAACCTCCACATATGTGGTATCGCTGTAATCGTACCGACCCATAGAATAAAGGTAACATGTTATTTACGCCGCACAGTGAACGGCGTCAATTTAAAAATGCATAGAACAATGGTGGAATTTCAGGTTTTTTTTATAATCCCCCCCCAAAAAAAGTTAATAAAAAAATTATATGTACCCAAAAATGGTGCTATTAAAAAGTACAACTAATTCCGCAAAAAACATACAGCTATGTAGACGAAAAAATAAAAAAAGTTATAGCTCTTTGAATGCGACTATAGAAAAACGAATAAAATAGCTTGGTCATTAAAGAGGCTCTGTCACCAGATTTTGCAACCCCTATCTCCTATTGCAGCAGATCGGCACTGCAATGTAGATTACAGTAACTTTTTTTATTTTTAAAAAACGAGCATTTTTGGCCAAGTTATGACCATTTTTGTATTTATGCAAATGAGGCTTGCAAAAGTACAACTGGGCGTGTTTACAGTAAAAGTACAACTGAGCGAGTATTATGTGTGTACATCGGGGCGTTTTTACTTCTTTTACTAGCTGGGCGTTAGGAATGGGAGTGTATGATGCTGACGAATCAGCATCATCCACTTCTGTTCGTTAACACCCAGCTTCTGGCAGTGCAGACACACAGCGTGTTCTCGAGAGATCACGCTGTGACGTCACTCACTTCCTGCCCCAGGTCCTGCATAGTGTCGGCCACATCGGCACCAGAGGCTACAGTTGATTCTGCATCAGTGTTTGCAGGTAAGTAGCTACATCGACTTACCTGCAAACGCCGATGCTGCTGCAGAATCAACTGTAGCCTCTGATGCCGATGTGTCCTCGCTTGTCCGACACGATGCAGGACCTGGGGCAGGAAGTGAGTGACGACACAGCGTGATCTCTCGAGAACACGCTGTGTCTGCACTGCCAGAAGCTGGGCGTTCTGAAGAGAAGTGGATGATACTTCTCGTCAGAACGCCCAGCTAGTAAAAGAAGTAAACACGCCCAGATGTAACACACATAATACACGCCCAGTTGGACTTTTACTTTAAACACGCCCAGTTGGACTTTAGCAAGCCTCATTTGCATAAATACAAAAATGGTCATAACTTGGCCAAAAATGCTCGTTTTTTTAAAAATAAAAACGTTACTCTTATCTACATTGCAGCGCCGATCTGCTGCAATAGCAGATAGGGGTTGCAAAATCTGGTGACAGAGCCTCTTTAAGGCCTAAAATGGGCTGGTCACTAAGGGGTTAAAGGGCCAGTGCGCGCATAATTGCAGGAAGTCTGCAATCAAGCCCAGAATTATACTGGACTATAAAAAGGGCCCTGCCCTCTTGTTCTTTGCCAGAGTGTTGTTCGTTACCCAAAGTTTGTCTAGCTAATGGTCCCCTAGTGTCTTCCAGTTTCCTAGTGTTCCCTGTTCCCGTGCTATCCTGATCTAGTGCCTTGCTAAGCTGTTGCCGTGTTGTGCTGCATTCCACGCCTGTTCTGCTACGCCACACCTGACGTCTACCTGCCGCCTGGTCCCAGCCGTGCCTGCCTTGCTACTCTCTACATTGCCTCAGGTATCCTCTCTGAACTATAGACTCTGTACTTTACCTGTTTGGCCAGCTGCCATCCCGCTACGTGGTACGGCCCAGTGGGTCCACACCCCGCTTCGTGACATGGGGTCACTTTTGGGGGATTTCCACTGTTTTGGCACCGCAAGAGCTCTTCAAACCTGGCATGGTGCCTAAAATATCTCATAAAAAAGAAGGCCCCAAAATCCTATAGGTGTTCCTTTTGCTTCTGAGGCCTGTTCTTCAGTCCGTAAGCACACTAGGGCAACATGTGGTCTATTTCCTAAATCTGCAGAACCCGGGCAATAAATATTAACTTGTATTTCTCTGGTATAACTTTGTTACAAAAAAAAAAATGGATTAAAAATTAATTTCTGCAAAAAAAAAAGAATTTGTAAATTCACCTCTACTTTGCTTTAATTCCTGTGAAACTTGAATACTTTGAGGGGTGAAGCTTTTAAAATGGGGTGACTTTTATTGGGGGTTTCTAATATATAAGGCCGTCAATGCTGTAATGTCTGTGGCTGCGGGCCATCAGCTCCAACCTCCCCCTGACAGCCGCAGCCACGAGTCGGCAAGCGCTGGCCCCATCCTCCTCCCCGGGAGACGCCAGCGCTCGCGTCCACTCACCTCAGCCGGATCCCGTAGGGTGCGCGCGCACCGGACATTCTGATGACCCTTGACCCGTGAGTACCCTGGACTATAAGAGGGGTCCAGACCCCTGCTTCTATGCCTGAGCGTTGTTGTTGTTCCCTATAGTTTATCTATGTGATGGCCTCCTAGTGTGTTCCAGTTCCTTGCATTTCCATACCACCCTGATCTAAGCACTGTGTTGTGCCAAAGTCGTGTCGTGCTCTTCCACGTCTGACCTGCTTCACTTTGCCTGATGTCTACCTGCTGCCTAGTCCAAGCGGAGCCTGCCTTGCTACTGTCCGAGCTGCCACAGGTACCCTATACAAACTATAGACATTGTCCTGCACCCTGTTGGCCAGCTGCCTTACCGCCACTTAACACATGAACTGGCCCCTGCAAAAATAGCCTTTTGAAATTTTCTTGAAGATCTGAGAAATTGCTGCTAAAGTTCTAAGCCTTGTAACGTCCTAGAAAAATAAAAGGATGTTCAAAAAACGATGGCAATCTAAAGTAGACATATGGGGAATGTTAATTAGCGACAATTTTTGTGGTAGAACGGCCTGTCTTACAAGCAGATGCATTTAGAAAAATTTTATTTTTCGCCAAATTTTTTTGTTTTTCACAATTAAATACTGAATATATCGAGCAAATTTTGCCAGTAACATAAAGTCCAATGTGTCACGAGAAAACAATCTCAGAATCGCTTGGATAGGTGTAATCATTCCGAAGCTATTTCCACATAAAGTGAAACATGTCAGATTTGAAAAATGAGGCTCTGTCAGGAAGGTCAAAAGTGGCCAAAGAGGGAATGGGTTAAAATCTGAAGCACAGCCTGTAACGGATGCAAAACAGCTGAGAGACTGACTTAAATGGCCGACACCTGGACCGTATCTTACGACTAGAGCCTAAGGCTTTTAGACAACTGGGTGTCAAATCGGCCGTGAAAAACTGACTTTTTCACTGCCGATTTGCACACGTGCGGCACTTACTTGTTTTCACGGATCCCTTATAGACTTTAGTCTATTTTTTCACACTGGCAATTAACCCCTTTCCGCCGCAGCCATTTTTCGGATTTTCACTTTAATTTCTTCCTCTTCAGCTTCCAAAAGCCGTAACTTCTTTTATTTTTCCATCAATATTGCCGTATGAGAGCTTGTTTTTTGTGGGACAAGTTGTAGATTTTCACAGCTTAATTTATTGTACCATCTAATGTAGTGGGAAACTGGGGGAAAATTATTGTGGGGTGAAATAGGACAAAAACAGCGTTGGAAAGTTACAGGGGGTCGCCCCCTGTTTTTATTCCTTTAAATGCCACGGTCGCTATTGACCGTAGCATGTAAAGTGTTAAACTAGCGGGTTCTTGCTCATTACCTGTAAGTGTTAGCTGTAAGGGTATGTTCACACGTCTTAGCAAAATATGTCTGAAAATACGGAGCTGTTTTCCTCCGAAAACAGCTCCTGATTTTCAGACGTTTTTGTAGCAACTCACGTTTTTCGCGGCGTATTTTACGGACGTTATTGGAGCTGTTTTTCAATGGAGTCAAACAAAGTGACATGCACTTCTTTTTCACAGGCGTCTTTTTATGCGCCGTATTTTGACAGCGACGCGTAAAATAACACCTTGTGGGAACAGAACACCGTAAAACCCATTGAAAGCAATGGGCAGATGTTTGTAGGCGTAATGGAGCCGTTTTTTCAGGCGTAATTCGAGGCGTAAAAACGCCCGAATTACGCCTGAAAACAGTGCATACATACCATTACACATAGCCGACACACCGTTCTATGGAGAGGGCTCAGCCCAATGATATTCTAGGCGTAGGCCTTAGTCACACGAGCGTACTTCACGTCAGTGTTGCGCGCGTTATAACAACGGATGTCACACGGACCTATGCAATTCAATGGGGCCATTCAGACATTCTGTGTTTTTCACTGCATGACCTATACTTGTGTGTTTTTTGCGCATCGTGCACCCATTGAAGTCAATGGGTGCGTGAAAATCACGGACAGCACACGGACGCACATCCGTGTGCCATGCGTTTTTCACGCAACAGTTGCTAAAGAAATGAGGAAAAATTACACCACCTTCAGGTAATTTTGCTGACGTAAAAAACACATGACATACGTGCGTAAAAACCGCAGACACTCGCTGTACACGGATGTTACACGGAACTGCAACGCAAGAAAAACGCTGCATAGATATATTGCATAGATATTGTTCGGTTTTGAGAACCTCTAGAAAATATTAGGCCCAGTTCACACCGTTTTTTTACGTGGAAACTGTGTCTGAATCAATGCCAAAATCCGCTTTTAGCCGCTCGCAAGAAAAAAAGTCCTTTTGTGCCGCCTCTGACCGCTACCCCCCCCCCCCATTGAAAGCAAAGGGAGGCAAAAAAAAGCTTTTTGTCAATGGCCGCGGGTGAAAAACACTGCACAAGCTGCAGCAAAAAAGAGTAGGCAGGTCAAAATCTGCCTCAAAATTTTTTTTTTCCCTGGCTGCAAAATACTCTAACAATACGGGTATTCACAATGGCCTAGTTCACACTTATAAGCTTTGTTTAGGCTTGTTGCTTCACGTGTTTGTGTTCTTCTCTGTATGTTCGTGTTTCCTCTGACCAGAAGGGGTCAGCTCTGCCTCACTTTTACAGCATTCACTTATGTACCCTTAGGGTATGTGCACACACACTAATTACGTCCGTAATTGACGGACGTTTTTCGGCCGCAAGTCCCGGACCGAACTCCGTGCAGGGAGCCGGGCTCCTAGCATCATAGTTATGTACGATGCTAGGAGTCCCTGCCTCTCTGCAGGACAACTGTCCCGTACTGTAATCATGTTTTCAGTACGGGACACTAGTTCCACGGAGAGGCAGGGACTCCTAGCGTCGCACATAACTATGATGCTAGGAGCCCGTCTTCCTGCACTGTGTTCGGTCCGGTACTTGCGGCCGAAATACGTCCGTCAATTACGGACGTAATTAGTGTGTGTGCACATACCCTTATCCTGGACATGTCTCATCCTCTTATGTAACCAAAAAACTGACAAACCTATCGTTAGCAGATCCCAATTCTATCAATTAACTTTTTTCATTCATACATTTGGCATCCATTCGCTAGGCTTCAGTCTTCTTGTCCGCTTAGAATACACAGTAGGCTGCAGTTCTTATCCCTTTCGTGACTGATCAGATAGGCCTCATGCACACGACCGTAGCCATGTGCCCGTTCTTTCTGCGGTCCGGGCTCCGGGGCCATGCACGGACCGTGAAAACCACGGGCGTGTGCATGGCCCCATAGGAATGAATGGGGCCGCAATTCTCCCGTGGATTTTCGTGGGAATTGCGGCTGCAATAGCACGTTCGTGTGCATGGGGCCTTATAGAGATAAAGGTTTCCAGTCGTTATTTATTTTTTTCCCTTCACTATTCAAACAGATGGAAAACAGATGAGAAATGGATATTAAGGGCCTGTTCACACATTATTTTTTTTACACGTTTTTTTACGTGGAAACCGTGTCTGAAAACGCGCCAAAATTGCCTCCCATTGATTTCAATGGGAGGCGGAGGCGTTTTTTTTTCCACGAGCGGAAAAACCGGCTTGTGGGGAAAAAGGGACATGCCCTATCTTCGGACGTTTACGCTTCTGACCTCCCATTGAAATCAATGGGAGGCAGAAGAAACTTATTTCGCTGCGTTTTTTGCCCGCAGTGCTCAATGGCCGTGGGCGAAAAACGCCGCAAAAATCGACGTGCAGGCAGAGCAAAATCTGCCTCAAAATTCCAAACAGAATTTTGAGGCAGAGTTTCTGCCTGCAAAAAAACTCAGCCAAGCATCTGTATTAGGGATTCATTTGGTGGTAAAGTTCCTAGCACCAATAAAGCACCTGTAAAAATCTTTGGGCCTATACTGTAGTTATGTATCCAACTTCATACTGAGGCATATCGAGTTATATCCTGAAGGATTCATGCACATACAATACAAGTTCCATGTATTAGGCCTCGTTCACATCTGCGTTGGGGGTCTTTTCTGACGTTCCGTCGGAGCTTTCCGTCAGTACGGGACCCTGAACTGACAGATGGAAAGCAGAGGCTTTCATTTCCATCACCATTGATTTCAATGGGGACGGATCCGGTACCCATGGTTTCCGTTTCTCTGTTGTGCACCGGACCCGTCGTTTTGCCGGAAGCAATAGCGTAGTCGATCTACTGTTCTGGACTTTAACATGATGTATTGTGCTGGTTTCAGTAATTTTTTTTATTTTCTTGCCATATCTAAGATGGGATACAAAAGAGTAGAATGGTGAAGGGTCTGCTGTGCTGGTTTAGCTCTGCATCCCCTTCACTGTTTAAAAGCAAATGTCCGCTTAATATGCTGCCCTATGTAAGGACGACAATTTGTGTCGTTTTGGCTACTAGGAGTATGGACCTGAATAACTGTAATGTGCTGCACTTACGTGGCTGGGAGCGCTGCTCTGGAGGGAAATACTGAGAAGGGGACAGAGTGCTACAGCAATGCAGCAGAGTCTGCTATGTCTTGTCTCTGAGGTTGTATTCACACATTAGTCGATTCTAGTTCTTTGCTGTGATTTTCATGAAATGTGACGTGTGAACACAGTCTGACAGGATATGCTCATCACGTTCCTGTTCCCCTTCATTCTCTGAACTGATCATACAGATCAGCACAGGGCAGGACTTGAGGGGACTGTGCTGCTGGGATTAGACAGCCACTCTTTATGAAACTCTGCCCAATCACTAAGGGTGTATTCACACATGCAAGTTTTTTTTATTTTTTATGCAGCTCTTGAAGCCAAAACCAGGTGTGGATTCCAAAAAGAGGAGAAGCAGTATATGTCCTTTCTACTCTTTCAGCCTTCATGATCCACACCCTGTTTTGGCTTCAAAAACTGTATAAAAAAAAACCCTGAACAAAGCCTGCATGGGTTAATACACCATAAGGAAACCCAGGTGGTTTTCCCTGGTACCACCACCCTCCAATTAAAGGGCCAGCGCTCTGAGCAGTAGCACCCCTTCATGCAGTGCCCATGTATTGCTAGGCAATCACCCGGTCAGTCTGCCCCAGCACCCAGGGCCTTGCACTCAGTGGCATACAAGGTGAGTTGGTTCCATGGTGATGATTAATGTGGGTTCCTCTCTAGTACTGGTTGACAACCACCATACACCCAACCACATTGGACAAGAGGAGTTGGTGCTTCTTTCCAAAGATCCTTTTGGTTGCTGAGGAGAATTTCTGGCCAGGTTTTTACCACCCCTGATGGGCCGCCACACGCCAGTCGTATATGTTGCATATATGGTATGTACGCTGTTGCCCAGTGCCATGACCGCACTCCGCTGTCCAGGCAGCCAGGGCGTGGTATTTGCACCTGGAGACTCACCCGCTCAGTAAATACCTACAAGCCACCAAGTCCTGCAGTAACAAATGCCCAGGGACCAAGTAAGGGCTTGTCCACACACAACGGAATTGCAGCAGAAAATGTCGTCCTTACATATACCTGCACTGGCAGAGAAAAACGCAATGTGAACTAGGCCTAACAGGGGCCAACAGTCGCCCATAGGCTCCCATGGTAAAAAAAAAAACATGTTGCGTTATACATTATTCGAGCCTTCTCTTGGCCGATCTACAATAGTCGCACATTGCTATTAATTACTATGCAAAGAAACAGAAAATGGTGAGCTTTTAATCTGCAGCAATTGGCCCCGTGTGACTGTAGCTCTATCCACACTATGTAGAATCTGCTCTAGTTGTTGGCCGGTAGTACAAGGCAGTTGTGGTGTAGGCAGCCGCTCAGTGTACGTGTGGGCGAGGCGGTCACAGCGCAGATTACAGCAATCCCAGTCATTCTGTAGCCATGAGCGACCGAGATGTGATCACGTGGTGACGTCGCCGAACACTCACTGCAAGGAGGCAGCACACAAGGAACATGGCAACTCCCCAGCTGTGAGCGGTGCCTCCTGATATCGCTGCTCTGACTGGGGTCATCTCGCCGTCGGATCCTCCATGGAGGCCCCATCGGATCCCTACCTTCCTTATGACGGGGGAGGAGACAATATTCCTCTACGGGAGCTACATAAAAGAGGTATGGACGTAGTTCGGTAGCTTGTACGTGCGCCTCGTCATTCTATATAGTCTGACTAGTATGGTTACTGCACTGCATAATACGTGCGAGCGGAGACTGCTTATCTCCTGGAAGGAATCCATTTTCTTCTCATGCTGCAGCGCGTTTACCATTCCCAGCTTGTTTTCTGGTGTGTAAGTGTGTGTGTGTGTGTGTGTGTATATATATATATATATATATATATATATATATATATATATATTCGTTTATCTACGGCGTTGTGTGAGGCGGAGAGTCGTATGTAAACAGGAATTCTATTATGAAGGTGCAATGAGAAGAGCAGCGTAGACAGGGTTCCGGCGTTTGCCTCAGTCTGCTACGTGTATTTGAATGGCATGGGAAATGGTTGCTTCATAGTGATCGAGGCGGTTATAGCAGCAGCACATAGAGCCATGACATAACGTATTACATTGCGCGGTGTTAGTAGTGGTATTGTACAGTGATTGGCTGATACGGACTTCTCACACGGTGAATAGCCAATCATAGTGCGTGTTACAATTTCCACCCAAATACCTCCACTACCAAATGTACAGGTGTATGTCTGCTGTAGTGATGTCATTTGTTGTGTAATGGGAAGATATACGGCATTGAAAGGGTCAACGAACCGGCAATGTAAATGAACAGGAGCCTCCACAACATAAAAGCATTTCCACCTGATCTCCCCAAATAAAGGTCCACACGTTGCCCCTTCTGTCATTCTAGCAAGGTGACCTCTGTTTGCCTTAGTTCATATGTTGCAGAGATTTCTACATTGGTCCCTTTCCTCTAAATGAAGTTTGGAGAAATCCATGCACATGCTTCAGAAACAACCCAATTCAGGCTTCGTTCACATAGTTGGAGGCTCCGTTAGGGGCCCCTGTCACATATCTGGTCAAACATACCGGGCAAAACCTGTCACAGATCTGGTCAAACATACCGGGCAAAACCTGTCACAGATCTGGTCAAACATACTGGGCAAAACAGTCATCATGGTGGAAACCTGATGGAACTCATTAAGGCCTCATGCACACGACCGTATTTTTTCCCACCCGTAAATACTGGCGTAAATACGGGTCCGGTGTCACACGTATTTCACCCGTTTTGCACCAGTATTTACGAACCCGTGCCCGTAAATATGGGTCCGGTGTCATCCGTATTTACGGGCACGTTTTTGGCGGCAAAATAGCACTGCACTAATCGGCAGCCCCTTCTCTCTATCAGTGCAGGATAGAGAGAAGGGACAGCCCTTTCTGTAATAAAAGTTAAAGAAATTCATACTTACCCGGCCGTTGTCTTGGTGACGCGTCCCTCTCTTCACATCCAGCCCGACATCCCTGGATGACGCGGCAGTCCATGTGACCGCTGCAGCCTGTGATTGGCTGCAGCGGTCACATGGCCTGAAACGTCATCCAGGACGTCGGGCCGGATGTCGAGAGGGACGCGTCACCAAGGCAACGGGCGGGAGACCGGACTGGAGGAAGCAGGAAGTTCTCGGTAAGTATGAACGTCTTTTATTTTTATTTTTTACAGGTTTATTCTGATCGGTAGTCACTGTCCAGGGTGCTGAAAGAGTTACTGCCGATCAGTTAACGCTTTCAGCTCCCTGGACAGTGACTATTTACTGACGTCGCTTAGCAACGCTGCCGTAATGACGGGTGCACACATGTAGCCACCCGTTATTACAAGAGCTCCATAGACTTCTATGGACTGTCCGTGCCGTTATTACGGCCTGAAATAGGACATGTTCTATCTTTTTCAACGGCACGGGCACCTTCCCGTGAGAAAACGGGAAGGCACCCGTCGCCAATAGAAGTCTATGAGCCCGTTATTACGGGTCGTAATTACGACCCGTAATAACGGGAGTTTTTACGGTCGTGTGCATGAGGCCATTAGCGAATGGGTTTCATCATGCGCCAAAGGTATCTGTCATGCAATTGATTTGGTGCTTTGGGTATCTTTGTTGTTCTGCTCCTGTGACAGAGCTTCGCAACGGAAACACGGAACGCAGATGTATGGAATGGAGTTTTCAGTTGCAGATGTGTGAATTTACCTAGAAAAAATGGCACTCCAAGTTTCCTGAAGTCTAGTCAGGCAGCGATACCGGAGAGGGATGTATCCGAACTAGGAAGATTGGCCACATAGCAGCGGTGGAGAGATGGATTGTAGCTTGGAAATGAAAGCTGTATTTAAAATAAAAACACATTAGGGGAGGTGGGTAAAGAGTGAAACATTTAAAGGGTAACTAAACGTTCAACAAACTTCTAAAATGTCATAGTGACATGTCAGAAGTTTTGATTGGTGGGGGTCCAAGCACTGAGACCCCACCAATTGCTAAAACTAAGCGCTCGTGTGAGTACTGAGCCGCGTAGTTTTTTTTTTTTCCAGAAATCGCTGTACGGACTCAATAGAAAGTCTGAGCCTGTACACCGCTACATCGGCAGTCTGGAAAAAGCTGAACAAAAACTAAGCAGCTCAGCGCTTCTGCTGCTTCGTTTTAGCGATTTGATGGCGGTCTCGGACCCCCACCAAACCAAAGTTCTGACATGTCACTGTGACATGTCAGAAGTTTGAACGTTTAGTTACCCTTTAAGGCTACGTTCGCACGGCATATGTTCCGCCTCATGCTGGTAAAATGATTTTACAGGGGCTTTCCCACAAACACACGTATCTCCTATCCACAGCATAGGGAATACATGTGTGATTGCTGGGGGTCCTAGCGCTGGGACTCCCAACAATAAGAACAGAGGACCAAAAATCCCCCAATGTGCTTCATGAGAATGGAGCGTGCATGCTCGACCAGTGCTCCATTCATTTCTATGGCGCTGCCTGTGACCGCCATCCCAGAAATCCCATGAAAATGAATCTGGTCGAGTATGCGCACTAGTGCTCCATTTTCATGGAGCACTTCGGGGGACATTCGATCCCCCATTCTCCTTATCGATTGGAGCCCCAGCGGTCTGACCCTCCCAGCGATCACACATATTTCAAAGCGTACTTTTACAAGGCGTTTAACTCTGCAGCGTAAAATTACGCCTTGTATGAACTACACAATTTATTGAAATCAATGGGAAGCCGTTTGCATGCGAATTTCAAATGTATTTCAGAAAGTTTTATGCTTGGAAATACGCCTAATAATATGCCATGTGAACATCTCCGAAGACATTCTGAACACCGTTCATTAGTTTTCAGCACCCGACCCCAAAATCTCGAGGTTCTGTACATGCCCAGACCGCATGTAAAAGATCCAACTTAACCTAAGAACATGTCAGACATGCTATTAAGGCCTCATGCACACGACCATATTTTTTCCCACCCGTAAATACTGGCGTAAATACGGGTCCGGTGTCACACGTATTCCACCCGTTTTGCACCAGTATTTACGAACCCGTGCTCGTAAATATGGGTCTGGTGTCACACGTATTCCACCCGTATTTACGAGCACGTTTTTGGCGGCAAAATAGCACTGCACTAATCGGCAGCCCCTTCTCTCTATCAGTGCAGGATAGAGAGAAGGGACAGCCTTTTCTGTAATAAAAGTTAAAGAAATTCATACTTACCCGGCCGTTGTCTTGGTGACGCGTCCCTCTCTTCACATCCAGCCCGACATCCCTGGATGACGCGGCAGTCCATGTGACCGCTGCAGCCTGTGATTGACCTGTGATTGGCTGCAGCGATCACATGGCCTGAAACGTCATCCAGGACGTCGGGCCGGATGTCGAGAGGTTTATACTGATCGGTAGTCGCTGTCCAGGGTGCTGAAAGAGTTACTGCCGATCAGTTAACTCTTTCAGCTCCCTGGACAGTGACTATTTACTGACGTCGCTTAGCAACGCTGCCGTAATGACGGGTGCACACATGTAGCCACCCGTCATTACGAGAGCTCCATAGACTTCTATGGACTGTCCGTGCCGTTATTACGGCCAGAAATAGGACATGTTCTATCTTTTTTAACGGAACGGGCACCTTCCCGTGAGAAAACGGGAAGGCACCCGTCGCCAATAGAAGTCTATGAGCCCGTTATTACGGGTCGTGATTACGACCCGTAATAACGGGAGTTTTTACGGTCGTGTGCATGAGGCCTAACCAGTCAGTAGCTGTGAATTAAAGCATAAATGACTGTGCATTAACCTAATGTGGTGTTCTCTCCTTTTATTTACCACCACCCCTCCATCCCTCCTAGATATTTTATGGGATGTCTGGGTTATGTGGTTCCATAAATAGACCAAAAATCTCACAATTCAGATACTGGTAACAAAAGGAAGTGATAACCTGAAAAATAGTTCCTGTATCAAAGGGTTACTGGAGGTGGTACAGGGTAGAGATGACAGTAACCGGATGTATTTTTTTTGCTTGCGTGCACACTCTTTTCGTCCTGCTCCCCGACCTTAACCCCTTCCCTCTTTGGCCTTCCTGACAGAGCCTCATTTTTGAAATCCGACATGTTTCCCTTTATGTGGTAATAACTTCGGACTGATTTCACCTATCCAAGCGATTCTGAGATTTTCTCGTAAAACATTGGACTTTGTTACTGACAAAATTTGCTCGATATATTCAGTATTTAATTGTGAAAAACACAAATTCAGCGAAAAATTGCAGAAATTAGCAGTTATCTAAATTTAAATGTATCTGCTTGTAAGATAGGCAGTTATACCACAGAAAATTGTTGCTAATTAACATCCCCCATATGTTTACTTTATGTTTGCATCGTTTTTTGAAAATCCTTTTATTTTTCTATGACGTTACAAGGCTTAGAACTTTAGCAGCAATTTCTCACATTTTCAAGAATATTTCAAAGGCTATTTTTGCAGGGGCGAGTTCAGTTGTGAAGTGGCTTTGAGGGCCTTATATATTAGAAAACCCCAATAAGTCACCCCATTTTAAAAACTTCACCCCTCAAAGTATTCAAAACCGCATTTAGAAAGTTTCTTAACCCTTCAAGCCTTCAACAAGAATTAAAGCAAAGTAGAGGTGACATTTTACAAGTTTAATGTATTTTTTTTAGCAAAAATTCATTTTTAATCCTTTTTTTTTTTTGTAACAAAGTTTTACTGAAAAAAAGCAACTCAATATTTATTGCCCAGGTTCTGCAGTTTTTAGAAATATTCCACATGTGGTGCTAGTGTGGTAATAGACTGAAGCACAGATGCAAAGGAGCACCTAGAGGATTTTGGGGCCTCCTTTTTATTAGAAAATGTTTTAGGCACCATGTCAGGTTTGAAGGGCTCTTGCGGTGCCAAAACAGTGGAAATCCAGCAAAAGGGAACCAATTTGAGAAACTACACCCCTCTAAGAAATTATCTATAGTGAGGGTATAGTGAGCATTTTGACCACACCGGTTTATTGCAGAAATTATTGGAAGTAGGCCGTGAAAATTAAAATCTACATTCTTTCAAAGATCATGTAGGTTTAGCTAATTTTTTCTAATTTCCACAAGGACTAAAGGAGAACAAGCACCGCAACATTTGAAAAGCAATTTCTCCTGAGTAAAACAATACCCCACATGTGGTAATAAACGGCTGTTTGGACACACGGCAGGGCTTAGAATTGAAAGAGCTGCTATTTGGCTTTTGGATTTCAAGTTTAGCAGGAATGGTTTGCGGAGGCCAGGTCACATTTGCAAAGCTCCTGAAGGACCAAAACCGAGAAAACGCCCAAAGAGTGACTCAATTTAGGAAACTACACCCCTTGAACAATAAATCTATAAGTATTTTGACCCCACAGGGGTTTCATAGATTTTATTAGAATTTGGCAGTGAAAATAAAAACAATCCTTTTTCTTCAATAAGACGTAGCTTTAGCTCAAAATTGTTCATTTTCTCAACAAATAAAGGAAAAAAAAACACCAACATTTGTAAAGCAATTTCTCCCGAGTATTATAATTCCCCATATGTGGTCATAAACTGCTGTTTGGGCACACAGTAGGGCTCAGAAGGGAAGGAGACCCATTTTGGCTTTTGGAGAACAGATTTTGCTGGATTGGTTTCTGGGTGCTATGTAGCATTTGCAAAGCCCCTGTGGGACCAAAACAGTAGAAATCCTCCAGAAGTGACCCCATTTTAGAAACTATACCCCTCAAAGTATTCACCTAGGGGTGTAGTGAGCATGTTAACCCCGCAGCAGTTTTGCAGAAATTAGTGTGCAATCGATGTTTCAGAGTGAAAATGGGATTTTTTTCCATAGATATGCCAATATGTGGTGCCCAGCTTGTGCCACCATAACAAGACAGCTCTCTAATTATTATGCTGTGTTTCCCGGTTTCAGAAACACCCTACATGTGGCCCTAATCTTTTGCCTAGACATTCGACTAGGCTCAGGAGTGAAAGAGTACCATGCGAGGTTGAGGCCTAATTTGGCAACTTACACCGTATTGGTTCACAACTGCAGAGGCTCTGATGTGAAATAATTTAAAAAACAAACCATGATAAGTGACCCCATTTTGGAAGCATCACCCCTCAAGGTATTCATTAAGGGGTGTAGTGAGCATTTTCACCCCACAGGACTTTTCCATAAATAATTGCGGATGGTGCAAAGTTAAAAATTTTACATTTTTCCTTAGATATGCCATTTTGGTGGCAAATATGTCGTACCCAGCTTGTGCCACTGGAGAAGCGCACTCCAAAAATTGTTAAAAGGGTCCTCCCACGTATGGTGGTGCCATATATGTGGAAGTAAACTGCTGTTTGGGCACACTGTAGGGTTCAGAAGGGAGGGAGCACCATTTGGCTTTTGGAGCTTGGATTTTGCTTGGTAGTCGTTTTGTTTGAGTAGTATTGGTATTTCAGTTTATAATGTGGGGGTACATATAAGCTGGGTAGAGTACATCAGGGGCATAGTCAGGTGGTATAATAATGGGGTAAACTATAAAAGGATCCATAGATGTGTGTTACGCTGTGAATCAATCCTTTCTGCACAGGCCGGTGTCGCACTGATAAATGGTGTCCTTTCTTCTCCCCGTTTTGGTCCACAGTCCGCACCTTTGCAGTTTGGGGAATTTTACTGGGAAAGTGTTGTCCTGGCATAATACAGGCGCCCTCGCTTCTAGCAGATATGTTTTGGCCCTCCCCTTCCTAGTTCCCTAATTTTAGGGCCTTGATAAATTGCCTCTTAGAACAGAAGAAATGTTCCCCTCCGGCCGGCACAACGGCATATTTTTTATTTCCTGACTTATTGGAGCCTTAACTTTATATTCTTTTTTCATAGACTTAGTGGTATTAGGGCTGTTTTTTTGTGGGATGAGCTGTAGTTATTATTGTTACCATTTTTTAATACATTTTGGAGGCAAAGTGACCAAAAGAAACGTCAATTCCAGCAGTATTTATTTTATTTTTTTTACGCCGTTCACTGTGCGGGACAAATAACACAATATTTTTATAGCTCCGGTCGTTACGAACACGGCGATACCAGATATATATGGTTTTATTATTTTTTATCAATAAGGGAAAAAGGGCGATTTGTGTTTTATTTTATTACTTGAAACTTTTTTTTATTTCCTTTTTTTTTACTCTCTTATTTAGTCCCACTAGGGGACTTGAAGGCCTAACTGTTTGATCTAATACATTGCACTTCCTATGTAGTGCAATGTATTAGAACGGTCAGTTGTTCACGGACAGCAAGCCGCACTATCACCGCGACGTAATGGTACTGCGCTTTGCGGGAAGCCCTGCCCGACAGCGCCATATATATATTCAGCGGATATCGGGAAGGGGTTCAATGAGTATTGCACCCCATAAGCTAATTTGCTGTGCTTTAATATGATACATACATTTCTAGCATTTGAAAACGTTTAAAGCCATGACATGTTGCATACATCCTTGGCAGAGAAAGGGTTAAAGGCTCTTTTAGTCTCCTTCCAGGCAGCCATTGCATCTCTGAGAGGAATGCATACTTTGATATATAGCAAAGTAACGCATTTAGCATGTATTCGTGCAGTCAGGGTGTATGGGGCTGCAATAGACTTCAGCTGGTAAATAGAGTAAGGGTATGTGCACACGTAGTGACCAAAAACGTCTGAAAATACGAGCTGTTTTCAAGGGAAAACAGCCCCTGATTTTCAGACGTTTTTGAGCAACTCGCGTTTTCGCTGCGTTTTTTACGTCCGTTTTTGGAGCTGTTTTCATTGGAGTCTATGAGAAAACGGCTCCAAAAACGTTCAAAGAAGTGTCCTGCACTTCTTTTGACGAGGCTGTATTTTTACGTGTCGTCGTTTGACAGCTGTCAAACGACGACGCGTAAATGACAGGTCGTCTGCACAGTACGTCGGCAAACCCATTCTAATGAATGGGCAGATGTTTGCCGACGTATTGTAGCCCTATTTTCAGACGTAAAACGAGGCATAATACGCCTCGTATACGTCTGAAAATAGGTCGTGTGAACCCAGCCTAAGGTAGTAGTAAGATGTTGCAGTTCGGAGAAAAGGTCCTGCGCTTTTACGGCAATTTGATGGCAAACGTGCCGAAAAGTGCTTAGAATCACTGTAAAAACGTATGATTTTCGGATGCAGGTATTTTTTTTTTTATGCGGTATTAACTGTACCTAAACCGTAATGTCTGAATACACCTTAATGGTTCGAATGTTGTACCCGTTTTATACAGTGGCTCGATAAACACACTAAAATATCTCCTAATTTTGTGTAAATTAACCTCTCTCCTGTCCCTTGAAAGGATCAGTGTTAGTAGGACTGGGATATCCTATCAATTTGGTACAGTGGTGAATTTTGCCATTCTTTAAGTTCAGAGTAGATTTGAAAAAACTAAAACGAAGGGAAGGTGATTTAGGTAATCGAGTCTGAGGAACTATTAGTATTACTCAGTTATTTTGTTAGTGAGAGAGCTATGGATACCAGAGTAGTCTGAGATATTCATTTATCGGGTGGTGCACATGGAAAAATGTCCAAGTGTTTACTTTTTATACCTTTTTAAAAAAAACACCATGATCGGACACTGTACCAACCCATGTGGACAAGGCTTTAAGCTATGGGTGAAGCTTTACCAGTGTTAAACTACGGTATATATATTTCATTAAAGTATGTGTGGCACGCTTGTCCTGAAGTACCGGTTTAGGTGGTTTCTCGGCATCTGTAAGCCAGAATAAATTAAAGTCTGTAAAACCTTTATTAACCCCTTCACGACAGCAAGATGGCTATATACGTTCCAACTGCCCCGTGTAGTTGTCGCGTATATAAACGTTGGCAGCCCTGAACTGGGTTTAACCCCTTAGTGACCAGCCCATTTTAGGCCCTAATGACCAAGCTATTTTATTCGTTTTTCTATAGTCGCATTCAAAGAGCTATAACGTTTTTATTTTTTCGTCTACATAGCTGTATGAGGACTTGTTTTTTGCGGGATTAGTTGTGCTTTTTAATAGCACCATTTTTGGGTACATATAATTTTTATATTAACTTTTATTAACCTTTTTGGGGGGGATTATAAAAAAAAACTGAAATTCCGCCATTGTTCTATGCGTTTTTAAATTGACGCCGTTCACTATGCGACGTAAATAACATGTTACCTTTATTCTATGGGTCGGTACGATTACGGTGGTACCACATATGTAGAGGTTTTTTTATGTTTTACGACTTTTGCACAATAAAAACACTTTTGAACTAAAATTATTTGTTTTTGCATCGTCTCTTTCCAAGAGCCGTAATTTTTTTATTTTTCCATCAATGTAGTGATTTTTTGGGCTTGTTTTCTGCGGGACAAGACGTAGTTTTGAATGGTACTGTTTTGGGGTGCATGGGACTTATTGATTCATTTTTATTATGACTTTTTTGGGGGGCAATGGAAAAAAATTGCAATTTCGCCATGGTTTTTTGTGTTTTTTTTTTACGGTGTTCACTTTGCGGTTTAAATTACATATTAACTTTATTAATGGAGTCATTACGGTCGCGGCGATACCACATATGTGTACTTTTTTTTTTTTTTTACACTTTTACTAAATAAAACCACTTATGGAAAAAAAAATTATTTTTTTACTGTACTTTTTATTAATAATCTTTCACTTTGATGACTTATTTTATTAGTCCCACTAGGGGACTTTACTGTGCGATGTTCCGATCGCTGCTATAATGCTCTGGTATACTTCGTATACCAGAGCATTATTGCCTGTCAGTGTAAATCTGACAGGCAATCTGTTAGGACGTGCCTCCGGCGCGTCCTAACAGGCATATGTCCAGGGCAGACCTGGGGGCTTTTATCAGGCCCCCGGCTGCCATGACACCCCATCGGAGACCCGCGATTGCATTCGCGGGCCGCCGATGGGTGACAGAGGGAGCGCACTCCCTCTGTAAACAAAGTTAAATGCCGCGGTCGCTATTGACGGCGGCATTTAACGGGTTAAACAGCCACAATCGAAGTGAACTTCGATAGCGGGCGTTGGAGCAGGAGCTCAGCTGTCATGAGACAGCAGAGCCCCGGCTCCTGCTTGCACGGGAGACCCGTGCAGGACTTGGACTAGGCTGACGTGAAAAGGCGTCAGCCTAGCCTAAAGCCCATTAGTGACCGACGTAAAAATGCGTATTGGTGGTCACTAAGGGGTTAATGTGTGCAGTGCTGATTCAGTGTGAGCGGCGCTGCACTTTCCTGCCTGTAGTCTCTGGCCAGAGCATGGCAAGCGCTCTGACAGGAGACTCTTGTCTTGGGAAAGCCCTTGATGTCTCTGTCCATATATGGACGGTGACGATAGAGGCTTTGAGGTGCCAGAAGAAACCAACCCCTTTGCGTCAGTGGTGCCACTGAAGCTCCCTTTACAAGCGAAGTCCCCGGCCAAAGTGTTGCCGACTTCAGGGGCTCCTCCAGAAGTGGATTCTCTGGCCAGAGTGTCAGCAATTCTCTAGCCGGGGGACTCCACTCCTAGAGGTATCCCCCGCTCATATATGGACAGGGGCTACCTCTAGGGTCACAATACCTAGCCAAATTGTCGGCAACGCTCTGGACGGGGATTCCAATCCTAGAGGGAGCTTCGGTGGCGCTATCTAGGGGGGGGCACTATCTATTTGGGCACTGGCACTATCTACAAGGGCATTGCGGCACCATGTACATTGGCACTGTGAGGTTTTTAGGGGTTTGGACAAAAAATCCTGATGAATGAAATTCATCCATTTTTTTATTAATTTTTTTTTAAAAGCCATGTAAAACGGATGGCAAACGGCGGTTAAAAATGGTCAGACGGCCGTTTTTTTGGTGTTTTTTTTCACTGTTGTGTGAATATAGCCTTTTAGCCGCCTTTACTCTCCCTGCACAGCTATCCAGTCTGACGGAATTTTATAGAATATTATATAAGCCCAATTTCAAAAATGATTTTTAATACCGAAATGTTGGCCTACTGAAAAGTGTGTACAGTATATGCAGTCAATACTTGGTCGGGGCTCCTTCTGCATGAATTACTGCATCAATGCGGCGTGGCATGAAGGCGATCAGCCTGTGGCACTGCTGAGGTGTTATGGAAGCCCAGGTTACTTTGATAGCGGCCTTCAGCTTGTCTGCATTGTTGGGTCTGGTGTCTCTTTGGTGCGTTTTTTCTTTTTTTTTTTCTTTTTTTTTCTTTTACCTGCAAATTTCCTGTGGTTTTGTTGCGTGTTTTCCATTGCAAAATACACAATGTCTGCATGTAGCCTCAAGCTTACGGGGATGGTGCGAAAAGTGTCTAAAATGCACAATAAATTGCAGCAAAAGGTTTGCTCCGTAAATCCCCTCATATACTTCAGTATGTATTGAGACAATATTTAAGTCATGAAAATGTTTTGCAAACTTCCACTTTCTGTGCGTGAAGAGAAAACGTAGCATTTTGTGAATGTGGCTGTCAGAACTTTGCTCTACATCCTGTTAATGGTAATGATTAATGCGGAGTATTTACTGTGACTTGACAGGGTAGAGTGCAGATTCCTATTGCCAGCAGATAATCTCGTCATGTTGACGCTGTGGCCTGGAGGGCATTATGACAAGTTCCTATTATCTCAGCCAGAGATTCCTTAGGGGATGTTCACACTGACTTTTTTGCAGGCAGAAAAATCTGCCTCAAAATGCCTTCAGGAATTTTGGGACAGATTTTGCCCTGCCTGCACTTTCAGGCGCAGCCAGCCATTGAGCGCCGAGGGTTAAAAAAGCCGGGGAAAAAACGCTTTCTCTCCCTCCCATTGATTTCAATGGGAAGTAAGAGACGGAACCGCGGTAAGAAAGAGCATGTCTGCTTTTTACCGTGAGCTTTTCTTTCCGCTCGCAGGAAAATACGCCTCCGTGAAATCAATGGGAGGCAATTTCAGCCGTTTTTTGGCACGGTTTCCGCATCAAAACAGCCCCAAAAAACTATGAAATAGGCCTTACTGTTCTATTGTTTGATCATTGTGAGAAATAGTTTGAGCTTTGTTGGCCATGTTTCTTTCTTATATTTTTTTGATTCCGATGTAAAAATACTTTGCCAGGTCTCCATTCTTTTCATTTGTATCTTTTTTTGTTTTCTTTAGCTTTTCATCTTGTTGCCAGTGACTCTATAAATGTTTGTGGATTTGGTTTCCTCTTTCATCGGCACATGAACAGAAAAAGAGAGTATGAAGCAGGTGGCAGCTATATACTGCAGCGGATCCCCTGTTCTAATGGTCGGGATAGATGCCACAGCAAATCAAGACTATGGCATCTGATCAGTCATCCCATCGTGAACCCCCCCCCCTGTGATGCAATAGTGGGTGCCGATGGGTTGTCATGACTTCCAAGGCCCCTAGGAAGACCCCCAGGTCTGCCATGTTAATAGGAGTACTAAGTCCTATTAAGTTAATTGGTATCGCCAGTTCCGTAACTATCTGAACTATTAAAGTATAACTTTATCCATTCCACATGGGGAATGGAAAAAAAAAAAAAAGCCAGAATTGCTGTTTTTTGGTCACATCTACCAAAGAAATAGCATTCATGGGTACATACAACTTTTTGATCACTTTTTATTCTATCACCGTAATCCTACTGACTAATAAAGATCAAGTAATTTTTACAGCACCGTGAATACAGCAGAATCAAAACCCCCAAAAATATGGACGTGTTTTGTTTTTTATATTCCAGTACATAATATGGGATCATAAATGCTGCTATTAGAAAAACGGCTCGTCCCGCAAAAACCAAGCCCTTATGCCACTGTCAATGGAAAAATAAAAATGTGTGGCTCTTGAAAGGCAAAGATGAAAAAACTCTAATAAAAAAACATAAGACTGAGTGCTACAGGAAGGGGTTAAAGGATATGTCACGTAGAAGTGTTTATAGGGTAGAATAGAACCCAAGTTGTGCAAAACCCAAAAATGTACTAATTTATCATCTGTAAATGCTTTGAATTTTGGAATGTGTAAATTCCACGTGTGTTTGGGTTTTCAGCTGGATGCAGTTGTAGGAAATTGTTTCGGAACATGTCCTGGAACTTTTTTTTTTTTTTGTCTGAACATATTCGATTAACTCCTCTAAATCTGTTCTGGACACCGAATGGACCTCTCTCGTCTGACTGATGGATGGAGCTCCTCTGCCACCGCTTATTTCACATAAAGCAATAGGAGTGGATGGGTTGGAATTCGTCCTGTGTGATCCCTGCGCCATCAGACGTTGGATGTTTAACTGGTCATTATGGACCTGAGATTGTTGGAGCGTCCCTCTAAAATTGCTTGTCTGTGGCCATCTTAAAGGGAACCTGTCGCCTACCTCGTGCTGTCCTCTCTTAGAGTGCCTGTCACTTCAGAATTCTGCTCTATGTACGCACAAACAATACTTTGACGTATTCAAGAGCTGTGGGTCCTGCTGATTGACACCCTTTTCACTATGATCAGCGACTGGAAGGCGGGGGGGGGGGGGGGGCCGCAGCTCATGAATACGTCAGACTCCTACCGCACATCGCTTGCAGCGAGTAAAGTGTAAGTTAGGCCAAACAGCAGCATTTTTATACAGAAGTCACACTATGGAAATCCGCGGTTGTCACTACTGCATACTGCTCAGTGAGGACAATATGAAGTAGGTGGCTGGGATCGGGCAGTGTATGGTACGCTTGTTATAGAAGCCCCATCACTTCATAAAGAGCTATATATTTTGAGGCAGTTTTTTTTTCTGCCTGCCAAAAAGCTCTGAATGCTGCCTAAAGATGATTGGTTTAAGTTGTGGTGAATAAACCCTTTGGATATTTTTGGAGTAATGCTTCCTTGTGATATATATTGTGCCCACCAAAAGTTCCAGAACACCCTCATAACTTTTGCACAGCTCGAGGTAGAGGGTTTAAATTTGGTGGGATTTAATGGGGTCATAAAATCTACCGGTTAACGCCAAAAAAACCACCCTCGGGTGGGTGGGGTCAGCAAAATCTTAAATGGCACGGGGAGGTCGAGTGGGGGCTCATTTGAAAGCTCTTTTCAATACAGAAACGATGCTGCAAATGATTTTGAGAGAGGATTTTTTTTCGCTGAGATATTTAAAGTTACATTTATCATCTTCATTATCCGCTACCGCTGGTGTTAGCATTACCCAAAATGTACCGCACGGGTAAAATCCTAAATGTGTGTGAGCGCGTGTGCGTGTGAGCTTGGGAATGTCACATCAAGGTGACTTTAAATTACATATTATTACAATCAGCCTCGGTGATACAAAATGGACCTTGCCTATGATTGTAACATGGTTTCATGTGTACACATTTCGAGGCCGGTGTATGAGGATTATCATGTACAGTGAGCAGAACATCTAAAGCCTTTTCGTCATTACTCGCATGTTTGGGTCTTCCCGATCTTGGTGCGTCTTTAATTGAACCGGTTATTTGGAAACGATGAACAGTTCTTTTAGCAGTTGACAATGAAATTGGATCACGGATAGGATAAGTGCATCGAATAAAGCCGCTACTTCTCGGTAGGATGTTATTTTTTCTTCGCCGTACCTTCTCATCATCAATAAAGTGATCCTTTCTGTTTCGGTCAAATGCATTTTGTGATATGACAATAGAAATGTACAAGAATGAAAATTACTCTCCGAATTAGCGCTCTCTGAAATTCACAAGGGACTATCGAAATGTGTACACATGAAATCATGTTACAATCGTAGACAATGTCCATTTTGTATCACCGAGGCTGATTGTAATAATATGTAATTTAAAGTCACCTTGATGCGACATTCCCAAGCTCACACGCACGCCCGCCCACACACATTTAGGATTTTACCCGCACGGTACATTTTGGGTAGCCGATAATGAAGATGATAACCTTAATGTTAAATATCTCAAAATTCTTTGCTGCATCGTTTTTGTATTGTAAGCGTTTTCAAATGAGCCCCCACTCGACCCCCTGTGCCATTTACGATTTTGCTGCGCCCGCCAACCCCACCATCCCCAAGGGGGCGGGGATGTTTTTTTTTTTTTGCCGTTAACTGGTAGATTTTATGACCCCATTAAAGCCCACCAAATTTCAACCCTCTACCTCGAGCCGTTCAAAAGTTATAAGGGTGTTCCGGAACTTTTGGTGGGCACGTTATATGTGTGTGTATGTTATGTATGTATGTGCGTGTGTGTGTGTATATGTATGTATGTATGTATGTATATCTATCTCATATCAGTGCCCACCAAAAGTTCCGGAACTTTTCAACATCCATAAACCTATATTACTATTCTCATTAAGGGCCTGTTCACATCAGCGTTGGCTTTCCGTTCAGGGGTTCCGTCGGAGGTTTCCGTCGGGTGAACCCTGCAATGGAAAGTCAAACTGAAACCACAGCTTCCGTTTCAGTCGCCATTGATTTCAATGGTGACGGAAACCTTGCTAATGGTTTCCGTTAGTCACTGTTCCGGCAGGTTTCAGTTTTTCCAACAGAATCCATTTCACAGTCAACTGTGTTATTAATTCCGTTGGAAAAACTGAAACCTGCCAGAATGGTGACGAACAGAAACCATTAGCAGTGTTTCCGTCACCATTGATATCAATGGTGAGGGAAACGGAAGCTTTGGTTTCCGTTTGACTTTCCGTTGCGAGGTTCACCCGACTGAAACCTCCGACGGAACCCCTGAACGGAAAGCCAACGCTGATGTGAACATTACATTATTTTGAGTTTTCTAACATCTTTGTACATGTCCTATTTTAGTATAATCTTAACACACTGTGTTGCTTCCTAGGAACGCACTATACCATGACAAACGGGGGAGCCATCAGCAGCTCTACTCACTTGCTGGACTTTTTGGATGAGCCTATTCCAGGGGTGGGAACATATGATGATTTCCATACCATTGATTGGGTGCGGGAGAAGTGTAAAGACCGTGAGCGCCATAGGAGGGTAAGGAATCCGATTTATTTATATATATTTTATTATTCCTGCATTACATTTTAAACTGACCTTGCTTTTTCTTGGGGGGAATACCAATAATCTTTATGACTATTATTGAATTAAAAACCATTCATTCTTATCGAACTGTAAGGGTATGTTCACACGCTGAGTCAAAAACGTCTGAAAATACAGAGCGGTTTTCAAGGGAAAACAGCTCCCGATTTTAGATGTTTTTTTAAGCCACTCGCGATTTTTGCTGCGTTTTTCGCTGCGTTTTTTACGGCAGTTTTTGGAGCGGTTTTCTGCACTTCTTTTTCGCGGCCGTTTTTCAAAACGACCGTGAAAAAAAACGAGCCGTCGGAACAGAACGCCATTTTTCCCATTGAAATCAAGGGGCAGATGTTTGGAGGCGTTCTGCTTCCGATTTTTCTGCCTTTTTTCGGGGCGTTTACAGCCCGAAAAACGGCCCAAAATAGCCTGTGTGAACATACCCTTACATTCATCGTTGCTACTTCAAAGTCTTTCAGTGAGTAATGATAAATGCTGAAATCATAGCGTTCACCTAAACCACAGAAAATAAATAGGGACAATAAACATGAACTTGTATAAACATGATCTATTTTTTTTTTTTTTTTATTCGAGGTCCCTTTTTGACAAATATTCCAGAAGAAAAATAATTTCTTTTTGGCTTGTGACCGTGTTTCCATCTGGCCAACATAAGATGCCCTGTTCTAGGGGATCCTCCATGGTTCTGGCAGTGGCACCGCACCATCACAAAAATGTAATGAAGACCTTTTTATTTCTTGATGCGCTGTCCATGCAGATGGAGAAGGTCTCACGCATGGTGCATATTGGTTTGTGAGCTTGTTTATACAGTATGTAAAGGTGTGACTATAATTTCCCTGCAATGCGGCTTTATTTTGATACGTGTTCCATAACATTTTTTATTTTGTTTTGTTTTTCTCCACTAGATTAACAGTAAGAAAAAAGAATCTGCATGGGAGTTATCAAAAAGTCTCTATGATGCTTGGTCAGGATGGCTGGTCGTAACACTAACTGGTTTAGCATCAGGTAATGTTCATGTGAGACCGAAATGTCACCTTTTTTGGATTTACAGATTTGAATATTAGTGGAGAGATGTGCGTGTCACTCAACTTTATGGTTTCTAATCATTAACCCCTTACCGACATTTACATCATAGTCGTGGAGGGAAGTATGCAGCGGGCTCACAGTCTGAGCTCGCTCCATACGCCGCGGGTATCCGCTGCATATTACAGCGGACACCCATCTCTAACGGCCAAGATGGGAGATAACACAGATTCCGGATGTTTAACTGCTTAAATGCCGCAGTCCATAGCAACCACAACATCTTAGTCATTAGACAGATGGGGGCCTTCTGTCACTCCAACAGTCCCCCGCGACACAATTGTGGGATGCCAAAGGCTGTCATGGCAGCCTGGGGGCCTAATGATGGCCACAGGTCTGCCATCTTGTGCTACTTATTAACCTTTGCCTGTAAAAGTCACAATACACTGCAAAACAAGTAGCAATCAAACCATCGAATGAAATGTAATAGAGTAAATGTTATATACAAAAATGTATATTAAAAGTAAAAAAAAAACAAAAAACTTTTTTCCCATTTCTTACCCCTAATATAATAAAATAAATCTAATTGGTATCGCCTTGTCCGTGTAATTTAACCCTCAGGTTGAACGCTATTAATAATACTTTTGCTGTCTTTTTGGTCACCCAAAATAAAGAGTTTAAAAAGTCATACGTGCCTCGAAATAGTACCAATAAAAACTACAGCTCGCCCGACAAAAACAAGCTCTTGTGCTGCTCCATTGACTGAAAAATAAATAGTTATTGCTCTCCGAATATGGCGACACACAAAATATATATTTTTTTAACAACTTTTTTTTTTCTTTGAAGAAGTAGTAAATCATGTAAAAAACAAATGTCATGCCCTATCTTGGAGCGATTTCCACCTCTGAACCTCCATTAAATCAATGGGAGGCAGAAAAAAATCTGCACCGCTCGTTTGAAGCGTTTTTTGCCCCCATGTTCATGAATTTGCTTGATTTAACCTGTTCAGGTCCGGGCAGTTTTGATCCTTCAGGACCAGACCGTTTAGATTTTTTGCACGCGTTAGTTAAACGGCTATAACTTTGTTTGTTCGCCTAGCGATGTGATTTTTGCGATTAATTTTTTTGTAGACAATGCACACAAGTTTTTTTTCTTTTTTAGAATTTTTAGGCTTAAAGTTTGAAAATATAAGTAAAAAAAATAAGCTTTTTTACTTTTTAGCTAGTTTTTTTTTCTGGTAATAACATAGTTTTACCCTAAAGTAAACCTTTTATTTGTGATCGTCCTTGTCTACTGTAAATTTTAATATATTACATGTCTATATTAGGGTAATTGGGTCAGGGCTAGCATTACGACTATGATTGGCGGGGGGAACGGTTTTGTTTGGGGTGCTTATTTTGTGTATTTATTACTTTTTTTTTTTTGCACTTTATTTTACTTAATTTTTTATTGTTATGGTCTGTCCCTCAAAGGTCAGAAAAGACCTTTGGGGGACTTTATTTTTGTTCTTTTTCTTCTTTTACACCATGTTTTTGCACTTACAGGGGAAATCGGCCCTCTCATAGTGACTATTGTCACTGATAGGGCTGTGCTGGGACCAGTCACATGATAACCGGGTGCAATAAGGACAGCGGCGCTGCCTCTGGTCATATACACATGAGCGCTGTGTAGAAGAGATCAGAGAAGATAGAAGGAGCGACATCTTCTTCTGTCTTCTCCTCAGGGTCCCCGGCAGTCAGTGACCCGACGACATTCAGCTGCCAGATCTCTTGGGCAGCAAGCTAAAACCTGCACCGTAAATAGTCCTATGGCACGGGTTTTAAGGACCCCGACTGCCGGCCGTAAATACACAGCCAGCGGTCGGGAACCAGTTAAAACAAAACAAACACAAAAAAAAGCCTCAAACGCTGGCATTTCAAAATTTGCCTATAAATTCCTGAAGGCATTTAGAGGCAGATTTTTTTCTGCCTGGCAAAAACCTCTGGGTGAACTGAACTAACCCGTAGTGAAGGTGGTTTTTATATTCTGCTTTAATTTTCTCCAATCGCTTTCATGTTAAAGTCTAGGATTAACAAAGCCGATTTGTGTCCCAGGTGCCCTGGCAGGCTTGATAGACATTGCCGCAGACTGGATGGCAGATTTGAAAGAAGGAATTTGCATGACTGCATTTTGGTTTAACCATGAACAGTGTTGCTGGAGATCAGATGAAGCTACGTTTGAAGAACGAGACAAATGTCCTCAGTGGAATACATGGGCAGATCTCATAATAGGCCAGGCAGAGGTAAGTTTATCTGCAATTCTCTCACTAGATCACATTCTAGATCACGTGTGACTGCTCAGAACTGGTCATGTTTATTCTGTTTGTTTTTCTTGCAGGGTCCTGGGTCCTATATTATGAACTACATAATGTACATCTTCTGGGCTCTGAGTTTTGCATTCTTAGCGGTCAGTCTTGTAAAAGTGTTTGCTCCATATGCTTGTGGCTCAGGAATTCCAGAGGTGCGTATGATTGGGCGCGGAACACCTCACTGTGTTCTGCAAATCCTGCTCACCGGTAACGACAAAGGGGATGGGAATGAAAGAATCAAGTCATGCGGGCCTCAACCTGTCTTTGGGTTAAATAAGACCTACCAAATAAATCCCACTAGATTTCAATTCTAATGTATTGCAATGTTGTTTGGATCTCAATGTTTCTTGTTAAAGGCTAATCGCACACCTTCGAAAGCGTGTGTGTGTGTGTGTGTGTGTGTGTGTGTGTGTGTATATGTATATATATATATCTCCAGTAGAAAGGTAGCAGCACTCTGTTTCCAAGTGAGAAATCCAATAGTAAAGGGTGCCAGCTGATAGTCCTGATCCAAAGACCATACAGATATCCCAGAAGAAAGTCCAGCAGCACTTCACTTTCTTCTGGGATATATATATATATATATATATATATATATATTTATATATTTAGTACAACTTTTGAATTAATTTGTATTTTACTTTTCCGTTTTTGAGATAAAGCTGCATTGTATGCTGTATACAGAGCAGCTGTATCTAGCGCTGAACCCTGTTCCTGTCAGGTCAGCGAGACAGACTGGTTCAGTCAATCACGTCTAGGCATTATACTGTGTATGGGAGGGAGGGGGGATTATACTGTGTATGGGAGGGAGGGGGGAGTATTATACGGTGTATGGGAGGGGGGGTATTATGCTGTGTGTGGGGCAGCTATGGGGGCATTATACTGTGTGGGGGAAGCTATGGGGGCATTATACTGTGTGGGGCAGCTATGGGGGCATTATACTGTGTGGGGGAAGCTATGGGGGCATTATACTGTGTGGGGGAAGCTATGGGGGCATTATACTGTGTGGGGCAGCTATGGGGGCATTATACTGTGTGGGGGAAGCTATGGGGGCATTATACTGTGTGGGGGAAGCTATGGGGGCATTATACTGTGCTGGGCAGCTATGAGGGGCATTATACTGTGAGAGGAGCTGATATGGGGGGTATTATACTGTGTGGGGGCAGCTATTGGGGAATTATACTGTGTGGGGGCAGATATAGGGGGCATTATACTGTGTGGGGGCAGCTATGGGGCATTATACTGTGGGGGCAGCTATGGGGGGCATTATACTGTGTGGGGGCAGCTATTGGGGCATTATACTGTGTGGGGGCAGATATAGGGGGCATTATACTGTGGGGGCAGCTATGGGGGCATTATACTGTGTGGGGGCAGCTATGGGGGGGCATTATACTATGGGGGGCATTATACTGTGTGGGGGCAGCTATTGGGGCATTATACTGTGTGGGGGCAGATATAGGGGGCATTATACTGTGTGGGGGCAGCTATGGGGGGCATTATACGGTGTGGGGACAGCTATGGGTAGTATATGTGTATAGGTATATATGTGTGTGTGTGTGTGTGTGTGTGTGTGTTTTTTCCAAGGTCCACCTAGCCTTTAAAGCTTACACCAGCTGATGGCATGGGCACAGCTCCTTTGCACTGTACAGGAAGGGGGTTAAATATTGTTTAACCCTTTAGTGACCAGCCTAAAGGCCTTAATGACCAAGCAATTTTTTACGTCTTTCCATTGTCTCATTCAAAGAGCTATAACTTTTTTTTATTTTTGCTTCGACATAGCTGTATAAGGTCTTGTCTTTTGCGGGCCAAGTTGTATTTTTTATTAGCACCATTGTGGGGTACATAGAATTTATTTAACTTTTTTTGGGGGGGGGGGAATAGAAAAAAAGTATGCAATTTCTCCACTCTTTTTTTGCATCTTAAAGTTACGCCGTTTACCGTGTGGTATAAATAAAACAATAACTTTATTCAGCGGGTTGTTACAATTGCAACGATATTATTATTAAAATGTATATTGATTTTGTATGTTTGACTACTTTTACACAGTAAAAACACAATGATTTGTTTTTGTGTCTCCATATCTCAAGAGCCATAACTTTTATTTTTCCACCGATGCCGCAGTATGCAGGCTTTTTTTTTGGCGGGACGACTTGTAGTTTTTATTCGTACCATTTTGGGGTACGTGTGACTTTTGGATCACTTTTTATTCATTTTTTAAGGCAGGATTCACAGAAAACAACAATAATTGCACAGTTTTTTATTTTTTACGCCGTTTGCCATGCAGGATAAATAATGTAATAATGTACTTCTTTTTTTAATGTGTGTGTGTATGTATGTATGTATGTATAATATATAAATAAATAATAAAGCAGGGGGGAAAGTGTGTTTTTCCGTTTTTTGTGGGGGGTTTTTTACCACTTTTTTTTTTTTTTTACTAGTCTCACTAGGGGACTTCACTATCTAATCGCTTTTATAATACACTGCAATGATTCTTTATTGCAGTGTATTACTGCCTGTCTGTGAAAAACTAGAGACAGACCTGGGTGCCTTTATTAGGCCTCTGACTGCCATAGAAGACACCGGCGCAGGCTACCGTTGGGGCGAAAGAGGGAGCTCCCTCCCTCTCTCCAAAACCACTCGGATGCGGCGCTCGCTATTGAACGCCGCATCTGAGGGGTTAAACAGGTAAGATCAATACTGATATCTATCTCGCCTGTTTGAGCAGGGCTTCACCCTGCCCTCAGCTACCTATGGGCGGTCACTTACGGGTTAAACCTGTATATATGTTATAGTTCGTTAAGAGCTTCGAAAGTAAACAGATGCTTTATGAATGTTTTGCCCATAAATATATTTTTGAGGTTTTTCCTTTTTTTGTGAAGACAAAAAACAAATGCTGGGAATTTTAAATCGGTGTAAAAATCTTACTAACTGGGATTTAGAAAGACCAAAAATGATGTAAGTGCATATTTGTTATTCCTAGACTAGGAATTGTATTGCTAAATATTGGCTTGCACTGAGCGCAAGGTACACAAGAGGTCATCTCCACTATCTAAAAGTAGATCTTGAAAAACTACGGAAATGTAATCATATATTGATGAATGGAGCCATTTATTGGTACAGCATGGTGGAAAACGTGCAATCTCCCCCTCACTTTATAAAGCGCGTCTAAGATTTGTAGACCTAATGCACTATCTAGATCTACCACCGGGTTTGCTGCACTAGTCTCTTATTTTCATTGTGGTCTCAAATTGATTTCCACATTGAGACACTGAACTCTGATCCCATTTGTCTAGAACTGCCACATGAACAGTTTAGTCATAGTTGGGCACACAACCATACTAGTAATATCTGCAGATAATGACTACTCTCCATTTTTTTTTACATACTCTGTTAGGATTCAAGATAACTGAACACAAAACTCTTGAGCCGTATGATCTGCCGTTGCAATGTATGTTGTCTATATTGCTATATGTATTCAATCACTATCTTCGGCAGCTCGTATTCATAATCTTTGGCTAGCCCTGCCCTTTCGCTGATGAGTGACCGCTTTCTCCCCATACCGTGCATAGAGAGAAAGCTGCTAATAAGCGGCAGGTGGGTGGGGCTAGCCGCAGCTCCTGAAGATCAAGGACTACAGAGTGCGGTCTATGTAGTCCTTGATATTCATGAGCTGCTGCTAGCCCTGCCACTGATTGACCGCTTTCTCTCTGACAACTTTCTGCCCATACTGTGCAATCAGCGAAAGGACAGTTCTAGCTTCAGCTCATGAATCTGGGCTACAGAAGATCAAATTAATTTTCTAACAAAAAAAAAGTATTGCTCAGTGAAAAGTGACCCAGCAAAGGAAACCGGGTCTCTGTCACTACTTTATACTGCAGTCAGATAGGGTAGCATAAACATCGTGACAGATTGCCTTTAACTGCTTCCCGAGCGCTCACTGTAAATTCACGTTGGCGCTTGCTGGGCTCTGTGCAGCACAGACTTGAATTCACTGTGAGTGTTAACAGAGCGATCGGGTGTATCTGAGTAGCGCTGACACCCGGATCGCGCTGTCAACACCGGCCTCTGGTCCTGGAAACATGATCGGGACCTGATTGGTTCAGGTCCCGATCATGTGATCGCAGGGAAAGTTTGTTGCTACAACAAACTTTCCTGCGAACCGATTGCAGGTGCTGCTGTTGGTTCTCATGGCAAAACCGGAGGCCATACAACGGCCACCGGGTCTGCCACGCATGGAAGCCTATGCGGACCGGCTGGAGGCTGGTCCTCATAGGCTTTCTGTCCGTGTGACTCTCAGCGCCACACTGACCGTTTATAATACGTTACACTACCTAGGTTGTGTAATGTATTATAGCAGCTATCAGTGGTGCAGGTCTTTAAGTAAAAAGTGAAGAAAAAGAGCTAATAAAAGTGTTTTTATAAAAGTGAAAAAATAAGTTACAAAAACAAAAATTTTTTCCTATAATAAGCCTTTTATTATAGGAAAAAAATGAAACTATTAAAGTACACATATTTGGATCATTACGAACGCGGTGATACCAAACTACAAAACTCTAATATTATTTTTTTCCATATCGTGAACACCGCAAAAAATATAAGTAAAAAAACAATGGCAGAATCTTTTTTTTTTTTTTTTTTTGTTCACCACCCCTCCCAAAATAAAGAATAAAAATCGATCAAAAAGTCACATGTACCCAAAAATAGTACAAATAAAAATGACAACCCATTCCGCAAAAATCCAAGCCCTTACACAGCTTTTTTGACTGAAAAATAAAAAAGTTATGGCCCTCAGAATATGGTGACACAAAAAATAAATTACTTTATAGGAAAGTGATTTTATTGCGCAAACGCTACAAAACATAAAAAAACTATACGTATGGTATCGCCGTAATCGTATCGACCTGCAGAATAAAGTAAAATGTCAGAGCACACAGTGAAGACCGTAAAAAAAAAAGACAAAAAACATTGTCAGAATTAGCTTTGTCAACTTGCTTGCCAAAAATGGAATAAAAAGTGATCAAAATATTGCATGTACCCAAAAATTATACCAAGGAAAACTACAGATTGTCATGTAACAAATAAGCCCTCACACTTTAAAAACAAAACAAAAAGCCTCTGGCTCTCATAACGACAGAAATTGTGCAGAGCGTTCCAAAAGCGGATAAGATCGGGCACCATTTATCAGTGGCCACACATCTATGAATTATTATTTATTTACCGCATTATTATACCCTCATGTACTCCGCTTACATATGCCCCCGCATTATAAACTGAAATACCAGTAAAACCCCAAACAAAACTATTACCAAGCAAAATCTGCATGCCGAAAGCCAAATGGCGCTCCCTCCCTTCTGAGCCCTACAGCGTGCCCAGACACCAGTTTACGTCCACATTTGACATCTTATACCTGGGAGAACCCGCTCAACGTTATAAGCAGTATTTGTCTTCAGTGGCACAAACTGGGCGAGGGGTTATATATGGAGCTCCATATGCTGCGGGTGTCAGCTGTGTACAGCTGACACCCGGGACTAACGGACAGGAACAGCGATCGCTCTGTTACAGGAGCCTGTAAAAGTGCAATACATCAGTATTGCAGTGTATTGTATCCGCGATCTAATGATCGCTGGCTCAAGTCTCCTAGGAGAACTAATAAAATGTGTAAAAAAAAAATAAAAATATATATAAAAAAAAAAGTTCATATATTCTTTTTTTTTCACTAACTTTAAGTCCAAAAATAAACCCTTTCCCATTTTTCCTCTAAAGTAATGTAAAAAATATACAAAATTTGTATCGCTGCAACCGTAAAAGTCCAAACTATTACAAAATATCATTATTTAACTCGCACGGTGAACGCCGTAAAAAAGAAAGAATTTAAACCGCCAAAATAGCTGTTTTTTTGGTCACCTTGGCTTTTAAAAAAATAAATACAATTTTTATAAAGAGTGATAAAGTTGTATGTACTAAGAAATGCTACCAATAAAAACTACAGCTTGTCCTGCAAAAAATAATCCCTCACACCGCTCAATTGATCCCAAAAAAATAAAAAAGTTCTGGCTCTCAGAATGTGGTGAAACAAAAAGTTTTTGTGTTTTTTTTAACAAAGAGTTTTTACTTTTTATAAAAGTAGTAATATATAAAAAAAAGTTATAAATTTGGTATCACCTTAATCGTATTGAGGGCTTATTTAGACGAACGTGATATACGTCCGGGCAACGCGCGTGGTTTTCACGCTCCTCGCACGGACCTATGTTAGTCTATGGGGCCGTGCACACAGTCAGTGATTTTTACGCAGCGCGAGTCCGCTGCGTAAAACTCACGACATTTCCTATATTTGTGCGTTTCTCGCGCATCACACACCCATTGAAGTCAATGGGTGTGTGAAAATCGTGCGCAGCACACGGAAGCACTTCCGTGTGACGCGCGTGATTCGCGCAAGAGCAGTAAAAAGTATGAATGAAAACAGAAAAGCACCACGTGCTTTTCTGTTTACAAACAGTGTGTCATAATGATGGCGGCTGCGCGAATCATATGGTGATGACACACGGAGCTGTTAAGTGCCTTTTGCGCGCGCAAAACACCGCGTTTTTGGGCGCGCAAAACGAACACGCTCATGTAAATCCAGCCTGTCTAAAAAAAAAAAAAAGCAGCTTTTTCCAATTATAGCTGCCAAAGAATTTTTATTTTCAGTTTCCCAGTATGTTAAAAAAAATGGATCAGTCTGGAAAGAGTTAATCAATTTCGAATAAACCCATTTATGACCAGATATGGGGTATTGTCGTAATTGAGAGAATTTGCGCTGCGTAATATGTTGGCGCTATATAAGTAACTGAAATAAATAAATAAATTTGCTTTACAAATGTTTGGGTGCTTTTTTCTCCTTTATCCTTAAAATTTTGATATTCATTTTCACGGCCTAATTCTAATAAATTCTGCAAAAGACCTGTGAGGTCTAAATGCTCACTGTACCCCTAGAAAGATTCCCTAAGGGGTGTAGTTTCCCAAATGGGGTCAGTTTTGGGGTGTTTTCACTGTTTTGGTACCTTAGGGGCTTTTGCAAACGTGACATGGCACTGAAAACCAATCCAGCAAAATCTGCGCTCCAAAATTCAAATTGCGCTCCTTCCCTTTTGAGCCCTGCTGTGGGTCCAAACAGCAGTTTATTTAGAAATATGAGGTATTGCCGTAATCAGGATAAATAGTTTTACACGTTTTGGTGTGCTTTTTATTCTTTATTCCTTGTAAAAATTAAAACTTTCTGTTTTTCAGAAAAAAAGTAGATTTTAATTTTTACAAACTAACTCCAATAAAATAGCAAAAGACCTGTTGGATCAAGATGCTAACTATACCCCTAGATAAATTCCTTGAGGTGTATAGTTTCCAAAACCGTGTCACTTCTGGGGAGTTTCGACTGTTTTGGCACCCCAAGAGCTCTTCAAACCTGACATGGTGCCTAAAATATATTCTAAAAAAAGGAGGTCCCAAAATCCACTAGGTGCTCCTTTGCTTCTGAGGCCGGTGCTTCAGTCCATCACCGCACTAGGGTCACATGTGGGATATTTCTAAAAATTGCAGAATCTGGGCAATAAATATTGAGTTGCGTTTCTCTGGTAAAACTCTGTGTTACAGAATTTTTTTTATTACAAATGAATTTCTGCAAAAAAAAATTAATTTGTAAATGTCCCCTCTACTTTGCTTTAATTCCTGTGAAACGCCTAAAGGGTTAAGAAACTTTCTGAATACTTTGACGGGTGCAATTTTTAAAATGGGGTGACTTATTGGGTTTATCTAGTACATAAGGCCCTCAAAGCCACTTCAGAACTGAAATGGTACTTGAAAAATAACCTTTTGAAATCCTTTCTGAGAATGTGAGAAATTGCTGCTAAAGTACCAAGCCTTGTAATGTCCTAGAAAAATAAAAGAATGTTCGAAAAACGATGCAAACATAAAGACATATGGGATATGTAAAATAGTAACTATTTTGTGTGGTATTACGATCTGTTTTACAAGCAGATACATTTAAAATTAGAAAAATCATAGTTTTTGCACATTTTCTTTGCTTATTTGTGAAAAGCACCAATATGTAATGAGTTTATTGACCACATTTTTTCACTAACATAAAGTACAATATGTCACGAGAAAACAATCTCAGAATCAATTGGATAGGCAAAAGCATTCCAGAGTTATTACCACATAAAATGACACATGTCAAATTTGAAAAAATGGGGCTGGTCCTGAAGGCCAAAATGAGGTCGGTCCTGAAAGGGTTAAAAAGAGGGCCCAAATATTTTATATATTTTGATTTCTAAATGTCATTTGCTTCATATTTCGAAATTGGTATTAAGCATTGCATTATCTTTATTATTTACAGATTAAAACCATTTTAAGTGGCTTCATCATCAGAGGTTATTTGGGAAAATGGACTTTAATGATTAAAACGGTCACACTGGTACTTGCCGTTGCCTCAGGCCTAAGCTTAGGGAAGGAAGGACCCCTGGTGCATGTTGCTTGTTGCTGCGGAAATATATTTTCTTACCTCTTTCCCAAGTACAGCACAAATGAAGCAAAAAAAAGGGAGGTGAGTCATGTGCAATATACTATAACAGGTATTTTTGTTTGGATTTGAATAATTTAAAGAGGGTTGTCCATTCATAAGAAATTAATGGCCTAGACCAATATCTGATCAGTGGGGGTCCGACTCCCGTGCACTCCCACCGATTAGCTGTTTTAAAGGGGCCGTGGCACTCGTCCGAGCGTTGCTTTTTTTTCGTTCCTTATCTGCTCGTACTGTGAATCGACAACAGCGGCAGTTCACAGTATTACAGCCTTCTCCCATTCACTTCAACGGGAGAAGGCTGTAATGTGAACCGCCGCTACAAGTGTCAGGATTCGCAGTACGAGCAGATTAGGTATGAGCGCAGTCGCCCCTTTAAAACAGCCGATTGGCGGGGGTCCCGGGAGTCGGACACCAACTGATCAGTGAATGATGGCTTGACCTTAGGTTAGGCTATCAATTTCTTATGACTGGACAACCCCATTAATGATACCTATCGTTCGTTCAGGCGTCATTTGATTAAATCCAGGTGAAACGCAAAGTAAAGCCCTTCTACCATTATGTGCATATCTTTCGTAGGTCCAAGAGGATATAGAAAGGATAGAATGCCAAATAGACCAGAATAGACTCTTGTTGCAGTGTTGACTTTAAACTGCCGTATTTCCTTATCAGAGAGTAAATTTACATTCACTACTTCTTTTATAGGTTCTTTCAGCAGCTTCAGCCGCTGGTGTCTCTGTAGCGTTTGGAGCTCCTATCGGTGGAGTCCTTTTTAGTTTGGAAGAGGTAAGAAATGTCATATTTGCGTTAGACGGCCTGTCACCTCTCCTAATGTCTGTTTTAGTACATAATTTTATCTGCTATAAAATAATTCTAGAGCATATTTTCTACGTTGTGCTGTTCCTCTGTTACTCGAAATTTATGAATGAATTGACAACTGGGTATTCCCATTACTGGTTGTATCTTACGCAGACTGACTATCTCCAATCATTGCTGACAAAGTGAGACCCTTTGACAGGGAAAACAATAACAGCCAGTTGTCAATTTATTCATACATTTCTAATAGGAATAACAGAAAAGACATCGCGGAGTATTCACTAATGTCGTATTATCAGGAGAGGTGACAGATCCTTGTATAAGGCTTATAAACCACTCTCAAAAATAGGTATTTTCCATTGTTTTCTGGGAAGTAGAGATGTCAAATACAAATCAAATGAGATTTTGATAAAAATCATTATCATTTGTGTAATATCCGGGCCCTGTGATAATTCCGCTGCAAAAAAAACACTGGAAAGACTGCAGCAAAACAGCAAGTGTAAACGGTGCTTAAAAATGTTAGGTTTATTATGGGTTGCATGAGTTTATATTGTGAGTTGATGCGTTTTTCTATGCGGCTGCAGTAAAACCCGCAATCGCATTAAAAAAATACATCAAATCGCAGTAAAAACAAATGCGTTTTTTAATGCGGTTCTAACCGCAAAGTGTGAAATAGACCCTTAGGACTGTAAAGTTGGATTGGAGAGCAAGAAGGAACTACCGTATTTTTCGGACTAAAAGACCGTTTTTAGCAAGAATAAATCTTGCTAAAAAAGTCCCTGCGTCTTATAGTTGGCAGTCAAGGGACCCGGCAGCGCCGGGCCCCCTGACCGCTTCTCACTTAACCCCTTCCCGACCCGTGATGTGCCGGCACATTACAGAGCGGGGAGGATGTTTGGAGCGGAATGGGCTCACGCACTGAGCCCATTCCATACACTGCAGATGTCAGCTGTGTTTTACAACTGACACGCTGCTCTAACGGCCAGGATCAGCAATGGCGCTGGTCCTGGCCGTTTAGTTAAATGCCGCGGTCAATAGCCACCACGGCATTAATAGGGGTTTTCCCATGAAGGATATTTATGACCTATCCATAGGATAGGTCATAAATGTCAGATAGAGGCGGGTCCCACCTCTGGGACCCGCACCTATCTCTAGAACGGGGCCCCCTAACTGGGTGTTCTATCTTACCCGGCTCCGCTGTCTCCCGGCCACTTCCTGGATAAAATGGTTGCGTTACGGAAACCGCATAATTTGCTGAGTTACACTGTTTCCGGAACTCCCATTGAACTGAATAGATACATTTTCATTAGTGCAAAAAAAATAAATGTAAAAGTTAAAAAAAAAAACAATACCTTTTCCCATTTTTCCCCAAGCACAATGTGAAAATATAAAAATACAAAAATTGGTATCGCTGTGTCCGTAAAAGTCTGAAATGATTACAATATAGCATTATTTGACTCACACAGTGAACGGCGTAAAAAAAAATAATTTAAAACCCCAGAATCGTTGTCTTTTAGCGCTAATAAGAATTTAATTAAAAGCGATAAAGAAAATCATATTTACCAAAAAATGGTGCTAATAAAAACTACAGCTCGTCCTGCAAAAAATAAGCCCTCACACCACTCAAACTATAAAAAAAATAGAAGTTATGGCTCTGAGAATATGGTGAAACCGAGCAAATTAATTTTTTTAACCAACAGTTTTTTTCGTAGGAAATAATTTCATATTTTACTTCTTTTCCAATTTCCTTTTGTCTAAAACCTGGGTGCGTTTTATAGTCCAAAAAATACGGTATGTTGTCCTCTTCCAGAGGAGGAAAGAGACTGATTCTTCTCAGGGCCCCTCCCCCAGCAACATAGATTAGCAGCAGTTCCAAGGTGGACACGAGGAAGCAAAATAATACTTTAGAATGGAAATGAACAGCATTTCTGGTATGAAAATGATTCATGGGATAACCTCTTTAAAGAACACAATACTGACCTAACTACTCAATGCAGGCATTTTGTGTCCATATTATTCACAACTTTTTTTATTTTATTAGATCAATGTTTTTTTATGATTTTTAAGCAATTTTTGAATTTACGTTTATTAAAAAATGTGTTAACTTTTTACGTGTATACGCAGAAGCTGTATCATTCTCTCTCTCGCACTCCTGATTCCGTCAGTTCAGCTGAACTTAATGCTCGGCTGGGAGCGGGTCCTGTGTGTAGAAAGCAGAGATGGGAATAGCGCTCCGTACAATATGTTTCTGGTCCTAAGGCAAAATAAAGCAGGTAGGCAGCACTCAAATGGTGGAGATGAATGCCATGCTTGATAAAGGCTTACACAAGCCGGACCGTCGCTCACTGGAATAAATCACTTGATTCATCTCAAAACAGCTCCTGATTTTCAGACGTTTTTGTAGCAACTCGAGTTTTTCGCGGCGTATTTTACGGCCGTTATTGGAGCTGTTTTTCAATGGAGTCAATGAAAAACGCCTCCCAAAAACGTCCCAAGAAGTGACATGCACTTTTTCACGGGCGACTTTTTACGCGCCGTATTTTGACAGCGATGCGTAAAATGAAGGCTCGTAAGAACAACATCGTAAAACCTTTTGAAAGCAATGGGCAGATGTTTGTAGGCGTATTAGGGGCGTAATTCGAGGCGTAAAACGCCCGAATTACGTCTGGAAACACTGCGTGTGAACATACCCTTCGAGTGCTGCCTATCTTTCTTTATTTTGCCTCGAGTCCTGTGTGTGTCTGACATAACAGGATCCACCTAATATCAATCACATCTAAGGATAAACCAGGATCACGACAAAAAAAACCTGTGAGTTGCAAAGGGGCCTCATTGACTTTCGTTACCTGGCAGGCAGGCAGGGCGACACAGTGATCTTCGGCCATGCAACCTGTGTTGCGGCCAAAGTTGCTTTGTAGCCTTAGCCTTACACACAAGCACATAAGGTGCCCCAAAGGGTTTACAGCATTCGTAAACGCACTCCTGCTTTTAGCAGATATAAGGGCGAACATTTTATTCGGCTGTCACATACCTCCTTTTTTTTTTTTTTCCTTCTCTAGGTCAGTTACTACTTTCCGTTGAAGACATTGTGGAGATCTTTCTTTGCAGCTTTGGTGGCTGCTTTTATATTAAGGTCAATTAATCCATTTGGAAACAGCCGTCTTGTACTTTTTTATGTGGAATATCACACTCCTTGGTATCTATTTGAACTCATCCCTTTTATTCTGCTTGGTGTGTTTGGTGGATTGTGGGGAGCCTTTTTCATCCGTGCAAACATTGCCTGGTGCCGACGACGCAAGACCGCAACGTTTGGAAAATATCCAGTACTAGAGGTTATTGTGGTGGCTGCTATAACCGCAATCATTGCATTTCCAAATCCGTATACACGATTTAACACCAGTCAACTGATTAAAGAACTGTTCACAGACTGTGGGCCTCTTGAATCCTCCTCCCTGTGTGATTACAGAAATGACATGAATTCTACCAAGATTGTTGATGATATCCCAGACCGGCCTGCTGGTAATGGTGTATACTCGGCCATGTGGCAGCTATGCTTGGCGCTGGTGTTTAAGATCGTGATGACTGTGTTTACATTTGGCATAAAGGTAATTTTATTTTAAGCATGCTATCTCTGGTCTGTTATTTCTTATCCAAGTAATGTGAATTTAGCTAGTGGATAAGTAATACACAGCTTTGCTGAACTAGTGATTTGTATTTACAGCTGTTGTTTTTTTTTAAAAATTTAATTAGGCCTAGTTCACATTGTGTTTTACCTACGACAGAAAGATAAAAGTCTGGACTCATGGCGTTTACCTCCCGACGGAAGGATGCAGCGTATCCCATTGTATAGGCATACAGTGGGATATGTCGCTCTAATCGCAGGGCAGAGTGCTACCTGAAGCGCTGTGCCCGGGTAAGCTCCTGATGTCACTCTCCATATATGGACAGTGATGTCAGGAGCTCTGCGATGCCGGAGTTCCCATTCAGAGCATCGGAAGTTCTCTGGCTGGGGATTCCAGATACCACCAATTAAGTTAAGTCACTGGAGCTTCCTGACACATGCATTTAACGGAGGCCCTCATGTTTAAAAAAAAAAAAAAAAAAAAAAAAAATATTCTGCGCCGTATACTTTTTGCATGATCACAAAGCGTAGTCTACTACGCTGTTCCATCCTTCAAAAAAAAAGGTATAATGTCGTATACCAGCCTGACGGAAGCAAAATGGACACTTTTTTTTGCCCTCCATTGGCCGTCAGGCTAATGGAGCCCTATTGAAAGGTTGTACAATCGGGAGCTTTTCCGACGTACATGATAAAAGTGTTGTGAACTAGGCCTTACCTGAATCGGTGCTGCTGGTAGGGAGCAATTTTCGATTTATTCACTAATATTTGCATGAAGGTTCATCAATTTAATGCATAAAATAAGACACACTTGCACCTATGCAAAAGAGTCCTAAGCCTAGAAGACTTTGAGGTGTTTTATATATACAGTGCATTCAGAAAGTCTTCAGACCTTTTTTTTACATTTTGTTATGTTGAGGCCTTGTGTTTAAAATAAAAAAAATTCTAGTTTTTCCCCATGATTCTGCACTCAATACCTCATAATGACAAAGTGAAAACGGAATGTTAGTAATTTTTGCTAATTTATTGAAAAGAAAAAACTGAAATATTGATTTAACATAAGTATTTAGACCCTTTACTCAGTTGAAGCACCTTTGGCAACGATAACAGCCTCCAGTCTTCTTGGGCATGATGCCACAAGGTTTGCACACCTGGATTTGGGGATTTTCTGCCATTCTTCTGTGCAGATCCTCCCAAGCTCTGTCAGGCTGGATGGGGACTGTCGGTGGACAGACATTTTCAGGTCTCTCCAGAGATGTTCGGTTGGGTTCAAGTCGGGGCTCTGGTTGGGCCACTCAAGGACATTCACAGAGTTGTCTTGGCTGTGTGCTTAGGGTCATTGTCTTGTTGGAAGGTGAACCTTTGGCCCAGTCTGAGGTCCAGAGCACTCAGGTTTTCATTAAAAATATCTCTGTACTTTGCTCCATTCATTTTTCCCTCTGACCAGTCTCCGTGTCCCAGCCGCTGAAAAACACCCCTACACCATGATGCTGCCACCACCATGCTTCACTATAAAGATGCTTTTGGGCAGGTGATGAGCAGTGATGGTTGACCTCCTGGAAGTTTCTCCCATCTGCACACATGATCTTTGGAGCTCAGCCAGAGTGACCATTTGGTTCTTGGTCACCTTTCTTGCCAAGTCCCTTCTGTCCCGATTAATTAGTTTGGTGGGGCGGACAGCTCTAGAAAGAGTCCTGGTTGTTTCAAACTTCTTTTTAAGAATTATGGAGGGCCACTGTGCTCTTGGGAACTTTCAGTTCAGCAGAATTTATTTTTGTACCCTTCTCTAGATCTGTGCCTCCACACAATCCCGTCTCAGCTCTACAGGCAGTTCTTTCCTCCTCATGGCTTGGTTTGTGCTCTGATATGCATTGTCAGCTGTTAGACCTTATATAGACAGGGGTGTGTCTCTCCAAATCCTGTCCAACCAAATGAATTTACCACAGGTGGACTCCAATCAAGGTGTAGAAATATTTCAAAGATGATCTAGAGAAATAGGAGGCCCCCAGAGCTAAATTTTAAAGGGAATGTGTTGCCAGAAAAACATGTTTTTTTAAAAAAAATTAAACTTTTAGTGTGTGGGTGAATAAACATTGTTCAAATTTTTTTTTTTTTTTTTGCACGAGCCAGGAAATATTATAAATTATTTCTAATTTATAATACTACCCATTTTTGGTCACTAGATGGAGCTGTTCCCAAAATTGCAGCATTGCAATATTGGGTTAAAAGCCCTCGCTCTAGTGAGCTCTCAGCATCCCCCCCTCCTTTATCCTGGCTAGTGCCGGGATAAACGAGGGGTTTGAACGGTGTAACCTCCTACACTGTGTGTCGCCATTTTTTGAGGTAACCCACAGTGTAGTAGGTTTACATACAGTAGTAAACACACACAAACACGAACATACATAGAAATCTCTTACCTGCTCCTGCCGCCGCGGCTCCCTCCGGCCTGTCCGCTCTGTCTGCTGCCGCTGGTGCAAGTGCACAAATCCGGAAGCCGCGACCGGAAGTAGTAATATTACTGTCCGGCCGCGACTTCCGGTCCACAGGAAAATGGCGCCGGACGGCGCCAATTTCGAATAGGATTGTGTGGGAGCGGCGCATTCGCAGTTCCCACACAGACGCCGTACACTGCAGTCAATGGGACGGGAGCCGTTCGCAGTCCCTATGGGACTGTGGCTGCCGTATTCCATGTCTGTATGTGTCGTTAATCGACACACACAGAAATGGAACAAAAAATGGCAGCCCCCATAGGGAAGAAAAAGTGTAAAAATAAGAAAAAGTAAAACACAAACACACGAATATAAACGTTTTTAATAAAGCACTAACATCTTTAACATATAAAAAAATAATTTGTGATGACACTGTTCCTTTAAGTGTCCATGTGAAATTTGAGTTTAATTTATTTGCAGATTTTTTTTTAATTCTGTTTTCACTTTGTTTTTATGGGGTATTGAGTGCAGAATAATGCTGTAGAACTTAAATTTAAATTTTAGCACACGGTCTCAACATGTTAAAAAAGTGAAAGGGTCCGAAGACTTTCCGAATGCATTGTATATTAGATATTTTAAAGGGGTATTCCTATCTCAGGTATTTATGGCATATTTCCTTGTAAGGAGAGGGCGGCAGTATTGGAAAAGATTCATGTAGATTATTGCACAGATCCTTTGCTGTATGTAGTGTTGTTGCGCATTATAGCGGCTCCCCTCAAGTGCGGCACATTTTGTTTATTTAGAATGACTGCAGAATTGGGGAACCGCACGCCAGTTGAAAGGGCTGAATTTTAAGAGTCCTTGTCATGATTTAAAGAATCCTTCAAGAAACTTTTTCATGTATAAAGGCTCTTTTAGTTTTAAACTTGCAAATGATTAGCCTCTGTTCTCACTGGCATGATCGAGTTTTTGACTCGTTTGAATAGCACAAAATGCATGTATAAAAGAAACCTGACCGAAAAGGAACTTTAATCTGACCAGACCTAACAATGTAACCAGCCTCCAAGAAGCGTTCTGATGGTTGTTTAAATAAAAAATATATAAATTTCCCCACAATCTGAATGATTTTTCGAATGGAAAGTCATTTGTGTTATGTGAAATATTGTGCCTTTACATTGCCCCTCGTGAGTTTTCTCGGACAAGAAAGAATTTTACCAATTACAACCAAGAAAAATGTTGGTGCGTGAAAGAGAAGTAGATTAGGAAAAAATAATGGTACAAATATCTTTTATGTTAAATATTTTGCTGCCACTTAATGTTCTAGAAATCTATATACACGACCTCCGTGTAGCCTTTTTGTCGTTGTTTTGCCTTGTCACCACTACATCAAGATGGCTTTTGTTTGTCATTTGTCTGCAGGTTCCCTCAGGATTATTTATTCCAAGCATGGCTATCGGGGCCATAGCAGGAAGAATAGTTGGCATTGCTGTGGAGCAGCTCGCTTACTACCACCATGACTGGTTTATATTCAAGCAGTGGTGTGAAGTGGGAGCGGACTGTATCACTCCGGGACTGTATGCCATGGTTGGTGCAGCGGCATGTTTGGGTGAGTGTGTGCCGCCACTATGTACTGCCTACCACTGCTCCGTAACAACCAATTAGATTTTCTGATGATCTGAATTGTGGTAAAACAAAACAATGGTTAAACATTGTTACTTCTGTATGTAGGGTCAGCATTTTATTTTCAAAAATATACATATCATACAAATTATTGGGGATCTTATTGTGATCCATCTGAAATGTATTTTTCTGCAATTAAAATGTCTGCTCATAAATATTTTTTGTCATACATAATTTAGCATCTTCCTCTACATGCGCACAGTTGACAGACTTGTCATGTGACGTTACAGCTCAAATAAGTATACAAGCACCACCCCATAGACTTCACAGCTAAACCACCCCCTGAGACTCACTTAAAGGGGCTTTTCCACGAAGAACACACAGAATAGGTGATAAATAGATGATCACTGGGCCACGGTGTTCCTGAGACCCCTGTTCCTTCTCGCTGCAGGATCACCGTGAGCGAGGAGCTTGAATAAGGTGCTAGGCTTTTTTTTTTTTTTTTTTAAGGTTTTGAAACCAATACTAAAAAGTTCTATGCAATGTCGCGGCATCTTGGTCACTGATGCTCTTTAGTTCATGGCGGTGTTGAACATCTGACTAAAATAAAATGAAGGCCCATTTACATGTTGCAATTCCTGGCTGCTACCTACCCTGCGCTGCTGAAGCCTATGAATTCTGAATGTGAAAGACAATGTCCGCTATCCACAATAACATGAGGATCAGCCTTTGTCCCCCATGGTTTGTGCCTCTTGTTCGGTTGTTTAATAGAGTTTCCATTTAACCTTTTATTGCAATGTAGAGGCTTATTTTGTAGGGACCGTAAAATTTCAGTAGTTTCTGAATTATTATTTTCTCGGTTTGAGCAGTTGCAATCTTTATAAATGTTTGGGAATATCCATATTTGGTATGGACTTGCTGCCAGTATACCAGATTAGTTCTGAAATAGTAACTATACTTTTATTAAACTTTTGATATGTTAGAGACATATAAAAAGTTTGCATCAGTGGGGCCCTGGGTGCTGAGACTCCCACCGTCGCTGAAACAAAGGTGCAGAAGTGCTCCGTTGAGCGGCCCTGCACCTTCGGCTGTGATCAGTTCTCCGTGTCAGGCTGAAGACGGCTAATATAGGACGTCTATGTATGTAAGCCGTCTTCAATTTGACAGGGAGCGCTGATCGTAGCCGACGGTGCAGGACGCTCATCTGAGCACTTCTGCACCTTTGGTTCAACAAGGGTGGGGGTCTCGTGATGTATCAAAAGTTTGATGAACGTGTCGTTACTCTTTAAAAGATATTTACATTCAGATTGGTTTTCTTACTACTTGCACATTTCTGTATAGGTTTGAAAAGTTAATAGCTTCTCTCTGCATTTCTGTTAATCCCATATGCTAATCCTTATTACTGTAATCCCTGTGATAAGACTGCTGCTGCAGACAGGCCTCCATTGTATCATTTACCTTTTTAAAGTAAATTTGGTTTGAAAATTAGGAGTGTGTGTGTGTGTATATGTATATGTATATATATATATATATATACATACATACATACATACATACATACATACATACTCACCAATGGGCAACCTTCCCAGTTGTACTATTAGCCTAATATTGCAGTGTTTTTTGAGTACCTAGTCCAGCAAACTAGAATAATTTGCTGACTTTGAACAGATCTTGATGTTGTTAAATTTTAGTTTTCAGTCAGTGTTTCAGTTCAATAAATTGTTACATTTTCTAACGAAATCTGAATATGAAAGATGACAATCTGCACTGCTTGGGTAATAATAGTGTTATACAATGTAAGCTTGTTTCATGTAAATCACCGGAGTTGTTTTTTATATATATTTTTTTTTTTAGGTGGCGTTACCAGGATGACGGTGTCGCTCGTTGTTATTGTATTTGAGCTTACCGGAGGTCTAGAATACATTGTGCCATTGATGGCGGCTGTAATGACCAGTAAGTGGGTAGGAGATGCTTTTGGACGGGAAGGCATCTATGAATCACACATACGGCTCAATGGATACCCATTTTTGGACGCAAAAGAGGAATTCACGCACACAACACTGGCTCGTGATGTGATGAGGCCAAGGAGGAATGACCCCCCACTAGCAGTTCTCACACAAGATAATATGACTGTCGATGACATTGAAAGCTTGATCAATGACACTAGCTTCAATGGTTTCCCTGTCATCATGTCTAAGGAATCGCAACGACTGGTTGGTTTTGCTTTAAGAAGAGACTTAACACTAGCAATAGGTGGGTAACAACATATTCTGATTTTATTCTAATATTTCTATTTTGACTATCCTAGAATGTGTGTGGTCCCAGCCTGCAATCTCTGGCACTTTTGTGTCATTTGTTTCTCCATTGACATTCGGGTTCTAGGCTGAATTATTTGAGATCCTAAACCTATGGGCTGAATTGAGTTGTATTCCAGAAGAAGAAAACGCAATAGGAAGATCTATAGACCATGGCAATCGGAGGATGTGCCAAATTTATCAGTGGTGCACGCTGTATGATAAATTGGCGCATCTTGCTAGATATGTTAGATGCTTTTCTTCGTACCACCTCTTGGTTGTCTTATATTACAACCGTTTTTTTGCACCAGAGCTTTGATGCCGTTTTGGTAGACAGCGCTATATTTAAGCCATGCCCCTTTTAACAGACCACATATTAGGATTTCTGTTTTGTTTTTGCCCTTTTAGAAAATGCAAGAAAGAAGCAGGAAGGCATTGTTGGAAGTTCCCGAGTTTGCTTTGCACAGCACACCCCATCCCTTCCTGCCGAAAGCCCTCGACCCCTTAAACTCCGCAGCATCTTGGACATGAGCCCATTTACTGTGACAGACCACACACCAATGGAGATAGTCGTGGATATATTCCGCAAGCTGGGGCTCAGGCAGTGCCTCGTCACACACAATGGGTGAGTTTCTGAGCATGTTTATTTCTAACAGCTGCTATGAGGAGAAACAAGCTGGTTGGCAAGCTCTCTTGCGTTTATTAGCAATTTTTCCATAAAGGGAATCACCAGACAGACCCCTTAAATGAAGAACCTCTATGAAACTCTCATAGTATTGGTTTTGAATAGCACCTGCTGAAGAATATTATCAACCTCTTATTGATGCGTTTTTTTTTGTTTGTTTTTTTAAAGATTATGGACACCTTTGCAGTCACATTTTTTGTTATTATTCATTTGCTTCCTAAATGCAACTTTCTAAATCGTCGTCATTAAAAATGACCTACCATTTTGCTGCTGTAGAGTCTGTGCAGCTCCTGTCGATAACTGGCTGTGCTGCTGTTTCAAACTGAAATCAGTCAGTACACTTCTGACGGCTGACGTTATCTGCTCTATAGCAGCAGGGAGGGGGAGGAGGTGGCTCACTGCAGATCAGAGACTGGAGAAGTATTCATGGTGGGCAGATCACACAGACTGTCAGTATCAGGGTATGTTCGTACAGCTGTTTTTCGGGCCGCAAGCGGGCGAAAAATCCGAAGCAGAACGCCGCCGAACATCTGCCTATTGATTTCAATGGGAAAACCGGCGTTGTGTTCCGACGGGGTGTTTTTTTACGTGGCCGTTTTCAAAAATAAGTGCATGTCACTCCTTGAGTCGTTTTTCATTGACTCAAAAAAAACGCAGCGAAAAACGCTACTTATTTAAAAAACGGCTGAAAATCAGGAGCTGCTTTCCATTGAAAACGGCTCCGTATCTTCAGACGTTTTTTGCTAAGCGTGTGAACATACCCTTAGAGTGGAGATAGAGAGGAGAGCAGAGGGGGAATCACACAGGTGATCAGTGTAGAGATTAAGCTGTGTTGATACAGAAGAGCTAGTGGAGACTGCAGCATCCTTAACACACAAACCTCACATCGAGCATGTATTATTGGGAGAGAGACGTCCACAGGAGACAAATCTGAAACGAGAGCAGCTTCAAAACTGCATATCAGGGGGACTGAAAATGAATGACAATTGCAGCCTGAAACTTAGTGCAACTTTTTACATGCTTTTTTTTTTTTTTTACAAACGGCGCGTAAAAAAACGCCCCGTGGGCACAAACGCCGTTTTTCAGTGGGCAGATGTTTGGAGGCGTTCAGTCCCTGTATTTTCAGCTGTTCGGGGCATTTACGGCCTGAAAAACGGCTGAAAATAGGCCGTGTGGACGTACCCTCGTACAAAAAACTGTGCCAGTCACTCTAAGGGTATGTAAACGGCCCGAAAAACGGCTGTAAAAACGAGCTGAACGCCTCCAAACATTTGCCCATTGATTTCAATGGGAAAAACTGCATTTCGTTCCGACGGGGCGTTTTTACGCGGCAGTTTAAAAAAAAAAAAAAAAAAAACACCCCGTAAAAAGAAGTGCATGTTACTAATTGAGCTGTTTTTGGAGCAGTTTTTCATTGTAAATTGGGAAACGGCTCCAAAAACGTCCGGAAAAACGCATCAAAAAACATTTGATGCTTTAAAATTGGCTGAAAATCAGGGGCTGTTTTCCCTTGAAAGCAGCTCTGTATTTTACAGCTGGTTTTACTTTAGCGTGTGAACATAGCCTAAAAGGATTTCTGTAGTTTTTGCACATTGGAAACCTTTATAAAGCAAAATTAAAATGTCATGTTTTGCCCTAAGACTTGCCACAATGCAGAGGTCTAAGGGCATCTCCCAACATGGTTTCTGGGCTTCATGCCAAGAATCTTATTACCACAGAGTGGTGTAAACTTCGCTGTCCGCTGTACCAAGAAATGACTTCCTTTGTTAGGCTCTGTTCACATCTGCTCTCCTTTTTTTTTGTCTTTTGTTCCGTCATAGGAACAGATAAACAGAAGCGCCAAATGATGGCACATGATGGAAAACAGCACCTGTTAGAACCCATTGACTTTAATGGTTTTCATCATTTTGCCAAATCCAATAGCGCTGCGTGCTCCACTATTCTGTCCAGCAAATATGACCGAGTCTGCAACGGAGGCTTCTAACGGAGTCTCTGACGCAGATGTGAACACAGCCTGAGTTATCCGGTGATCCGGCAGCCAGGAGTGTTTCTCACACACAGGCCTGGACATGTAGCGTTCCATCATCATAATACATACAAAGGTATTTTATACAGGTCACAAACCTCTAAGGCAGCTACATTTTTTTTTTTCTCTTTATTATAGTCCATATTTTATGCGATTCTAAACCGTTTTTGAATTTACTTTTATACATTTTTTTACATACAGCATGTTTCCTCTATACATAGAAGCTGTATCGTTCGCTATCCACTGAATCCATGCACAAAGTGAACTGACAGCTTGGCTGTGAGCGGATCCTGTGTGGATCTAACCATAATATCTATCACATCTGAGTTCGGAAACATAGGGCTCATTCAGACGAGCGTTTATCGTAAAACAATGGCTGTCACACTAACTCGCGTATTTCAATGGGACCATTCACACAACTGTTGTTGGAAGGGACATGTCCTATTTTCTTGCTTTTTCACGCATCCCTCCATAGACTCTAGTCCATGGGGGGGATGCATGATAACGCGTCCCGCCACGTTCGTGTGACTGTGGCCTTAGATGTGATCGATTATTGTGATCCTGCGTGTTACATACACACAGTACCCACTCTGAGCTGAACTCCATTCCAAAAATGTTTAGAATCACATAAAACATGGATTTAATAAAGAAAAAAAAAAAGCTTTCAGAGGTGTACGTTTCCTTTTTAAGCTTTATTTATATATATATAAAAAAAAAAAAAAACTCAAATATTTTTACCATTTATATGAAGTTTGCGTTTTGTTTCCATTGGGCAAGTAATTTTAAAGGGGTTTCTTTTTCTTTAAATACTGGTGCGTTCTATTCAGTAGAAGCTTGCCCATATATAACCTTGTAATCGTGCAGCCTACAACAGTAAAACTAGACTCACGAACACTTGTATTCAGGAGTTTCCTTCTCCCATCTGCGCTTATAAATCAAAAACGGTAACGTATCCAAGTCCAGGCAGAAGCCAAAGGAACTCATTATTGGTTAATAAGAACAGACGAGAACGGAACTCCAACAAAGCCGTATACAGGTCATATAAAAAATAAGCTATAGAACCATCCGAGCAGATGTCTGCGTTGTGTTCACATTGTGGGCCCGTTGCTATTGGCTTGTGGTCTCTGCGTCACGGCTATTGTGTCCATGCTAATAATACCGGCATAGTGCGCAATGTCTGTCATAAGCATTTATTAACTGGTTCCCGACCGCTGGCTGTATATTTACGGCCTGCGGTCAGGGTCCTTAAAACCCGAGCCATAGACTTTTTACGGCTCGGGTTTTAACTTGCTGCCCGCGCGATCGGGCAGCTGAATGTCGGGTCTCCGGCTGTCAGTGACTGCCGGGGACCCTGAGGAGAGGATAGAAGCAGCTTTCACTGCTTCTGTCTTCTCCGATGTGTTTTTACACAGCGTTCAATGAACGCTGTGTATAGGAATAGAGACAGCAGCAGCGGCGCTGTCTCTATTCCTCCCGGTGATCATATGACTGGTCACATGATCGCCGGGTGCCGTTACTGACAGACTGTTGCTGGGTCTTACTAGACCCAGCACAGCCCTATTAGTGACAATCGTCACTATGAGAGGGCTGATTTCCCCTGTAACTGGGGCTGCTGTGCAACTCCAGTTACAGTGGAAAAGATGGTGTAAAAGAAAGAAAAAATATATATAAAGTTCCCCAAAGGTCTTTTTTGACCTTTGAGGGACAGACCATAGTAATAAAAAAATAATAAAGTAAAGTGCAAAAAAAAATTAAATAATAAATACACATAAAATACCCACCCCAAAAAAACATGTTCCCCCCCGCCAATCATTGTTGTAACGCTAGCGCTGACCCAATTACCCTAATATAGACATGTAATATATTAAAATTTACGGTAGACAATGACGATCACAAATAAAAGGTCTATTTTAGGTTAAAACTATGTTATTACCCCAAAAAAAATAGCTGAAACGTAAAAAAGCTTATTTTTTTACTATTATTTTCAAACTTTATGAATAAAAATTCTAAAATCGCAAAAAAGGTGTGTATAAAAACGATAAAAAATGAAACCTGCATTGTCTACGGAAAAAACGTCACAAAAATCACGTCGTTAGCCCAACAAATAAAAACGTTATAGCCATTTAACTAACACGTGCTAAAAATGGCTAAACGGTGTCTGGTCCTGAAGGTGCAAAATAGCCCAGTCCTGAACTGGTTAATAACAAGATTTCTAATACATTGTTTGCATACAAATTCTAGAGGCTTCACAACACCGGTTTTTATTAACCACTTCTAGACATTGTGCACAGTTCCATTGACTGCTTCAGGCCTGAATGGGACTATTTGGTGTACTTTTTTTTTTTTTTACATTTTAGGATATGCTGAAGTACGGCTATAATTTAAGCGTAGCACAAGTGGCTTCGTTTTTTTGGCTGGAAGCCAGCAGATGTTCTTGGATTAATGTGAACATGGTAAATAACTGATGGAGTCCACAAACCACTAAGAAATGTACCGATTGTCTCCCCTTTTCATTCTGATCCATTGATATTACAGTTAGAGCTTTCTTGTTGGAAGAGCGTTATAAGCATTTCTCTGTCCATTCCAAATGATTTCTGCCTTTCCCCTAAAAAGAATCAATGACCCCCAAATAGTTGCATTCATTACAGTGTATTGTACACCTCACATGTACCCTGGTATGGGTGCATTAATTGCAAGATACCAGAATTAGAGGTAATATATATTACTTGTCCATGTTTACGTTGTAAATCCCAACCGTTTAGAATTGGCATAAAAATTGTCATTTAGGCTGGGTTCACACACAGTTTTTTGCAGGCAGAAAATCAGCCTCAAAATTCCATTTGAAATTGAGGCAGATTTTGCTCTACCTGCACGCCAATTTTTGCGGTGTTTTTTGCCCACGGCCATTGAGCGCCGCGGGCAAGAACACGCTGCGAAATACGCTTTCTCTGCCTCCCATTGATGTCAATGGGAGGTCAGAGACATAAATGCCCGAAGATGGAGCAAGTCGCTTTTTTTTCCCGCGAGACTGTTTTTTCGCTCGGGAGAAAAAAAACGCCTCCGCGTCCCATTGAAATCAATGGGAGGCATTTTTTCCGACGCGGCGTCAAAAAACTCTGTGAATATGTTTTTGTCACAATTATTTGGTCAAATTTGATATTGATGTTCTGATGTGTCAATGTTGGATATAATTGACATACAACTCTGCTATTCTGACAAGTTGTCAGTTCGTTGCAATACTTTGTCATTTCACATAAATCCAGACTGTTGTTGTACAGCCGCGCTGCGTACAGTAAGTGCACGTACACACCGCACGAGGCCTGGGTTATCCACCTATGATCGATGCAGAATGTGCAGTACCTGTTATTGTACAGCCGCGCTGTGTACAGTAAGTGCACGTACACACAGCACGAGGTCTGGGTTATCCACCTATGATCGATGCAGAATGCGCAGTACCTGTTATTGTACAGCCGCGCTGCGTACAGTAAGTGCACGTACACACCGCACGAGGTCTGGGTTATCCACCTATGATCGATGCAGAATGCGCAGTACCTGTTATTGTGCAGTAAGTGCACGTACACACCGCACGAGGTCTGGGTTATCCACCTATGATCGATGCAGAATGCGCAGTACCTGTTATTGTGCAGTAAGTGCACGTACACACCGCACGAGGCCTGGGTTATCCACCTATGATCGATGCAGAATGTGCAGTACCTGTTATTGTACAGCCGCGCTGTGTACAGTAAGTGCACGTACACACAGCACGAGGTCTGGGTTATCCACCTATGATCGATGCAGAATGCGCAGTACCTGTTATTGTACAGCCGCGCTGCGTACAGTAAGTGCACGTACACACCGCACGAGGTCTGGGTTATCCACCTATGATCGATGCAGAATGCGCAGTACCTGTTATTGTGCAGTAAGTGCACGTACACACCGCACGAGGTCTGGGTTATCCACCTATGATCGATGCAGAATGCGCAGTACCTGTTATTGTGCAGTAAGTGCACGTACACACCGCACGAGGTCTTGGTTATCCACCTATGATCGATGCAGAATGTTACTGCTAGGGATTTACCACAGGGTTTACTTTACAACTGAACATGTATGATTTTGCAAAGTGTTTTCTGTATTGATAACGGCATTCGTTGTATGTCAGCCATTCCACTCATTAGCCCATAACATTGTCATTATTTTATGTTGCTTCATTCTTTTTGTTTTCTCCATTTTGTAGTTCAAACTCAGTTATTAGCATAACATGATCTGTTTCAGGACTGTCTTGGGGATCATCACAAAGAAGAACATATTAGAACATCTCGAGAATCTAAAGCAGCACGTGGAACCCTTGGTGATTAGTTAAAGCACCTTTTAACTCGTAGTCACTTCTTAGAAGGCAGGAAGCATGAAATTTGTCAACTGTTCACACACATCACCAGGTCACCTGAAGAGCACATTGCTCCAGCTGATGGCAGCCCATGCACTGCTGACTGTCTAGGTTAAGTCACCCTGGGCACTGCGGGCAGGAGAGTCTTCTGCTCAGCGTTTCCTATCTACTGTGAGATATGATTAGCAAAGCAACTTAGTCTGCACCAGCTCCCACCACCGCCACCATCTTGCTTGCGACTTGACTCTGAGACTTTTCTCTTAAAATGAGAGAAATTGATTTTGCATGAATCCCGAATGGTCAGAACTGGGTATGTCCCCTTATTGGACAGTGACCTCTTGTTTTTGTACGATTTATATTTTTGTATTGTGCCTACAAGCACTTGCAGAGGTGAGCCATATGGTTTTCCTTCTAGCATAGTGTCTTGTATGTTCTATACATGGGATCTTGGCTGGTCAGCAAATATATTCCAGAGATCATAACTGCTGGGACTAGACCAGGTACAGCTCTGAAATGCTAGGACGGTCACCATATTCTAATATCCTGTGTTAATAAAAGCTACTTACACGCTTTTCCCTGTGTGTGATGTCCTATATTTAGTCCCTTATTTTGCAATAGGCCGGTTGAAGTGAAGATAACTTGACTTCCTTGTGTGTTGATGAGTCTAAGCTGCGCGGTTGCGATTTTGCTTACTTAATGTATCCACACACAAAAGCAAGCCATTACACTAAAGTAGGGATCAAATTTGCTTCATGCCATTTTAACCAAATATTTATGTTTTGCAATTGGACAGAGCCTAAAGCTTTCACTGGCTGCTAAATCTATGCCCCTTAAAGCGTACCTATTGTTAAAAAAAACCAACAACACAATCACTCCCATAGCAGCAGTAGATGTATAAGAGCTGTAGCGCAGTTAGAATTGTGTGTCCTTTTGGGGGGGGGGCTTTTTTTCATCCCTCTGCATGCCAAGGCTCTTCCTGGTGTGATGCTAGTACTGTGCCCAGCACTCTGGTGTCTCCCTGTCACCTCTTAAAGCAGCCAGTCTCGGAGAGAGAAATAAAAAAAACCTTTGGCTGCATCCCCCCCCTCCCTCCTTCCCCTCTCCTCCCTGTCTTCTATTTACTGTATTACTGCAGATGGATCTTTTGGGGCCTGAGGAGGTATCTGAACATTTACAGAGAGCCTGCAGGCAGGGACACTACAGGCTCCTGGAAGGTGAGGAAGATGCCACTTTCCCCTAATAAGATATATTACAAAGTTTCATGTATTCACATGTACCACTGATTTATGCAACAAAAATTTGAATGATAGGTACGCTTTAATGCTGTCTTGGTCATTTCCACTGTCGGATGTCTCTCGCACATACATATATAGATAATGGCTTTCAAAGAGATCAGCATTCAAACTAATGCAACTGCTATGAAAACTGGCTGCTAAATTAGAAGAAGTTCTGATCCCAACAGTAGGATTGTGGATTCCTATTGACTATATTTTTGATAAGAGACCTCTTTCTACCAGAACGGCCACATTGGAGGGGATTTTATTAAAACTAGTGTAAAGGAAAAGTGGAGCAGTTGCACAGTCTTCTCTAGCAACTCTTCCTGACCAAATTGAATTGGGGTCTTGTTTCTAGAGAGACTAGACCGCAGGGATTTTTGCTCTCCTGGTGAAGGACTGAATTGCATTTTCTCCATTTCTGTTAATGAAGTATAAAACTGGCTTGTCTTTGTCGACCGCTTATTACTGAGGCTAGAGTAGCATGCAGATCCCAGTGAAATGCAGTATTACTGCAGCTAGTGGCAAGTCATCAGTGTTTCCCTATTGGGGGGGGGGGTGGCAATGATGGCAAGGTTACTTGCTACTCTTTCTTCTATAAAGACTGTAAAGGAAAAAGAATATTGTAAAGAAAGGTGTACATTTTTTCGAGCAGTTTTCCAGAACTGCAATATTGATTGGCACTCCTTTTAGGATGGGCTGTCAAAGTGTGATCGGTGAGTATCCAATACCTGGGATCCCCACTGTGCCTGGTTAAACAATGAAGGGACTAATCTCGAGTGCCACAGCCTTTTTTTTTTTTTTTTTATCTGCTAACTGAGGGAATCTGCCCACATTTAGCAAACATTGATGGTCTAACCTTTAAGATTGGCTTTCAATGTTTTAGTCCTAGAAAACTCCTTTAAGTGAGCGCTGAGTTGCCTTTTACTTCAGTCCAAGCATGTGATTATGGGCAAAATGATTAGGATCAGTTTAGTGTATTCCTATTGGGTTGCATGATTCACAAGGACCTGTAGGGTCACAGTTATTACCAATCTTCTAGTGTAAGCAAATTGTATTCCTTCATTCTTGACTCACTTACATATTCTATAAAATAATTTAGTATAGAAAGAGTTTCAAAGATGATTGATAGAACTATAAGAAACTAAAATGTATAGGACCCCTTTTCTGTGATCTTTGTTTCTCCTTCACTGAAATTCCCAGTATTTCATAGCGTTGCATTGTTAAGCTGATTGCATTAGATTTGGCATTAGCACCCTCATCCCCCACCTCATATGTTCTCTTTGCTAATTCCTTGGGCTATGTGTGCGATATCGAAAAGTCCCTGCTCCCCTTCCTGAAATAATATTTGTAGAATTATAATTGGTGCCCCAAAGCTAGTCTAGAGCCTTACGTACCCTAACGCTTTGCTGTAGATTCCCCGTATGTGAATGCTCTAAAGACCATTTTGCACCATCTTGTTTTATTCTGCTGGATGCTTTGACTATGTTGCAGCTGTAAATCATTCATTTCACACTGACCAGCTGTAGTGTCTCCGCTTTTTCAGTTTGATTTTAATACAAAAGAATTTCATGCGTCCTCTCACAAGTGGAAGTACTAACCAGAATAAAAAGGGCATCTGCTCAACATGTTTCACTTTGTGATATTATCCTGGTAGAGGTTTTTTATGAACATTACATTTTCGATCACAAAATTCAAACGCCCTATTTGTGTGTTTTATCCTAAATATATTTGCAAACACCAATTGCCTGCAACTTAGGCCTTATTTACACGAACGTGTCCGTTTTGCGTGCGGAAAAAACGCAGCATTTTTCTTGCGTTGCAGTTCTTTGTGACATCCGTGTACGGTGCGTGTCTGCATTTTTTACGCGCGTATGTCACGCGTTTTTTTTTACGTCCGCAAAATAAACGGAAGGTGTTTTTTCTTTTTCTCATCATTTCTTTAGCAACTGTTGCGTGAATCACGCACAGCACACGGACGCGCGTCCGTGTGCTGTCCGTGATTTTCATGCACCCGTTGACTTCAATGGGTGCGTAATGCGCAAAAACGCACAAGTATAGGTCATGCAGTGAGTTTCACGCAGCGGACACACTGCGTGAAAAACACAATGTCTGAATGGCCCCATTGAATTTCATAGGTCTGTGTGACATCCGTTGTTTTAACTCGCGTAACACGGACGTGAAATACGCTCGTGTGAATAAGGCCTAATTTGCAATTTTGTTTCGGTGGCCCTGGAAATCATGGAAACTCGCATGCATCACCATTGCAGGTTGCTTTGTGCCCAACCATAGGCTGTGAAAGAATGCTTTACATCATACCTTACAACGGCGAAACGGGAGTCCGACACTATATAAAAAAATATCAATTTTATTACTAGAGTTTACACAATTAGGAAATATAAAATATACAGAGGATCCAAAAACAAGATTGGACTGTACATGGACCACAAGAATGCACAAAATAGTATCAACAGTATCACAGTAATTTGTACCTGAATGTAGGGTTGAAAATGCATGGTACTAATAAAAGGCAGGCAACATCAGGTCTAAAGAAAGGGGGAAGCAAAGCTATTGAATCTAGCTTTAGCAACCCATATAAAAGCAAGAGAGGTATGTAGTCGGTACAAACAAGAGGATGGTAGCATCTTAAAAGACAATTATGAACGTCTATGCTAGTGAATGGGTCTAAACAGATGTCCAAAAGAGTGCAAAGCTGAGACTGGGTAGAGTCCCCAACAAAGTTATATGACCTGGTATGCCTTACCCATAGATGTCAGAAGTGTGGCCCAGAAAGAAGGAAGCGCCCGACACGCATTTTGCGTATACAGCTTTTTCAAGGGATTGAAAAAGCTGTATACGCGAAACATGCATCCGGGCGCTTCCTCCTTTCTGGGCCACACTTCTGACATCTATGGGTAAGGCATACCAGGTCATATAACTTTGTTGGGGACTCTACCCAGTCTCAGCTTTGTACTCTTTTGGACATCTGTTTAGACCCATTCACTAGCATAGACGTTCATAATTGTCTTTTAAGATGCTACCATCCTCTTGTTTGTACCGACTACATACCTCTCTTGCTTTTATATGGGTTGCCAAAGCTAGTTTCAATTGTTTTTTTTCCCCCCATTCTTTAGACCTGATGTTGCCTGCCTTTTATTAGTACCATGCATTTTCAACCCTACATTCAGGTACAAATTACTGTGATACTATTTTGTGCATTCTTGTGGTCCATGTACAGTCCAATCTTATTTTTGGATCTTTTGTATATTTTATATTTCCTCACTGTTAAAACTCTAGTAATAAAATTGTTATTTTTCTAATTTTCTATATAAATAGTGTCTAACTCCCGTTTCTCAGTTGTAAGGTGCGTCCATACAGCGTAGATGATCATATGTCTATATTACATCATTTACCCATAAAGGATGATTTGAAGATACTGTACCAGGATAACAATCACGTTACTTACACATTTAATGTTCTCTATCGATGGATTCTCATTGGTAATTTCTTTGTCTTCACATTGATAAGGGACATACCTTATGATTACTGAGCTGTTTATAATCTGATATACATTTATTTCGAGCACATATGATACTTTACGATCGCCCATATGGTATAGGTTTTTTTTATTCTGTGTGTGCTGGTCCAATAATGTATCCGTCTGTAAAGAGCTCAGTTCACCAGGGTTGTTTTTTTTTTTTCTGAATGCTGAAATTAAAAACTCTGATCATCCTTTAATTGCCTGACGCATTTTATCAGCAAATGAGTGGCAATACATAAATTGTGTAATTGGTGGTGGTCTAATGTCATGTCACTCATGGATATGGAAAGTTGTACCTTCTTCCCTGTTTCTCCATGGTTAAGCTAGCCTCTCCTTAAACAAAGATTTCTCGTTCCTTTAACTTTGTGCTTTTTTTCTTTCTTGTCAGGCGCCTCCTTGGCATTATCACAAAAAAAGATATCCTTCGTCATATGGCCCAAATGGCAAACCACGACCCCGAGTCAATAATGTTCAACTGAATGCCATTTATGAAGAAGACGGAGAAGAGACTGAAGAGGTCAGCTTACTGAAGGAAACTCTGCCCTGATGGAAGAGTTGTGTGGCAAACCGGGAAAAAAATATGATAAAGGTGTTTTATTGCGCAGCATTTCTGCCTCCCTTTGTTGTACAAACTCATGTAAAGATCTAATGTGAGGCACCTGTTTGGGGGAGATCATACACAGTGAATATGTTCCAGTAGAGGGCAATGCAATATCCTTATCCAATGTAAGGAAGTGATATAAAGGGCAAGTCTGTTACGGGAGCGTACAAGACTCCTTTAGTTTTTATCGCTGTTGAAAACAGGAAATAACCCAGAATTGAGCCATCTTTCAAGACTTGCTGCCCTTTTTATTATATTGGGAGAGAGAAAGTGTTTATCCTGTAAACTGATTACACTTCACTTTTGTACATTCCAGGACAGATTTTATTTCTTCTTAGCTCTCCTCCTTCTGACACGTCCCTGTTCTATTCCACGAGGAGACACTTAAAACAGCAATGTCTCATATTGAGATATACTGCCATTCTCATGAGTAACATCAAATCCCAAAAATGTGCCATATAGCGCTTGGCTTGGTACAGAAGTGCTGACGTGTTCAGGGGGAAGACATCTCTTCAGCTAAACTGCTTACAAAAGTGGATGTGTTTATTATTTTATGCTCCGTTCCATGGCGTGAAGTGATTTATGCAGTTTTATTTTTGTATGCTGGAACCCTTTAATCCACAGTTTTGCAGTGTTACGGCCGTTGTTAGACAGACAGAGGATCGAGCCACTTTCATAATGAGCTGTCAAGTCTATTTTATTTCCTGTCGCAGAGCCTTTACACGGTATGACTCTTTAGGAAAATCGTACCCAAGTCTTATTACCTTATGGAATTATACTGCAAGCATTGACAACGGTTTCTTCTGCTCTACCTAAAGTACATGATAGTAGAAATATTATGTTACACTGGAAATGTTTATCTGTATTTATATTTTGCTTGATGTTCAATCCGTCATGACCGTTTCAGGCAAATGGAGGAAAAACTTGATTCCTAATTGCACATCTCTAACTTGTGGTCATTTACCTTCCCTATGTTGAGTCCTTTTTTAACTACTAGACACTGGACGATAATTGTATTTGATCTGTTTAATGTGAAAACAAAACATAGAAGTAATCTTATGTGAACAAAAGTGACAAGCCATAAACCCATTTTTTTTTTTCCCAATTCAATAGAATAAAGAGGTGTTTTTTCAAAGTTCCCTTTATTTTCATCAGTATGCATGAACCATATTTAAATCTCAGAAACACCAGCTTCCTCCTGGTAATACTGAGCCCTAAAAGTGGTAACAATCCTAAGCACTAACACTATAGCCAAAACTAAATTGGTAATCATAATTAAATGGAAAATAGTGGAGCTATTAGTCAATAAAGATGACTCTGGATACTGCACCTAATTGTGCTCCATGTAATCACTGGAACAGACCCACCACGGGGTTTTAATTCATTGACTTCATTACAGTCGGTTTTCAAAAAAAAGACAAAAAAAAACCTGGATAAGTGCATTGGTATTCTGACTAGCTATATGTTTATTGTCTCAGGCTTTTAGAAGGCAATGTGATTTCTCCATAATGGGATTCTCTTGAACCAAAAATTGTTACCAAGGATGGCTGCAAGTATGATGGCGGCAGCAGCATGGATGCAGTTGTGGAGGAAGTTCATATTTGGGCACTCTGATATGATTATATAATCTACTTAAGAAATCAACTAGAAAAGACTACTGAAGTGGAGGTGTTCTGTATTGTGAAAACCCCAAATAAATTTATTGGATAAACTGTACTGTCTTCACTGTTTGTTGAATCTTCATGCACGCCAAACCTGATTTCTGTGGATAAAAACATGACTGAAAATGAGTACATACAGAACAGTGGAAGAGTCCACTGTAGCGTCAAGTCACTGCCTTCATTTTTTGGTTTTGTCTACGTTCTTTTTAAACGAGACCACACATGAGCAAAACAAAGTAATGGTTGGGATCTTAGGCCTCTTTCACACGGCAGTATTTTGGTCCATACTTTGCTTCAGTATATGCTAGCCAAAACCAAGAGGGGGGTCTAAAACAAGTAAAAGGTGCAACTCTTCCAGTTATACTTAAATGACTGACGAACGCTCATTCTCTTTCTGCACATAAACTTAATATTTTTTATTTGTTTTTTTACTACAAAACACCTAGTCTTATGCAATTCATCTACCGTATTTTTCTTCCTCTTTTCAGCCTCTTGCCTCCCTGTATATGCCACAACCAGGCACCATCCAGCTAAGATTAGCCACAACTATTTTTACATCTGAAAAACAGGATTTTTTTTAAAGTACTCACCCTAAAATTCTTTTCTCATCCAGTTCATTGGGTGACAGACCAGGGCTCTATGCTGTTGCTATTAGGAGTCTTTACACTAGGAATCAAAAAAGTAGCCCTTCCTAAAGGATATACCCCACCTACAAACACTGAGTTGATTCAGTCCTTAAAGAGGCTCTGCACCGGATTATAAGTGCCCTATCTCCTACATAATGTGATCTCCAGACACTTCAGTAAAGTTAATCTGGGAGTATGTGACCGCACCGCATGATCTCGCGAGATCACGCTGTGTTGCGAGTACTTCTAAAAATGAATGGAGAGAAGTGTATGACGCTGATTGGTCAGCGTCATGCACACTTCTCTTTACAATGCCCAGTTGGTAAAAACATGCCCAGAAACTAATTAGCATATATTTAAAATTGTGCATAACTTGCTCCAAATTGATCGTTTTTCAAAATAAAAAACACCTATCTACATTACAGCGCCAATTACATTATGTAGGAGATAGGGCACTTAATCTGGTGACAGAGCCGCTTTAAGCAGTAGGAGAAGCAGAAAATAAGATAACCGTAAGTAAGAAACGATAGAGGAGAATCAATACGAACATGAGTACCTTGATCAAACAAAATTGGCGGAATCTGTGTTCCCCCAATGAACTGGGCAAGAAGAGAAATTTAGGGTGAGATCTCAAAAATGTCTGTTTTCTTGCTTGTTACATTGGGGGACACAGACGTTGGGATCCCCTAAAGCAGTCCCCAGGGGCAGGAACAGAAAAAACTACATAATAGAACTTGACAAAAGTGTGCAAGGGAGACCAGGACCAAGCCTGATTGCGCACAGCCCAGGAAGCCCAAGCCGCTAATTGTAATCTGAAAATGGGGTTTGTTACCCTGAACCTGGTAAGCCTTGCAAGTAGCCATCCGAATCCATCAAGCGATTGTGGCCTTAAAGGGCCACCAACCCCTTCCAGGGACCCTCCGTGAGGATAAACAAGGCATCCGACCTCCGAAAGGAAGCCGTGAGAGAAATGGAAGTCCGCAAAGCACGGACAACATTCAGGTTGACTGGGAGATGGTCAAAAGGATGGCAGAACAATGTCCTTATTCAGGTGAAAGTCCGACACAACCTTGGGCAAAAAAAAGGGCACCGTATGAAGCACTGCCTTATCCTGATGGAAAGTCAAGAATGGAGCCACTAGTTCGAAGACTCCCCGGATGGAATTTACTGCCACCAGTAAAACCACCTTTGAAGAGCGAAGGGAGACCACTTCTAAAGGTTCAAATAGAGCAGATTGTAGAACCTTCAGAACCGAGTTGAGATTCCATGAAGGAGTCGGGGCTGATAAGCAACCCCTTTGATTCTGAACCTTTCTACAGACAGGCAACTGAACAGGATGAAAAGTGCCGACACCTGTCCATTAGGAGAGCTAAGGGCTAAACGCTGATGCCAAGCCATCCGGTAGGTAGGAAAGCACTCCTGAAACAGTAAAACGTAAGTGAGATTAGATTAAGATTGTCATGGCAACAAAAGTAGGTGTTCCGAGTAAGATGTATGTGGGCTGTGGAAGGCTTCAGAGCATTGAGCATGGTGAGGATAACCCTTTCTGACAAACCACATGCCCTCAGAATGTTGGCCTCAACAGCCACGCCATTAAACGTAGTTCTCTTAAATTCTGGTTTAAGAGAGGTCCAGGAGAGAGGAGGTCGGGACAAAAAGGTAAGGGGCTACGGGGCTTCTGACCGCTGGGACAACACGTCCGCATATCCAACACCAATACTGCGCCACAAGGATGGCAAGAATATTTTCGGACTTTGGAGGAACTGAGGGAGAGATATATACAGTGAAGGAAATAAGTATTTGATCCCTTGCTGATTTTGTAAGTTTTCCCACTCAAAGACATGAACAGTCTAGAATTTTTAGGCTAGGTTAATTTTACCAGTGAGAGATAGATTATATTTAAAAGAAAAACAGAAAATCACATAGTCAAAATTATATATATTTATTTGCATTGTGCACAGAGAAATAAGTATTTGATCCCTTTGGCAAACAAGACTTAAAGGAATAGTGTCATCACAAATAATTTTTTTATATGTTAAAGATGTTAGTGCTTTAATAAAAACGTTTATATTCATTTGTGTGTTTGTGTTTTACTGTTTCTTATTTTTACACTTTTTCTTCCCTATGGGGGCTGCCATTTTTTGTTCCATTTCTGTGTGTGTCGATTAACGACACACACAGACATGGAATACGGCAGCCACAGTCCCATAGGGACTGCGAACGGCTCCCGTCCCATTGACTGCCGTGTACGGCGTCTGTGTGGGAACTGCGCATGCGCCGCTCCCACACAGTCCTATTCAAAATTGGCGCCGTCCGGCGCCATTTTCCTGTGGACCGGAAGTCGCGGCCGGACAGTAATATTACTACTTCCGGTCGCGGCTTCCGGACTTGTGCACATGGAACAGCGGCAGCAAAGGGAGCGGACGGGCCGGAGGGAGCCGCGGCGGCAGGAGCAGGTAAGAGATTTCAATGTATGTTAGTGTTTGTGTGTGTTTACTACTGTATGTAAACCTACTACACTGTGGGTTACCTCAAAAAATGGCGACACACAGTGTAGGAGGTTAAACCTTTCAAACCCCTCGTTTATCCCGGCACTAGCCAGGATAAAGGAGGGGGGGATGCTGAGAGCTCACTAGAGCGAGGGCTTTTAACCCAATGTTGCAATGCTGCAATTTTGGGAACTAGCTCCATCTAGTGACCAAAAATGGGTAGTATTATAAATTAGAAAAAATTTATAATATTTCCTGACTCGCGAAAAAAATAAAAAAAATTTGAACAATGTTTAATCACCCACACACTAAATGTTTAATTTTTTTAAAAAAAACATGTTTTTCGGGCAACACCATGCCTTTAATACTTGGTGGCAAAACCCTTGTTGGCAAGCACAGCAGTCAGATGTTTTTTGTAGTTGATGATGAGGTTTGCACACATGTTAGATGGAATTTTGGCCCACTCCTCTTTGCAGATCATCTGTAAATCATTAAGATTTCGAGGCTGTCGCTTGGCAACTCGGATCTTCAGCTCCCTCCATAAGTTTTCGATGGGATTAAGGTCTAGAGACTGGCTAGGCCACTCCATGACCTTAATGTGCTTCTTTTTGAGCCACTCCTTTGTTGCCTTGGCTGTATGTTTCGGATCATTGTCGTGCTGGAAGACCCAGCCACGAGCCATTTTTAATGTCCTGGTGGAGGGAAGGAGGTTGTCACTCAGGATTTGACGGTACATGGCTCCATCTATTCTCCCATTGATGCAGTGAAGTAGTCCTGTGCCCTTAGCAGAGAAACACCCCCAAAACATAATGTTTCCACCTCCATGCTTGACAGTGGGGATGGTGTTCTTCGGGTCATACGCAGCATTTCTCTTCCTCCAAACACGGCGAGATGAGTTAATGCCAAAGAGCTCAATTTTAGTCTCATCTGACCACAGCACCTTCTCCCAATCACTCTCCGAATCATCCAGATGTTCATTTGCAAACTTCAGACGGGCCTGTACATGTGCCTTCTTGAGCAGGGGGACCTTGCGGGCACTGCAGGATTTTAATCCATTACGGCGTAATGTGTTACCAATGGTTTTCTTGGTGACTGTGGTCCCAGCTGCCTTGAGATCATTAACAAGTCCCCCCCGTGTAGTTTTCGGCTGAGCTCTCACCTTCCTCAGGATCAAGGATACCCCACGAGGTGAGATTTTGCATGGAGCCCCAGATCGATGTCGATTGACAGTCATTTTGTATGTCTTCCATTTTCTTACTATTGCACCAACAGTTGTCTCCTTCTCACCCAGCGTCTTACCTATGGTTTTGTAGCCCATTCCAGCCTTGTGCAGGTCTATGATCTTGTCCCTGACATCCTTAGAAAGCTCTTTGGTCTTGCCCATGTTGTAGAGGTTAGAGTCAGACTGATTAATTGAGTCTGTGGACAGGAGTCTTTTATACAGGTGACCATTTAAGACAGCTGTCTTTAATGCAGGCACCAAGTTGATTTGGAGCGTGTAACTGGTCTGGAGGAGGCTGAACGCTTAATGGTTGGTAGGGGATCAAATACTTATTTCTCTGTGCACAATGCAAATAAATATATATAATTTGGACTATGTGATTTTCAGTTTTTTTTTTATATAATCTATCTCACTGGTAAAATGAACCTAGCCTAAAAATTCTAGACTGTTCATGTCTTTGACAGTGGGCAAACTTACAAAATCAGCAAGGGATCAAATACTAATTTCCTTCACTGTACGTGAGACTAAACCAATTCCACTGAGACACCAGGATGTCTACGGCCTAGGCTTTGGGATCCCGGGCTTGGGAGATGAGGCAGGGAACATTGCGATTGAACCAGGACCCCATAAAACCTGCATCCGGCCTGCACCATGTGGCGCAAATCTGATTAAAGACTTCCGGGTGGGGGCGTGGCCTAGTGGTGAATGTGAGAGGACGTGTGTGACCGGAGCTCCTGCTGTACTCATCCTATAAGGTCCATATATCCCGTAAAATTCGGGGAAAATAGCTTCCCCAGGGTCTTACCAGAGTCTGGAGGTGGAGGAGCACGAATACCCGGCCATAATGACGCGCTCCAAGAAGCAGAAGTCGCCGCCAGCGAGTCCCGGGTCCCGCGCTCAAGATGGCGCCGAGGAGAAGGAAGGCCGCAATAGAGGCCTCCGGCAGGAAGTTGTGGAAAAGCTGGAGAGGTTCGCCCGCACGCCGAGAGCAGGGGGGGCGGCTGCACAGCAGCGAAAGTCGGCTGGAGAGCAGGCAGTTGGAGGCCCATCTTATGGATCCAGGTACTCTCCTTTGGCGGGGGACATGAGAAGTGAGGAGGAGGAGGAGGAGATGAGTGGCGCCATGCAGGATCAGCCAGGTGCTGGAGGGAAAAGTGGAGTGAGGAAGGAGGAACCCTCCCTAAAGGACATTTTGGCAGCGGTGAAGCAAAATTCTATGGTCCTTAATACCTTAGCAAGCCAGATGGGTGGATTGAAGGAGGACATTTTGCTGCTCAGGAATGATTTGCAGAAAGTTGCGGAACGCACCACTGCCGTGGAAGGGAGAGTCTCAGACATGGAGGATGCGATTCCTCATATAAAGCAGGATGTGCAGGCACACTCGCAGGCAGTGGCGACATTGCTGGCTAAGACAGACGATATGGAAAATCGGCTGAGACGGAATAACGTTCGCCTGGTGGGGGTTCCGGAGAGAGTGGAGGGAACGAATCCGGATGACTTCTTTGAAAAGTGGCTGATAGACACATTTGGCAGAGAGGAATTGACCCCTTTATTTGCGGTGGAGAGAGCGCACAGGGTGCCGACCAGACCTGGCCCTCCGGGAAGGCCGCCGAGACCGGTGCTGATAAAGATTCTACATTATAAAGATAGAGACAAGATCCTGAGGAAAGCTAGAGAACGTCAAGACATCTCCTTTAATGGGGTGAAAGTGTCCTTCTTCCCGGATTTCTCTATGGAAGTACAACGGAAAAGATCACAGTTTATGGATATAAAGAGACGCCTAAGGGCGTTACAAGTGCAATATTCCATGATGTATCCTGCCCGTCTGAGAGTGGTGGCGCTGGGCACAACTTCCTTTTTCGAGACACCGAGGGAAGCGGTTAGATGGTTGGATACCCATGAAAGTCAGCTGAGATCCGGAATAGACCGGCTGACAAAAGGAGGCTGGGGTTGCAGGACTGAACCAGGTGTCGTAAAAAGTTGCAAGATATGGCATTGAGGGTTCCTGGTCATGTTTGGACTTGGAGCTGGAGGGCATAGTTGCGGTGAACGCGGAAGACCGGAAGAGGAGGAATGTGTTTATGGACATTGAGGGGTACCGATATGTTGAAGGGATGGTAGTTTATTTGCAAGAAAATGGCAGCGGGAGGGATGGTCAGTTAAGCGGGAAAAGTGCATAACGAGTTATGGTATTGTTGAATGTACGGTGGGCGGAGTTGACCTGCCGACGCTTGTTATGGGTAATGGCAGATACGTTCTGTCGCCCCAACCCTTGGAAAGGGGTAGGTTCACGGGGGAGGTTGCAGGGGGGGGAGGGGAGGGAGGGAAAGAAGACCCAGCCGGTCAGATATGTACAATTACGAGAACAGGAAAGGATGTGTTGGGATATGTTGAGGGATGATGGGATCACTTAATTGTTTGTCCTGGAATGTACGGGGCCTGCGGGAAGCCAGAAAACGACAGGCGGTATTTGATTTTATTAGGAAACAGGAGTCGAGGGTGATAGGATTGCAGGAGACGCATATGACTAGGGATTCAGTTTCCATGTTGCATAGGGCCTGGGTAGGCCATAGTTTTCATTCTTACCATACTACATATTCAAGGGGGGTGAGTCTTCTCATACATAGGGCAGTGCCATTTATATGTCACGACTCCTTCCAGGATGGGGAGGGGCGGTATGTGGGGGTGCACTGTACGATGTATCATTGGACTTGTGTGTTGGTGGTGTTGTATGTTCCCCCTCCATTTTCTAGCGGATGTATCAAGAAAGTGGTGGAGGAACTGGCTAGATACCCGGAGGTGCCGTTACTAGTGATGGGGGATTTTAATGCAGTATTGAATACCAATATGGATAAATTCGGCATGAGAGGGGGAGGTTTAACAGCGTTTGGCCATCTTGTTGCTGAAATGGGTTGGCGGGACATATGGAGGGATAAACATCCAAATAGCTATCAGTATTCTTGTGCGTCTTCCACATATCAGTCTTTATCCAGGATAGACCTAATCTTGTGCTCACCGGCAGCGGTACCATTTGTAGCCCAGATAGAATACTTGCAAAGAGCGTTATCAGATCATTCTCCTTTGTTAATGAAGGTGGAGACGGAGGGGAGGACAGGGCGGGGGCAAGGGTGCTGGAAACTCAATGCCTTTTGGCTGAAGCTGATAGATAATAAACAAATTTTAGACCTCATAAAGGAATACTTTCAGTTCAACTCGGGAACGGTACCGCAAGCGATACTGTGGGACGCGATGAAGGCGTGGCTGAGAGGGGTGTTCATCCAGCACATTTCAGCAGTGAAAACACGGTCTAGATAATTAGGAGAAGCACTGTTGGAAAGGGTAACGGAGACAGAAAGGCTACATATAGTAGATAACACACCAGACACACTGAAGCATTGGGTGGAGGCGCAGCGGTTGTTAAAACAGCATCAGTTGGAGAGGGCAGATAACAAAAGGATGTTTTTAAAACGCCAATATTATGAGGAGGGGGAAACTACTGGACGGCTGTTGGCAAGGATGGCGCAGGCTCAGAGGGAGAATAACTACATACACACTATTAAGGGGGAGGGGGGGAAGTTGGAGACGGATACAGGACAGATTTTGAAAGTGTTTCAGCAGTTTTACTCGAATTTGTATGCCTCTAGGGCAGAGCACACACCTCAGCAGCTGGAAGAGTATATAGGGGAGACAGAACTTCTTAGGTTGGGAGGGGAGGAGAGAGGGAAATTGGAGGAGCCCATATCTCTGGAGGAACTCCAGGAGGCTATAGGGATACTGGCCAGTGAAAAGGCGCCGGGGCCGGATGGTCTTCCGGTGGAAGTTTTTAAGGAATATGGGGAGGAGCTCGCACCGCAGTTATTGGCCACTCTTTTAGATAGCTTTGATAGGGGGAGGCTTCCGGAAACAATGTATGAAGCGACCATAGTAGTTCTGCCTAAAGAGGGGAAGGATCCCCAGCTCCCGGGCTCTTATAGACCAGTTTCCCTACTAACGGCGGATATTAAAATCATGGCGAAAGTATTGGCGCTTAGACTAGCTAAAGTAGTGGCTGGGGTGGTACATGGAGATCAGGCCGGCTTTATGCCATCCAAATCGACGGCGGTGAATCTGAGACGGCTGTTCTTAAATTTACAAGTTCTGCCGGATAATCGTGGGGGGAGAGCCATTATGTCCTTAGATGCGGCTAAAGCATTCGATTGCGTGGAGTGGAAATATTTGTGGTCAGTTCTGGAGAAAATGGGATTTGGCCCTAATTATATAAAATGGGTAAAGTTGTTGTATGTAGCCCCGACAGCAAAGATAAGGGTGAATGGGGTGCTATCGGATCGGTTTGCGCTGGAGCGGGGAACGCGTCAGGGATGTCCATTATCTCCATTGTTGTTGGCGGTGGAACCCATGGCGTGTGCAGTGAGACAACATGAACATATTCAGGGGTTGAGATATGGGGGGGTGGAGGAAAGAATTGCACTATACGCAGATGATATGCTGTTATTCATGGCGGACACCGAGCGCACACTACCGTTAGTGATGGCCCTAATTAAGCGGTTTGGGAAATATTCAGGACTACTCATTAATTGGTCAAAATCGGCTTTAATGCTCATGGACCCGGGGGTTATCCAGAATGGGGAAGAGGAGGTGGAGGTACCTGTGGTCACGGAGTTTAAGTATTTGGGGGTTAGGGTGACGGCGAAAGCACAGGATTATATGTCCCTTAATGTAATGCCACTGTTAACAACGATAAAAGCTAAAGTAGAGGCGTGGAATAAGTTACCGCTATCGGCTCTGGGTAGGACGAATCTGATTAAAATGATCCTCATGCCCCAGGTGCTGTATGTCCTACATAACTCCCCGGTATGGATCCCCAAATATTGGTTCAGGAGATTGCATAACCTTTTTAGGGACCTAGTATGGAAGAAGGGGGTACCTAGGATTAAACTGGAGAAATTACAGCTGCCAAAGGAGGAGGGGGGCCTGGCTGTGCCCAATGCTTGGGTGTATTATTTAGCTGCCCAATGTCAACATTTTTGGGGGTGGGAGCAGGAAGAGACATGGGGGTCCAGTGCGCGCATCCTATCATATCTGGGGGGGGGGGGGGGCGGGGGGGAGAACCCGTTGGCAGGACTGGAAGCGCACAGCTATAAACAGATGGCGAGTACCAGACCCACTCTGCTGCTCATACACAAGGTGTGGTGGCAGTGCAAGCAATTGCTGGGGATAGGAGAGTGCACTAAATATACACCACTCTGGAGGAATGCTTATTTGGGGGAATTGGGTAAATTGGAAGGGATGCAGGGGTGGGAGCAGCGAGGCATAATACGATTGAGCCAGTTGTACGAGGGAGACATACTTAAATCTTTTCAGCAAATGAGGGAGGAGTTTCAACTGGACTCCCGCATGTTCTATCAGTACCTGCAGATTCGGCACGCTGTGCAGACACAAGCGGTCAGCGTGGACCTGACGATGCATGCCACGGGGGTGTTGGAGCATATTGCAAAAGCAGTTACATCAAAAGGATTAATTTCATTGGTTTATCGCAGGTTATTGGTGGAACATCTGGGGGACCCTATGGCACCAGTGAAAGCTGTATGGGAGAGGGATGTGGGTCCTATTACAACAGACCACTGGGAGGCGGTATTGGCAGCAACATGTACTTTGTCCATTAATGTAGCACAACGAAGATCGCAGTTGTTTCTGATACATAGGGTGTATAGGACCCCGTGGGTGCTGAAACAAATGGGATTAAGAGCGGATGCCAAGTGCCCTAGGTGCCCGGAGGAAAAAGCAGACATCCTTCATATGTTCTGGACATGCGGGAGGTTGGGGAGTCTGTGGACGGAAATATCGGAGCTAGTGGGGAGAGTGTTTGAGGTACAGATTCCATGGGATCCTGTGGTAATGCTGCTAGGGTATGTTGGAGATTTGGGGGGGGATAGGATGTCAGGGTTGGCAATTGCTAAAATACTGTATCAAGTGAGGAAAGGAATAGCAAAGCACTGGCTGGATGCGGAGCCACCATCAAAACAAGAAATCATAGGGGCACTTAACTCACAGGTTCTGATGGAATATAGGATATACTCCAAGAGGGGGTCCAAGGTCAAGTTTGAAAAACAATGGGCTAGGTGGATTGATCAATCTGGGTATGCTTCTGTGGAGCTAATGACACTAAGGCAACAAGTTCAGGTATAGGGCCACTGACGGGGGGGTACATACGGAGAGCAGGAGTAAGATGGGGAAGGGAAAAGGGGAAGAGAAGGAGAGAGGATTGGAAAAGTGGTACTGAGAAGACCGGCTGGGGGGATACAAGGGGGAGTTGGGGGGAAGGGAATGTTTGGTTGGATGTAAATAATTGGGTCTGTTGTAATTTGCTTATACACTGTATGAGAACGTACAATGACCTGTAATAATGTGGAGTTTTTTTGAATAAAATTGAACTGATTAAAAAAAAAAAAAAGACTTCCGGGTGATGGGACCGCTCCCCGGGATCCACTTGTTGAACTAGGGGGTTTCATTCGGAAACAGCGGACCGAGACGTCCTTTTTTGGCACTACAAAAAGGTAGGCGTAAAACCCCTGAAATATTTGATCTGGAGGTACTGGGTTTATGACTTCCTGAAGAAGCAAAGACTATTACTTGAATAAAGGCGGCAGCTCTGGAGTGAGACTGAGGAACAGCAGACTGGAAGAAGGCTGGCAAATTCAATTTTGTATCCTGAGGATACCACTTCTTGAACCCAGGTGTTTGAAATGTGGGAAATCCAGACGTCCTCAAAAACAAGCCTGCCCGCATTTAAACTGAGTCAGAACGGCGCACCTTCAGGCAGAACTGGGGTTGCCAGGCCATGGCTTAGCGTTCTGAGGCAAAGGGTGCCAGGAGGGATGGGCTTCGAAGGAAGGCTTGGTCTTAGGGTTCCGGATGCGCCACTAGCTGGAAGACCAAGTGCTTGAAAACCTACAAAAGGATCAAAGACGGGGACCTTTCTTGGCAAGGGCAGCCCATTTGTCTCTGTTCTGGGGTAGGTGAGTTCTCTCTCCATTCGTGGCTTCAGAGATGATTTCATCAAGCCTGGTCCCAAAGAGACATGAACCTGAAAAGGTAAGTGCAGTCAAGAGAACTAATGGAAGCCGTATCTGCGAACTAACACTGCAGCCAGACCGTTCTGCGGATAGCGATGGTAGAAGCTGGCCGCTTTTTTGATCTTTAATTATTTTCCGGGTATACGACACGTCACCAACATGATGTGGTGTATATCGGCTTGTTCTGTTGTAAAGCGAGAACAGCAGGGACTGCGAGAACAGCAGTGACTGCAAATGCGCGTTCCGGGCTGTGAAGCAAAACAAGCCGATATACACCACGTCACAAGTGACATGTCGTATACCCGGCAAAGAATTCAAGATCAACAAAGCGTCCAGAGCCAGTGTAGAGAGTGACGTCACCCGTCAAGTTCCCCATGGCAGGATCTGGAAACGGGGCCACTTTGGAAAACGTAAGTATATTACAAATGTATTTACATTTATAAATTGCATGCATTAACACCAAGTCATTAAATCTCGGACAACCCCTTTAAGGTACTTTTAGACCAGCCCATTTTGGCCGATGCGCCGATCAACGAGATAGCATTTGCTCGTTCATCTGTTGATCGCTGCCCTCTTTACACAGGGCTATTATCTTGAACGCTCGTTTGCCCGATAATTGGCCAGTGTAAAAGAGCCTTTACTATCCACTGAACCCTTATTTGCGCCTTGGAATTGGATCATTAGGTTTTTTGAAGATTTCCAGCCTTTAGTGACAGACACTGAATTAGACACCTACTTACATCTAACCAGTGGAACTGATTCTAGTAAAATCTCCTGATTCTAGTGAAAATAAATAACCGCCTTAGCAAAGAACCCTGGCAAGGTTTTTATAACCATTTTATCTAGCAATGAGGACTGCATTTAAATGGATTTAAACTGAGGTCAAAGTATGGAAGAAGCTACAAAACTTTTTTTTGGACCCAAGGGTAAATTGTAGAACTCCGGACAGAAACTTGTAATATGAGTGTATTGGATTTAAGGAGAACCTGTCACTAGGGTTAGAACCATTATACCGCCATCATGTCGTTATACAGCTTGGGTTTAGTGTTTCGAACATGCGCACGTTAAAAATAGTAAAAAAAACTTTTTCTTGAGGGGAGTCCAGCGGAATCAGGCAAATTGTGCATATGAAGCCGAGGACTCACTGCGCACTGTCCTCGGCTTCATAAGTGCCCAATGCCGCTCTCTGACTCGTCTCGCTAACTTGTAAACTATTTTACTAATTATGGCAAAATAAAAACTGTTTTTGACGTGGGCGTGTTTGGAATACTAAACCCCAAGCTGCATACCAACACACTTAGTGGCTCCAGTGACAGGTCCCATTTAAAGATTTTTATTCAACCCTCCTGAAGGAAATTGAAGATCAATGCAATATTTGACTTATGTAAAGGATTCTAATATACTCCTTCAAATTGGATGAAAGCTTACTAGACTTGTCAGTAGATATCTGTGGTGATCTGCTTTTTGCTGGCTAACACAATAGAAACTACAGAATCAGATAAACCTCTTTTTCTAAGCATTAACATCTCCGTTTTCAGGCAGTTTGGAGCAGGTTGGATACCTGGGGATTGATCACTGGGACAGGAGATATGGTCTGTATGGGATGATCCATAGCTGGTCAGGTGACCTTTTTCCTCAGCCAGGTAAACCATGGCCTCTGACCAGAAGGGAGCGTTGAGGATGATCCCCTCTCCCTGATCTTTCTTCTTACCTTCAGTGTTAGAAAAAGAACTATGCTTTTCAAACTTTTTGTCTGACTCCAGCACTGAGCTACAGCATTTACTGCCACTGGGAAGTCTTTTGGATTTAGGGAGTTAAACCTTCTGACCTTGCGGTTCTGACTGGTGGCAAAGATGGAGGGGGTCCCCAATTTGGCCACTATCATGTGGAAGACCTCTGGACTCAAAACCCATCTGACTCATGTAAATAGGAGCAGAGCTTCAGTAACCCAGCAGGGCCGCTATATAGTGTACGGAGCCTTCTGCTTCCGGCTTTGAACACTATGCTGATCGGTGAGGTGTTCAGGTGTCGGACCCCCACTGATCATATACTGATGACCTATCCTTTGGATAAGTCATCCGGAAAAGGATTTTGAACCACTCCCGAGCCGTCACCAATCAGAAGTGGACCTGTCACCTGCGCCGCATGACCTCCTCGTCTCCTCCTACAGTGAGTCACGTCAGGCAAAGCGGAGAGTGGTAGCAGTAGGTGGAAAGATGCGCTGTGGAAAAAAAATAAAATATATATATATTAAAAAAAGCTGTTCATACTTACCCCCCCCCTCTTCTCTACATGCATACCGGCCTTCCTTGACGTTGCAGGCCATGTGACGCTGCAGCCTGTGATTGGCTGCAGCGGTCAAATGGGATGAACCATCATCCCAGGAGAACGGACTGCAAGAAGGAGCAAGTTCTGGGTAAGTAGAATTTTATTTTTTCCTGAGTTGCGATTTTTGCTTTCTTTTGCGGGTTTTGCATCCCCATTGAATTCAATGAGGAAAACTCGCAACAGAAAACTCAGCATAAATTGACATGCTGCAGATTTAAATTCCGCACCGCAGGTCAATTTATTAGCGTTTACGCTGCGTTTTTTTACGCAGCGTGGGAATGAGATTTTCTTAAGCTCATCCACTTTGCTGTTACTGTAAATGCTATGTTTCCTTTATATTGCAGCTTATGCTTTCTTAGTAATTATGTACTTTTTTGATCCTTTTTTCCTAGGCATGGACTGACAATTTAATCATTGGAAATCTCTCATATATATTCACTTTGTTTTTAAGGGAACCCTTCCGGTTTCATCCAGATTTTTTTTTAATTCTGTCTACACTATGTTTGCACTATGCACTTTAAACCAGTGATTCATTGTCTCCCTTCCTTCCTTTTCCCCTTTTCTTCCCTATCTCTGTCGTATTGCTATTCGATATTTATACTATACCTATATGTTGACACAAGCATAGGGTTTTATAGGGTCACATAGGACATCTATTTTGACATTGCGTCTTATCTTTGTCCTTATATTGATATCTTTTTTGTATCACTTTTATGTATCACGTTCTTATATGATCTTATTTTATTTGGATGTTTTGCCGTGCTTTTTTCACACCATATTGATTTAAGGTATTTTATTCAATCTTTTCCACTATGTTAATTATGTATTTATTTTTTTTTGCTTACTGTGTCACTTTCTGGATCATTTACATAAGTTGTATACGTGTATGATTTCATCATGATACTTAAGCAATATATCAATAAAGAGATATTTGATAATCAAGTCTTTGTTTGATCTCCACTTTTACACTGTTCTTATCATGAACTATTTTTCATTATCGTTATGTATGTTTTACATCCTCTGCACACTGCACTTCATTACATCACTTTTGCGACAGCAAAATTTGTTTATTCGCTACCCGTTCCTTGTCCCTTTCCTTTTTTTTTTCCCCCTTTCGCCAGCCCCCTGGGCGGTGCCTGGGTTGCTGGTCTTCTGCACATGCCCCGTTCAGCATGGAGGTTTTCTTTCCCTTCCTCCCCTTTGTGACATTGTGTTCTTGTTACCGCCTTTCTTCATTGATGGAAATACTGTTCGATCAAACAACTACGTTTCCCTATATGATGCATTTCCATTTATTTGCATTCCGGATGCATCATGTTAAAGTCTGTCTTATTAACCTTCTTCCGGTTGTTGGCTTTGATTGACACCTCATCCAATCCCTGTGGTTTTTACACTTACTCCCGTTTTCACTGTGTTCTTACAAGATCTTTTATTGGTTATGGGGAGTGACTGCCCCCAACTAGTTCAATTCCGGTCTTCACGATCATACTAACCCATGCCTCAGGTAAATCAAATGAAAGTAAGATTTGTAGACATATTTATACACCATATTCTACCAATGAGCCTTCATCCTTTTCCCCCCTGACGAAGCCTGGTGGCGAACCGCGTTGAGTGTAAGTGGGCTCCTGGCACATCCCTACTCTTTACCCCATTGTATATCTGCATGGTTTGTCAATTGTTTTTTTCATTTTCTGGCCATCTTGCCATTACGGTCTATCTATTTTGATGGCCTAGTTCATAGCTCTATACTTGTTTGTCTGCCTTACCCTGGCTGTTTATATACAATGTACTATACTATGGTATAGAGGTTATGGCCGGTAGCCCACTCCCTATTTTCTTTACTGTGAGTACTTATATTTTAGATCTATTTTGATGCTACTATTTGTATTTTTATCATGTCTCAATAAAAATATGTTTATTTTGAAAACATTTGGGTCATTTAACACTGAATATTCGCATATGTGTTCATACTGTAAATGCAGTGAAATTTCCTGCACAGAATTCTGTTGCGGAAGTTCCACAGCGTTTACGCTACGTGGGAACCCGGCCTCAATATAGTGTATGATGATTTTTTGGGTTGGCACAAACAAAATCCACCAATGTCATCAGACAAAAACCAACAGAACATTGCACACCACAATCACTTAAACGGGTTGTCCACCTTATGACAACTGATAACCTATCCCCCGGATAGGTCATCAGTATATCACCGGTGCAGGTCGGACACCCAGACCCCACACTGATAAGCCGCTCCGTTGGCCTGCAGGCATCAGATGTTATGGAACATAATGCCATGTACGGAGCCGGAAGCAGTTGGCTCCGTACGTAGCATAGCGGCCGTGCTGCAGAACTGCTCCTATTCACTTGAATAGAGCAGAGCTGTAGTACTGCAGCTCGGCCACTATTCTGTTGCAGGAGCTAACGGCTTCCGGCTTGTACATCCGGTGCACGCGAACCAGCTGATCTGTGCGAGGCCCAGGTATCGGACCCCCACAGATCATGTACCGATGACCTATCCAGTGAATAGGTCATCAGAAGGTGGACAACCCCTTTAAGGGAAAATAGAATGGTACCGCAAACAAATGATGGTCTTTATCAGTTTTGTTTTGTGGGGTGGACCGGTTTTGCCATTTTACAGTTCCCAATATGCCATAATTTCTCAAACTGGATTGCGATCAGAAGAATTCCCAGACAACTCATGCACCCTAAACCCAAGTTCAAGAAAAGTAGCTTTCACTAAAGAGAGTTATCATTGTTAAGCATACACAATAATAATGCCTTACTTATGGTGTTATAAGTATGGCACGAAGAAAGGTCTTGTTAGAACACCCAATTGATGTGGGGAACGTATCACATCGCGTAGAATAACATCTGTATTGGGTGGCATTCATAATTCGAGACTAAACTAATGTTGCCAACTCCATTGTATGAGAAAGCCCTCTGTTTTTCACATCCCAGCACTGCACGACGTGATATCACACATCTCCTCCCCCCCCCCCCATAGACTAGTCTATGGAGGGATGCGTGAAAAAAACAAACAAAAAAAACTGCCACATTGAATAACATAGGTCCATTGAAATCAATGGGCAGATGTTTGGAGGTGCTCTGCTTCCGATTTTTCGGCCAGAAAAACGGCCGAAAATAGCCAGTGTGAACATACGCTAAGGGTGATAGATGCCGGCACTAGTGGATAGAGCCGGCAGACAGGAAAGTGCAGCACTGCACACATTAAACCCCGTCCAGGCTGCCAACGTTCGTTTACGTGACAACTGCACAGGGCATCGGCAGTTGGAACATATATAGCCGCCGTAAAGGCTGTCAGAAAGGGGTTACGGTCACCATAATTGGATTTCTGCCATGAAGATAGTTGCTACAGGTCAGTTACATGCAACTATAATTAGCCGGATAACACGAAAATCATAGTTTCTAGGTGTACAGCAAGACGGTAGGTAACATTTGCAAATTTATGTCCCAAGATCACTGCTGTGACACGCTCCTCACATAGGTGGTGGTCATTTCTAGCCAATACAATTCCATGTCTAAATCACTGAATCATTGCCATCAGTAAGACAGTGCAGACACAATACAACAATTTTATTACAAAACTATCTTTATAGAATAATGCATGAAAACAGTAAGAACAAATATGCAACATATTAAACTCTGCCTGCGGTCTGGATTAGGTGTCTAGCTGGTTAACATTCTCTTTGCTTCGGTTTGCCAGGTGAGATGCAATTATTTCCGCAAATAAATCCCGTTTCAGGAGCTTGTATGCAAGGGGCAAAAGCTGGCCTGCAACTTTGTGAAAGTACTGAAAAATAAAACCAGAATAAAATCATATTAACTTCCTCTTTGAAACCAATTGTCCCATCGTAGCAACATCCAGAAACAGAATAGCCGTTGTTATCATAGCAACGTTTATGTTTCGGTATTTGGCAGATTTATTTTACTAGGGAACCCATAAACATTGGTCAGATACCATTTATAGCTTTCCCATAATTATTTTGACCTCAAGATGTAACCGGCAAAAAGTGCAGCAATTCTAATGAATGGAGAAATGGTTCACCGTGAATAAGCCAGGAACCCGCAAAGCCAGGAACCCGCAAAACCAGAAACGGAAATCTGGATGACACTGCCAATTAGAAAATCACAAAAAGACCCAAATGGTCGAAACTCAATTTTTTTGCCACTTCAACCCCCCCAAACAGACATCCCCCAAAATGGTATAAATTAAAACCGACATCATTCCATGTACAAAAAGACACCATACACAGAAATACATAAAAAAATAAAGTTACGGGGTCACCGTATGGCGATGAATATTTTTTTTTTTTTCAAACCCCATTATTTTATTTCTCCAGTAAATTGTATTTTTTTTTTTCATAAACTTTAACCAGTTTACTTTGTTTGTGTCCCACTAGGGACTTTACTTTGCGATTTTTAGGTCGCAGATATAATGCTTTGGTATACTTAGTACACCAAAGCATTATTGCCTGTCAGTGTAAGGCCTCATTTACACGAACGTATTATACGCGCGTGCGACGCGCGTGCTTTGCACGCATGTCGTACGCACCTATATTAGTCAATGGGGCAGTTTAGACGATGCGTGAATTGCGCTCAGCGCGTGTGCGCAGAAAAAAACTCACGACATGTTCTATAATCGTGCGTTTTTCGCGCACTCACGCACCCATTGAAGTCAATGGGTGCGTGAAAACCACGCATGCCGCACGGAAGCACTTCCGTGCGAACTGCGTGATTCGCGCAAGAGCTGTCAAACTCCTGAATGTAAACAGAAAAGCACCACGTGCTTTTCTGTTTACAAACATCCAAACGGAGTGTCAAATTCGAGATGAGCGCACCGAACTTCACCGGGTTCGGCCAAACTCGTTTTGACCGAAACCGGTAAAAAATGTTCGGGTACGCGACGTCAGGAGACAGTCACTGTCCACGGTGCTGAAAGCGTTAAACTGGTTCAGCACCATGGACAGTGACTTCCGCTCCGAAAATCCATGAACCTGTAAAAAAAAAAAGACGTTCTGACTTACCGATAACTCCGGTCCGACCTCCCGGGATGACAGTTCAGTCAAAGTGACAGCTGCAGCCAATCACAGGCCAAGCACAGGCTGCAGCCAATCACAGGCTGCAGCGGTCTCTTGGACTGCGGCGTCATCCTGGGAGGTGGGGCCGGATGACGAGAGGGACGCGTCACCAAGGCAACGGCCGGGAGCCCGGACTGGGGGGAAGCAGGAAGTTCTTGGTAAGTATGAAAGTCTTTTTTTATTCACAGGTTGGTGTATATTGTGTTCGGCATTCACTGTCGAGGGTGCTGAAAGAGTTACTGCCGATCAGTTAGCTCTTTCAGCACCTTGGACAGTGACGGGCGTCGACTAGCCTCATCTCTATGATGGCGGCTGCGCGAAAATCACGCAGCCGCGCATCATACACGGATGACACACGGAGCTGCCAAGTGCCTTTTGCGCGCGCAAAACGCAGCGTTTTTTGCGCGCGCAAAACGCACACGCTCGTGTAAATGAGGCCTAAAACAGATAGGCAATCTGGCTGCTGAAGGCAGACCTGGGGGCCTTTGTTAGGCCCCCGGCTGCCATGGAAACCCGACAAGGCCACGCGTTTTTTTTTGCGGGGGCGCCAATGGGGTGAACTCCCTCCCTTTGCCAAAAACAGTAGATGCCGCTGTCGCTATTAACAGCGGCATCTAATGGGTTAAAATTCCAGAATCTGAGCGCGCTTCGATACCGGCAGTTGGGGCGGGAGCCTGGCTGTGTTTAACAGCCATGATCCTGCCGCTGATCGCGTGGGTACAGTGGCAGTACCCGCACGATCAGAGGTTCGATATATTCGCCCTTTTGCAGGAACTAGATCCTGCATAAGGACGGATATATCCGTCCCTCGTCGTTAAGGTGTTAAATATATGGACTCATAAAAACTCTACTCAATTTAGAGTAGCACTTTATATATACATATTTATTTTTCTTACTTACACGTGATCCATAACAAAACAGGTCGATTCCCAGCTCATAGCCCATACCGTAATCACACTCATCATTTGCAAACTGAACAAAAGTGATCATTTCTTGAATAGGAGCAAAAGCTTTCATTCGCTTTTCGTCATCCATGGCCTCCACTATAGCTTTACAGATCTTTTTTAGGTTTCCTTAAAGCAAAAAAAAATAATTAAAAATACAATTGTAAAATCAGAGCATTACTTAACCTCTATTTGATGAGCTGACTAAACTGCCTGCCACAGTACATGTTAAAGGGGTATTCCCAATAAGTCATTTGAGCGCTGTTGCACCACATTTGGAAAATAATTTATATTTTCAAGAATAAACAATTTTTTAAAATGTACCTGTAAAAAAAAAAAGTTCACCACTGAAATACCCCCATTCTTCAGGATAGTTCTTTCAGCCTTGTCTTTGGTATTGTTCTCTAGTAGTCCCAACAGGCTAAGAATGTGCAGATCTGAGCCATTAGCACAGCATAGCAGCTCTTTTCCTCGCTCTGTGCAGTGAGAAACTGCACATGCGCGCTCGCCGTTCTTACTGCACAGGGCGAGCATACGCAGTTATTTTTCACTTGCCCTGTGTGTCCTGTGCACCTGGGAAATGTAGTTTTCAATACTGAAGCATGTAGAAGTATGAACTAAATAAAGTGCTGGACTGCGCATTCTCCTCTCGTTCCATTGCAAGGGTGATGGAGCCGCATGGGTGACTATTTTGAATCTGGAAGTTTTGTAAAAGAATGCCGTCTTGGTACAACCTCCTTTAACGAACTTTGATACAGAATGGGTCTTAATCGTGAATTCTGTTGCACAATCCACATCTACATATTTATCAGCTGTTTGTCATGTTCAAGTAAGTTCTTTTGGCATCCGCCAGGCATGTAGACAATTTTTACTGTATAGGAAAGTGTAGTTTGCGGTGCTTTCCTATGCAGTTGGCCTGGCCTCCAAAAAAAACACTTTTTAAAAAAAAAAATATGTATTGTATACTTTTAACTGCACGGGCGTCAGGACTTACGTTTGGCACATATGCTGGGAATCAATGACTGTGCACAATACTGAGTGACTTTCTGGGAAGTAGTTTACAGTGGAGTTCAATATTATTTTGCATTAACACGTGCATGATGTACAAGTAAAAAAAAAAAAAAATGACCAGCAGAGTTACAAAAAGAGTGCACTTGGACTTTCTGAAAATGGTAGATACCAGCAACACAATACAGTGAATTTAAAAATTCTACCAGTAAGAACTTTAGGCTTAATTCAGATCTGTTCAAGGTTTATGGTCGGCGTCAATGGCGGGAAAGAAAATAAGGCTGTATTTTCCGAAAGGTCCAGTTCAGGGAGCCGGTCTAGCATCAGTCATCTATGATGCTGTGGGTCACTGCCTCACTGCGAGAATACGGTCATGTACTGAAAACATAATTACAGTACGGGACAGTATTCCCAAAGGAAGGCACTCCTAGCATCATAGGTAACTGATGCTAGGAACCCGGCTCCCTGAACGGTGGTCGGCCCGGGAAATACGGCCAACATACGGTGCGTATATCACGGACCGAACACGCCTGTGATAATCCGGCCTAAGCGGACGTGCCAATAAACTTTAGTGCCAAAACGTATGTCAAAAGGACACACTTTCGAAATACGATTGGGCACTAAAGTTCAGTGTCATTGAAAAGCGCTGTTGACTACTTTGATACAATTGTATCGAGGTAATGTTTGCTTGTTTTTTTAACCCCTTCAGGACTGAGCCTGTTTTGGCCTTGTGGACGCAGCCAATTTTTTCAAATTTGACGTGTCACTTTATGTAGTAATAACTTGGGAATGCTTTCACCTATCCCAGCCATTCTGAGATGGTTTTCTCGTGACATATTGTACTATATGTTAGTGGAAAAATGTGATCAATAAATTCAGTATTTGTTTGAAAATCACCAAACTTTAGAAAAGTTTGCAAAAATTAGCATTTTTGTAAATTTAAATGTATCTGCTTGTAAGACAGATCGTAATACCACACACAATAGTTACCAATTAACATCCCCCATATGTCTACTTTATGTTTACATCGTTCTTCGAAACATCCTTTTATTTTTCTAGGACGATACAAGGCTTAGAACTTTAGCAGCAATTTCTTACATTTTCAAGAAAATTTCCAAAACCTATTTTTATAGGTACCCTTTCAGTTCTGAAGTGGCTTTGAGGGCCTCTGTATCTATCTATCTATATCTCTATAAAACCCCCATAAGTCACCCAATTCTAAAAACTGCACCCCTCAAAGTATTCAATACAGCATTTAGGAAGTTTCTTAAGCCTTTATGCGTTTCACAGGAATTAAAGTATTGGGGAAATTTACAAATTTATTTTGTCAGAAAATCCATTTTAATCCATTTTTTTTCTGTAACACAAAAGGTTTTACCAGAGAAACGCAACTCAATATTTATTGCCCGGATTCTGGTGTTTTCCTTTTTATTAGAATATATTTTAGGCACCATGTCAGGTTTGAAGAGGCCTTGCGGTGCCAAAACAGTGGAAACACCCCCAAAAAGTCACCATTTGGCAAACTACACCCCTAAAGGAATTCATCAAGGGGTATGGTGAGCATTTTAACCCCACAGGTTTTTTGCTGAATTTACTGGAATTAGTCCGTAAAAGAAATTATACATTTTTACAAGGAATAAAGAAGAAAAAGCTCCCCAAGATTTGTAAAGCAATTTCTCCTGATTACTGCAATACCCCATATGTGGTAATAAACGGCTGTTTTGAAACACGGCAGGGCTCAGAAGGAAAGGAGAGCTATTTGGCTTTTGGAGCTCAAGTTTACTAAATTGGCTTTCGGGTGTCATGTCGCAATTTGCAAAGCCCCTGAGGGACCAAAACAGTGGAAACCCCCCCGAAGTGACCCCATTTGGGAAACTACAGCCCTAAAAAGAATTAGTCTATGGGTATAGTGAGCATTTTGATCCCACAGGTTTTTTGCTGTATTTAGTGTAGTTAGGCCGCCAAAACTTCTATTGTTTTTTTTATTCTTTTTTTTTACGGCGTTCACCGTGCGCTATAAATGACATAATTTATTCTGTGCGATTACGGCGATATTATATGTATATAGGTTTTTTGTTTTACGGTGTTTGCACGATAAAATCACGGTTTTAAAAAAAACATCTTTTTGGTGTCGCCATATTCTAAGAGCCACAACTTTTTTATTTTTCTATCAGGAAAGCTATGTGAGGGCTTGTTTTTTGCGGAACACACTGCAGTTTTTATTGGTACAATTTTTGGGTACATGAGACATGATCCCTATTTATGCAATTATTTGGGAGCTGAAGGGACGATTCCAGTATGGTTTTTTAATTTATTTTTTATGGCGGTCACCGTGCGGGATAAATTACATTATATTTTTACAGTTAAGGCCGTTACAGACACAGCAATACCAATTATGTATAGTTTATTTTTTTCTAATAAAAATGGGACTTTATAAAAGGGAAAGAAGGCGATGTTTAAATTTTATTTTGACATTTTACTTTTGTAAATTTTTTTGTAACTTTTTTTTTTTTTTAGTCCCAGTAGGGACTTGAAGATGCAATTGTTGGATCGTTGTTATAATACCCTGCAATACTTATGTATTCAAGGGTATTATATCTGTCAGTTTCACACTGACAGGAGGAATATTAGGTCCTGCCTCTGGCGGTCGCTATTGACTGCCGCATTAAGGCTGGATTAAGGCGTTTTGTGCGCGCAAAAATCACTTGCCAGCTCAGTGTGTCATCCGTGTATGATGCGCGGCTGCGTGATTTTCGCGCAGCCGCCATCATAGAGATGATTCTAGCCGACGTCAGTCACTGTCCAGGGTGCTGAAAGAGTTAACTGATCGGCAGTAACTCTTTCAGCACCCTCGACAGTGAATTCCGATCACCATATCTAGCAACCTGTTAAAAAAAAAAAAAAAAAAAGAAGAGGTTCGTACTTACCGAGAACTTCCCGGCCGTTGCCTTGGTGACGCGCCTCTCTTGACATCGGGCCCCACCTCCCTGGATGACGCGGCAGTCCATGTGACCGCTGCAAGCTGTGCTTGGCTGCAGCTGTCACTTGGACTGAATTGTCATCCCGGGAGGTCAGACTGGAGGAAGAAGCCGGGAGTTATCGGTAAGTTAGAACTTTTTTTTTTTTTTTTAACACGTTCATGTATATTGTGATCGGAAGTCACTGTCCAGGGTGCTGAAACAGTTTAACTCTTTCAGCACCCTGGACAGTGACTATCTCCTGACGTCGCGTCCCGGATATTTTTTTGGCCGTTTGGATGTTTGTAAACAGAAAAGCACGTGGTGCTTTTCAGTTTACATTCATCCTTTTGACAGCTCTTGCGCGAATCACGCAGTTCGCACGGAAGTGCTTCCGTGCGGTATGCGTGGTTTTCACGCACTCATTGACTTCAATGGGTGCGTGATGCGTGCAAAACGCCCAAAGAACGGACATGTCGTGCCTTTTTTTCAGCTGACTCACGCTGAGCAAAAATCACGGACATGTCTGCATGGCCCCATAGACACATATAGGCGCGTGCAAATCACGCGCGTTGCACGGACCTTTTTCACGTTCGTCTGAATAAAGCCTTAAGGGGTTAATCGGTTCGGATCACCGCTGTGATCCAACCTGATGTTTTCCACCAATACTAAGGCTGCTAGTGTGGAAAAGGAGGAGAAAATTTGGATCTTTCTGAGGGCGCTGCTGCGTGGCGGAATTGATAAGAACAAAGTCCAGGGTATAATATACGAGAAGTTTTATTTCAATGAGTGGCTACGCGTTTCAACGCCGAACAAGCGTCTTCCTCAGGCCATGTGCATACTATGTTAACAGCATTTATATAACATGTGGGTTCAAATTGGCTTGAGTGAAAAAAAACGCCAAATCTGACAGGGTCAAGGTGCGATCGTGACGTCACACCCGGCTTTTCTTCTTTCACTCCTCGCGCGTGGTAATAGAAACATAATTGCAGTATTACAAAGATACATACATTCCTTTGTTAATAAAATACATTCTTGCGGACAGCAGGGAGAAAGGAAGTACAATACAGAAATATTAAAATTAAAATAAAGATATCCAAATTTACGATCCAAAGCTCTGGTATATAAGTTTGTTACGGGGGGGATCGAATACTAAGGGATTAATGGTTTAAAGGGGGGGTTAGTGCTGGTTGGTGATGGAAATGATGGTTTTAGCACGGACTTGGATGCACTGGGCGAGCACTTGTGTTACTAAGTAACACTGAAGGGTGCTAGGACGCTAATCCGTTGTCAAGGCAACCAAAGGGGATCGGAGCCATGGAACACACTAAACGAGCACAGCACGTAAAATACATTCTTGCGGACAGCAAGGAGAGAGGAAGTACAATAGGGAAATATTAAAAATAAAAATGAACATGAGCGAAGCACACCGAAGGTAAGAAGATACAAGATTATACACCATTGCTGCATATGTTACAATTGGAGTGTATTAGCCAATGGGGGAATGTGCTTGGATACAGTGTAGGACTGATAACTACATTCCTTTATAAAAGGAATGTATTATTGGGGGAAGATGTGTGGTTGGGGGATGTTGAGAGTTGCGCAGTGCTCATTTTTTAGTCACAATCTTTAGAAGCCTACTTTGTACTTGCGTTGCTAGATCACAAAGGGGGGCAGCGGGATACCGACTCTGATCTGGCAGCAGCACTGTGGTTTTACATGCCTTTTAACATCCTACCTAGGTGAGCATGATACATGCCCTCTCGTCTCATCCTTTACCCACTGATTTGCACAAGGTGGCGCCGTGTGTTTTTTCTATCTCTTCCCTAAGGCTGCTAGTAGTAGCCTGTACTGGGAGATGCCGGGCTGCGGGGAGCACCTGTGTGCTGTTAGGAGCACACGCAGATTAATGGGCTGCAGGCACAAGGACCAGTGCTGCAGCCCGTTAATCTATGTGGGGTGGTCGGGAATGCGTTAATGAGAGTCTATGACAGGCATATGCAACTATATAAGCATACAGTTACATACATCTGTCTATATGTTTGTCAAAACCGTTTCAAATGGTCCCACCGAACGTAAACACTGATTGTAGTGTTGTTTGAGCCCCGCTCTGGTTTCTGTGTTCCCACTCCATTTTTTTTATTCCACAGCAGTCTTAAAGAGGCTCTGTCACCACATTATAAGTGGCCTATATTGTACATGATGTGATCGGCGCTGTAATGTAGATTACAGCAGTGTATTTTATTTAGAAAAACTCATTTTTGACGGAGTTATGACCTATATTCGCTTTATGCTAATGACTTTCTTAATGGACAACTAGGCGTGTCAGTTTTTGGCCAAGTGGGCGTTGTAGAGAGAAGTGTATGACGCTGACCAATCAGCGTCATACACTTCTCTCCATTCATTTATACAGCACATAGCGATATAGATATATCGCTATGTGCAGCCACATACACAAACACTAACGTTACTGCAGTGTCCGGACAATGAATATACATTACCACCAGCCAGGACGTGATGTCTATTCAGAATCCTGACACTTCGCCAACGTTTCTGTGAGCTATACAGCAAGGCAAGCGTAATCTCGCGAGATTACGCTGTAAACGGTCATTTAAGACGAGGTTACGTTTGCCTTGCTGTAAATCTCACAGAAACGTTAGCGAAGTGTCAGGATTCTGAATACCTCCGGCCAGGACGTGTAATGTACATTCAGTCAGGACACTGCAGGTACGTACGTACATAGTGATATAGCTATATGCTGTGTATATGAATGGAGAGAAGTGTATGACGCTGATTGGTCAGCGTCATACACGTCTCTCCACAACGCCCACTTGGCCAAAAAGTAAAACAAGCCCAGTTGTCCATTAACTCACTCATTAGCATAAAGCTAATATAGGTCATAACTCCGTCAAAAATGATCGTTTTTCTAAATAGAAACACTGGTGTAATCTACATTACAGCGCCGATCACATCATGTACAAGATAAGCCACTTATAATGTGGTGAAAGAGCCTCTTTAAGCCTCCTATATACCATTTTTTTAAGTGTTTTTCAAATTTCTTCACAAGCGTTTTAATTGGTGTTTTTTTATTAAACATTGTAAGCATTTTTTTTTTAAGCTTATGGTAGAACACATTCCCACCACCCCAGAGTCCAGTGACTACACACATTACTCCACTCCAGTGGACGCCTAGTGTTTTGATGCTTGTGTGCAGATATTTGACCATGGAAGCCCATGTCACATCCAGAGGCAGTTTGGAACGCTGTAGTGTGTAATACAGGGGATAGGGAAGTCATATGCGCCACAGCACTCGGTGGCCCGCTCTGAGTTTGCTTTGTCTACAGTGTCACATTAAGGCCATGTTCACAAGTTGTGTGAACACTGCAGAATTTCTGGCCGTATTTTCTGCTCTGAAAAATTGCAACACTTTTGCAAGATAAACGGATATGCTACAGACTTGATTTATGGATTTGGCTACACAACACTTCGATATTGCAGTCGCTATTGACTGCTGCATCAAAGGGGTTAAACAGCCAGATTCGCTCTGATCGATGCCAGTACAGCAGTGTCAGCTGACACCCGCTGGTAATGGCACGGGCTCAACTTCTAAGCCCGCATCATCACCATAACTGTGCTGCGGTTTGTGGGAACCCCTTTGCGACAGTGCCTAGTGCATCCATGCATTACACAGACAACCAATTGTAGAAGAATCCTAAAATGCAGACAGCCCTTAAAATGAAAACTAACAGCTAAACAAGAGAATCAATTCATAAATTACTTAACCCCTTAATGACCAGCCTATTTTGGACCTTAATGACCAAGCCATTTTTTAAGTTTTTCCATCGTCGCATTCCAAGAGCTATAACGTTTTTATTTTTGCGTCGACATAGCTGTATAAGGTCTTGTTTTTTGCGGGACAAGTTGTACTTTTTAATAGCACCATTTTGGGGGACATTATTTATTGATTAACTTTTATTAACTTTTATTTGGGGGGAAATAGAAAAAACCCTGAAATTTTGCCACTCTTTTTCGCGTCTTAAATCTACGCCGTTTACCGTGTGGTATAAATAACACAATAACTTTATTCAGCGGGTTGTTGCGATTGCAACGATACCAAATTTGTATAGTTTTTGTATGTTTTACTACTTTTACACAGTAAAAACGCTTTTTTTTCATAATTATTTGTTTTTGTGTCTCCATATTTGAAGAGCCGTAACGTTTTTATTTTTTCGCTGATGCGGTTGTATGAGGGCTTTTTTTTGCGGGAAGACTTGTAGTTTTTATTGGTACCATTTTGGAGTAGATGCGACTTTTTGATCACTTTTTAATCACATTTTTTTAAAGTCAGTATTCACAGAAAACAGCAATTTTTCCATAGTTTTTTATTAAAAATTTTTTACGTCGTTCACCGTGCGGGTTAAATAATGTAATAGATTTATAGTCGGGTCGTTACGGACGCGGCGATACCAAATATGTGTAACTTTTTTTTAATAGTAAAGCAGTTTGTAAGGGGAAAAGCTGGGTTTTTCATTTCACATTTTTTTTAAATTAACTTTATTAAAAACTTTTTTTTCACTATTTTTTACTAGTCCCACTAGGGGACTTTAATATGCGATTCTGTGATCGCATTTATAATACACTGCAATACTTTTGTATTGCAGTGTATTACTGCCTGTCCGTTTAACATGGACAGGCATCTGCTAGGTCATGCCTCCGGCATGATCTAGCAGGCATTCGCTCCAGGCAGACCTGGGGGCCTTTATTAGGCCCCTGGCTGCCATTGGAGACACTCGGCGTTCGTATCGCCGGGTGTCGGTGGGAGAGAGAGGGAGCTCCCTCCCTCTCTCCAAAACCACTCAGATGCGGTGCACGCTATTGTGCACCGCATCTGAGGGGTTAAACGGGTGAGATCGATACTAATATCGATCTCACCCGGCAGAGCAGGGACGCCCCCAGCTCTCATTTGCCTCTGGCAGCTGAGAGCAGGGAGATTTGACAGCTCCCTGCTCTGTTTACTTATTCCGATGCTGCGACGTAAAAAAAGTCTATGGCATCGGAATAAGGCCCGTTAGTGACCGACGTAAAAACACGATGGGCCGGTCACTAACGGGTTAAAGTGGATGTGTTTAACAAAAGACAGGAGGGGGGAGGGGTTTAAAAAAAAAATCTAAAAATGGAAGAATGAGAAAGCAAACAAGCATTTAACTCACCATCTGTTTCAGGCAGTTCTCTGTAGCCTACATTATTCTTCTTATCTACAGGGACAACCAAGCCTGAACCATGGAATGACTTTGTCACCACCTAATAAAAAGAATGGGTGAAATATCAATGTACCACCTTCATTAAAACATATTTCAAAGTACATTGCTGTAATGCTAAGTACATTGTTTAGGATCTTAGTGCAATTTTTTGAAGAGAACCTTTCACCTGCCCATACATGTGCAGCTTGTAATAGGCAGGTCCTCACAAACCCTGTCTCACATGAAATCATTTTTCTAACTTCCTCAGTTATTTATATATCGGTGCAGTTATATTTGGCGTCCGATATGTAAATAAGCCACTGAACTGTCTACGGGCGTTTCTATCTAACTAAATGGCAATGGGGCGCGATGTCTTCGCTGACACTGGCCAATCCGCTACGGACAGTGTCAGGGCGGCCTGCGCGGTGTTCCCTCCCGCGAGAACACAGAGCGCGCTCTGCAGAACCACAGCGCAGGCCGTCCTCACAATGTCCGTAGTGGATTGGTCAGTGTCAGAGCGAAGCCTTGCCATTTAGTTAGATAAAAACGCCCGTAGACAGTTCAGTGGCTTATTTACATATCGGACGCCAAATATAACTGCACCGATATATAAATAACTGAGGAAGTTAGAAAAATGATTTCATGTGAGACAGGGTTTGTGAAGACCTGCCTATTACAAGCTGCACATGTATGGGCAGGTGAAAGGTTCTCTTTAATCAAATTTTAGGCTTCCTTTTGCTCACTGCGACCTTAGGTCCATATACTAACAACTTACCTAGCCACCAGAATACTTTAGCCTACATACTGTAAATACGAATTGGTTGACTAATGACTACTTTGTCTATAGATAACGGAGCTGATCAATGGTCACTGGGAAATATATTTGAATAGCAAGCTCCAGAGAACACATTTTTAAATACTTTGTATTTTCTACCCTGCTCGCACACTTACCTTCCACAAAAACAACCGCCCCCCCCCCCCCGCCCAAAAAAAAGAAAACAACCCAAGAGATCCAATATAAAAAGGCTTAAAGGGACCCTTCGGTCTCTGGACAAAATTATAAATGTGATTGGGTATACGGAACAACATTACCTGGTGCCCTCTAATTACTCCCTATGCCGTGAGTCCCTTATGTGTGGTCTCAAAATGGCCACAGCGCTTCTCAGACTGCGTTTAAGACGCTCCCTCTTCACGGATTGGACAGAACCGCTTAAGTGAGCAGCTCTGGCCAATCCGAGAACAGTGGGAGTGTCTGACTCGTAGTCTAAGCAGCGCTGCAGCCATTTTAAAACACAGAGGGGACCCTAAAACAGCGGATCCACGGTATACGGGCACAACCGAAGGGCACCAGGTACTATTAATCCATCATTGTTAAATTGTTGTTCCAGGACCGGAGGGTCACTTTAATCCGCTTTAAGACTGTTGCATATTCATTAACTAGAAAGTAAGTCTGCTGTAATCTGCCTCTAGACAGCGCTCTGGCTGTAAAGCCAACCTTCAGTCACTACTTATAAATCAATGTATAATAAGAGACCTTGAGTGAAATGTATTATTTCAACAAAAACAAATATGTTCTAACCCAATTTTTCCCCCAATAATAGTTCTGTTCCCACAATCATATGTGATACAATGGAAAAAAGCACGTTGCAACTTCAATTTTCTTTGCAAAAACTTTGTGTTACTTAATAAAAATAAAAAAATCTAATTCACAGCATTCATGTGCAAACAACATCTTCAATTTCAACATCACCTATGGTGCCAAATCCCATACGAATTGAGCAGTACTGCGCATGCTCGGCCACTGCTCAATCCATTTCTATGGGGCTGCCGAAAATAGAAGAGCAGCAGCCCCATTGAAATTAATGGAGTGGTGGTCGAGCATGTGATCTACCGCTCCATTCCTATGGGGTTCTCGGGAATGGCAAGGTAAGCCCGTTGTCTTGATTGGTGGGGGTCCCAGCGGTCGGACCCTCACCAAACCAGATATTTATCATCTACCCTGCTGCTGCAGCATGGAGGACATTATACAGCAGTACAAACCACTGTAACAGAGAATCCAGCACTGGGGTGAGATACATTTTTACTATGAGCAGCTGCACGTCTGGGTATCTTTCTCCTCTCAGTCTGCCCCCTCCCATCTCCACAGAATTCTATGGGAAGCTGTAACCTGATCCCTCAGTGTGCTGAATGCAGTAAATTCAGAGGGAGTGAACAGTTTAGGGGGAAGGGAGGAAGGAGCCTGATAAGTAGAGAGATTTTCTTTAATAAGATATATTACAAAAAGTTTCTTATATTTGATTAGATCGGATGTATGCAAAGTTTGTTCAAAGTGCAGTGCCTATTTAAAAGGAACGGGCCATGACGCACTCACTTAGAGTAAGGGGCTTACATGAACAGTCCAGGAAGTGTCAGCAGACATTAGTGTATTCCTATGCTGCCACTAGCTCCGCCCACTATTTGCTGATTGACAGATGTCTGTGTTAGTGTGCATAGGGCATTATACTGGACATATCAGGTTCCCTTTGTGGCGTTACGCGCCAACTAGATTTAAATAAATTTAAAAAAGCAGACATTTTGAGGAGGGGTTTTCCTCTTTTAATGTGACTGTTAGGGAGGGGTGTTAAAAGTGTTTACCTGGGACTTAGATTTATGGCTTATCCTTAGGATAAACGGTCACCACACCGATGAGCTGCCTGAAGGGGCCGCTGCGTTCGCTTTATTGTTTACCAGGCAAAGCGCTGTGCATTTAGTAGTAGCTGTGCCTGGTATTGCAGCTTAGTCCCATTTACTTGAATGGGACGGAGATGCAGAGAGCTGCAGTACCAGGTAAAGCTGCTACAAAAAGTTATGGCCCTGACCGTAGAGCCGTGCCCCCTCCACTCCCTGATCTGACATTGATGGCACATCTTAAAGGACAGGCCATCAATATCAAAGTCCCAGAATACCCCTTTAATATTGAGAGTTGTTTTTGTGCCCTCAACAAGAAAAAAATTAAAAAATGAAATAGGTCTGTATGAGACCTATACTCGAAACAACTTTGCAGAAGTTGCATTGTTATTGTGGCACAATTTAGAACACTTCACACGAACTAAAGTGAACAGGTATCAGGGCACTGATGCAACTTTCTACTGGCTTATGATTTAAGCAGGAAAATTGGAAATCGCATGAAGCTGCACGATGAACCTCTGGTTAAGATCTTACAAAGTCATTTTCTAGCTCTGGCCCAAGTAAAAAGCAAACCCAAGATCATAAATGAACAGAGCACAAACTGCTAACAAGAAGGGAAACACAGAAGACTGACTTTCTTGTCTCTCCGTTTCATGGATGCGGTTTTCTGTTCCAGTGAGTACCCCAGATTGACAGCAGCAGCAGACAGTTTCTCCACCAAATCTTTGACTATGTTCATGGTCTTTTTATCAGAAATTTCCTTCAGTTTTTTCACTGCAAACTGTCTAGGGAATAAATGGTAGTTATTTATGTTGATTCCATAATAGATCATAGGTAACATTTCATAAATGTGGTAGTATTTAGGTAGAGTTCTTTGGAGCTTACTAAAAGGGTTTTTCAGAATCTCCTTGCAGAACCCTCCACCTTAAACAAGTAATGTTTGAGGTCATGGGAAGATTTTTGTGATAACAGACGCCTACAAAATTTATACAGTTCTCTTTACCTTTACAGAAACTATGAGGAATAAAGATGACGGACACTTACTTGACAGCAGAAAATACATTATCCCCAGTTGGAGCGATGATGCATCCTTTCATAGTGTCATTAGAGCCAAGAAAAACAGGCAGCTCTTCTGGAGAGTCCCTGAAATGACAGACAGGGGCTTGACACATACAGAGTTATATCTTAGGCTTTATAAAACACGTCTGTACTGCAGATAATGAAAAAAAACCAAAAACAATTTCTTCCTATTTTAATACATTTTTATAAAGCTAATGCCCTGTCCAAACATTAAAACAGTATAATGCAGTCAGAGACTAAACGCAGTTCTTTATTATTTCTGACACTGTTCAAAGATTCGACAGGTCATTGTGAACAACGTTTGGCCCAAAACTTCTCATTGATATGAATAGTTGTTATGGGATACGAGATATGGCTGACTGATTGTTTTGTTTAATTTGCTGCAGTTAGCCAACGGGGTAGAGCTAGCTTCCCTGCCTGTGATGCGGACCAATCGGCACAAGGCAGCTTGAGGGTTGTTCACGCCCTGTTGGCTAACCACAGCAGACTAGCATAGAGAGCTAACACAATCATTTAGTAAGAATACTGAGTAAACCATCAATTAGAGTATGTACTGGGTAACTAGTTTTATGCTGGAGGTTTAACACTACACCTCACCTGTAATAGCCAATGTGATATTTTGCCTTGCTGTCCCCTACAATGATGGTCTGGAATTCAGGGGGGTCATAGAAGAATCTCCAGTGCAAATTGTAATTAATATCAGATGTTTTCTTAGTCACATTGTGTTTGTCAGAAAGAATATCATATGGGCCAACAAGCTGAAGGCCAAGGCTGGATTTCAGTGCATCTTCGATAAAGGAAAAAAAAAATGATAAAGTATACAGAACCTTCATAAAGGGTGTAAAAATAGTGTACCCAGATTGCATCCTTTATTAGTACTTTAGTCACATTCAGCAAGAGTAAAGTTGCTTTTATTTCATAACTCACTTAAAGAGAACCTTTTACCTCCCCATTCATGTGCAGCACGTAATGGGGAGGGCTGCACAAACCCTGGGGCACTTTACATTTATTTTTCTACCTCACACCGTTATTTAGATATCGGTGCCGCTCTATTTGGTGCACGATATTTAAATAACTCCCTTAACAGTCAACGGGGCGTGTACTGTCAAGGGGGCGTGTTACTATGGCTGTGACACTGTCCAATCAGATATGGACAGTGTTACAGCTCCCTCTCGCGTACACACCCCGTTGACTGTTCAGGGAGTTATTTAAATATCGTGCGCCAAATAGAACGATAACGGAGGGAGGTAGAAAAATAAATGTAAAGTGCCCCAGAGTTTGTGCAGCCCTCCCCATTACATGCTGCACATGAATGGGGAGGTGAAAGGTTCTCTTTAAATCAGAGGTACAATCACCACCGTGAAAATAACCCACTGTGCTAAAACAAAATTTTAAAGAACAAGACTGATTCGTCAGCTGTCAGTCGTCAATCCTTATGGACAAACACTCATCATGATACATGGGGTTAATGTGCTTGAAAATTGTTTCAGCTGTTCACTTTCTCAAACCTCTGAAGCAAGGAGATACCCGAAGTGCCCCAAGGTAAATTCTGTATGATCTCAATAAGCAGTCACCTGCACTCATTCCCACTCTATTCGGACTCTAAAAAAATGACAACCTTCTAGAGACTAGAACTTCAAATAGTAGAGGAGGGAGTTTCACACTATTTAAACTTTCTATACATCCGTTGTGAGATCCCCCTCATGGTAAGGTCACATGTAGCATAAATGCTGCCGAAATTCCAGGCGAAACACTGCACTAAGCTGTGGTGCAGTTTCTCGATTGGAATGGTGACTGTGGAAAACCGCAGCACCAGCCGCAGGCCGGCCACCTGGATGACGTCTCATCACAGGAGATTGGCTGCAGCGGTAGTCATCTGGGATGAAGAGTCATCCCAGGAGGCCGGCTTTCTGACGACACCCAGGCCAGGCCCCTGGGATGATTCATCCCATGTGACCGCCGCTACGGCCTGTGATTGGCTGCAGCGGTCACATGGGATGAATAGTCATCCCAGGAGGCCACGCTAGAGGGCGGAAGACAGACTTCTGGGTAAGTATCATGCTTTTTTTCTTTTCGGAGTAGCGTTTTGCGCAGCGGGATCGCTGCGAACGCGCCGCAAAAAGTGAACAACTTTTATTTGTTGCAGGATTTAGCTCCCCATTGAATTCAATGGGGAATTCCCACAACAAATAAGCAGCGTTTACACAGATACAGTTGACACACTGCGGAATAAATTTCCGCAGCACAGGTCAATTTCTAAGCAGTTTTTCCACTCAGCTTTTAAGCAGCGTATGGATGAGATTTGTTCAATCTCATCCACTTTGCAGCTACTGTATTCTGCTGCGTTTTTTTCCGTTCGCAATTCAGGACGAAAAAAAACCGCAGCGTGTGAACAAGCCCTAATTGTAAAGTTCAGTCGATACATTCCGTATTTGATTGTGAAAAACACCAAACTAACGAAAAATGTCAAAATAATTTTTCTAAAATCAAATGTATCTTGTAAGAGAGTTATACCACACAAAAACAGCTGCTAATAAAATATGTCTACTTTATGTTTTGCATAATTTTTTTAATATATTTCTTTTCTAGGACGTTACAAGTCTTAGAACGTTAACAGGGATTTGACATTTAAAATAAAATTTCAAAAGGCTATTATTTCAGGGACTAGTTCAGTTTGGGCACCCCTCAAAGGCCCCATGCCCACGAACGTGTTTTTGCGGCCGCAATTCCCCCGAAAATCCACGGGAGAATTGCGGCCCCATTCTTTTCTATGGGGCCATGCACACGACCGTAGTTTTTACGGTCCGTGAATGGCCCGGGAACCCGCACCGCAGAAAGAACGGGCATGTCCTATTACGGACATCTTCTGCGGTCCGGGCTCATTGAAAACAATGACGGCGGCCATGTGCACGTCGTACGATTTGCGGGCGGCCCGCGGCTGACAGTCCGCAGCCCCCCGACCCGAAAATCACGGCCGTGCACACGGCTACGATCGTGTGCATGAGGCCAAAGTATTCAAAACAGCATTTAGAAAGTTTCTTAACCCTTTAGGCATTTCACAATTATTAAAGCAAAGTGGAGGTGACCATTTTTTTTCTGTAACAGAAGGTTTTAGCAGAGAAACTAGGGATGTCACGATACTAGAATTTGGACTTCGATACCGATACTTTGCGTTGTATTGCGATACTCTATACCAAAAACGATACTTTTGCCAATAAAAAAAAAAGTTCTAATTTTCTGATGTGAGGCGCGTGGTAATATGAATTTTGAATCTCCATGTGCCTCACATTAATAATTAACCCAATCATGTTCCTCAGTCATAATGGACAACATTGGGTTAATGTGTGAGTTACAGGATGGGGTTAATTACTATTAATGTGAGGCACATGGAGGTTCAAAATTCATATTACCACGTGCCTCACATTAAATCGAAAGAAAGCAGTTTTTATTTTATAACAGCGTAAACATCATAAACTGCGCTATAAATTTATTAGTCTTTTTTAATTTAACATTAATTTATTTTTACTTTTTATTTTTAAACTTTAGTGTACTGGCATATATCTATATGCCAGTACATTTGCCTTGTGTACTGATAGGTATGCCCTAACAGGAAATATGGTCAGACAGCCCTGGGGTCCTTCAATGGACCCTGGGCTGTCTGCCCATATATGGTATTGTCCTCGATCGAGTCTCAGTGATTCCCTGTGACGCGATCCAAAGGGCATCCCCCCTTCTCATTTACCCCTTGAATGCTGCGATCAGCTTTGATCGCTGCATTGAGGGAAATAATGGCAGAGATGAGAGGTTTCTCTGATCTCCGCCGTTAGAGCGGGGCTGCGGCTGTTTAATACAACCATTGCCCCCGCTTCTGACAAGAAGTGTGTGCGCGCGCGCAGTCAGCATGAGGTGATGCGGCCGGTGCTGATCTAATGACAAAAGGCACGGAAGACAGAACATGGGGGTATTTTGCAGTGCGCCCGCCATGTTATGTCTTCGTTGCTGGCAATCATTAGTGCCGCGCCGGTCGTATCACATCAAGCTGACCGCGCGCGCACTTGTCAGGACTCAGGAGCGGGGCAATGACTATTACACAGCCGCAGCCCCGCTCACATACATTCATGTATTACTATACTTAGAATTGCGGCCACAGCTTAGTATCGAAATACATGAAATAACGGTATTGAACCATTTGAGGGTGCACAGTATCGAAGTTTCGATGCATCGTGCAACCCTAAGAGAAACAACTCAATATTTATTACCCAGATTCTGAAGTTTTTATAAATATCCCACAGAATGGCCCTAGAATGAACTGAAGCGCAGGCCTCAGAAGCAAAAGGAGCACCTAGAGGATTTTGGGGCCTTCTTTTTATTAGATTATATTTTAGGCACCATGTCAGGTTTGAAGAGGTCTTGCGGTGCCAAAACAAAGGAAACACCTAAAAAAACATTTTGGAAACACCACAAAGAATTTATCTAGGTGTGAAGTTGATCCCACAGGTGTTTTTGATCATTTTTATTAGAATTGATTTGTGAAAATGAAAATTTTTTCCACTAAAAACTTAGAATTTTCTCGTTTCCACAAGAACCAAGGAGAAAAAAAAAAGCACCCCGACATTTGTAAAGCAGTTTCTCCCGAGTACAGCAATACCCCATACGTGGCCATAAACTGCTGTTTGGACACACGGTAGGGCTCAGAATAAAATTTGGCTTTTGGAGCTCAAATTTAGCAGGAATGGTTTGCGGAGGCCGTGTCGTATTTGCAAAGGAATTTATGGAGGGGGTACAGTGAGCATTTAGACCCCACAGATTTTTTTGCAGAAATTATTGGAATTAGGCCGTGAAAATGAAAATCGACATTTTTTCCAATAAAATGTTCTCATTTCTACAAGAACTAAAGGAGAAAAAGCACCCCAACATTTGTAACGCAATTTCTCCAGAGTACAGAAATACCCCTTACGTGGTAATAAACTGCTGCTTGGACACACGGTAGGGCTCAGAAGAGAAGGAGCGCCATTTGGCTTTTGGAATGGGCGTCATGTCGCAAATACAGAGTTCCTGTAGTACTAGTACAGTGGAAATACCCCAAAAGGGACTCCATTTGAGAAATTACACCCCTTAATGAATCTAGGGAAGAATTTTGACCCCATAAGGTTTTTTTCTGAATGAGTCATGTAAAGAAAATGAAAAAAAAAAACGGCTTTGTTCCCAATAAGATGTAGGTCAAGAAGTGACCCTATTTTAGAAACTACGCCCCTAAAAGGCATTTATCACAGGGTGTAGTGAGCATTTAGAACCCACAGGTGTTTTTCAGAAATTAATACGCAGTGGATGATGTGAAGTGAAAACTGCAATTTTTCCACCGATATGCCTATTTACCGCACAATACGTTGTGGCCAGCTTGTGCCTCTGGAGAATCTTACCCCATAAAAAATGTAATGTTCTCCCGGATACAGCAATGCCTTACATCTGGAGATAAACCGCTGTATGGGAACACTGTAGAGCTCCTTTTAAGAGAAGGAGCGGAATTTGGAGCATGGATTTTGCTTTGGAGTAGTTTTGGTTTAGGGTATGTGCACACACACTAATTACGTCCGTAATTGACGGACGTATTTCGGCCGCAAGTACCAGACCGAACACAGTGCAGGGAGCCGGGCTCCTAGCATCCTACTTATGTACGATGCTAGGAGTCCCTGCCTCGCTGCAGGACAACTGTCCCGTACTGAAAACGTGATTACAGTACGGGACAGTTGTCCTGCAGCGAGGCAGGGACTCCTAGCATCGTACATAAGTATGATGCTAGGAGCCCGGCTCCTTGCACTGTGTTCGGTCCGGGACTTGCGGCCGAAATACGTCCGTCAATTACGGACGTAATTAGTGTGTGTGCACATACCCTTAGGCTGGGTTCACAGTTTTTTGCAGGAGGAAAATCTACCTCAAAACTCAGTTTGGAATTTTGGAGGCAGATTTTCCTGCCTGCACACCGATTTTCACAGCTTTTTTCGCCCGCGGTTATAGAGCGCTGCGGGCATAGAACGCAGCTAAATAAAACGCTGCGTAAACGCCCAAAGATAGAGCATGTCTCCTTTTTCCCGCGAGCCGGTTTTTCCGCTGGCGGGAAAAAAGAAAAAAAACGCCTCCGACTCCATTGAAATCAATGGGACGCAGTTTCCACGTCAAAAAACATATAAAAAAAAACTGTGTGAATTGGCCCTTAGAGTTTTACTGGTATTTCAGTTTATAATATGGGGGCATATGTAATCTGTGCGGAGTACATCAGGGGTATATGTAAGCTGGGCAGAGTATATCAGGGCATAATAATAATGGGGGGGGGGGAGATAATACAATTATCCATAGATGTGTTTCACGCTGTGGAGGAATCCGTTATGCACAGGTCAGTGTCCATTCTTATCCCCTTTTGTAGCACCTTTTGTGAAAAGCGATGCCCTGGTATAATACGGACGCCCTCGCTTCCTGCAGATGTGCTATGTCGCTTCCCTTCCTGGTTCCTAAATACTAGGGCCTGAAACTGAAGAAATCTTCCCCTCCGGCCTGCCCATCAGGATGTTTTTTTTCATCACTGCCTTACTAGTACCAAAACTTGTATTCATCAGTTGATGGAGTCATGCGAGGGCTTGTTTTTTGCAAGACAAGCTGTAGATTTTATTGGTACCATTTTGGGACACATACCACTTTATTTCATTTTTTGGACGAGGAAATTGCCCAAAAAAAAAAAAAAAAGCAATTCTAGAAAGTTCTTTTATAGTTTGTTTTTTTCCGGCATTCACCGTGCACCATAAATTACATGTTAACTCTATTTTGCAGGTCGATACAATTATGGCAATACTAAATGTATAGTTTTTTTTTTTTCATGTATTGAACAGCTTTTGGACAATAAAATCACTTTAAAAAAAAAAAAAAACATTCTAAGAACTTTTTTATTTTAGCGTGGACAAAGCTGTGTCAGGAAGTTTTCTTTGGGAGACGGGCTGTCGTTTAGATTGGTACTATTTTGGGGTAAATGTGACATTTTGATCACTTTTTATTCAATTTTTTTGGGAGGAGTGGTGACCTAAAAACAGGGTTTCTGCCGTTGTTTTTAATTTTTTTTTTTAATGGCGTTCATCGTGCGTGATAAAATGACATAATAGTTTTATAGTTTGTGTTATTACGGACGCGGCGATACCAATTAAGTATAGTTTATTTATTTTTTCCAATAAAATCCTTATGGGAAAGCCAAATTTATTTATTTATTTTTTACTTAAAACTTTTGTTTTGTCATTTTTTGCCAACATTTTTATTAACTTTTTTTTATGTCCCATTACGGAACTTGAAGGCCTGCAACACTGACAGCTATTCTAATACACTGCACTACCTAAGTAGTGCAGTGTATTAGAGCTGTCATACACTGACAGCAAGCCAGAGGCGGGTCGTCATAGGCTTCAGTACAAGGCAGACAAGGAAGGAATGGTTAGGCCTCCGGTGCCATACCAACCATCAGCACCCCAGCAATCGTGTCTTGGCTAAAAAAAAAAACTCGGATGCTGCAATCGCTATTGAGCGGATCATAGACTAGCTCTGGTCCTGGCCGTTACAGCAGAGTGCCAGCTGTAATATACAGCGGACACCCAGCAGTGATGGCACAGGCTCAGCTTCTGAGCCCGCACTTTCACCGCGCCGTAACTGTACAGTGATTTGCAGTACCAACTCCCGACAGCGCTATCTCTATATATGTATATAAGCAGCACTCTGTGAGAGATTCCAACACGGTAACGGGTGCAAGCAGGTAATCCAGATTCGTGGATTATAAGACAAACAAAAGAAATCCCACAGCACTCCGATGCAACCATGCTTGAAAAAGGTCCTATAGCAGGACGGAAACGTTGCAGCTGTTGACGGAATAATTCACATACTTTTTGGAACCATCGGAGTGCTGTGCTATTATATATACACACACACACACACACACACACAGTGTCGGGAAGGGGTTAAATCTCATGCACTTACTTTGCTCCTGCTACTATAAAACGCTGTGGAATTTGGCTGCAATTTCTGACGCATTTGCAGCACGTATGGCCTTATCCTAAATCACATCTAGTGTAAAGTTACGTGTCATATGTTTTTAAAGAGCAAGTGGATTATTTTGTTTAATGAACAAAGCTGGCACATTATAATAACAAAGAGGCCAAAACAGTACATAGACTGCTATTACAGCCTATATTGGTAATTCAATGTGAACATAAGCAAATGGTAAAGGGTCTGATAATTGAGGGAAGTGTTCCTCAGGACCGTGGAGTATTGAAGAATAGCACGCGAGTAAACTTGCACTTATTTTCCTGCTAGAGAATATTCGGATAAAATGAAGGAATGGCATAGGATATCAGGCCAGCTATGCACGTTCATGATTATCTGGAAAGCACAGTAAGGCGGGATTCACACGACCGGGTCGTTCCCGAGCCCGAGTGTCGGCCGGTAAAATCGGCCGTTTTGCCCGGCCGGTTTGCATTAAGTTTTGCATCCGTGCCGGGCCGGGCAGATCCGGACAGTGACATCAGCGGCAACTCCTGAAGGGGAATCCCCATGTGTTCGGGGATTCCGCTTCAGGAGTTTCCCCTGATGTCACTGCCCAGATATGGACAGAGACATCAAGCGCTCTGTCCAGGAGCGGAATCCCCGAAAACACGGGGATTCCGCTCCTTCAAGGAGCTAAAGTGCGGCTAGCACATAGCAGAGCGGGGAGATACCTCCCCGCTCTGCTATAGTGGCGTCGCTACAGTAGTAGCAGCCGCAGCAGCTGCTAGCGGCGCCATCGAAGGTGTCGCCGGGCCAAGGTGCTTTTAAAACAAGCAGGGGAAGGGAGCCAGCGCAGCGCTCCCTTCCACCTGCTGTACACCCCGGCCATGCCACAGAGTGTACAGCGATGCCATTCGTCCGAATGGCATCAACTCCTCCTCCTCACATGCACTCTGCGCTGTGAGGAGGAGATAGAGCGCAAGCGCCGGAAAACCCGGCCGTCACTCGGGACACATCCCGGTGATGGCCGTGTAATACCCGGCCCCATAGACTTCTATGGGAGCCGGGCACCCGGGCGAAGATAGAGCATGTCCTATTTTTTGACGCCCGGTTTTCCCGGCCGTCAAAAAATCGGTTGTGTGAATAGCCCCATTAGGGGTCTATTATTACTAATGCAGCCGGGTGCCGGCCGATTTATGAACGGCCGGCACCCGGCCGGGAAACCCTGCCGTGTGAATGAGGCCTAATAGTGAAAACTGGAAGCGCTACATAAACCGCCTGGTAGGAATACTATTAAAAGGGAACTCCTTGTGCACATTACAAATGTTACATAAAAGGCCATGCAGGAGAAAGCATGGCTGAGAACATCGTATCAGTATGTGGAGTAGATTTGGCTTCACACCCATAGCAAAAAATACATTAAAATATAGATTTCACTTAATGTTTCAATGTTAACTGTCTTACTGCATGGCGCATCTGGATTGATTTCTGCACAAAATGTCCAGAATTGATAGAAGTCCTCAGGCATAGTAAGCTTATATAAGCATTCCACCTCCTGCCGCAGACTGACGGGTACATCTGACTGATCAGAGCGTCTCTTCTTAGCATCTTCTCTGACTGGATCGCCATTCTGCAAATAAAAGGTAAAGTACAGATTATAAGGAATGGCAGGCTGGTAAACTGGTTTCTGTGAAAACTGGGTGACCCAGAGATAAACGGCCAGGGTCTCCAAAGACGTGTCGCTGAAAATATGGATTTTACCTGCCCAAGAACTCTCCCGAGAGACAAGCAGTAAAAGGGCTCGTCCACACGTAACGGATTTGCTACAGAAAATTTCCGCAGCATTTCCGCATTAACCAGCAGACAATCCGCACCATTTCATGCGTTTTTTACGGCAGAAAATAATGTGGATTTTGGTGCGTTTCTTTCAGGGGCTGTGTGATGGTGATATTTCTACTTCCTGTGAAGCCCTTTCCAACCCCTGTAAGAAATTTTACAGCTTTTCCACAACAAATTACGCAGTACATCAGAAAAAAAAAACGCAGGAAATTAGTCCACTTTCCGCAGCAATAATTGACATGCTACGGAACAAAAATTACGCACCGCAGGTGAATCTCTGGACTGAATTTTTCTGCAGCGTCTGGATGACATTTGTTAAATCTCACCCACTTTGCTCCTACTGTATTCCGCTTGTATCTTCCTCCCGCAATTCCGGACGGAAAATACACAGCAATTCCGTTACATGTGGACAAGCCCATAGAGATCATACAGCTGTTCTCCACCCTACCACTGAAAACAATTTGGAGGGGTAGAATAGTGCAGCATGCTGTGCTCCAGTCAAAAACTAAATACAAAAAAATAAATAAATCTATTTTCAAAGTTGAAAAAACAAAAACCGACACATCTGATGAAAAGTCATCACAAGATGATCAGGAAGCAAGTCTTTTTTTTTATGTCGGCTGATTTCTGCAGCGAAAAAAATCCACCCATAGTCGCACCAAACGAAGCACAATTTAATACAGATATTCTGGTTATTGCTGGATTGAATGCGCTGCATACTTCTCCATAGCATATCCAGCCCTTATAATGAATGAAACGCAGTCAAATATATTTCATCATGGAAGTGTGAACGTTCACAGAAGCTTTTTTTGTCATTTAGTGGCTATTTTCAGGGTGTGGTAAAATCTCAGATTAGGGCTGGATGATACGGTCTAAAAACAAAATCGATTTGTTTTCAAGTAAACGGGCGATTTTCTAATTTCTTTCTAATAAAAAGAAAAGTTCAATGAGCTCAGACCGGAAGGAGTCGTATATATCTGATGCAAGCTTCCCAGTCTCATCACCCAGCTATGATTAACAACAGCGAAGAAACAGTCATCATAGATAGTGGTGGGAGTAGAAAGCCTGCACGGAATATATCGGACTACTTCTCCCAACACCAGATCACTGAAGTGTCGATGATGCAGCAGAGCCTGACGCAGCCACATTGAGTTGAAGTAGGGCACCATTTTAGAGCTTGTTTTTTTGCTTTCCATCTTCCAAAGGCCGTACCGGTCTTTTTCCACAGACAAAGCCGCAAGGGCTTGTTTTTTTTTTTTTTTGCAAAACTAGTACTGGACAACTGAAAAGATACATTTGTGGGGTGAAATTTGAAAAAAAAAAAATACGATTCCTCCACGTTTTGACGGATATGACAGCTCCGCTTTTATACTGTAATATATACGGATTAACCACAGAATGTCTATATTACGTTACTGAACACCTTCCTTTTATACAAATGCAGCAGATTAATTGTACGTTTTATAAATTTATACCCCTATGGTGCGGACATATGGCCTGATCTCTAAAATGGCGGAGCCATTACGACCAGGTTCTATAGGGGCTAGTTAGTGATTTATGAGCCCCTTTGGATAACAAATGTATTTCTGCACAGACTAGCCCCTATAGATACTGGTAGAGCTAATCTGCGCAGAAATACAGGTGATCCCAGTTGGACAGGCCACTAGGGCTTATATAGATTGTCGGAGACCTCTATACCTGGCTAGCTGCAGGGTGTGAGAGACGGGTCCACACGCATCTCGTGTGAGCTGCAGCAGAGCCACCATGTGGGAGGGAACCGGGCCAATAATGTCAGGCCAGGAGGCGCCAGGGAATCAAGTCAATGATTCTGTGCAAAATACAGATAGTCCGGCCCCCAAACGATGAATCAACCAAATTAATTGTATCAATCACCCAGCCCTCTCTGAAGACTGAATATGGCAGAAAAATCCACACCGTGTAAATAGATCCTTGCAAAAATTGGGGAGATGTCTCCGGCTCACCTTTTGACTGGACTTGTATTTTTTGGTAGTAGTCCTAGCGCTCGGGTCCTCGTGACGGCACATGAAAAACTTGCTGTTTGTAGAGAAAGCGTGGTTGGATCCAGCGCTGAGATAATTAAAAGGAAACTTTTTCCAAGTTTTAATCTTTCTTCATTAAAATAGATTGGATAGCATGTTGGTAATGCTGTCCTGCAATGCTGGGAATATTGAATAAAGATGACTAGCTATTCATCCTTATTCAATATAAATAGATACTTCCTATTCCATTGCTTTGGCAAAATCAATAGCGCAGTCAACTGCGGTGTTTCTGCCAAAAAAAACAAAAACCGGAAACCTTATGGAACGGAAACCATCAGCAACAGAAGCATTACCATCGAAATCAATAGTAACGCTAAGGCTGGGTTCACAGGACCTATTTTCAGGCGTAAACTAGGCGTTTTACGCCTCGAATTACGCCTGAAAACACGGCTCAAATACGTCGGCAAACATCTGCCCATTCATTTCAATCTTTTTGCCGACGACCTGTGATTTTACACGTCGCCGTCAAAAGACTGCGCGTAAAATAACAGCGTCGTCAAAGTGCAGGACACTTCTTGGGACGTAATTTGAGCCGTTTTTCATGGACTTCAATGAAGAACAGCTCCAAATTACGACCGTAATTGACGCCTCGCAAAACGTGAGTACGAGCAATTACGTCTGAAATGCAGGAGCTGTTTTCTCTTGAAAACAGCTCCGTAATTTCAGCCATAATTGTCGATATCGTGTGCACATACCCTAACGGAAAGCTATGGCTTCAGTTTGCCTTTCCATTGAGTTCTCGGGACGTAAAGTTCTGACGGAACGGAACGCTGATGTGAACAAGCCCTTATAGTCCACGTTGCAGAACCAATTGGTGAGATGATTACTGGCGCAGTGTAAAGTGGCGTGCAGGTCTCTCCACCTGTGCAGCCTGCACCAGAGGGGAAAAGCAAACAATTACAAGTAGGATCAGGTATGGTTTTCCAACACTTTAACCCGTTAGTGACCGGCCCATCGTGTTTCTACGTCGGTCACTAACGGGCCTTATTCCGATTCCATAGACTTTTTACGTCGCGGCATCGGAATAAGTAAACAGAGCAGGGAACTGTCAGATCTCCCTGCTCTCAGCTGCTAGAGGCAGCTGATGGCTGGGAGCGTCCCTGCTCTGCCGTGTGAGATCGATATTAGTATCGATCTCACACGTTTAACCCCTCAGATGCGGTGCTCAATAGCGAGCACCGCATCTGAGTGGTTTTGGAGAGAGGGAGGGAGCTCCCTCTCTGCTCTAATGGCAGCCGGGGGTCTAATAAAGGCCCCCAGGTCTGCCTGTAATGAATGCCTGCTAGATCATGCCGCAGGCATGACCTAGCAGATGCCTGTCCGTGTTAAACGGCCAGGCAGTAATACACTGCAATACAAAAGTATTGCAGTGTATTATAAATGCGATCGCAGAATCACATATTATAGTCCCCTAGTGGGACTAGTAAAAGTGAAAAAAAAGTTGAATAAAGTTAATTTAAAAAAAAAAAAATTGAAAAAAAAATGAAACCCAGCTTTTCCCCTTACAAAATGCTTTACTATTAAAAAAACAAAATAAAGTTAAAAAGTTACACATATTTGGTATCGCCGCGTCCGTAACGATCCCGACTATAAATCTATTACATTATTTAACCCGCACGGTGAACGCCGTAAAAAAAATAATAAAAAACTATGGAAAAATTGCTGTTTTCTGTGAATCCTGACTTAAAAAAAATGTAATAAAAAGTGATCAAAAAGTCGCATCTACTCCAAAATGGTACCAATAAAAACTACAAGTCTTCCCGCAAAAAAAAAAGCCCTCAGACAACCGCATCGGCGAAAAAATAAAAACGTTAAGGCTCTTCAAATATGGAGACACAAAAACAAATAATTTTGAAAAAAAAACGTTTTTACTGTGTAAAAGTAGGAAAACATACAAAAATGATACAAATTTGGTATCGTTGCAATCGTAACAACCCGCTGAATAAAGTTATTGTGTTATTTATATCACACGGTAAACGGCGTAGATTTAGGACGCAAAAAAGAGTGGCGAAATGTCAGATTTTTTTCTATTCCCCCCCAAAAAAAGTGTTAATAAAAGTTAATTAATAAATAATATATACCTCAAAATGGTGCTATTAAAAAGTACAACTTGTCCCGCAAAAAACAAGACTTTATACAGCTATGTAGACGAAAAAATAAGAAGGTTATAGCTCTTGGAATGCGACGATTGAAAAACGTAAAAAATAAGGTCATTAAGGTCCGAAATAGGCTGGTCATTAAGGGGTTAAGTAGAAAAGTTTTGGAAAACGCTTCGTACATGCCAGAGAAAGTAGCCGAAAGGTTTCATAAATATGCCTTTCGGGCCGGTGACCCATGTTTTTTGGTGCATTTATGCCAGAGAAAGGAATAATGCTTTAATAAACCTGCCCCAATGCTGAAAGCTCCAGAGAAGAGTGGCCGGGCATCTGCCATAAAAAGCTAAAGACACCCAGCTGTGAGAAAAAACAACAATAAAGTCCCTCCACTCTGCCACTGTCCCTTTCAAAGCTCTGGTAATAGCTCGGGAGCTTTTCCCAGGAGTATAAATACAGCGTATGACAAAAGTATCCATTATGCACAAAAGGGGTAACCTAGAACTAGTGCAGACAAAGAGGAGGAGACGCTCATGGCAGCCAATCAGATCAATTCTTGCATTTCCTCAAATTCACTTTACAAAAAAAGCGCTGCAATCCGATTGGTTGCCATGGGTAACTGCTACACTTTTAGTTTGCACTAATTTTCATGAACGAGGCTCAATGTATACACAGCAGCGCGGCTAATGTACAACACATATAGCGGTCTCCTGTGCGACACGTCCCTCATGCCTCCGTGGAACACTTTTATCAGTAAACCGTTGTCAAAAATACATTTATTCTTCGGGCCCAGCAGCTGGGGAACAACAAGTCCAAGCATATCCTGTCAGAGTCACATGATGTCGAAAGCTTAAGTAAATAAATAAGCGTCCCTTGTCCCCAGGTGCTCACAGCATCTCCCTCACCTGTTGCTCAGCTCGCTGTGCTCTTTTCCCGCCTCCCGCCATGTCAGATTTTTCGCTTGACGCGCCTGCTTTTCTTGACGTCATCACTGGCGTTCTCTCGTTCTCCCCGCCTCTTCTCGGGAGCCAGCACGCATTGCGTCTTTGTATACGGGTCATGTAGGTCGGTAGACATTTTGGTTGGGGCAGCTGTTCGAAACAATACGTCTGAGGGCGGCTGGTTTATCAGTTTTGTGGGTCTGGCTTGGTACAGTATTCTAGAGTTTATACAGTGATTGCCTGCGGCTTCAGGCTGACAGATCTTATGATTACTGTAAATGGAGCCGATGACGTAAACTGAGCATTTACTAGTGTTCACTTCTGCCATTAGAGGGCGATAGCGTGAAGCGTATAGGTTCTCATTAGCGACTGGTTGATATATGAAGTAAATACGGTAGAACAATGTACCGTATATACACATACGTTACGGGTTATGTATTCCTATTCTCTTTTACCTATGGAATATTTTTTATACTATAATCTATGCTAGGTAGGGGTTAGGGTAAAAGCATAAGACAAAATAGCGCACAAATACCCATACAAACTCCACATGCTGCCAAACAATGCCCCGTGACACACTATTCTCAACCAGAAGCCATACCCTCAACAATGTACTTCCCAACGCAGTGCACGCTTGGCGATGAATACGGCGCAGTTACTCAACATTGCCAGATTCCGAAGGAAAAAGTGAAAAAAAACGTAAATACGTTTCCACACCCCCTTTTTTTTTAATGAAAATTGCTGTGGACGTAAGTGTATGTTCACACGGCTTAGGAAAATACGTCTGAAAATATGGAGATGTTTTCGCCTGAAAACAGCTCCAGATTTTGAGACGTTTTTTAACAACTCGCGTTTTTCGCTGCGTATTTTACGGACATTATTGGAGCTGTTTTTCAATGGAGTCAATGAAAAACGGCTCCAAAAACGTCCCAAGAAGTGGCCTGCACTTCTTTGACGTGGGCGTCTTTTTACGCGCCATCTTTTGACAGCGACGCGTAAAATGACACCTCGTGGGAACAGAAGATCGTAAAACCCATTGAAAGCAATGGGCAGATTTTTGTAAGCGTAATGGAGCCGTTTTTTCATGCGTAATTCCAGGAGTAAAACGCCTGAATTACGTCTGAAAACAGTGTGTGTGAACATACCCTAAGTGGCAAAAGCTTCATATATAGTGTTATCATGGTGAAGGCAATTTTTTTTCTGCAAATATAGCACACAAAAAAACTGGTGCAATGGAACATTTCAGTAACTGCTGGAGATTCATTACAACTGGCATCCTGCCGCATTTTCAAGTCTGTATCACAACTGTAAGATCCGGCCTAATCACGGTCAGAAGTCTATGGTGATCGAAGTTCAGTTCAGTAGAATCACAGGTCCAGGTTGTTGTGGAAGTCAATGGCTCAAAATATATTAGACTGAAATTTAGACGAGTGTTCTAACTGACACTCACGCCAGGAACTTTATCCAGCATCCTAATCAAGAGATTTCATATCGATATAAATCGAGAGAGGAGAAATAACACACAGACGCTGCTCGTATGCTCAAAATACTCCTCTGGAGGTTTATTGCCAAACTCAATTACAATAATATTCAAAAGGGGTGTAGGTTTGAGGTTAACCAATCAGAGGCAATGTGATAATAACTCTTATTCAGCCAATAGCATACCATGAGAATATTCCAAATGCATTATTATAACTCTTTATTAAAATGCTGACATCAGGTAACACCCGGAGACAGGCATACAATAGAGTGGTGTTAGCTGTTCTTTCCCATAGTGGGAGTTTGTTGCGATAACAAGAAGAAAAACCTGGCAATTCTGATATCTTTATGTCTGGGCGTTCAGCCAACCCGCTAGCCATGGATGCATGAAGACCACACGATAAACACATAGAGATAACACATTTCTTTGAGACTTGAGCAGAACTATGTAGAGGAAAGGTTATTAAAAAAATGGAGAATACATATCTTCGTAATTCGGCATCCTGCTTGATAATTCATAATGTAATTTAATACAGAGAATATAAGCAAATTGACCATCCATCACAAGGTGTTTTATCCGTAATACAAAAACTAAAATACAACTATGACCCAGACAGATTTCTACAGATTTCATAAAAGAGGAGGATGGGGAATGGATCCAATCTATTTTTTTTTCCTGTATACGCTGTACTGAATTTGTGTAGCCTTCACTGAGACTGTTTTCATCTATATAGTGTTTTGTTGTCCTAAGGCCTTAGGCCCTCTTCAAATTGCGTTAATTGCTTTCTGTCAGAGGTATACGTCAGGACCCCCAATGTATACTTCTGGCGGATGGCTGCAGGGTATCCCACCGTATAGCATGCAGTGGAATATGTCGTCCAAACAGCCCTGACCCAGCGCTAGGGGACTCCGGACCTGAAGAAGCTCCTGACGTAATTGTCAATGTATAATTGATAACTGACCAGTTACGTTATTGGTATTCCTATATTAAGTCCATTAAAGTAGAAAAATGGCTTAAACTCCACAAAGACTTTATATGAAATCAACTCGAAAAGACATTGGAGCATGGAAACCATGAATTAAAATATAATATATTTTATTAAACAAAGAAGAAACAATGAAAAACATACAGAGTTAAAAAAGATATGATCAGCAGTGATACAAACAACGCTTATATATGTCAAATCGATGAATTTACATGGATGTATCATGCATGTGAGTATGTACACACTTAAATCGCAAATATATAAAAAAAATCCAGAAATAAAGATGTTATATGGATTGAGACAAGGCATCAATAGCAATGCCCAAATAGTAACATCAGTAACTACATAGTACTTCCCATACTGACTTCACATGCAGATATTATTATAGTACGTCAGTAGCAGTCAATAGTTAATAGCAGCAGTATCTGACATGCAAACCGACAGCAAGCAGTTTTTTTTACATGAAGAAAAATATATTTATACAGTAATACTATAGTGACCAAAATAAATATTTCTCATGAAAACAAAAAGCAAGCAGTTAAAGCGAAGGTGTCACGAAATGATTTTTTAAATATGTTATTGCTTTTATTATGTCATTAAAATAAATTTTATTTATTTGTGTTTTTGTGTTGTACTTTTTTCTTTCTTTTACTTCTCTATGGGGGCTGCCATTTTTTTTTCCATCTCTGTATGTGTCGATTAACGACACATACAGAGATGGAATACGGCACATACATCCCCATAGAGAATGCGAACGGGAGCCGTTCCATTCACTATAGTGTACGCCGTCTGTGTGGGAACACAGTCCAAAAGGAAGGTCTTCGGCAGAGCGACATTCAGCGCCATTTTCATGTGGACCGGAAGCCGCGGCCGGACAGTAAGATGACTACTTCCGGTCGCGGATTCCGTCCATATGTTCAGAAGCAAGGACAGGGGGCGGAGCCAGCGACGGCGGCAGGAGCAGGTAAGTTATGTTTGTGTATGTGATGTGTGTGTATGTTAGTGTTATACTGTGTGATTACCACTGTATCTAATCCTCCTACACTGTGCATTCGCTCAAAAAATGGCGGCACACTGTGTAGGAGGTTTGAACATTCAACCCCCTCCTTTCTCCTGGCACTAGCCAGGAGAAAGGAGGGGGGATTGTTTGAGGACACTAGAGCGAGTGTGTCTTCTCCAATTTTGCAGCATAAAGCAATGAGGTTGCTTTACCACATGCTAATGCTGCAATTTTGGGAATTGCTCCCTCTAGTGACCAGCACATGGAAATGTTATAAATTAGAATCTAATTTATAATATTTCCTGACTTGTGAAAAAATTTTAAAAATTAGAACAATGTGTAATCATTTATATACTAACTGTTTAACTAAAAAAAAAATTCTAGCGACACATTCCCTTTAACTTACATGACCCACTGTATGCTAGTCAAACACGCTAGTCACTTCTACATTACTGCATACATTGGGTCATGTAAGTTAAACTGCTTGCTTTATGTTTTCCGTTACGGCCAACGTTCAATGTATATGTCGGGAGCTTTTTCCTTAAATATATTTAAAAAAAAACTTGTGCACAGGGCCTTATACAGACGTGTTCTCCCCTAACTTATCTCTATGTTAAAAAAGGGGTTACTGACATCCACCAGCCTGAAGAAGGCCAAAACTACACTCTTTTGAACACCGTCCAGCTAATGGAGCCCTATGGACATGTTTAGCGTGTACGTCGGGAGCTTAGGCACAGGGCCTAAGGTGCTAAACACTTTGTTACTGCTTTTGTCTAAGAGTCAAGGAGGGGGAGAGGAGCTGTAGACAGGCTGCTAGTTTTCATGTCTCATAAAGTATTTGGGCTGGAAAAACATGGGTGCTCACCCTGGACGCTGATCAGTGTGTAGTGCTCCTAAGTGTAGAGCATCATAGCAGTTAGTTCCGCTCTTTCTGGAGCTGAGCTCATGAAAAACTGACAATAAGAGATGGAGCCTGCAGAAAACTGCTGAAAAATACATCATACAGGTGACTTGTGGCCAGAAATCCTATTATTACTTCAGTACACACAAATACACTAAAACTAAATGTAACGGAATCAATAGTTGAGCAATTCCCCAGTGTTCAAGTTGTCACGACTGGTTCGTGGACCCACTGGGCTGTACCGTCTTGGCGGTATGGCAGCTGGCCAACAGGACGCAGGTAAATGTCTATAGTTCGTATAGGGTACCTGTGGCAGCTCAGATAGTAGCGAGGCAGGCTAGGCAGGAACTTGGCAGCAGGTGGACGTCAGGTGTGGAGAGGCAGGTCAGGCGTAGAATACAGTACAGCACGGCTACAGCAAGCACGGCTACAGCAAGCACGACACTAGATTCAGGAAACAGGAACAGGAAACCCCTGGGAACAGGAAACACTAGGGGGCCATTTGCAAGACAGACTAGGGATACAACAACAAGGCTCAGGCGTGGGAGGATGGGGCTGGGACTTTCTTATAGCCCAGGGTGCTCTGGAGCAATTAGCTCAAATCACCAACATGCTTCTTAAGATGGACTGAGCTCGTGAGCACACCCTGGTGGTCACGGTGGAGCAGGACGGCCGTATGTGCAGACATCTCTTGAGAGAAGGGTGTCGACTGGATGGAAGGAGTTCGTGGTCAGCGACCACGAACGTTACAGTATCCCCCCTCTTACGCCCCCTCCTCTTGGGACCAGAACGAGAGAGAAACTTCTTGATGAGGGTAGGAGCGTTGAGATTCTCCTCTGGCTCCCAGGACCTCTCTTATGGACCAAATCCCTTCAATCTACTAAATAAAAGGTTCTTCCTCTTACTTTTTTAATGTCCAAGATCTCCTTAACCTCGAAGGTGTCTGAAGGGCCGCTGGAGGCAACAGCAGGGCTTGGAGTCTTGGTAAAGCGGTTCAGAACCACTGGCTTCAAGAGAGAAACATGGAAGGAGTTGGGGATCTTGAGGGTAGGAGGCAGCCGAAGCTTGTAGGCGACAGGGTTGATCTGCTGTAGGATCTCGAAAGGACCGAGGAACCTGGGAGCAAACTTGCATGACGGTACTCTTAGTCGAATGTTCCTGGAGGACAGCCAGACATTTGTGCCAGGAAGAAACTGAGGTGGTTCTCTTCTCCTTGTGTCCGCCCTCCGTTTCATACGATCCACCGCCAGCAGGATGGAGGATCGAGTTTGCCGCCAAATTTGTAGAAAGTCCTTGAAGGCTGCATCAGCAACTGGTACCTTGGATGAATCAGGAACCGGGAGAGGTATTCGTGGGTGTTGGCCAAGGACTATGAAGAACGGAGTGTTCCTTGTGGACTCGCTCGTATGATTGTTGTAGGAGAATTCAGCCCACGGGAGCAACTGTACCCAGTCATCATGTTGCCTAGAGACGAAGTGACGCAGGTAGTTCTCAAAGATTTGATTGATCCTCTCGACCTGTCCATTGGACTGAGGATGGTAGGCCGAGGAAAAGTCCAACTTCACACCTAGAAGTCCGCAGAGGGCTCTCCAGAACCTCGAGGTGAACTGAACCCACCGATCAGACACAATATGCTGTGGCAAGCCGTGCAGGCGGAAGATGTGTTGGATAAACAGTTTGGCCAGTTGGGGAGCAGACGGAAGACCGGTCAGAGGAATGAAGTGGGCCATTTTTGAAAATCGATCCACGACCAGCCAGACAGTGCTGCATCCGGCAGAGAGGGACAGGTCCGTAATAAAGTCCATAGCTATATACTGCCAGGGAGCATCGGGCACAGGCAATGGCTGGAGCAGACCAGCGGGTCTGGAGTGAGCGACCTTCTTAGTTGCACACACAGAGCAGGAGGAAACAAAGTCCATAACATCTTTCGGCAGCGTGGGCCACCAGAAATGACGGGCAATCAAATCCCAGGTCTTACGGATCCCCGCGTGACCTGCCAGTCTAGAGGCGTGTCCCCAGCGGAGGACTCTCCTTCGGTCAGCCATGCGCACAAAAGTTCTCCCTGGAGGGATGTCCCCAACTTGCAGTGGGTTGACTGAAACAATACAGGACGGGTCGATAATGTTCTGGGGCATCTCCATAGTGTCCTCTGTCTCGAAAGACCTGGATAAGGCATCGGCCCTCACATTCTTGTCAGCCGGGCGATAATGGAGCTCAAACTGGAACCTGGCAAAGAACAGTGACCACTTGGCCTGACGAGGATTCAGCCGTTGGGCTGTCTGGAGGTAGGTGAGGTTCTTGTGGTCCGTAAAAATCAGGATGGGGTGAGCTGCGCCCTCTAGTGGATGTCTCCACTCCTCCAGGACCAATTTGATGGCCAGTAACTCTCGATCCCCAATCGAGTAGTTGCGTTCTGCGGAAGAGAAGAGCTTAGAAAAATATCCACATACCCTTGACTTGCCCTTGGAACCTCTCTGGAACAGAAGTGCACCACACTGACAGAGGACGCGTCCACCTCCAACGAGAACTGTAGGGAAACGTCTGGATGATGGAGGATAGAGGCTGATGTGAAGGCACTCTTCAGGGTATTGAATGTGGACTCTGCCTCATTGTTTCACAACAGTTCTCCCGCCAGGGTGCAGAAGTAGATGGCGTACTCACTCACGGAGGTGTCTCCTTGGCGTAGTTTAATCAAGGCAGCCGCTGCAGGTGAGGCCTGTCCAGGCTCCTCAAATACCATGCGAAAGGTCTGGAGAAAGTCTTGGAAGTCACGGGTCTCAGGTCCTTGTCTCTCCCAGATAGGGTTCGCCCATGCAAGAGCCTTTCCGGAGAGGAGAGAAATGATGAATGCGACCCTTGCGCCGTCAGATGAAAATGTCCTGGAACACAGGCTGAAATGGATCTGGCACTAGTTAAAAAATCCACGACAGGAACCTGCGTCTCCATCATAGCGGTCTGGAAGTGGCAAAGAAAAACACGGGTCGACACTGCCAGGAGGTGTAGTCTGAGGATCAACACTGCCAGGAGGTATAGTAGGAGGAACAGCAGCTCTTGCTTCCTGCTGACGTACGAGAGTGTTCAAAGCTTGGAGGAGTTGGTCCTGTCGAGACTGGAGATCCAGCAAATCCGCCCGCATCTCTTGTGACGTCGTCATGGTCTTGGATTGACCAGCGGGGTCCATGGCCTGAGCCTATTGTCACGACTGGTTCGTGGACCCACTGGGCCGTACCGTCTTGGCGGTATGGCAGCTGGCCAACAGGACGCAGGTAAATGTCTATAGTTCGTATAGGGTACCTGTGGCAGCTCAGATAGTAGCGAGGCAGGCTAGGCAGGAACTTGGCAGCAGGTGGACGTCAGGTGTGGAGAGGCAGGTCAGGCGTAGAATACAGTACAGCACGGCTACAGCAAGCACGACACTAGATTCAGGATACAGGAACAGGAAAACACTGGGAACAGGAAACACTAGGGGGCCATTTGCAAGACAGACTAGGGATACAACAACAAGGCTCAGGCGTGGGAGGATGGGGCTGGGACCTTCTTATAGCCCAGGGTGCTCTGGAGCAATTAGCTCAAATCACCAACATGCTTCTTAAAGGAACAGTGTCATCACAAATTATTTTTTTATATGTTAAAGATGTTAGTGCTTTATTAAAAACGTTTATATTCATTTGTGTGTTTGTGTTTTACTTTTTCTTATTTTTACACTTTTTCTTCCCTATGGGGGCTGCCATTTTTTGTTCCATTTCTGTGTGTGCCGATTAACGACACATACAGACATGGAATACGGCAGCCACAGTCCCATAGGGACTGCGAACGGCTCCCGTCCCATTGACTGCAGTGTACGGCGTCTGTGTGGGAGCTGCGCATGCCATTTTCCTGTGGACCGGAAGCCGCGGCCGGACAGTAATATTACTACTTCCGGTCGCGGCTTCCGGATTTGTGCACTTGGACCAGCGGCAGCAAACGGAGCGGACGGGCCGGAGGGAGCCGCGGCGGCAGGAGCAGGTAAGAGATTTCAATGTATGTTCGTGTTTGTGTGTGTTTACTACTGTATGTAAACCTACTACACTGTGTGTTAGCTCAAAAAATGGCGACACACAGTGTAGGAGGTTACACCGTTCAAAACCCTCGTTTATCCCGGCACTAGCCAGGATAAAGGAGGGGGGGATGCTGAGAGCTCACTAGAGCGAGAGCTTTTTACCCAATTTTGCAAAGCTGCAATTTTGGGGACAGCTTAATCTAGTGACCAAAAATGGGTAGTATTATAAATTAGAATTAATTTATAATATTTCCTGACTCGTGAAAAAAATAAAAAAAATTTGAACAATGTTTAATCACCCACACACTAAATGTTTAATTTTTAAAAAAAAAACATGTTTTTCTGGCAACACATTCCCTTTAAGTCTGGACTGAGCTCGTGAGCGCACCCTGGTGGTCACGGTGGAGCAGGACGGCCGTATGTGCAGACATCTCTTGAGAGAAGGGCGTCGACTGGAGTTCGTGGTCAGCAACCACGGACGTTACACAAGTTATGGAATTGCTCTGTAAGCGATTACCCAAAGGCTTCTGGAGACTGTCTAGAAAAAGCGTGCAGGTAATCCGCTACCTCAAGTTCGTCACTACTTTGATCAGCAGAGTCTAAGGCGACTCTATGGTCTTCACCAGAGCCCACCGCAAGGCAGGTTGGTTTTGGCTGCATAGAACCCAGGTTGCATTAATAGAATACAATGTTGGACAGGAGGTGCAAAGCAGGCAATGCCGGAACAGAAAACCAGACAGACAGAGAGAAAACAGCAAACAGAGTACACAACCAGGAGAGACTGTAAGTCCAAATCAGAAAGCAGAGCAATGCCAGGAGTTGCATAAGTCAAAACCAGCCGAGATCAGAATGTCCAAATCAGTTAGCAAAAGGGTAATCTAAGGGTATGTGCACACGTAGTGACCAAAAACGTCTGAAAATACAGAGCTGTTTTCAAGGGAAAACAGCCCCTGCTTTTCAGACGTTTTTTGAGCAACTCGCATTTTTCGCTGCGTTTTAGCGGCGTTTTTTACGTCCGTTTTTGGAGCTGTTTTCATTGGAGTCTATGAGAAAACAGCTCCAAAAACGTCCAAAGAAGTGTCCTGCACTTCTTTTGACGAGGCTGTATTTTTACCCGCCGTCGTTTGACAGCTGTCAAACGACGACACTTAAAGAGGCTCTGTCACCAGATTTTGCAGCCCCTATCTGCTATTGCAGCAGATAGGCGCTGCAATGTAGATTACAGTAACGTTTTTATTTTTAAAAAACGAGCATTTTTGGCCAAGTTATGACCATTTTCGTATTTATGCAAATGAGGCTTGCAAAAGTACAACTGGGCGTGTTGAAAAGTAAAAGTACAACTGGGCGTGTATTATGTGCGTACATCGGGGCATGTTTACTACTTTTACTAGCTGGGCGTTGTGTATAGAAGTATCATCCACTTCTCTTCACAACGCCCAGCTTCTGGCAGTGCAGCACTGTGACGTCACTCACAGGTCCTGCATCGTGTCGGCACCAGAGGCTACACTTGATTCTGCAGCAGCATCAGCATTTGCAGGTAAGTAGCTACATCGACTTACCTGCAAACGCCGATGCTGCTGCAGAATCATCTGTAGCCTCTGGTGCCGACACGATGCAGGACCTGTGAGTGACGTCACAGTGCTGCACTGCCAGAAGCTGGGCGTTGTGAAGAGAAGTGGATGACACTTCTATACACAACGCCCAGCTAGTAAAAGTAGTAAACACGCCCCGATGTACGCACATAATACACGCCCAGTTGTACTTTTACTTTTCAACACGCCCAGTTGTACTTTTGCAAGCCTCATTTGCATAAATACGAAAATGGTTATAACTTGGCCAAAAATGCTCGTTTTTAAAAAATAAAAACGTTACTGTAATCTACATTGCAGCGCCGATCTGCTGCAATAGCAGATAGGGGTTGCAAAATCTGGTGACAGAGCCTCTTTAAATGACAGGTCGTCTGCACAGTACGTCGGCAAACCCATTCAAATGAATGGGCAGATGTTTGCCGACGTATTGTAGCCTTATTTTCAGACGTAAAACGAGGCATAATACGCCTCGTTTACGTCTGAAAATAGGTCGTGTGAACCCAGCCTAAAGACAAAGCCGAGGTCCAGTTCTAATAATCCAAATAGTCAGGTGATACAGGGTGTAGCCAGGAGCTTGATCAGAAACTTGCATACATAAAGAAATTCACAAGCAATAATGAAAGAACTGACCAGACTTAAATACTCCACCCTAGAGTCTGATATTAAGAAGACAGGCAAATGAGATTTGCTCTGCAACTCAAACCAGAGCCACCCAGAAGCTAGGCTAGTAGTCATGACAAGCTTAAGCCCTTCCCGACATATGACATACAGTTACGTCATAGCCGGGAAGGGAAAGTATGGAGCGGGCTCACGCAGTGCTGGTGTCGGCTGTATGTTACAGCTGACACTTCAGAGTAACTAGCGGCATCGCGCTTGAGCGCGATCCCGCTAGTTTAACTAGTTAAATGCAGCGGTCAATACCGACCGCAGCATTTAAATCGTGAGAAAGAGGGGGACGACCCCCTCTAACAGCTCATCGCGCCCCCCGCAACGCAATTGCGGGGGGGGGGGCGATGGTTGCTATGGCTGCCTGGGGGCCTAATGAAGACCTCCAGTTCCGCCATCTTTGTACACCCATTAAGTCCAGGGCTTAATAGATGCCAGTCAGAATCACGATATACTGCAATACATTAGTATTGCAGTATATCGTGCAAGTGATCTAATGATCACTGGTTGAAGTCCCCTAGGGGGACTAATAAAAAAAGTAAAAATTAGTTAAATAAAGTTTTTTTTTTGTGTAAAAAAAATAAATAAAATTAAAAGTTCAAAAAACCCCCCTTTTCCCATTTTCCCCCTAGAGCATAGTAAATAAATAAATAAATATACATAATTGGTATCGCCGTGTCCGTAAAAGTCTGAACTATTACAATATATCATTATTTAACCCGCACGGTGAACGCTGTAAAAAAATAAAATAAAATTGTAAACGCCAGAATCTCTATTTTTTGGTCACCTCATCTCCCACAAAAAATTCAATAAAAAGTGATCAAACCGTCGCATTTACACCAAAATGGTATTATTAAAAACTACAGCTTATCTCGCAAAAAATAAGCCCTCATACCACTTAATCGACAGAAAAATAAAAAAGTTATGGCTCTCGGAATTAGGCGACGCAAAATAAATTTTCTTTTTTACACTTAGGCTATGCTCACACGGGGTATTTTGCCGAGTTTTTTGACGCGGAAACCGCGTCGCAAAACTCGGCAGAAACGGCCCGAGAACGCCTCCCATTGATTTCAACTGCCTCGCGGGAAAAAGAAGCGACATGCCCTATCTTTGGGCGCTTCCGCCTCCGACCTCCCATTGACTTCAATGGGAGGCAGGAGAAAGCGTATTTCTTGCTGTTTTATGCCCGCGGCGCTCAATGGCCGCGGGCGAAAAACGGCGCGATAATTGCCGCGAAAATCGGCGTGCAGGGAGAGGAATATCTGCCTCAAAGTTCCAAACGGAATTTTGAGGCAGATATTCCTCCCCCAAAATACTCCGTGTGAACATAGCCTAAGGTTTTTAATTGTAAAGTAGTAAAATATAGAAAAAACTATACATATTTGGTATCGCCGTAATCATATTGACCCGCAGAATAAAGTTAACATGTTGTTTTAATTGCACAGTGAATTCTGTAAAAACAGCGCACAAAAAACCATGGAGGAATCGCTGGTTTTTTCATTTTCTACCCCACAAATATTTTTTTTACCGTTTCCTAGTACATTATACAGCAAAATAAATGATGCTACGAACAATTACATCTCGTCCCGCAAAAGTCAAGCCCTCATAGTACTATATAGACGGAAAAATAAAGACGCTATGGCTTCTGGAATGTGGAGAGGAAAAAACAAATGAAATTCTGAAAGTTGTTTAGGTCGGGAAGGGGTTAAAGAGACAGGCAAATTATGCGGACACCTGCCAATCACACCAATAAAAGCTTGTTGGACATCCCATTTCAAAACCATGGATGTTAATATGGAGTTGGGCCCACTTTTGTGGCTTTAACATCCTCCACTTTTCATAGAAGACTTTCCATAAGATTTTGGAGTATGACTGTGGGATTTTTTGCCCATTCACCTAAAAGGGCATTTGTGAGATCATACACTGATATTGCACAAGAAGGTTTGACCCACAATCAGCATTCCAATTCATCCCAAAGGTGTTCGTGGGGTTAAGGTCAGGGCTCTGTGTAGCTACTCGGCTTCCTCCACACAAAATGTGCCAAACCATGTCTTTATGGACCGCACTTTATGTACAGGGGCACAGTCATGCTGTAACAGGAAAGGGAATTCCCCAAATTATTTCCACAAAGTTGGAAGCATACAATTGTCCAAAATATCTTTGTATGCTGTAGCATTAACATTACCCTTCATTAGAAATAAGGGGTCTAGACCAAACCCTTTAAACTACGCCAGACCATAATCCCCCCCCTGCACCATATTTGACAGTAGGCACTATGTATTCCAGTACGTAAGTATTACATGAGCGATCTAACAATTGAAAGGTAAAGTCCCCGAGGTGGAATAAAAAAAAAAAAGTAAAATGTTGAATACATATTTTTCAAATAAAAAAGGACTGTGTTTCTTCGCCAGCGTCTCTGTTCCCAGGGAGGCTGGCGCGCTGTGCTCTCTGCTTCTTCTCCCCGTCTATTCCATAAGCTGCGCGCGCACTCTCGTGCCAAGTCTTTAAATGCCATCGCGCGCACCAGTAAAATTATCCCCTGAGCACCCTGGTCCTTAAATGGAATTCTGCCCCTTTCCCCAGTGCCTGAGCAATATGGTGTCTTCCCAGTGTTTGTCCAGGAAAGGTTCCCCAGCTGTATCCAGTATTCAGAATCCAATACCGGTCTCCTTGCTAAGTTCAGCGTCCGAGACGACTTCGGTTTTCAAGTCAAGTGTCCGAGACGACATCACCATCAGTGTCCGGCGTCCTTGCCAAGTCCATTGTCCGAGATGACTTCTGTCTTCAAGTCCAGTGTCCGTTACGACTACAGTTCCTGTATCATATATCCGAGACAAGTCCAGTTATCCAGCATAAGCCAGCTCCCGATAGTCCGGCACCAGCTTGCTTCTGATTATCTGACACAAGCCAGCAAATCAAGGTACTCTTGCACTAGTGACTGTCATTGACATTTTGTTTGACCAACTGCTACTCCACTACGGCGGAGCAGCTAAGTGGGTCCACATATCTCATAGCCGTGACAGTTTGCTCAGGCCATGGATCCCACTGGTCAATCCAAGACACTGATTCAATTAATGTCTCCTCCGAGCACGACAGGATCAGCTTCTACAATCTGTTAATTCTATTGCCACACGTTTGATTCTGTTGCTGCTTCATCTACTCCTCCACCCGCTATCACTCCAGTCAGTTCTGGTTCCGGAATTTCATTGCCACTTCCACCTCGTTAGAGTGGAGATGCATAAACCTTTTGAGGCTTTATCAACCAGTGCAAGATCCACTTCCAGTTGCACGCACATCTTTTCCCCTCTGATTTGACCAAGATTGCCTTTATTGTCTCCCTCCTCTCTGGCAAAGCCTTAGCATGGGCGAACCCTATCTAGGATCGTGAAGGGCCAGAATCTTCCAACCTGTTATTTTTGGAGACTTTTCAGACTGTATTTGAAGTACCAGGCGAAACGTCTTCTGCAGCTGCCTCACTTCTGACTCTCTATCAAGGGGAATCGATGGTAGGGGAGTACGCCATCCAGTTCCGTACTTTGGCAGCAGAGCTTGCCTGGAATAATAAGGCCTTAGTGGCAACTTTGTGGCAAGGATTAGCTCCTCAAATAAAAGATGAGCTGGCGTCTCGTGACCTCCCGTCTATCTTGGATGCCCTAATTCATCTGGCTACATGGATCGACATGAGGTTCCAAGAACACTCCCTTGAAGTATGTTGGGAAAAAAGGTCCTACAGACTGCTTCCTTTAGTTATTCCCCCTGAAGAGCCTATGCAGGTGGACAGACTCAGACTGTCTGACCAGGAGCAGCAGCATAGACGTTCAGCAGGATTATGTTTGTACTGTGGCCACAAGTGTCATTCTGTGCATCAATGTCCCCAGGAGCCGGGAAACTCCAGCACCTAGGGTTGATAGGAGAGACTAACCTATGTGGATCGACGCCAACTGCAAAATTCTCCCCCAAACGTTCAATTCCGGAGACAATCCCCTCTTGAGAAGAATTGCACTCCATTTCTCCTCATCTGGATTCTGGAGCGGCCTTAGTAGGCCGTGTCCACTTGCCCAAAATTCTTCTGGAGAAATCTCTGGCGGTCGCTTCAGTGAACGGTCAACCTCTGCCAGATCCAATTATTTTCAGCACTAGACCTCTGAAGTTGCAAGTGGGAGTTCTTTACTCAGAGCAAACAGCTTTTTATGTCCTGCCAAAAGTTATTAACCCTATCCTGCTGGGACTGCCATGGCTTCGCGAACGTGCACCTGTCCTCGAATGGAATTCCGGAGAGGTTTCAACGCTACCTGCCTCAGGTTCATCCTGTTCTGTCTCTGATGCCTCAGTCATTCTCTGGCCTGCCTCCAGGGTATGCCTGTTTTGCAGATGTCTTCAGCAAGAAGAAGGCTGAGGTCCTTCCTCCTCATCGTCCTTACGATTGTCCAATCAAATTGCTCCCTGAATCTTCACCTCCTCGTGGATGGGTTTATCCTCTCTCTATGAAACCCAGGCCATGTTGGCATATGTCAAGGAGAACCTCGAGAGGGGGTTTATCAGGAAGTCTATTTCTCCAGCCGGAGCCAAATTCGTAGAAAAGAAAGATGGATCTCTCCAGCAATGTATCGACTACTGTGGTTTAAAACAAATCACTGTCAAGAACAAATACCCCTTGCCGCTAATCTCGGAGCTCTTTGACAGAATTTGTGGTGCAAAGATTTTTACAAAGCTGGATCTACTGGGCTTATAACTTGATCCGTATCCGCAAAGGTGACAAATGGAAAACCGCATTTAACACCCAAGACGGTCACTACGAATATCTCATGATGCCCTTTGGACTATGTAACGCTCCAGTTGTGTTCTAGGAATTCATAAACTATATCTTCTGGGATCTACTGTATGTCTGTGTGGTGGTATATCTAGACGACATCTTGATTTACTCACTATATCTGACGATGCATCGGAAGCATGTTCGCCAAGTCCTGTCGCCATTAAGGAGAGATCACCTCTACGCTGAACTTGGAAAGTGCGTATTCGAGAAGATATCCTTGCCCTTTCTGGGCTATATAATCTTAGATCGTGGACTCCAGATGGATCCGGAAAAAGTGAAGTCTCTCTTAGAGTGGCCACGTTCTCAAGGTCTCCGTGCCATATAGAGATTTCTTGGTTACGCAAATTTCTACCGTCAGTTCATCCCGAACTTCTCTTCTCTTACTGCTCCAATCTCAGCACTCACCAAGAAGGGTGTGAACGTTAAGATCTGGACGCCTGAGGCCTAGTCGGCATTCACCAACCTCAAGAGAGCCTTCACTTCAGCTTCCATTCTTCACCATCCTGATGTGTCTCGGAAGTTCTCGTTGGAGAATGACGCTTCTTCTATTGGTGCAGGAGCACTTATTTTTCAGAGAAACGCCAAGGGTAAGGCAGTATCCTGTGGCTTCTTCTTTAAACTCTTCTCTCCTGCAGAACGTAACCACTCCGTTGGGGACCATTAGTTACTGCCCATCAAATTAGCCTTAGAAAAGTGGAGATGACTCAGTAGAGGACCCTCAACATATCATTGACCCTTCTAGGATTATTTATGTTAACCTTCTGCAGATTAGAGACATACCTCCTGGAAAAATATTTGTTCGTCCTGCTGACAGAAAAAATTGGCTGGGCACTCTGGTGTCCGTAAGACTCAGGACTTTATTTTTCGTCACTACTGGCGGCCCACGCTGCCTAAAGATGTTGTGGACTATGTCTCATCTTGTACCAACTGTGCCGAAAACAGGGCTACCCATTCCAAGCCTGCTGAAACAAGACTTCCTCCTCAATTTCTTCCCGGAGTCAAAGAATGGTAAACTTGAAAAAATAATCGTCTGAAAATCCCCTCCTACAATTCGCTCCCAGATTTCTTGGTCCCTTTAAAATTCTACAACGAATCAAGCCTGTGCCTTACACGCTACAGCTGTCTCTGACTCTCAAGATTCCCAACTCTTTCCATGTGTCCCTCCTGAAGCCTGTGGTCCTAAACTGATACAGTGAATCTCCTGGCTCTGTAATTACTCCCAGTGGTGCTTCCGATGTCTTCAAGGTAAAGGAGTTCCTGGACTAAAAGAAGGTAGGAGGGAAGACCTTCTACCTGGTAGATTGGAAGGGTTTTGGTCCTGAGGAGAGGTCTTCAGAGCCAGAAGAAAATGTAGATGCTCCAACTCTCTAAAAAAATTCCTCCTACGCTCTGGACCTAAGAAGAGGGAGCGTAAGGGGAGTACTGTAATGCCCACTGTCACGGAACGCCGGCACCCCCCTTTTACCAGCGGTTGCACCTGCAGGACAGTGTCTGCACCAGCGTCTCCCTTCCCAGGGACGCTAGTGCGCTGTGCTCTTTGCTTCCTTTCCTTGGCTGTTCCAAAGGGTGCGCGCACGCGCGCTCGTGCCAACTCCAAAAGGGCCAGCGCATGCACCAGTAAAATTATCCCCAATCTATCCCTCACCACCCTGGCCCTTAAAAGGATCCTGACACTTTCCCCAGTGCCTGAGCAATGTTGTTTCTTCCCAGTATTTGACCTGCAAAGTTTCCCTAGCTATTGTAATGACGGGGTAGGGAGACTGACAGGTGAGCCCTTATCTACCCGCCACTCAGTCCCTGCCTACTTGCAACGGCCCGTCCTAGGCGACGGCGTACAACTGGGCGATGGTCCCTACGCTCAATAAGTGCACGACAGACCAAGCAGCAGAGCCAGTAAACAGAAAAGAATCACAGGCAAAGGAGGAGCAGGAAAAGCAGGAATAAATAGACAGAGGGCGGGAGCTAGCTCCGTCTGGCCAGGCTGTGATAGACTCTCCCACTCCTCAGCCTCCCAGCCTGACTGGTAGAAGATCGTGTCACTCTCTCAGACTTAGGAGCAGGTGCAGACTGATTACCCACGGGTGTCGACACAGAAGCTGTGTCTGGCAGATCCTTTACAGCTATATCCTGTTTCCTGTATCCCATATCGAATGCCTGTGTCCTTGCCAAGTCCAGTGTTCGAGATGACTTCTGTGTTCAAGTCAAGTGTCCGAGGCGACTTCAACATCTGTGTCCGGTGTCCTTGCCAAGTCCATTGTCTGAAAGACTTCTGTGTTCAAGTCTAGTGTCCGAGACAGCTTCTTTGTTCAAGTCAAGTCTCCGAGACGACTTCACCATCTGTGTCCGGTGTCCTTGCCAAGTCCATTGTCTGAGATGACTTCTGTGTTCAAGTCCAGTGTTCGAGACGACTTCTGTGTTCAAGTCCAGTGTCTGTGCCAAGTCCAGTGTCCATGACAACTACTTTTCCTGTGTCCTGTATCCAAAACAATCCAGTTATCCAGCAGAAGCCAACTTCCGACAGTCCGGCACAAGCCAGCTTCCGATAGTCTGGCACAAGCCAGCTGCCAATAGTCCGGCAACAGCTTGCTTCTAATTATCTGGCACCAGCCAGCAATGTAGGTATTCTCGTCCTAGTGACTGTCATTGACATTTTGTTTGACCAGCTCCTACTCCACTAAGGCGGAGCGGCACAGTGGCTCCACATACACCATAGCCGTCACACTATGGGTATGTTCACACGAGTTCATTACGTCCGTAATTGACGGACGTATTTCGGCCTCAAGTACTGGACCAAACACAGTGCAGGGAGCCGGGCTCCTAGCATCATAGTTATGTACGATGCTAGGAGTCCCTGCCTCGCTGCCGGACAACTGTCTCGTACTGAAAACATGATTACAGTGCGGGACAGTTGTCCGGCAGCGAGGCAGGGACTCCTAGCATCGTACATAACTATGATGCTAGGAGCCCGGCTCCCTGCACTGTGTTTGGTCCGGTACTTGCGGCCGAAATACGTCCGTCAATTACGGACGTAATGACCTTGTGTGAACATACCCTAAGTATTCCCTAACAACTGGAAATATCTGTCCTTCAATGAACCCAGGGCTTTCTAGCAATAGAAAGTATGGTCCCCGATTGTGTCACAAGAATTCCTTGTGATGTGATCAAAGGGGGCTGTCCCTCTAATTTTTTATGCCTTTAAATGCTGCGATCAGCTTTTATTGTGGCACTCAAATGATTAAACGGCGCAGATCAGTGGCATAGCCATATGGGTTGCAGTTGCGACTGGACCCCTAAGAGAAGCTCACAGGCCCCCTTTGGCACACCGGCCCAGATAGAGATGTAAAGAGACAATGAACAGCTCCAATCAGAGAAGACGTCACCTGTTATTCACTGGATGCAACTGTACTGTATTCACTTTTTACTGTGAAGAACTCGTTTCTGACCTTTATTTTGTGACATTGGTGCATTATTTAAAGCTATACGATCAAACATAGAGCTAAGTTGCTCTATCTAAGCCATCTTATAAAGGTATGTCTTAGGGCTTGTGCCCCTGATCTTTCAAGACGTTCGCAAGGTCCCTGGCTGCCAATACTGCATCGATGGATCCAGTGGCGGATTAAGTACCTGGGCTGTTACCAAAACTTGGGCACCCCTTCTCCACCCCCGCCCTGCCGCGGCGTAACTATTGTTAACACTACCTTTTTGTGCAAACATTAACAAATGGGTGTTACCTTTCCCTTTGTCACAGGGCTGTGTCCCTACATACTGACAGTATCACACTGTGCAGGGGCACATCCTCCTGACAAGGGGAATCGTCAATCAGACCTGGACATTACATTTCCTGTAATAAACATGTCTGGAGAGTTGACAGATTCTCTTGACTGGCCTAAGTAGAGTCATGTGTTATTTAAAACCTTTTACTTTTATTCACCCCTTTTCTGACCCACCACGCAATAACGATACGTGACAACCGAGGTTGGATATGAAATGGCCACAGCAGCCGTTTATTTATTTACATTATTTTAAATGCAATTTAATCCGAAACATTCGGATAACTCCTTTTGGAATTCGACCAGAGAATTCCTCCTCTAATTCACATGACCCAACATGAGTCAGAATCAGAATTAACAATCAACATTTTTAATACTTTAACAGAGCAGGGGAAGTCCTTGAAGCCATTTTAAAACCAATTTTCCTTTAAGTTAGCCATCTGCAAACCAACACCAACTCTTTACCTCCAGCCGTAAACCAGCTCGGAGGCACCGCTCACCTCTTCAGATGGCTCCAACCACCAAAAGACCACTTCAAAGGGATAACACCCTATGAAGTCTTCAAATGATATACCTTTTTGGGGGATGCGTACTCCCGATGCGACCCCCCCACCATTTTGTACTGACCAACCTCAAGGACTCCCCCCACCACAGCGAAACAGGCCTTGACTACCTTAAGCCTGTGAGTTCCTCCATACCACAACCGCCCTCTCAATTCCTTCTGAATGCGAAGCTGGCGGCCATCCGGGCGCACGTCCGCCCGCAGTGCCCCCCAGTGCACAAAAGAATGTCCTAACAGCCAGACTAAACATGGGCGATGATCTGAAATGAAAGGACAACAACTCAAAGAAAAGCCATCAGAAACAACGTACAACTCATAACAAATGAGGGCGAACGTAAGTCCTAAACCTATTGGACTCCCAGCGGCCAATGCGACGCACACCCTCGTCATCCAACCCCCAACGCCCAGCTTCTGTAGCCGCGCCAATTCTGAACAAGTGAGACGAGTAAGACCCGTCCCCCACACCAACCACAGCCAAGCATTTTCTGAATATTGCATCAAATTGATACCTAGACAGAAACGCGCCATTCTCATGGTGGAGCAATGACGCCTCTGGCACCTGCCACGTGGCTTGAACGCAACCAAGCAAGCGACCGGACACATCGTCGACCCTGGAAGAGCAAACAACACTATCCGCTTACCACGGCCCAACTGATCAGTCTTGGACCGCCGCACCAACAACTCGAGTCTATCCCTGTAAAAACCCACGTCCGCCTGTCGCAACCCCCCAGCCTTAGCCTTACTAGGGGATACCAACTCCCCAATTCGGAGTGCTCCAAAAAACGCGAGGGAAAAAGCCAACCGAAACAAATCTACCACATAAGGTGAATTACAAACAGCCCCCAGCGATGCGCCCAGCGAACCAAGGAGGGCAAAAGACACGGGTCGCTTCTGATCTGCTTCGGCCCTGCTTCTACGCAAACCTTTCAAAGCTTGCCTTACTAGAAAATGCTTGGATACATCCTGGAAACCCCGTAATTTGAAACCGAACGCCAAACCAGCAACGAAACGATTCCTTAGCCAGAGAAAACCCCGCCTCCCACGCATCACCCAACCAGTACAACAATGCTACCAACCTGTCTTGTTCCGTGCAGAAGTTGCCCAATACTCTTACCCAATCCTCCCATTGCTGCCAACAAGCCGAATAAGCGTTCCAAGTCGCCCTAGCCAGCGACCGTTCAATCAACCTGTCCACGGGACCGAAACCAGCTCCCAGAGATGCTCCGGGCAAGCCAAGCCGGACGCATCCGCTCCCAGTGCCAATTGACGAAAGCGATCCCACTGCGAGCGAGAAAGAGCATCAGCAATACAGTTGGACACCCCTGGCACATGCACCGCCACTACCCACGCGTTTAGCGACAAGCACACTAACACTAGGTGACGCAACAACTGAACCACAGGTGGAGACGATGCTGATAAGTTGTTAATTGCTAACACCACCCCCATGTTATCGCAGTGCAAACTAACCTTTTTATCCCTGAGCCTGCCCCCCCAAATGGTCGCCGCAACCACGATGGGAAACAGCCCGAGCAGGGCCAGATTTCGCGTAAGCCCACGGACCACCCAGCTGTCCGGCCAGTTCCCCGCACACCATTGACCCCCCGAATACGCGCCAAAACCACCGGACCCCGCCGCGTCAGTAAACAACTCCAACTCGCTCATTTCTTGCACCGGGGACATCCACAACGATTTACAATTATATTGCCCGAGGAACTCATCCCATACCTGCAGATCTGCCTTGTGTTCCAACCCAAGCCTCACAAAATGATGGGAAGCCCTGATACCCGCCGTCGCTGCCGCCAGTCGCCTACTAAAAATTCTACCCATTGGCATAATCCTACAGGCAAAATTCAACTTCCCCAGCAGCGACTGGAGTTCGCGCAAAGTGATCTTCTTCAGTCGGCCGGCCCGCCTCACTTCATGCCGCAAGGGTAGTAATTTATCCTCAGGCAGCCTGCACTCCATAGCGACCAAATCAATTGCGATCCCTAAAAAACAGATGGTGGAGACTGGGCCCTCAGTTTTACCCGGCGCCAACGGAATTCCAAAATCCGACGCAACCTTCTGAAAGCAATACAATAAGTTACCACAAACAGGGGAACCGCTAGGGCCGACACACAAAAAGTCATCCAGATAATGTATCAATGAGTCCACCCCAGCTACACCCTTCGTCACCCATTCCACGAAGCTACTAAAAGCCTCAAAATATGCGCACAAAAGAGAACACCCCATTGGAAGACACCTATCAACATAAAACCCCCCGTCCCAGAAGCAACCCAACAGCCGTTGGCTCTCCGGATGTACCGGCAGCAACCGAAAAGCCGCCTCAATGTCTGTCTTCGCCAACAGCGCCCCGGGTCCCGCCCCACGCACCAACGCCACTGCTTTATCAAATGACGTGTAAACCACCGAGCATAAATCGTGATCTATCCCATCATTTACAGATGATCCCCTGGGAAAGGACAAATGGTGAATCAAACGGAATTTATGGGGCTCCCGCTTCGGCACAATTCCCAAGGGGGATACAACTAGATTTACAATAGGCGGCTCGACAAAAGGACCGGCCATGCGCCCCAACAAAACTTCTTTCAAAAGTTTTTCCGAAACAACCTCCGAGTGCAAATAAGCCGTGTAACCGGAACCTCATACGGAGGAGGGGGAATAACAAAACCAAACGAAAACCCCTCAAAAATGAACTTGGCTGCAACCCTATCCGGATATTCAATTAGATACGGCGCCATTCTTTCCACCCTCACCGGCGACCGCCCCTTGACCAACGGAGGAGGACTGAGGACCTGACCGCTTCCCTTTCCGCATACATTTTGCAGCCCCATGAGAGGAGCCATTACACTCCGAACAGACATGTTTAAATTTGCATGAGGCCCCGAACTTACACTGGCCATCATTGAACTGCCAGCAGAACCCAAGTTTTGAACCGGAACACTGTCCGGACTGACCCCACTGACCTCCTTGGCCAAAGTTCCCGGGAAAGGACTGCTTAACCGGGGCCGTAACCCGCAACCACAGCGCAATATCTTTTTGTTCCCACCGAATCGCCGGCCTTACCGCTTTTCGCTGGCGAAATTGCTCATTATACCGCAACCACGCCTGCCCCCCGTACGCCCTATAGGCCTCCCCGATGGCATCGAAATAACAGAACAACGCCGAGCAATTTTGCGGCGCCTTTTCCCCGATCACGCTCGCCAAAATAGCAAAAGCTTGCGACCAATTAACGAACGTCTGCGGGATAAGCCTATACCGCCGGCGTTCTTCTTCCTCTTTTTTACTCTCATCCCGCTTGCCTTTATCCAAGTTGAACTTTGCAAGAGGCAGAAGAGAAAAAATTTCCACGTACTCGTCCTTCCAAATCCGATCCCTAACCTCCTGTTTCAGGTGAGCCCCTAACGGACCCTCAAAACAGACATAAACCTCGCCCCGAGCACGATCATCCAGCCTAATTCTATCCCCATCCTTCTGCACCTCCGTTTGAACCAACACTGCTACCGCTTCTTTTGACACCCCTGCAACAATACCACCCACGGACCGCGGCAGTACATCACGAGGACCTTCCTATACCACCACCGGAACTACAGGAGCCGCTGCCCTATCTAAACGCCCGACTAACTCGCGCAAACAACCCACCAAATCCGACAAGCCATCGCGCCCGACAACGCCACTATCAACAGCCGCAGCTTCCGCGCTCGCTGCCCCACCCTCAAAACCTGACATGAAAATTGCTGGATACGGTAACGTAGGAGTTACACACTCATCGGGCTGCCCAGGCGCTGTATTCCCGCCAGCCGGAAAATCCTGACCGCGCTGCGCCTCATCCAGCTCTCCATCTTCTAGCTCCTCTCTCGCTGCCGACTGGTACTCACACCGACATCTCCGACATGGGGACCCCGATATGCTGACCGAGGAGCCGGCCACCTGCCGCCCGACCGTAGGGATCCAAACCTTTGACCGGACCTGTTGCCTCGACGTCGTCGTTGCTCTTGTCGTCCTCCCCGATGATCTCGAGGAAGCCTGCCCCCTGGCCGGCACATCACCATGCGGGGCGGCCGTGGACTGCATCCGGCATACAGCAGCTGAAGGCGGGGGTGTGATAGGGAGCCCGGCCTGCGACTCCCTGTTAACCGCCGAGCCCCGTCGAGCCCCTGTTAACCTGGCCTGCAGCGTCCTTAGAAGGGCTCCCCCTGCGACGCCGGGCCCGCGGGGCCATATCTGGGCTCAGACGCTCTGGTGGACGAGACTGCCGGGAGCGGCGGGGTGACCGTGCCTGAGCCACCGCTCCCGACGACGCCCCCTGCTTTATTGGAGCAGGGGCCGCAGGGATCATCTCTCCCCCTGCTGCTATATTGCTAGCGCCTGTGAGGAGGGCGGGGGAAGGGGGGCGCCTCTGTGCCGGCTGCTTACACAGAGCGCGACGGGCCTGCCTGAGGGATCTGGGCTAGCGCTGCAACTGTACGGATTATGGAACACTGCTGCAGCCTGCAGCTGCTCGAGCAATGCGGCCGGGGAAGACATCCTACTACGGGCAGTGAGAGGTAAGTGCACGGCAAGCTCTCTCAGCTAAGATCTCTCAGCTAAGTTTTCTACCTGTTGTTCCTCCCGCTGCTTCCGGCTCAATGCCGAAAACAGCGGGAGGAACAGATACCTCCCCCCTGTCCCCTCCCCTATACGTCTCCTCCTTTCAGTCACTAACTATCTCTTTTCCTATTGGCTCCCTCTCCCTCCTATGGCAGTCATGGAGGCTTTCCCTTAAGCCCTCCGCGCTGCCGTCCAGCCTAGTCTATAAATCTAGTGACTTACAGGATTCTTCTCAATCCGGTCCAGATTTCATGACGACTTCTCCCAGCCATGACCTATTTCTGCAGAATTTGCCACTCAGATGTCTTCGGCTCCTCACTTTTCCAACATTTCCACACCGATAAACAAAGATAAAATTATCATGGTGCCACACAATGTGCCCCTAAATATAATAGCACCAAACACTGCGCCCCCTGAATAAAATAATATCAAACACTCTGCACCTGAATATAATTGTGCCACACACTGTAAAGTAAAGCACCACATACACAGTGCCCCCTGTAGATAGCGCCACCCCACATGTAGATAGCACCATACACCCCCCCTGTAGATAGTGCCACACCCCCATGTAGATAGTGCCACACACAACCCCTGTAGATAGCGCCACACACATCCCCCTGTAGATAGTGTCACACTCCCATGTAGATAGCGCCACACACACTGCCCTGTAGATAGCGCCAAAATAAAACCTATAGATAGCTCCACTTAGACCCCTTGTAGATAGGATCACACACATCCCCCTGTAAATAGCGCCACACACAGCCCCCCAATAGATAGTGTCACACAGCCTTCCCCCTTGTATATAGTGCCACACAGCGCTTCCCCCCTTGTATATAGTGTCACACAGCGCTTCCCCCTTGTATAAAGTGTCACACAGTGCCTCCCCCTTGTTTATAGTGCTGCACAGCGCTCCCCCTTATATTTAGTATCTCACAGCGCTTCCCCACCATGTATATAGTGTCACACATCGCTTCCTCCCTTGTATATAGTGCCACACAGCGCCTCACCCCCTTGTATATAGTGCTACACAGCGCTTCCCACTTGTATATAGTGTCACACAGCGCTTCCCCCCTAGTATATAGTGCTACACAGAGTTTCCCCCTCGTATATAGTGCTACACAGCGTTCTCCCCTTGTATATAGTGCTACACAGCGCTTCTCCGCCTTGTATATAGTGCTACACAGCGCTCCCCATTGTATATAGTGCTACACAGCGCTCCCCCTTGTATATAGTGCCACAAAGCGTTTTCTCCCTTGCATATAGTACCACACAGCACTTCCCCCTTGTATATAGTGCTAAACAGCGCTTCCCCCTTGTATATAGTGTCACACAGCTCTTCTCCCACTTGTATATAGTGTCACACAGCGCTCCCCCTTGTATATAGTGCTACACAGCGCTTCCCCCCTTGTATATAGTGCTGCAAAGCGCTCCCCCTTCTTGTATATAGTACTACACAGCACTCCCAGCTTCTTGTATATAGTACCACACAGCGCTTCCCCTCTTGTATATAGTGCTGCACACCGCTTCTCCCCCTTCTTGTATATAGTGCTACACAGCGCTCCCCACCAAAAAAAAAACCTAATAAAATAATCAATATTTTACTTACCTTGCCCCGTTCCCACAACGGATGGAGCGCTACACATCTTCCCGGTGGGATGCATGCGCAGACCAGAGTGATGCAGTGACGTCATCACCCCGGCCTGCGCAGTGAGTCAGAGAGCCTAACGTGGCCTGCAGCCTATAGTATTCATTTGTATCTGCGTCCTGCGGACACAAATACAAGTGAATGTGGCTGTCGTTAGCATCTGGGCCCCCTCCAGTGCTAGCGACGCCACCGGGCATGAGGGGGGACAGTGCGGTCATGATCAGCCACTGGATGGATCACTAAAGAGATCTAGCGATGCAGCTGTAAGTTATGGACAGGTAGCAGCCGTGAAGAGGTTAAGATCTCATGCACACGCAGAACTGTGTGCAGGAGACTTTACGGCGAGTCCCCTGCTGCCGCCATATGGTGAGTGCGATTAGGGGAGAACACCTACATAATATGGCATGTGATTGAGGATGGCAAATTTTTTTTTTTTTAGTACATAACCAACAGTAAAACCTCTGTATGTCTTCATATAAAATCAAAGGCACATGGAAGTATAGTAGGACCTCATGCAACACGTAATGCGTTCATATGCCAGACTGCTTCCGCCAAGATTGTCTCTGAATGATAACAAATGTTACATGGCTGTCCTTACTTTAAGAGGCTCTGTCACGAGATTTTGCAACCCCTATCTGCTATTGCAGCAGATAGGCGCTGCACTGTAGATTACAGTATCGTTTTTATTTTTAAAAAACGAGTATTTTTGGCCAAGTTATGACCATTTTTGTATTTATGCAAATGAGGCTTGCAAAAGTCCAAGTGGGCGTGTTTAAAGTAAAAGTCTACAGGCTACAGTTGATTCTGCAGCAGCATCAGCGTTTGCAGGTAAGTCGATGTAGCTACTTACCTGCAAAAGCTGATGCTGCTGCAGAATCAAACTGAAGCCTCTGGTGCCGATGTGTCCTCGCTCGTCCGATACGATGCAGGACCTGTGAGTGACGTCACAGCGTGATCTCTCGAGAACACGCTGTGTCTGCACTGCCAGAAGCTGGGCGTTCTGAAGAGAAGTGGATGATACTTCTCGTCAGAACGCCCAGCTAGTAAAAGTAGTAAAAACGCCCCGATGTACGCACATAATACACGCCCACTTGGACTTTTACTTTAAACACGCCCACTTGGCCAAAAATGCTCGTTTTTAAAAAATAAAAACGTTACTGTAATCTACATTGCAGCGCCTATCTGCTGCAATAGCAGATAGGGGTTGCAAAATCTGGTGACAGAGCCTCTTTAAAATATAACACTCTTATTCTTATATATTATTCTCTCTGTCTACTCTCTCTCTCTCTCTCTCTCTCCTCTCACTCTCTCTATCCTTTAGTATTTTATATACAAATGTCAGCCAGTAGTAAGATGTTGAAAATAGACTATACGGAAAGAACACTGAACAGCATGCTAACCTGGTGCCCAAGGGAGCTCTCATAATAAATTTTTCATCTAGGAAAAATACTGCTCTGTCTATTCTGAAGGGAATGTTTTCATGAAGCTTTAACAATTAACCACTTTGTGGTCGTCATTTATGAAGGCTAGGGCTTTACATGATGGCAGCTTTACATTTTTGAAATAGTCACGTTCTTGCGATGTTCTTTCCCATAGGCAACAATTGAAATCATGACCATGATTTCTCCAAAATTTTACACAATTAGTTAGCAACATTATGTCGCTGTGACTGCGGTTGGTTTTTTTGAAAAAAAACTGGGTCCTACCAGAGAAAAATACAAATTCATCGCCCTTGCCCTTGTTCTAACATTGATCTATAGAGTACAAGAGCGAAAATACAAATACCACTACCGCTTGTATAGATGGCAGTTTACCGTGCATTAGTCGGCTCTATCTGTCCCAGATGTTTGTTTCTTATGCTTTGGGTAGTGGGCCATATGCTCCTGTCTTGTTTACTATTGACTTCTTGGTCGGTTTTCTTCCACTCATGATATAGTGTATGCAATGTACTGTCTAAATTCCTTTGTTATTGCATTAAAGCGTTTTTTAAGAAGTTAAAATTGATGGCCTATTCTCAAGATAAGCCATTAATAGCTGATGGGTCGGGTTATGACTTCTGGGACCCCCCTATTTTGAAGGGGTCGCAGGGTTCACTTCAATGGGAGAAAAGGCTGCAATACCTGTGAATCGCCACTAAATGTGTGTCAAATATTCACAGTGAGCAAGAAGAAATGAAGGGGAAGCAGCGCTCGTATGAGCGCCGCGGCCCCCTCAAAACAGCTGATCGGCGGGGGTCCCGGGAGTTGGACCCCGACCCATCAGCTATTGACAACCTATCCTAAGGATAGGCCATCAATTTTTATCGGCTGGAAAACCCCTTTCTGCTGGCCATTCATGTATAGATTTTCTTCAGACAACAAAGATGATTGTCTGCAGATAAGTGCTTTATCTTAAAGCGAATGTGTATGCTGTAAATTTCAGTATACCAAATTAAGTCCCTTTTACACTGGCCAATTATCGGGCAAACGCTCATTCAAGATAATTGCCCTCTTTAAACAGGGCAGCGATCAGCGGATGAACGAGCAAACGCTCATTCATCAGCTGATCATATCATTTTAAAAGTGCAAAATATTATCGTTGTCGGCAGCACATCGCCCTGTGTAAACAGGGAGACGTGCTGCCGACATGACACAAATGTATGGGGACGAGCGATCGGAGTAACGATCGCTCGTCCCCATACCAGCTCCATGTGAGAGTAACAAATGTGCGCCGATCAACGAGCTGTCTCGTTGATTAGCGCTCGTTGCACCGGCCAAAATGTGCCGGTGTAAAAGTACCTTTACTGTATGTAGTCAACTATTAATGGGCATTGACATGGGCATTGGCATTGGCATTAAAGACTACCTTGTCTACATTTGCTGTGCAGTAAAATATCGTCCCTGCAGTTAAATATTGTTCCCTGTAAGAAGCCGTGTTATGCTGGGGAGAGACTAGTTTTCTTCAAAGGGATTACTGATGGAAAGTCCAGAAAAATATCTCCCTCTTATCACTACTACTTTATCTCACACGCCTCAAGTTTTGAGAACCTCTAGAAACATTTACATAGATATAATAGAAGCTTGTCGTATTATATCTATGTAAGAAAATTATTTTAGGATAAATCACAGGCCTTAAAATAAAAAATAAAAACGCTTAGACTGGATGATAAGTCCAGTGATGATTGCTCCTTGTCCCCTCTACTAAGCCGCAATACTAAGAAAACAAAGTATAGATTATACTTTGGTACCCTTCTGCAGTTTAGCGACACCAGCATTCCATGTATTAAGGACAGGTTTACATGGCCATATTAGTCACACTTTAGTGTCCGTATTACAGCTGCAACATACGGAACCTCCAAGGATCTACTGAATGGAACTTAGATTACCGTAGATCACACCCCCCCAGGGGGTTTTGTGTGACTGCGTTACGCCATGTGAAACTGGACATAACACATGTGGATTGCTGTAATCCAAAAAGTTTTCCTTTATGTTTCAATAATCTTTATTATCTACTTACCTACCGTTGAATATCTGTAAATACCACCAGGGGGGGATTGGGACTGAAATTCATGTCTGGCATTTAAAAGCACACAAGCCCACTTGCCACATTGTTCACTCAGAAATGTCAGCCGGGTGAAAAAGGGGTGTTGTTTTGGGGACCTAGCTTCACACGGAGTATGATTTGCCATTTATATCTGGTATATTATTGTTGTAAAGACGAGTGTACTCTCAGTTTTTTTTACATATGATGTCAGGGTAAATGGTTATACAGCCCTGGCATCCTATCTTGAAAGGAGTATTCCCATCTTTGACATTTATGGATTATCCACAGTTTTATGGATGCCGGCACCACCTCTGGGACACACACCTATGTCCTGAATGCAGTGGCAGATTAAGTAGAACATAGGCCCTGGGCTGTTACCCAAAGTTGGGCCCCACTTAACTATTGTTAACACTTCCTTTTTTGTCCAGATATTAACAAATGGGTGTTACTACTCCCCTTGTCAAAAGGCTGTGTCCCCACATACTGACAGTCTCCAACCATCGCTGACAGTATCGCACCGTGTAGGGACACATTCTCCTGACAAGGGGAATAGTAACACTTATTTGTCTATCAGTCCTGGACTGCACAAAGACTTTTTCTGAGATACAAGGATTTCCTATAATAAACATGTCAGGAGAGATGACAGATTGTCTATAAATCTAGTGACTCACAGGTGACGACGTAGTTTTTTTCCTCTTTTCTACTCCATACTTCAGACTTCATGACGACTTTCCCCGGCCATGACCCATTTCTGCAGAATTTGCCACTCAGATGTCTTTGGCTCCTCACATTTCCAACATTTCCACACCTATAAACAAAGATAAAATTATCATGGTGCCACACACTGTGCCCCTAAATATAATAGCACCAAACACTGCGCCCCTGAATAAAATAGTACCAAACGCTGGGCCCCTAAATATTATAGCACCATAGACTGCGACCCTGAATATAATTGTGTCAAACACTGTAGAGTACAGCACCACATACACACAGCCCCTGTAGGTAGCACCACACACAACCCCCTGTAGATAGCGCTAGACACAGACCCCTGTAGATAGAGCCACACACAGCCCCCTGCAGATAGCACTACAGACTGACCCCTGTAAATAGCGCTACACAGCCCTCCCCCTCTGTAAATAGCGTCACATAGCCCTCCCCCAAATTGTATATAGTGCTACACAGCAATCCCCCTTAGATATAGTGATACACAGCGCTCCCCCCTTCTATATAGTGCTATACAGCAATCCCCCCTTGTATATAGTGCCCAGTGGCGTAGCTATAGGGGTCGCAGCGGTCGCAGTTGCGACCGGGCCCCTAAGCCTGGGGGGCCCACGGGCCCCCGTTGCCATACAGCAAGCTTCCTAAATAAATCTTCTGTGCCAAGCCGGCACTTCCTGGTTACTACGGTCACATGGTACACTTAGTGTACCATGTGACCGTGTTCTCACGTGACACGTCTTCCAGACAGTGGAGTGGAAGAGTCGGTTCGGAGGACTCCAGGTAAACTGCAATCTGTAATGTAATGTATTGTGTGGTGTTGTAATGTATTGTAATGTAATGTATTGTGTTGTATTGTGCTGTTTGCGGTGGAGAGGGGGGGGGGCGTTAAATCACAGCCCCCAATCCTCTCTCCACCGCAAACTGCACAATCCAACACAATACAGTATAGCAACACATGACTATGAGAGTGGGGCTGCGGCTGTGTAATACATGTGTAATACATTTCCTGACATGTGCGCGCCGTCAGGATGATGTGATTCGGCCGGCGCTGCACTAATGATCTGCGGCACTGAAGACAGAACATGGCGGGCGCGCTACAAAACACCCCCATGTTCTGTCCTCAATGCCTGCGCCGCCGCTCATTACTGCAGCGCCGGCCGCATCTCCTCATATTGACCGTGCGCGCACTTCCTGTCAGGAGCGGGGCAATGGCTGTATTACACAGCCGCAGCCCCGCTATATAATGGCGGAGATCAGAGAAACCTCTCCTCTCCGCCGCTATTCTCCTGAATGCTGCGATCAAAGCTGACTGCAGCATTCAGGGGAGAATGAGAAGGGGGATGCCCCTGGATCGCGTCACAGGGAATTCCTGTGACGCGATTGAGGGACATACCATATATGGGCAGACATTGAAGGACCCCAGTGCTGTCTGACCATATTTCCTGTTGTTGGGGCATACTTCGGTATGTCCTAACAACAGCCTATGTACTATCTGTACACAGGCTAATGTACTGTAATATAGATATATACCAGTACATTACTATCAGTATATAGATATATGCCAGTACATTAAAGTTTAAAAAATAAAGTAAAAACAAAGTAAGGTTAAATAAAAAAAAATACACATACGCCTTTTTTACAATAAGCATTAAAATAAGTCTCAATACATAAAATATACATATAATCGGTATTGGCGCGGCCGTAATAACCTGCACAACAATTTTTTTGCATCATTTATGATGTGTACGCTGTAAAAAATAAAATAAAAACTGCTTTCTATCACTTATTGTGGGGCACGAGGTGCGATGATGAATTTAACCTCCATGTGCCTCACATGAAGGGCTCATTTATACGAGCATGTGCGTTTTGCGCACACAAAAACCGCTGCGTTTTGTGTGCGCAAAAGGCATCTAACAGCTCCGTGTGTCATCAGTGTATGAAGCGCAGCTGCGTGCTTTTCGCGCAGCCGCCATCATGATGACACTCCGTTTGAATGTTTGTCAACAGAAAAGCACGTGGTGCTTTTCTGTTTGCAAACATATTTTTGACTGCTGTTGCGCGAATCACGCGCGTCCCACGGAAGTGCTTCTGTGTGGTGCGCGTGATTTTCACGCAGCTATTGTCTTCAATGGGTGCGTGATGCGCGTACAGTGCACAAAGATAGAACATGTCGTGAGTTTTTTTCAGCGGACTCCCGCCGAGCAAAACTCACGGACTGTCTGCATGCCCCCATAGACTAATATAGGTGCACTGGCGTAGCTATAGGGGTCGCAGCGGTCGCAATTGCGACCGGGCCCCGAAGCCAGGGGGGCCCACGGCCCCCCGCACCACATCAATAAAAAGTTACTATAGTAACTCGGGCCGCGGGCCCCTGTTACTATAGTAACATACTTTACTTACCTTCCTGGTTCCGGATCGCAGCGGAGGTCCTGACGTCAAGCGCTGTGCGCAGGGCATGACGTCACAGCGCTATGCGTCGCCCCCAGCATCGAGACGACAGAACTCCCGCCGCGGCCGAAGAGGAAGGTAAGGTTAGCCCTGACTGGCGGGGTCCGACTCCCGGGACCCGCCAATCAGCTGTTTTGAAGGGGCCGCAGCACTCGTACGAGAGCTGCTCCCCTTCATTCCGGTCACTTCATTCCGGTCACACTGTGAATCCGTGTCGGCGATTCACAGTGTGAGCGAGTAGTGAAATGAAGGGGAAGCAGCTCTCGTACGAGTGCTGCGGCCCCTTCAAAACAGCTGATTTGCGGGTCCCGAGAGACACATCAGCTATTGATGGCCTATCCTGAGGATAGGCCATCAATGTTTAGGGACTGCACAACCCCTAAGCCTACGATGTACAAGGCTTAGGGGGCCCATGAGACAGGATCACAGATTGTGTGATCCTGTCTGCTGGGCCCTGTATCTAAGCCAATCACATGGTAGGCTTAGATACATGGCCCATGCGTGATCCTGTCTGCTGGGCCCTGTATCTAAGCCAATCACATGGTAGGCTTAGATACATGGCCCATGCGTGATCCTGTCTTGTGGGCCCTGTATCTAAGCCAATCACATGGTAGGCTTAGATACATGGCCCATGTGTGATACTGTCTGTGGGACCCTGTTCTAAGCCTACCACACTGTAGGTTTAGATACAGGGCCCCAGCACACAGTAATCTTATACTGTATAAGATTACTGTCTGCTGGACCCTGTATCTAAGCCTACGTTGTGGTAGGCTTAGATACAGGGTCCCACAGACAGTATCACACATGGGCCCTATACACACGTGTTACTAATCATTTTTTGTGTGTTTTCTTACAGGTTCGGTCGTTGGACTACGGCGGATTCCAGGACTACTTCGATGACGGCTTTTTTTTTATTATCAATAAAATGGTTAATGAGGGCTGTGTGGGTTTTTTTTTATTTCAATAAAATATTTTTTCTATGTCTTTGTGGTTTTTTTTAAACTATATTACTACCGCCTTAGTAATGGCTGCCGGCTTATTGACGACGTCCATTGCTAAGGCGGGGCTTAGTGTTAGCCGATGCAGAGGCGAACACTAACCCCCTTTATTACCCCGGTACCCACCGCCACCAGGGGTGCTGGGAAGAGCCGGGTATGATCCAGTACCTGACCATCTGTAGTGATGGTCGGCCACTGGGGTGGCCGCAGGCTGGTATTATCAGGAGGGGAAAGGCCAAAAACAGTGGCCCTTCCTACCCTGGTGATGCTCGGCTGCTGCTGCTTTATTGTATCTGGCTGGTTATGAAAAATGGGGGGAACCCCACGTCATTTAAAAAAAATAAAAAATAATAATAATTGGAAAGAACGATGTGGGGTCCCCCCCAATTTTCATAACCAGCCAGATACAACACAGCAGCAGCAGCCAGCATTACAAGGGTGGGAAGGGCCACTGTTTTTGGCCTTCCCCAGCCTAATACTACCAGCCTGCGGCCACCCCGGTATAGCCTGCCCGTCACTACAGATGGTCGGGTACTGGTTCGTACCCGGCTCTTCCCAGTACCTCTGGCGGCGGTGGGTACTGGGGTAATAATGGGGGTTAGTGTAGCCTCTGCACCGGCTAACATTAAGCCTCGCCTTAGTAATGGAGGTTGTCAATCAGCCAGCGGCCATTACTAAGGCGGTGATAATAAAGTTTAAAAAGATACAAGCACATAGAAAAAATATTTTATTGAAATAAAAAAACACAACCCTCATTAACCATTTTATTGAGAATAAAAAAAACGCCGTCATTGAAGTCCTCGAATCCGAAGTCCAACAACCGAACCTGTAAAAAAAACACAAACACACAAATAATCAGTAACACATAAAGAAGCAAAATTATTATTCTTACCTTTCCTGGGTCCAGCGCTGGAGACGCAATGTCAGCGAGCTGAGCCCTGTATCTAATCCAATCATGTGTGATACTGTCTGCTGAGCTGTGTATCTAATCCAATCATGTGTGATACTGTCTGCTGGGCCCTGTATCTAATCCTATCATGTGTGGTACTGTCTGCTGAGCCACTGTATCTAATCCTATCATGTGTGGTACTGTCTGCTGAGCCACTGTATCTAATCCTATCATGTGTGATACTGTCTGCTGGGCCACTGTATCTAATCCTATCATGTGTGATACTGTCTGCTGGGCCAATGTATCTAATCCTATCATGTGTGATACTGCCTTCTGAGCCACTGTATCTAATCCTATCATGTGTGATACTGTCTGCTGAGCCACTGTATCTAATCTTATCATGTGTGGTACTGTCTGCTCAGCCACTGTATCTAATCCTATCATGTGTGATACTGTCTGCTGAGCAACTGTATCTAATCCTATCCATAGTTTATAGAGTCGTAGTGCTATAGATATGCTATGCTGTCTCCTATACACACATTTTTTTTGGCCGGACACATATGTATTGGGGCTATTTCCCCTGAAATTTTAAGCCCTGAGGGTATGTTCACACGGCAGCGTCTGTTAGAGGCTGAAATTACGGTGCTGTTTTCAGGAGAAAACAGCACCGTAATTTCAGCCGTAAAGGCATGTGCAGGCGTTTTTCGCTGCGTCCATTACGGATGTAATTGGAGCTGTTTTTCTATGGAGTCCATGGAAAACGGCTCCAATTACGTCTGAAGAAGTGACAGGCACTTCTTTGACGCGGGCGTCTTTTTTTACGCGCCGCCTTTCGACAGCGGCGCGTAAAAAAAAATGACCGTCGGCACAGAACATCGTAAGACCCATTCAAATGAATGGGCAGATGTTTGCCAACGCTTTTGAGCCGCATTTTCGGATGTAATTCAATGCTAAAACGCCCGAATTACGTCCGTAAATAGGGTGTGTGAACCCAGCCTTAGTGACGCCCCCGGCTGCTAGTTCTGCATTGTTGGGTCACTTAGGAGACCCAGCAATGCAGCTGAAAGCTGCGGACCGTCGGCCATGAGAAGTTTGCGTGGGGGGGGGGGGCCCAGTAAGAATTTTTGCATCGGGGCCCATGAGCCTTTAGCTACGCCCCTGTATAGGAGCATACGACACGCGTGAAAAGCACGCGCGTCCCAGGCACATATATCACGCTCGTGTAAACGAGCCCTAACAGTAATTAACCCCATGATGTACCTTACACATTAACCCATTATGACTGAGAAACATGATGGGGTTAATTACTATTAATGTGAGGCACATTCAAAATTCATCATCACACCTCGCGCCTCACATAAGAAAATGAAAGAACTTTTTTTTTTAATTACTGTTGGCAAAGTAAACAAAGTATCGGTATCGTAGTGCAAATTTTGGTATCGTGACATCCCTACACTGTGGGTCGCGTCCCCCTGGGGGTTCGTGTGAAGACCTCCGTGGGGTCGCTAGTCACTCACCGAGGTCCCGATTCCATTCAATGCTGGAGCAAGGAGCTGACATCTCCTTGATCCAGCATTCACTGTGCCCTGAGCGGCTCGACACAGGCAGGCGTGATGTAGCGACATCATCGCGCCTGCCTGCGCTGAGTCACTCATAGTACACACCGGAGGAGGCAAAGGATCCTCCACCCGACGTGGGAACGGGGATAGGTTAGTAATTATGCTATTTTTCTATTATGCACATATGGGGGCATTATACTGTATGGGGGCTGATATTGCGTGGGGGGGCATTATACTGCATGGGGGCTGATAAGATGGGGGGCATTATACTGCATCGGGGCTGATATGGGGGAATCATACTGTATGGGGGGCTGATATGGGGAGCATTATACGGTATGGGGCTGTTATGGGGGGGCATTATAAGTTATGGGGCATTATACTGTTTGAGGGCATTATACTATGGGGGCTGTTGGGCAAGGCGTCTGGGCATAGGCGCGCGCAGGGGTCTGATGATGATGATGATGATGATGGTGGTGTTGGGGAGTGGTAGGGGGGCCCAAGCTGAATTCTTGCACCCGGGCCCATGAGCCTTTAGCTACGCCCCTGATAGTGCCACATAGTGCCACCCCCTTGTATATAGTGCTACACAGTGCCTCCCCCCTTGGACCTGCAGCTCTTGTAATTGCTCAGTATAATGTCCCCCATAGCTGCCCCCACAGTATATTGCCACCCATAGCTGCCCCATACAGTATGATGCCCGCATAGCTGCTACACAGTATAATGCCCTTCATAGCTGCCTCTACACAGTCTAATGTTCCCCTTAGCTGTCCCATACAGTATAATGCCCTCCATAGCTGCCTCTACACAGTATAATGTTCCCCTTAGCTGTCCTACACAGTACAATGCCCTCCATAGCTGCCTCTACACAGTATAATGCCCCCATAGCTGCTACACAGTAGAATGCCCTCCATAGCTGCCTGTACACAGTATAATGTTCCCCTTAGCTGTCCTACACAGTATAATGCCCCCATAGCTGCTACACAGTATAATGCCCTCCATAGCTGCCTCTACACAGTATAATGTTCCCCTTAGCTGTCCCATACAGTATAATGCCCTCCATAGCTGCCTCTACACAGTATAATGTTCCCCTTAGCTGTCCTACACAGTATAATGCCCTCCATAGCTGCCTCTACACAGTATAATGCCCCCAGAGCTGCCACATAGTATAATGCCCTCCATAGCTGCGTCTACACAGTATAATGTTACCCTTAGCTGTCCTATACAGTATAATGCCACCATATGTACGTACCTAATAAAAAAATAACATAATTACTTACCTATCCCCGTTCCCACGATGGGTGGGGGATGCTTCTCCTCCTCTGCACTGTGCTGTTAGTGACTCGGTGCAGACAGGCGCGATGACGTCACTACATCGCGCCTGCCTGCGCCGAGCTGCTCACATCAGAATGAATGCTGGAGCGAGGCTCCAGCATTCAACCCAATTGAATCTGCGTCCTGTGGACGCAGGTTCAGTTGGAAGCAGGACCAGCGCGGTCCACAGCGGCAGTTAGTAGCGCTAGAGCGCTGCATAGTTTTTTAAGATTATGTGCGGTTCGGGCACATATGATAATCCGCCATTGACTGAATGGGGTACCCCCGACCCAGTCCCGTCTGGTGATGAGGTTGCGGACTGCTACATCCTGGCAGAGAATCAGTGAAGAGGTAGCCAGTAATTCCGGGAACAGTCAAACTCGCTGAGCTGTGCTGTTTCTGTAACTTCCATAGCTGTATGGCGTTATCTACAGGGTGGGCTGTATGGCGTTATCTACAGAGGGGGCTGTATGGCGTTATCTACAGGGGGGGTTGGTTCTGTATGGCGTTATCTACAGGGGGGGTTGGTTCTGTATGGCGTTATCTGCAGGGGGGCTGTATGGTGTTATCTACAGGGTGGGCTGTATGGCGTTATCTACAGGGTGGGCTGTATGGCGTTATCTACAGGGTGGGCTGTATGGCGTTATCTACAGAGGGGGTTGTATGGCGTTATCTACAGGGGGGGCTGTATGGCGTTATCTACAGGGGGGCTGTATGGCGTTATCTACAGGGTGGGCTGTATGGCGTTATCTACAGGGTGGGCTGTATGGTGTTATCTACAGGGGGGCTGTATGTCATTATATATAGGGGGGTCTGTATGGCGCTATCTACAGGGGGGTCTGTATGGCGTTATCTACAGGGGGCTGTATGGCGTTATCTACAGAGGGAGCTGTATGGCATTATCTACAGAGGGGGCTGTATGGCGTTATATACAGGTGGGGTTGGTTCTGTATGGCGTTATCTACAGGGGGGGCTGTATGGCGTTATCTACAGGGTGGGCTGTATGGCATTATCTACAGAGGGGGCTGTATGGCGTTATCTACAGGGGGGGCTGTATGGCATTATCTACAGAGGGGGCTGTATGGCGTTATCTAAAGGGTGGGCTGTATGGCGTTATCTACAGGGGGCTGTATGGCGTTATCTACAGAGGGAGCTGTATGGCATTATCTACAGAGGGGGCTGTATGGCGTTATATACAGGTGGGGTTGGTTCTGTATGGCGTTATCTACAGGGGGGCTGTATGGCGTTATCTACAGGGTGGGCTGTATGGCATTATCTACAGAGGGGGCTGTATGGCGTTATCTACAGGGGGGGCTGTATGGCATTATCTACAGAGGGGGCTGTATGGCGTTATCTACAGGGGGTGTTGGTTCTGTATGGCGTTCTCTACAGGGGGGCTGTATGGCGCTATCTACAGGGGGGCTGTATGGCATTATCTACAGGGGGCTGTATGGCGTTATCTAAAGGGTGGGCTGTATGGCGTTATCTACAGAGGGGGTTGTATGACGTTATCTACAGGGGGGGCTGTATGGCATTATCTACAGTGGGGCTGTATGGCGTTATCTACAGGGGGGCTGTATGGGGTTATCTACAGAGTGGGCTGTATGGCGTTATCTACAGGGTGGGCTGTATGGCGTTATCTACAGAGGGGGCTGTATGGCGTTATCTACAGAGGGGGCTGTATGTCATTATCTATAGGGGGGTCTGTATGGCGCTATCTACAGGGGGGTCTGTATGGCGTTATCTACAGGGGGCTGTATGGCGTTATCTACATGGGTGCTGTATGGCGTTATCTACAGGGGGGTCTGTATGGCACTATCTACAGGGGGGCTGTATGGCGTTATCTACAGAGGGGCTGTATGGCATTATCTACAGGGGGGCTGTATGGCGTTATCTACAGGGGGGCTGTAAAAAAGGCACTATCTACAAGGGGGGGTTGTGTGACACCCAGGGGAGGGGGGGCCCCGCGGAGGGGGGGCCCAGTCAAAAGTTTGCTATGGTGCCCAGTCTTTCCTAGTTACGCGCCTGATCCAAGGACTCCATATTCTGAGTAATTCGTCCTGTTCCTGGGCAATGAGCTCCTCCATTCTGTAGATGTCTGAGAAGTTTCAAGCTATTTTTGTAAGTTTGGGGTTTTAGAAGTTTTCCAGTGACGTGGATTTCTTAAACGAGCAGGTTGTAGAAAAAAGGCAGCAGTCCCTTTTTCAGTGAAGAAAAGGAACCTGGTAGGATAGATAGAAGAGCCATTAAATTACATCTAATACACTTGCCAAGATTTTGAGATGCATGTACTAATTATAACCCCATATGTATTCTTCTTTAAGGTGAAAGTGTTTGAGAAGACAACAGAATAAGAATATATTAATTGCAGAAATGTAGTGTGCCGTGTCAGAATTAATGACCGAATCCTTAACCTTAATAATTAGCTTGGTAGAGGGCTTATGCTGAGTACATGCAGTTGGCAGAGATAAAGTGGCATCAGGAACGCCTCTATTTTATAATGCTGAATTTCCCCCAGCTTTAAACCCACACTCTTTTAGATGGTGGTTAGACAATAAACTGTTAACTGTGAGAGACTTTATCCTTAATGGAAAATTGATGACTCCTAATTATTTCAATGTTACGTTTCACCCACCAACTACTGAGTTTTTCCGTGCTCAACAGATTTTGCATTTCTTAAGAAAAATCACCACCGCCTCCCCTAAATTGGTTTTAGCACCTATGGAATCCCTAGGTCTCTTTAGAGCTAACTTACCAGGTTTATTGTCTTTTCTTTATTCCAATTTAAACTGTCCACCCAATGGAGACAAATTGCCATTCATGGTCAAATGGGAGAAAGAGCTGGGGATATCACTTAATCATGAGCAATGGGGTTTCATTTGTACTACTGCTAGTAAGGGGAGTTTGCAAGTCATTTTAAACCGAAAAGAAAAATCTCGACATAATAATATTATATCAAAATATTTTTATTTTTACTTTATTAAACATCAATAAATACAAAACATACAAAATGAACCCCCTCCCAAGTATATACTATAGACATATAAAATATAATTAAAAGAAAGTGTACCAGGTTCACAAAATACAGTATCAAAAATAGTTATATATAGAGAAATAATTCCTCCCAATTGAGAATCACATTCCAGGTAAGTAATAGCTTATATCATGTGTATGAGTATCAGACTGACAGGTCCCTCCAAACAGTAAAGTATAGCAACCATGCTTAAAGGGAATGTGTTGCCAGAAAAACATGTTTTTTTTTTTAAAAATTAAACATTTAGTGTGTGGGTGATTAAACATTGTTCAAATTTTTTATTTTTTTTTTGCACGAGCCAGGAAATATTATAAATTATTTCTAATTTATAATACTACCCATTTTTGGTCACTAGATGGAGCTGTTCCCAAAATTGCAGCATTGCAACATTGGGTTAAAAGCCCTCGCTCTAGTGAGCTCTCAGCATCCCCCCCTCCTTTATCCTGGCTAGTGCCGGGATAAACGAGGGGTTTGAACGGTGTAACCTCCTACACTGTGTGTCGCCATTTTTTGAGCTAACCCACAGTGTAGTAGGTTTACATACAGTAGTAAACACACACAAACACGAACATACATTGAAATCTCTTACCTGCTTCTGCCGCCGCGGCTCCCTCCGGCCCGTCCGCTCCGTTTGCTGCCGCTGGTGCAAGTGCACAAATCCGGAAGCCGCGACCGGAAGTAGTAATATTACTGTCCGGCCGCGACTTCCGGTCCACAGGAAAATGGCGCCGGACGGCGCCAATTTCGAATAGGACTATGTGGGAGCGGCGCATGCGCAGTTCCCACACAGATGCCGTACACTGCAGTCAATGGGACGGAGCCGTTCGCAGTCCCTATGGGACTGTGGCTGCCGTATTCCATGTCTGTATGTGTCGTTAATCGACACACACAGAAATGGAACAAAAAATGGCAGCCCCCATAGGGAAGAAAAAGTGTAAAAATAAGAAAAAGTAAAACACAAACACACAAATGAATATAAACGTTTTTAATAAAGCACTAACATCTTTAACATATAAAAAAATAATTTGTGATGACACTGTTCCTTTAAGATAATGGAGACCTAATCAGAAACAAGCTATAGGCAGTTAGAAATAGAACACAAGCACATTAGCGATGCGTGTCAACGGCATCAGCAAAACAAAAAAGTTTAACTGAATTGATCCCGGCCAGGGAGTAGTGGATATCACAGTGCACAGCACTTAAACCTATGATGACACTGTTCCTTTAAGATAATGGAGACCTAATCAGAAACAAGCTATAGGCAGTTAGAAATAGAACACAATACCTGTTGAGGACATGATACTGGTGGGATAGGACACCTGGACACCAAGCACCTCGACGCGCGTTTCGCAACCTTCGTCAGGAGAGGTAATGACTACTCTGAAGACTCAAGTTTAAATACGGTGTTAGAGGGAAGTCATAGACCAATAGTGTGCACCAAGCTGCTCACACCCCCTGACGTTCAATCATCAAGGTCATGGCACGCATCGCTGCGTGTCAAACATAATAGCGATGCACGTCAAGCCAATCAGGGAGGCAACAAATCATCTAAACCTATGGTGTGTCGCAGGCCACTCACACCCCCTGACATCTGATCTTAGAAATCATGACACGCATCGCTGCGTGTCAGGCACATTAACAATGCGTGTCAAAGGCATCAGTAAAGCAAAAAAAGTTTAACTGGATAAATCCCGGCCAGGGAGTAGTGAGTATCGCATTACACATAAACAATGTTACCCAAAAACACTTAGTAAGTTAAGTAACTGAACTGAATCATTTATCATAAACAAAACAAATTCATATCACGAATATAATTCAACAGAAACCAAATGTCAATCCACATCTCCTTTGTGCCATGAATACCTGCACAATACACTTGCACACAAACAAATATATTAACAAATATCCATATAACCAATATCCAGTAGAAAACATATACATATATATATATATATATATATACACATTTATAAAGAATATATAACAATACATGAGAGCCATACACAAATTACACATACATATACATTAATTATAAGAACCCAATCATACTTGAAGAGCATGTATATATATCCATATATACATCCATATGTGCGTGGAAAATATATTAAACTAATTGATTATATGTAATGAATAAGGGATCACCAAAAAATAAAGTGATCCATAATAAAAATTATTATATATATGTTAATTAAAACTAATAATTATCAAAGCGAAAGCACGTGTAAGTCAGACGAGGGGCGGACAAACAGGGCACAAACCGAGCGGGGGCCCTCCGCTCTGGAAAGTACACCGAGTCCTGCCCAACGCAAGACAAACCAAGCCTTCGCCAAGATTACACCGTGAATATATAATGTGTAATGAATATTAAAAAAGAATAAAAAATAAAAAGAAATAATATATATTTCTAAGAATATAAAAATACACATACATATATATATATATATATATATACATACATATACACATATATATACACACACACATATGGACATACAATAAACCTAAACACATATAAAGAATATATTCAAAAACCCTATAACATATATCCAGAAAATATATATATTTAATAATCCCAACACCTATATAAAAAATATATATATATATATATAATAAATAACAATTGTGCTATTAAATATATTCAGACCAATGTCATGGTCAATATAAAAGAGTGAAAATATATATCAAATAATATATATATATAAATGACCCATTACAAATACAAACATATACATACATGGAAACATGAACACCAATAAAAATAATAATTCAAACAAAGATTATTATACATAATACATATATGTGCTAATACAAAATTATAAATTATAATTAAAAAATAATAATAACAAATCTTGTGCATATACAGTCATTCAATAAATACACATTGTTGATGTAGATTCATAATGGCAATTTTCATCATCCATGATATCCTTCGTTTAGATAGTCACACGGTTATTTTAATCATTGAAGATACGATTCAGATCAGAAATGGTCACACCGGATCTAATCAGAGTAGAGTCAAATATAAAAAGTTAAAAAACATAGAACAATACTTACAAGAAGGATGCAAAGCTTTGAGATTCATTTAAGCCTTTCGGAGACATAGTATCTAAAATAACAATCCATTTAGTCTCCTTCCGCAAAAGGTCCCTAAAGATATCACCCCCACGGTTCCCCTGATAGATCCGATCAATCCCCTTCACCTTAAGTAGCCTCCAATTCCTGTCATGGTGATCCCTAAAGTGTCTAGCCAAAGGTTTGCTCCGATCACCAAAACATTCTTCATGATCACTGTTGGTTATCCCTTTAATGTCACGAATGTGTTCCATCACGCGCACTTTCAGCTCCCTTGTGGTCATCCCCACATAGATTTTATTACAGGGACATTGCGCGTGATAGATCACATTCCGGACATTACAGTTTACAAAGTGCACTATCTTGTATGACCTACCTAAATCCGAGCCCATAAAGGAATTAGCCCTCTCCATCACTGGACAAGCCCCACAGGATCCACAGGGTACGTTACCCCATCTGGGTCCCCTGGAGCCAAATATGTATTTATTCATTGGAGGAACATAATGGCTTCGGACTAGCATATCCCGCAGATTAGAACACCGACGTGGTGTCATAGCCGGATTATCGGTCAATATTTTACTTAATCTTTTATCTGTATGTAATACAGACCAGTGTTTCTGAAAAATATCACAAATGGAATTCCAATTTTTATTATATCTGGAGATAAATCTCACAGTAGTGTTGGATTTTTCTTTTATTTTAGGTTTCAAAAGATCATTTCTATTCAAAGTTCTCACATACTCATATTCCCGTTTGACATGGGTATTATCATAGCCTCTTCTAAGAAACCTGTCAGTTAGATCCCTAGATCTGTTATCAAAACATGTATCGGAAGAATAAATACGTCTTGCACGTATAAATTGTCCCCGTGGAATGGCTTTGATCACATGTTTAGGATGTGAGGAGTCAGCCTTCAAATAGGAGTTTACAGAGGTATCTTTCCTAAAAATATCGGTAATCACCTGACCATCTGATGTGATAGAGATCTTCAAGTCCAAAAAGTCAATCTCTGTTTGGCTATATTTACTGATGAGTTTAACATTCATGTCATTGGTGTTCAAATAGTCAAGAAATGATGTCAAGTCCCTCTCACAACCCTGCCATATAAACAAAACATCATCTATAAATCTCCTCCATGATATAACAGAGAGCTCATAAGGGTTCTGTTCATCCTGAATCATATGCCGTTCCCAGAAACCCATAAATAGGTTGGCATAAGATGGGGCACAAGTGACCCCCATTGCCGTGCCACGGGTCTGGAGATAGTATTTGTCCTTGAAAACAAAAAAATTGTGACAAAGCACAAACTCCAGTAACTCAAGGACAAGTTCGACAAGATCAGATGCCAGATTCCCAGCCTCTAAATAAAATTTACATGCCCGCAGGCCATGGCTAGGATGGATACAGGTATAAAGGGACTCGACATCACTTGTGACTATGTACATGTCATGTTCAAATTTTAAGCCCTCAAGGGGAAACAAAATATCAGTGGAGTCACGGGTATAGGAGGGGAGGGTCTCAACATGAGGTCTAAGATAGAAGTCTATGAATCTACATGAGACCTCACTTAAACCTCCTATCCCGGAGATAATTGGTCTACCTGGGGGGCATTGAACATCCTTATGAACCTTTGGTAAAAGGTATAAGGTGGGGATTTTTGGTTCCTTCACCATCAGTCCCTCATATACACCCTTGGTGATGATTCCCTTTAGGAAAGCCCTATCTAATATTTCTTCAAGTTGGTTCCTGAATATGGAGGTAGGATTATGATCTAGGATCCTATAGGTTTGTACATCATTTAACTGTCTGTTGGCCTCTTTTTCATACATGTCACACGGCCATGCTACAATGTTTCCCCCTTCACCCTGACTCAAATTGTCACCAAAATTTGTTTGTATATTTCTCAAATCTTTAGTAACCAACCGCACAAAAATATCAACCTGCGGACAAAGGGACAAAGCTGGAAAAGTGCTGGATTTTTTCTTTATACATGATGGGAACGTAGATTCAGACTCATCCACCCCTTGATTCTCGTCTAATAAAGACTCCAATGCCACCAGTGCTTCCCTTTCAATATCACTACCGGGATTAAATTGGTCTGGGTTCCAAAAGTGTCGTTTTAGTAACAACCTTCGAGCAAACAAATGCACATCTTTTACAGTTTCAAAAAGATCAAAATTAGCTGTAGGGCAAAATGTCAACCCCCTTTGCAAAACTGATAATTCATCAACCGTGAACTGTCGTTTGGAAAGATTGATTACCTCTAATATTTCTTTGTCCTTTTCTTGGTCTCTCTGACCCCTCCATATTTCTTTTTGTTGTACTGACTCCGAGTGTATATTTGGGGTTGTTCTATAATTCCTTCCCGATCTAGTACGGGGGTCTGTCTGTCTAAAAAATGATCCCCTTGGGTACTTCTGACCGATGACACAGAGGAAGATCGTGACGAAGAATATAATCTTCCAGTTTTCTGCCATTTGTATACTGTATTGGTCTGATAATCCGAGATATCTCTTTTGAGTTTATTCACCTTATTGGCCTGTACTTCACTCTCCCACTTTTTAAATTCTTGATCTAGCTCACTTTCAAATTCTTTAAGTGAGTTCTCGGTTAATTCACCTTTTAATCTCTCTTGGAGGATCTCTATCTCTGTTTCAACAGATTTCAGAGTGGCCACGTCCAACCCAATCAATAACTCTAAGAAATTCCTAGAGCACACTCTGCACGATTCTTCCCACCGTTGTTTAAAAGTCGAATCCTCAATCAAAAAGGAGGGGAAAATTTGGATTCTAAGACCTCGCGGGATTAGATCTTTTGATAGATACTTCTCAAGTGTGGCCTTATTCCACCACACCTTTGTGCGCTTTTTCAGCAGGTGTTTAAGTGATACCTTAATCTCCTTCACATCTCCATTTGCATCCTCATGGGTTAAATTAGTACCATCAAAAATAGTTGCCAGTTGGGTGACCCAAGCCTGGTCACGTACTTTATAATCCATATATAGTTTCTCTGCTTAGAAATATATAACAAAAACGTATTATAACCTATATATATATATACTCATAGCCAATTCATTAAATTCAAGATTTCACGTAATCCATATATATTAAACCGAAAAGAAAAATCTCGACATAATAATATTATATCAAAACATTTTTATTTTTACTTTATTAAACATCAATAAATACAAAACATACAAAATTAACCCCCTCCCAAGTATATACTATAGACATATAAAATATAATTAAAAGAAAGTGTACCAGGTTCACAAAATACAGTATCAAAAATAGTTATATATAGAGAAATAATTCCTCCCAATTGAGAATCACATCCCAGGTAAGTAATAGCTTATATCATGTGTATGAGTATCAGACTGACAGGTCCCTCCAAACAGTAAAGTATAGCAACCATGCTTAAAGGAACAGTGTCATCACAAATTATTTTTTTATATGTTAAAGATGTTAGTGCTTTATTAAAAACGTTTATATTTATTTGTGTGTTTGTGTTTTACTTTTTCTTATTTTTACACTTTTTCTTCCCTATGGGGGCTGCCATTTTTTGTTCCATTTCTGTATGTGTCGATTAACGACACATACAGACATGGAATACGGCAGCCACAGTCCCATAGGGACTGTGAACGGCTCCCGTCCCAATCACTTGTGTGTACGGCATCTGTGTGGGAACTGCGCATGCGCCGCTCCCACACAGTCCAATTTGAAATTGGCGCCGTCCGGCGCCATTTTCCTGTGGACCGGAAGTCGCAGCCGAACAGTAATATTACTACTTCCGGTCGCGGCTTCCGGACTTGTGCACTTGCACCAGCGGCAGCAGACGGAGCGGACGGGCCGGAGGGAGCCGCGGCGGCAGGAGCAGGTAAGAGATTTAAATGTATGTTCCGTGTTTGTGTGTGTTTACTACTGTATGTAAACCTACTACACTGTGTGTTAGCTCAAAAAATGGCGACACACAGTGTAGGAGGTTACACCGTTCAAACCCCTCGTTTATCCCGGCACTAGCCAGGATAAAGGAGGGGGGGGATGCTGAGAGCTCACTAGAGCGAGGGCTTTTCACCCAATGTTGCAATGCTGCAATTTTGGGAATAGCTCCATCTAGTGACCAGAAATGGGTAATATTATAAATTAGAATTAATTTATAATATTTCCTGACTAGTGAAAAAAATAAAAAAAATTTGAACAATGTTTAATTTAAAAAAAAAAAACATGTTTTTCTGGCAACACATTCCCTTTAAGATAATGGAGACCTAATCAGAAACAAGCTATAGGCAGTTAGAAATAGAACACAATACCTGTTGAGGACATGATACTGGTGGGATAGGACACCTGGACACCAAGCACCTCGACGCGCGTTTCGCAACCTTCGTCAGGAGGTGTAATGACTACTCTGAAGACTCAAGTTTAAATACGGTGTTAGAGGGAAGTCATAGACCAATAGTGTGCACCAAGCTGCTCACACCCCCTGACGTTCAATCATCAAGGTCATGGCACGCATCGCTGCGTGTCAAACATAATAGCGATGCACGTCAAGCCAATCAGGGAGGCAACAAATCATCTAAACCTATGGTGTGTCGCAGGCCACTCACACCCCCTGACATCTGATCTTAGAAATCATGACACGCATCGCTGCGTGTCAAGCACATTAGCGATGCTGTGCACTGTGATATCCACTACTCCCTGGCCGGGATCAATCCAGTTAAACTTTTTTGTTTTGCTGATGCCGTTGACACGCATCGCTAATGTGCTTGACACGCAGCGATGCGTGTCATGATTTCTAAGATCAGATGTCAGGGGGTGTGAGTGGCCTGCGACACACCATAGGTTTAGATGATTTGTTGCCCCCCTGATTGGCTTGACGTGCATCGCTATTATGTTTGACACGCAGCGATGCGTGCCATGACCTTGATGATTGAACGTCAGGGTGTGTGAGCAGCTTGGTGCACACTATTGGTCTATGACTTCCCTCTAACACCGTATTTAAACTTGAGTCTTCAGAGTAGTCATTACCACTCCTGACGAAGGTTGCGAAACGCGCGTCGAGGTGCTTGGTGTCCAGGTGTCCTATCCCACCAGTATCATGTCCTCAACAGGTATTGTGTTCTATTTCTAACTGCCTATAGCTTGTTTCTGATTAGGTCTCCATTATCTTAAGCATGGTTGCTATACTTTACTGTTTGGAGGGACCTGTCAGTCTGATACTCATACACATGATATAAGCTATTACTTACCTGGGATGTGATTCTCAATTGGGAGGAATTATTTCTCTATATATAACTATTTTTGATACTGTATTTTGTGAACCTGGTACACTTTCTTTTAATTATATTTTATATGTCTATAGTATATACTTGGGAGGGGGTTAATTTTGTATGTTTTGTATTTGATGTTTAATAAAGTAAAAATATAAATATTTTGATATAATATTATTATGTCGAGATTTTTCTTTTCGGTTTAATATATATGGATTATGTGAAATCTTGAATTTAATGAATTGGCTATGAGTATATATATATAGGTTATAATATGGAGTTTGCAAGTCACCCTGATGGAGACATCTCAAGCAGGGGCGTAGCTAAAGGCTCATGGGCCCCAATGCAAGAATTCTTACTGGGCCCACCCCCCCCCCCGCAAACTTCTCATGGCCGACGGTCCGCAGCTTTCAGCTGCATCGCTGGGTCTCCTAAGTGACCCAACAATGCAGCACTAGCAGCCGGGGGCGTCACTATGGCTGGGTTCACACACCCTATTTATGGACGTAATTCGGGCGTTTTAGCATTGAATTACGTCCGAAAATGCGGCTCAAAAGCGTTGGGAAACATCTGCCCATTCATTTGAATGGGTCTTACGATGTTCTGTGCCGACGGTCATTTTTTTACGCGCCGCTGTCAAAAGGCGGCGCGTAAACAAGACGCCCGCGTCAAAGAAGTGCCTGTCACTTCTTCAGACGTAAATGGAGCCGTTTTCCATGGACTCCATAGAAAAACAGCTCCAATTACGTCCGTAATGGACGCAGCGAAAGACGCCTGCACATGCCATTACGGCTGAAATTACGGTGCTGTTTTCTCCTGAAAACAGCACCGTAATTTCAGCCGTAACAGACGCTGCCGTGTGAACATACCCTCAGGGCATAAAATGTCAGGGAAATAGCCCCAATACATATGTGTCCGCCCAAAAAAAAGTGTGTGTATAAGTATAGCATATTTATAGCACTACAACCCTATAAGCTATGGATAGGATTAGATACAGTGGCTCAGCAGACAGTATCACACAGGATAGGATTAGATACAGTGGCTGAGCAGACAGTATCACACATGATAGGATTAGATATAGGGCTCAGCAGACAGTATCACACATGATAGGATTAGATACAGTGGCTCAGAAGGCAGTATCACACATGATAGGATTAGATACAGTGGCCCAGCAGACAGTATCACACGATAGGATTAGATAAAGTGGCTGAGCAGACAGTATCACACATGATAGGATTAGATACACAGCTCAGCAGACAGTATCACACATGATAGGATTAGATACAGTGGCTCAGCAGACAGTACCACACATGATAGGATTAGATACAGTGGCTCAGAAGGCAGTATCACACATGATAGGATTAGATACAGTGGCTCAGCAGACAGTATCACACATGATAGGATTAGATACACAGCTCAGCAGACAGTATCACACATGATAGGATTAGATACAGGGCCCAGCAGACAGTATCACACATGATTGGATTAGATACACAGCTCAGCAGACAGTATCACACATGATTGGATTAGATACACAGCTCAGCAGACAGTATCACACATGATTAGATTAGCTCAGCTTGCTGACATTGCGTCTCCAGAGCTGGACCCAGGATAGGTAAGAATAATAATTTTGCTTCTTTATGTGTTATTGATTATTTTTGTGTGTTTGTGTTTTTTTACAGGTTCGGTTGTTGGACTTCGGATACGAGGACTTCTATGACGGCGTTTTTTTTATTCTCAATAAAATGGTTAATGAGGGTTGTGTTTTTTTATTTCAATAAAATATTTTTTCTATGTGCTTGTATCTTTTTAAACTTTATTATCACCGCCTTAGTAATGGCCGCCGGCTGATTGACAACCTCCATTACTAAGGCGAGGCTTAATGTTAGCCGGTGCAGAGGCTACATTAGCCCCCATTATTAGCCCGGTACCCACCGCCACCAGGGGTACTGGGAAGAGCCGGGTACGAACCAGTACCCGACCATCTGTAGTGACGGGCAGGCTATACCGGGGTGGCCGCAGGCTGGTAGTATTAGGCTGGGGAAGGCCAAAACCAGTGGCCCTTCCCACCCTTGTAACGCTGCCTGCTGCTGCTGTGTTGCATCTGGCTGGTTATGATAATTGGGGGGGACCCCAAATCGTTCTTTCCAATTATTATTATTTTATTTTTTTTAAATGACGTGGGGTCCCCCCCATTTTTCATAACCAGCCAGATACAATAAAGCAGCAGCAGCCTAGCATCACCAGGGTAGGAAGGGCCACTGTTTTTGGTCTTTCCTCTCCTGATAATACCAGCCTGCGGCCAACCCAGTGGCCGACCATCACTACAGATGGTCAGGTACTGGATCGTACCCGGCTCTTCCCAGCACCCCTGGTGGCGGAGGGTACCGGGGTAATAAAGGGGGTTAGTGTTCGCCTCTGCATCGGCTAACACTAAGCCCCGCATTAGCAATGGATGCTGTCAATCAGCCGGGGGCCATTACTAAGGCGGTAGTAATATAGTTTAAAAAAAAAACACAAAGACATAGAAAAAATATTTTATTGAAATAAAAAAAAAACCCACACAGCCCTCATTAATCATTTTATTGATAATAAAAAAAGCTGTCATCGAAGTAGTCCTGGAATCCGACGTAGTCCAACGACCGAACCTGTAAGAAAACACACAAGAAATGATTAGTAACACGTGTGTTAGGCTTAGATACAGGGCCCATGTATGATACTGTCTGTGGGACCCTGTATCTAAGCCTACCACAACGTAGGCTTAGATACAGGGTCCAGCAGACAGTAATCTTATACAGTATAAGTTTACTGTGTGCTGGGGCCCTGTATCTAAACCTACCATGTGATTGGCTTAGATACAGGGCCCAGCAGACAGGATCACACATGGGCCATGTATCTAAGCCTACCATGTGATTGGCTTAGATACAGGGCCCAGCAGACAGGATCACACATGGGCCATGTATCTAAGCCTACAGTGTGGTAGGCTTATATACAGGGCCCACCAGACAGGATCACACATGGGCCATGTATCTAAGCCTACCATGTGATTGGCTTATATACAGGGCCCAGCAGACAGGATCACACATGGGCCATGTATCTAAGCCTACCATGTGATTGGCTTAGATACAGGGCCCAGCAGACAGGATCACACAATCTGTGATCCTGTCTCATGGGCCCCCTAAGCCTGCTACATCGTAGGCTTAGGGGTTGTGCAGTCCCTAAACATTGATGGCCTATCCACAGGATAGGCCATCAATAGCTGATGTGTCGCCCGGGACCCGCAAATCAGCTGTTTTGAAGGGGCCGCAGCACTCGTACGAGAGCTGCTTCCCCTTCATTTCACTACTCGCCCACACTGTGAATCGCCGACACGGATTCACAGTTTGACTGGAATTAAATGACAGTAATGAAGGGGAGCAGCTCTCGTACGAGTGCTGCGGCCCCTTCAAAACAGCTGATTGGCGGGTCCCGGGAGTCGGTCCCCGCCAGTCAGGGCTAACCTTACCTTCCTCTCCGGCCGCGGCGGGAGTTCTGTCGTCTCGATGCTGTGCGCGGCGCATAGCGCTGTGACGTCATGCGCTGCGCACAGCCAGGAAGGTAAGTAAAGTATGTTACTATAGTAACAGAGGCCCGCGGCCCGAGTTACTATAGTAACTTTTTATTGATGTGGTGCGGGGGGCCGTGGGCCCCCCTGGCTTCGGGGCCCGGTCGCGATTGCGACCGCTGCGACCCCTATAGCTACGCCAGTGATCTCAAGTTAATACATAGGGTCTATATGGTGACGACCAGAATACACACTATGTATCCTGATATTCCTGACACATGCTTTAGAGCAGGGGTCTCAAGCACGCGGCCTGCGGGCCGCATGCGGCCCCTGGGGCTGTCATCTGCGGCCCGCGGTACACAGAGCCGCTAGTACAGGCTCTGCTCCGGGACTCTGTGAAATTCCCTGAAATCGCTGTCCATATACGGACAGTGTGGTCAGGGTCTTCCCCAGAGCGGAGTCCCGGCCAGAGCGCTAGTATAAGCTCTGCTCCGGGACTCTGTGGAATTCCCTGACATTGCTGTCCATATACGGACAATGTTGTCAGGGACTTCCCCAGAGCAGAGTCCCGGGCAGAGCGCTAGTATAGGCTCTGCTCCGGGACTCTGTGGAATTCCCTGACATCGCTGTCCATATATGGACAGTGTTGTCAGGGTCTTCCCTAGAGCGGAGTTCCGGGCAGAGCGCTAGTATAGGCTCTGTTCAGGGACTCTGTGGAATTCCCTGACATCGCTGTCCATATATACACAGTGTTGTCAGGGTCTTCCCCAGAGTGGAGTCCCGGGCAGAGCGCTAGTATAGGCTCTGCTCCGGGTCTCTGTGGAATTCCCTGACATCGCTGTGCATATATGGACAGTGTTGTCAGGGTCTTCCCCAGAGCGGAGTCCCGGGCAGAGAGCTAGTATAGGCTCTGCTCCAGGACTCTGTGGAATCCCGACATCGCTGTCCACATATGGACAGCGATGTTTGAGGCATCCCCAGAGCTGGAGTCCCGGGCAGAGCGCTAGTATAGGCTCTGCTCTAGGACTCTGGGGAAGCCTCTGACATCGCTGTCCATACATCGACAATGATGTCAGGGGCTTCCGCAGAGCAGGAGTCCCAGTGATGTCAGGAGCACAGCTGGAGTCCCAGGAAGAGCCTACTAGCGCATATATGGACAGTGATGTCAGGAGCAGAGCTGGAATCCCAGGCAGAGTGCTAGAAGCTGCTCTGCTCCGGGACTCCAGCTCTGAGCAAGCCTCTGACATCACTGATGTTAGTGGCTTCTCCAGAGTTCCGGCGCAGAGCCTTTACTAGTTCTCTGCTCCGGGACATTGGCTCTGTGGTTGCCCCTGACATCACATTCCGGTCCAGGAGGATCCCCTGACTTCATTGTGTATGGACAGTGACGTCAGGGGCTCCAACAGCAGAGGAATCCCCAGCCAAAGCGTCGGCAACGCTCTGGCTGGGGATTCCAGTCCTAGAGGGAGCTCCATTGGAGCTGTACTTGGTGTGTGTGTGGCATTTTCTGCAGAGGGCACTGTGGCATATGCAGAGGGCACTGTGGCAGCATCTGCACTGGGCACTGTGGCAGCATCTGCAAAGGGCAATGTGGCAGCATCTACGGAGGGCACTGCGGCAGCATGTACGGAGGGCACTGTGGCAGCATCTATGGAGGGCTCTGTGGCAGCATCTACCGAGGGCACTGTGGCATTATCTACAAGTGGGTGTGTGGCAGTATCTACAGAGGACACTGTGGCATTATCTAGGGGTGTTTTGCATTATCTACAGTGGGCACTGTGGCACTATCTACAGAGGGCACTGTGGTATTATCTACAGAGGGCACTGTGGTATTATCTACAGAGGGCACTGTGGCATTATCTACAGAGGGCACTGTGGCTGTAAAGGATCTGCCAGGCACAGCGGGGTTAACTCCCAGAACTAATCAGTCAGCACCTGAGAATACATCCCTGAGACTGACTCCTGCTTCCACCATTCAGGCTGGCAGGCTTAGGAGTGGGAGAGCCTATCGTAACCTGGCCAGACTCAGCTAGCTCCCGCCCTCGGTCTATTTAAGCCTGCACTTCCTGTCCCTCGGTGCTTGTTATTGCTTGTGTTTCCCTCCTTGTGGTTTCCTGGCCCAGCTACAGCTCCTGCTATTTTTGATCCTGCTCCATACAGACCCTGGCTTACTGACTACTCTTCTGCTTTTCGTTTTGTACCTCGCACACTCCTGGCTTGACTCGGCTCGTTCACCACTCTGGTTGCTCACGGTGTTGCCGTGGGCAACGGCCCCTTTTCCTTGCCTGTGTTCCTTGTAGTATGTTTGTCGTGTTTGTCGTGCACTTACTGAGCGCAGGGACCGCCGCCCAGTTGTACCCTGTCGCCTAGGGCGGGTCGTTGCAAGTAGGCAGGGACAGAGTGGCGGGTAGATTAGGGCTCACTTGTCCGTCTCCCTACCCCCTGCCATTACATAATAACAAGCCCATACCTAGTCTACCCCTGGTCCCTGACACCACTATGGATCCCCGTGAGACCCTGGCTCAGCAAATGCAGGGTCTCTCCCTACAGGTCCAGGCGCTGGCTCAGAGGGTCAACCAGCCTGATGCTACCCTGGTAGTTCCCCTCACCGCACCTCTTGAACCCCACCTCAAGTTGCCCGACCGGTTCTCAGGGGACCGGAGGGCTTTTCTCTCCTTTCGGGAGAGTTGTAGGCTTTACTTTCGTTTAAAGCCTCATTCCTCAGGTTCTGAGAGCCAGCGGGTGGGTATAATTATGTCCCGGCTCCAGGAAGGGCCCCAAGAGTGGGCCTTCTCCTTGGCTCCTGACGCCCCTGAACTTTCCTCCGTTGATTGTTTCTTTTCTGCTCTCGGACTTATTTATGACGAGACTGACAGGACTGCCTTTGCCGAGAGTCAGCTGGTGACCTTAAGTCAGGGTAAGAGACCTGTTGAGGAGTATTGCTCTGACTTTCGGAAGTGGTGCGTAGCTTCTCGGTGGAATGACCCTGCCTTAAGGTGCCAGTTTAGGTTGGGTCTGTCGAATGCCCTGAAAGACCTGCTAGTTAGCTATCCCTCTTCTGACTCCCTAGACCAGGTTATGGCTTTAGCGATACGACTTGACCGACGTCTCAGGGAACGACAACGTGAACGTTTAAGTGTTTTCTCATCCGACTCCCCCATGATGCCTCTCGAAGCTCCGTTGCTTCGTTCCTCCCCGAAAGATTCAGAGATACCTATGCAACTCGGGGCCTCCGTGTCCCCCCAACAACGTAGAGAATTCCGCAGGAAGAATGGTCTCTGCTTCTACTGTGGGGACGACAAGCATCAAGTGAACAACTGTCCTAAGCGTAAGGTTGCAGCCAGAGAACTTCCGCGTCTAAGTGATCATCGGGGAGGTCACTTGGGCGCACAGGTATTTCCAGTAAATATGAAACGTACTAAGATCTTGCTTCCCTTTCAGGTCTCTTTTGGTGGTAGGTCTGCTACCGGCAGTGCCTTCGTGGATTCAGGGTCCTCTACTAATATCATGTCTGTGGAATTTGCTATGTCCCTTGCTATGCCTCTTATTGATTTGCCTAAACCTGTCCCGGTAGTGGGTATCGACGCCACTCCTCTTGCTAATGGTTATTTTACACAGCATACCCCTGTTTTTGAACTCCTTGTTGGCTCCATGCATTTGGAGCAATGCTCTGTACCGTTGATGCAGGGATTATCGTACGATTTGGTTCTAGGTCTTCCCTGGTTGCAGTTGCATAATCCTACGTTTGACTGGAATACTGGGGAGCTAACCAAATGGGGTAATGAATGTTGTACGTCATGTTTTTCTGTTAATTCTATTTCTCCCCCTAAGGAGGCGAATACGCTACCCGAGTTTGTTCAGGACTTCGCTGATGTTTTCTCTAGGGAGGCCTCCGAAGTGTTACCTCCTCATAGAGAATACGATTGCGCTATCGAATTGGTACCAGGAGCTAAGCTTCCTAAGGGTAGGATATTTAATCTTTCTTGTCCCGAACGTGAAGCTATGAGAGTGTATATCCAGGAATCCCTGGCCAAGGGTTACATTCGTCCCTCTTCTTCTCCGGTAGGTGCTGGCTTCTTCTTCGTGGGGAAGAAGGATGGTGGTCTTAGGCCATGCATTGACTACCGTGGCCTGAATAAGGTCACGGTAAGGAACCAGTATCCCCTTCCTTTGATTCCTGATCTCTTTAATCAGGTTCAGGGGGCCCAATGGTTTTCTAAATTAGATCTACGGGGGGCGTATAACCTTATTCGCATCAAAGAGGGGGATGAGTGGAAGACTGCGTTTAACACGCCCGAAGGCCATTTCGAATACCTCGTCATGCCCTTTTGGTTGTGTAATGCCCCTGCGGTCTTCCAGAATTTCATAAATGAGATTTTGAGAAATTACCTGGGGATTTTTCTGGTAGTGTACCTTGATGACATACTGGTGTTTTCCAAGGACTGGTCCTCCCACGTGGAGCATGTCAGGAAGGTGCTCCAGGTCCTTCGGGAAAGTAAACTGTTTGCCAAAACCGAAAAATGTGTGTTTGGGGTACAGGAGATTCCATTTTTGGGTCAAATCCTCACTCCTCATGAATTCCGCATGGACCCCGCCAAGGTTCAGGCTGTGGCGGAATGGGTCCAACCTGCCTCCCTGAAGGCGTTACAGTGTTTTTTGGGGTTCGCTAATTATTACAGGAGATTTATTGCTAACTTCTCGGTCATCGCTAAGCCCCTTACGGACCTCACTCGCAAAGGTGCTGATCTCCTCCACTGGCCTCCTGAGGCTGTCCAGGCTTTTGAGGTCCTTAAGAAGTGCTTTGTCTCGGCCCCGGTGCTGGTTCAGCCCAACCAAATGGAGCCATTTATCGTGGAAGTTGATGCATCTGAGGTGGGAGTGGGGGCTGTCTTGTCCCAGGGTACCAGCTCCCTCACCCATCTCCGCCCCTGTGCCTACTTCTCCAGGAAGTTTTCGCCAACTGAAAGTAACTATGATATTGGCAACCGCAAACTCTTAGCCATTAAATGGGCATTTGAAGAGTGGCGCCACTTCCTGGAGGGGGCTAGGCACCAGGTAACGGTCCTTACCGACCACAAGAATCTGGTTTTCCTAGAATCTGCCCGGAGGCTAAACCCGAGACAAGCTCGATGGGCGTTATTTTTTACCAGATTAAATTTTTTGGTTACCTATAGGGCTGGGTCTAAAAATATTAAGGCTGATGCACTGTCGCGTAGCTTCATGGCCAGCCCTCCTTCGGAGGAAGATCCTGCTTGTATTTTGCCTCCAGGTATAATCATTTCCTAGATCGATTCTGATTTAGTCTCTGAAATTGCTGCTGATCAAGGTGCAGCTCCCGGGAACCTTCCTGAGAACAAGCTGTTTGTTCCCCTGCAATTCCGGCTAAGGGTACTTAGGGAAAATCATGACTCCGCACTATCTGGCCATCCAGGCATCCTGGGTACCAAACACCTCATTACCAGAAATTATTGGTGGCCTGGGTTGCCTAAAGACGTTAAGGCCTACGTCGCCGCTTGTGAGGTTTGTGCTAGGTCCAAGACTCCCAGGTCCCGACCAGCGGGCTTACTGCGTTCGTTGCCCATTCCCCAGAGACCTTGGACACATATCTCCATGGATTTTATCACCGATTTGCCTCCATCCCAAGGCAAGTCGGTGGTGTGGGTGGTGGTGGACCGCTTCAGTAAGATGTGCCACTTTGTGCCCCTCAAGAAACTACCCAACGCCAAAACGTTGGCTACCTTGTTTGTCAAACACATCCTGCGTCTCCATGGGGTCCCTGTCAATATTGTTTCGGACAGAGGGGTACAATTTGTTTCATTGTTTTGGAGAGCCTTCTGTATGAAGTTGGGGATTGACCTGTCCTTCTCCTCTGCCTTCCATCCTGAAACCAATGGCCAAACGGAGAGGACTAATCAATCTCTAGAACAATACTTAAGGTGTTTTGTCTCTGACTGTCAATTTGATTGGGTCTCTTTCATTCCCCTCGCCGAATTTTCCCTTAATAACCGGGTCAGTAACTCGTCAGGGGTCTCTCCTTTTTTTTGTAATTTTGGGTTTAATCCACGGTTCTCCTCCGTTTCACCTGGTAGTTCCAACAATCCTGAGGTAGAGGTCGTTCATCGGGAACTGTGCACAGTCTGGGCCCAGGTTCAGAAAAACCTAGAGGTGTCCCAGAGCGTACAAAAAACTCAGGCTGATAAAAAACGTTCTGCTAACCCCCTGTTTATGGTCGGGGATCTGGTGTGGTTGTCGTCTAGGAACTTGCGTCTCAAGGTTCCGTCCAAGAAGTTTGCTCCCCGGTTTATTGGGCCGTATAAGGTCATTGAGGTCCTCAATCCTGTCTCCTTCCGGCTGGAGTTACCCCCGTCTTTTCGGATACACGACGTGTTTCATGCCTCCCTCCTCAAACGCTGCTCCCCGTCCTTGGCTCCCTCGAGGAGACCTCCTGTTCCCATCCTCACCCCGGAGGGGGTGGAATTCGAGGTGGCCAGGATTGTGGACAGCAAGATGGTCCAAGGCTCCCTCCAGTACCTGGTCCATTGGAGAGGATACGGGCCCGAGGAGAGGACTTGGGTACCCGCCCGGGATGTTCACGCTGGGGTATTGGTCAGGAGGTTCCACCTGCATTTCCCCAGTAAGCCAGGTCCACTTAGAAAGGGTCCGGTGGCCCCTCATAAAAGGGGGGGGGGTACTGTAAAGGATCTGCCAGGCACAGCGGGGTTAACTCCCAGAACTAATCAGTCAGCACCTGAGAATACATCCCTGAGACTGACTCCTGCTTCCACCATTCAGGCTGGCAGGCTTAGGAGTGGGAGAGCCTATCGTAACCTGGCCAGACTCAGCTAGCTCCCGCCCTCGGTCTATTTAAGCCTGCACTTCCTGTCCCTCGGTGCTTGTTATTGCTTGTGTTTCCCTCCTTGTGGTTTCCTGGCCCAGCTACAGCTCCTGCTATTTTTGATCCTGCTCCATACAGACCCTGGCTTACCGACTACTCTTCTGCTTTTCGTTTTGTACCTCGCACACTCCTGGCTTGACTCGGCTCGTTCACCACTCTGGTTGCTCACGGTGTTGCCGTGGGCAACGGCCCCTTTTCCTTGCCTGTGTTCCTTGTATGTTTGTCGTGTTTGTCGTGCACTTACTGAGCGCAGGGACCGCCGCCCAGTTGTACCCCGTCGCCTAGGGCAGGTCGTTGCAAGTAGGCAGGGACAGAGTGGCGGGTAGATTAGGGCTCACTTGTCCGTCTCCCTACCCCCTGCCATTACAGTGGCATTATCTACAGAGGGCACTGTGGCATTATCTACAGAGGGCACTGTGGCATTATCTACAGAGGGCACTGTGGCATTATCTACAGAGGGCACTGTGGCATTATCTACAGAGGACTCTGTGGCACTATCTACAGAGGACTCTGTGGCACTATCTAAAAAGTAGCTGCCCAATCTTGACATGTGTGTCTGCCAAATACTGCCAACTGAGCCACCGGACTGCAATTAGCGACACAAACTGGAAAACTGGATTGTTGAAATAAGCACGTGGAGAATTCTAACAAAATTTAAACCTAGCGGTATTATTATAGGAATGTAGTATTATTATTATTATAGTAATATGGTGTTATAGTAGTTCAAATAACTAATTAATTAACAATAACTTTGTATTGTATAAAATTAGAAAAGTAATGCGGCCCGTCAACTTCCCATTTTTTTAATATGTGGCCCACTTACACGGCCGAGTTCGAGACCCCTGCTTTAGAGGGTGTGTTGACCCCGGCACTCATCTGCACACGTGGTGGACTTGTCAGAAAGTCAAATGCTTTTGTAGATTGATTATGGCACTTACTAACTCAGTGATGAATACACACATGGAGCTAACCCAGGGCCGCATTTACCATGAGGCTGAGTTGAGCCTCTGGCTTCAGGCGGCACCCTGCAGTGTCTCAGAGGGGGCGGTATTACAGAGCCGATGGCTGAGTTTCCCTCCACTTAGCAGCTGCAGGATTTGCTGCCTCCTTAAAGAGAATGTGTCGCTAGAATTTATTTTTTTTTAGTTAAACAATTATTATTTAAGGGTATGTTCACACACCCTATTTACGGACGTAATTCGGGCGTTTTAGCCCCGAATTACGTCCGAAAATACGGCTCCAAAGCAGCAAACATCTGCCCATTCATTTGAATGGGCTTTACGATGTTCTGTGCCTGTCACTTCTTGAGACGTAATTGGAGCCGTTTTCCATTGACACCATGGAAAAACAGCTCCAATTACGACCGTAATGGATGCAGCAAAAAGCGTCTGCACTTGCCATTACGTCTGAAATTCCGGAGCTGTTTTCTCCTGAAAATAGCTCCGTAATTTCAGCCGTAACGGAGGCTGCCGTGTGAACATACCCTAAGTGTTTACACATTGTTTTAATTTTTTTAATTTTTTCACAAGTCAGGAAATATTATAAATTAGATTCTAATTTATAACATTTCCATGTGCTGGCCACTAGAGGGAGCAGTTCCAAAAATTGCAGCATGGTCAATGTGGTTAAAGGGAATGTGTTGCCAGCAAAACATGTTTTTTTTTATTTTAGTTAAACAGTTAGTGTATAGGTGATTAAACATTGTTGAATGATAGGGGTAGGGAAACGGACAAGTGAGCCCTAATCGACCCGCCACTCTGTCCCTGCCTACTTGCAACGATCCGCCCTAGGCGACGGGGTACAACTGGGCGGCGGTCCCTACGCTCAGTAAGTGCACGAGACAAACATACAAGGGAATATAAAGCAAAGGGAAAGGGGCAGTTGCCCACGGCAACACCGTGAGCAACAGAGTGGTTAACGAGCCAAGTCAAACCAGGAGAGCACGAGGTACCAAACGCAGAGCAGAAGAGTAGTCAGAAAGCCAGGGTCAGTATGGAGCAGGATCAAATAGTAGGAGCTGTAGCTGGGCCAGGAAACCACACGGAAAGAATCACAAGCAAGGAGGAACAGGAAAGGCAGGAATAAATAGACAGAGGGCGGGAGCTAGCTGAGTCTGGCCAGGCTGCAATAGGCTCTCCCACTCCTAAGCCTGCCAGCCTGAGTGGTGGAAGCTGGAGTCACAGTCTCAGAGAGATAGACTCAGGTGAAGACTGATTACCTCTGGAAGTTAACCCCGAAGCTGTGCCTGGCAGATCCTTTACAATTGTTCTAATTTTTTTTTTTTTTCACGAGTCAGGAAATATTATAAATTGGATTCAATTTATAATATTTCCCAGCACTGGTCACTAGATTCCCAAAATTGCAGCATTGCATGTGGTAAAGCAACCACATTGCTTTATGCTGCAAAATTGGGTAAAAATCCCTCGCTCTAGTGAGCTCTCAGAATCCCCCCCTCCTTTATCCTGGCTAGTGCCGGGAGAAACGAGGGGTTTGAACGGTCTAACCTCCTACACTGTGTGTCGCCATTTTTTGAGCTAACACACAGTGTAGAAGGTTAACATACAGTAGTAAAATACACTGAAACACGAACATACATAGAAATAACTTACCTGCTCCAGTCGCCGCCGCTCCCTCCGGTCCATCCGCTCCGTCTGCTGCCGCTGCTCCATGTGCACAAGTCCGGAAGCCGCAACCGGAAGTAGTAATCTTACTGTCCGGCCGCGACTTCCGGTCCACAGGAAAATGGCGCCGGACGGCGCGCATTTCAAATTGAACTGTGTGGGAGCGGCGCATGCGCCATTCCCACACAGCGGCGTACACGATAGTGGATGGAACGGGCCCCGTTCGCAGTCCCTATGGGACTGGAGCTGCCGTATTCCATGTCTGTATGTGTCGTTAATCGACACATACAGAAATGGAAAAAAAAATGGCAGCCCCCATAGGGAAGAAAAAGTGTAAAAATAAAAAAAAGTAACACACAAACACACAAATTAATCCAAACGTTTTTAATAAAGCACTAACATCTTTAACATATTAAAACATTTTTTGGGGTGACACTGTTCCTTTAAGCAACCTCATTGATTTATGTTGCAAACTTGGGGTGGACACACTCTCTCTAGTGTCCTCACACAATCCCCCCCTCCCTTCTTCTGGCTAGTGCCAGGAGAAGGAGGGGGTTGAATCTTCAAACCTCCTACACTGTGTGCCGCCATTTTCTGAGCGACTGCACAGTGTAGGAGGATTAGATACAGTGATCAGCAGACAGAAACACGAACATACACGAACATAATACACTCACATACACGAACATAAATTACCTTCTGCTGCCACTGCTTCCACTCCTATTCCTTACGCCTTCGCTTCCTTGAACATATGAAAACGGTCCACATGAAAATGTTCCGGATTTCGCTCTGCAAATTAGCTTCGTTTTGGTCTGTGTGGGAGCGGCGCATACGCTTCAGAGAATAGAACGGCTCCCGTTCGCATTCTCTATGGTGTTGTATGTGCCGTATTCCATCTCTGTTTGTGCCGTTAATCAACACATACAGAGATGAAAAAAAAATGGCTGCCCCATAGAGAAGTAAAAGTAAGAACAAAGTAAAAAGTAGACCATGAGAACACAAATAAATAAAATTTATGTTAATATCATATTAAAAGCAATATGATAAAAAATAAATACATTTCATGACACCTTCCCTTTAAGAACAGAACATCTCTCCTGTGCCACCTTAATAACCCCTTCCTGACAGACCCCTCCCTGCTCTCCACTCTCCCATCACCATTGTAATGCGATCCTGCTCAGTGTCGGGACGGAGAGGGAGGCACGCAGGGTGTCTGCTCTGCAACTGAAGGGAAATCCTGACATGATGGACTCACCAACACTCCCTAGTGGTTTCCTCTGGAGTCTCCGTGCACAGCAAGAGAAGATCCATATAGGCAGCTGCCTGCACAAAAGGTAAGTGTGTGTTATGTATGTACTGTATGTGTATAGTGTATGTCTAGTGCGTAATGTATGTATTGTAGTGTATAGCGCATGTGTACTGTGTAATGTTTGTAATGTATAGTGCATGTGTAGTGTGTAATGTTTGTAGTGTATAGTGCATGTGTAGTGTGTAATGTATGTATTGTAGTGTATAGTGCATGTGTAGTGTGTAATGTGTATATTGTAGTCTGTAATGTATGTATTGTAGTATATAGTGTATGTGTAGCAAAGAATTTCCCAACCTTTTTTAGGCTCGAGGCACCCCAGGAGAAAAAAAAATCATATATATCATCAGTATATCATCGGTGCGGGTCCGACATCCGAACCCTGCACCGATCAGTCGCTCCAGTGGCATGCGAGCACGGGATGTTATTGCCCATTATGCAATGTACAGAGCCGGAAGCAGTTGGCTCCGTACATAGCATAGCGGCCGTGCTGCAGAACTGCAGCTCTGCTCCTATTCACTGGAATTGTACTGCAGCTCAGCCGCTATTCCGTGACCGGAGCCAACTGCTTCCAGCATGTACGGGCGATGCACGGAGGCAGCCAGAGTGACTTAACGGTGCAGGGTCCAGATGTCGGACCCCCACAGATCATGTACTGATGACCTATCCAGTGGAGAGGTCATCAGTTGTACGTTAGTGGACAATCCCTTTAACAGTGTGAGCGGCATTATCTACAGGGGCTCTATCTACAGGGGGCTCTATTGGTCAATATCTACAACCAATCTCTAGAACTACAGTTCCAAATATCAAATGATAACAAAATGAGAAGTTCAATATCCTTATTAACCCCTTAATGACCGGGCATGTTTGTACCTTAATGACCAAGCCAGATTTGTCAAATCTGGTATGTCTGAATTTATCAGAGAATAACTCTGTGAAAGTTTTGAATATCCAAGTAATTCTGACATTGTTCTTTCGTCACATGTTGTACTTTATTTTAGTGGTAAAAGTAGACTGATACGATTTGCGGAAATTAATTAAAAAATAGAAAAATGGAAGAAATTTTGTAAAAATTACCATTTTCCCCTATTTTTAACTGCAATATGTCACATATGTACACACATACTGTACAATTTTTTTAATTAAATATATATTTCTATCTCTTTACTCCATTTTGGCAGCAGTTTTGAAAAAATAAAATAAATTTTCAGCAATTTAGAGGACTTACAAATTGAATAATAATTTTATAAATTTTGAAGTACATTTTGTTTTCCTGCACCAAGCCAGGTTTTCAGAGGCTCATAGGTGTCAGAATGGTGGAAACCCCCACAAATGACCCCATTTAGAAAACTAGACCCCTTAAGGTATATACCTAAGGGTATAGTAAGTATTTTGACTCCACAGTTTTTTGCTAAATTTAATACATAGCAGGTGAAAAAAATAATAATTTCACTTTTTTTCATAAAAGTATCAGTTTGAAGACCAATTTCTTTGTAAAGCGACCATGAGAATGAAGAAACACACCACAAAATTTATCACCCTGTTTCTCCTGTTTTCAAAAATACCAACATTGTGGCCCTAATGCGCTGCCTGGACACACGGCAGGACCCAAAAGGAAGGGAGCACCCGGAGGCTTTCAGGACTCATATTTTGCTTGAAAATGTTTTAGGCCCCACTGTACATTTGGAGAGGCTTTAAGCTGCCAGAACGATAGAAACTCCCCATAAACGACCCCATTTAGAAAACTAGACCCCATAACAAAATTATTTAGGTGTATACTAAGTGTTTTGACCCCACAGTTCTTTGCTAAATTTAATGCATATCAGGTGAAAAAAATAATAATTTCACTTTTTTCATAAAAGTATTAGTTTGAAGACCGATTTCTTTGTAAAGCGAACATGAAAATGAAGAAACACACCCCAAAATCTATCACCCTCTTTCTCCTGTTTTCAAAAATACCCACATTGTGGCCCTAATGCGCTGCCTGGACACACGGCAGGACCCAAAAGGAAGGGAACACCCGGAGGCTTTCAGGACTCATATTTTGCTTGAAAATGTTTTAGGCCCAATGTACATTTGGAGAAGCTTTGAGCTGCCAGAATGATAGAAACTCCCCATAAACGACCCCATTTCGAAAACTAGACCCCTTAAGGTATTTATCTAGGGGTATAGTTAGCATTTTGACCACACAGGTTTTTCGCTAAATATATTGAAATTAGTCTGTAAAAATTAAAATGTACTTTTTTTCTGAAACAACATAGAAATTTTTATTATTTACAAGGAATAATGAAGACAATGCACCACAACATTTGTAAAGCAATGTCTCCCGATTACGACAATACCCCATATGTGGTAATAAACTGCTGTTTGGACCCACAGCAGGGCTCAGAAGGGAAGGAGCGCCATTTGGATTTATGATTTTGCTGGAATGGTGCTGGAATGGAATGATTTGCTGGAATGGTGCCATGTCGCATTTGCAATGCACTGGAGGGACCAAAACAGTGGAAACCCACCAAAAGTGACCCCATTTTGGAAAAACCTTCAAGGAATTTTTCTAGGGGTATAGTAAGCATTTAGACCCCACGGGTCTTTTGCAGAGTTTATTGGAATTAGGGCACGAAAATTAATATCAACATTTTTTCCACTAAAACGTTGCATTTTCTCATTTTCACAAGGGATAAAGGAGGAAAAAAACAACCATTTTTTATAAAGCAATTTCTCCCGAGTACGGAAATACCCCAAAAGTTTTTTCATTAGAAATGAATTAACCCTTTCAGGACTGATCCATTTTTTGCTTTCATATTTTAGATTTTCACTCCCCGCTTTCCAAGAGCCATAACTTTTTTATTTTTCCATCAATAGAGTGGTGTGAGGGCTTATTTCTTGCGGGAGGAGCTGCAGTTTTTATTGGTAACATTTTTTGGTACATAAAAAGTGATTCAAAAGTTGTATTACATTTTTTTTTTAGAGCGAAGGTGACAAAAAAAAAAATAGCGATTTTGGCGGTTTCAATTATTACATTTTTTTATGGTGTTCACTGTACAAATTAAATAATGGTATATTGTAATAGTTCGGACTTTTACGGACGTAGCGATACCAATTTTGTTCATTTTTTTACATTACTTTAGAAGAAAAATGCGAAAAGGTGTTTTGTTTTTTTAACTTAAAAAAAAAAAATTCTCACTACTAATAACTATAATTCTTCTACACATTTTATTAATCAATCCCCTTAGGGGACTTGATCCAGCGATCATTGGATCACTGGTACAATACACTGCAATACTAATGTATTGCAGTATATGGTTATTCTTACAGGCTTCTGTAACAGAGCGATCCCTGTACCTGTCTGTTAGTACCGAGGGGGCCTGCTGTAATACACAGCCGACACCCGCAGCGTATGGAGCGGGCTCAGTACGTGAGCCGGCTCCATACATCAACCGCCGCATCATGACGGGCAATTAAGTCATGGTGCGCAAAGGGGTTAATGCGCAGCGGATGGTTCAAAGTGAAAATTGCAATTTTAGGCCTCATTTACACGAGCGTGTGCGTTTTGCGCGCGCAAAAAAACGCTGCGTTTTGCGTGCGCAAAAGGCAATTGACAGCTCCGTGTGTCATCCGTGTATGATGCGCGGCTGCGTGATTTTCGCGCAGCCGCCATCATAGAGATGAGGTAGTCGACGCCCGTCACTGTCCAAGGTGCAGAAAGAGCTAACTGATCGGCAGTAACTCTTTCAGCACCCTCGACAGTGAATGCCGATCACAATATACACCAACCTGTGAATAAAAAAAGACGTTCAAACTTACCATGAACTGCCTGCTTCCTCCAGTCCGGTCTCCCGGCCGTTGCCTTGGTGACGCGTCCCTCTCTTGTCATCCGGCCCCACCTCCCAGGATGACGCGGCAGGCCATGAGACCGCTGCAGCCTGTGATTGGCTGCAGCCTGTGCTTGGCCTGTGATTGGCTGCAGCCTGTGCTTGGCCTGTGATTGGCTGCAGCTGTCACTTGGCCTGAATTGTCATCCCGGGAGGTCGGACTGGAGGAAGGAGCCGGGACTTATCGGTAAGTCCGAACTTCTGTTTTTTTTTACACGTATATGTATATTGTGATCGAAAGTCACTGTCCATGGTGCTGAAACAGTTTAAGTCTTTGAGCACCCTGGACAGTGACTATCTCCTGACGTCGCGTACCCGAACATTTTTTGCCGGGTTCGGTCAAAACGAGTTCGGCCGAACCCGGTGAAGTTCGGTGCGCTCATCTCTAATTTGACACTCCGTTTGGATGTTTGTAACCAGAAAAGCACGTGGTGCTTTTCTGTTTACATTCATCCTTTTGACAGCTCTTGCGTGATTTTCGCGCATGCAACGCAGGACCGTCCGTGTGGCATGCGTTGTTTTCACGCACCCATTGAAGTCAATGGGTGCGTGTTGCGTGAAAAACGCAAGAATATAGAACATGTCGTGAGTTTTACGCAACGCACTCACGCAGCGCAAAATTCACGCATCGTCTAAACAGCCCCATAGACTATTATAGGTGCGTACGACACGCGTGAAAAGCACGCGCGTCGCACGCGCGTATAATACGCTCGTGTAAATGAGGCCTTACACTGATACGCCATTTTAGTGCATAATATGTTGTGCCCAGTTTGTGCCACAGAAGACAAATACCTCATAAAACGTTAAGCGGGTTCTCTCGGGTATGGCGACGCCATATGTGTGGGCGCAAACTGCTGCTTGGGTACACTGTAGGGATAAGAAGGGACGCCATTTTGCTTTTGGAGCGCAGATTTTGCTTGGTAGTTTTTCTGTTTTGGGTTTCGCTGGTATTTCAGTTTATAATGTGGGGGTATATGTTATCTGTGCGGAGAACATCAGGGCATGTGTAATCTGTGCGGAGTACATAAGGGGTATAATAAGAGGGTATAATAATGGGGTAAATAAATAATAATCCGTAGATATGTGGCCGGTGTCGCACTGATAAATGGCGCCCGATCTTATCCGCTTTTGGACACTCTGCACATTTTGCATCGCCATATTCTGAGAGCCAGAACTTTTTTATTTTTTCACCACCGGAGCCCTGTGAAGGCTTATTTGTTGCGGGACAATCTTTTTAGTTTTCATTGGTACCATTTTGGGGTACATGCGATTTTATTTTATCACTTTTTATTCAATTTTTTTGCAATCCTGAGCAAAAAACAGGAATTCTGACACCGTTTTTTAGGTTTTCTTTTTGCGGCGCTCACCGTACGCTATAGGTGACATTTTTACTTTATTCTGCGGGTTGGTACGATTACGGCGATACCATATGTATATAGGTTTGGTCCTTTTTTTTAGCGTTTGCGCAATAAAATGACTTATTTATAAAAAAAAAAATTTCTGTGTCACCACCATTCTGAGAGCCGTAATTTTTTAATTTTTTAGTCAAAAAAGCTGTGTAAGGGCTTGTTTTTTGCGGGACGGATAGACGTTTTTATTGGTACTATTTTCGGGTACATGCGACTTTTTGATCACTTTTTATTCTTAATTTAGGGAGCGGTGGTGACCAAAAAAATTGCGATTCTTTCGTAGTTTTTTATTGATTTTTTTTGGGGTGTTCATCGTGCGGGGAAAATAACATTATAGTTTTATAGTTCGGTTCGTTACGAACGCGGTGATACCAAATATGTGTACTTTTTTAACGTGTTCATTTTTTTTCTATAATAAAAGTCTTATTATAGGAAAAAAAAGCATTTAGTGTTTATAGAACTTATAACTTTTATTTTTACACTTTTTTTAAAACATTTTTATTACTTTTTTTTACTTTTTTAACTTGTCCCACTAGGGGACACTTAGTCTTGCAGCTTTGATCGCTGCTAGAGTACATTACACTACACACGTAGTGTAATGTACTCTAACTGTCATTGTGACGTGACTGTCACACTGACAGGAAGCAGAGGAGGAACGGCCGGAGGCTGTTCCTCCGAGGCTTCCGTGCATGGCAACCCGGAGGTCATTATCTGACCTCCGATTGCCGTGACAAGCATCGGTAGCCCCCGCGATCACTTAGTGGGGGCTGCTGATGTGCTTCAAACCACTTAAATGCGGCGACGGCAATCCGTCGCCGCACTTAAGGGGTTAACTGCCGAAATCAGCGGCGATGATCCGCTGTCCGGGAAGACTGATGTCTCAGCTGTCGGGGACAACTGTCAGCGCGGGTCTGTCACTCTGTGTTTACACAGAGTGACAGTTTGAAATGCGGACGAAAATGAACGTCATGGTGCGGGAACTAGCAGCCGACCATGACGTTCATTTTCGTCCTTGGTCGTTAAGGGGTTAATAATCCATTAAAAACAAGAACAGCTGTAAACAGGCAATTAAAATCAACAGAGTAGTAGGACAATGGGGGACACAGCAGGTTTGATATGTATGAATACAATGCCTGGGAGCAGTATATACTGACACAAATACAAAAAAAGATGTATACCCCAAATATTATATTACAAAAAAGAAGCGTCAGATTTAGGCTATACACGTGTATATAATAATACTCCAAAATTAATCATCACACGTTTTTAGGTAGGTCACTAAATGATAGGGTATGCACAATTAGTGTCAAATTTCCCACACAATGGTGATAGGTCCAAATAATGTATATACTAACTATGATTTGAAACCCCTATCTATGTAAGGCGTCTTTAACACTAGCGTTAGTATACATTTATCGGTCTTCCGTCAGTGGAAGAGAGGATCAAAACAATAAACAGAAAGCAACGGTTCTGTTAGAATTACCATTGATTTCAATGGTAATTCTTTTGTTTCAGTTGCTTTCTGTTTGTCTCCGTTTGCTAGATTTTCGTTTTTTTTTGATGGAAGCAAAAGTGCAGTCTGCAGAACTTTTGTTTCCAGGAAAAAATTCATTTAGTGACCTACCTAAAAACGTACACATTTGTGAGTGATGATTAATTTTGGTGTATTATTATATACATGTGTATAGCCTAAATCCTACTCTTCTTCTTTGTACTATAATATTTGGGATGTATATCTATTTTTGTATCTGTGTCAGTATATACTGCTCCCAGGCATTGTATTCATACATATCAAACCTGCTGTCCCCCCGCCCCCATTGTCCTACTACCCTGTTGATTTTAATTGTCTGTGAACAACTGTACTTGTTTTTAATGGATTATTAATAAAGATATTGATATTCTCATTTTGTTATCCTTTGAATTTTAGAGATTGGTTGTATATTAAAGTAGTACCTTGTATCCATATCACATGTTACTACCGGGTATGTACCTTCTGTTATTTATAGGTTGTCAATATCTAAAGGGGGCCCTATTTACAGGGGGCACGGTGTGTGGGGGCGGGGGCACAATGTTTTGGTCCTATTCTTCTTCTTCTTATTATTATTGGTGTAGTGATTGGCAATATGAGAATTTTATCTTTGTTTACAGGTGTTTGAAAAGTGAAAAGCTGAAGAAATCTGAGCGGCAAACTGCAGAAATGGGCCGTGGCCGGGAGAAGTCATCATAGAGGTCTGGACCGGATGGAGAAGATAAGAGAAAAATAATGGCTAAAATCTGAGAAGTCGTCACCTGTGAGTCACTCAATGTAAATGTTTATTCTTCCTCCTGTATGATCTGCAGCGAGATGATGGGTGTATGATTTTTTGGTGAAACAGCAATTCCCAGCATCTCCTTACCATTGTTCGGGCCATGCTGGGAGCTGAAAGTTTACGCTGTACAAACCTATATGGCAGGGATTAAACTGAATTTGCAAATGATCTCTGCACTGAGCTGTACTTATGCTGATACTATATATATATATATATATATATATATATATATATATATATATATATATATGTGTATGTTCTGGTGCTGTATATATGTACTGAGCTCAGTTCTGGTGCTGTATAATATGTACTGAGCTTGGTTCTGGAGCCGTGTTTGTCAGAGTTTGGTTCTGGAGCTGTAATTATTTAGGATATATTTATAAAAACAAAATTGCAGGGCAGATGGAATTGTTTTCAATTCATTGCATATTTATTGGGAACCTGTCAGACTCCAAACCCACCTTTCCATGCTTGATTGACACCCCCCTGGCTGTTTTACATCACTACCAGTCTCCTCCAACTTTCCCGGATGCGCCACGCACTGTGCAGCGAGGCGTTTTTTGCCCGACTTCATTGCTGCACCGCTTATGCCAGGGAAGTATAAGGCAATGGCGCATCTGAATGAGTTTGAGGAGGATGCTAGTGATGTACAACAGCATAGGGATGGGTGGGCACCATTTAAATTTTTGCCTCAGGCAGCAGAAAAGCTAGAATCGGCCCTGAGCTAACCCCTGAGGTTTGCTTACTAGGGGTTAAACCAGACGGTCTTTCTAACTCTGCCTTTAAATTGCTTCAACTCCTTATGATGTCAGCTCGTATACATGTTGCTCAAAATTGGAGAAGGCCGTCACTTTCAATTGCAGCAGTAAAAAAATCGCATGAATAAAAGTTTGTGAAAAACTTAATGCCGTCAGACAAGATACTGTAGCACAATGTGATAAGATTTGGTCCCCATGGCTGCGAACTATGGCGGTCCCAAACCTCTCTTATTATTTAGCAATATAATGTTCTCTATGTATGGTGGAGGAGTGCTCGGGTCCCTATCCTTATTATTTGCTTTGCCTATTATCAAGATTTTGTGGTTTGGACTACTCCAAGGATGTTTCTATATCCACCCATGTGACTCTATGCGTTTTTAGGCATATGTTTTTCCTCTGCATGCTTCTTATACCACGGACACCATGTTCATACTGTTTAATTTTATCTTGTTCTTTTAAATAATATACCCTGCTGCATATCATTTATTTGACTTCCTGCGTGAAGTCTCGTCTTATCATTTGCATTTGTAAAATACCTATTGTATATCCACATTCTGTTGTAATTCAATAAATTCCTTTGAAACAAAGTGGCATCAGGATAATAAGAGGCATGCACTTAAAATAGCATTAGGTTGCTGAAAGAAATATACATATGCACAGCTCATTCCTCTCAACACCATTCTAGTACATATGGCTTCTATATTTAGAAAGGCCCATGGCTGTTAAATACATTAGCCTATGGCAGATCTATTTTGCATTTAGAATATACTGAATTATCTAGTGCGTCCAGAAGATAATGTTGCCTGGTTACCATATCTCTATGATTCAGCTTCTCCAGCAATAATGATTATTAACAACATAAATATGGGATGAAAATGTACTTTATGAAATATTATAAACAGAAGAACAGTGTTTGATTTATAAGCCCTGTTACTAACTAGGCTAAAAATAGATAAATGAACTGTCAGAATAATCTAGAATACATTATCCTAGTAGCTATGAATACAAGAATATACTGTCATCACCATGCCCAATTGTCATATGGCTGGAGCTAGATGCTTGTCAATGAGTGCAAGTGTTTTTCTGCCAACACCGCATAGTGCAGTAGCATACAATGTTGCTGGAGCAGAAAAACCTGTCCTGCTATGGTTTCAGCCTAAATCGGTGCGTTCTTCAAATGAAGACATATCGAAAAAAATAAGTTAAAAGAAAAAAAAAAGACAAACTTCAGGAATTAAAGGGGTGGTCTGGGCATGGGAAAGTTTTTCATACTGATGACCTATCCACAGGATTGGTCATCAGTATATGATCGGTGGGGGGTCCTACACCCGCGCCCTGCATCAGTCAGCTGCTTCCGGGCACCGGTAGTTATACAGTGTTCGATGCCGGAAGCACCTTTAACATGATATATGTTGTATACTGAAAATAAGGCCACGACTTGTCTTATAACACAGTGAGGCATAAAACAGGAGCTCAACACACTAAACATATTAGCAGAATCATTCCTTTTATGAGTAAGAACAATCTGTTTATAGCTAACCGAGCAGGCAAGCCGTGTAAAATGAACCTCCTCATATTCTAATTTCATTTGGTTTCTCTCCATTATTATCACATCACTCGAGCTCATAAAAAGAAGAATTTGGGTAATAGTAATCTATTAGGGAATTGCTGTGTATACAGTCTGAGTATAAAAAGTTAAACCTACACTTTAAATGTAAAGCGTATTAATGTAGAAGCTGCACAAAATTTTTCATTGATGAATGCCTAGATCTAAACAATGTATGATAAAAGGCAATGCTAAACAGACAAAGAGGGTCAGGATAGGTTCACACCACATTTTGGCTCTACCTTCGGCTTATACGTCATTATATGCTCTTAACATATACTGTACTTCTAATACATCCTTAGGCCTCATGCACACGAACGTAGAAACGCCCGTAATTACAGCCTGTAATTACGGGCCCATAGACTTCTATTGGCCACGGGTAGCTTCCCGTATGCTTACGGGAAGGTGCCCGTGCCGTTGAAAAATATGGAACGTGTCCTATTTCAGGACGTAATAACGGCACGGGCAGGCCCATAGAAGTCTATGGGGCTCCCGTAATTACAGGTGGCTACATGTGTGCACCCGTAATTACGGGAGCGTTGCTAGGCGACATCAGGGGATAGTCACAGTCCAGGGTGCTGAAAGAGTTAACTGATCGGCAGTAACTCTTTCAGCACCCGGGACAGTGACTACCGCTGGAGTTAATAGTATTAAAAGTTAATTTACCTGATTCTTCCTCCAGTCCGGCCTCCCGGGATGACGTTTCATCCCATGTGACCGCTGCAGCCAATCACAGGCTGCAGCGGTCACATGGACTGCCACGTCATCCAGGGAGGTCGGACTGGATGTCAATAGAGTGACGCGTCACGAAGACAACGATACGTATGCACTTCTTTTACTTTCAATCGCTGCGGAAACTCTCCCCGAAATGGCTGCCCCTTCTCTCTTTCCAGCACTGATAGAGAGAAGGGGCTGCCGATTAGTGCAGAGAAAACGGGTCCGTAAATACTAGTGAAATACTGGTGACACCGGACCCGTATTTACGGGCACGGATCCGTAAATACTGGTGGAATACGAGTCGAATACGTGTGACAAAATACTACATATTTACGCCAGTATTTACGGGAGGAAAAAAATAAGTTTGTGTGCATGAGGCCTTAGAATTCTGTTGGCCAGACGTACGCCAAAAGAGTGTCCTCTTTTATAAACAGTCTTAAAGTGGTAAATTGAGGTTATAAATCAAAGATATAGTCCTGTCTTTGTATTTTTACTGTAAGATCAGGATACATGCCCTGGGAGAAGACCAAGCAATGTTTTATAGCAGAGATGACAAGCAGCTACCATTTTTTTTTTCTAAGGGTATGTGCACACACACTAATTACGTCCGTAATTGACGGACGTATTTCGGCCGCAAGTACCGGACCGAACACAGTGCAGGGAGCCGGGCTCCTAGCATCATACTTATGTACGATGCTAGGAGTCCCTGCCTCTCCGTGGAACTACTGTCCCGTACTGTAATCATGTTTTCAGTACGAGACAGTTGTCCTGCAGCGAGGCAGGGACTCCTAGCATCGTACATAAGTATGATGCTAGGAGCCCGGCTCCCTGCACTGTGTTCGGTCCGGTACTTGCGGCCGAAATACGTCCGTCAATTACGGACGTAATTAGTGTGTGTGCACATACCCTAAATGTTTTTATTTGGTTTCAGCAAATTTGAAGTATAACAAGAAGGGGGAAGGGGAGCAGAGAGGGAGGGAAGACACAAATTAGGCTTTGGTATTGGTATTGTACATCTACATATCCAGTACACAATCGGACATCCCATTCAGTAAGACCATCAGATTAGGAAGGTCCAAGCATAAGCAGTACAATAGTTAATCAGAAACATATGTAGATGTTTTCAACATATTCAATCTAGAGATGAGATCTGTGAGTCATTAAGGTAGATATCAACAACATGGGGAGAGGGAGAGGGGGCTTATCTTATAGAGAAAGATGCGCGAGTCACTTATAGGCAAGAGAAAAGCTCAATCATTAGAGTAGTATAGTTTAGGCAATTACACAACCGTTCAACAAAGGGTAATTGGTGGAGCACCAGCTACCAATTATTCAAGATACCATGGGGTATACTGGAAGCATACTGCCCGTAATGCACATGCGCGGTCCCTGCTGTTATCTCGAGAACAGCAGGGACCGCGCATGCGCGCTACGGGCTGTACAACAGAACAGCCCATACACGGCACATCACAAGTGACGTGTCGTATACCCGGAAAAGAATTGAAGATCAACACAGCGGCCAGGGAGTGACGTCACCCATCAAGTACCCCCACGGCAGGATCTGGAAACTGGGCCAATTTGGAAAATGGAAGTTATATTACAAATGTATTTACATTAATAAATTACAAGCATTAACACATAGTTATTTTATCTTGGAAAACCCCTTTGAGTTTCTGTTTTTTCCTGGGTGGGAGCGTGTCAACAAAGGTTTCCCATAAGGAAAATAATTTTTTAACTCCCGTTTTTTTGTGCAGCATATTTCCATCCTGAAAATATGAGAAAGCTTTTCTAAAAACAATTTCAGGGGTAGTGCCTGAGACGAAAGCCATTCCTGTAGAATGGTCTTACGGGCTGCGCTAGAAACTATAAACAGTAAAGTTTTCACATTTGAAGCGCACGGAGGAGCATCTAAGTCCAAAGTACGAAAAATTGCCCAAGAAGGGGAGAGCGGTACAAAGTTAACTAAGTATTGTAATGTAAAGGCTTCAACTCTTTTCCAAAATTGGTGGATAATGGAGCAGCCCCAAAAACAATGAAAGAGGTCATCGTTCATTTCAGAACATTTGGGGCAAGCTGATGTGGGAATTCTGCCCATTAAGAAGTTTCTCATTGGGGATATGTAGGCCCTATGGACAATCTTCAGTGCCATATCCCAGTAGGATGCTGATGGAAGAAGTCTTGATGCGGTGTATAAACTTTCCATAATATCTTTGATGGATAGTGTGGGAATGTGTTGTAACCAGGAATGTGCACCCCTTTGTGGGGCTAATGTAATCAATAGGAGATCTCAGGAAATTATAATACAACAATATTATTCTCTTGGTATTTTTAGTTTTGAGAATTAGGTTAACCATTAGGCCTTGTGAGGGATCAGGAGAGATCTGGTGTATGATTTCTCTAATGTAACTAGAAGCCTGCAAGAATAGAAATAGCGCATGAGAGGAGAAATGCAGTTTTTCTTGAAATTCCCCAAACGTCAGTGGACGGGAGGCATCCGCCATCAATAGATCGGAGATGCATCTCACACCTCCCCCCCTCCCAGTGAGTAAATATTCCAGCAGGATGTCCATGTTGAAAGTCAGGATTACCCACAAATGGCAATAGTAGTGAAGAATGGGGAGTCAAGTCGCTCTTTTGCGCACAACCAGCCATGTCTTGATGACAGAGGAGAGGGTTAAAGAGGCTCTGTCACCAGTTTATAAGTGTCCTATCTCCTACCTAATCTGATAGGCGCTGTAATGTAGATAACAATAAGTGGTTTTATTTTGAATAACGATAATATTTTTGCAAGTTATGAACAATTTTAGATTTATGCTAATTAGTTCTTAACCCCTTTCCGCAATTTCACGTACAGTTACGTGATGGGAGCTGGTGTTTTCCCGCAATTCCACGTAACTGTATGTGAAAGAGAGGGAGCTGGCTCAGGAGCTGAGCCAGCGACATCACCTGCGGGTGACAGCTGTATGTTATAGCTGGCACCCTGAGGTATCGACCAGGACCGGAGCTAGCCTCCGATCCGACCGATTAACCCCTCACATGCTGCGTTTAATCACAGCATGTGAGGAGTTTATAGCCACCGGCACCCCAGCAACGTGATTGCTGGGGTGCCGGTGGCTGCAAAGGCGAACGGAGGGCTAATACTTACCTCCCGGTCTGCCAGTAACGGAATCCTCCTATGCCCCGTCGTCGGCGGGGCCCAAAAGGCTTCCGGTACCATCGGCAAGATGGCGCCGGCTCAGCTTCCGGCTCAGAAGCTGAGCCGGCATCATCAGCAGTGGGTGTCTGCTGTATGTTACAGCGGACATCACACTGTAAAGGCAGGAACCGGAGCTAGCTCCGATTCCTGCCATTAACCCCTTCAATGCAGAAATCCAATACAATCGCTGCATCAAAGTGGTTTGTATGAAATCGGCAGCCTGCCATGCGATGGCAAGGCTGGCGACTGCTACCATGGGAACAGGAGGCCTAACAATGGCTTCCTATCTGCCATTACGGAATCCGATTAGGCCCCGTCCGGAGGCGGAGCCTGATCGGCTTACGGTCAGTGAACAACTGACAGTTCTAATACATTGCACTACATAAGTAGTGCAATGTATTAGAACATCAAACAAACAGTTGGATCTTCAAGTCCCCTAGTGGGACTAAAGAAAAGTTGAAAAAAAAGTAAAAATAAAAGTTGTAAAAAATAAAAGTTTCAAGTAATAAAATTAAAACACAAAATCGCCCTTTTTCCCTTATCAAGTCATTTATTATTGAAAAAAATAATAAAGCCATACATATTTGGTATTACTGCGACCGTAACGACCTGAACTATAAAAATATTATGTTATTTTTTCCGCACAGTGAACGCCGTAAAAGCACTAAAAACAAGCCCTCATACAGCTCCGTCAACGAAAAAATTAAAACCGTTATGGCTCTCACAACTTGAAAAATCCATTCTCTTTACAAAAGTTATTTTATTGAGCAAAAAGTTGTAAAACATAAAAAAGTGCTATAAATTAGGTATCACCGGAATCGGATTGACCCGCAGAATAAAGTTAACATGTAATTTATAAGGCGTGGTGAACGCTGTATAAAAAGAACTAAAAACAAATGCCAGAATTTATGTTTTTTGGTCACCTTGCCTCCCAAAAAAAAAAGGATAACAAGTGATCAAAAAGTCGTATGTACCCCAAAATGGTGGGGGACTTCCACTGTTTTGGCATTGCAAGAGCCTTTCAAACCCGACATGGTGCCTAAAATATTTTCTAATAAAAAGGAGGCCCCAAAATCCTCTAGGTGTTCCTTTGTTTCTGAGGCCTGTGCTTCAGTCAATAAGTGCACTAGGGCCATATGTGGGGTATTTCTAAAAACTGCAGAATCTGGGCAATAGATATTGAGTTGCATTTCTCTGGTAAAACTTTCTGTGTTACAAAAAAAATTGATAAAAAATGAATTACTGCAAAAAAAAAAGAAATTTGAAAATTTCACATCTACTTTGCCTTAATTCCTGTGAAACATCTAAAGGATTAAGAAACTTTCTAAATGCTGTTTTGAATACTTTGAGGGGTAAAGTTTTTAAAATGGGATGACTTATCGAGGGTTTCTAATATATAAGGCCCTAAAATCCGCTTCACAACTGAACTGGTCCCTGTAAAAATAGCCTTTTTAAATTTTCTTGAAAATGTGAGAAATTGCTGCTAAAGTTCTAAGCTTTGTGATGTCATGGAAAAATAAAAGGATGTTCAAAAAACAATGCCAATCTAAAGTAGACATATGGGTGATGTTAATTAGCAAAAATTTTGTGTGGTATTACTATCTGTCTTAGGGGGGATTCACACGAGCGTGTATTCGGTCCGTGCGGGCCGCGTGGTTTTCACGCGGCACGCATGGACCAATACAAGTCTATAGGGCAGTACAGACAGTCCGTGCTTTTTGCGCAGCGTTTGTCTGCTGCGCAAAAAGCGCGACAGGTTCAATAACTCTGCGTATTTCGCGCATCACGCACCCATTGAAGTCAATGGGTGCGTGAAAACCACGCAGGTTGCACGGAAGCACTTCCGTGCGAACCGACTGAAACAGCGCACCAGCTGTCAAAAGGATGAATGTAAACAGAAAAGCACCACGTGCTTTTCTGTTTCCGAACATCCAAACGGAGTGTCTTTGCGATGAGCGAAGCCGGACAAGCGAACCGAACTTCACCGGGTTCGGCCGAACTCGTTTTGGCCGAACCCGGCAAAAAAATTATCGGTACGCGACGTCAGGAGATAGTCACTGTCCATGGTGCTGAAAGAGTTAAACTGTTTCAGCACCATGGACAGTGACTTCCGATCCCAATATACATGAACCTGTAGAAAAAAAAAACAAAGTTCTGACTTACCGATAACTCCCGGCGTCTTCCTCCAGTCTGACCTCCCGGGATGACAATTCAGTCCAAGTGACAGCTCCAGCCAATCACAGGCCAAGCACAGGCTGCAGCGGTCACATGGACTGGCGCGTCATCCAGGGAGGTGGGGCCCGATGTCGAGAGGCGCGTCACCAAGGACACGTCACCAAGGACGCGTCACCAAGGACGCGTCACCAAGGCAACGGCCGGGAAGTTCTCGGTAAGTACGAACTTTTTCTTTTTTTTCAACTGGTTTTTTGATATTGTGTTTGGCATTCACTGTCGAGGGTGCTGAAAGAGTTAGCTCTTTCAGCACCTTGGACAGTGACGGGCGTCGACTAGCCTCATCTCTTTGATGGCGGCTGCGCGAAAATCACGCAGCCGCGCATCATACACGGATGACACACGCAGCTGTCAAATAGTTTTTGCGCGCGAAAAACACTGCGTTGTTTGCGCGCGCAAAAACGCAACGTTCGTCTGTATCTGCCCTTAGAAAAATGCTAATTTTACGCTAAATTTTGGTGTTCTTCACAATCAAATACTTAATGTATCAAGCAAATTTTGCCAGTAACATAAAGTCCAATGTGTCACGAGAAAACAATCTCAGAATCGCTTAGATAGGTAAAAGCATTCCGAAGTTATTACCACATAAAGTGAAACATGTCAGATTTAAAACAATTGGCTGCGTCCTGAAGGCCAAAACAGGCTGCGTCCTGAAGGGGTTAATGACCAACTGAGCGTTTTTTCACTTTTTACCAAGTGGGCGTTGTAAAGTAAGTGACCAATCAGCAGCATGCGCCGCTCCCACACAGTCCAAATGGAAGGTCTTCGGCCGAGCGACATCCGGCGCCATTTTCTTGTGGAATGGAAGCCGCGGCCGGACAGTAAGATTACTACTTGCGGTCGCGACTTCCGGACATGTGTTCTGAAGCAAGCACTAGGAGCGGAGGGAGCAGACGGAGCGGACGGACCGGAGGGAGCGGCGGCAGCAGGAGCAGGTAAGTTACGTCTGTGTTTGTTCGTGTTTTACTGTGTGATTACCACTGTATGTAAGCCTACTACACTGTGTATTCGCTCAAAAAATGGCGACACACAGTGTAGGAGGTTTGAAAATTCAATCCCCTCCTTTCTCCTGGCACTAGCCAAGATAAAGGAGGGGGGATTGTTTGAGGACGCTAGAGCGAGTGTGTCTTCTCAAATTTTGCAGCATAAAGCAATGTGGTTGCTTTACCACATGCCAATGCTGCAATTTTGGGAATTGCTCCCTCTAGTGACCAGCACAGGGAAATGTTATAAATTAGAATCTAATTTATAATATTTCCTGACTCGTGAAAAAATTAAAAAAATTAGAACAATGTTTAATCATTTATACACTAACTGTTTAACTAAAAAAAAAAAAATAATTTCTAGCGATACATTCCCTTTAAGTATATAAAGTTTTTCACTGCTCAAACAGCACCGAGAAACACAGTCCAACCTGTAGTCTTATAGACAAGCAATAGACAATCTACAATCCAGAGAAGGTGTGTGCAGTTGTTCTGGTGCTTGTAGTGCCACGGAGCTCTGCAATGTATCCCAATGTTCAAGCTCCAGGCAGGATAAATCCTATAACTCCAATAGAGAAAAGGAGAAACACCCTCTGTTTCTTATGCAATACGCAAGATTTATTTCATACTTACAGAAAATAGAAGAATAAAAGCATTAGTGATTCAAATAAAATCAGTAGCAGCATGTCAAACAAACTCGCCAGACCTTGGGTTTTGCCCTTCCGGTTTCCTCTGGGGCCTGAAAAATGTTATATACTTTTGTTTTATTTCAAGGTGTTTGGATTTCACCTGATTTTTGCCTGCTCCGGCCTGAAAGATATTCATTGTGGTCATTAGAGCCAGGATTTACCCATATAGTAAATTTTCAGAGTTAGTTGGGAGTCCGGTGTTGAGGGTGAGTATAATGTTCTGTAATATTCTATGAATGTTTGTTGAATAGTAGTAGGTTCGGTGGTGGGGGACGGGACATGCCATTAGTCTTCAGTTTTAAAATTCTGTAGTTAGATTTGGGGGTTTTAATGAGATTGGAGAGCAGACGTCCCATTGTGTTTACCCATCTGTGTCATTAGACTATTGCGCCTGTCTTAGTAGAAAGGTGTCAAGTAGCTGAGGCGAATCTAAGTAGTGTTGTTTCGTTTCCAGAGCGGGGTTAGCTATGTGTCGGGCATGGGCATCCGTTAAAATGCCATACAGGGAGTTATACCGAGCAGTCTGTGAGCGTCTCTTGTGAGAGACATAAGCTATGATACATCCCCGCATGACGGCCTTAAAGAGGCTCTGTCACCAGATTGTGCAACCCCTATCTGCTATTGCAGCAGATAGGCGCTGCAATGTAGATTACAGTAACGTTTTTATTTTTAAAAAACGAGCATTTTTGGCCAAGTTATGACCATTTTTGTAGTTATGCAAATGAGGCTTGCAAAAGTCCAAGTGGGTGTGTTTAAAAGTAAAAGTCCAAGTGGGCGTGTATTATGTGCGTACATCGGGGCGTTTTTAATACTTTTACTAGCTGGGCGTTCTGATGAGAAGTATCATCCACTTCTCTTCAGAACGCCCAGCTTCTGGCAGATCACGCTGTGACGTCACTCACAGGTCCTGCATCGTCACTCACAGGTCCTGCATCGTGTCAGACGAGCGAGGACACATCGGCACCAGAGGCTACAGTTGATTCTGAAGCAGCATCAGCGTTTGCAGGTAAGTAGCTACATCGACTTACCTGCTAACGCCGATGCTGCTGCAGAATCAACTGAAGCCTCTGGTGCCGATGTGTCCTCGCTCGTCTGACACGATGCAGGACCTGTGAGTGACGTCACAGCGTGATCTGGCAGAAGCTGGGCGTTCTGAAGAGAAGTGGATGATACTTCTCATCAGAACGCCCAGCTAGTAAAAGTATTAAAAACGCCCCGATGTACGCACATAATACACGCCCAGTTGGACTTTTACTTTAAACACGCCCAGTTGGACTTTTGCAAGCCTCATTTGCATAACTACAAAAATGGTCATAACTTGGCCAAAAATGCTCGTTTTTTAAAAATAAAAACGTTACTGTAATCTACATTGCAGCGCCTATCTGCAATAGCAGATAGGGGTTGCAAAATCTGGTGACAGAGCCTCTTTAAAGGTTCTCCAAAAGAGGCTATTGTCATCCGCATGCTGTAAATTGTCATCTGCATAGTCCACCTACTTACGGATCAGGAACTGTTTAAAATCATCTGAGTCTATCAGATATGCAGGAAAGCGTCTGTTTCTGCTAGAGGTTCGGGTAGCCCTAAGGTTAACAGGTAGCGAAATGGGGGCATGGTCCGAAATTATTATATTATGTATAGCATCGTTTATTATATCAGGGAATTGTGAAGTGGATATAAGGAAATTATCTATTCTAGAGTGTCTAGAGAATCATGAACTGAGGAGTAAAATGTAAAGTATCGGGCTGTATGGGTCACAAAGTTGTAGATGAGTAAGTAGAGTTGCCAAAATCTTAGCGGTTGGAGCATCATGTGTGGAATTATTTGAGCGGTCTAGGGAGGCGTCCATCGTTGCATTATAATCCCCTCCCCATATTATTGTAGATAGTGGTTTGGTTAGGAGGAAGTTGTGAATGTGGGAGAATTCAGCATTGTGTGAATTCGGAGCATAAACATTAAGGAGGGAATACCTGTGGGAATTTATTGTGATGTCTACAACAATGTATCTGGCCTCGGGATCGTTGTATGTATCATGTATCACATAGTCTACATTCTTGTTTATGAGCATGGCGACTCCTCTTGCCAAAAATGAAGCGAAATGAAGCCGAGAGATACTGACCTATCCATGGGGCTTTAAGGGTGCATTGATCTCCTCACTTCCAATGCGTTTCTTGCAGGAAGACAATATAGGGTCTAAATTTGTGTAAGTGTGAGAGAACTCTCCTTCGCTTAATTGGGGTATTCAGCCCCGCTACATTCCAAGACAGTAATTTAAGATCTAGCTGTGTTGTGGTTGTGTTCATGTGCATTGTGGAGTGCCATTTAGATGTGTATGACCTGAGATGTCTGTCCCAGTCAGCCGACTCATCCAGTCGCAAAGGAAAGAAAGGTGACTCACGCATTATCCTAGGGAAAAGGTTAAGGGGGGAGCAAAAAAACAACAAATAACATATTAGAACTGTGACAGTAATGTAGTTTAGTGGACATCATGTCATCTAGCAACATAGAATTGATGAAGCGCTTGGTCAATCCAGACAGCACTCCTTGTATATGAAAATCAGCCTTCAGGGAGGTGACTTTTAGCTCTTGACTGGTCATCGAACAAGAAGGAGCAGCCTTCCACGGTCACCCGCAGCCTGGCCGGGTACTGTGTTGGAACCTGATATTTGTCTCCACTAGATGTTTGCAGACATCAGAGAAAGCCTTCCTCTTAAGAGCCACAGATGCCGAAAAGTCTTGAAATATTCGAATTTTGTGACCTCTTACTTTCCAGATCTCTTTTTTTCACTGTTTCGCTCCTTGGTGAGAAAGTGGAAGAATTTGGCAATTGTGGGGCAGGGTCTGTTCCTATGGTTGTCCGGTTCTTTGCCCAGTCGGTGGGCCCGCTCAATGGGAGGCATTGGGTGATCAGTGGGTAAGCCGAGGGCTTGCATGAGGTCCTGTGATAGAAAGGAGAACAGGTCGACTCCCTTGACTGACTCAGGAATACCAATAAAGCGCAAGTTGCTTCTATTTCTGTTCTCAAGGTCCTCCAAGCGGTCAAGTAGGATTTGCACTTGCGATACTTGTTGAGAGGAAGATTGTTGCATAGTGTGAATAGTGTCCTCGCAAGTACTGATCCTTTGTTTGGCTTCTCCCAGTCTTTGGGAGCTGGAAATAATTTGAGATAATGCATTATTGATAGATGTGTGAAGTGCCTCCAGGTGTTTGTTGAATATCGGGATGAGCAGGCGGGAAAATTCCTGTGCCACTGCACCCGTCTGGTTTGGTCAGGAAGAGACTGGTCAGCAGGACTGGGTGGAGGAGAGTATGAACGCGAAGTGTCTGGGTGGGAGTTAACAGGGCTTAATTGAGAATCCTCTGTCTGCAAAGGCGATGTCATGGTTGCAGTAGTGCCTTTGCACACTTTAAATTTTCGTTTTAAGTGGGGAGAACTCGGAGTGATAGAAGATCTAGTGGTATGTTTGTGCATAGTGGTATGTTTGAGCACTAGTTGATGGGGGTAAGTATTTGTCCATACCAAGAAGGCAGCGGGTATATAGCACAAATATGGAGCACTGACAGACCACCTGCACGCTTATATGTTATTGCAACATGGTGTCCAGATTTTTAGGTGGTTTAAGAGTATAAGGGCCATGTGGAGCAATGCGGTCCCTCTAAGTCGGGTGGGAGAAAACGGTTTAGAATGAGACCCCAGTGTGTCTTAGCCACCGCGTATGAGGTGGAACCCAGTTCTGGAGGGGAATTAAGCAAGGGTGTTTCAGTGAGTGTGAGCAGTGGCTCAGGTTCTTCCAGTGCCAGTGAGCTATTATAAGCCCGTATCAATGTATGATTTGCTGTAGTCGTATCACCAGTTAGGCATGCAAGGCAAGCAGGACACTGTTTGGGTTTCTGCTGATGCAGGGTGTTATACCGGCAGGATGCCAATGAGTTGGGTGAAGGCGGGTAAGATGGCCGGCGACCGTTGGCGCCAATGCAGTGAGAGCAATGTAGCTCTCAGACCCCGGGAAGTATGGGGCTGTTGTCGTGCCCAGCTCAGCCGTTGATAGTACCATGATGTGTGGAGCTGAATTGATCAGCTACCATTTTAAATAAATAAGTACAGTATATGGAATGAGATCTGTATTTGGTCTTTGGCATCTCATATTTGATGACCCTATTGGAGTGAACCAGTAAATGGTCTCCTGTGTTATCAATCGGTCTTTAATATGTGCTACCTTTCATAAATATCCGGGCACCTACTTATTTTTAAACAGTCTTTTTTTAATTTTTTTTTTTTACAGGAAACGAATACTGTGTGCTGAAATTCTTAGCTTGGATAAAAGAAGTTTTTGGTTGTCGAGGTTTCATTGAATTGAAATTAATTAGATGGATATCAGAATTACTGAAATAGAATATATATTTTTAAAACTGTAAAGATGACTTGCATTATAGGGATTCACCCGCAAAAACATTAATATTGGATTGATGGGGGCGCAGCATTAAACATACCAGTGTGCCTGTCCCTGGTACTGCAGCTCAGCCCCGTTCAATGAGCCTGAGCGAGTTCAACACTAATCATTAATTCTTCAACAATCTTCTCGGTCGTTAATGCAAAGTGCTAGTATTGTCTGAGAAACCTGTATATGGGGCAATGCAAATGCAGGATACTTCCCATGGATTTTGGCATGGATTTTACTGCATTAAAATGAGTATAATCCGGTGCAAAAATCTGGAAGAAATTAGCGACATACAGGGCTTGCTTTGGATTTCAATAATCTGTACCACACTGTTAAATTCTTGCTGCTTTTTTCACAGAATGTACATGGGGTTTTGTAAAGCCCCTTTCACTTGCAGTGTGCTGTAGTGTGTTAAAGGGGATGTGTCGCTAGAAAAATATTTATATTTTTTTTAGTTAAACTGTTAGTATATAAATGATTACACATTGTTCAAATTTTTTATAATTTTTTCACAAGTCAGGATTTAAAAAAAAAATTAGATTCTAATTTATAACATTTCCATGTGCTGGTCACTAGAGGGAGCAATTCCCAAAATTGCAGCATTGGCATGTGGTAAAACTGGAGAAGACACACTCGCTCTAGTGTCCTCAAACAATACCCCCTCCTTTCTCCTGGCTAGTGTCAGGAGAAAGGAGGGGGTTGAATGTTCAAACCTCCTACACTGTGTGCCACCATTTTTTGAGCGAATGCACAGTGTTGGAGGATTAGACAGTATAAGGGGGGATTCACACGAGCGTGATTTGGCAGCGTGTAGGGCGCGTGGTTTTCGCGCGGCACGCAATGCCCTATAGAAGTCTATGGGGCAGTACACACAGTCCGTGTATTTTGCGCAGCGTTTGTTCGCTGCGCAAAATACGCGACAGGTTCAATAACTCTGCGTATTTCACGCATCACGCACCCATTGAAGTCAATGGGTGCGTGAAAACCAGGCAGGTCGCACGGAAGCACTTCCGTGCGAACAGCGCACGAGCTGTCAAAAGGATGAATGGAAACAGAAAAGCACCACGTGCTTTTCTGTTTCCAAGCATCCAAACGGAGTGAACCCCGACAACCGAAGCTAACTTCACCGGGTTCGGCCAAACTCGTTTTGGCCGAACCCGGCAAAAAAATTTCCGGTCCGCGACGTCGGGAGACATTCACTGTGCATGGTGCTGAAAGAGTTAAACTGTTTCAGCACCATGGACAGTGACTTGCGATCCCAAAATACATGAACCTGTAAAAAAAAAGAAGTTCTAACTTACCGATTACTCCTGTCTCCTTCCTGCAGTCCGACCTCCCGGGATGACACTTCAGTTCAAGTGACAGCTCCAGCCAATCACAGGCCAAGCACAGGCTGCAGCCAATCACAGGCTGCAGCGGTCACTTGGACTGCCGCGTCATCCAGGGAGGTGGGGCCCGATGTCAAGAGAGGCGCGTCACCAAGGATGCGTCACCAAGGACGCGTCACCAAGGCAACGGCCGGGAAGTTCTCGGTAAGTAGGAACTTTATCTTTTTTTTTTACAGGTTTTTCGCTGTTGTGTTCGGCATTCACTGTCGAGGGTGCTGAAAGATTTAGCTCTTTCAGCACCTTGGACAGTGACGGGCGTTGACAAGCCTCATCTCTATGATGCCGGCTGCGCGAAAATCACGCAGCCGCGCATCAGACACGCATGACACACGCAGCTGTCAAATGGTTTTTGCGCTCGCAAAACGCCGCGTTGTTTGCGCGCGCAAAAACGCAACGTTCGTGTGAATCTGCCCTAACACTAACATACACACACATCACATACACAAGCATAACTTACCTGCTGCCGCCGCCTCCGCTCCCTCCGGTCCTAGTCCTTGCGTCTGAACATAAGGCCGGAAGCTGTGACCGGAATTAGTCATCTCACTGTCCGGCCACGGCATCCGATCCACATGAAAATGGCGCAGGATGTCGCTCTGCTGAAGACCTTCCTTTTGGATTGTGTGGGAGCGGCGCATGCGCCGTTCCCACACTGACGGCGAACGATACAGTGAATGGAACGGCTCCCGTTCGCATTCTCTATGGAGATGTATGTGCCGTATTCCATCTCTGTATGTGTCGCTAGTCGACACATTCAAAGATGAAAAACAAAATGGCAGCCCCCATAGAGAAGTAAAAGAAAGAAAAAATAAAAAAGTACAACACAAAAACACAAATAGGGCTTATTCAGACGAACGGGATATACGTCCGTGCAACGCGCGTCGCACGGACCCATATTAGTCTATGGGGCCGTGCAGACATGTGCGTGATTTTTACGCAGCGTTGGTCTGCTGCGTAAAAGTCACGACATGTCCGTTCTTTGAGCATTTTTCGCGCATCACGCACCCATTGAAGTCAATGGGTGCGTGAAAACCACGCATGCCACATGGAAGCACTTCCGTGGGACAAGCGTGATTCGCGCAACAGCTGTGAAAAGGATGAATGAAAACAGAAAAGCACCACATGCTTTTCTGTTTACAAACATCCAAACGGAGTGTCATAATGATGGTGGCTGCGCGAAAAGCACGCAGCCGTGCATTATATGCTGATGCCACACGGAGCTGTTAGTGCCTTTTGCGCAGGCAAAACGCAGCGTTTTTTGCGTGTGCAAAAAGCACACGCTCGTGTGAATCCAGCCTTAAAGTGTGAAGTCTAAAATTTCCTTTGCAGGTGTTAAACAGGTGGCTTATTAGACTATGTGCCTCATTTCAACCAGTGCAAAGTACTGGACATACACCATTTGGAGGAAAGTGCACACCTCTTAGGGTATGTTCACACGCTTAACCAAAAACGTCTGAAAATACAGCTCCAGATTTTCATACTTTTTTAAGCCACTCGCGTTTTTTGCAGTGTTTTTTGCAGCGTTTTTTTACGGCCATTTTTGGAGCTGTTTTCAATAGCATCAATGAAAAATGTCTCCGAAAACGTCCCAAGAAGTGACCTGCACTTTTTCGCGGCCGTTTTTTTTACGCGGCTGTTTTGAAAAACGGCCGTGTAAAAAAAAACAGCCCGTCGGAATAGAATGTCGTTTTTCCCATTGCAATTAATAGGCAGATGTTTGGAGGCGTTCTGCTTCTGATTTTTCGGCCGTTTTTCGGCCATTTACGGCCTGAAAAACAGCCGAAAATAAGCCGTGTGAACATACCCTGAGTCATTGAATTCAGGTGTTTTATTATTTGCTGACTCAATAACTGTAGTGTTCCAAACCTCCTCTGGCATTAACATCCGCACATAAACTGTGCCCTGGGAGTTTCATGGAACCCCATCAAACATCTTTGGGATGACCTAGAATGGAAGGCCAGGGTGCCCTTAGCAACAGGGACACATGGGATCTTGTCGCCAGTGGGTTTAGGTTTTTCCTAATAAATCATAAATGTTCTCCCCCTCTATATGGGAGGGAGTTGGTACTTACCTTTTTGAGTTCACTTGAAGGTCAGCTGTGTAGTCACAAGCAGGTTCTGGAATGTGTTGGAAACATCTGAAAAGATGTCGTGGATCCGGCTGATTGGCCAGAGGTGTTTCGGCGGGAATCTTCAGTCTCTATTTATTCCAGTGCTGGAACGTCCGCTGGGTCTTTTGGTAGAAGAAGCTTTGAACAGCGCCCGCCCTCCCTCCCTGAAGTCGCGGTATTCCTTAGTGGGGTTGTCACCCAATAAAATATGGGTGGACAAGGTCTTTGATGGTTCAGTTTAAATTTGGACTCATAGGCTTGAGTCTTTAGGACTAAGCCTTGTTACGTTCATTGGTTTTTATTTAATTATTTATGGTTTATTTATTAAAATTTTAATATGTATGGTAACCCCTTAATAAATACCGCAGCCTTATTTATCCAAATGGTATTGTTTTGTGTCATTTTAATATTCATAAACAGAAAAAATGGGACATAAATATCAAAACCACAAAAAAGGCCATACTCACTAGGTAGGTGGGTGGGTGAAAACCCGTTCCCATCAGGACGCAGACGGGTCAAAGAATGCTGCAGAAGGAGTGTGCATTAAATAGTGATAGCCCCTCCCACTAGTCTTGAGGGGAGTGGCGGACTAAGTGCTCAAAGGTGTGCGATAAATGTGTGTCAGTGTAGTGCTAGGGTGTGAATGGATGGTAAGAAATAAATATGTATGTATGAAAGTGTCAGAACTGTGTAATAATGTAATAAAAATAAATAAATAAAATAAATGTGATGAATAGGGGTCAGTGCTGTGAATAGTACATGGGGTGTCAGTACTATGTGTAATACGTGGAGGGATAATGTGCTGGTCGTCAGGCATGGCATATCATGCCGAATAACAGCCTATTTGTAACGCCGCCAGTGTTAGCTAAAGCGGGCTGCTCTGCATTCCAAACCAAACGCCAGCACATCATGCCCTCCCAGCATATAAGACCCGGCTGCGTCCTGAAAAAAAGTGTAGTATACGTAGTAAGAAATATCCATGAAACATGGGGTATTAGTTGTTATTTTGGCCAAAATACGCAAAGCTCGCAACCCAACGTCAAGGGTCCCCAGTGCCTTGCGAGTCCCTAACCAGAACTTTTCGTTCCTAATTTAAAAACACAAACAGAAAAAATGGGACATAAATATCAAAACCACAAAAAAGGCCATACTCACTAGGTAGGTGGGTGGGTGAAAACCCGTTCCCATCAGGACGCAGACGGGTCAAAGAATGCTGCAGAAGGAGTGTGCATTAAATAGTGATAGCCCCTCCCACTAGTCTTGAGGGGAGTGGCGGACTAAGTGCTCAAAGGTGTGCGATAAATGTGTGTCAGTGTAGTGCTAGGGTGTGAATGGATGGTAAGAAATAAATATGTATGTATGAAAGTGTCAGAACTGTGTAATAATGTAATAAAAATAAATAAATAAAATAAATGTGATGAATAGGGGTCAGTGCTGTGAATAGTACATGGGGTGTCAGTACTATGTGTAATACGTGGAGGGATAATGTGCTGGTCGTCAGGCATGGCATATCATGCCGAATAACAGCCTATTTGTAACGCCGCCAGTGTTAGCTAAAGCGGGCTGCTCTGCATTCCAAACCAAACGCCAGCACATCATGCCCTCCCAGCATATAAGACCCGGCTGCGTCCTGAAAAAAAGTGTAGTATACGTAGTAAGAAATATCCATGAAACATGGGGTATTAGTTGTTATTTTGGCCAAAATACGCAAAGCTCGCAACCCAACGTCAAGGGTCCCCAGTGCCTTGCGAGTCCCTAACCAGAACTTTTCGTTCCTAATTTAAAAACACAAACAGAAAAAATGGGACATAAATATCAAAACCACAAAAAAGGCCATACTCACTAGGTAGGTGGGTGGGTGAAAACCCGTTCCCATCAGGACGCAGACGGGTCAAAGAATGCTGCAGAAGGAGTGTGCATTAAATAGTGATAGCCCCTCCCACTAGTCTTGAGGGGAGTGGCGGACTAAGTGCTCAAAGGTGTGCGATAAATGTGTGTCAGTGTAGTGCTAGGGTGTGAATGGATGGTAAGAAATAAATATGTATGTATGAAAGTGTCAGAACTGTGTAATAATGTAATAAAAATAAATAAATAAAATAAATGTGATGAATAGGGGTCAGTGCTGTGAATAGTACATGGGGTGTCAGTACTATGTGTAATACGTGGAGGGATGCGTTGGGTTGCGAGCTTTGCGTATTTTGGCCAAAATAACAACTAATACCCCATGTTTCATGGATATTTCTTACTACGTATACTACACTTTTTTTCAGGACGCAGCCGGGTCTTATATGCTGGGAGGGCATGATGTGCTGGCGTTTGGTTTGGAATGCAGAGCAGCCCGCTTTAGCTAACACTGGCGGCGTTACAAATAGGCTGTTATTCGGCATGATATGCCATGCCTGACGACCAGCACATTATCCCTCCACGTATTACACATAGTACTGACACCCCATGTACTATTCACAGCACTGACCCCTATTCATCACATTTATTTTATTTATTTATTTTTATTACATTATTACACAGTTCTGACACTTTCATACATACATATTTATTTCTTACCATCCATTCACACCCTAGCACTACACTGACACACATTTATCGCACACCTTTGAGCACTTAGTCCGCCACTCCCCTCAAGACTAGTGGGAGGGGCTATCACTATTTAATGCACACTCCTTCTGCAGCATTCTTTGACCCGTCTGCGTCCTGATGGGAACGGGTTTTCACCCACCCACCTACCTAGTGAGTATGGCCTTTTTTGTGATTTTAATATTCATATCACAATGGCGTCTATGATCCCATGGAGATTGCAAATCAGGCCCCCTCGTCCAACATCAGTGTCTGACCTCACAAATGCTCTTCTGGATGAATGAGCAAATATTTCCACAGATACTCCAAAATCTTGCAGAAAGCCTTTTCAGATGAGTGGAACTGTTTTAGTTGCAAAAGGGGGGGAGGCACCAACTCCATATTAATGCCTGTAGATTCAGAATGGAATGTCAAACAGGCTCCTGTATGTGTAATTGTCATGATCTAGGGGTATATGGACCCACTAGGTCGCTCCACCGTAGCGGAGAGGCAGCTGGCCAAGTCACAGTCAAAGCACAAATCTATACAAGAAGTACGTAGCACGAAAGTACCTGAGATAGTCCAGACAATTGGCAGGTTGCACCAGACGTGGCGGATGACAGCAGGTGAAACAGGTTGCGCCTGACATGGTGGGTGACAGCAGGTGCAGCAGGTTGCGCCAGACGTGGTGGACGACAGCAGGAGCAGCAGGACACAACTCCAATCACTAAACAGGCTCAGTAACAACAACACAGCACGTGATACAGGATACAGGTAGCAGGGCCCGGGAACACTGGGAACAGGGTAACACTAAGGGACCGTTTGCAAGACTAACATGGGAATTACAAATGACGCTCAGGCAAGGATCGTAAGGGCAGGTAAGGTGATCTGAGCATAAATAATTAATGACTCACATATGCACACACTGGCCCTTTAAGGCCCGGAACCAGCGCGCGCGCTCCCGCTAGTGAACACTATGGGACAGAGCGGACGCATGTGCTGGCGTCTCCGGGGAGGGAAACGTTGGCAGGAAGACGAAGACATGCGGGAGGCAGGTAAGAGATGGTTGCGGTCTGTGAACGCAGCCGTAACAGTAATGTGTAGGTGTCCCAATACTTTTGTCCATATAGTGTATGTTTGATCCACTATATCTGTGTTATTTATTCTGTTATGTTGTATTAATTGATACTGTACCCTACAATATAAGAAAATAAAAGTAAGTGAAATATTCTGGTGCATAGTCATCGTATCATGAATGTCTGACATGTAGTACAGTTGAGGTATCCTGCCACCTGCTAAATCTCCTGTATCAATAGTGTAGAGGGATTCTATGGTAAGTTATATATCAACTTCTTATAAAATCTCCACTTAAAGTTTAAAGTTATTGCAGCTTTCACAAATAACATGGCTATCACAGGCTCACTCAGTAGCTAAACCATAGCTTCGCTATCCACATCTGATCTTTTTAGATGGAGAATAAAATGAACGCCTGCGGGTGCTCATATTTCAGTTAGCGTGACTTGAGTTTTCACCCACAAATCTTGGCTGCATGCCATAATTTAATGTGCTTTGTAGTGACTGAGAGGAATGCATACATTTTACACACCTCAATAACTTCTATTTTACTGACTTTTAGCCTGCCTCAAATAACTCCCTGGTCTACTTCTTGGATAGGCTTTATTCAAGCAAGTTCTGTGTACACATTTTCAGATTTAGCTAAAGTTGACACAATCCACTGCTTCAATATCTATATCCAACCTGTCATTCCACAAAGTACAATTATGTCGGATTAAGAAGGAAACACATACAGTGAAGGAAATAAGTATTTGATCCCTTGCTGATTTTGTACGTTTGCCCACTGTCAAAGACATGAACAGTCTAGAATTTTTAGGCTAGGTTAATTTTACCAGTGAGAGATAGATTATATATAAAAAAAAAAAAAGAAAATCACATTGTCAAAATTATATATATTTATCTGCCCTTTCCTTCATTGCCTGAGCGTTGTTGTGTTTACCCGTGTTAGTCTTTGCATATGGTCCCTTAGTGTTTTCCAGTTCCCAGTGTTCCTGTGTCGTAGAGAGTTGGTGTCGTGTTGTGCCATATACTATGCCTGCTGTGTTACACCACGCCTGGTGTCTGCGCCTGCTGCCAAGGTCCCATCCAAGCCTAAACATCGCTAATGTCTGAATTACCACAGGTACCCTTATTCAAACTATAGACATCGACTTGGTATCCTGTTGGCCAGCTTCTATACCGCTACTGCGGAACGGCCCAGTGGGTCCTCATACCCACAGATTGTGACATAATATTAGATTAGCATAAGTTGTTTGAAAAGTTAGTGTACATTTAAACAAAATGTAATAGATGAAGGGAACTCTAACAATAATTTTGATGTATTTCCGCATTTATTTAAAGCAGCCCTGCTCTCATAGCAACACTGATTGTAGGAGAGCCACTGACTGATGGGAACTGTCTGCACATCTTTTTCAGAAAGATTGCAGAAGCGCCATTCAACTGGAGTGGTGGGACTGTGTAGAGAGTGTTGAGTCCCTATAAGGGTGATATAAATGCTCTTATTTAGAGTGCAATATTAGTAAAATTTTAAGGAAAAAATGTATCATATGCCTTTATGATAGTTTAGAAAGTACAGTACGTGTAGGATCCTATAAAAGGGGTTGCGTGATGTGGACAAATCTGGTTTATATTACGGGTTTCTCTGGGACTAGTTAATTGGAAGTTCTCACTATCGACTTTAATTTTGAACAGGAGTCACAGCATAAAATATTATAGGTCGCATATTGAACTCAATAGGGCCTATTTGTTATTGGTGGATGTCTGGGACCAAGCGTCGGACTGGCCCATCGGAGGAACGAAAGATCCTCTGGTGAGCCCAGACACCGAGGTGCTTCTTTCCAGCTGCGGAGCAGAGAACCATTGGCTCCCTGCCCTGGACGTCGGAGTCCGGGTGCAGGTTGTCCAGCAAAGCTGTAATAGTGGGGGGGGGGTAGGGAAACGGACAAGTGAGCCCTAATCTACCCGCCACTCTGTCCCTGCCTACTTGCAACGACCCGCCCTAGGCGACGGGGTACAACTGGGCGGCGGTCCCTGCGCTCAGTAAGTGCATGACAAACACGACAAACAAACAAGGGAATACAAGCAAGGGAAATGGGCAGTTGCTCGCGGAAACACCGTGAGCAACAGAGTAGTGAACGAGCCGAGTCAAGCCAGGAGAGTGCGAGGTACAAAGCGAAAAGCAGAAGAGTAGTCGGTAAGCCGGGGTCTGTATGGAGCAGGATCAAAAAGTAGCAGGAGCTGTAGCTGGGCCAGGAAACCTCAAGGAAAGAATTCACAAGCACAGATGGACAGGAAGAGCAGGCTTAAATAGACCGAGGGCGGGAGCTAGCTGAGTCTGGCCAGGTTGCGATAGGCTCTCCCACTCCTAAGTCTGCCAGCCTGAGTGGAGGAAGCTGGTGTCTGTCTCAGGGATGTACACTCAGGTGTTGACTGATTAATTCTGGGAATTAACCCCGAAGCAGTGCCTGGCAGATCCTTTACAGTACCCCCCCTTTTATGAGGGGCCACCGGACCCTTTCTAAGTGGACCTGGCTTACTGGGGAAACGCAGGTGGAACCTCCTGACCAATACCCCAGCGTGAACATCCCGGGCGGGTACCCAAGTCCTCTCCTCGGGCCCGTATCCTCTCCAATGGACCAGGTACTGGAGGGAGCCTTGGACCATCTTGCTGTCCACGATCCTGGCCACCTCAAATTCCACCCCCTCAGGGGTGAGGACGGGAACAGGAGGTTTCCTCGAGGGGGCCAAGGACGGGGAGCAGCGTTTCAGGAGGGAGGCATGAAACACGTTGTGTATACGAAAAGACGGGGGTAACTCCAGCCGGAAAGAGACAGGACTGAGGACCTCAATGACCTTATACGGCCCAATAAACCGGGGAGCAAACTTTTTGGACGGAACCTTGAGACGCAAGTTCCTGGATGACAACCACACCAGATCCCCGACCACAAACAGGGGGTTAGCAGAACGTCTTCTATCGGCCTGAGCCTTCTGTATGCTCTGGGACGCCTCTAGGTTCTTCTGAACCTGGGCCCAGACTGTGCACAGATCCCGATGAACGACCTCCACCTCGGGATTGTTGGAACAACCAGGTGAAACGGAGGAGAACCGTGGATTAAACCCAAAATTACAGAAAAAGGGAGAGACCCCTGACGAGTTACTGACCCGGTTATTAAGGGAAAATTCGGCGAGGGGAATGAAAGAAACCCAATCAAATTGACAGTCAGAGACAAAACATCTTAAGTATTGTTCTAGAGACTGATTAGTCCTCTCCGTTTGGCCATTGGTTTCAGGATGGAAAGCAGAGGAGAAGGACAGATCAATCCCCAACTTATTACAGAAGGCTCTCCAAAACAATGAAACAAATTGTACCCCCCTGTCAGAAACAATATTGACGGGGACCCCATGGAGACGCAGGATGTGTTTGATAAACAAGGTAGCCAACGTCTTGGCGTTGGGTAGTTTCTTGAGGGGCACAAAGTGGCACATTTTACTGAAGCGGTCTACCACCACCCACACCACCGACTTGCCTTGGGATGGAGGCAAATCGGTGATAAAATCCATGGAGATATGTGTCCAAGGTCTCTGGGGAATGGGCAACGAACGCAGTAAGCCCGCTGGTCGGGACCTGGGAGTCTTGGACCTGGCACAAACCTCACAGGCGGCGACGTAGGCCTTAACGTCTTTAGGCAAACCAGGCCACCAATAATTTCTGGTAATGAGGTGTTTGGTACCCAGGATGCCTGGATGGCCAGATAGTGCGGAGTCGTGATTTTCCCTAAGTACCCTTAGCCGGAATTGCAGGGGAACAAACAGCTTGTTCTCAGGAAGGTTCCCAGGAGCTGAACCTTGATCAGCAGCAATTTCAGAGACTAAATCGGACTCGATAGAGGAAATGACTATACCTGGAGGCAAAATACAAACAGGATCTTCCTCCGAAGGAGGGCTGGCCATGAAGCTACGCGACAGTGCATCCGCCTTAATATTTTTAGACCCGGCCCTATAGGTAACCAAAAAATTGAATCTGGTAAAAAACAACGCCCATCGAGCTTGTCTCGGGTTTAGCCTCCGGGCAGATTCTAGGAAAACCAGATTCTTGTGGTCGGTAAGGACCGTTACCTGGTGCCTAGCCCCCTCCAGGAAGTGGCGCCACTCTTCAAATGCCCATTTAATGGCTAAAAGTTCGCGGTTGCCAATATCATAGTTACACTCCGTGGGCGAAAACTTCCTAGAAAAGTAAGCACAGGGGCGGAGATGGGTGAGGGAGCTGGTACCCTGGGACAAGACGGCCCCCACTCCCACCTCGGACGCGTCAACCTCCACAATAAATGGCTCCCTTTGGTTGGGCTGAACCAGCACGGGGGCCGAGATAAAGCACTTCTTGAGGGTCTCAAAAGCCTGGACGGCCTCAGGGGGCCAATGGAGGACATCAGCACCCTTGCGAGTGAGGTCCGTAAGAGGCTTAGCGACGACCGAGAAGTTAGCAATAAATCTCCTGTAATAGTTAGCGAACCCCAAAAAACACTGTAGCGCTTTCAGGGAGGCAGGTTGGACCCATTCAGCCACAGCCTGAACCTTGGCAGGGTCCATGCGGAATTCATGAGGAGTGAGGATTTGACCTAAAAATGGTATCTCCTGTACCCCAAATACACATTTTTCGATTTTGGCAAACAGTTTGTTTTCTCGAAGGACCTGGAGCACTTTCCTGACATGCTCTATGTGGGAGGACCAGTCCCTGGAAAACACCAATATGTCATCAAGGTACACTACAAGAAATATCCCCAGGTAATTTCTCAAAATCTCATTTATGAAGTTCTGGAAGACCGCAGAGGCATTGCACAACCCAAAGGGCATGACGAGGTATTCGAAATGGCCTTCGGGCGTGTTAAACGCAGTCTTCCACTCATCCCCCTCTTTGATGCGAATAAGGTTATACGCCCCCCGTAGATCCAATTTAGAGAACCATTGGGCCCCCTGAACCTGATTAAAGAGATCAGGAATCAAAGGAAGGGGATACTGGTTCCTTACCGTGACCTTATTCAGGGGCCACGGTAGTCAATGCATGGCCTAAGACCCCCATCCTTCTTCCCTACGAAGAAGAAGCCAGCACCTACCGGAGAAGAAGAGGGACGAATGTAACCCTTGGCCAGGGATTCCTGGATATACTCCCTCATGGCTTCACGTTCGGGACAAGAAAGGTTAAATATCCTACCCTTAGGAAGCTTAGCTCCTGGTACCAATTCGATAGCGCAATCGTATTCTCTATGAGGCGGTAATACTTCGGAGGCCTCTTTAGAGAAAACATCAGCGAAGTCCTGAACAAACTCGGGTAGCGTATTCACCTCCTTAGGGGGAGAAATAGAATTAACAGAAAAACATGACGTACAACATTCATTACCCCATTTGGTTAGCTCCCCAGTATTCCAGTCAAACGTAGGATTATGCAACTGCAACCAGGGAAGACCTAGAACCAAATCGTACGATAATCCCTGCATCAATAGTACAGAGCATTGCTCCAAATGCATGGAGCCAACAAGGAGTTCAAAAACAGGGGTATGCTGTGTAAAATAACCATTAGCAAGAGGAGTGGAGTCGATACCCACTACCGGAACAGGTTTAGGCAAATCAATCAGAGGCATAGCGAGAGACATAGCAAATTCCACAGACATGATATTAGTAGAGGACCCTGAATCCACGAAGGCACTGCCGGTAGCAGACCTACCACCCAAAGAGACCTGAAAGGGAAGCAATATCTTAGTACGTTTCATATTTACGGGAAATACCTGTGCGCCCAAGTGACCTCCCCGATGATCACTTAGACGCGGGAGCTCTCTGACAGCATTCTTACGCTTGGGACAGTTGTTTACTTGATGCTTGACATCCCCACAGTAGAAGCAGAGACCATTCTTCCTGCGGAATTCTCTACGTTGTTGAGGGACACGGAGGCCCCGAGTTGCATAGGTATTTCTGAGTCTTTAGGGGAGAAACGAAGCAACGGGACTTCGGGAGGCATCATGGGGGAGTCGGAGGAAAAAACACATAAACGTTCACGTTGTCGTTCCCTGAGACGTCGGTCAAGTCGTACCACTAAAGCCATAACCTGGTCTAAGGAGTCAGAAGAGGGATAACTAACTAGCAGGTCTTTCAGGGCATTCGACAGACCCAACCTAAACTGGCACCTTAAGGCAGGGTCATTCCACCGAGAAGCTACGCACCACTTCCTAAAGTCAGAGCAATACTCCTCAACAGGTCTCTTACCCTGACGTAAGGTCACCAGCTGACTCTCGGCAAAGGCAGTTCTGTCAGTCTCGTCATAAATAAGTCCGAGGGCAGAAAAGAAACAATCAACGGAGGAAAGTTCAGGGGCGCCAGGAGCCAAGGAGAAGGCCCACTCTTGGGGCCCTTCCTGGAGCCGGGACATAATTATACCCACCTGCTGGCTCTCAGAACCTGAGGAGTGAGGCTTTAAGCGAAAGTAAAGCCTACAACTCTCCCGAAAGGAGAGAAAAGCCCTCCGGTCACCTGAGAACCGGTCGGGCAACTTGAGGTGGGGTTCAAGGGGTGCGGTGAGGGGAACTACCAAGGTAGCATCAGGCTGGTTGACCCTCTGAGCCAGGGCCTGGACCTGTAGGGAGAGACCCTGCATTTGCTGAGCCAGGGTTTCACGGGGTTCCATAATGGTGTCAGGGACCAGGGTAGACTAGGTATAGGGCTTGTGAATTTGTAATAGTGGGGGGGGGTAGGGAAACGGACAAGTGAGCCCTAATCTACCCGCCACTCTGTCCCTGCCTACTTGCAACGACCCGCCCTAGGTGACGGGGTACAACTGGGCGGCGGTCCCTGCGCTCAGTAAGTGCATGACAAACACGACAAACAAACAAGGGAATACAAGCAAGGGAAATGGGCAGTTGCTCGCGGAAACACCGTGAGCAACAGAGTAGTGAACGAGCCGAGTCAAGCCAGGAGAGTGCGAGGTACAAAGCGAAAAGCAGAAGAGTAGTCGGTAAGCCGGGGTCTGTATGGAGCAGGATCAAAAAGTAGCAGGAGCTGTAGCTGGGCCAGGAAACCTCAAGGAAAGAATTCACAAGCACAGATGGACAGGAAGAGCAGGCTTAAATAGACCGAGGGCGGGAGCTAGCTGAGTCTGGCCAGGTTGCGATAGGCTCTCCCACTCCTAAGCCTGCCAGCCTGAGTGGAGGAAGCTGGTGTCTGTCTCAGGGATGTACACTCAGGTGTTGACTGATTAATTCTGGGAATTAACCCCGAAGCAGTGCCTGGCAGATCCTTTACAAAAGCAGTCAGTAATTTTCCTCAAAAAAAATTATTATTTTTTCAGGATAATTCTGCAATATATGTCTCGTACATCTCAGATAGCACCAATACTTCACTGTTGCTTCTTGAGTTAAATTTATTTCTACCTACTATTTTCTATGTATTTAAGCTGCCAACTTTTAATTTATTTAATAATTAGCAGTAGATACAGTTAGTTATATGTAAAAGGGAAATTAAAAATAGCATTACCCATTTTGGAGCATTCAGTTTATTATAGTTCTGCATAGTAATAGAATTTCCAGACTAAACCCCTATGGATCTAATTATTGATGGTAATAGTTTACTAAAATATTCACCATAAACATTGGGATAGCTAGCTGAATAAGAATAAGTAACTACAATTGTAATTAATGGTTTCAAATACTAGACAATGATTGTAAAGGTCTTGATATTGATTATGTTACAAACTCCTGTGTAAAAATCTGTTTTATTTATAATCTTTAGACTTTGTGTTCATTTTTTTAAATATAAGAAAATATATTGTTTTAAAATCAGTGACAAATACAGTACCTTGCAAGTGTATTTAACTCCGGAAAGGTCATCAGAATTGTCTGGATCACATATGACTTAAACTGGCCATGCACATGAGAGAAAAGTTAGCAGAACCCACTGAAGTCAACGGAATCGGCCTACAATCTAATTTATATGGGGGCCTGCTGACTGCACCCCCCCACACAGCAGCTGACGGGAGAAAGCGGGAAAAGGCAGTAGCTTATTCCTCTCTACCCATTGAATTAAACATATATGCTCCTCTGAGAGAGAATCTTTATGGCGGTGTCTGCAAAAATAGCGTTTGGATGACTGCTATCTCGAGTGACCAGCTTTACACAGATTGTTACACAGGAGATATGATCCCAAACACAAGACCAAAGAAGCACAAAAGTGGTTCAGCAACAAAAAAAGTGAATGAACAAAAGTGACCAAGTCAAAATCCAGTATTTGATTTTTTTAATTTGACTTTTTTAGAGGGTTGAATACTATAGCAAGGCACTGTAAATTGTAGAGTCCGCTCCATTACTGTATTTCACTTAAGATGCAAATTGATGTAAGAAACCAAATAACATGTCAAATAATTTGTTACTGCGCTTTTTGAGACTGGTTACAGCTCTGTATATTTGTGTACACTCTATATCCTGCATTATTTAAAATGTTAGTTAAAATCACTACCTAATAATAGCTTATTATCATTGTTATTTTCATAATGTGCCAGCCAATGTGGGCAGTGTATACGAGCGCCGTTCAACGATTGCTTATGTATAGGGACGAGCGCTAGTTTCTCCGATCGTTGGTCACCATAAATTTTAATGTTGTCGAAAGCACGTCTCTCTGATCACACAAGGAGATGTGCTGCCAACAATGATGATTTTTAATGCTGCATAAAAGAGCGTTTGCTCATTCATCGGCTGATCGTTGCCCTGATTACACAGGGCAATGATCAGGAACGAGCGTTCATATGAAGGCTTATTTGCACGATCATTGGCACATGTAATAAGGCTTTAAAACCTGCCAGTTGCCATTGAATCACCAGGGACAAGAAATAATGTAACTATGACACCAAGATATAAGCATGTGCTGTAAACTGGTTTACAAAGGATTTGCCATTAATTACTATTACTGAGTCATCAAGGATATAATGCTGCACCATTGACTTGCCAAAGATTTTACACAGTGCTGTTTGTTATCCAGAAGGCAAACCAAGGACTGGTCACAATGTCTCTTTAGGACCAGGGACAAGGCACAATGCTATTGAGACAAAGGACACTTGGCATTAAGCAACTGGGTCTACAGGTTTTGTGCACTTTCCCACTGGGATGACTAGGATATTATTGGATCTTAGTGCTCCGGACAAAACGAAAGTGTATCTCCAGAGCCTGTACTAGTGTATCAATAAATAAATAAAAACACTAAACATGCCCAGAACTGTGCATATGACACTGGGTCACCAGGGTCTGGGCACTGTTTGTACCACTGGGTTATATCAAGTCCAGAGTCAGCGCAGCGTCTACCAGGAAATTTTAGAGCACTTCATGCTTCCCTCTGCTGACAAGCTTTATGGAGATGCGGATTTCATTTTCCAGCAGGACTTGGCACCTGCCAACACTGCCAAAAGCACCAATACCTGGTTTGATAACCACAGTATCACTGTGCTTGATTGGCCAGCAAACTTGCCTGACCTAAACCCCATAGAAAATCTATGGGGTATTGTCAAAAGGAAGATGAGAGACACCAGACCCAACAATGCAGACGAGCTGAAGGCCGCTATCAAAGCAACCTGGGCTTCTATAACACCTCAGCAGTGCCACAGGCTGATCGCCTTCATGCCACGCCACATTGATGCAGTAATTCATGCAATAGGAGCCCCGACCAAGTATTGAGGGCATATACTGTACATACTTTTCAGCAGGCCAACATTTCGGTATTAAAAATCATTTTTGAAATTGGGCTTATTTAATATTCTAATTTTCTGAGACACTAAATTTTGGGTTTTCATTAAATGTTAGCCATAATCTTCAACATTAACCCCTTCCCGCTTTTGGGCGTGACTATACGTCCAAATTCAAAGTGCGTTCCCGCAATAGGGCGTACAGTCACGCCCTGTAGATAAAGCGTGCACAGGAGCTGTGCGCGCTTTATCTTCAGCGGCTGTCAGCTGTCATACACAGCTGACATCCCGCTGCAATGGCTGCGATGGCTGTTACCGCCGATCGCAGCCATTTAACCCCTTCAATGCGGCTGTCAATGACGTCCGCCGCATTGAAGTGGTTGACAGAGGGAGGGAGCTCCCTCTGTACCCCCCGGGCCCGCCCCCGCGATTGATCGCGGGTGGCGATGGTTGCTATGGCAACCAGGAAGCCGTTACTAGGCTTCCTGGTTGCCCAGGTACGGTAGCCCGAGGCAGGACGTAATAGGCTAACTGTCAAATGAAGAATGACAGTTACGATACACTGCCCTACATAAGTAGTGCAGTGTATCGTACTGGGGATCAGAAGACCAGATCTTCAAGTCCCCAGGGCAGTGCAATAAAAAAAAGTGAAAACAGTAAAAAAAAATGTTAAAAATCCACTAGGTACTCCTTTGCTTCTGAGGCCGGTGTTTCAGTCCATTACTACACTAGGGCCACATGTAGGATATTTCTAAAAACTGCAGTATCTGGGCAATACATATTGAGTTGCGTTTCTCTGGTAAATCCTTCAGTGTTGCAGAAAAAAAGGATTAAATGGATTTTCTAAAAAAAAAATAATAATTTATAAATGTCACCTCTACTATGCTTTAATTTCTGTTAAACACCTAAAGGGTTAAGAAAATTTCCAAATGCTGTTTTGATAATTTTAAGGAGGGAAGTTTTCAAAATTGGGTGACATATGGGCGTAAAGCCACGTCAGAACTGAACTGGTCCATAATAAAATAGGTTTTGGAAATTTTCTTGAAAATGTGAGAAATTGCTGCTAAGTTCTAAGCCTTGTAACGTCCTGGAAAAATAAAAGGATGTTTAAAAAACAATGCCAACATAAAGTAGACATATGGGAAATACTAATTAACAACTATTTTGTGTGGTATGCTGCGTTTTGCGCGCGCAAAAGGCACTTAACAGCTCCGTGTGTCATCACTATATGATGCTGCGTGATTGCCACCATCATTATGACACTCTGTTTGTATGTTTGTAAACAGAAAAGCACGTGGTGCTTTTCTGTTTTCAATCATACTTCTTACTGCTGTTGCGCGAATCACGCGTGTCCCACAGAAGTGCTTCCGTGTGGTGCGCGTGATTTTCACGCACCCATTGACTTCGAATATATATATTCAGAAATATAGGACATATCGTACGTTTCACGCAGCGGACACACGCTGCGTGAAAATCACGGACTGTCTGCACGGCCCCATAGGCTAACATAGGTCCGTGCGACGCGCGTGAAAATCACGAGCGTTGCACGGACATATTACACGCTCGTGTAAATCCTCCCTTACAAGCAGATACATTTAAATTTAGAAAAATGCTAATTTTTGCAAATTTTCTCTAAATTTTGGTGTTTTTCCACAAATAAATACTGAATTTATTGATCAAATGCTTCCACTAACATGAAGTACAATATGTCACGAGAAAACAGTCTCTGAATCGCTTGGATAGGTAAAATCATTCCCAAGTTATTACCATATAAAGTGGGACATGTCAGATTTGAAAAAATCGACTGCGTCCACAAGGCCAAAACAGGCTGTGTCCTGAAGGGGTTAATGTATGTAGTAGAAAAAATTGTTTTTTTTATGGAATATGCATTTTCCACTGTACATTTTTCACTTACAATAGGACAGTATTAAAAATTCACTACTACCAACTAAAGGACTATGCATACAGATGCTCACAATATCGGAGGTCTAAAAAAAGGTTGGCCAGCAAGGTTGCTAGATGATTTAAGAAACATTTTTCATCATATCCGCCAGAGCACAAGGCACACTCAGATCTTATTTGCCATCACTTTTCAGTAAGTTTTCAAGCAGTAGACTGGTCAAGCGAGAATTACATTCCTCATGTTTCACATTCTATATAGAATACTGTAAATTTGATATAAATCCCAATGGACATGTAGTAGCATAGATAGCCAGTATTGTATATGGTAAGAGTAAACATAAAATATGTCTTCACCATAGTATAGATAGTAAACTTTATAATTATCCTGTAAGGCCTCCTGCACATGGGATAAAAATACTGCAGAAGTTCCATCCAGAATTTTCGTGCACAAATTTGACAGTATATTACAGCAGCAGTAAAATGCATGAGATGTGAACAAATCTCATCCACATGCTGCCGAAAAAATGTACCTGCGGGGAAGATTCCCAATCGTCATCATGCCAGTTTATCTTGTGTAAACATTGTGGCATTTCCGCTTCATTTCTATCCCATCTGCAGTAGGCCTAGTTATCCTGTTCTGGGCAGCGGCACTATTCTGTTATGGGAAAATAGCAGGCATATCAGTAAAAAAGTAGACACATGGGTTAGATTTGCTAAACTGTCTAAGATTTAGACAGCTTAAACTAAAGATCTAAAGATGCGCTAATCCTATCACAGTGGCGCACGCTGTGTGATAAATCTCGCTAGACACTTTATTCTTCCTTATACCAACACTTAGTTTTCGTTTGGCGCCCTTTGGCTCACGCTCCTTCCATGCTATGCCACACACCCTTTTCTAGTTCCGTTTTAAAAGAATCTTTTGAGGCGCAAACATCTGTTCTTAAATTAGTCTAAAGTGAAGTGTGCCAAATAACACCAAAATTTGGCACATATTTTTTTACACATTCTCAATGCAGTTACAGTAGTAAATCTGCCCCAAGATATTTAGGAAACGCTGGTTTTAACCATTTGCCCTTTTTTTTTGTCTTACTGTTATGTGTTCTAATAGAGATTCTGATCTGTCTGGAGACTAAAATTCACTATGAAGCAGAAAAAAATGTAGGTTATAAAATAAACTTAAAAATACAATCATACACTAAATGGCCACTTTATTAGAGACAACCATCTAGTAGACCGTTGGACCTCCTTTGGGTTTCTGAATCTCAGCAATTCATCGTGACATAGATTCTACTAGGTGTTGAAATAATTCTGCAGGAAAGTTGGCCCATGCGTGTAGGGGTGGTCATCACGGCTGGCACTGGAACGCTGGGAGAGATGGCGCAGGGACCTTGCATACTCACCGGAAGTAGCGGCTCCGAGCGGACACGTGTTGTCATTGTCAGGACAACGGCAGTTCACCGCCGGTTGCCATGACACGCACGCACTTGCGCAGAAGAAAAGGTAGCCACGGGCGGGACTGAAGGTCAGGATGCAGAAGTGACAGAGGGCGCAGGAGGGAGAGAGAGAAAGGGCGCGAAGAGGTGGAAGGAAGAAGAGCGGGAGAAGGAGTGGGAGCAGCCGGAAGAGCGGAGATTAGCGTGTGACAGGTGAGGTGTGGAGAGAAGAAGAGACAGCAGAGGGGAACGCTGAAGAGAGGTGGAAAGAGAGTGAGAGGGGGAAGAGAAGACCCGGGTAGGACAAGTTTGTCTACATTAGGAGCCGCAGTGAGCACCCAACCCCCAACTCAGCAGCCACCAGCACTAGCCGCTCAGCAGCCACCAGGACTAGTAGCCCAGCCATGCAGCAGTCCAGCCGTGCAGTAGCCCAGCAATGCAGTAGCCCAGGAGTCCAGCCGTGCAGCAGTGCAGTCGTGCAGCAGCCCAGCCATGCAGCAGTCCAGATGTGCAGCAGCACAGCAGTCCAGCCATGCAGCAGTCCAGCCGTGCAGCCGTGCAGCAGTCCAGCCGTGCTGTAGCCCAGCAGTCCAGCTGTGCAGCCATGCAGCAGTCCAGCAGTCCAGCCCTATTGCAGTCCAGCCGTGCAGCAATCCAGCCATGCAGTAGCCCAGCAGTCCAGTAGCCCAGCAGTAAAGCCGTGCAGCAGTCCAGCCGTGCAGCGGTCCAGCAGTCCACCAGTCCAGCCCTGAGGCAGTTCAGCCGTGCAGCAGTCCAGCCATGCAGTGGTCCAGCCGTGCAGTATCCCAGCGGTCCAGTAGCCCAGCAGTCCAGCCGTGCAGTAGTCCAGTGGTGCAGCAGTACAGCCGTGCAGCAGCCCAGCCGTGCAGCAGTCTGGTCGCAGCAGCTTGACCCTGAACGGCGGTCCCAAGGAAGAGGGAGACCGAGCTGAGGAGCACAGGTACTGAACTTGTTTCTCCCCTAATCAAGGACAAGGAAGCATAGATCCCGTAGTCTTGAACGTGCACCAGAGGCTTCGCAGTCGGGGAAGACGTAATAGACATTGAGCCGCGCACTTCTACGTCCCAACCTTCCGTTAGTGATTACCACATGCCCGTGTCCTGCGTCAATTTATGAAGACATTTGTTATCTGAATAAAATGTTGTAAACAAGGAGGAAGAGATCCGATTCTGATTGTCTACAGTAAAAAGTTAAACCAACAGCGGTGTCGTATCTATTGTTCACTACAACAGCCACTCACCTACATGCGGACAGGATAGTGTCTCACAGTTGCCACTAAAGTATTCTTCAACCATAGGGTAAACAGCTGCCATGAAGGGATGAACTAGGTTGGCCACAATGCTTAGGTAAGCTCTACTGTTCAAAGGTACATCCCCAGGAATCGGAGGATCCAGGGTATGCCAAGAAAACATTCTCCACACCAATAAACCATTTACACCAGTCTAAACTACTGAAACCGGACAGGAAGGGTTCATAATTTGCGCCAAATTCTGACCGTCCCATCAACATTGTACCACAGAAATGTGGATTCATCTGACCAGGCAATGTTTTTTCCACTGCTCATTGAGCTTTTTTATTTACCTTAGACAGCAATGGCACTCGAACTGGTCGTTTGCTGTTATAGTCCATCCGTGGTAAGGAACGACGAGTTGTGCTTTTGGACACAATAGTTTGAGCAGCAGCATTGCATTCGGCTGCAATTTGCTTGACTGTGTCCTGCCTGTTTGTCAGAATGATTCTTGACATCCTCCTCTGACCCCTTACATCGATGAGTTCTTGGCATCTATGGGATCCCCTTTCACTCTATGTTTTTCCACACCATTCTCAGTTTACTCTTGATACTAGTACACAAGAAAACTCCACAAGGTTGGTAGTTTTGGAATACTAGCTCCGGCTATTCTAGCACTGATGACCATGCCTCATTCGAAGTCACTCAGATCGTTAGATTTTCCCAGTCTAATGGGCATTCACACTGATACTGAACCACGGAAAACTGGCTCACTTGATTTTATGCTGTACTCTGGGGTCATGTGCAGGGGTGGGATCCGGCCGGTTCACCCCGGTTCTCCTGAACTGGTTGTTAAAATTACAGCTGGTTCGCAGAACTGGGATGAAGCCGGAGCCCGGAACCGGTCCCCCGCATTTAATTGTATCCGCGTCGTTAGGTTGAGGCCTGGTGACATTCCCCAGGATGAGGCCTGGTGTCACTGGAGGACGACGCGGGAACGGGGACAGGTAAGCATGTCATGTGTTTTTTTTATTTTACAGTAGGCAGTATTGGGGGCACTAAATCTACAGGGGGTACTAAAACTATAGGAGTCTCTATAGGAGGCCATATCTACAAGAGGACCCTAAATCTACAGTGGGTACTGAATCTACAGGGGACTCTATAGGTGGCCATATCTACAAGGGGCGCTATCTACAGGGGGCACTAAATCTACAGGGAACCATATCTACAAAGGGCACGATCTACAGTGGGTACTAAATCTACAGGGAACTCTATAGGGCGCAATATCTACAAGGTGCGCTATCTACAGGGGTTACTAAATTTGGAGGGGGTACTAAGTCTACAGAGGGCACTAAATCTATAGAGGACTCTATAGGGGCCCCTATCACAGAGGGTACTAAATATACAAGGGACTCTATAGGGGTCCCTATCTACAGGGGGCACTACATCTACAGAGGGCACTACATCTACAGGGGGCCCTACATCTACAGGGGACTCTATAGGGGGCCCTATCTACAGGGGGCACTACATCTACAGGGGGCACTACATCTACAGGGGACCCTATCTACAGGGGGGCAATACAGCTACAGGGCGCAATACATATACGGGGGACTCTATAGGGGGCCCTATCTACTGGGGGCACAATCTTCAGAGGACTCTATAGGGGGCCCTCTCTACAGTAGGTAGGGCCCCTAACTACAAGGGACACTATCTACAGGAAAATCTATAGGGGCAACTATTTACAGCCTGTGGACTACAGGGGACACTATCTACAGGGGGACTCTATGGGGGGCACTATCTACAGGAAACTCTAGGGGAGCACTATCTACAAATGGCTCTATGAGCGGCACTCTCTACAGAGGGCTTTATGAGGGGCACTGTTTACAGGGGTCTCTGTGAGGGGCACTATCTATAACGGGCACTAAATCTGCAGGGGGTACTAAGTCTACAGGAGGCACTAAATATACAGGGGACTCTATAGAGGCCCCTATCTAGAAGGGGCATTAAATCTACAGAGGGCACAAAATCTACAGGGAGCAATCATTTTACAGGGGACACTATAGGGGGTGCTATCTACAGGGGGAACTAAATCTACCTGGGACTCTATAGGGGCCCTATCTACAGAGGACACTAAATCTACAAGGGACTCTATAGGGGGCCCTATATACAGGGGGCACTACATCTACAGGGACTCTATAGGGGGCCCTATCTACAAGGGGCACTACATCTACAGAGGACTCTATGGGGGACCCTATCTACAGAGGGCAAAATCTTCAGGGGACTCTATAGGGGGCCCTATCTACAGGGAAGCCTAACTGCAGGGGACACTATCTACAGTGAAATCTACAGGGGACACTATTTACAGCTTGTGGACTACAGGGCACACTATCTACAGGGGGGACTCTATGTGGGGCACTATCTACAGGGAACTCTAGGGGAGCACTATCTACAGAGGGCTCTATGAGTGGCACTGTCAACCGAGGGCTCTATGAGGGGCACTGTCTACAGGGGGCTCTATCTACAGGGGGCTCTATGAGGGGCACTATCTACAGGGCTCTATGAGGGGCATGATCTACACGGGGCTCTATGAGGGACACAATCTACAGGGGGCACTGTGTGTGGTGTATTAATTTACAGTGTTTGACACAGTTTTATTCATGGGCACAGTGTATGGTACTATTATATTCAGGGGCACAGTGTATGGTACTATTATATTCAGGGGCACAGTCTGTAGCACTATTATATTCAGGCGGCACAGTGTATGATACTATTATATTCAGGGGCATAGAGTGTGGCACAATGAGAATTTTATCTTCGTTTATAGGTGCAGAAATGTTTAAAAGGTGAGCTTCCGAAGACATCTAAGCTGCAAACTGAGGAAATGGGTAGTGGACGGGAGAAGTCACCATAGAGGTCTGGGACAGATGGAGAAAAGAGAAAAATAACTACTCCAATCTGAGAAGATGTCACCTGTGAGTCACTCAATGTAAATGTTTATTCTCCCTGTGACTGATTAGTACTGTAGCCATTGTATGATCTGCAGCGAGATGATGGGTGTATCATTCTTTTTAGTGAAACAGCAACTCCCAGCATATCATTATGATTGTTCAGGCTATTCTGGGAGCTTATATGGCAGGGGTTAAACTGAATTTGCTAATTATCTCTGTACGGAGCTGTATTTGTGCTTGTGCTGTATATATGTACTGAGCTTTGTTCTGGTGCTGTATACATGTACTGAGCTTGGTTCTGGAGTTATATACATCATAACAACCAAGCTCAATACATACAGTGAAGGAAATAAGTATTTGATCCCTTGCTGATTTTGTAACATTGCCCACTGTCAAAGACATGAACAGTCTAGAATTTTTAGGCTAGGTTAATTTTACCAGTGAGAGATAGATTGGAAGAAAATCACATAGTCAAAATTATATATATTTATTTGCATTGTGCACAGAGAAATAAGTATTTGATCCCTTACCAACCATTAAGAGTTCAGCCTCCTCCCGACCAGTTGCACGCTCCAAATCAACTTGGTGCCTGCATTAAAGACAGCTGTCTTAAATGGTCACCTGTATAAAAGACTCCTGTCCACAGACTCAATTAGTCTGACTCTAACCTCTACAACATGGGCAAGACCAAAGAGCTTTCTAAGGATGTCAGGGACAAGATCATAGACCTGCACAAGGCTGGAATGGGCTACAAAACCATAAGACGCTGGGTGAGAAGGAGACAACTGTTGGTGCAATAGTAAGAAAATGGAAGACATACAAAATGACTGTCAATCAATATCGATCTGGGGCTCCATGCAAAATCTCACCTCGTGGGGTATCCTTGATCCTGAGGAAGGTGAGAGCTCAGCCGAAAACTACACAGGGGGAACTTGTTAATGATCTCAAGGCAGCTGGGACCACAGTCACCAAGAAAACCATTGGTAACACATTACGCTGTAATGGATTAAAATCCTGCAGTGCCCGCAAGGTCCCCCTGCTCAAGAAGGCACATGTACAGGCCCGTCTGAAGTTTGCAAATGAACATCTGGATGATTCTGAGAGTGATTGGGAGAAGGTGCTGTGGTCAGATGAGACTAAAATTGAGCTCTTTGGCATTAACTCAACTCGCCGTGTTTGGAGGAAGAGAAATGCTGCCTATGACCCAAAGAACACTGTCCCCACTGTCAAGCATGGAGGTGGAAACATTATGTTTTGGGGGTGTTTCTCTGCTAAGGGCACAGGACTACTTCACCGCATCAATGGGAGAATGGATGGAGCCATGTACCGTCAAATCCTGAGTGACAACCTCCTTCCCTCCACCAGGACATTAAAAATGGCTCGTGGCTGGGTCTTCCAGCACGACAATAACCCGAAACATACAGCCAAGGCAACAAAGGAGTGGCTCAAAAAGAAGCACATTGAGGTCATGGAGTGGCCTAGCCAGTCTCCAGACCTTAATCTCATCGAAAACTTATGGAGGGAGCTGAAGATCCGAGTTGCCAAGCGACAGCCTCGAAATCTTAATGATTTACAGATGATCTGCAAAGAGGAGTGGGCCAAAATTCCATCTAACATGTGTGCAAACCTCATCATCAACTCCAAAAAAGTCTGACTGCTGTGCTTGCCAACAAGGGTTTTGCCACCAAGTATTAAGCCTTGTTTGCCAAAGGGATCAAATACTTATTTCTCTGTGCACAATGCAAATAAATATATATAATTTTGACAATGTGATTTTCTGTTTTTTTTTTTTAAAATATAAACTATCTCTCACTGGCAAAATTAACCTAGCCTAACAAGTCTAGACTGTTCATGTCTTTGACAGTGGGCAAACTTACAAAATCAGCAAGGGACTAAATACTTATTTCCTTCACTGTATATACAGCACCAAAGAGAATCTCAGTACATATATACAACTCCAGAACCAAGCTTAGCATATAAATACAGCACCAGAACCAAGCTCAGTACCTAAATACTACACCAGAACCAAGCTCAGTACATAAATACAGCACCAGAACAAAGCTCAGTACATATATACAACTCCAGAACAAAGCTTAGCATATACTAGTCCTTCTCAATGAATTAGAATTTAATTACACACAGACTGATCAATTTCCAGCATTTTTTTCCTTTAATGTTGATGATTATGGCTAACAGTTAATGAAAACCCAAAATTTAGTATCCCAGAAAATTTGAATATTATATAAGCCCAATTTTAAAAATGATTTTTAATACCTAAATATAGCCCTACTGAAAAGTATGCACAGTATATGCACTCAATACTTGGTTGGGACTCCTTTTGCATTAATTACTGCATGAATGCATGCAAGCGATCAGCTTGTAGCACTGCTGAGATGTTATGGAAGCCCAGGTTGCCTTGATAGCGGCCTTCAGCTCGTCTGCATTGTTGGGTGTGACCACAGACCGTTGGCATCCCGCCAGCGTCTCCCTCCTAGGAGATGCCAGCACTCGCGGCCGTCCACCCCGCTCTGAGTGTTAAGGTGTGAACTCGCGCTCGGTCCCGGCCTTAAAGTGCCAGCGCACGCACATGTTAAAGTTCCCTAATTAACCCCTGTTCACCCTGGACTATAAAAAGGGCTCCACGCTTCCATTCCTTGCTTGAGTGTTGTTGTAGTTTTCCCATGTTTGTATTGCAAATGTTCCCTTAGTGTTTTCCTGCTCCCAGGTGTTCCTGTGCCCTGCCTCCTATCTCCTGTATCCCATGCTGTGTTTTTGTTCCTGAGCCTGTTTAGTATTGGAGCCGTGCCTTGCCTGCTGGAATACACCACGTCTGGTGTCATCTGCTCCTCCTGGTGCCTTCCGCCACGTCTGGCTCAACCCGCCACATCTAGCCCCATCTGTGACAGAGCCCTTGCCGCCGTCTGGACTATCCCAAGTACCCTTGTGCTACACTTCTTCCATAGACTTTGCATAGTCTGTGAGATGGTCACCTGCCTCTCCGCCACGGTGGAGCAGCCTAGTGCGTCCACATACCCCTAGATCGTGATAGTCTTGTGTCTCTCATCTTTCTCTTGACAATACCCCATAGATTCTCTATGGGGCTTAGGTCAGCTGAGTTTGCTGGCCAATCAAGCACAGTAATACTGTGGTTATTAAACCAGGTATTGGTACTTTTGGCAGTGTGGGCAAGTGCCATGTCCTGCTGGAAAATGAAATCAGCAGGGAAGCATGAAGTGCTCTGAAATTTCCAGGTAGATGGCTGCATTAACTCTGGACTTGATATAACACAGTGGACCAACACCAGCAGATGACATGGCTCCCCAAACCATCATTGACTGTGGAAACTTCACACTGGACCGCAAGCAACTTGGATTGAGTGCCTCTCCACTCTTCCTCCAGACTCTGGGACCCTGATTTTCCCAATGAAATGCAAAATTTACTTTCATCTGAAAACAGGACCACTGAGCAACAGTGTTGGTCCACTGAGTTATATCAAGTCCAGAGTCAACACAGCCGTCTACCAGGAAATTTTAGAGCACTTCATGCTTCCCTCTGCTGACAAGCTTTATGAAGATGCTGATTTAATTTTGTAGCAGGACTTGATACTTTTGGCAGTGTGAGCAGGTGCCAATACCTGGTTTAATAACCACAGTATCACTGTGCTTGATTGGCCAGCAAACTTGCCTGACCTAAACCCCATAGAGAATCTATGAGGTATTGTCAAGAGGAAGATGAGAGACACCAGACCCAACAATGCAGATGAGCTCAAGGCCGCTATCAAAGCAACCTGGGCTTCCATAACACCTCAGTAGTGCCACAGGCTGATCGCCTCCATGCCACGCCACATTGATGCAGTAATTCATGCAAAAGGAGCCGCGACCAAGTATTGAGGGCATATACTGTCCATACTTTTCAGTAGGCCAACATTTCGGTATTAAAAATCATTTTTTAAATTGGGCTTATATAATATTCTCATTTTCTGAGACACAAAATTTTGGGTTTTCATAAACGGTTAGCCATAATCATGAACATTAAAAGAAAAAAAAATGCTGGAAATAGATCACTCTCTGTGTAATGAATCTATATAATATATGAGTTTCACTTTTTGAATTGAATTACTGAAATAAATTAACATTTTGATTATATTCTAATTCATTGAAAAGGACTAGTAAATACAGCACAAGAACAAAGCTCAGTACATAAATAGAGCACCAGAACAAAGCTCAGTACATATATGCAGCACCAGAACAAAGCTTGGTTTTGGTGTTGTATTTATGTATTGAGCTTGGTTCTGGTGCTGTATTTATGTACCAAGCTTTGTTCTGGTGCTGTATTTATGTACTGAGCTTGGTTTTGATGCTGTATTGTTATGCCCATGGTTGCTGACCACCGGCATGTCCCACTTACCGGCAGCCGCGACCGCAGGACTTTTTCTTCATGCCGGCGTCTCCCTCCTCAGAGACGCCAACACACGCAGCTGCAGCTCTCCCGTCTCCAATAGCTCTCGCGTGCTCACTACCAGTCTTAAAGGGCCAGCACGTACACATGTCTAAAGTTTCCCAATCAACCCCGTGACACCCTGGACGTTAAAAGGGGCTCTGTCCCTCCTCTCCTTGCCTAAGCATTGTTAGTCTTCCTGTTCTCATCTATACAAATGGTTGTATTCTGCTCCCAGTGTTCCTGTATCCTGCTTCCCATATCCTGTTGCTGAGTTTCATTCCTGATCCCAAGCCTATTGTTGGAGTCGTGTGTGCGTCATCTGCCACGTCTGGTATCTTCTACCACATCTGGTATCATCTGCCATGTCAGGTGTGATCTGCTATGCCTGGGATCATCTGCCATGTCTGGTGTCATCTGCCACGTCAAGCATCACCTGTGCCACGTGTCTGCTACTCCGAGCATCTGTCTGTATATCCTCCCAGGTATTCTTGTCTGAGAGACTTTTATTGACTATTGTTTGGCCAGCTGTTTTTCCGCTACGGCGGAGTGCCTAGTGGGTCCACATACCCCACAGCCGTGACAGTATGATCAGGCCATTGATGCCCCTGGTCAGCTTAAGACCACGATGGCATTCCAAGCGATGCAAGTGGACATGCGAGACCTTCGGTCACGGTAGGATCACCTCCTATAGGCAGTGAACTCCATCGCGCATCGATTGGATGCTCCAGCTGCAATTACCATGGTACCTCCGCCTGCTGCTCCTCCTGTCAGTGCTGATCCCAGAATCTCCCTACCGCTACCTCCTCGCTATGACAGGGATGTGAAGACCTGCAGAGGACTCATTAATTAATGCCAGATCCACTTCAGGCTGCATGCAAAAAAAATTCCCTTCTATGAGACCCAGATTGCTTTCATCATCTCCTTCCTTACTGGCATGGGCTAATCCTATTTGGGAATGTGAGGGCCCTGAAATCGCCAACTTGTTCCTACAGACTTTCCGCATTGTTTTCGAAGAGCCTGGTCAGTCATCTTCCGCAGCCGCATCCCTTCTTACCCTCCGTCAAGGTGAGACCACGGTTGGAGAATATGCAATCCAGTTCTGCACCCCGGCAGCAGAACTGGCCTGGAATCATGAGGCCTTAGTCGCGACTTTCTGGCAAGGACCGTCTCATTAAATACAAGATGAGCTTGCCGCCCGTGACCTTTGTTCCATCCTGGATGCCCATATTTTGTTAGCAACCTGGATCGATATGAAAATCCAGAAGCAGGTCCAGAAGGCTCGCCGAGACAGAAAGTACCCTAGACTGGCACCCAAGTTTATGCGAACCCTGCTACCCTCTACTGTTGTTCCACCTGAGGAACCTATGCAAGTGGGCCGACTCAAATTGTCTGTCGAGGAAGAACAGCGTAGACGCACATCTGGACTTTGTATTGCGGTCTCGAAGGCCAATTTGTGCATCAATATCCTCAGAAGCCAGGAAACTCCAGCACCTAGGGTTGTTTGGAGAGACAAGTGGAACGACGCCGAGTGCCAAATCCTCTCCCAAACTGTCCATTCCTGTGACCACTGTTTCTTTGAAAAAACGCATCATGTCTCTGCCTACGTGGATTACGGATCCGCGGCAAACTTCATTCAACAAGATCTAGTAGATCGTCTCCAATTGCCCACGGTTCCCCTAAAGAGACCCCTGGATGGGCAACCTCTCACCGATCCTATATTGTTCAGCACTAAACCGCTGAGACTTCAAGTTGGAATTCTCTATGCAGAACAAATTGTCTTCTTTGTCCTGCCAAAAGCTGTCAATTCTATTTTGCTGGGCCTGCCTTGGCTCGTTTACATGCTCCGGTTCTCGACTGGAACTCCGGATAGGTCCTCCAATGGAGCTCCAAGTGTCTCCACCGCTGCCTGCCACAGGTTCGTCCTATCCAGCCTCCTCTGACTCAGTCACTCTCTGGTCTACTTTCACATTATGCTGGCTTCACGGATGTCTTCAGCAAAAAGGAGGCCGAGGTTCTTCCTCCTTACCGATCCTACGATTGCCCAATAGAACTGCTTCCAGATGCCTCACCTCCTCCTGGACGGGTATATCCTCTCTCTTTGCCAGAGACCCAGGCCACGCCAGCTTATGTCAAGGAGAACCTTGAGAGGGGGTTAATTTAGAGGTATTCCTCTCCGGCAGGGAGCCAAGTTCTTTTTCGTAAAGAAAAAAGATGGATCTCTTTGATCTTGTATCGATTACCGTGGTCTTAACCAGATCACGGTCATGAACAAGTATCTCTTGTCGCTAATCTTGGAGCTCTTTGATTGCATACGTGGATAAAAGATTTTTTCTAAGATGGACTTACATGGGGCTCATAACCTGATCCAGACTCCTCAGGGTGACCAGTGGAAGACCGCATACAACACTTGAGATGGACACTACGAGTATCTTGTGATGCCCTTTGGTCTGTGTAATTCTCCAGCAGTTTTCCAGGAATTCTGGAATGACATCTTCGGGGATCTCCTCTGTGTCTGCGTGGTGGTGTATTTGGATGACATCCTGATCTACTCACCAGATCTGACAACGCATTGGAAGCATGTTCGTTAAGTCCTGTTGCGGCTAATGGAGAAGCGTCTGTATGCTAAACTAGAGAAATTCATATTTGAGAAGAATTCTCTGCCTTTCCTGGGCTACAATGGCTCCGATCGAGTCCCCAAAATGGATTCAGAGAAGGTGAAGTCTGTCTTAGAGTGGCCATGTCCTCAGGGCATTCGGGCCATGAAATGATTTCTGGCATTCGGATATTTCTTCCGGCAGTTTATCCCAAACTTCTCGTCGTTGATTGCTCCTATCTCTACCCTTACTAAGAAGGGTGTTAATGCTAAACTGTAGACCCCAGAGGCAGAGTCAGCATTTAACAGCCTCACTGAAGCCTTCACTTCAGCCTTGATTCTCTATCATCCAGACATATCCTAACAGTTCTCTTTGGAGGTTGATGCTTCCACTGTTGGTGCAGGTGCACTTCTGTTCCAGAGAAACTCCAAGGGTAAGGCAGTGGTGTGTGTCCACTACTCGAGACTTTTTTCCCTCGCAGAGCACAATTACTTCATTGGGGATCGAGAGTTACTGGCCATGAAATTGGCCTTGGAGGAATGGAGACATTAGCTGGAGGGCGCCATACATTCTATCATCATCTTTACCAACCACAAGAAACGTACCTATCTCCAGTCTGCTCAACTGTTAAATCCTCGTCAAGCCAGGTGATCGCTGTTCTTTGTCAGATTCCAATTTGTGGTCCACTTCCGTCCTGCTGACAAGAATGTGAGGGCCGATGCTCTGTCCCGGTCGTTTGAGACAGAAGATTCTGAAGAGATTCCTCAATATATTATAGACCCTTCCAGTGTTATTCCCGTCAATCCTCTGCAAATTAGGGACATTTCTCCTGGGAAGACCTTAGTCCATCTTTCAGATAGGAGAAAGGTTCTCCGCTGGGGACACAGGTCCTATCTGGCCGAAAGCACTCTGGCGCCTGTAAAACTCGGGAACTAATTGTACGCCAATATTGGTGGCCCACACTGATTTTGTGGACTTGGTCTCCTCATGCAGTGTCTATTCATCTAATGAAGCTGCTCGTTCCAGACCTACTGGCCTGCTCCAACCCCTACCAGTGCCTGATGCTCCTTGGCAACATATTGCAATGGACTTTATTACGGACCTTCCTCCTTCAGCTGGATGGTGGTGGACCGTTTTTCTAAGATGGCACATTTTCCCGCTAACCGGTCTTCCCTCTGCGCCTTGTCTGGCGGACCTCTTCATATAACATATCTTCCGTCTGCATGGCCTGCTTATCCATATCGCGTCCGATCGGGGGGTGGGGGGTTCAATTCACGTAAAAATTTTGGCATGTACTACTTACCGGCAGCCGCGGCCGCAGAACTTTGTCTTCATGCCGGTGTCTCCCTCCTCAGAGACACCGACACACGCGGCAGCAGCTCTCCTCTGTCTCCCGTAAGGTGCGATTGCACATTCACTCCCTGTCTTAAAGGGACTGCGCGCGCACCTGTCTAAAGCTTCCCAACCAACCCAGTGACACCCTGGACTTTAAAAAGGGCTCTGCCCTTCCTCTCCTTGCCTGAGCATTGTTAGTTTTTCTGTGTTCATCTAAGCAAATAGTCCCTTAACCCCTTAAGGACGCAGCTTGTTTTGGCCTTCAGGACACAGGCAATTTTTTCAAATCTGACATGTTTCACTTTATGTGGTAATAACTTCGGAATGCTTTTACCTATCCAAGCGATTCTGAGATTGTTTTCTCGTGACACATTGGACTTTATGTTACTGGCAAAATTTGCTCGATACATTAAATATTTAATTGTGAAAAACACCAAAATTTAGCGAAAAATTGCAAAAATTTGAATTTTTCTAAATTTAAATGTATCTGCTTTGTAAGACAGATAGTAATACCACACAAAATTGTTGCTAATTAACATCACCCATATGTCTACTTTAGATTGGCATTGTTTTTTGAACATCCTTTTATTTTTCTAGGACGTTACACGGCTTAGAACTTTAGCAGCAATTTGTCACATTTTCAAGAAAATTTCAAAAGGCTATTTTTACAGGGACCAGATCAGTTGTGAAGCGGATTTTAGGGCCTTATATATTAGAATCCCCCAATAAGTCACCCCATTTTAAAAACTTTACCCCTCAAAGAATTCAAAAAAGCATTTAGAAAGTTTCTTAACCCTTTAGACGTTTCACAGGACTTAAGGAAATGTAGATGTAACATTTTCAAATTTCTTTTTTTTTTGCAGAAATTCATTGTTCATCTATTTCTTTTGTAACACAGAAAGTTTTAGCAGAGAAACGCAACTCAATATCTATTGCCCACATTCTGCAGTTTTTAGAAATACCCCACATGTGGCCCTAGTATACTTATTGACTGAAGCACAGGCCTCAGAAGCAAAGGATCACCTAGAGGATTTTGGGGCCTCCTTTTTATTAGAAAATATTTTAGGCACAATGTCCGGTTTGAAAGGCTCTTGCGGTGCCAAAACAGTAGAAATCCCCCAAAAGTGACCCCACTTTGGAAACTATACCCTTTGTGGAAATTATCTAGGGGTATAGTGAGCATATAGTGAGCATTTAGAATTTTAGAAATTATTGGCAGTAGGCAGTGAAAATGAAAATCTACATTCTTTCAAAGAAAATGTAGGTTTAGCTAACTTTTTCTAATTTCCACAAGGACTAAAGGAGAAAATGCACAACTACATTTGTAAAGCAATTTCTCTCGAGTAAAACTATACCCCGCATGTGGTCATAAACGGCTGTTTGGACACACGGCAGGGCTTAGAAGGGAAAGAGAGCCATTTGGCTTTAGGAGCTCAAATTTAGCAGGAATGGTTTGCGGAGACCACGTCACATTTGCAAAGCCCCTAAGGGACCAAAACAGTGAAAACGCCCAAAAAAGTTACTCTATTTAGGAAACCGCACCCCTTGAAGAATCCATCTAGGGGTGTAGGGAGCATTTTGACCCCACAGGGGTTTCATTGATTTTATTAGAATTGGGCAGTGAAGATAAAAAAAAAACTTTTTTTCCAATAAGACGTAGCTTTAGCTGAAACTTTTTCATTTTCTCAACAAATAAATGAAAAAAAGCAACCCAACACTTGTAAAGCAACTTCTCCTGTGTATGGCAATACCACATATGTGGTCATAAACTGCTGTTTGGGCACAGAGTAGGGCTCAGAAGTGAAGGAGCGCCATTTGGCTTTTAGAGTACAGATTTTGCTGGATTGGTTTCTGGGCGCAATTTCGCATTTGCAAAGTCCTTGTGGGACCAAAACAGTGGATCCCCCCAGAAGTGACCCCATTTTGGAAACGACACCCCTCAAGGTATTCACCTAGGGGTGTAGTGAGCATATTAACCCCACAGGTGATTGCAACATCGAGTGCACACCAATTTCTGCCAGAGTGAAAATGGGATTTTTTCCATAGATATGCCAATATCTGGTGCCCAGCTTGTGCCACCTTAACAAGACCGCTCTCTTATTATTATGCTGTGTTTCCCGGTTTTAGAAACACCCTACGTGTGGCCCTAATCTGTTGCTTGGACATTCGACCAGGCTCAGGAGTGAAAGAGTACCATGTAAAATTAAGGCCTAATTTGGCAATTTACAAAGTATTGGATCACAATTGCAGAGGCCCTGATGTGAAATAATAAAAGAAACTGCTGAGAAGTGACCCCATTTTGGAAACTGCACCGCTGAAGGCATTTATTAAGGGGTGTAGTGAGCATTTTCACCCACAGGCATTTTCCATGAATGATTGCGCTGCGGAAGGTGCAAAGTAAAAATTTTAATTTTTCCCTGGATATGCTATTTTAGTGGCAAATATGTCGTGCCCAGCTTGTGCCACTGGAGACACACACCCCAAAAATTGTTAAAAGGGTTCTCCCGGGTATGGCGATGCCATTTATGTGGAAGCAAATGGCTGTTTGGGCACACTGTAGGGTTCAGAAGGGAGGTAGCGCCATTTGGCTTTTGGAGCGTGGATTTTGCTTGGTAGTAGATTTGTTTGAATATTGCTGGTGTTTCCGTTTATAATGTGGGGGCACATGTAAGCTGGGCGGAGTATATAAGGGGCATAGTGAGGTGGTATAATAATGGGGTAAAAAAAAAACAATAAAATACCCATAGATGTGTGTTACGCTGTGACACAATCCTTTCTGCACAGGCCGGTGTCTCACTAATAAATGGTCCTTACTTATTCCCCTTTTGGTCCACACTTGGCATCTTTGCAGTTTGGGGAATTTTGCCGGGAAAGTGTTGTCCTGGTATTTATTTTTTCATAGACGTAGTGGTATGAAGGCTGTTTTTTTTGTGGGACGAGCTGTAGTTTTTATTGGTACCATTTTGGGGTACGTGCGACTTTTTGATCACTTGTTATCCTTTTTTTTGGGAGGCAAGGTGACCAAAAAACAGCAATTCTGGCATATTTTTTAGTTCTTTTTATACAGCCTTCACCACGCGTTATAAATTACATGTTACATTTATTCTGCGGGTCAGTCCGATTCTAGCGATACCTAATTTATAGCACTTTTTTATGTTTTACAACTTTTTGCACAATAAAATAACTTTTGTAAAGAGAATGGATTTTTCTGTCCCCAAGTTGTGAGAGCCAAAACGATTTTAATTTTTTCGTCGACGGAGCTGTATGAGGGCTTGTTTTTTGCGAGACTAGTTATAGTTTTTATAGGTACCATTTTTGGATACATGCGACTTTTTGATCACTTTTTATTTCAATTTTTGGAAGACAAAGTGACCAAAAAATATCAATTATGTCAGTATTTTTTAGTTTTTTTTTTTTACGGCGCTCACTGTGCGGAATAAATAACATAATATTTTTATAGTTCAGGTCGTTACGGTCGCAGCGATACCAAATATGTATGGCTTTATTATTTTTTTCAATAATAAATGAATTGATAAGGGAAAAGGGGCGATTGTGTTTTATGTTATTACTTGAAACTTTTATTGTATTTTTTAAAACTTTTATTTTTACCTTTTTTACACTTTTCTTTAGTCCCACTAGTGCACTTGAAGGTCTAACTGTTTGTTTGATGTTCTAATACATTGCACTACCTATGTAGTGCAATGTATTAGAACTGTCACTGATAGCAAGCAGATCAGGCTCTGCCTCTGGGCGGGGCTTAATCGGCTTCCATACTGGCAGATAGGAAGCCATTGTTAGGCCTCCTGTTGCCATAGTAGCAGTCGCCAGCCTTGCCATCGCATGGCAGGCTGCCGATTTCATACAAACCACTTTGATGCAGCGATTGCATTGGATCGCTGCATTGAAGGGGTTAATGGCAGGAATTGGAGCTAGCTCCGGTTCCTGCCTTTACAGTGGGATGTCTGCTGTAACATACAGCGGACACCCACTGCTGATGACGCTGGCTCAGCTTCTGAGCCGGAAGCTGAGCCGGCGCCATCTTGCCGATGGTACCGGAAGCCTTTTGGGCCCCGCCGACAACGGAGCATAGGAGGATTTCGTTGCTAGCAGACCGGGAGGTAAGTATTAGGCCTCCAATCGCCTTTGCAGCCACCGGCAACCCAGCGATCACGTTGCTGGGGTGCCGGTGGCTATAAACTCCTCACATGCTGCGATCTCTATTGAACGCAGCATGTGAGGGGTTAATCGGTCGGATCGGAGGCTAGCTCCGGTCCTGGCCGATACCTCAGGGTGCCAGCTGTAACATACAGCTGACACCCGGCGGTGATGTCGCTGGCTCAGCTCCATCTCGTTCACGTACATTTACGTGGAATTGCGGGAAAACACCAGCTCCCATCACGTAACTGTACGTGAAAATGCGGGAAGGAGTTAATTGTATCCTGCTCCCAGTGTTGCCATTTCCTGCTTCCCATATCCTGTATCCTGTTGCTGTGTTTTGTTCCTGATCTTAAGCCTTATGTTGGGAGTCGTATGTGCCTCATCCGCCACGTCTGTGTCATCTGCCACATCTGGTATCTTCTGCCAGGTCTGGTATCATCTGCCACATCAGGTCTCATCTGCCATGTCTGGTGTCATCTGCCACATGAAGCATTAACTGTGCCACGTGTCTGCTACTCCGAGCATCTGCCTGTACATCCTCCCAGGTTCTCTTGTCCGAGAGACTGTTATTGACTATTGTTTGGCCAGCTGCTTCTCCGCTACGGTGGAGCGGTCTAGTGGGTCCACATACCCCACAGCAACGACATGTATTTCTGTACTGAGCTTTGTTCTGGTGCTGTAATTATGTACTGAGCTTTGTTCTGTTGTTGCATTTATGTACTGACCTTAGTTCTGGTGCTGTATTTATGTACTAAGCTTTTTTATGGTGCTGTATTGATGTATTGAGCTTGGTTCTGGTGCTGTATTTATGTACGGAGCTTGGTTCTGGTGTTATGTACCAAGCTCTGTTCTGGCACTGTATATATGTACTGAGCTTTGTTCTGGTGCTGTATATATGTACTGATCTGTGTTCTGGTGCTGTATTTATGTACTGAGCTCGTTTTTGGTGTTGTATATATGTACTGAGCTTCGTTCTGGCACCGTATCTCTGCATTAACCGGGAAATTTGTGATGGCTTACTGCACACGCCACACTGTCCTCCACCCTTCTCACAGTGCACAGTCTAACTAAATTGGCTGAGCACGCTTAGGATATTGAATGTGCGCATGTAGGTTTATAAGTAATGGGTGAGTTTAACATGAGTGTCAGTAGGTAGGTATGTACGCTAAGGCTGGGTTCACACGACCTATTTTCAAGCGTAAACTAGGCGTATTATGCCTCGTTTTGCGCCTGAAAATAGGGCTACAATACGTCGGCAAACATCTGCCCATTCATTTGAATGGGTTTGCCGACGTATTGTGCAGACGACCTGTAATTTACGCGTCGTCGTTTGACAGCTGTCAAACGACGACGCGTAAATTGACTGCCTCGGCAAAGTGGTGCAGGGCACTTCTTTGCCACGTAATTTGAGCCGTTCTTCATTGAACTCAATGAAGAGCAGCTCAAGATATACGAGCGTCACAGACGCCTCGTATATTACGAGGAGCATTTACAGCTGAAACGACGCAGCTGTTTTCTTCTGAAAACAGGCTGTCATTTCAGCCGTAAATGACAGCTAGCGTGTGAACATACCCTTATGTAGATATAAACAGTTAGGTCCAGAACTATTTGGACAGTGACACAATCTTCATGAGTTGGGCTCTGCATGCCACCAAATTGGATTTGAAATGAAACAACTGAGGTGCAATTGAAGTGTAGACTTTCAGGTTTAATTCAAGGGGTTGAACAAAAATATCCTGTGAAACGTTTAGGAATTTCAACCATTTTTCTACATAGCCTCCTCATTTCATGGGCTCAAATGTAATTGGACAAATTAACATTACCATAGATAAAAATATGTTGTTTTTTTTAATACATTGTAGAGAATCCTTTACAGGCAATAACTGCCTGAAGTCTGTAACACATGGGCATCACCAAACGCTGGGTTTCCTCCTTTGTGATGCTTTGCTAGGCCTTTACTGCAGTTGTCTTCAGTTGTTGCTTGTTTGTGGGTCTTTCTACCTTAAGTTTTGTCTTAAGCAAGTGAAATGCATGCTCTTTCGGGTTGAGATCTGGTGATTGACTTGGCCATGGCAGAATATTCCACTTCTTGCCTTAAAAAACTCCTGGGTTTCTTTCACAGTATGTTTTGGGTCATTGTCCATCTGTACTGTGAAGAGACGTCCAATCAACCTTGCTGCATTTGGTTGAATCTGAGCAGAAAGTATATCCCTGAACACTTCAGAATTCATCTGCCTGCTTCTGTCTTCAGTCACATCATCAATAAACACTAGTGAACCAGTGCCTTTGGCAGCCATGCATGCCCATGCCATCACACTGCCCCCACCATGTTTTACAGAGGATGTGGTGTGCTTTGGATCATAAGCTGTTCCAAGCCTTCTCCATACTTTCTTACTCCCATCATTCTGGTACAGGTTGATCTTAGTTTCATCTCTCCAAAGAATGCTGTTCCAGAACTGGGCGGCTTCTTTAGATGTTGTTTGGCAAAGTCTTATCTGGTCTTTCTATTTTTGAGGCTGATTAATGGTTTGCACCTTCTGTTGAACCCTCTGTATTTGCTCTCATGACGTGATCTCTTTATGTTAGACTTAGATACTGATACACCTACTTCTAGGAGAGTATTCTTCACTTGGGTAGATGTTGTGAAGGGGTTTTTCTTCACTATGGAAATGATTCTGCAATCATCCGCCACTGTTGTCTTCCATGGACGTCCAGGCCTTTTGGAGTTCACGAGATCACCAGTGCGCTCTATTTTTTTACAAGAATGTACCAAACTGTTGATTTGGCCACTACTAACATTTGTGCTATCTCTCTGATGGATTTCTTAATTTTTTTGCCCAACGATGGTCTGTTTCACTTGCATTGAGAGCTCCTTTGACCTCATGTTGTGGGTTCACAGCAATAGCTTCCAAATACAAATGCCCCATCTGAAACTCCAGACCTTTTACCTGCTTAATTGATGATGGATTAATGAGGGAAGAGTCCATGTGGCCCCCTAAATAGCTTTTGAGATAATTGTCCAATTGCCTTTGATCCCTTGAACAAGAGGCAGTTACATATTGAAGAGGTGTAATTCCTAAACCCTTCCTCAAATTAGGATGTGAATACCCTCAAATTAAAGGTGAGAATCTGCACTTTAAGTCCATATTGATTATATAACTGTATATTCAGTATGTTTTGGTAAACAGCTAAAATGACAAAACTTGGGTCACTGTCCAAAAATTTCTGGACCTAACTGTACATAGTGTGGAAATCCTGTTAAACATTCTGGACAGGGAATTTCTTTATTTAGAGTCCACTTTAATATAGGGTGCATTTGGAATATTGTTATTGTTTAAATTGATTATTAGAATCATTTTCCATGGGGCGATACACGCTCCCCCGGATGTCTTTGTCCACAATACAGGAAAGCTCCAATTGTGAAAGGACAAGTGTCTATAACAAAGTGGCCATTCAGTATATTTTGGAATACCTATTGAAATCATTGGATAGGCATCTTCTTAATCTGACACGAATCTCTCAATGTGACAATATTTCTATAACATTTTTCAATTATATTCTGATTTGTATGGTATGCTTACTGAGTAATTAAAGTGATACCATTATCAGAATGTGGCAATTGATTAGATGTACAATCGATCACATTGACAATAGATGTCAGCAAAACAGACTATGATTGAAAATAGCAACTCAAACTATATTGTTTTACAGCATACTATGAAACTGAATTCTATAATCTCATTATCACTAGTATGTAGAAGGATAAAAATGTTTTTATATGGTATATGCAACAACGATTTGTGGTCAATGTATGTATACAGGGCCCTTTGAATTGTGATCATGATATATGTAAAGCCAATCCTCTGTTGCTTACTGGTACTTAGAGTTACTGGTATATGGTAGCAATTCTGCTGTTGTCCATAATGTGTTACAATAGCTTCTGTATAAACATTAACAAATAAATTATTAATTTGAATAGTAAGATAGCTCTGCTAAACATTTTGGTATTATTGAGTGGTTAGCATGATCTTGTATGCTATTGCTCCTCTACATCTGTGTATTTTCATGTGGCAGGGGCCTTGTGCACGCTCTAGACATAAATTGAAGCATATACAATTACTACTGCTACGCTCTTTTACAACTATGTTTATAAAAGTTTCTAGAAGCTCTGTGAACTAGAGATGTGTGAAAAAAAATAATTCTTCCCATCAGCAATTTCATTTAGGAACATTATAGTCAGCCTTCAATAGGACTCTCCAATTCACCCGGCACCAATCTATAACATTCAACTGCACGGCATATGGACATCATAGAGGGGGGTCCACTGCTCACAACCCCTCTTTAAGTGAAAGAATGGAGAGGTCTGTTGGACCTGTCGTGTCCAACCAAGGAATTTTATCTGAATGGCTGGCATGTAATACTACATTTGTGGAAATGTGTGGCAGGCAATAACAGCTAATCGGGGGGGGGGCGGGGGGGAGGCGGGGTTTTGAGGTAGAGAAGCCACACCTGCTGTGATCAGCTGATCGCCCCACTGCCTTCTTTTTATAAAGGGGTTGTCTTCATAGACAACCCCTTTAAGTTTCCATGTAAAAAGTCCTCTCAGTGGTGATATTCGGAAAGAGAATTCTGCAAGATTATGCAAGGCAATGTGATCCATTTTGATACATTGGAGTAGTTTGCAATGCTCGGTAAAAACAATTTTGTAGCTTTTTTTTCTATTGGTAAATTGTCTAGGGTGCAGGCATACACACTTCCTATTTTAAGAAGCACTTCGATGCTTGAATCTTGATATCCTAACCCTAGTATAACACCATGAAATAAAAATTAGCAAAATGGTACACAAACGAAGACGTTTTTGTTTAGAGCATTTTTTCAACTTTATAAATACACCCAACATCCGATAATTGCCTTCCTATTTCTTCATGTTCTGTTGGCTGTCATGCTTTATTTTTGGAACTAGTCCGAGAGGCCCAGAACAATATGAAAAAGCAAGTGTTAAAGTATAGTGTGTGCCTCATGCCATAAGATCTTACACAATCACGTCAAGTCATTCCAATTATGTCTTATGTTGGTGCTGCCAAGATTTTCTTTTACTGCAAACACAATACAAACATTTCTATTATGAATAGTCATTTGATGCAGTTTAGTTATTTGTGTTCAAGTGAGATATTTTTTTTATGTTATTTTACATTTTTGATGGATTCCATTTATATGCTTGATTATTTATTGATTTCACTTGCGTTCGAAGAATTTTAGCAACTAAAATTAATGTGTGAATATTGTTTTAGACATTTATTCTAAAAAGAACCAGAGGAAATGATCACCTGATAACAAATATATATGTCAGAGTTCCTCTACCTTGAAAGACCCCAAGATACTTGAAATTGTGCGCAATCTTATTAGCAAGCTTAGTCGTTTCTGCTGTCTAATATAATCAGCCATAAGAGGGTCTGAGTGGTTCACTGCACAGCTTTTCTCCTCTCTATTCAGCTGTTCTGGTTTGTAAGTTGCCTCTTGGGACGGAACAGCAATAAGATGTGCAGAGGAAAATATCATGATTCCATGACAGAAACATCTGTATAGTGGAAGAATCTTATTTTATCAAACCATTAGTAGAAACAGAACGTTCTAAAGAACAGAGTAATATGTGCCTGTTATCTGAAATCACTGCATAACTTGTGGGAAAAAATTTCCATTGAGTATAAAACATGAACTGAATAAAAGCTCTGGAGAGCATCCAATTTATTGGTATACCAAAGATTATACACTTTCTATTACTATAACTATTTACATGTGGTAAGGCCTTGAAGATTCTCTCAAAATACTTTATCCTGGCATTTTTTTCAGTAATTATATACACTATATGGAAAAAAGTATTGGGACGCATCTCTTAATTATTGAATTCAGGTGTCTCATTCAGTCTCATTGCCACAGGTGTATAAAATCCAGCACCTAGCCAGGTAGTCTGCCTTTACAAACATTTATGAAAGAATGGGTTGTTATAAAGAGCTTACTGAATTCCAGCATGGTACTGTAATAGGATGCCATCATTGCAACAAGTCAGTGAAATTTCTCCCCTTCTATCAACTGTGATTAGTATTATTGCAAAGTATAAGCGTTTAGGAACCACAGCAACTCATCCACATAAATCCCATTCTGTTCCAGGAGAACACTGCCCCAGTGCACAAAGCAAGGTCCATAAAGGCATGGCACTAGAATGGAGATTGTGAGCCAGGCCCCCTCGTCTAACATCACTATCTGACCTAACAAATGCTCTTCTGGATGAATAGGCAAAAATTCCCACAGACACGCTCCGAAATCTTGTAGAGAACTTTCACAGAAGAGTGTAAGCTGTTTTAGCTACAAAGGGTGGGGGGGGGGGGGGGGTGTAACTCCGTATTAATGACTATGGATTTAGAATTTGATGTCATAAAAGCTCCTGTAGGTGTAATGTGTATGTGTCCCAATACTTTTGTCCATATAGTGTACCATATATCAATACCTATAAGCTCCAAGCTAGACAGAAAACCTGTTTCAGCAATAACGTCCATATATATATCAACACTGGGAATAGAATACCTATCAAGACATATATAGACAATAAATCTAGAATGTGAATCACCAATAATACAAATATAGCACTAACCAATATATCAAAAAAATATCTTTATTAGAATATATAATAAAAACATATGTAGACCATCACACAAAATATAAAAAACAACACATAATAAAAATGTGGTAGTGGTATGAGGGGTATACATGTGATAGGGTGGTATAATATATAGACAGACACTGTACAAAAAACACCTTCTAAATTACCATTATATAGATAAACACTGAATAGGGAGTATAGGTAAAAAAGTGAAAACACGATCAAAGATCCAAAATCATGTAAAATACCAACCCATATTTAGCAGGTTTGCCCCTCAATAAGACAAGCCACAAACCACAACCAAACACCCCGACACACGTTTCGCCGTCAGTGTCAGTGAGGAGTCATGGGCTTAAATAGGAGGAACAGAATCATATGTTCCAATCAGAAAGTACCCTGTGTATTACAACCAGGTGTAGTATCAACGAGTCATATTGGTTTAAGATACCTTGAGAGCAGCTCCCATGTAAAAACATGCAGCGCCGCCATGATCACATCCCTCCGGTACAGCAGGGAGGCGGAGGACACACATTCATGCACGCCCGCATCACAACATGGCGCCTGGGAAAGCAGGGCAGCGCATACACAGCATACAATCGCTTGCGACCATTTTAAGAAAGGGTGAAATTGCCAGGATAATACATACTAGTTAATCTAGTTAGCACAGCGCCGCCATGATCTCATCACCCCAGAAAAGCAGGGAGGCGGGCACCACATATCCATGCGTACCCACGTCTCCACGCTGCGCCGGGGGGAGGGAAGCAAGGCGGCGCATACACAACACACAAACGCTTGAGGCCATTTTAAGAAAGGGCAAAGTTGCCAGGATAATTCATACTAGTTGATCCCATTAGCACAGCGCCGCCATGATCTCGTCATCCCAGAACAGCAGGGAGCAGGCAACACAAATCCATGATCAATAATAGGCGGACATAGAGATGAGAAATATGTATACTCTGTCCTTGTATAGATATATCGATAGAGAATATAAATGTGTAATTGATAGTGTACTATTTATTGGATGTTGCTATTGTCGGAATATCACTGTAATAACCTTTTCCCCCCCCTTTTTTGCCCCCTCTTTTTTTGCTCTTAAATTATAGATTTTGTTTGTGTGCTTTTTCTGCGCATGGTGGACACTTTTGGTGTTGTACTGTAGCTGGTACAATGTTCAGTATCACTTGATCATTATTTAGTATTTTTGTTCACTCTCTTTTTTGTCCACGACCTAGTTGGTCATTTTTCAAATTTTATTGGAAATTATTAAATATTTTCCTATTAACTTTTGTCACTTATCTCTTTACTCAAGTCACAATGGAAATTTTGGTATGATTGATTATGAATATAATTAACACTAGTATATGGCAGCCTTATTGTAATAGACTGTTTATGGTTTTTCTGTACTGTATAAATCATATTATTATTTATTATTTAGTGCTCATCACTTTTGCATGATTAATAGAACTACTTTATGCATATGTTGCTATTTCCTCACATTCCTGCACTATATATATTATGTTATATCTATAACTGAGGGTTTTTTGTGTCAATATATGCTATCTCATTTGGGTTTCTTTCCTAGCACTTATTTTCCCATATAATCTAAGGGGCATATACCGTTTATATTCCTACAGTGATAAAGTAGTAGACAGTAACAAAGAGAGAGATACATATTATATACTCACGATACTCTGGGGGAGCGCACGCTGCGGGGTTGTCGGGTCTGTCCCTCTTTCTCCTCTCGTCTATACGCAGTCCATGCGCTAGCGTGGTCTCCATGGAGACATTTCTCCGGAGGCACGCGTGCGCGTTGATGGTGTGACGACAGGCGATTGAGGCAACATGACCTCTGACACTACCCCGCGCATGCGCCGTTGACCACTAAGGAGTGAGTTTACACGGAACGTTCGATTCAGGGTAATAAGGGACAGTATATAAGGTGCACAGGATGTAGTTGAGATTATACCCCCTGAGGAAGCTAGAACAGCGAAACGCGCGTTGGGGTGCTACTATTATCTTTTTGTTACGGGGATCACGTGGATCGCAGGCGCAACACTGCAGAGATGGGTAAGTTTTGATCTAGGGGCTCCCACTGGTACTTGCCGGTCGGGCCCTTTTGCTCACTATCGGACACATATACGGTATACTCCCTGCCCCTCCCGCTTTTGTGGGACAAACTTGTTTATAAGTTACTAAGGGGGACGGACATGATATGTTGGGATATCTTTAGTGCTATTGCTGTAACAGGCTGGTCTGCAGACTGTGTGTAACTTACACCTGGGCAACATATGCATTGATTATATGACTTTTTCATTAGTTACTTGTGCCCATCATACACATGTCCCCGGTTATTAGGTGGAAGATATTTCCCGTCATTTTTTGACAGAGTGCTGATATGTATACCCTTCCTGCGATTTGACTACCTTGCCATATGATCCGGTTATTATCTGTCGTCTTTGAGATACCTCGTTGTGTTTTTATCATTATATATGTTATATGTTATGTGTTGATGTATTTATATGCAATAAAATTGTACTTTTTTACATTATATGTAGCCTTGTGACTCTTGGTTCTCCATTTGTTTTCACAAATCCATGCGTACCCACGTCTCCACGCAGCGTCGGGAGGAGTGGAGCAGGAACTCTAATGGAAATGTCAAACACTATAGATCAAGATAAAGGAGGAACACAATATACCACAGACAAATATAAATAGAGGTTTTACAGAATTTTCAAAGGACATATAAAAATTAATTAGACCACATATATCAAAATGAGTCTATTGAAAAAACATCATTTATATCCATATTTGTGTATAGAAATATATAATCATAACTATATATGAATACATCGAGGATCCTCAATTCAGAGAATCCTCCATATAGTCATAAAAAGTATATAAATATAATAATATGAAGTAAACATTAAAAGTTATGAAAGTGAATCAAAAGAAAATATATATAAAGTAAAAACACCTAAAACGTGACCACACGTGGATAAGTGCCAGTGAAAACGTAATATACAAATGGGGCACTTTAGGCAAGAGGACCTATTCTTACTGTAAGTTAAATAACATATCACTCATTCCTATGGATATCTCACAATTACTGATGTCCACTGAGATTTTTTGGAGAGCCATGAATGAGGTGGTCTATGGCTAGCACCTCACGGTCATCAAATTAGCAGTTGGAAGTCAAGGAGTATATATGCAGTTTTTGCACAAGGTCCTTCTGTTGTTGGCGTCTGCCCCTGGGTAAGCTACTGTGTTTTCACAAGTGAGTTTCAGGCTGGTAAGCCACTGTGACATCACAAGTGGGCTTCAGTCAGCTTTGCTGTTGTGACATCATAGGTGACTTTCTACCAGCTATGCTACTGTAACATCACAAGCAGCTCTAACTACATGATCTCTATCTGCCGCTCTTGTTCTATATCTTATATATATATATATATATATATATATATATATATATATATATATATATATATATATATATAAAAGGGTATGTTCACACACTAAACTAAAAACATCTGTAAAATACAGAACTGTTCTCAAGGGAAAACAGTTTATTATTTTCAGCCGTTTTTAACCCCTTCTTGACATTTGTCTTAAGTATACGTCATGGAAAGCCAGTGCTTCAAGCAAATTGTTGTATACTTACGACAAATGGATGGCACCGGCTCAGAAGCGGAGTCCGTAAGATATCATCCCCGGATGTCAGCTGTATCTTACAGCTGACAGGCTGCTGTAATAGTGGGACTGCAGTTAGCTTCGATCCCTGCCATTAACCCCTTAATTGCAGTGGTCAAAAGCAATCGCTGCATTTAAGGGGTTTGCAGCTCATCGGCACACCAGCAATTAGTGGGCCTAAAAGGCTTCTGTAGCAGTCAGGAAGATGGCGCCGGCTCAGAAGCTGAGCCGGCGTCATCAGTGGTTGTCAGCTGTATGTTACAGCTGACGTCCACCTGTAAATGGCAGGAACTGGAGCTAGCTCCGATCCCTGCCATTAACCCCTTAGATGCAGCGATCGTAAGCGATCGCTGCATCTTTGCGGTTGTCAGCAGATCGGCAGCTGTGCCCTGCAATCGCACAGCTGCCGACTGCTGCTATGGCAACAGGAGGCTTAATAATGGCCTCCTGCTCTGCCATTACGGAAGCCGATTAGACCCCGCCCGGAGGCGAAGCCTAATAGGCTTGCGATCAGTGAATGACTGACAGATCTAATAGATTGCACTACATAGGCAGTGAAATGTATTAGAATTTTTTTTGTTACAGTTGGACCTTCAAGTCCCCTAGTGGGACTAAAGAAAAGTCCTTTATTATTAAAAACAAATCAATAAACCATACATATTTGGTATCACCGCGACCGTAACGGCCTGATCTATACAAATGTTATGTTATTTATTCCACGTGATGAACGACGTAAAAAACCCCGTAAAAAACAATGCCAGAATTTCTTTTTTGGTCACTTTGCACTACAAAAAATGTAATAAAAAGTGATCAAAAAGTCACATGTATCCAAAAATGGTACCTATAAAAACTATAGCTCATCTCGCAAAAAACAAGCCATCATACAGCTCCGTCAACGAAAAAATTTAAAGGTTATGGTTCTCACAACATGGCGACAGAAAAAATACATTCTTTTTACAAAAGTAATTTTATTGTGCAAAAAGTTGTAAAACATAAAAAAGTGCTATAAATTTGGTATCGCTGGAATCGTACTGACCCGCAGAAGTTAACATGTAGTTTATGACACATGGTTAACGCTGTATAAAAAAAAACTAAAAATCTATGCCAGAATTGCTGTTTTTTTATCACCTTGCCTCCCAAAAAAAGGATAACAAAGTGATCAAAAAGTCGCATGTACCCTAAAATGGTACCAATAATAACTACAGCTTGTCCCCCAAAAAAACAGCCCTCATACCACTACGTCTATGAAAAAATGAAATAAGTTAAGGCTCCAATAAGTCAGGAAAGGAAAATATGTGGTTGTGCAGGCCCGAGGGGAACATTTCTTCTGTTTCAAGTGGCGATTTATCAAAGCCCTAAAGTTAGGGAACCAGGAAGGGTAGGGCCCAAACATATCTGCTGGATGCGAGGGCGCCTGTATTATACCAGGACAACACTTCCCAGCTAAACTCCCCAAACTGCAAAGGTGCAGAGTGGGGACCAAAAGGGGGATAAGAAAGGACATTTATCAGTGCGACATTGGCCTGCGCATAAAGGATTGCTTCACAGCGTAACAAATATTTATGGATTATTTTACTGTTTACCCCATTATTATACCACCTGACTATGCCCCTGATGTACTCTGCCCAGCTCACATTGTAAACTGAAATACCAGTAAAACTCCAAACAAAACTACTACCAAGCAAAATCCACGCTCCTAAACTTAAATGGCGCTCCTTCCATTCTGAGCCCTGCAGTGTGCAAAAACAGCAGGTTTTTTTCCACATATATGGCATCGCCGTACCCGGGAGAACCCTTTTAACAATTTTTGGGGTGTATGTCTCCAGTAGCACAAGCTGGGCACGACATATTTCCCACTGAAATTACATATCTAGGGAAAATTTTTATGTGCCGGTGCTTTTTCTCCATTAGTCCTTGTGGAAATTAGAAAAAATTAGCTAAACCTACATTTTCTTTGAAAGAATGTAGATTTTAATTTTCACGGCCTACTTCCAATAATTTCTGCAATAAGCCTGTGGGGTCAAAATGCTCACTATACTCTGATAATACTCTGATAATTTCCTTGAGTGGGTCTAGTTTCCCAAATGGGGTCAGTTTTGGGGGATTTCCACTGTTTTGGCACCGCAAGTGCCCTTCAAACCTGACATGGTGCCTAAAATATTTTCTAATAAACAGGAGGCCCCAAAATCCTCTAGGTGCTGCTTTGCTTCTGAGGCCGGTGCTTCAGTCCATTAGCACACTAGGGCCACATGTGGGATATTTATAAAAACTGCAGACTCTGGGCAATAAATATTGAGTTGTGTTTCTCTGGTAAAACCTTAAAAAAAAAGTGAAATTTGTAAATTTCACCTCTACATTGCTTTTAATTCCTGTGAAACGCCTAAAGGGTCAAGAAACTTTCTTAATGCTGTTTTTAATACTTTGAGCGTTGACGTTTTTAAAATGGGGAGACTTATTGGGGGTTTTTAATATATAAGACCTTCAAAGTCACTTCACAACTGAACTGGCCCCTGTGAAAATAGCCTTTTGAAATTTTCTTGAAAATGTGAAAATTTGCAGCTAAAGTTCTAAGTCTTTTTAACGTCCTAGAAAAATAAAACCATATTCAAAAAATTATGCCAATCTAAAGTAGACATATGGGGATGTTAATTAGCAACAATTTTGTGAGGGTATAAGTGCCTGTCTTACAAGCAGATACATTACAATTTAGAAAAATGCACATTTTTGCAATTTTTCACAAAATTTTGGTATTTTCACAATTAAATACTGAATGTATCGAGCAAATTTTGTCAGTAACAAAGTCCAATGTGTCACGAGTAAACAAATCTCAGAGTCGCTTCGATAGGTGAAAGCATTCCGAAGTTATTACCACATAAAGTGAAACATGTCAGATTTGAAAAGTGAGGCTCTATCAGGAAGGTCAAAAATGGCCAAAGCGGGAAGCGTTTAAACATAATAAAAATCATCTGCAAAGTAACCGTATTCCTTTTTAAAGAGGCTCTGTCACCAGATTTTGCAACCCCTATCTGCTATTGCAGCAGATAGGCGCTGCAATGTAGATTACAGTAACGTTTTTATTTTTAAAAAACAAGCATTTTTGGCCAAGTTACCAGCAAGTTACCAGCATCAGCGTTTGCAGGTAAGTAGCTACATCGACTTACCTGCAAACGCCGATGCTGCTGCAGAATCAACTGTAGCCTCTGGTGCCGATGTGTCCTCGCTTGTCTGACACGATGCAGGACCTGTGAATGACGTCACAGCGTGATCTGCCAGAAGCTGGGCGTTCTGAAAAGAAGTGGATGATACTTCTCGTCAGAACGCCCAGCTAGTAAAAGTAGTAAAAACGCCCCGAAGTACGCACATAATACACGCCCAGTTGTACTTTTACTTTTCAACACGCCCAGTTGTACTTTTGCAAGCCTCATTTGCATAAATACAAAAATGGTCATAACTTGGCAAAAAATGCTCGTTTTTTAAAAAATAAAAACGTTACTGTAATCTACATTGCAGCGCCTATCTGCTGCAATAGCAGATAGGGGTTGCAAAATCTGGTGACAGAGCCTCTTTAACATGATTTTCCTTAAAAAATTTGTTTTTCAAATAACACCTATCCCTTTCATCATATTTGTTCACAAAAGAAATCTTGCTTGTACTTATTTCCTCTTGTCTCCTTTTTACATTGAGCCAAAATGCCTATTGGTGATATAACATATCTAAATTAAATCTGCCATAGTATGCAGGAAATGAATTACTCGTCTGTCTTTGGATGTTAAATGTCACAAAGATATTCCCCCGATCTTGTGAAAAGTCTTATGAGATATATTTAAAATGTTTCCATTTATTCTCCAAAATGCAAATCCCTCTAATTCACTGCCAATCGCTTCTAATATCTATAATAGTTATCAAGGAAGGGATCCAACTATTGCTTTTCAATCATTAAAGGGGTTTTCCAAGTTATTTAAAAATTTGGCCAATGTAGGAGGGATACAAAAAATGAAATAAAAATAAAGAGCCATTGCTCAACTCACGGATCCCTGTCATTCCAGTGCTACCGCTTCCATTCCTTCCCGCCGCTGTGTATTGACATAGCCGCAGCGATGACTTGCCCATATACCCATGTAATCGCTGAAGCCAAACACTGACATTAGCAATACGGTACCGTATACCCACTGAGACCAGTACTTGGCTGCAGCGATCATGTGGGTATTCAAGCACATCATCTCTGCAGCTATGGCAATACCCAGGCGGGAGGGACAGAAGTGGCAGCACTGGAAAGATGGGGATCTGTGAGGTAAGTAATGGCCCTTTTTTTTTTCTTTTGCATCCCTCCTACATTTGCCAATTTATTAAATAACTTGGAAAACCTCTTTAAGATATCTCCCCTCATTTGAGGCACTGCAAATGCAGCAATTATCCTAGCTCTATTAACATACAGTACACAAGAAAATGGCAACAGCACTTTGCGAACACCAATGGCACCTAAGCACTATAATATGCATTACTGCTGAATCTACTTACAATAGTGAGTTTCTTAGCGCACATTTTGATCAAATTGTGTGAGCCAAACCTGACATGACAAGGCTTTCTCTATAGGTAAGTCCCTACGCTGCACATACACCCAGAACTGGGACTAAACCTACATATACTTGGGGATGCTAGGAACGAGCATTAAAATAATTAAAATTACCCGGGGCAGAATGGGAGGAGTGCAAGATCAAAAAATGGAGGCAGTCACAAACCCCACATATATGCAAGACATAAGCGACAAGAGAATTTGATCAGCACATTCCAGCAAAGTGAAACAAAACGCGTATACAATTGCAAGTACGCCTGTGACTGCAAAATTATACAGCACACAAGAAAATGGCGACAGAACTCTGCAAACACCAATGGCACCTAAGCACTATCAATAAATAAATAACTATGCATTACTGCTGAATCTACTTACAATAGTGAGGGTCTTGGCGAACATTTTGATAAAATTGTGTGAGCCCACCTGCTATTAACATAGATATTTTAAAGAGTGTTTGCCAATTGGAAAATAGAGACCTGGTAAGTTGGATTGCGTGAGTGATGTGTAAAGGACGCCTGTGCTTTCTTTATGTGAGTGATGCATGTGCGTTCTGTGTCCAATTATTGAGTGGTGCATGGGCGTCATTTATCCTATGTGTAAGTGGTGCATATGAGTCATGGTTATGGGTGGCACAACATGCAGCATAGGTCCAGGGTGTGAATGGCATGTGTTCAGACTATGGGTGTCATGTGTGCTGCATGTGGGTGGCGCATGTTCAGCATGTGTATGGTGTTGGGAGTGGCACCAGTGCATTCTTTAATTATATACATGTATACATAATATATAAAGAATAAAAAAAGCCTTATTGCATTTTTTTGGCATTGAAGGGGGATAAACTTTTGTACATGGCAGTACTGTCGGTGTTTGCCCCTGCTCTGCATCCTGCATCGTCAGCGCAATGGAGGAGTGTGCTGTGCCAGCAGAGACAAGAGATGTTGTATGCAGCAGCCTGAAGTCCATCCTTAGCCCTGCCAAGCTACTGATGAATTCTGAAGTCTGCCCTCCTGCCCCATGTGACCATACGTCAGCCCTATTATAGGGGAACAGCTCAGCGAGTTTGACTGTTCCCGAAATTACTGGCCACCTCTTCACTGATTCTCTGCCGGGATGCAGCAATCAGCAACCTCCTCATCAGACGGGACAGGGTCGGGGGACCCAGGTTCAGGAGATAGGTGTGTGTCCCAGAGGTTGTACCTGCATCCATAAGACTATGGATAGGCCATAAATGTCAAATATGGAAATACTTCTTTGAACATAGGATGCCATGGCTAAATATAACCATTTACCCTAACATCATATGTAAAGTCACTGAGAGGACACTCGTCTTGACAACAATGATATACCAGATGTAAGTGGCAAATCATACTCTATGTGAAGCCAGGTCCCCAAAACAACATCCCTTTTTTACCCAGCCGATATTTCTGAGTGAACAATGTAACAAGTTGGCCTGTGTGCTTTCAAATGCCAGACCTGAATTTCAGTCCCAGTCCGGCCCTGGCACTAGCGGTCTCTGGAGTAAACCTTGCTGACCCCTCATTTCAACCAGGCATTGTAAGCATGGTTTAGACTATCCTACCTCGTCCTCCTCACAGTTTTATCCCGCTCGTTATCCACCTTTTCAATTCCCCGTATGGTCTACTGTGCTTGCGCACTCTTTTCCCCTTCTACTGTAGAGAATGGCCGTGATCACATAAGCGTGTCTGCTGGTGCATGCGCGGTGGCTCCCAGCCCGACCAGCTCTCCCCAGCTGTATTTAGACCTGTGGACGGCTCCAGGGTATGCAACATACTGTAAGGCAACAGGGCCTTAAGCCTAGGGGCCACATGGGATCACGGTGCCCCCCATATTATTATTATTTAAGTGGTATGCGCCTGTGTTTCCCTCTCTATCCCCACCCCCTTTATTATGGTGGTTTCTTGGTACTTTCCTTTTTCTCTGAGTTTATTGGCCTAGGTTGTTACTGTGGAGAACGCCGGGTTCTTTTGGAATCTGGGCCAGGCAAGCAGTGTATCTCCTTGATTGGCCAGCAGCTGTTCTCAGCGGGAAAGTTTCTTCTATAAAAAACAGCTTCGGCTGAAGAGGTGTCAGTCTGACTAGAAGAGGATCTGGAGCAGTGTGTCACCATGGAAGATCTCCTCAGACAGCTTATCCTGAAGGCAGAAAAGAACAGGGGTGAAGAATGACAGGCATTGCTTGATAGGAGCTCCTGCATCTTTGCCTCTTGAAGGACCTTACCAGTGGCGTAACTACCGCGGTAGCAGTCGTAGCGACTGCTATGGGGCCCGCGTCTTGAGGGGGCCCGTGCCGCTTGCCGACATGCCCCCCATATGTCCAGTGGCGTCATTATGGCTGCTACAGCTCTAGCGACGCTACTACGGGGCCCGCGCCGCCCGGTGCTAGCGACAGCCCCCTCTTGCAGTAATTGTACCTGCATCTACAGCACGCAGGTACAAATACATGCTTTAGTGCTGAATGGCCGGGCATGTTCCGTGCCAGACCATTCAGCGCCTTACAATGACTCTGATTGGCAGGACAAAATGACTTGCGCCTTTCAATGACACTAGTGGCGCGATGACGTCATCACGCCACTTCCATGCTTGAAAGGCGCTGATTGACAGGGCAAGTCATTCTGCCCTGCCAATCAGCGCCTTTGAACGACGGGTCATTCAGCTCCAGCAGGTCTGGAGCAGCAGAAGAGAGCAGGTCTGCATTGCCACTGGACGGCGCGTGAACGGGATTGTGTGAGTATGTAAAGTTTTTTGTATTTTTCTAATAAATGTGGGGATGTGGCCCACTGTATACAGGGGGGGGGGTCTATATGTAGGGATGTGGGGCACTATCTACAGGAGGGGTCTATATGTGGGGCGCCATCTACAGGGGGGTCTATATGTCGGGATGTGGGGCACTATCTACAGGGGGGGTCTATATGTGGGGCGCTATCTACAGGGGGGTCTACATGTGGGGATGTGGGGCACTATATAAAGGGGGGTCTATATGTGGGGCACCATCTACAGGGGGGTTTATATGTGGGGCACCATCTACAGGGGGGTCTATATGTGGGGCACTATATACATATATATATATATATATATAGCTTTTCTTTTCGCCACACCTATTTGGAGGGGTTTTTTGCCAGGCTTTTATAGAGCTAATTTAGTTCATCCTTCCGATGTAGCTTTGGATATATTTAATCTAGATTTCCAGAGTATTATTGAAAAGGCTGCGGTGTTTAGGGGGCCATGGCAAGTGTAACTTGCCATGTCATGTGGGGTCGCCGCCCATTTAAATATGGAAAAAAAAACAACGAAAAAAGGCCATACTTACAAATGGACACAGCCAGGTCAGAAACGCTGAAGGAGAGTGAGCAGGTACTTTAAATAATAATAGCCACTCCCACTAGTCTTGAGGGGAGTGGCGTGTGGTGCATGGGATGTGTAGTAAAAAATAATAAATGAATAGTGTATGTGCAAGTGATAATAATAGGGGTGAAATATAGGGGGCAGTAATGAGTAAAGAGCATAAATAAAAATAAATGAATAATGGGGTGGGTGCCAGTGTGTGAAACCTGGAGGGATAGTGTGTATGTCATGAGGCGCAGCGTGTATATCCAGGTAGAAGCCTATTTGTGATGCCTTGATAATTCATAGAGCGGGCTACCCTGCTTACTATGCCAAACAACAGCACACCATACTCTCCCAGCATCAAAGACCCGGCTGTGTCCAAAAGAAGCAAATATAAGTAAGAATGAAAAATACCTGGGGCATTAGTAATCATTTTGGCCAAAAGGACGCAAGCTCACAATCCACGACAAGGATCCCCAGTCTTGCGAGTCCCTAACTCCCTAAATGGAACTAAATGTTCCTGATACACAAACAAAACAGATAAAATCAAGGGGACATATACCACAAAAACACTGAAAAAAGGCCATACTTACAAATGGACACAGCCAGGTCAGAAACGCTGACTTTAAATATGGGTGGACTGGGTATATTAATAATAAAAATACATTTGAATTTGTCGATTTGGCTTGAGACTTAGGACTAAGCCCTTTGGTTTATGGTTTTTAATTATTTGCTATTTATATTTGTTTGGTAACCCTTAACCCCTTCCCGTCATAAACAACTTTCAGATTTTCATTTTCGTTTTTTCCTCCCTACATTCCAGAAGCCATAAAGTCTTTATTTTTCCGTCTATATAGTACTATGAGGGCTTGATTTTTGCGGGACGAGTTGTAGTTTTTCGTAGCACCATTTATTTTGCCATATAATGTACTAGGAAACGGGGAAAAAAATATTTGCGGGGTAGAAAATGGAAAAAACAGCGATTCCTCCATGTTTTTTTGCGCGTAGTTTTTACGGAATTCACTGTGCCATTAAAGCAACATGTTAACTTTATTCTGTGGGTCAATACGATTATGGCGATACCAAATATATATAGTTTTTTCTATATTTTACTACTTTTACATGTAAAAAAAAAAGTGTAAAAAATAAAATTTATTTCATCCCCAAATTCCGAGAGCCATAAGTTTTTTATTTTTCCGTCGATTAAGTGGTATGAGGGCTTATTTTTTGCGGGATAAGCTGTAGTTTTTAATATTACCATTTTGGTGTAAATGCGACGGTTTGATCACTTTTTATTTCATTTTTTGTGGGCGATTAGGTGACCAAAAAAAGACATTCTGGCGTTTACAAATTTATTTATTTTTACGGCGATGTTTAAATGTTTAACTTTACATTTTTTTTTTTTTTACACAAAAAAAATACTTTAACTCATTTTTTACTAGGGGACTTCAACCAGCAATCGTTAGATCGATTGCACGATATACTGCAATACTAATGTATTGCAGCATATTGTGATTCTGACAGGCACCTACTAAGCCCTGCCGGAGGCAAGGCTTAATAGGTGTACAAAGATGGCGGACCTGGGGGCGTTCATTAAGCCCCCAGGCAGCCATAGCAACCATCGCCCCCCCCGCGATTGTTCCTGACTATTTATATGCTGCGGCCGGTATTGACCGCAGCATTTAACGAGTTAAAATAGCGGGATCGCGCTCGAGCGAGATGCCGCTAGTTACTCTGAAGCGTCGGCTGTAACATACAGCCGATACCGGCATCGTATGGAGCAAGCTCACTGTGTCAGCCCGCTCCATACTTCCCTTACCCGACTTTGGCGTATGGATACGTCAAATGTCGGGAAGGGGTTAATACCGCAACCTTATTTATTCCAAATGATTGTGTCCTTGTGTGATCATACCCTAATAATAATAATAAACATAAATAAAATAGCAATTAGACCTACCGGTAATTGTATTTCCAGGAATCCATCATGACAGCACTACAGGAGGTTGCCCTCTTGACCTCTGTAGGGACAGGAAGACAGAGAGGTTAAAAGGCCCCTCCCACCACCCACTTGCCAGTGTTTTTCAATTACTACACCAGGATGGATGCAACCCTATTTTATTTCTAGGGATAATAACTGACATGTTAAATGCACAAATCAGAATTCAATAAGGGAGGGATGTAATGGTGCGGTCATGATGGATTCCTGGAAATACAATTACCGGTAGGTCTAATTGCTATTTTCCAGTACATCCCTCATGACAGCACTACAGGAGCAATACCAGATTATAATGCTCAGGGCGGGACTATGGATTGAAGGACTTTCCGTCCAAAATTTAAATCCGTATCGGACAGCACATCGAGTCTATAATGTTTGTAAAACGTATGATGGCTTGACCAAGTGGCAGCTCTGCAGATTTGGTCCATAGAGGCTTCTCTTCTTTCTGCCCAGGATGCCGAGACTGCCCTTGTTGAATGGGCTCTGATGCCTTGTGGGGCACATAGTCCTTGGGACTTGTAGGCTTCTTGTATGGTGGTTTTTACCCATCTCGCTAGAGAGCCTTTTGAGGCATTCTTTCCTCTATTCTTTCCCCCGAATAGGACAAATAGATTTTTATCTCGTCTCCAGGAGGAGGTTCTATCCAGATACTGAAGAATTGTTCGCCTGACATCCAGGCAATGGAATTTTTCTTCTTGTTGGTCTTTTGGATCTGGATAAAAGGAAGGTAGAATTATTTCTTGTTCTCTATGGAAAGCGGTAGATACCTTTGGAATAAATGAGGGATCCAGCTTTAGGATGATCTTATCCTATTGTACTTTTAGGTACGGTTCTATGATTGACAGAGATTGGATTTCTCCAATCCTTCTTGCTGAAGTAATAGCGACTAAGAATGCAGCTTTTAGAGTTAAAAAATGCATACTAATTTCGTCGAGCGGCTCAAAGGGGGGGCTCACAAAGAGTCGTTAACACCACATTCAAATCCCAGGTAGGAACTGATTTCTTTAGGGAAGGTTTCAGTTTAGAGACCGCTTGGGTGAATCTTCTGATCCACCGATGTTCAGCCAGAGGAGTGTTAAAAAAATTACCTAAGGCTGAAATCTGTACCTTTAAGGTACTAGGGCTAACTCCTTTTTTGAATCCAGATTGTAAAAAATCTAGGATTTTTGCAATGTTGGGAGAAAAGGGATCTGGTCCTGGGATTCCATGCCAGGGACAGAATTTCTTCCAAATCTTTTGATAGATTTTTGAGGTAACTTCTTTATGACTTTATAAGATAGTTGAAATTACCTCGTCTGACAGACCGTGGTTCCTCAAGATCTGCCTTTCAGGATCCAGGCTGACAATTTCAGAGTCTCTATTCCCTGGAAGAATAAGGGACCCTGGGAGAGAAGATTCTCCTTGACTGGGAGCATGATAGGATCTTCCAACGCTAGGTATTGTACGATTGGAAACCAACTTCTTTTCGGCCAATAGGGAAGAATAATGATGAGCTTTGTCAAATCTTCCTGGATTTTTCTTAACACCATTGGTATTAGAGGAAACGGAGGAAAGGCATAGGCCAGATCCATGTCCCAGTGTTGGGACAATGCATCTACTCCCAATGGGTTGTCTCTGAGATTTAGGTAGAAGAATGTCTCTACTTGAGTGTTTTTCCTCGTGTCAAACAGGTCTATTTGTGGATAACCCCAATTTCGGGTTAGGGACCGAAAGACTTCCTTGTTTAGGGACCATTCTCCTGGGTCTACTTTTTCCCGACTCAGGAAATCTGCTGATAGGTTCTCTGAGCCTTTTAGGTGGACTGCCATGACTGATAGGACGTTTTCTTCTGCCCAACTGAAAATTTGTGCAGAGAGGCCCTGAAGAAGAGTGTGTCTTGTTCCCCCTTGATGGCGAAGAAAGGACACTGCTGTCGTGTTGTCCGATAAAATTCTTATATGCTTCCCTTTTATGGTGGGTGAAGCTCTTATAAGTGTCTCCCATACAGCTCTTAGTTCTTTGAAGTTTGAAGACATCATCTTCATTTGACCAGTCCATGTGCCCTGAAAGTGTTGGTCTTGGATTACTGACCCCCAGCCGTGTTTGCTGGCATCTGTGGTAATCACTACATAAGGAGAAGTTCTCCAGGGGACTCCCTTGTCTATGTTGTTTGTGCAGAGCCACCACAGGAGAGATGATTTCACAGTCTCGGAAATTTAAATTTTTAAATTCAGGGAGTTTTGTTTTCGATCCCACCGGGACAAGATCAGATTCTGTAAGGGTCTGGAGTGAAATTGGCTCCATGGAATAGATTGGATGCAAGACGTCATCATTCCCAACATCCGCATACATTCCCTTATGGAACAGGTGTCTTTCCCCCAAAATGTTCTTACTTCTGCAAGTAGGAGTATTTGTTTCTCTCTTGGGAGGAAGGAATGTTGAAGGGAGGAGTCCAGCAGTACTCCTAAGAAGACCTTCTGTTTCTGGGGAGGAAGACTCGACTTCTGAAAGTTGATTATCCATCCCAATTCTTGTAGTAGGGAAAGAACCTGTGACCGATGACTGACTAAGATAGCCGGAGTATCTGCTGTCAACAAGAAGTCGTCTAGATATGGGATAATTACTATACCTTGACTTCTTATGAATGCCATGATCTCTGCCATAATTTTTGTAAAAATTCTGGGGGCGGAGGAAAGGCCGAAGGGGAGGCAGACAAACTGGAAGGACCGTCCTGAATTGCGAATCTGAGGAATCTCTGGTATGCGGGGTGGATAGGAACGTGATAATACGCATCCTTTAAATCGATCGTACACATTGATGCCTCTTCCCTTATTAGAGGAGTAGTCGATCTGATAGACTCCATCTTGAATTTCCGATAATTCACCCATTTGTTTAGGACCTTCAGGTTGATTATTGTCCTGTAGGAACCGTTTGGTTTTTTGACCAAGAAGATTTTCGAATAATGGCCCTTGCATATCTCGTCGTGGGGGACTGGGGAAATGGCTCTCAATCTGAGTAGTTTCTGGACGTCCTGGATAAGTATCTGATGAAGATATTTCGCTTGGTACTGGGTTATTAGGAATTTCTCTGGAGGAATGGAGGAAAATTCTATTTTGTATCCTTCTTCTATTATCTTTAGAACCCAGGGGTTCTGGGTTATTCTCGACCATTCGGGATAAAATTGTAGGAGTCTTCCCCCCACGCTCTTGGCGTCATTGCTTTGAGGGCTGGAATGAATTATTTGGGTTAAGGAGATATCCTCGACCCCTTTTTCCTTTGGCGTAACTCCAGCGTCCGGACTTCCCTTTACCGCTGTAGTTCTGTGAAGTAGGATCCCTCTGTTGGCGAAATCTTCCAAATTGAGGGGGTTTTTTTGGTTTCTCTTCAGGAAACCCCTTTTTTCTATCTGTTGCACTCTCCAGTATGTTATCAAGGAGAGGACCGAACATCAGAGACCCTGTAAATGGGATAGAACACAACTTGTTTTTGGACTTAGTATCTCCTGACCACATTTTGAGCCATAATGCTCTTCTAGCAGAATTTGAGAGAGCCCCATTCCTGGCAGAAAATCTAATAGATTCCGCTGAAGCGTCTAATAAGAATCCGGTTGCCATTTTTAGTAAAGGTAGAGATTCTAGTAGCTCTTGTCGTGATGTCTTCATCATCAAATGGGTTTCTAGCTGGTTTAGCCATATGAACATTGCTCTTGCTACTGATGTGGCTGCGATATTAGTTGAGATCAAGGCAGAGGAAGAGGAAGATTCCCACGCTCTTTTCAGTAATCCGTCTGCCTTTCGGTCCATGGCGTCCCTCAACTGAGAGGAATCTTCAAATGGGATTGAGTTTTTTTTTAGCAACCCTGGCGACTGGGACATCTACTTTTGGGATTTCATCCCAAGGCTTAGTGTCCTCTGGATCAAAGAGAAGTCTGTTCTTAAAATCTCTTGAAATGAAGAGCCTTTTTTCTGAATCTTCCCATTCAGTTGTCACCATTCTTTTAAGATTTTCGTTTACCGGAAAAACCCTTGTTTTCTTTTCCGTTAGACCTCCAAACATCTCATCCTGGATGGTATGTGGTTGGTCCTCTTCGGGAATATCCATAGTTTCCCGTATTGCTTGAATTAAGATATCCGACATCTCGGAAGAGAAGAACATTTTTTTCTCTTGAGTGGAAGAAGTTGAAGGTAAGAGTTCCTCTCTTTCTTCTAACTCATCTTCCGATAGGTAATAGCATTCCTGTTCAGAGTCCGACCCCTGAGAAGGAGGCCAATATTTTTGATCTTTTTGCCCGGGAGTGTGAGGGAGTTTCTTGCGGAGGGGCGAGGGAGGCTACTGACTGACCCACTTCCTCACGAATCATAGTCCTAAGTTCGGACATGAACGTTGGTTGTTCCTCCTTTAGTATTTTGGCAATACAATCCTGACACAATTGTTTTTTATGGGACTCTGGCAATTTTTTTTCACAAGTCGCACATTTTTTAACCTTCTTTTTATCAGTTTGTCTCTGAGAGAAATCTTTTTCCTAGAGAAAACAGAAGGTAGGTAAAGTATGGCGTACATACATAAGGGGTTATACCCTTCCCCCAAGTGTGAGACTCACGTGACCCTGGGACATATCTGGAGTTCCATCAGGACGAGGAAGTTCCATATCGCGACAGGTAACAGGCAATGCAATATGCAATCCACAAAAAATAAATCCAAGTTAGCGTTATCAGCTCTAACTACATACCTGTGCGTGTCCCTTTAAATGCGGGCGTTTTGAATTTCCCGCCTTCCAAGATGGCCACGGACCGGAAGTAGCCCGACGTCATTTCCGGTCGGCTATTCGTCCAGCGTGTACCTTGAGTGCAGCCGCCATAGCCGGCGCTAAGGCTTGCTATGCGGTGTAGTGAGGATCCCTGCCGGTGCGTCCATGCCTATGGAGCTGCCGGTCCCCGCCTGGTCCGCGGTCCGGCCGAAGCCTGCTTGGGAAACCCAGCCCCCACACACTACCAGAACCCTGTCTAGGATTCCTCCGGTAGGTGTCTTAGGGAGGGAGCTAAGGGACCCGTCGTATGAGGGGTGTTAGCCTGGGCTTTAGGGGGAAGAGAAGGGGGAGTGCACGGACCCCCCGATCTTGCCCCCTGCCCGAGTTTCTTTCACTATTACAGGAGCGACGCTCTCTGCTCCTGACCCTTGTGGGGACAGGAAGAACACTGGCAAGTGGGTGGTGGGAGGGGCCTTTTAACCTCTCTGTTTTCCTGTCCCTACAGAGGTCAAGAGGGCAACCTCCTGTAGTGCTGTCATGAGGGATGTACTGGAAATAGAGTTTTTTGCAGGCAGAAAATTCTGCCTCAAAATTCCGTCTGGAATTTTGATGTAGATTTTGATTTGCCTGCACGCCGTTTGCCGCGTTTTTCGCCCGTGGCCATTGAGTGATGCAGGCAAAAACACTGCGAAATACGCTTTCTCTGCCTCCCATTGATCTCAATGGAATGTCAGAGACGTAAACGCCCAAAGATAGAGCATGTCGCTTCTTTTTCCCGCGAGACTTTTCTTCCGCTTGTGTGAAAAAAACGCCTCCGCCTCCCATTGAAATCAATGGGAGGTATTTTCAGCCGTTTTTTTGGCACGTTTTAGGATGCGTTTTCTGCGTAAAAAAAACTCTGTATGGACTGGCCCTTATTATTATTTTGGTTTATTATATGAGTGGCGCCTGTGATCCCATGTATTTGTATCATATCACCATAGACCTGAGGAGTAATTGTACCTTTATATATACCTATTTGCATGTCCTTGGATGTTGCCATGGAAATCAGTGGCGTAACTGTAGGGGTCGCAGCGTTCGCCCACATCCCCCCGCACCACATCAATGAAAAGTTACTATAGTAACTGGGGCCTATGTAATAAACTACACGGGCCCCCGTTACTATAGTAACTGACAGTACTTACATTCCTCCTTCCGGAGCGCAGCGGCAGTCCTGATTTTACAGCGCATGACGTCATAACGCTATGCGCTGCGCATAACAGCCCGACCCTGGATGGAGTCAGGACCTCCACTGCGGCCAAAGAGGAGGGTAAGTTTAATACCACTGTCTGCTAGAGTTAATAGGTCGGGGTCGGACTCCCGGGATCCCCGCCAATCAGCTGTTTTGAAGGGGGTGCAGCGCTCGTACGAGCGCTATTTCCCCTTCATTCCGGTCAATTTCTCACACTGTGAATCACCGACACTAACATGTCAGCGATTCACAGTGTGAGCAAGTAAGGGAAATGAAGGGGAAGTAGCGCTAGTACGAGTGCTGCACCCCATTGATAGAAGAATTTATGTACTTATCAAAGAGATTCAAGGAGTCACCTGAATAGAGATGCGCATCTTTTATTCTTATCGATATGGCAAAATGTCTGCCTCTATCCTGAATGACAGAGTTTTTATACATATTCGGAGAATAACATGTCTGGACTAGTTCTTGTTTCATTTTGCTTCATATCTCACAATTGACAACTACTTAAACTAATTAGAAGTTAAACCTCTGTCTGGAAATTCTAATCTCCCTTTTTAGGATTTCAGCAACCCCTCCTCATATATAATATCAGTTATCTTAACAATAAAACATATTAGACATTTTGTTAGTCAGACACACATTTTTAGTCTTCATTAGATAAAGTAATAATACATTTAAAACTTTTTCTAACATTCCCCCCTGTTGTAAATTTATCAAGGAATGTTCTGTAACACATCCAAAACAGATTTTCTGCTTTAAGTTTTCACCAATTTTTTAATACATCACAATTTTGTCAAAAGGTGTTTCCAAACAAATCGTATTAAGTCCTCATTTTGAATCTCTTGGTACATTGTCTTAGTAATTGAAGTGTCAATGAGTCTCTGAATTAGTCCCCTTATGCAAAAAATGCAACAACATCCCTGAGTTACAAGTATGGCTGCCACGGTTGCTAAGGAAATCAATAGACTGGATATGTGGTTACTCCATTTTCCAAACCATCCTTCAAGCCAATTAGTGAAGATGTAATTTATTCCAGAGTTTTCCACAAGCTCTTCGGACAAGGAATTGAGTCCTTCCAATGCCTCGGTAATACTACCATCAGGAGCTGTATTATTGGGAATAAAAGTACAACAGAAGATACAAACATTTTGCAGACACCCCCTTTTTCTGATTGGCCCTGGATGTGTTACTTTCTATTTTGCCACATTATTAAAGATGTAGGTCCCAACTGATCTGCAATGCCCTTTATTGCATCTCTGGTATAATTAACAACACTCTGTTGATTCTAATATAATTAATCCAGTCAACATTTTTATTTATCCTAGACCACCAGAAAAGTACAAACTCGAAGCCTGATGCAATCTGATTTCGGGCCTTAAACTCACTTGGCACCCCTCGGGGTACTCCTATTTCATCTATGCATATTCTATGGTCAAAGGAACCTCCAGGGATAGACCGCTTTACTCATTCTCTGAAACTCAGGGGCTGAAAACAAGTGGAATGGCATCAGAAGCTGAACCAGAGTACAGCTTCCCTGCCACTTGGCCTTCTTGTCTCCACATAGCCACCAGAGATTAGTCCTCGCCCTTGTCTGGTTGGTAAACCAATTAGAGGAGTAATTACCATTATCGGTACCAATATCTATGGTGGTTTCACAAAACTCTTCAGTGAGGTTCCATTTCTTACCTTGCCCATTCCTCAGAAAGCAGGTGTAGTTGCCTGGGTAAGCAACTACTAAGGGAGGGATTTCACCTTTCCCCACAGGTGGGTACAATAAAGAGAATGTCTTACATAATTTATCACCTGGATTATAGGATGCATTATATAAAAGATAACACGCATTGCAGACCTTGTGGGTTCTCCTTATCTGATAGCCTGAAAGGTATAGTAGCCAGATGTGGCCTAGTTTTTTCACAAGCAATACAGTTATTTCTTTTATTTCAGATTGCAGTGTATCCTATCCAGGCTAACCATTCATTTTTATCACTGTAACCTGTTTCTAATGCCAATTTATCCTAATAAGTGAAGTTGGACAAATAGATTAGAGGGTAGGTCTATCTTTGGGGCTAAAGGACTTTCCGTTACATCTTTTTCTTAACTTCAATAAAATGCCCTATAGGGTCAGTACCTGACACATCAGCTCCTATAGCATATAGTCCCTTATCCTTTTATTAGCATTTCGGAAGGTCAAAAATAATTCGTTACAGTTGGTGGAACTTGTACAAGGAGAGGTAAGTTTCTTTATAATTATTAACTTTTCTTTTAAAGAGGGATTAATGGCAGACATCATGGAATATCCATAATCATTATGGGCTGTGATCCATTTGGCCGAAGACCATGAAGAACATCTCCTTTTCCCTAGGGTATTTACATAGATAGTACAAATGTACTTATCTGAATATGCTAGTTTGTAAGCTATGTTTCATATGTTGCAATCTCACCTTCAGTGAAATTAAAATATTTAACTCTCCAAGCTAAGTCTTTAGGGAATCCTTTCCCCTGACCCTGTTTCCCAGGGATCCCATACCTTAGGTTGACACACCTTGGATCCCCATAGGATACCTAGAATAACTAATAACATTTTGTCCTGTCTCCTCCCAGGCTCTGGATGTTTTCTTCGCTGAAGTTTGAGACCAGTCACTTCTAACAAATGACCACCCTTTCTAATCAGTCTTTTACAGCCTAGGAGAATAGTGGCAATTCCCTAACTACCTTACAGTGTGATAAGTGTATCCAAGAGGTATGTTCAGCTATCTTTACGGCCGTAGGTGTGGTAAGCAGAACCTTCACAACGAGGATGATACCAGTGTTTTCTTTTTAGAACTTTGATCAGGATCCAATTTCCTGGCTTCACAGGTTCAGGTACAGGTACAGGGTCACCTGGAATACATTTAGAGATAGGAAGACTTGTTGGTTAACATTTTTCCATATATTCAGCAAGTAGAAAATCAGACTCCTAATCCATCTTATGAGAATGGATTTAACTGTGGTATTACAAATGGTCTACCATACATCATTTCCAAAAAGGTGTCAAACCTGATGCTGTAGGAGTCACATGCATATTTAGGACTACTAATGGTAAGCAATATACCCAATTCTTCCCAGTCTCTTCCATTGTTTTCTGGAGTTTGTTTTTTTAGAATCCCATTGTCGCTGTATATTTTCTCAGGTATCCCAAACCTAGGTATTATCTCCTTTACCAATGCTTTAGCGACTGTGATAGCACCTGGGCTTGTTGTGGGGAATACTTCTACCCAATTGGTAAATACATCAATAATCACTAAGCAATATTTCTTCCCTTTGAGTTTCGCATGGGAACCAAGGTCAACGATAACTAACTTTAAGAACATACGAAATCAGCATTAACATACTTGTCTTAAAGGAACAATGTCTTTATTATTCACTACATAAGAACAAGATGGGGTCTCAAGGAATTCATTTAAACATTTTATTCACTTTCACATTTCCCCTAGCCAGGTACTTAAAAGAGGGCTTATCCTCCTTATGGACTTTATTTTCTTAGCTTGCTCTACGGTCATACTTCTCCTGCACACTGCCAAAAAGGTCTATACAGTGGCAACAGGCTGGGCCAACTACTTGGCAAATGCCCACTTGGGCAGCATTCAAAACATCAAACACATAATCTGTAACAGTGTCTAATCTTTCGACCACTTTCTCTATATTATGAGCATTCTTTACTGCTAAACCTAATAATATTGGCAATAATCCAAACTTGTCCGGCCATGGTACAAATTGGTCATAATTGTGTCGCAAATACTTTCCTAATGGGACCTTTATCCAAGCAGATATAACAGGTTGTGGGCAGCATCTTTCTCAAACGTAAAGACACCCAGGTAACATAACTTCCGAGCTCTCATTGCTGCCATGCACTTCTTACTTATGAGTGACAACAACCAGTGACCTTCACCTCATAACTCCACAAAAAAAACCTCAAGTTGTTATTCACAATACCGTGGCATGTTTACATACATTATAATTATAAACCTCAGACAATAGGGTCTCAACTAATAAAATAATACTATCCCCAATCTCATGCTATCACCCCTCAGGTTTGGGTCCCATCAGTTTATTGGCAAGTCCTGTACATCAAATCAATCAAATACCTTTATATAGGAAAATCTTCTCAGTCCCTCTGGACAGGGCACCTAGAAATGTATAGTTACTGGTATATTTTATGTCACGCTTGTTGTTACTCTTTTCAGCTGGATTTGTACCTTTGTCTGAGCTGATTACCTGTAACCGCTCCTACTCACAGAAATATTCAAAGATACCATATATTTTATCTGACAAGTGTCTCAAACCAAATTTTTTCTTACCTACTGTGAGATTCAAATTAACACCCTTCTACATATACCTAATATCTTAGGAAGATAAAAACAACTTGTTTAATTCAATTAAATCCATACAAAATATGTTAGAATGGATATTGTGGACTTGGGAACTGTCCTCTTTGTGGTCTTACATTCCCCTGTGAATTATGTTTGGCGCATGTTAAACAGATTAAACAATTTTTTTTAGAGTAGTTAGTAAAGCCATATGCCATGAACACTTTAGATATGATTTCTACCATCCCCCCTGTTGAGACATGGATTGTCCCATGGCTCAATATGACTGCATATCTGAAGAAGTTGCTGGGTAGGATATATTTGTTCTTACAAGGTCCACCTACAAACAGTATGAGATCACTATCTAGTAGTGGAGTATCTTTAAGATCTGATCTTGGTAAGACGCTTTCTGCTATGGAGGATAGGCAATCATGTGGTTCACAATCCTCAGCAGTAGGCATCAAGGTCAAGGAATTTAAAGTGGTACATCTTTCTATCATAAATAACACTAATGTAATGGAAGCTCTTATAGCTTCTTCAGCGGCTACAACTGATTAAACACAGGGAGGTAAGGCTCTAGCTACTGGGTCGAGTTTTGATAAGTTGTAAGCTAGAGATCTATCCTTTCCTCCATGCTCCTGTGTTAGCACTGAAATCATGTATCCATTTTTACAATCTACAGTTTGAATAAAGGGTTTTGAATAATCAGGTAGTCCAAGGACTGAAGATCCTACAAGAACCTGTTTTATCTGAAAAAAAAAAAGTCTCCTCAGCTTCAGGAGTCCATTTAATGGAATCCTGGGCTGCAAGGGGTTCCTCATAAATCAAAGGCATCAATTGTCCTGTAATAGCAGCATAATTGGCTATCCAACTTCTGCAGAAGTTGATCATACCCAAAAAGGACATCATTTGTCTTTTTGTCAGAGGTTTCGGTGCATGGTGTATTGCTAACTTTCTTCCTTCATCTAGATGCAGTGGCGGATTAAGTAGACCATGGGCCCTGGGCTGTTACCCAAACTTGGGCCCCCCTTCCTCACCGCCGCCCTGCCGCGCCGTAACTATTTTTAACACTACCTTTTTGGGCAAGCATTAACAGTGTTACGATTTCCCTTGTCACAGCGCGGTGTCCCTACATACTGACAGTATCACACTGTGCAGGGACACAACCTCCTGACAAGGGGAATTGTCTATCAGTCCTGGACTGCAGAAAGACTTTTTGTGAAATACAAGGATTCCTATAATAAAAATGTCAGGAGAGGTAACAGATTCTCTATAAATCTAGTGACTCACAGGTGACGACGTCTCAGATTCTAGTAGTTTTTTTCCTCTTTTCTTCTCCATCCGGTCCAGCGCTCATGACGACTTCTCCCGGCCATGACTCATTTCTGCAGAATTTGCCACTCAGACGTCTCCTCACTTTTCCAACATTTCCACACCTATAAACGAAAATAAAGTCATCATGGTGCCACATACTGTACCCCTAAATATAATAGCACCAAACACTGCGCCTGAATATAATAATACCACACACTGTAAAACACCACATACACACAGCCCCCTGTACATAGTGCCACACACAGCCCCTGTAGATATTACACACCCCCATAGATATCGCCATACACAGCCCCCTCTATATATATCACACATCCCCCCCCATAGAGAGCGTTACACACAGCCCCCTATAGATAGTGCCAAACAGCCCCCCTGTAGAGAGCGCCACACAGCCCTCCCCCTTGTAAATAGCACCAAAAAGCCCCCCCTATAAAGAGCGCCACACACATACCACTGTGGATAGCACTACACAGCCCCCCCCCCTTGTATATAGTGGCACACAGCGCTCCCCCTTGTATATAGTGGCACACAGCGCTCCCCCTTGTATATAGTGGCACACAGCGCTCCCCCTTGTATATAGTGGCACACAGCGCTCCCCCTTGTATATAGTGGCACACAGCGCTCCCCCTTGTATATAGTGGCACACAGCGCTCCCCCTTGTATATAGTGGCACACAGCGCTCCCCCTTGTATATAGTGGCACACAGCGCTCCCCCTTGTATAGTGGCACACAGCGCTCCCCCTTGTATATAGTGGCACACAGCGCTCCCCCTTGTATATAGTGGCACACAGCGCTCCCCCTTGTATCTAGTGGCACACAGCGCTCCCCCTTGTATATAGTGCCACAAGGTTATGTACACATTTAAAAACTTTATATTATAATTATATATATATATATAAGTATGTGTGTGATTGATTGATTTCATTAAAAAATATTTTCACTTTTTGAGATACGGCTGCTTTGTATCCTGTATCCGTCAGGTCAGCAGGACTGACAGGATCAGTGACACGCAGGATCCACCTCAAATCTATCACATCTAAGATTATAATTTAGCGCAGGGCCCGTTTCACTGATCCCGTCAGTCCTGCTGACCTGACGGATACAGGATACAAAGCAGCTGTATCTCAAAAAGTGAAAATATTTTTTAATAAAACGGAATTACAGGTTGCACCAAACACACATTTTTATAAAAAATAAAAAAAAACGACGTGATTTTTGCGACGTTTTTTCCGTAGACAATTGCTATTTTAGAATTTTTATTCATAAAGTTTGAAAATAATAGTAAAAAAATAAGCTTTTTTACGTTTCAGCTATTTTTTTGGGTAATAACAGTTTTACCCTAAAATAGACCTTTTATTTGTAATCGTCATTGTTTACCGTAAATTTTAATATATTACATGTCTATATTAGGGTAATTGGGTCAGCGCTAGCGTTACAACAATGTTTGGCGGGGGGGGAACGTTTTTATTTTGGGGTGGGTATTTTATGTGTATTTATTATTTCTTTTTTTTTTGCACTTTACTATTTTTTTATTACTATGGTCTGTCCCCCAAAGGTCAAAGAAGACCTTTGGGGAACTTTATATATATTTTTTCTTTATTTTACACCAGGTTTTTCCACTGTAACTGGGGCTGCACAGCAGCCCCAGTTACAGGGGAAATCAGCCCTCTCATAGTGACGATTGTCACTAATAGGGCTGTGCTGGGTCTAGTTAGACCCAGCAACAGTCTGTCACTAACGGCACCCGGTGATCATGTGACCAGTCACATGATCACCGGGAGGAATAGAGACAGCGCCGCTGCTGCTGTCTCTATTCCTATACACAGCGTTCATTGAACGCTGTGTAAGAAGACATCGGAGAAGACAGAAGCAGCGAAAGCTGCTTCTATCCTCTCCTCAGGGTCCCCGGCAGTCACTGACAGCCGGAGACCCGACATTCAGCTGCCCGATCGCGCGGGCAGCAAGTTAAAACCCGAGCCGTAGAAAGTCTATGGCTCGGGTTTTAAGGACCCATCCCTGACCGCTGGCCGTAAAAATACAGCCAGCGGTCGGGAACCAGTTGGGTAGGAGGATAACTAACCTCAGCGCCGGTGACCGCCCGGCTCTTCTCTTCTCTTGCAGCTTTGGAGTAACAGAACAGCCGTCCGTCGCTGTTCTGTTACTCAATGGCGCACTTGTCAGGGAGGCGTGTCCTACCCCTTTCCCGGCCAATTCCCTGCTCCTCCCCTCCTCATCTTCGGAAGTTAGCAGCGCTAGCGCGCTGAATAGGCTTGGAAGATGTGCGGTTCGGGCTGCCATGGGCCCCCTGGGAGCCTCGGGCCCCGGGCGGCCGCCCGAATCGCCCATATGATAATCCGCCACTGTCTAGATGTTTACCTTCTCAGGTAATATGGTGTATGGAATGCCTGTGTGATGCAGAGGCTAGTAAGTATATGCCCTAGTACTTCTCCTGTGAAGTGGGTTCCTCTGTCACTCTCAATTACTTCAGGGACCCCATATCAGCATACTACTTCACTGAGTATTTTCCTAGCAGTTTTTTTTTTTAGCTGTGGCTTTGGTTACTGGCCATGCCTCAGGCCAGTTTGAAAATACCAGTACATACAAGGACATATTCATATATACCTACCTTGGGTAGCTGTATGTAGTCCACCTGCAGTCGCTGGAAGGGGTAATCAGGGCGAGGCATGTGCTTACTGGGTGTTTTCGTCATTTTACCGGGGTTGTGTCTGACGCATGTCAGGCAACCCTCTAAATGTCAAGCAGCTGCGTTCTGAAATCCAGGGGCAAACCAGTGTTGTATTGGTTTGCCTGCTGAGGTCAGAAAGCCTCTTGCTCGCCATATTGTGCCATAATTGTGTGCAACTCCAAAGGTGTACCTTGAGTCTGTATAGATGTTCACCCTTTTACCTGTGCCCAACTTACATGCTTGTGCGAGTGCCATGAGTTCTGCCTCTTGGGCAGTGATGCTGGAGGGCAGTGACTTTTGCAGAACGGTCTTACCTTCCTGGACTACTGCATACCTGGTGGTGAAATGTCCTGTCTGCTCATTCCAGTATCTGGATCCGTCTATAAAATACTAAACATCATAGTTAGTCAAAGGTACATCAGTGACACCTGGTAACACTTGGGCTTCAAGTTGCATTAAACTGGGACAATCAGGCTCATGTTCCATATCAAACAAGACATTGTCATTTGCAAGTTCGTATATTAAGGCTCTGGCATCCCCCCTTTCCCCTTCTTTCTCTACAACCATAGGCACAGTGATGGTTGTGTGGGACTGGGTGGTCTTGGATAGCAGTAAACCTATGTGGGAAAATGACAACAATAATGAGACTGTTTCCTGAGCACATATGTCAACAGAAATACAACACAAAAGCAAATTATCAACATATTGCTATAGATAAGTGGTGGAGTGTTTGGGGGGCCACTTATCCAACAGCTCTTTCATTGCACAGATGACAATGTCGGAGGAATTTGCTGCACCCTGGGGAAGCACCATCCAGGCATATTGTTTGCCTCTGTGTAAAGGCAAAATATTAGTAACAATCAGGATACAGAAGGATAGAGAAAAAACAGATATTATAGGGAGACACAATGGGAGCTATCCGTTTATTACTTGATAACTTAGTAATCTATATTTCACTTGCGAGAGAGAGCAGCATTTTGCATTCCATCTAACATGCTCATACATTGCATTCAGCTGTGGCCCCCACCCTTTTCTTTTAGCACTATAAACTTCAGAGAACCAAAATGCTGAAAGGAAACTAAATTTCTGCTATATTTATAACACTAAAACCTGACTGTACTCAGATAACTTTAAATTATTTAAAACTTATAGATACGGTACATAAAAAAACACAACAAAACAGTCTTTTACACAACCTTATACTCCAGTTCATTAGCCATATTAACAAATGAAAGCCTAGATAGCCAAGTATGTAAAACAAAATACTTCAGAACACAGTTTGAAGTATACTCATCAGCCATCCTGCTATTCCCATAAAGAGGCTCTGTCACCAGATTTTGCAACCCCTATCTGCTATTGCAGCAGATAGGCGCTGCAATGTAGATTACAGTAACGTTTTTATTTTTAAAAAACGAGCATTTTTGGCCAAGTTATGACCATTTTTTGTAGTTATGCAAATGAGGCTTGCAAAAGTCCAAGTGGGTGTGTTTAAAAGTAAAAGTCCAAGTGGGCGTGTATTATGTGCGTACATCGGGGCGTTTTTAATACTTTTACTAGCTGGGCGTTCTGATGAGAAGTATCATCCACTTCTCTTCAGAACGCCCAGCTTCTGCCAGATCACGCTGTGACGTCACTCACAGGTCCTGCATCGTGTCAGACGAGCGAGGACACATCGGCACCAGAGGCTTCAGTTGATTCTGCAGCAGCATCGGCGTTTGCAGGTAAGTCGATGTAGCTACTTACCTGCAAACGCTGATGCTGCTGCAGAATCAACTGTAGCCTCTGGTGCCGATAAAAACATTACTGTAATCTACATTGCAGCGCCTATCTGCTGCAATAGCAGATAGGGGTTGCAAAATCTGGTGACAGAGCCTCTTTAAATAAGTTAGCTGGATTTAAGAAAAGGTATTATTCCACCAGGTGTCTTTGTTAACCTCTTCTTCTTGTAGCCATTTCTCCCTGAAATCAGATATTTTTGTTAGACTAGCTTTAACACGTAGGTTGCCCACAGGATGAATATATTTATTATTATTATTACCTTTATTTTTGTTTCTTCAACTCCAACAATTTAGTACAAGTTCAAAGCTTTCTATAAATCGCCTAGACTTAATCACATTGGAGATATCTACTTTCATGTACCCATCAGTCATCAAACCTTATTCTACTTCCTGTAACTCACTAACTGGATATATTCCCCCTGTTCTAGGCTTTGGCATTCTGCTCATCATGGTTAATAGATCATCATCATCATCATCATGTTAGGTGACATACAATACATTGGTGAAGCATGTAGGGTTATAATTGCTGTAAGAGCATTACTCTAATATCTGTATTAACTAAATCCAACCATTTATAATACATTTTCTTTTAGACATAATTTTTACAATACAGAGCAATCGTTTTCAGCACTTTAACCCCTTCCTGCCATTTCACGTACAGTTACGTCATGGGTGATGGTCTTTTCCAGTAACTCCACGAAACTGTACGTGAAACAGATTGAGCTGGCTCAGGAGCTGAGCCAGCGACATCACCGCCGGATGACAGCTGTATGTTATAGCTGGCACCCTGGGGTATCGGCCAGGACCAGAGCTAGCCTCCGATCCGACCGATTAACCCCTCACATGCTGCATTCAATAGAGATCGCAGCATGTGTGGAGTTTATAGCCACCGGCACCCCAGCAATGTGATAGCTGGGTTGCCGGTGGCTGCAAAGGCGATCGGAGGACTAATGCTTACCTCCCGGTCTGCCAGTAAGGGAATCCTCCTATGTCCCGTCGTCGGCGGGGCCCAGGAGGCTTCCGGTACCATCGGCAAGATGGCGCCGGCTCAGCTTCCGGCTCAGAAGCTGAGCCGCCGTCATCAGCAAGTGGGTGTCCGCTGTATGTTACAGCGACACCCCGATCTATCGCCAGGAACCGATTCCTGGCATTAACCCCTTCGATGCAGCGATCCATTGTGATCGCTGCATCCTAGAGGTTTGTAGCAAATCGGCAGCCTTGTGATTGTTACTATGGCAACAGGAGCCCTAACAATTGACTCCTGTCTGCCATTACGTAAGCTGATTAGGCCCCGCCCAGAGGCGGAGCCTGATCGGCTTGCTGTCAGTGAACAACTGACAGTTCCAAAACATTGCACTACATAGGTAGTGCAATGTATTAGAACATCAAACAAACAGTTGGACCTTCAAGTGCCCTAGTGGGACTAAAGAAAAGTGTAAAAAAAGTAAAAATAAAAGTCGTAAAAAATACAATAAAAGTTTCAAATAACACAAAACACAATCGCCCTTTTTCCCTTATCAAGTCATTATTGAAGAAAATAATAAAGCCATACATATTTGGTATCGCTGCGACCGTAACGACCTTAACGTAAAAATATTATGTTATTTATTCCCCACAGTGAACGCCGTAAAAAAAAAACTAAAAGATACTGACATAATTGATATTTTTTGGTCACTTTGTCTTCCAAAAATTGAAATAAAAAGTGATCAAAAAGTCGCATGTACCCAAAAACGGTGTCTATAAAAACTATAACTCGTCTCACTAAAAACAAGCCCTCATACAGCTACGTCGATGAAAAAATTAAAACCGTTATGGCTCTCACAACTTGGCGACAGAAAAAAATCCATTCTCTTTACAAAAGTTATTTTATTGTGCAAAAAGTTGTAAAACATAAAAAGTGCTATAAATTAGGTATCGCCAGAACAGGACTGACCTGCAGAATAAAGGTAACATGTAATTTATAACGTATGGTGAACGCTGTATAAAAAGAATTTAAAAAATATGCCAGAATTGCTGTTTTTTGGTCACATTGCCTCCAAAAAAAAATGGATAACAAGTGATCAAAAAGTCACATGTACCCCAAAATGGTACCAATAAAAACTCGTCCTGCAAAAAAAAAAAACAGCCGTCATACCACTACGTCTATGAAAAAAAAAAATTAGTTAAGGCTCCAATAAGCCAGGAAATAAAAATATGCAGTTGTGCCGGCCCGAGGGGAACGTTTCTTCTGTTTCAAGTGGCGAATTATCAAGGCCCCTAAAATTAGGGAACCAGGAAGGGGGGCTCAAACATATCTGCTGGAAGGGTGCCCGTATTATACCAGGACAACACTTCCCAGCAAAATTCCTGAAACTGCAAAGATCCCGAGTGTGGACCAAAAGGGGAATAAGTGAAGACCTTACTAGTGCGACACCGGCCTGTGCAGAAAGGATTGTGTCACAGCGTAGCACACATCTATGGATCATTTTATTGTTTTTTTTTACCCCATTATTATACCACCTAACTATGCCCCTTATATACTCCGCCCGGCTTACATGTACCCCCACATTATAAATGGAAACACCAGTAAGACTCCAAACAAAACTACTACAAGCAAAATCCACGCTCCAAAAGCCAAATGGCGCTACCTCCCTTCTGAACCCTACAGTGTGCCCAAACAGCAGTTTACTTCCACATATATGGCATCAGCATACCTGAGAGAACCCTTTTAACAATTTTTGGGGTGTGTGTCTCCAGTGGCACATGCTGGGCACCACATATTAGCAAATCTATGGAAAAAATCCCATTTTCACTCTGCAACATAGAGTGCACACCAATTTCTGCCAATCACCTGTGGGGTTAATATGCACAGTACAACCATGGGTGAATACCTTGAGGGGTGTAGTTTACAAAATGGGTTCACTTCTGGGGGGGGGGGATCTACTGTTTTGGTCCCACAGGGACTTTGCAAATGCGACATATTGCCCAGAAACCAATCCAGCAAAATCTGTACTCCAAAAGCCAAATGGCGCTCCTTCACTTCTGAGCCCTACTCTGTGCCCAAACAGCAGTTTATGACCACATATGTGGTATTGCCGTACACAGGAGAAGTTGCTTTACAAGTGTTGGGTTGCTTTTTTTCATTTATTTGATGAGAAAATGAAAAAGTTTCAGCTAAAACTACGTCTTATTGAAGAAAAAGGATTTTTTTATTTTCACTGCCCAATTCTAATAAAATCTATGGAACATCTGTGGGGTCAAAATGCTCACTACACCCCTAGATGAATTCCTCAAGGGGTGTAGTTTCGTGAATGGAGTCACTTTTGGGGAGTTTCCACTGTACTGGTACCTTAGGAGCTTTGCAAAAGTGACATGGTGTCAAGAAACCAATCCAGCAAAATCTGTTCTCCAAAAGCCAAATGGTGCTCCTTCTCTTCTGATCCTTGCCGTGTGGCCAAACAGCAGTTTATGACCACAAATGGGGTATTGCCGTACTCCAGAGAAGTTGCTTTACAAATGTTGGGGTTCTTTTGTTCCTTTATTTGTTGAGAAAATGAAAAATGTTGAGCTAAAGCTACGTCTTATTGGAAAAAAGGATTTTTTTTTATCTTCACTTCCCAATTCTAATAAAATCTATGAAACCCCTGTGGGTTCAAAATACTCACTACACCCCTAGATGGATTCTTCAAGGGGTGTAGTTTCCTAAATGGAGTAACTTTTTTTGGTGAATTCACTGTTTTGGTCCCTTAGGGGCTTTGCAAATGCGACATGGTCTCCGCAAACCATTCCTGCTAAATTTGAGCTCCTAAAGCCAAATGGCTCGCTTTCCCTTCTAAGCCCTGCCGTGTGTCCAAACAGCCTTTTATGACCACATGCGTGGTATTGTTTTACTCTGGAGAAATTGCTTTACAAAAGTAGTGGTGCATTTTCTCCTTTTAGCCTTTGAAAGAATGTAGATTTTCATTTTCACGGCCTACTTCCAATAATTTCTGCAAAAAACCTGCGGCGTCAAAATGCTCACTATACCCCTAGATAATTTCCTCAAGGGGTATAGTTTCCAAAATGGGGTCACTTTTGTGGGATTTCCACTGTTTTGGCGCCACAAGAACCTTTCAGACCCGACATGGTGCCTAAAATATTTTCTAATAAAAAGGAGGCCCCAAAATCCTCTAGGTGTTCCTTTGTTTCTGAGGCCTGTGCTTCAGTTAATAAGTGCACTAGGGCCACATGTGGGGTATTTCTAAAAACTGAAGAATCTGGGCAATAGATATTGAGTTGCGTTTCTCTGGTAAAACTTTGTGTTACAAAAAAAAAAATAGATGAAAAATGAATTTCTGCAAAAAAAAAAAAAAAAAAAAGACATTTGAAAATGTCACATCTACTTTGCCTTAATTCCTGTGAAACATCTAAAGGGTTAAGAAGCTTTCTAAATGCTGTTTTTAATACTTTGAGGAGTGACGTTTTTAAAATGGGGTGACTTATCGAGGGTTTCTAATATATAAGGCCCTAAAATCCACTTCACAACTGAACTGGTCCCTGTGAAAATGTGAGAAATTGCTGCTAAAGTTCTAATACTTGTGATGTCATAGAAAAATAAAAGGATGTTCTAAAAACAATGCCAATCTAAAGTAGACATATGGGTGATGTTAATTAGCAACAATTTTGTGTGGTATTACTATCTGTCTTACAAGCAGATACATATAAATTTAGAAAAATGCTAATTTTTGAAATTTTTCGCTAAATTGTGGTGTTTTTCACAATTAAATACTTAATGTATCGAGCAAATTTTGCCAGTAACATAAACTCCAATGTGTCACGAGAAAACAATCTCAGAATCGCTTGGATAGGTAAAAGCATTTCGAAGTTATTACCACATAAAGTGAAACATGTCATATTTGAAAAAATTGGCTGTGTCCTGAAGGCCAAAACAGGCTGTGTCCTTAAGGGGTTTATATTCAGAGTACTCCCAAAGGTGGAGCTGGAAGCACAGATCTCCACATTTTGTATACTTTCTTACCATGTGCTTAGATCATTATGATCATATGGCTTCCTTCTGGATATGCCACACACGGTGTCCCCTGCGGTGGTGTTTTACCAAATTTTACTCATCTACTGAAGGTCCAAACTACAGGGACACAATATGGATCTTGTCAGACCACCTTTAATAGGCAATATAATCGTACTAAACCTTACTACTACATGTCACACTTTGCTTCTATAGCATAGCAGTCAGAGATTAGTAACTCAAGCACAGGCACAGAAATATACAATAGAGAAACACTCTTACAGATACAAAGGGTCAAACCATCAGTCAGTACACAAACATTCCCTGCTTCACGCTCTACTAACTCCTGCTACTGAGTGTAACACAGAGCATTAGAACTAGACAGCGGACCTTTTATGGGATTCAGAGACTTTTACCCTCCCTCATAACAGACAGACAGTTCAGGGGTGACCCTTCACTTGCCTTATACATTCACACACCTTTCAAAAGGTCCTTCTATTACCCATTCACTGTATTGTTAGTGAAAGAACAGTCCATACATCCACATCACAAGAGAACACAACATAGAAGTATAGTAGAAAACGCTTATAACCCCAACAGAAATGATGCAGAACTTATGTATACCAAACGAGTCATACATACACTTCTATCTTACTTTTCTCAATTGTTAACTCGCTAACTCACTCCTGATCACGAGCGCAATAATAGTCACAACGTGACCGTGCAAGTGTGCGGTCCAGATTCGCGGATGGGTGTGGTTACCCACCACTTCACACACAGAGTTTATAATAAAGTGGAAGACAGAAGAAAAGTCCAGCAACGTACGGTGAGTAAAAGGAATTCCTGGTTTCCACTTTATTAAGGTAGTCAATGACATGTAACACACGGGAGGAAGAACGCAATATATCAGCCATGATTAAGAATACAATGCTTATTCGAAACGCGTAGGCGTCTATTTTTTGCCTTTGGGTGACCACCTTATTGCGTTCTTCCTCCCGTGTGTTACATGTCATGGACTACCTTAATAAAGTGGAAACCAGGATTTCCTTTTACTCACCGTACGTTGCTGGACTTTTCTTCTGTCTTCCATGTTGTTTGCCGTGTGCCGTCACGGAGATCCGGGCGAGTTCGGAGGACAAAACGCTGAGCTGGTGAGCTGGAGGATCCCTCCTTCCCCCATTTCCCTATGTTGTTTCAAGTTTTATAATAAAGTGTCTCAACTTAGACCCACGTTCTGGTGGATAAGTCTGTAAAACACAGAGAGACTATACCATATACTTCCGTTCATTCAAACAGCAAACATAGTTAGTATAACAATTTTACATATTTTACAATATTACACATTTTTACAATATTACACATATTTTACAATATTACAATCTGTAATATAAACGAAAATCTTCCTATGGAAATTGGACATCAAATAATTAATTACAGCAGTTTATATAGCCAATATGACGTATGCACACCAGGAGATAGAAAGACCTAGTGTACAATACCACTGGCACATGTCTATATAATATAATGCGGTAAAGATCAAGGTTAATTTATTATATGCAATGGTTAGTTGAACAGATGAAATTCCTGTGACTCCCTCTGGTAACTCACACAATAGAATGAGTATAACTTCTGTTCTCCTACAAGACATGTCATCATTCTCCATGTTAATACATTAGTAAAAAGTTTAATTTCTTAATTTTTTCTATCACACTCACACCAATATGTACAAGTATTATGCTGATCAGTCATATACTTAATGTTCCTGGGTGTTTTCTACGAATTTATCCTGGTAACAATTTTACCTAGGACCATTTCTAATTGGACTCCCTTATACACACACAGGGTTTTATTTAGTTAACCTTCATACATTCATTCTTCACAGTCAAGGAGTCTCATATCATACATTCACAGAAGCATAAACCAATTCAGACACTTACAAAGACAAACAGCTGTTCCCCTCATATCTCAATCATTCAATACTTTTAACCACAATATTGAACTTTATACAACAAATAATCCTAATATTCTATAATCCTTAATCTATAGGAGATCCTCCAAATCTCCAAGTACTTTATCTTTTAAGTGCTGCACCGAGTTATTTATTACCTGTAGCCTTCTCACACAGGCTATGGACTTCTAACCTCAAGAACTGTTATTCCCAGGTTTTTATATTAAAGAGGCTGTCACCACATTATACGTGGCCTATCTTGTACATAATATGATCGGCGCTGTAATGTAGATTACAGCAGTGTTTTTTATTTAGAAAAAACTATCATTTTTGACGGAGTTATGACCTATATTAGCTTTATGCTAATGACTTTCTCAATGGACAACTTGGCGTGTTTTACTATATGACCAAGTGGGCGTTGTACAGAGGAGTGTATGATGCTGACCAATCAGTGACTAATCAGCGTCATACACTCCTCTCCATTCATTTACACTGCAGATAGCGATATTGCTATATCGCTATGTGCAGCCACATAAACACACTGTAACGCTACTCATGTGTCATGACAATGAATATACATTACCTCCAGCGAGGACGTGATGTGTATTCATTCTCCTGACCACTTCTGTAGCGTCTCTGTGATTTACAGCACAGCACAGCGAGATCTCACGGTGAATGACACCTTACAGCGTAATCTCGCGAGACTACGCCTGCTATGCTGTAACTCACAGAGACGCTACAGAAGTGGTCAGGAGAATAAATACACATCACGTCCTGGCTGGAGGTAATGTATATTTATTGTCAAGACACATGAGCAGCGTTATAGTGTGTTTATGTGACTGCACATAACGATATAGCTATATCGCTATCTGCAGTGTATGGAGAGAAGTGTATGACGCTGATTGGTCAGCGTCATACACTTCTCTCCACAACGCCCACTTGGTAATATAGTAAAACACGCCCTGTTGTCCATTGAGAAAGTTATTAGCATAAAGCTAATATAGGTCATAACTCCGTCAAAAATGATAGTTTTTCTAAATAAAAAACACTGCTGTAATCTACATTACAGCGCCGATCACATCATGTACAAGATAGGCCACTTATAAAAAAGGTGACAGAGCCTCTTTAAGACCTGTGCTTAATATAACTAAGACCCAGTCTTAGTACCCAAGATCCAACTTAGGTTTTTATCACAAAACCTTATAACATCTAAATATGAAAAATAATAAAAACATATATAAACAAAATGATATTACCTTTGTTCAGATGAAAGCTCAAATCCTCAATTCTTCTCTATACGTTCTTTTAGAATCCTTCACTCCACCCCTGTCCATCCCATCAGACTGGCCTCCGTTTGACAGCAATTCAGCCGGAGGTCTTTAGATTTAGTGAGTTCATTGAATAACTTACAACGTGCATGGTATGCAGTCTTCGGGTAGACCAGGGGTCAGGAGATGTGGATTCCCAGCTCACAAGGACCAAACGATAGAAGAATTTATGTACTTATCAAAGAGATTCAAGGAGTCACCTGAATAGAGAAGCGTGTCTTTTATTCTTATCGATAAGGAGACATTATGGCAAAATGCCTGCCTCTATCCTGAATGACAGGGTTTTTATACATATTCTGAGAATAACATGTCTGGACTAGTTCTTGTTACATTTTGCTTCATATAACACAATTGACAACTAATTAAACTAATTAGAAATTAAATGTCTGTCTGGAAATTCTAATCTGCCTTTTTAGGAATTCAGCTACCCCCTCCTTATATATAATATCAGTTATCTTAAAAATAAAACATATTAGACATTGTGTTAGTCAAAGCTTTACAGACACACATTTTTAGTTTATTAGATAAAGTAATCATAAATTTAAAACTTTCCTAACACCACTTCAAAACAGCTGATTGGCGGGGGTCCCGGGAGTCGGACCCTGACCCATCAGCTATTGATGGCCCCCTTTAACCCTACCATGTGGTAGGCTTTCATACAGGGCACCAGCAGACAGTAATCTTATACTGTATAAGATTAATGTCTTCTGGACCCTGTATCTAAGCCTACCATATGGGTTTGGATGTGTTCACATCACAGTTGCCCTTCCGTTGAGGGGTTCCGTCGGAGATTTGTCGGGGAAGCCCCTCAACCGAACGGCAAACTGAAACCTCAGCTTCCGTTTCCCTCACCATTGATCTCCATGGTGACGGAAACGTTGCTAAAGATTTCCGTTTGTCATAGTCGATAGGGTTCCGTTGTTCTTGACACAACCAATAGCGCAGTCGACTGTGACGTCACTTAGGAGACCCAGCGATGCAGCTGAAAGCTGCGGGTCTTCGGCCATGAGAAGTTTTGGGGGGGGGGGGACAAGAAGAACCTTTGCATCGGGTCCAATGAGGCTTTAGCTATGCCCCTGATGGAAACCATTGTTTACATTGCTGACTGGATACAGAGCGCTAGAAAAGAAAAAGGTTTAGTTCACAAAGAGCCATCTTCATTTTTTTTCATTACTGAACAGCTTAATTTATAAAACATATAGAGCTCATTAAGAAGTTGCTCCTTCACTGTGGCCTAGAAAATAAAGAAGCGACAGGTTTATAATGGTCAATGTACTGCATGAAATTATAACAACCTTTGTGGTGTCTTCATGCTGGATAGAGTAAAATAATATAGTTCATGGAGGTATTAATAAAAAAAATGTATTCTAAAATAAGACTACAAATATAACAGATGGCTTATTGTGCTGCAGAATCCACGGTCTAGGATATTGAATATAAAGCAGGGTATTCTCTGATGATCATCATCACTATGTAGGATTAGACAAAGCCTTGCCGCTACACATTGTTTAGTCTCTTCTCATCTCTTCATTCCATTTTATTGGTGTCAAACCTTTCTATTACCTTTACATACGTATAGCATTAACCATGGTAACAACACTTTTCTATGCTTGAGGTATAAATAAAGGATAAAAAAAAAACACATATTGCTGCTGGGGTTTAAGAGAATGATGGTCCCAAACCTTTTATTTACAGAAACAAAAGCACCCTAAGATTCAATTTTTTTTATTTTTTCCTATTGTTGAACTTTTTTCTAATCATAGGTCTGTGTTATGGTTCCTTTTTATAGATGTCAATGGTACATTCATAGAAAATGTCTGCCAATTACTTGACAATGTGTACTAAAGAAAAAAAATGTGACAATGAAGCAAAATATAGTCTAAGCAGTAAATTTTACTTTACATTTTTAACCCCTAAGGCCCCATGTACACGACTGTATTTTTTCCCTCCCGTAAATACTGGCTGTAAATACGGGTCCTTTGTCACACGTTTTTAACCCGTATTTACGGACCCGTGCCCGTAAATACAGGTTCGTTGTCATCCGTATTCCACCCGTATTTACGGACCCGTAAAAAAAGGGGGCTGGAAATTATGTCACAATCATGTCCAAACCCCTTAAAAGGGTCACATGATCGCTCAGACGCCATTTTCTCTGCTTCTCTTTATTCAAATATGGACAGTGACGTCAGGGACTTCTGAAGCAGAATCCCCGGCGCTGTGGCCGGTGATTCGGCTCCAGGAGAAGTCCCTGACTTCACTATCCATATATGGACAGTGACGTCAGGGACTTCGCTTCAGCAGTAGGGGACCGATCCAGGAGGAATTCCCTGCGCTGTGGATGGTGATTCCGCTTCAGGAGAAGTCCCTGACTTTACTGTCCATATATTGACAGTGACATCAGGGACTTCTTAAGCGGAATCCACGGCGCTATGTACAAGGGGGCTGTATGGCACTACCGACAGGGGGACTGTGTGGCACTACCTACAGGGGGCCTGTGTGGCACTACCTACAAGGGGGTCTGTGTGGCACTACCTACAAGGGCAATGTGTGGCATGAACTACAGAGGGAAGGGTGTGGCAGAAAATGTACAAATGAAATTCATCCGTTTTTAAAACAGACAGGGAAAAAAACGGATGCAAAACGAGTCAAAATTGGCATAAAAAACGGACACACGGGCCGGAACAGAAACGGAACACGATGCAAAACGGCCGAGAAGAACGGACCAAAACGGTCGACACTCGGACCCCGTCGTGTGAATAGAGCCTTACATAGGACTGCAGGTAACATCTACATTATCTGTACTCAGAGATGTATCACTGTGTTATCTGCTTTGTTACATAGGACTGCAGGTAACATCTACTACATTATACCTTTACCAGGGGTGAATAATCTATTATTCAGCAAACGCTTCTGCATTTTAGCTAGGTTTCAAATTTTGGTAATTAGGTTTTAAAATACACTTACATTATTTTATAATATTTTTTACAAATACTTATTCCTTTTGCTAGCAAACCCCTGTAACGGGTTTTCTATACTAGTATTGCATAATCCACACTTGCTATACTGCATATACACAATACCAGTTCAATCTGTACCCTAGAGGAAGCTAGACTTTTTCTGGCGATACACGTGGGGCTGGTCTCTGTTTTTTAGTGTGCACGACCCTGCCGGACTTTTACCAAATTCTTGATTTCTGTGATGTTTATGGGTACGTGACTTATTGTATTGCATATCTTATTCTTGATATGGTTTTGTCCTATTTTATGAATTGCTATATGCTCTGAGGTTTTTATCCTATTTAAGAAATTTCTATATGAATTGAAGTGGGGCCTTTACATGTGCTTTACACATTGTTCGGCAGGTCTGATTCAGTGTGGGGGTTGTGCATACTTCACGGGGTATCCTATTGTGGATCATTGTTTGTTATAATTGTATACAACACTTTTAATTTGTGTTTTTTGTGTCAATTAATATATTTCAATTAATATATTTTTTCTATTTTTGATATCTTCTGGATGTGCATGCCTTTCTTTACATATAGTCTGCCTGCCCATCCTTGGTTGTTTTTGTACATTTAACCCACACAGAAAACGCTGTAAAAAACAAACAAACCGCAAAATGGCTGTTTTTTGGTCACCTTAGCTGCCAAATTTTTTTTAATAAAAAGTGTTCAAAAAGTCACTTATAACCTAAAAGGGTACCAATAAAAATTACAGCTTGCTCTGCAAAATAATAAGCCCTCACATCGCTCAATGGCACAAAATTAAAAAAGTTATTGTTTACAAAGTATTTCCTTTGCAAAGTGGTAAAAGATAAAAAAAAAAATATACATTTAGTATATAAATTTAGTATAGCCGTAATCATTTTGACCTGTAGAATAAAGTTAATATGTAATTTTTACTGCCATAAAAACAAAACCCCAAAACAATGGCAGAATGGCTGTTTTTTTCTGCTTTCACCAAACACTATATATAATCAAAATAAAAAAATATAAATTTTATTGGATACAATATTTCAAAGGGAAATGTATAAAACAAATCTGTAGATACACGTCCTTTTCGCACATACCCCGTGCTGCCAGGGCGTGAAAATATAGATCTCTGTTCCAGCCGGCATAGCGCTGTGAAAAGCACTCGGACGCCGGCTGTGTCAGTGTCCCCGGCTCCCCAGCAACCTGTTTTTGGACAGCCAAACCGATTGGTTCGGCTACAGAGAATATGATCACCGTTATTAACTGCTTCCTAACCGCCCACAGTAAATTCATGTCGGCACTTGCTGGGCTCTGTGCCGCGCCGACGTGAATTCACAGTGGGTGTTAAAAGCGCAATCCAGGTGTCTCAAAGTAGTGCTGACACCCGGATCGCGCTGTTAACCCCTGCCTCTGGTCCCAGAGACATGATCGGGACCTGATTGGTTCAGGTCCCGATCATGTGATCGCAGGGAAGGTTTGTTGTAGCAAGAAACTGGAAAGTTTGTTGCTACAACAAACTTTCGAGGACTGATTGCGGGTGCTGCCGTCGGTTGCATGGCAACACCGGAGGCCATACAACGGCCTCTGGTCTGCCATTCACGGAAGCCTATGAGAACCAGCTGGACCTAATAGGCTTCCTGTCAGTGTGACTGTCAACATCACACTGACCGTTTATAACACGTTACACTACCTAGGTAGTGTAATGTATTATAGCAGCCATCAGTGCTGCAGGTCTTCAAGTAAAAAAAAAAAAAAAAAAAAAGTAATACAAATATTTTATAAAAGTGTAAAAACAAGTTATAAGTTACAAAAACAAAAAATGCTTTTTTTCCCTATAAGAAGTCTTTTATTATAGGGAAAAAAAAACGTTAAAAAGCACACATATTTGGCATCACCGCGTTCGTAACGACCCCAACTATAAAACTATAATATTATTTTTCCCATACGGTGAACACCGCAAAAAATTTAAAACAATACTAGCATCACTATTTTTTGGGTCATCACCCCTACCAAAATATAGAATAAAAAGTGATAAAAAATTTGCATGTACCCCAAAAGAATACCAATAAAAACTACAAACCGTCCCGCAAAAAACAAGCCCTTAGACAGCTTTTTTGACTGAAAAATAAAAAAAATATGGCTCTCAGAATATGGTGACACAAAAAATTTTTTTTTTTATAGAAAAGTGATTTTATTGCGCAGACGCCACAAAACATTAAAAAAAAAACTATATATGGTATCGCCGTAAATCGTACCAACCTGCAGAATAAAAGTAAAATGTAATTTATAGCGCACAGTGATTACTGTAAAAAAAAGGGCAAAAAACATGTATGTTTCTTTTGTCACTTTGCTTGCCAAAAAAAAATAAAAAATCTAATAAAAAGTAATCAAATAATCACATGTACCCTAAATTGGTACCAATGAAAACTACAGATTGCAACGTAACAAATAAACCCTCGCACGGCTCCGGTGGAGAAAATTTTTAAAAAAAGTTCTGCCATTCAGAATATAGCCACAGAAATTGTGCAGAGTGTCCAAAAGCCGATAAGATTGGGCACCATTTATTAGTGCGACACCGGCCACACATCTATGAATTATTTATTTACCCTATTATTATGCCCTCTTATTATGCCCTGATGTACTCTGTCCAGCTTACATATGCCACCACATTATAAACTGAAATACCAGCAAAACCCCAAACAGAATTATTACCAAGCAAAATCTGCGCTCCAAAAGCCAAATGGCGCTCCTTCCATTTTTGAGCTCTGCCGTGTGTCCAAACAGCAGTTTATTACCACATATGGGGTATTGCCGTAATTGTGAGAAATAGCTTAACAAGTTTTAGGGTGCTTTTTATTCTTTATTCCTTGTAAAAATGTAAAACTTTTTTATATTATTTCAGAAAAAGTAGATTTTCATTTTCACAGACATATTCCAATAAATATAGCAAAAGACCTGTCGGGTCAAGATGCTAACTATACTCCTAGATAAATTCCTTGAGGTGTGTAGTTTCCAAAACCACTTTTGGGGAGATTCCACTGTTTTGACCTCTTTAAACCCGACATGGTACCTAAAATATATTCTAAAAAAATGAGACCCCAAAATCCTCTAGGTGCTCCTTTGCTTCGGAGGCCGGTGCTTCAGTCCATTATCACACTAGAGCCACATGTGGGATATTTCTAAAAACTGCAGAATCTGGGCAATAAATATTGAGTTGCATTTGGTAAAACCTTCTGTGTTACAGAAAAAAATGTATTACAAATGAATTTTGGCAAAAAAAATGAAATTTGTAAATTTCACCTCTACTTTTCTTTAATTCCTGTGAAACGCCTAAAGGGTTAGTAAACTTTCTGAATGCGGTTTTCAATACTTTGAGGGGTGCAGTTTTTAAAATGGTGTGATTTATGGGGTCTAGCTAGTACATAAGGCCCTCAAAGCCACTTCAGAACTGAACTGGTCCTTGACAAAATAGCCTTTTGAAATTTTCTTGAAAATGTGAGAAATTGCTGCTAAAGTTCTAAGCCTTGTAACGTCCTAGAAAAATAAAGTAATGTTCAAAAAACAATGTAAATCTAAAGTAGACATATCGGGGATGCTAATTTGCAACAATTTTGTGTGGTATTACGATCGGTTTTACAAGTAGATTACATTTAAATTAGAAAAATTATAATTTTTGCAAATTTTCTTTACATTTTGGTGATTTTCACAAATAAGCTATGAATTTATTGTCAATGTTTCCACTAACATAAAAGTACAATATGTCACGAGAATACAATCTCTAAATTGCTTGGATAGGCAAAAGATTTCCAGAGTTATTACCACATAAACTGACAAGTCAGATTTGAAAAAATGGGGCTAGTCATTGAGGCATCGATAACCCTTGGTCCTGAAAGGGTTAAATATTAAGTTAAAAATGATCAGCGGGTGTGTTCCGGTATATCAAACAAGCTGGTCTACAGCACATGCACGTGATTAGACTTGGGGCCGCAAGACTACCATCGCCGGTCGTCACACCGCTACCGCGCATGCGCATCTCGCATATAAAAATGATCATGATCTAGACCAGGGGCCTTAAACTCGGCCGGGTGGGCCACATATAGAAAAAATGTGAAGTTGATGGGCCTCATTACTTTCAAATTTGATACGGTCACGTAGGGTTCGTGGACCCACTGGGCTGTACCGCCTTGGCGGTATGGCAGCTGGCCAACAGGGCGCAGGTCACAGTCTATACTTTGTATAGGGTACCTGTGGCAGCTCGGACAGTAGCAAGACAGGCTCGACTGGGACTAGGCAACAGACAGGACAGCATGGCACTTGACCAGGATACAGGACACGGGTACGGGAAACACTGAGAACTGGAAAACATTAGGAGACCATTTGCTTAGACAAACTAGAATACGACAAAACGCTCAGGCAAGGAAGCAAGGGGCTGGACCCCTCTTATAGACCAGGGCACACATGGGCTGATTTCACATTAAAGTCCGGTGCGCGCTACTCCTTTAAGAGTGAGCACGAGCGTGCGCACACACACTATGGGACCCGGCCGAGGTGAGTGGCACTGGCAGCGTGTGGGTGCAAGCTCCAAGCAACAGACCAAAGTTCCAAATACATACACATCGAAAAAATGAGCAGCAACTCCAAATATTCAGGTGAAAAAAATGGGTACTTTATTGCCCGTGCAAAGTTTCAGCTCCGTCCACTAGAGCCTTTCTCAAGCAAATAACAAATGTGAGTTCACACAATATAACAGGGTATCAATCACAAGTGCCATTAACAGTAATCAGTAAAAAATGCAAAGAGTTGTACATAGGAAACAATACATGGTGCGATGTATGTACCTGGTTATTAATACAGAGACTAGGTACATCAATGGAGGGTCGTATTAATACATACAGACGAATAATTTAAAAAATGTCTCGAGTTGAATTACAAGAGGGTGTAGTGAATTAAAATCAATCTCTCACCTCTGAGTATAACGTAGGTGTAAGCCGAAAGCGGCGTCCGTGCAGCGCAACTGGGCATGTCCGAAAGTAAAATCCAATTACGGGTAACCGGACACAAACAGCGCATGCGCTGTGTGGGAAAGAGGACAAAGCAGCCATTTTGGACTATGAAAATCATGCCTAGGATGCTGGTAAGCACATGCGTGAAGATGTAGCGCTCGATCATCCTGATGATAGCGTCTAAATTTATTTAAGGTTATAATACGACATGGAATGTTAATTATTAAATAAAGGAAACAAAATGCAAAGATGTATCCATGTTTCTGTTCAATAATGGTACGAGTATATCACTATACTCGTAGTAGTCAGGTAGCCAGGTAGCCTCATACACTTTAGAGGACATGGGAGAGGGGAGAAAATACAATGGCTATCAAGGATGGTCACGATCTAAGCCCCAAAATACAGAGTACCGGCGACCAGAGCGTGCGTTGGCTTGCTCATCAGCTAGTGGGACATCCATAGAACGCCCTATGGGAAGTGTGGTGGGGACCACACAAATGTGTATAATCGAGACCGGAGTGACAAATGACGATTCTAGAATTTGATATGTGATGGACATTAGATGCAGGTTCCTATCAGGAGACCCATTTTTCTAGGGTGGTTACTTTGGAAATCAAGTAGATTGTTGCAATCAGTGGGCTTGGTATAGAGTTGGGTAGTGAAGCTCTGCCCTTCCAATGTGACCAGTACATCAAGAAATTGTATTTTAGGGTCAGAGTGTACAATGGTGAATTTGACTGTCTCATCCACCTCATTGATGTATGTATGGAAATCCTGAAGTTCTGTCAGGTTGCGTGTCCAAAGTAAAAATACATCGTCAATATAGCGCCACCATCTAAGGACAAGTGAAAAATGTGAAGACGTATAAATCAATGATTCCTCTATTGAACGCATATACATGTTGGCATACGTTGATGCCATATTGGACCCATTGCAGTCCCCTAAACTTGGAAGAAAAAATGTACACAAAATAGAAAGTAATTACGTCTTCGAATGACATTTAGTAATTGTATCAAATTTACGACAATCAGGGGTATAATCAGAGGTTTCAAGAAAATTCTCTACTACGGAGATGCCCTTGGTGTGGTCAATGACAGTATATAAACTAGTAACGTCAAATGATACTAGTGTGACATGGGTGTCTGGTGGTAAAGTGACATCACGCAATTTGCAAAGGAAGTCTCAGTAGTAGAGAAACCTCTGATTATACCCCTAATCATCATACATTTTTGATACAATTAAGTGTCATTCTAAGACGTAATTACTTTCTATTTTGTGACAATTTTTTCTTCCAACTACAGAGGACTGCAATTGGGTCCAATATGGCACCAACTTATGCTAACATGTGTATGCGTTCAATTGAGGAATAATTGATTTATACATATTTTTCACATGTCCTTAGATGGTGGCGCTACATTAACTATGTCTTTTTTACTTTGGACACGCAACCTGACAGAACTTCAGGATTTCCATAGATACATCAATGAGGTGGATGAGACAGTCAAATTCACCATTGTACACTCTGACCCTAAAATACAATTTCTTGATGTACTGGTCACATTGGAAGGGCAGAGCTTCACTACCCAACTCTATACCAAGCCCACTGATCGCAACAATCTACTTGATTTCCACAGTAACCACCCCAGAAAAATGGTAAGGAGTTTACCCACTAACCAACTCATGCGAGTTAAAAGAATAGTGAGCGACATTGACACGTCTAAACGATCCATTGACACCATGATCAACAAATTTAAAACACGTGGTTACCCCCAACACTTACTCAATGAACATCGTTACAAAATCCAGCATGTAGAGAGAGACACACTACTTACACAGACACCTAAGACCAGACAGGAACGTATACCGTTCATTTCCACATATTTTGATGAGTGGACAAATAGCTGATGTAATTCGCCACCATTGGCCTATATTAGGCAATTGCATTCAACATATACCTGAATTTACTAATTCTCTGCTATTCTAGTATTGCAGGCCTGCCAATCTGAGGGACAAAATTGTAAAGGCTGATCAGTGCCCACAGAGAGTGAGTAGACAGACATTCCTCAAACAGCCCAAACTAGGATGCTTCCCCTGTCTTAAGTGTGTCAATTGTAGACTCATAAATAAGGGCTCAACCCTACTCCAATAACCCTACTCAACTCCTACTACCAATAAGAGTTATGACATTCAACATTTTCTCACCTGTGACAGCGACTTTGTGATTTATGTTCTTCAGTGTCCTTGTAAACTACTCTATGTCGGTGAAACTACACTTGACCTCCAAAACCAGATTCAACCAACACAGGTACACTATCCGGAAAAAGAAGTTAGACTTACCAGTGTCTAAACAGTTTTCTGATATGGGACATAATGAGAACCAATTAAGGTTTTGGGTACTTGACCACATCCCTCCCCTTAGAAGAGGGGGTAATAGGTCTAAATTACTGAAAATCCGTGAGCTCCAATGGATCAACAGACTTAATTCTCTTAAACCCAACGGCTTAAATGTAGATTTCGCCTTAGGTGGACTGGTCTAGGTTTCCTACCTCCCCTGGGGCCCCCTTGGGTTCCAAACTCGATGTTGCCTCCATTTTATGATTTTATGACTTTTTCTTTCCTTCATTATCTGATATGATTATTATGATATACGAACACTATTTTCTTTATTTTTTAGATGATCCACACTTCGTATCAGTCACCTCTATGATACCCTATTGGTGTTGTTATATGCTATCTATTTCTTTACATCTACCTCAGGGTAATTTGATATATTTGATTTATGTATACCGCTCTTATAATTGGTCTCCTGATAGGAACCTGCATCTGATGTCCATCACATGTCACATTCTAGAATCATCATATGCCACTCCAGTCTCCTCGATATACACATTTGTGTGGTCCCCACCACACTTCCCATGGGGCGTTATATGGATGTCCCACTAGTCGATGAGCAAGCCAACGCACGCTCTGGTCACCGGTACTCCATATTTTGGGGCTTAGATCGTGACCATCCTGGATAGCCATTCAATTTTCTCCCCTCTCCCATGTCCTCTAAAGTGTATGAGGCTACCTGGGTATAGTGATATACTTGTACCATTATTGAACAGAAACATGGATACATCTTTGCATTTTGTTTCCTTTATTTAATAATTAACATTCCATGTCGTATTATAACCTTAAATAAATTTAGACGCTATCATCAGGATGATCGAGCGCTACATCTTCACGCATGTGCTTACCAGCATCCTAGGCATGATTTTCATAGTCCAAAATGGCTGCTTTGTCCTCTTTCCCACACAGCGCATGCGCTGTTTGTGTCCGGTTACCCGTAATTGGATTTTACTTTCGGACATGCCCAGTTGCGCTGCACGGACGCCGCTTTCGGCTTACACCTACGTTATACTCAGAGGTGAGAGATTGATTTTAATTCACTACACCCTCTTGTAATTCAACTCGAGACATTTTTTAAATTATTCGTCTGTATGTATTAATACGACCCTCCATTGATGTACCTAGTCTCTGTATTAACCCCTTCCCTCTTTAGCCACTTTTGACCTTCCTGACAGAGCCTCATTTTTCAAATCTGACATGTGTCACTTTATGTGGTAATAACTCCGGAATGCTTTCACCTATCCAAGCGATTCTGAGATTGTTTTCTCGTGACACATTGGACTTTATGTTACTGGCAAAATTTGCTCGATATGTTCAGTATTTAATTGTGAAAAACACCAAAATTTAGCGAAAAATTGCAAAAATTAGCATTTTTCTCAATTTAAATGTATCTGCTTGTAAGACAGGCAGTTATAATACACAAAATTGTTGCTAATTAACATCCCCCATATGTCTACTTTAGATTGGCATCGTTTTTTGAACATCCTTTTATTTTTCTATGACCTCACAAGGCTTAGAACTTTAGCAGCAATTTCTCACATTTTCAAGAAAATTTCAAAAGGCTATTTTTACAGGGGCCAGTTCAGTTGTGAAGTGGTTTTGAGGGCCTTATATATTAGAAACCCCAAAAAAGTCACCCCATTTTAAAAACTTCACCCCTCAAAGTATTCAAAACAGCATTTAGAAAATGTCTTAACCCTTTAAACATTTCACAGGAATTAAAGCAAAGTAGAGGTGAAATTTACAAATTTCATATTTTTCTGCAGAAATACATTTTTAATACAATTTTTTTTATAACACAGAAGGTTTTACCAGAGAAATGCAACTCAATATTTGTTGCCCAGTTTTTGCAGTTTTAGGAAATATCCCACATGTGGCCGTAGCGTGCTACTGGACTGAAACACCGGCCTCAGAAGCAAAGGAGCACCTAGTGGATTTTGGGGCCTTATTTTTGTTAGAATATATTTTAGGCACCATGTCAGGTTTGAAGGGCTCTTGTGGTGCCAAAACAGTCAAAATCCCCCAAAAGTGACCCCATCTGGGAAACTAGACACCTCAAGGAAATTATCTAGGGGTGTAGTGAGCATTTTCACCGCACAGGTTTTTTACAGAAATTATTGGAAGTAGGCCGTGAAAATTAAAATCAACATTTCTTCAAAGAAAATGTAGGTTTAGCGATTTTTTTTCTCATTTCCACAAGGACTAAAGGAGAAAAAGCACCGCAAAATTTGTAAAGCAATTTCTCCCGAGTAAAACAATACCTCACATGTGGTAATAAACGGTTGTTTGGAGACACGGCGTGGCTGAGAAGGGAAAGAGCGCCATTTGGCTTTTGGAGTTCACATTTAGCAGGAATGGTTTGCGGAGGCCATGTCACATTTACAAAGCCCCTGAGGGGACAAAACAGTGAAAACCCCAAACAAGTGACCCCATTTTGGAAACTATACCCCTTGAGGAAATTATCTAGGGGTATAGTGAGCATTTTGACCCCACAGGTTTTTTGCAGAAATTTTTGCAAGTAGGCTGTGAAAATGAAAATCTACATTTTTTCAAATAAAATGTAGGTTTAGCTAATTTTTTTTCATTTCCACAAGGACTAAAGGAGAAAAATCACCATAAAATTTGTAAAGAAATTTCTCCCGAGTAAAACAGTACCCCACATGTGGTAATAAACGGCTGTTTGGACACACGGCGAGGCTGAGAAGGGAAAGAGCGCCATTTGGCTTTTGGAACTCAAATTTAGCAGGAATGGTTTGCGGAGGCCATGTTACATTTACAAAGCCCCTGAGGGGACAAAACAGTGGAAACCCCCCACAAGTGACCCCATTTTGGAAACAACACCCATTGAGGAAATTATCTAGGGGTATAGTGAGCGATTTGACACCAGTTTTTTTGCAGAAATTATTGGAAGTAGGCCCTGAAAATAATAATCTACATTTTTTCAAAGAAAATGTAGGTTTAGCTAATTTTTTCTCATTTCCAGAAGGACTGAAGGAGAAAAAGCACCACAAAATTTGTAAAGCAATTTCTCCCGAGTAAAACAATACCCCACATGTGGTAATAAACGGCTGTTTGGACACACGGCAGGGCTTAGAAGGGAAAGAGCACTATTTGACTTTTTGAGATCACATTTAGCAGGAATGATTTGCGGAGGCCAGGTCACATTTGCAAAGCCCCTGAGGGGACAAAACAATGAAAACGCCCAAAAAGGGACTCCATTTAGGAAACTACACCTCTTGAAGAATGCATCTAGGGGTGTAGTGAGCATTTTGACCCCACAGATGTTTCATAGAATTTATTAGAATTAGGCAGTGAAAATAAAAACAGTCCTTTTTCTTCAATAAGACGTAGCTTTAGCGCAAATTTTTTCATTTTCTCAACAAATAAAGGAAAAAAAGAACCCAACATTTGTAAAGCTATTTCTCCCGAGTACGGCAATACCCCATATGTGGTCATAAACTGCTGTTTGGGCAAACGGCAGGGCTCAGAAGGGAAGGACCGCCATTTGGAGTGCAGATGTTGCTGGATTGGTTTCTGGGCACCTGTGGGCCCAAAACAGTGGAAACCCCCCAGAAGTGACCCCATTTTGTAAACTACACCCCTCAATGCATTTACCAAGGGGTGTAGTAAGCATTTTAACCCTGCAGGTGTTTTGTAGAAATTAGTGTGCGCTCAATGTTGCAGAGTGAAAATGGGATTTTTTTCCATAGATATGCCAATATGTGGTGCCCGGCTTGTGCCACCATAACAAGACAGCTCTCTAATTATTATGCGGTGTTTCCCGGTTTTAGAAACACCCTACATGTGGCCCTAATCTTTTGTCTGGACATATGACAGGGCTCAGAAGTGAAGAGTACCATGCGGAGTGGAGGCCTAATTTGGCGATTTACAAAGTATTGGTTCACAACTGCAGAGGCTCAGATGTGAAATAATAAAAAGAAACCCCTGATAAGTGACCCCATTATGGAACTGCACCCCTCAAGGCATTTATTAAGGGGTGTAGTGAGCATTTTCACCCCACAGGTCTTTTCCATAAATGAATGCGCTGCGGATGGTGCAAATTAAAAATTTATATTTTTCCCTAGATATGCCATTCAGTGGCAAATATGTCATGCCCAGCTTATGACGCTGGAGACACACACCACAAAAATTGTTAAAAGGGTTCTCACGGGTATGACGGTGCCATATATGTTGAAGGAAACTGCTGTTTGGGCACGCTGTAGGGTTCAGGGCCGAGGGAGCACCATTTGGCTTTTGGAGAGCGGATTTTGCTTGGTACTATATTTGTTTGAGTATTGCTGGTGTTTTATAATGTGGGGGTACATGTAAGCGGGGCGGAGTATATAAGGGGCATAGTCAGGTGGTATAAAAAAATAAAAATAATCCATAGATGTGTGTTACGCTGTGAAGCAATCCTTTCTGCACAGGCCGGTGTCGCACTGATAAATGGTGTCATTTCTTATCCCCCTTTTGGTCCACACTCCGCGCCTTTGTAGTTTGGGGAATTTTGCTGGGAAAGTATTATCCTGGTATAATACGGGCACCGTCGCTTCCATCGGATATGATTGGGCCCTCCCTTCCTGGTTCCCTAATTTTAGGTCCTTGATAAATCGCCTCTTGAAACAGAAGAAATGTTCTCCTCGGGCACAACTGCATATTTTTTTATTTCCTGACTTATTGGAGCCATAACTAATTTTATTTTTCATAGACGTAGCGGTATGAGGGCTGGTTTGTTGCGGGACGAGCTGTAGTTATTATTGGTACCATTTTGGGGTACATGTGACTTTTTGATCACCTTTTATCCTATTTTTTGGGATGCCAGGTAAACCAAAAAACGCAATTCTGGCACAGCTTTTTTTGGTTTTTTTTTATACAGAGTTCACCACGCATTATAAACTACATGTTACCTTTATTCTGCGGGTCAGTACGATTCCGGCGATACCTCATTTATAGAACTTTTTTATGTTTTACAACTTTTTGCACAATAAAATTACTTTTGTAAAAAGAATGTATTTTTTCTGTCGCCAAGTTGTGAGAACCATAACGTTTTAATTTTTTTGTCGACGGAGTTGTATGAGGGCTTGTTTTTTGCGGGACGAGCTATAGTTTTTATAGGTACCATTTTTGGATACGTGCGACTTTTTGATCACTTTTTATTGTAATATTTGTAGGGCAAAGTGACTAAAAAACAGAAACTCTGGTAACGTTTTTTACGGGTTTTTTTTACGCTGTTCACCGCGTGCAATAAATAATATAATATTTTGATACCTCCGGTCGTTACGGTCATGGCGATACCAAATACATATGGTTTATTATTATTTTTCAATAATAAAGGACTTGATAAGTGTAAAAGGGGGATTGTGTGTTATTTGATTACTTGAAACTTTTATTGTTTTCAAACTTTTATTTTTTGCACTTTTTTTTACACTTTTTTATACTTTTTTTACACTTTTTCTCAAGTCCCACTAGGGGACTTGAAGGTCCAACGGTCAGATTTTTTTTTTTCTAATACATTGCACTACCTATGTAGTGCAATGTATTAGATCTGTCAGTCATTCACTGACAGCAAGCCGTTTAGGCTTCGCCTCCCGGCGGGGCCTAAATCGGCTTCCGTAATGGCAGAGCAGGAGACCATTGTGTCTCCTGTTGCCATAACAGCAGTCGCCAGTCCCGATTGCCTGTCAGGGCTGGCGATCTGCTTGTAACCGCTACGATGCAGCAATCGCTTTCGATTGCTGCATCGAAGGGGTTAATGGCAGGGATCGGAGCTAGCTCCGGTTCCTGCCGTTACAGGTGGATGTCAGCTGTACAGTACAGCTGACTTCCACCGCTGATGACGCCGGATCAGCTCCTGACCCGGCGCCATCTTGCCGGCAGCTACGGAAGCCGATCAGGCTCCGCCGCCGGGCGGATCTTGACCGGCTTCGGTGCTAGGCAGACCGGGAGGCCAGTATTAGGCCTCCGGTTGCCATTGCAGCCACCGGAACCCCGGCAATTTCATTACTGGGGTTCCGATGAGCTGCAAACACCTTAAGTGCAGCGATCGCGTTTGAGCGCTGCACTTAAGGGGTTAATGGCGGGGATCGAAGCTAATTTCGGTCCCCGCCGTTACAGTCGGATGTCAGCTGTAAGATACAGCTGAGATCCGGTGATGATGGGACCGGCTCAGCTTCTGAGCCGGTCCCAAACGTTTGACGTACATGTACGGCAAGATGCGGGAAGTCAGTACTTTCCATGACGTACATGTACGGCAAATGTCGGGAAGGGGTTAATAACCAGGTACATACATCGCACCATGTATTGTTTCCTATGTACAACTCTTTGCATTTTTTACGGAGTACTGCTAATAGCACTTGTGATTGATACCCTGTTATATTGCGTGAACTCACATTTGTCATTTGCTTGAGAAAGTCTCCAGTGGACGGAGCTGAAACGTTGCACAGGTAATAAAGTACCCATTTTATTCACTTGAATATTTTGAGTTGCGGCTCATTTTTTCGATTTGTGTGTATATATATATATATATATATATATATACACATACATACATACATACATATATATATATATATATATATACATATACACACACACACACACACACACACACACACACACACACACACACTACCGTTCAAAAGTTTAGGGTCACTTAGAAATTGCCTTATCTTTGAAAGAAAAGCAGTTTTTTTTCAATGAAGATAACATTAAATTAATAAAAAATACTCTATAAATTGTTAATGTGCTAAATGACTATTCTAGCTGCAAACGTCTGGTTTTTAATGCAATATCTACATAGGTGTATAGAGGCCCATTTCCAGCAACCATCACTCCAGTGTTCTAATGGTACATTGTGTTTGCTAACTGTGTTAGAAGGCTAATGGATGATTAGAAAACACTTGAAAACCCTTGTGCAATTATGTTAGCACCGCTGTAAACAGTTTTGCTGTTTAGAGGAGCTATAAAACGGACCTTCCTTTGAGCTAGTTGAGACTCTGGAGCATTACATTTGTGGGTTCGATTAAACTCTCAAAATGACTAGAAAAAGAGAGCTTTCATGTGAAACTCGACAGTCTATTCTTGTTCTTCGAAATTAAGGCTATTCCATGCGAGAAATTGACAAGAAACTGAAGATTTCCTGCAACGGTGTGTACTACTCCCTTCAGAGGACAGCACAAACAGGCTCTAACCAGAGTAGAAAGAGAAGTGGGAGGCCCTGCTGCACAACTGAGCAACAAGACAAGTACAATAGAGTCTCTAGTTTGAGAAATAGACGCCTCACAGGTCCTCAACTGGCAGCTTCATTAAATAGTACCCGCAAAACACCAGTGTCAATGTCTACAGTGAAGAGGCGACTCCGGGATGCTGGCCTTCAGGGCAGAGTGGCAAAGAAAAAGCCATATCTGAGACTGGCTAATAAATGGAAGAGATTAATATGGGCAAAAGCACACAGACATTGGACAGAGGAAGATTGGAAAAAAGTGTTATGGACAGACGAATCGAAGTTTGAGGTGTTTGGATCACACAGAAGAACATTTGTGAGACGCAGAACAACTGAAAAGATGCTGGAAGAGTGCCTGACGCCATCTGTCAAGCATGGTGGAGGTAATGTGATGGTCTGGGGTTGCTTTGGTGCTGGTAAAGTGGGAGATTTGTACAAGGTAAAAGGGATTTTGAATAAGGAAGGCTATCACTCCATTTTGCAACGCCATGCCATACCCTGTGGACAGCGCTTGATTGGAGCCAATTTCTGGTAGAGAAAGACCTTGCAGTACTTACACCCAGCTTGGAGAAGTATGAGGGCTCTACACCGTTTGCAGAGGCTTTTAAAAAGACATTAGATTATATAGATGCTGTTGAAGTTAAAATCAAAAACCGGAAAAGGAAGAAATTCTCACGAGACAAGGGAGATTACTCCAGAGGAGATATATACGACTGGGGAAAGAAAAAATCCCAGAGGTTCCAAACTGGGAGACCTACTAACATACAAACTCACAAAGAGACACTGGACCCACATGAGTTTTCTGACACAGGTACAGATGGGACAGATATATCAGACCCGGAATCAGATCCACAGTCAACTCAGGGTAGACAATTCAGCAGGAGTAGAAATCCCAATAGAAACATTGACAACACCACCACTGAGGTGCCTTTTTTACGGGACAGAGGGAGGTGGGGTTTCAGGGGCTCACAACAACGGAGGAAGGAACCTCAGAGACCCTACAAAAAGTGATTCATAGCGATACAAATTCCAGTGAGGAATGTTTGAGAGTCATCAACCTCTCTAGTCATGTCCTCACGGGTCCCCAACTATCAGTCCTTGGAAAGGGCTTTAATTTTTGTTTAACCACGAAGCTTAATAAATTTACCGTAATCAAGGATCTTCACCTCTTTGGGCGGAAACTGCTCTACCAAAAAATGTTTAATAGACCAAATAAGATCATTAATGGGGGACAGTCAAACACTGCTCACTTGGATTGTCTTTCAGAAGTAGAAACAAACACACTGGGAGACCTAGAGGAACTGTTGTTGGAAAACTCTACCCAACAATGTGAAGGTGATTTTGATTCTCTGACCACCTCTCATAAAAAATCAAAGGTTAAGTCCAAAAGCCTTACCATGCCCCCCTTAGAAGGTTGCCCGGCCATCAAAGTCTTTGTTGACCTAGTATCCCAGGATCTATTGTCATTATCTGGGCAACAGCTTTCTCACAATCTCAGTCCAGATGAAGAACGGGCACTCCAGGAATTACGTAAATGGGAAGACGTTGTCTTTAAGAATTCAGATAAAGGGGGCAATGTTGTCATCTGGTCCAAAGAAAAATACCTACTGGAAGCCAAGAAGCAACTACTAGATAAAGCCTGTTATCGTCCACTCTGGGGCGACCCAACTGAACAATTCTTAAAGGAATATAATGAGATGATCCAAGATGGTTTTGAAGAGGGGGCCATTATTGCTCGAGAGAGGGATTTCTTGAAGGTACAGCACCCTAGGATCGCAACATTTTATCTCCTCCCAAAAGTGCACAAGAACCCCACCAACCCCCCAGGGAGACCAATTGTCTCTGGTGTGGGCAATCTGACCGAAAAATGTAACCAATGGTTAGACGAAGAATTACGTGAACTAGTATACCAGTTACCTTCCCACACCAGGGATACCATGCAGGTGCTCAAAGACCTGAATGGTAGTTCCCTGGAGGTGGATGAATGGCTCACCACCTGCGACGTGGAGTCCCTCTATACGAGCATAGACCACAAGGTAGGCTGTGCAGCGGTTGAGTTTTTCCTGCAAAGAAAGGAGGGCTATAATCCATCTCGGAAGAACTTTGTCCTACGTGCACTAAAGTTTATTTTGAAACACAATTATTTCCTTTTCGATGGCAGGTTTTATTTGCAACTACGAGGAACAGCCATGGGAGCAGCGGTGGCACCCACCTTTGCCAACCTGTATCTGGGTTGGTGGGAAGAATGTCACGTTTTCTGTCCCGAAATGGAGAATTTTACCTCCAGGATTAATATCTGGCGCAGATTCATAGATGACATTTTACTCATCTGGAATGGCTCTTCCAGGGAACTTGAAGAATTTGTAGAGGTGTTGAACACCAACAACTTTAACCTCAAATTGACCTTAACATATGACCATCAGTCCATTCCCTTTTTGGATGTTAGGCTTTTTACCAACGAGCGGGGCATAATAGAGACAGATCTTTATCGCAAAAAAACAGCCACCAATAGCCTTCTGGATGCCACAAGTGCTCATTCCATTAACACCATCAGAGGCATTCCAAAGGGAGAATTCTTGAGGCTCAGACGAAACTGTTCCACCTTTCAGCTCTTTAAGACTCGGGCAACAGAATTGAAGAACAGACTGTTATGTAGGAACTATAGTAAAAGGAACATCAAGAAAGCCTACAACTGGGCGCTGAGGACAGATCGGGAAACGCTGCTGACCCCAAAAATAAAGACTAACACAGAACGGTCTCAACCACGATTTGTCACTGATTTTAATGACTGTTGGGATGAAATGACACTCATTCTAAACCGTCACTGGAACATCTTACTGAGTGACCCAGTACTCAACAACCTTCTTACCAGTAGGGTCTCTCTGGGATACAGAAAATGTAAGACCATTTCAAACGTTCTGGTCCAGAGTCATTTTTCAAGAATAAGCAAGAATAGGCCAGTACTTAACCCTGGCTTCTACCCTTGTAAAATGTGTAGAGCCTGTCGGGTATTAGTGGACAAACGAGAGTTCACAGATGCCTTTGGTATTGTCCATCGGATCTCTGACCATATGAGTTGCTCTACCCCTGGAGTAATCTATTGCCTCGAATGCCCATGCGGTCTCAAATATATTGGGAAAACCAAGAGAGAACTGCGCATACGGATCCGTGAGCATATTAACTCCATAATCAATTTTGCAAAAAATGAGCAGGACTTCAGGATCAAAAATAAGCCATTTAATCCAACCCCCATAGCCAGACACTTCGGGAATGTTCACAATTCCAATTGGACTACCCTCAAAGGCTGGGCCTTGTGTGAAATACGCATGGGCATCAGAAGGGGCAATTTAGATCAAGCACTCTTGAAAAAGGAAAGTGAATGGATTTTCAACATGAAAACAGTGAGTCCATTTGGACTCAACGAAAATTTTGGCTTCGGATGCTTTCTGTAATAGATTCATATTAGTATATACTTTTTGTGCTGCCACTCATTTATATTCATATACACATATACTTTCAATCCTCTCCGCTGTGCGAGGTATACCGTTATTACCATCATAGGATTTACATGCCATTCAATATACAATCCATTTTGTTTTTAAATTTAAAATAAAATTAAAATGACAGTTTTTTTAGAAAGTTAAAATTCAATATATATCCTCCTCATTTCTTTCTTTTTCCATCAACTTGTTATAGTTTTTTGCAGTCATGGTGTCCTGTTAATAATTTTTGCAACTTCTCATAATAATTTATAGAGAATCCTACCCATATCATACCAGTCGAGACTGAGGTCTCTGATTGGTCTCTGAGACTGTCAATCAAGAAGGACCCTATTTATAGGGCACTTCAATGGCGGCCTCCCACCCCTGGAAGAAGCCAGAATGCTGGCGAAACGCGCGTCGGGTTTTTAATCCATTATCCTTGGTGCCTACACATGGCCAGAGCTGTCCCTGTTCAGCTCTCAATAGATCACGCCACACAATACGGCTGACAGTTGTCAGCTGTCTCACTGCACTATACCGCTAGCGTGTCTCGCTGTCTTATCCAGATCAGCTGGGTTATCTCCCTCACCTCCCACCATGATATGGTCTGACGGCTGGTAATTCCAAGCACAGTCTCCCCGAGGTTGCAAATTATTATCCTCGAGTCTGACCATAGGTGAGGTGTAGCGAGCTTGTGGGGTCTAAATTACTGAACCCTCACTGCTCTACTAATCAGCTTGATCCATACACTGAGCTTACTGGGCGGATTTATTTTAACCGCTCCAGTATAAGACTAAACCCAGTGAACGGTTGCTCCTTACCGTGTCTGGGTTTACATCCAGCTGACAGCGACACACCTCACAGCCGCCTTCCAATTCGCTGCTTTCTAGGCAGATAGCGGTCAGGTCTGCCTGCGCTCACAAACTGTCCAATACAAACGCAACAATAACGCTTAATGTGTAAGTGGCCAGATTACACCTGGTCACTCATTTAATGTAGGGTCAATTCTGAGCCCTATTAGCTGTTCGCTGTTTTGACAGCGCGGCTCGTATCAATACTATTTACCAACTTTCTACAGCTGCTGGCTGTCACATCAGCGCAGCTATAAACTCCTTCAGCGTATATGTTGCTTTAATTGTGAATTGGATTTCAACTAAATTATTTTGAGCCACTACAATTTATACTTTCAAACCATCTCATTATTCACAATCCATTAATGTGTACATTACAATTAAATTCAGTGGAATTACCTCATATCCCTTACAGTGGAATCACCTACATCACACTCACTCCAATCAAGTCTATTTAGCTGCCGATTTATAACGCAGCACATCGTTGTGTGTGAATGCGGCCAATAATCCTATTAATCAATCAACACTTGTGGTGGGCCACATTGGTCCCCCCAGCTGCCCGTTGGTATCGGCACACCTCTCCAGCACGGGCTAGCTACACTAGCGGATTTATTGGTCCATATCATCACTGATTCCATTATCTCATCGGGAGCTTTTGTTCTCAGTTTAGTGCAGTGACACGTGCCACCTAGTGCTCAATAGCGGTAGTGCAATCACTTGATATTCCATTAGTGGCATCTCTCATATAATATCTATTTCCTACTCAGGCCAAGGTATGTGAGTTTGGGGGTCACTCACACATACCGTTTGCACCAATGGACTTTTAACATTTAATTTAATGCATACCTAATAAAGCTATTTATTTTATTTACCATTTAGTTTAGACCACATCTTTCTCTTTCCCTTCCCTTTAATACTTAGCAATATACGGTGGTGTACACCCATGTGGTCCTCCTGACCTATTCTCTCTAGTGAGACAGGTGATCTTCACCAGTTACTATTGGAGCCAATTTCATCCTACAACAGGACAATGACCCAAAGCACACCTCCAAATTATGCAAGAACTATTTAGGGAAGAAGCAGGCAGCTGGTATTCTATCTGTAATGGAGTGGCCAGTGCAGTCACCAGATCTCAACCCCATAGAGCTGTTGTGGGAGCAGCTTGACCGTATGGTACGCAAGAAGTGCCCATCAAGCCAATCCAACTTGTGGGAGGGGCTTCTGGAAGCATGGGGTGAAATTTCTCCCGATTACCTCAGCAAATTAACAGCTAGAATGCCAAAGGTCTGCAATGCTGTAATTGCTGCAAATGGAGCATTCTTTGATGAAAGCAAAGTTTGAAGGAGAAAATTATTATTTCAAATAAAAATCATTATTTCTAACCTTGTCAATGTCTTGACTATATTTTCTAGTCATTTTGCAACTCATTTGATAAATATAAGTGCACAGGCTGTAGAATAAAAGGATTATTACGGCAAATTTCTGTTGGGATTATACATCACAGTACGTATTAGAACAATTCCATAAGCCAGGTGCAAGCAGTGCAGCTTCAATAAACATACACAACAGGTTAGAACCTTCTTAATAGCAATGTACCAAGTTCTAACACTGAAGAGGAGAGATAAGGTAAGCTGCCCAGATCCATTTATAGCCTGGTTTTCATTAGCATTCTGCCAATTATTATACAATTATCAAAAAAATGTCAGTAAGTACAATATATTCTTAATTACAAATTTAGGGCAGATTTACACGAGCGTGTGAGTCATCACATATGATGTGCGGCTGCGTGATTTTGACACTCCGTTTGGATGTTTGTAAACAGAAAAGCACGTGGTGCTTTTCTGTTTGCAAACATACTTTTGACTGCTGTTGCGCGAATCACGCGCATCCCACGGAAGTGCTTCCGTGGGGTGCGCGTGATTTTCACGCACCCATTGACTTCAATGGGTGCGTGATGCGCGAAAAATGCACAAATATAGGACATGTCGTGAGTTTTACGCAACGGTCTCACTCTGCGCAAAAAGGACTGTCTGCACGGCCCCATAGACTAACATAGGTCTGTACGACACGCGTGAATATCAGGCGCGTTGCACGGACGTATATCACGTTCGTGTAAATAAGCCCTCAGGGTTGACTATTGAATCACCTTGCAGATTAATTCATTCATTAGCAAAAGCTTGAAGAAAATACATATGTGAACTCCACCAGAGATACCTCATGTTGGTACGTATAGTATCTCTGAATTACTATTCGTAAAACTAGTCATGTTCCTTTGCATTACTATTAAAGGGGTTAGAAAATAAAATAAGCTTTTATATCTCAGTACAGCTCCACTCTTGTTCATGAGAAAACGATCTACTGTAAGTGAATGCGTCTAGGCTGCAATACCAGATACAGCCCTTGGACAACAGGGGAGCGGTTTCAAGTTAAAAAAAAAAAGCAGACCCTTTTTTCTAAATGCTGACAACACTTTTAAACGATGGAAACGAAATATAAACCAGGATTCCCTTGAAAAAGGTCACAACACTCTTTGTCCTTGACTAACTGCAAAAAAACAAAAAACAAAAACACATGTATCCCCTATCCGCAGGATAGGGAATACATGTGTGATCATTGGGGGTCCCAGCGCTGGGACCCTTAGCAATAAGGAAAACAGGGGACCTAAAGTCCCCTAAAGTGCTCCATGAGAATGGGGTGATGGTGAGCACACTCAGCCCGAGTTTCATTAATTTCTATGGGACTTCTGGGATCACGGTCTTCGGCAGCTTCATATAAATGGAGCGCTGGTTGAGCATTTTCATGGAGAACTTCGGGGGACTTTCGGGACTCCATTCTCCTCATCACTGGGTGTCCCAGCGATCACACATGTATCCCCTATTCTGTGCAGAGGGGATACATCTGTTTGTGGGAAACACCTTTAAGGGAAGAATTCGTACAAAAAAATAAAATTTAGGCTCTATACACTGCATTTAGGTAATCTGAAATACTCTGGACGTATATGTATGATGGATGCCTCTGATGTATGCAAGTATATGCTGTGCGTCAATCATAGACTGCCATTGTAAAAAAAGAATGTATTTCAAGCAGTATAGGTTTTCTGTAAGTACCTGGCTGCATTAGATACTGTACAGATTAAAGGAATACTGACATATGCCAGCCTAGCAGGTGCCAAAAGAATACTACGTTAGCATATGTCGGAGCCCATTGGAGTCTATGGATGTGTTCGATGTATGTGCCGGTAGCATTTTTCTGCCAAATACACGGAATATACAGTTCAAGTGCAATCTGAATAGGACAATGTCGTGAGTGATGTACCCTACATTGCATTGTACATCATGGGTAAAAAAAAAAGGATATACTGATATCATAGCAGATGACATATAGAAATTATGAACCAAATCACAATTTAGCTTGTATAGAGCAGCTCCTGTTAGAACAAATGTAGTATTATGTTAGTCGGAAAGAAAAACTAAACCACTAATGTCATAAGAAATTGATGGCCTATCCTCAATATGTGGTCGTGGGGGTCCGACTCCCAGCACCCCAGCAATCAGCTGTTATAAAGAGGCCCCCGTAGCTAATGCGAGCGCGGCTTTCAATTCCTCACCTGCTCGTGCTGTGAATCGCTGACACACTTGTAGTGCTGGTTCACAGTATTACAGACTTTTCTCATTCACTTGAATCGCTGATCAATCTCTGCCTTGAATTATGGCCGGGTCTGGGCTTCTATTGATTGATTCTATTCTATCTATTTATTGCAGATCTCTTATTTGGCATGAACGATTTTACAAGATTGCCCCTGACAACGACCGAAAAAAATCAAACACTGCAGATCAACTTTTCCACAGAAATCAGTCTTCTGTCGGCATCTGTAATGCTCTTTTACGCCACGAAAAGGCGTTGACGTTCGGACGAAAATGGTTGAAATCTGCCTTTTTAACCGACCAAAATACCTAGTGTATGGTATGATATAATAAAGAGAACTTGTCAGCATTTATTTTTTTTATATTAAACACAGGGTATGTCAACACGGCCTATTTTAGGCCGTTTTTCGTGCCGTAAACGGACGAAAATTTGGAAGCCGAACGCCTCCAAACATCTGCCCATTGATTTCAATGGGAAAAACGGAGTTCTGTTCCGACGGGCCGTTTTTTTACGCGGCCGTTTTTCAAAAAGAAGTGCAGGTCACTTCTTGGAACGTTTTTGGAGCAGTTTTTCATAGACTATTGAAAACCGCTCCAAAAACGGCCGTGAAAAATGCAGCGAAAATCGCGAGTGGCTTAAAAAACGTCTGATAATCAGGAGCTGTTTTCCCTGGAAAACGGCTCCGTATTTTCAGACGTTTTTGAGTTTGTCTCAGATGTAGCTATGATACAGTATATCAGAAGATCACTTGACTGGGTAACACCTACGGTTTTCAGATGAGCTGTATTACTTTTATTATTTCCTAATCAAAACGGAGCCAAAATGAAGAAATGTGAATATTAGTGTAACCCGTGATTCAGCGGGTTGTAGAGTACCACTTTTAGTAGAAATAATGTGATAATTGCGATCTTCATGCAATGGAATGTTCTGCTGTGTTTTTACATCTACAGTACATGCATATATTCCAGGCAGCTGTGGGGTTTTCCGCCAGAAGCTGCTGTGAAGCAACATTTTCCAGACACTTACAGTAATCTATACGGGCCAAAAATAAAATTCCAATCTTACAGTACAATTATCTCACAGCAAGACGGTAGAAGTCATTTGGAGCAGCCAATTATCATTAAGGCAAGTGACACAATCAAAACCTATACAGAAAAACACAACCATAATAGGTTTAGAAATATACCAAAAAAAAAAAATCTTTATTCAACCCCTTCAGGACTGAGCCTGTTTTGGCCTTCAGGGCGAAGCCGATTTTTCAAATCGGACGTGTCACTTTATGTGGTAATAACTTTGGTCGATAAATTCAATATTTATTTGTAAAAAACACCAAGATTTAGAGAAAATTAGCAAAAATTTAAATTTTTCTAAATTTAAATGTATCTACTTGTAAAACAGATAAAATACCACACAAAATACTTACTAGTTTATATTTCCCATATGTCTACTTTATGTTTGCATAGTTTTTTGAACACTTATTTTTCTAAAATTTCAAAAGCCTATTTTTTCAGGGACCAGTACAGTTCTGAAGTGGTTTTGAAGGCCTTATATATTAGAAAGTCCCCATAAATCATGCAATTTTGAAAACTGCACCCCTCAAAGTATTCGAATCAGCATTCACAAAGTGTTTTAACCCTTTAGGCGTTTCAGAGGAATAACAGCAAACTATAGGTGAAATTTACAAATTAATTTTTTTTTTTGCCAAAGTCCAGTTATAATAAAAAAAATTCTGTACCACAGAAGGTTTTACCCGAGAAATGCAACTCAATATTTATTGCCCAGATTCTGCAGTTTTTAGAAATCTCACATGTGGGCCCTAGTGTGATAACGGACTGAAACACCGGCCTCACAAGCAAAGGAGCACCTAGAGGATTTTGGGGCCTCCTTTTTTTAGAATATATTTTAGGCACCATGTCAGGTTTGAATAGGTCTTGTGGTGCCAAAATAGTAAAGACCCCCCAAAAGTGACCCCCATTTTAGAAACTACACTCCTCAAGGAATTTATCTAGGGGTATAGTTAGCATTTTGAACCCACAGTTTTTTTGCTAAATTTATTTGAATTAGTATGTGAAGATGAAAATCGACTTTTTTCTGAAAAAAACTTAGACATTTTTGATTTTTACAAGGAATAAAGTAGAAAAAACACCCCAACATATGTAAAGCAATTTCTTCCAATTATCGCAATACCCCATATGTGGTAATAAATTACTGTTTGGACCCACAGCAGTGCTCAGAAGAGAAGGAGCACCATTTGGATTTTGGATTTCTAATTTTACTGGAATAGTTTTCAGTGCCGTGCGCGTTTGCAATGCACTGGAGGGATGAAAACAGTGGAAACCCCATTTTGGAAACTACACCCCTCAAGGAATTTTTGTAGGGGTAATGTTAGCATTTTGACCACACAGTTGTTTTGCTGAATTCATTGGAATTAGTCTATAAAAAGGTAAAAATATACTTTTTTTTCTCAAAAACGTAGACATTTTTGATTTTTTACAAGGAATAAAGGAGAAAAAGCACCCCAACTTTGTAAAACAATTTCTTCAGATTACGTAAATATGCCATATGTGGTAATAAAGTGCTGTTTGGAGCTTAGAAGTGAAGAAGCACTATTTGGCTTTTGGAGCTCAAATTTAGCTGAAATGGTTTTCGGGTGTCATGTCGAATTTGCAAAGCCCCCCGAGGGACCAAAACAGTGGAAGCCCCCCAAAAGTAACCCCATTTGGGAAACTACACCACTTAAGGAACCTATCTAGGGGTATAGAGGGCATTTAGACCCCACAGGTCTTTTGCAGAATTTGTTAGAATTAGGCCGTGAAAATTAATATCAACATTATTTCCAATAAAATGTTGAATTTCTTCAATTTCACAGAGGATAAAGGAAGAAAAAGCACCAACATCTGTAAAGCAATTTCTCCCGAGTACGGCAAGACCACACAAGTGGTCATAAAAGTTTTTATCATTAAAAAGTAATTAACCCTTTCCGGACTGATCCATGTTTTTCTTTTTCGTTTTTCCCTCCCTCCTTTCCGAGAGTAATAATTTTTTTATTTTTCCGTCAATATAGTGGTGTGAGGGCTTATTTTTTGCGAGACGAGCTGTAGTTTTTATTGGTACCATTTTTTGGTACATACAACTTTTTGAGCACTTTTTATTCTAATTTTTGGTAGAGCCAAGGTGACCAAAAAACTTTATTTTTCACGGTGTTCACCGTGCGAGTTAAATAATGGTATATTGTAATCGTTTGGACTTTTACAGACACAGCAATACCAATTTTGTGTATTTTTTTTTATATTACTTTAGAGAAAAAAATGTGAAAAGGGTTTTTTTTGGACTTTAAATATTTATTTCATTTTTTCCACTAATAATAACTATTTACTTTTGTTTTTACACATTTTATTAGTCCCCATAGGAGACTTGAACCAGCAAATCAGTAGATAGCTGGTACAATACACTGCAATATTAATATATTGCAGTATATTGTCATTTTTACAGGCTCCTGTAACAGCGTGATCACTGTTCCTGTCCGTTAGTCCCGGGTGTCAGCTCTAATACACCGCTGACACCCGCAGCATATGGCGCAGTGCCAGCATTTTTCTTTAAAAACCTCAAAAATGTAATGTATAAGCTGAAAAAAGGTCACTTTACTGAACTAATATTTCATGGCATAACCATTGTTTCTGAGAACTGCTTGACATCTACCAACATCTGGCACCTCTGAACAAGTATTCCAGCCCAGGAAGATTGGACGACATTCCACAGTCCTTCTGCATTTTTGGGTTTTGCCTCATAAACCGCATTTTTGAGGTCACCCCACAAGTTCTCTATGGGATTAAGGTTAAGGGATTGGGCTGGCCCCTCCATTTCATCAATCCTGTTGGTCTATAACCAAGATGTTGTTATCTTACAGGTGTGTTTTGGGTCGTTTCGTGTTAAAACACCCATTTCAAGGGCATTTCTTCTTCGTATGGGGTAACATGATCTCCTCAGGTATTTTGATATATTCAAACTGACCCATGATCCCTTGTATGCGATATATAGGCCCAACACCATGGTATGGCAAAAAAGATAAGGATAGAAAAATGGATTTTCCCTCTGGCGCAGCCTTAGTTGATGGATTCGCTCGTAGGAAGAAATAGGTGAATAAAAACGGGCTTTATTTGAAGTACAATTACAACAAAAAGCTTAGAGATCGAACAGATCTCTTCCTCAGGTAGTGTACGAGTTTTTGACATTAAAAGACAGTCTCTGCTTTATATCACAGACGGGGTGTTAACTGTGGAATAGCTACCGGGTCAACTTTAACGGGTCAAACGGTCGTAAGAAGAATAAGTATGTATAAACATATTAATTTGTTATTGCTGGTTAAAAACAGAGTTGATGCATTTCAATAAAATAGTAGGACCAAATACAGTGTAAGCAAATTTTAGTCATATAATAAAAAACAAACATAAAAATAGAAGAAAAATACGAAAAAAATACTGATGTTAAAAAAATTACAAAAACAGTTTCTCATATCAAAGGAAGTCATATAAACATTATGTACAATCATCTAAAATTTGATGAATAGAATTGTAGTATTGACTATGGTGTGGAAAGAGTTGAAAGTTGATTTTTATTATACTTCGACAGCTTTATAATGGATGAATAATTATTTATTTGTGTAAAAAAAGACAATAGAAGCAATAACAATATTTTTTTGTATTAGAATTCGTTATTCGTAGTGAACTACTTGGTTTTTATTATAATTGTTCGTTATTTGTACAAAAGATTAGTTTGCCGTATTTTTGCGCTTGTGTATGATAGAAGAGGAGATATAAAAAGTAGAGATAAAAATGATACATTATTATTAAAAAATGAATAATATATTTATTAAGGTTAAATGACAGTTTCCATTTTTTCATTAAGTCCTTCTGGTACTAATGTTTTGAATTTATAGATCCAGAAGTTTTCTCTATTACACAAAGACGCAAATCTATTTGTATTGCATGTGGTTATTTGTTCAATGGGGATAATTTTGAAACAATTAAAATTACTACTGTGTAACAGCATACAATGTCTGGAAATACTGTGTAATGTAAAATTATTCTTGCAATTTGACCGATGTTTATTTACACGGCAGTGTAATTGCTGTGTAGTTCTGCCTACATATTGTAAGCCACATTGGCAATTTATTAAATAAATGACATATTGTGACTGGCAGTTTAGGTGGTTTTCAATCTTATACGTAATCTTGGTTTGATGTAAAAGTCACAGTTTCAGTAATCAATTCACAACATAGGCATCTTGAATTGCCGCATTTCAAACTGCCTTTTTTATTTTGTTTTACAATAGCTGATAATTTGATTTCATTTTTCTTGTCTTGAAAAATTACCCGACTAGATGCTAGTATGTTTTTAATAGTTTTTGCCCTCCTAAAAGTGATTTGTGGCTTCGTTGGTAGGCTCTGTTTCAAATAAGGGTCTGTTTGTAGGATGTGCCAGTGTTTACCGATGATATTCCTGATTTTGTGTTCACAATTGTATTTTGTTATAAAATTGAAAGAAAATTTGTTTGTTTCTTTACTGTTTATTATTGCAATTGTTCAGCAATTTTGACACAATCAAGTTGTTCTAGATCTTTTGTTTTTTTATAGGCATCGGATAGTAAGGTATGAGGATAGTTTTTCTCACTGAAACGTTTGTAGATAATGCGACTTTGTTTGTTGAAATCAGTATTTGAGGTACAATTTTTTCTGATGCGCATGTATTGGCTGTAAGGTATGTTTTGTAGCCATTTGTGATAGTGGCCACTTTTGTAGTCCAAATAACTTACTATCTACTTTCTTGAAATGGGTACGTGTAATTATGTCTTTCGTTTTTGTGATCACTAGATCTAAAAATTGGATCTCCTTCTCTTGGATATTAAATGTAAAACTAATGCCCCATGTATTATTGTTCAGTGAATTACAGAAAGACCGAGCAGAGGTAATAGCTCTTTTCAATATAATAAAAAGATAGTCTATAAATCTTCTAAAAAAAAGTAATATGTCTGGTTGCCCATACGTGTTGCCAAATATGCATCTCATCAAACATGCCCATAAATATTATTGGAATAGCTAGGTGCTACTCGAGTACCCATAGCCGTGCCTCTTGTTTGGTGGTATACTCCACCATCAAAAGTGAATATATTGTTTTTAAGAATGAACTCCATGCTATCGATTAAAAATTCATTTTGTAATGGTAATAAATGGGGGTAATAAAAAATGGGGGTAATAAATGGGGGTAATAAAAAAAGTTTAGTTTTCAGGTTTTTCAGACCTATTTCATGCTCAATATTACTATAGAGAGAATTAACGTCTAGGGTAATGAAGAGCAAGTTGTCTATAGCAGTAATAGGACTAAGTTCCCTTATTAATTGTGTTGAGTTCTTCAGATTCTAATTGTGTTGAGTTCTTCGGAAATTCTATGACATATTTCTGGAAGAGTAAGTCCAAATAGTGGGACAAGTGGCAGGTGGGTGATTGGATCCCTGAGCTGATAGGTCTGCCAGGTGCTTTTGTGGTATCTTTGTGTATTTTTGGCAGATGGTAAAAAAATGGCGTATTAATATTAGTGGGGATTAGATCATTTTTTTCTTTCTGATTTCGGACTTTATTGGAAAAGGCTTGATTGATCAGAAGCTTCAGTTTTTCTATTATTGTTGAAAGCGGATTGTAAGTTAGTTTTACATAATAGTTTACGTCTGATAAAATTCTGATAGCCTCAGAATGATAATCTGTGGTATTTTGTATGATAATGCCTCCTCCTTTGTCTGCTGATCTAATAACGATATTATTCTTTTTTAAATTTTTGAGGGCAGATATTTCGTTTGCAGTTAGATTACTTTTCCTAAAAGTACTGCTTTCAACAAACAAAGTCGCATTATCTACAAACGTTTCAGAGAGAAAAACTATCCTCATACCCTACTATCCGATGCCTATGAAAAAACAAAAGATCTAGAACAACTTGATTGTGTCAAAATTGCTGAACCACAAAAAGCAATAATAAACAAACAAATTTTCTTTCAATTTTATAACAAAATACAATTGTGAACACAATAAAATCAGGAATATCATCGGTAAACACTGGCACATCCTACAAAGAGACCCTTATTTGAAACAGAGCCTACCAACGAAGCCACAAATCACTTTTAGGAGGGCAAAAACTATTAAAAACATACTAGCACCTAGTTGGGTAATTTTTCAAGACAAGAAAAATGAAATCAAATTATCAGCTATTGTAAAACAAAATAAAAAAGGCAGTTTGAAATGCGGCAATTCAAGATGCCTATGTTGTGAATTGATTACTGAAACTGTGACTTTTACATCAAACCAAGATTACGTATAAGATTGAAAACCACCTAAACTGCCAGTCACAATATGTCATTTATTTAATAAATTGCCAATGTGGCTTACAATATGTAGGCAGAACTACACAGCAATTACACTGCCGTGTAAATAAACAATCGGTCAAATTGCAAGAATAATTTTACATTACACAGTATTTCCAGACATTGTATGCTGTTACACAGTAGTAATTTTAATTGTTTCAAAATTATCCCCATTGAACAAATAACCACATGCAATACAAATAGATTTGCGTCTTTGTGTAATAGAGAAAACTTCTGGATCTATAAATTCAAAACATTAGTACCAGAAGGACTTACAAGTAGTTCACTACGAATAACGAATTCGAATACAAAAAAATATTGTTATTGCTTCTATTGTCTTTTTTACACAAATAAATAATTATTCATCCATTATAAAGCTGTCGAAGTATAATAAAAATCAACTTTCAACTCTTTCCACCCCATAGTCAATACTACAATTCTATTCATCAAATTTTAGATGATTGTACATAATGTTTATATGACTTCCTTTGATATGAGAAACTGTTTTTGTAATTTTTTTAACATCAGTATTTTTTTCGTTTTTTTCTATTTTTATTTTTATGTTTATGTTTTAATATATGACTAAAATAATTTGCTTACACTGTATTTGGTCCTACTATTTTATTGAAACGCATCAACTCGGTTTTTAACCAATCACAAATTAATAGGTTTATACATACTTATTCTTCTTACGACCGTTTGACCCGTTAAAGTTGACCGGGTAGCTATTCCACAGTTAACTCCCCGTCTGTGATATAAAGCAGAGTTTTAATGTCAAAAACTCGTACACTACCTGAGGAAGAGATCTGTTCGATCTCTAAGCTTTTTGTTGTAATTGTACTTCAAATAAAGCCCGTTTTTATTCACCTATTTCTTCCTACGAGTGAATCCATCAACGAAGGCGCCAGAGGGAAAATCCATTTTTCTATCCTTTTCTTTTTGCCATTGACACGTCGAGCCTGTTCTCAGTTCTCGAATTGGATTCCCGGCTGCACCTCATTCTAGCTGTCATTGTTACAGAAAGATCTTCTTTACAGACGTCTGTGGATGTTATGCTCCTAGCATAACTCCGCAAGGTGAGCATAACCTTACTACCCTACAATGAATCAGTAATCCCACTGGTTCATGCACTATTGTGCGCTTTGTGTTTTTCTTTTGTATTCTATACAAACACCATGGTATGAGAAACCTCCCCATATCATGATTTTTGCACCACCATGCTTTACTGTCTTCGCAGTGTACCGTGGCTTGAATGCAGTGCTCGGGGGTTGTCTGACATACTGTCTGTGGCCACTAGATCCATAAAGAACAATTTTGCTTTCATCAGTCAACAAAATGTTGCGCCATTTCTCTTTGGGCCAGTCAATGTGTTCCTTGGCAAATTTTAACCTATTCAGGATATGTCTTTTTTTTCAACAACGGGAATTTGCCGGGAGTTCGTGCTGGTAACTAATCTTTCTGGAAGTTATCATTGCCAGAGCCTTTGCCATTTTGGCTATTCTTCGATCCATTCCAACAGTAGTTGCCCGCTTCCTTCCGCGTCTTTCAGGTTTTGGTTGCCGCTTCAAGGTATTTGTGATCATTTTAGCTGAGCAGCCTATAATTTGCTGCACTTCTCGATTTGTTTTTCCCTCTCAAATCAACTGTTTAATCAAAGTAGGTTTTTCATCAGAATAATGTCTGGAATGACCCATTTTCCCCAGTATTTCAAAAGGAAATGCACTATAGCCAACATATTCAACATTTGCCCCCCTCCTACCTTAAAAAGGGCCAAAATTGACACCTGTTTTTCCACAGCATGAATGACTTCACCAATTTAACTCCTCACTGCTATTATTTTGAACAATTCAAATAAGGATTCAATTACTCAGAATGAGAGGCATGCATGTCCTAATTGTTGGATCTGTTTTTTTTCTACTACACTTACAAGTAAATTATTTGCAATGTAGAAATATAACTTCTACCAAAAACACAGATTTATCAGGTCAATGATGTTGGACGGCTATTTTTTTTTTTTTTTTAACACTACTGTAGATGTATGTATGAATATAGTAGGACTGGGGAAGGCAATGTAAACCAAGTAGTAGTAATAATCAATAAATATTTGAGTACTATACCAATGTATCCATAAAGCACAATTATCCCCTATTAGTCCATACAAAAATTCCCCAGTACACAATACATGAACAGTATAACGACCAGATAACCCACGCCAAGAAGGTCCCAGTCCCAGGCCACCACCACAGACCCAACGCATGTTTCACCAAGGCTAACAAAGCTTTGAAAGCCATGGTATTGCAAGAGCTTTTCTAGGCATAGATGGAGAAGAGAAACCCAAAGACAGAGCCTTGAGGTCCGTAAACATAAAGATGACGAGAGGAGGTGGTATATGAGTGGAAACCGCGAAGTGTACCGTTGGTAAGGTATAAGGGTATCGGGAAGAAGACCGGAGTAACAGGAGGGAGAGGTTGACTGTGTCGGATGGGGGAGGACAGGTCAAGAAAGAGGAGCACTGTAAAGGGAAGTGTCCCCTTTCAATGTAGATGGAGGGGGGTATGTATATATATTATACGATACGTATATATTGATTTCTCAGGAGCCAGGTCTGTCTGTAGATTCACAGACCTGGTTGTAGGTATCTACTCAAAAGAAGACCATGATAATTAGTCATTGTCCTGATTTGATTAGCAGAGAGTGAGACAGGAGATGCTGCCTTTGATCTCCTGTCTCCTTACTCTGCAGGGGGGGGGCAGAGAGGTAATTGGGGGATGTATCTTGTGATACACTCATGTACCACAGGACATCCCCACTGATTAACTTACCTCCCTTCCCCCTCGAGATTCTGGGGAGGAAGCAGGAAGTTCCAACTGCCCTTCCATCTCCCTCACCAGGTAATGAGATTCCACGAGGTTGCCATAAGCTTATGCCCTCCCCCCTTGCACGTGCATGAGCATGTGATGTCACACAGATGTGCACGGGAGGGTTTAAAAGGACAAACTGTCCCACACTTCTCTCTTGCCTCATGGCTCTTCCCTCCTGAGACACGACACCAACCTTGGACCAGATGAACTGCTAAGTATCCACATGTAGCAGCAGCTACACGCAACTTCTCCCCCCCCCCCCCTAACACAACACTTCCCTGTTCAACGCTTTCCCACCTGCCTGACCTGCATATTCACTGGTACCGGTTTAATCCCTGGTACCTATTTAACCCTTTACCACTATTTACCTGCTATCCCCTGGCATACAACAATCCATTCCCCTTGTTAACCCTTTATCCTCCTGAGTTCCCTTGTTACCCTTGCTGTCCCTGTTACCCGATTAACCCTTAGTGTACAGGGATGGTTATTGCTAGGTGGGAGTGGGACAGAAACAGTGAGCATGTGCATGTGTATTGTATTGTAACTTCTATGTCGGTTTAGGTAAGTGGGTGGTGGTATAAGGTAGGATTGTGATAGTGTTTATTCTGTACTATGTATAGTGGGAGTATACTCAGTATATATTAACATGCTATATGTAATGGGGTATTCTGATACTATAATGTGACTGTTTTTGGTGTATTTTATATGCAAGTGTGATTATTGTTAGTAATAAATATTGCCCTTTATTCACTATACAATTGTATTTACTGAGTCGTATACACTTACGTAGCAGCAAAGCAAGTAGATTAACGTTAGTATAAGGAAAAGGTAGGGGAACAAGGAACGACCCTGATTATAAAGGAGGTAGCAATGGTGGGTGACACAAGCAAGTGAAATCCACCATTATACCAGCCCTTTTACAAGCACAGAGTAATCTTTGTGAGGCTTTGGCAGTTAGTGACTTTGGTTAAGGCCATTTCAGTAGAGTGGTGGGATCGGAAGCCAGATTGTAGGTGGTCACAAAAAGAGATTTGGTTAGAGGTGGGAGGTAAATAGAAGTAGTGAGGTGTGACAGTGGCTGGACAGCTTGAGGGACGGCTTCTTAAGGAGGGGTGTGATTGTTGCTTAAATTAAGAATTTAATATAACAATAGTGAGTGATAGATTGAAGTGATGGGTTAAACCTAAGATAAACACAGTTTATCCTAGTCCTACCAGTATATAGTACTCAAATAATACCACTATTTCGTTTCTAAATGATGCCACCATAAAGAACAATGATCACCTAATATTGCCATGTAGCAACCACCATAAAATACTGGTATTCGTTGAACAAATAACAGCTCTCTCCGGTGCCATAGAATACAGCTACCAGTTTGAAGTACTCAGATAATACTAGCATAAAAAGGGCCAAAGAGCATTGCCATATAGCGTCCCCATAATAGTGCTGTGCACAGTGTGCAGTTTTTAAATAATATTACCAACCAGTATCCAAATAAAGCCATATAGTGCCTATATAGGATTGCCATAAAGTACCCACATAACAGTATTCTACATTGCACATATAATAATACTATAAAGTGCTATAAAGTATACATATAACATTGCAATACAATGCCCATATAGCAGTGTCAAATATGGCCAACAAAGAAGTTGCACACAATGCCTACATTATAGTGCCCCCAGACGAAGGCGGAAGCCGAAACGCGTTGGGGCCGGTCGCCATTCTTTGAGTCTCAGCCACATGGGTTAGTACTTTGTTATCCATTGCTTGTTGTTCGGAAGATATATATACAAAATGCATTTAGCATTCACATATGTATGAATATATCTTTGGATATAATACTCTCTATTGGTCCGTTGGTAACCTAATCTTCAGTATATGTTAACATCCTTCCTATTTATCCTCAAACAGCAGAACACATTATTTGTAACCAGTATACCCTACTACATTCATACTATGCTATATGCATTTGTTTTGAGGTATATTCTAACAAGCTCATATTCACATGATTTCATTTGTTGAACATTTGACTCGTTTGGCGGCCATGCTTTTATTTGTGATTCATTTTTAGAAACACATATGTGTAACCAGTATAATATTGTTGTGTAATAAAAAGATTATATATATTTTTTGACTTATAGACTCCATGGTCCTTTTCTTGTTTGGTTAAATATATATTGGGAGTACAGTCGCGTTACAAGGGAGGATGTACTTTGCTAGATGATGCAGTATGTATGCCCTGTGTATAGGATTTATTATAGTGCCATACAGTGTCCATGCTCCTATACACTCACCATACGCATATGTGACCACCACGTTTGTGGCATTGAGTGATAACACCAGAAGAGCTCATTACTGGTTCCATTGATATGCCATTCGTAATAGAGCTTCATGAGATGAAGTGTCCAGTAAGCTATCAGCTGTTTTCATACCGTTCTAGATGGTTACACTGCTAACTAGTCAAATATATTAGGCACCCAATAGTAATGATCCTGGCAGTTTCCTTGGTTATAAATATATCTTGGAAGGTACTTAATTAAAACATGGACTACAATCTTATCCTTAAAAAGAACTCTTCACTCCCAGCTGTACATTTTATAATCCACTCAGATAAGTTACCAATAAACTATTTATAACGAAATATAATTGTACTGAACGACATGCAATAGAAACATGATGGTGTTCTGTATGTAACCAACAGAAGAAAGACACTCATGCATAACAGCATTTCAAAGTCAGATGTAATCAAGAGAAGATGGCAGGGATACTAATATCGGAAGCTCACAGCCGTTTCGGTCAGTTCCCTCTGCCTTTTGCTATGAAAAGTCAGAGGGTAACTGACATCTAAAAGCAGGTCCAATTGGTTTCAAAGGGAAACGTTTTAATCTAAAAAAAGAGCAAAAATTGAACAGACGTGATTGATACCTTGCTGTAATATGTGGAACACATACAGTAACAGTATATCATAACAGATAAGGACAAATTCTTTTATAGGTCAAATCATGAGCCTAAGGCCGGGTTTACACGAGCGTGTGCGTTTTGCGCACGCAAAGAACGCGGCGTTTTGCGTGCGCAAAAGGCACTTAACAGCTCCGTGTGGCCTCAGCATATGATGCACGCCTGCGTGCTTTTCGCGCAGCCGCCATCATTATGACACACCGTTTGGAGGTTTGTAAACAGAAAAGCACGTGGTGCTTTTGTTTTCATTCATCCTTTTCACTGCTGTTGCGCGAATCACGCTGTTCGCACGGAAGTACTTCCGTGTGACATGCGTGGTTTTCACGCACCCATGGACTTCAATGGGTGCGTGATGCGCGAATAGCGCACAAATATAGAACAGGTCGTGAGTTTTTTGCAGGGGAATCACGCACCTGTCTGCACGGCCCCATAGACTATTATAGGTCTGTGCGACGCGCTTGAAAATCACGCGCGCTGCACGGACGTATAACACGCTCGTGTAAATGAGCCCTTAGGCTGATACACTTTTGTATGAATGTCTGTGGGAGGACTATATATTTAATGCCATAAAATAGCAGCAAAAGTGTTTCCCAGTGGATTCCCTGCTTTACTGTGATAGGATTCGATCCTGTGAAATGTACGATTCTCATACAAGAGTGTGAATGTAATCTTATTGTTTAAATAACTGGTGTCCAACCTAATAAATAACAAGCGCCTCCGGAACTACAGGTGGGTTGACCGGTAATATTATTGCACCTGATCAAATCAGAAAGGCTGATCCAGTGATTGTTAGTGGTCACTGCAGTAAAACATTGAATAAAAAGTATTAATTTCCGTTAGGCCATGTTCACATCACGTTTTTCGTTCTACCTTTAGTGTATAGGCTTGGAAAAGCTCCTGATGTATATGCTAAACTTAGGCCGTGATGGATACCTAACAGACTATTATGGGATCCGTTTAACTTTCATGACTTATACGTTCAATGGAAGCCATAATAGCCTATGAGAGACGGATGCCACTATTAGCCTATGGGGGAAGGATGTCTCTGACAAATGCCTCTTATGGAATTCGTTTAACCTATACGTCATCAAAAGCTACTGAAAAGCTGATGACTTATACGTGTAACAGATGTATGTGACGTATGCCATACAGTGGTATACGTCACCTATTGGAGCAATTTGTATCTCTGATTAAAAGAACTCACAGAGCTAAGATGCTGAAGTTTAATGCCATTGTATTTGAGCACAAGGGAAGTATTGACTAGATCCCCACAAGGGTTCTTAAAATTCAAGCATTTGCCCACCAAGCTGATTGTTATTCACTACTTCATTTTGCAGTGATTATGCCAAGCCTACAAGTGGCATGCCATGGAAAGAATACCTTATCAGTCTGTTTTGCTTGTACAAAGTAACTCTAGTCAAACAAGACAGGAATTTTGAACATTTCCCTTGAATGAATATTCAGAGGCGGAATAGAAGCAAGACTGATTAGTAAAGAAATCATTGTCTTTCTTCTAGTCACAACTTAATGGTTTCAGAAGATCATGTATAAACTGTCAACACAGATAGGCACAATGACGACAAGAGACTAAAATCATGTGTTTTATCAAGCAGCTGTATGAAAACCGTCACCTTACATGCCTCTGACCCAACCATCTAAATGGATCAACTAGACTTAGTATTTCAGTTTCTTCAGAATGTCTTATAAATCAAACTGCAAGATGTTATCATACATTATTAACCTTATTTGTGAAAGCTGCTCAAGGACACCTATGGATTGGGTGTATGAATACAGACAGTTATTTATTTTTTAATCAGATTGCTCCTATTCACTTTAGAAACCATAAAATAATCAACTTGGCACATAACTTGTGACACCAACATAATTACCATTTTATGTACTGTATATTATAAAGCCAGGGTGGCCATACTGGTTTTAGGGGCCATTTAGTGCTCACTAGCCTCTTTCAGGTTACTCCTGACTCTCCAACCCCATGGCTAAAAAAATTCCAGGATTCTGTGAGATCGCCTGTGATTCCTGGCATGCTCTCAAAATGCCACACATCTGTCTAAAGAGACCAATGACGGATTACTTCTTCCAGATGGAATTCGCCAAGGCTAAGCTCTCACTATAGATAAAGTAAAAGGTAGTAAAAAGTCAGTGTTTCCTGATTTGCTGCTTAAATATAAGTATTTTTAACCCTTTCACGCCGCAGCCCTTTTTCAGATTTTCATTTTCGTTTTTCCCTCCCCACCTTCCAAAGGCCAGAACGCCTTTATTTTTCCGTCGATATAGTACTATGAGGGCTTGATTTTTGCGGGACAAGTTGTAGTTTTTCGTAGCACCATTTATTTTTCCGTATAATGTACTAGGAAACGGGAAAAAAATTATTTGTGGGGTAGAAAATGAAAAAAAACAGCGATTCCGCCATGGTTTTTTTCGCGCCATTTTTACGGAGTTCACTGTACAATTAAAACAACATATTCATTTTATTCTATGGGTCAATACAATTACGCCGATACCAAATATGTGTAGGTTTTTCTATATTTTACTACTTTTACAAGTAAAAACCTAAGTGTAAAAAATAAAATTTATTTTGTTTCGCCAAATTCTGAGAGCTGTGACGTCTTTATTTTTCCGTCTATTAAGTGGTATAAGGGCTTATTTTTTGCGGGATAAGCTGTAGTTTTTAATACCATTTTGGTGCAAATGTGACGGTTTGATCACTTTTTATTTCATTTTTTTGTGGGAGATTAGGTAAACAAAAAATAGAGATTCTGGCGTTTACAATTTTTTTTTTTTACGGCGTTCACCGTGCGGGTTAAATAATGATATATTGTGATAGTTCAGACTTTTACGGACGCGGCGATACCAATTATGTTTATTTCATTTTTTACTATGCTCTAGGGGGAAAATGGGAAAAGGTTTTTTTTTGGAACTTTTAATATTTATTTTTTTCTTAGCCCGTGAGCCCGCTCCATATTCCCCCACCCGGCGTGCGCCGTATATATACGGCGGATGTCGGGAAGGGGTTAAGGTTGGTACAGCCCAATCCGAGACCTTGCAGGAAGTAACACATTAAAGGGAACGTCTCACCAGCATTTCACCTATTGAACTCTACTCACTCCTGGCTGGCCTCTGCTATCAATAGTTCATTGCCGTTATCCCCTCTCCTAAACTCCTCCGACTCTAAGCAACAGTCTGCAAACATTTCACGCTTTTTAATCGTAATAATCCGATGTCCCTTTGTGCGCACACACCAGAGAATATCAATGCACAAGAGCGGGATTTTGTGTGCTGGGTGAAGGCGAGGAGCTTACACAGAAGTAAGGAGGTGGGGTAAACTCGGAAAGACTTGAGGAATGAAGATTTGACTCTTTTCAAACGAAGAGTTGACTCTTTTCAAACGAAGATATGACTCTTTTCAAACGAAGATATGACTCTTTTCAAACGTCGATATGACTCTTTTCAAACGAAGATATGACTCTTTTCAAACGAAGATATGACTCTTTTCAAACGAAGATATGACTCTTTTCAAACGAAGATATGACTCTTTTCAAACGAAGATATGACTCTTTTCAAACGAAGATATGACTCTCTTCAAACTAAGATATGACTCTTTTCAAACTAAGATATGACTCTTTTCAAACTAAGATATGACTCTTTTCAAACTAAGATATGACTCTTTTCAAACTAAGATATGACTCTTTTCAAACTAAGATATGACTCTTTTCAAACTAAGATATGACTCTTTTCAAACTAAGATATGACTCTTTTCAAACTAAGATATGACTCTTTTCAAACTAAGATATGACTCTTTTCAAACTAAGATATGACTCTTTTCAAACTAAGATATGACTCTTTTCAAACTAAGATATGACTCTTTTCAAACTAAGATATGACTCTTTTCAAACTAAGATATGACTCTTTTCAAACTAAGATATGACTCTTTTCAAACTAAGATATGACTCTTTTCAAACTAAGATATGACTCTTTTCAAACTAAGATATGACTCTTTTCAAACTAAGATATGACTCTTTTCAAACTAAGATATGACTTATGCTTATTAGCATACGGTGTGGGAACACTAAAAGACTGAATACTAAAGCTACAGAGCCTACTAAAAAGACAATCATAGGTTATATAGAAATGTTTTTTCCCTCACTACCACCAGGTATTGCTGGTTTAATAGGTGAAATGCTGGTGACAGATTCTCTTTAAACGTGGTGGAAGACACTTCAATTAAATTTATAACAAAATGCAATCAGCATGCTTGACCTAGTCGCGACACCACTCACACTGGCTAGGGGCACCCCTGCCCCCCAAGCATCGCCATCTGCAGTTGGACTGAACATGCCATGCACCCAGCTGGCTCCCAGGATCATAGTCTGTGCCACAAGAACGCCCACCATGACTTCGAAGAACAACCAGTGGAAACCTGTCAGACGGGTGTTCCTGCTGTACAGGCCTATTAAGACCCTTTTGGAGAGAACACCCATATGGTAAAGTGTCGCAGTCCGCCAACAGTTGTAGCTTTAGTAGGAGTATTGGAAGACCACTGTATTATAGGGGCAACTATGCCGGTCACATTTGGTTGAACTGTAGCAGTAACTGCTATGTGATTTTTTTTATACACACTACTATGTTACAATTAAATCTATGTTGTAGGAACATGGGTATCTGCAATTCTTCGTAAAGGTCATTGCTGTGCTGGCACTACTGTTGAGTGAGCACTACACAGTGTGGAATATCTTTAAAGCGGGACAAATTGTGTAGGTGACCCTATTGTGCAGGCTGCTGTGAGCACTACAGTTGAAAAGTAAAAGTCCAAGTGGGCGTGTATTATGTGCGCACGATGTACGCACATAATGCACGCCCACTTGGACTTTTACTTTTAAACACACCCACTTGGACTTTTGCAAGCCTCATTTGCATAACTACAAAAATGGTCATAACTTGGCCAAAAATGCTCGTTTTTTAAAAATAAAAACGTTACTGTAATCTACATTGCAGCGCCGATCTGCTGCAATAGCAGCTAGGGGTTGCAAAATCTGGTGACAGAGCCTCTTTAAGCGCGTTAAAGAAAATACTTGTGTATAGATTCACAGAAATGAGGCATCTTCAAATTAAAACACTAGCTCATTTTAAAGAAAATCTTCAATTTAGTAAAAGTTTTACAGACTTACAAGGTATCGATCATCAGTTTTGCCGTTGGTGTTGATATAGTATGTCTTGGGGCTTGTGTCAAGCTGAACTTTTGCACCAGGACCCATAAACCTTTAGCTACAACCCCATTCAGCAATCTATAATACAGCTCTACTTCCGGATTTTAAAAAAGTTGTGGAAATCCAGTCAACCTATATTTCACTCAAGTAGTAGCTTCCCTTTACAATAAGCAACATCAAGAAAAGCCTTTAAAAGTCCTGACAGTGCTATATACAGGTTGGGGAGTGTAAGGTGGTGTTGGTCATGCAAGTGCAGAATCTGTAACTTTCAGCTGCATTGCTAGGTCTCTTACGTGACCAAATCGATGCAGCATTAGCAGACAAAGGCCTTGCTGGAATCTTGAAAGATCAGCAGCACAATTTCCAGGATATACTTTTATAACATGGCAGGCTTAGATATGTATGATAGTATAGCTCTAGATAATGCAGTCACCAAATAAATGGTCAGATACCAGTTCTACACAGTGAAAAGTGAATACAGTACAGTTACATCCAGTGACCCACAGGTGACGTCTTCTCTGATTGAAGTCGTTCAAAAACTCTTTTTCTATCCGGCATACTCTGCTATGACTCTTCCTCCACAACATAACTCGTCGCCGCACACAGACTCACCATCCTGCTGCGATTCCTTATGTGCACCCACACAGTACTAACGGCCCCATTGCGCCAATTAGAAAAATAATAATGCCTCCTTTGTGCCTCACAGTAATAGTGCCCTATTTTGTGCCCCAAACAATACCCCCAAAGTGATAACTGCCCCTTTTGTGCTCCTTCACAGTAAAAATTCCCCCTTTGTGTCCCCCACAAAGTAGTGATGCCTGCTTTGCACCCCACAGTAATAGTGTCCTTCTTTGAGCTTCCCATAGTAATAATTCCCTTGCCCCTAAAAATAACAGTGCCCCTTTTGTGCTCCTCAAACCCAATAGTGCCCCAAAGGTAATAATACGCCCTGCAGTCTACACAGACAGACTGTGGGGCCCACAGCCACTTGCCGTTATTTGTTGACTGTACCCTTACTTCTTTTTTGCTCTCCCTCCTGTGCAGCGTGGCGTGCGGCAGCCTGTATATCCTGAATCCTCCTCCCCTTGTTTTCGCCTCTATGGCAACTCAGAGTACCGGAAAGGAGGAATCAGGAAGAACAGCCTGCCACACGCCATGCTGCACAGGTGGTAGAGCATAAAATAAGGGTACAGTCAGCCATCATGTGATGAGAAGAACCTGTCAGTCCCCCTGGCTTAGGGGATCGGCCACAGACTACCACTATTGCTACGCCACTGGTTGCTGACCACTGGTTAGTTGATTTTCCCCAGTCAACAGGAATTCATCTAGCGTTAATTAGGCTAGGTTCAAACAATGTTTAGGGTTTACCAAAAATACACTCTTGGCATGCAACTGGCTAATCAAAGTTTATGGGCACATTACTCTTATACGCCAGGAAATTTTTCAAGGATATATGCCAAAACATTTATCCTAAATCTGGTATAAAACCTAGGCTTAACTCTTTTCCATGAAGGTATAGCTATGAATTAACAGCATTTAAAATGTGTACTTCCTCTACAGTTTACAGAGCATATGTTACTTAAAAGGAGTTGTCCCATCATGATAACCCCTGTCCATATGCCCTATTAGGGCAAATGGATGTTATGGGGGGGGGGGGTGGTCCTTGCTTGGCACCCCTTTGCCAGAATGAAGAGCCTCTCTGTAAAAGCATCTCCTGCTCTGGTTGACGCAGCACGTTCTTGCATTACATGGACAGCCATTCATTTGTGTGAACATAGCCGAATTCATTAGAATGGCCGACATGTAATGGCTGGCTCAGTTTACTTATTTTTTAAAAAGGGGTTGTCTTCATGAGACAACCCTTTTAAAAAAAGGTCTCACAATAATTGGTTTAAATTGTTGGAGGCAGAATCAATGTTTGCTTATATTCCATTGAATTTTACTAGGTCTTTTTTAGAGTCCCTTTGGAAATTTTAATTAGGATCAAAGTCTAAGCCTAAATTCACACTACCGTAAAAATACGTTTACCTTTCTTCCGTCAGAGGAAGAGAGGATTGAAAGATTAAACGGAAAGCAGCGGATCTATTAGAATTACCATAGGTTTCCGTTTCATTTTTTTTTGGGGGGGTGGCGCTAATCTGCAGAGGGCACTGTGGCACTATCTACGGAGGGCACTGTGGCACTATCTACCAAGGTCAGTGTGGCATTAGCATTATCTACAGAGGGCAGTGCAGCATTTTCTACAGAGGGCATTGTGGCACTAAGGGGCTGCCCAATCTTGACATTCTTGTGTCTGCCAAATGCTGCCAACTGAGCAGCCAAACTGCATTTAGAAAACTGTTGTTAAAATAAGCATGTGGAGTAAACCCGCCAATTTTTTATTTTTTTTTGACAGCAGCAAAAGTGCAGTCTGCTGAACTTTTGTTTGTGAAAAAAAAAAAAAATGGAAACTTAGCGAACAGAGACAAATAGAAAGCAACTGAAACAAAAGAATTACCATTGAAATCAATGGTAATTCTAACGGAACCGATGCTTTCCGTTTAATCTCTCGATCCTTTTTTCCTCTGATGGAAGAGAGGTAAACGTATTCTAACAGTAGTGTGAAAGAAGCCTAAGGTGTTTGTCACGGTGCGGGGTGTGGACCCACTGGGCCGTACTGAGCAGCGGATAGGCAGCTGGCCAACCAGGTACAATACAATGTCTATAGTCTAGAAAGGGTACCTGTGGCAATGTAGACAGTAGCGGTGATTCAGGCTTAAGATAAGGCTCCGGCAGCAGACAGACACCCGGTGGGTGTAACACAGCAGATGCCGCGGAAGACACAGCTCAACTTCAACTCTATACTGCACAGAGGCACGGTAGCACAGGATACAGGCAGCAGGAACGGGTAACACTGGGAACTGGAAAACACATTTGTAAGACAAACTTTAGGTATACAACAACGCTCAAGCAAAGATCGAGAGGGCAGAGCCCTTTTTATAGTCCAGCAGCATTCTGGACTGATTGCAGATTAGCTGCAATTGTGCTCGCACTGGCCCTTTAAAGCCGTGCGCTCGCGCCCTCTGGGAAACAGTCTCTGACGCAGGAAGTGAATTCTGGCGTCTCCCTGGAGGGAGATGTCGCCGAGAACTCACATGTCCATGGCCGCCACAGGGCAAGTCAGAACGACGGGCCGCGGCCATAGACGTTAGTTTTGGTTTTTGTTTTTTTTTATTCTGCTTGAACACATATAGGAAAAAAAACAAAAATCAAGGTCTTCTTTACAAGCAATGGTTTAATCAATCCCCCCACTTCTCCCCACTAACCCCCGTGAGTAGGGGGGTTGACCCTCCCTCTCTCTCATATATTCAGGTTAATGCAAAGCCAGAGCGTCTAAGCCAAGGTTACCAGGATTTTGCAAAAATTTGGTAATTCCCCCAGAACTTGAACATGCTCGCTTTACAGGTTATATTTAAAAAAAGAGAACTGTCTGCGAGAGGCCAAATTTAGCTACCGTGTTTCCCTGAAAGTAAGACAGTGTCTTACTTTCTTTTTATCCCCAAAAGCCCCACTATGTCTTACTTTCGGGGTATGTCTTATATTGGAAAAAAATTGTCGAATTATTATTTTTTTTTTTTTTCACAAACTTTATTTAACTGTTTTACATTTTTTTTTTTAGTCCCACCAGGGGACTTCACTATGTGATGTGCCGATCGCATATATAATGCTTTGGTATACTTAGTATACCGAAGCATTATTGCCTGTCAGTGTAAAACTGACAGGCAACCTATTAGGTCATGCCTCCGGCATCGCCTAACAGGCAGATGCTGAAGGCAGACCTGGGGGTCTTTGTTAGACCCCCGGCTGTCATGGAAACCCGACGGCGACCCGCGATTTGTTTGCGGGGGCGCCGATCGGGTGACAGAGGGAGCACCCCCCTCTGTCAAACACATTAAATGCCGCGGTCACTATTGACAGCGGCATTTAATGGGTTAAACTGCCGGAATCGGCGCGCGCTTCGATTCCGGCAGTTGCAGCAGGAGCCAGGCTGTGTATAACAGCCGTGCTCCTGCCGTTGATCGCGTGGGTACAGTCTCAGTACCCGCACCATCACAGGACGGCGCGGTGACGTATGGAGAGGGGGGTGGCGCGGAAGTGGGCAGGAGGCGGCAATACCCCCGTGTTTCCCCGAAAGTAAGACATATGTCTTACTTTCGGGGTACGGCTTATATTAGCCGACCCCCTTGAAACCCCCGATACGTCTTACAATCGGGGGTGTCTTACTATCGGGGAAACACGGTATTAACAATCTAGGAACAAATAAAGACCTTTCGATGGATATACAGGATCCATCCGGTAAGCTCAATAACGATATCTCCCAGAAGGAAAAGCCTAGGCTCTAGAGAAACTTTTAAATCAAATGCATTAGATTAGGAGTCTCAAACATGCAGCCCCTGAAGCGGTCATCCGCGGCCCGTGGGGTACTGTAGCTCCCTCAGGAAAGGAGAGAGCAGTCTGAAGGAGGAATGCGCCGGCACTCCTTCATGACGTCATGAAGGAGCGCAGTCCGTTGGTGGTAGGTGAGCAATGGCCACACAGCCCCCTGTAGATAGTGCAACCCCCTCTGTAGATACCTCCCAACCGACCCGGATTCAACGGGACAGTCCCGGATTATGGGATGTGTCCCGCTGTCTCTGGAGACCGGGGGTATGTCCTGCTGTCAACTGTAACTGCGTCCTCAGGTCGCAGATACAGTTGAACCGAATGCTGAAGCAAAGAACAGTCAGCTACCTGCTTCAGCATTAGTTCACAGTGGAGGAGCTGAAAGCTCCGCCGCTCGCCGTGGACTCCCGGACACAGCGATACTTTAAGCGTAGTGCCCGGGGAAGCCCTTGATGTTACTGTCCATATATGTGTGCCATTATCTACAGAGGGCATTGTGGCACTATCTAAGAAGGGGCTGCCCAATCTGGACATTCTTGTGTCTGCCAAATGAGCAGCCAGACTGCATTTAGCATTTAAACTGGAAAACTGGATTGTTAAAATAAGCACGTGGAGTATACTCACAAACTTCCGGTAAGTATAAACCTAGCAGTATTTTTATAGTAATGTAGTATTGTTATAGCGGTTCAAATATAATTTTGCATTGTATCAAATTTGAAAGTAATGCGGCCCGTCAACTTCACATTTTTTCTATGTGCGGCCCATTTACCCGGCCGAGTTTGAGACCCCTGTATTAGATAAACAGTATACCACTGTATTCCAAAACCTGAAAAGTTTGGGGCAGCACCATGTAAGATGGTTGTAGACCCATTGAGTGAGGTATTTGGCCAATCACATTCACTGTTACTCAGCAGTGAATATGAGGTCACATAACAGGACAGTCACCCTAATATATTCATGAGCAGCCATTTTAATTTAGAGGGAATTTAGCGGGATCACAATAAAGGTTAATAACTTGGCCATAATGCAAAATATATTTGTTATATTCTAAACAGATTTGAAAAAAGTGCTTGGTCTTAAATGTCCATCCACTTCACTTCCTGCATTTATAAAGTCTTTGTAATGAAATGAAGAGACCCCTCAAGTAACATCTTGTAATCTAAGCAGTTGCAGAATACAGCTATTGTTCTGATGCAGAGATTGAACTACTTTCTAGAGCTTGCAACGAGAGTACTCTTAAACATTGGAAAGAATGTCCATAAGGACAGGAGCTGACAAATGATGCTTGTTCCTTTCTGTTGCCAATTATAGCTTTGTATTTTTAGCAGCCAGCTGCCGTATAGTCTGGAGTATGAAGGTGAAATTCATCCCATCACTGGCATAGATTCTGGAGATATCACTTCCTGCATGAAGCTGGAAACTGTCTATTAACCCGTTAAGCCACAGTGAGACACTGTCATTGATTTGATTACATTAAGACACCATGACATACAGCTTTTGTGCTCAGGTGATCACCACTGGAGCACGCCATTAGCATTGAAGATAAACGTCCAGGATTGGAGTTAACCCCTTAAATGCTGCGGTTAGACGGAACTGGGACATTTAAAGAGGCTCTGTCACCAGATTTTGCAACCCCTATCTGCTATTGCAGCAGATCGGCGCTGCAATGTAGATTACAGTAACGTTTTTATTTTTAAAAAACGAGCATTTTTGGCCAAGTTATGACCATTTTTGTAGTTATGCAAATGAGGCTTGCAAAAGTCCAAGTGGGTGTGTTTAAAAGTAAAAGTACAACTGGGCGTGTATTATGTGTTACATCGGGCGTGTTTACTACTTTTACTAGCTGGGCGCTCTGACGAGAAGTATCATCCACTTCTCTTCAGAACGCCCAGCTTCTGGCAGTGCAGACACAGCGTGTTCTCGAGAGATCACGCTGTGACGTCACTCACAGGTCCTGCATCGTGTCAGACGAGCAAGGACACCGGCAACAGAGGCAACAGTTGATTCTGCAGCAGCATCAGCGTTTGCAGGTAAGTCGATGTAGCTACTTACCTGCAAACGCTGATGCTGCTGCAGAATCAACTGTAGCCTCTGGTGCCGGTGTCCTTGCTCGTCTGACACGATGCAGGACCTGTGAGTGACGTCACAGCGTGATCTCTCGAGAACACGCTGTGTCTGCACTGCCAGAAGCTGGGCGTTCTGAAGAGAAGTGGATGATACTTCGTCAGAGCGCCCAGCTAGTAAAAGTAGTAAACACGCCCGATGTAACACATAATACACGCCCAGTTGTACTTTTACTTTTAAACACACCCACTTGGACTTTTGCAAGCCTCATTTGCATAACTACAAAAATGGTCATAACTTGGCCAAAAATGCTCGTTTTTTAAAAATAAAAACGTTACTGTAATCTACATTGCAGCGCCTATCTGCTGCAATAGCAGATAGGGGTTGCAAAATCTGGTGACAGAGCCTCTTTAAGTGTCGAAGGCGAGCTGCCCAATTACATAGTTACATAGTTACATACATAGTTACATAGTTAGTACGGCTGAAAAAAGACACATGTCCATCAAGTTCAACCAAGGGAAGGGAAAAGGGAAGGAAAAATTTCTACACATAGTAGCTAATATTTTTTTGTTCTAGGAAATTATCTAACCCTTTTTTAAAGCCATCTACTGTCCCTGCTGTGACCAGCTCCTGCGGTAGGCTATTCCATAGATTCACAGTTCTCACAGTAAAGAAGGCTTGTCGCCTCTGCAGCTTGAACCTTTTTTTCTCCAGACGGAGGGAGTGCCCCCTTGTTTTTTGAGGGGGTTTTACAAGGAACAGGATTTCACCATATTTTTTGTATGTGCCATTAATATATTTATATAAGTTAATCATGTCCCCCCTTAGTCGTCGTTTTTCAAAGCTAAATAGGTTTAATTCTTTCAATCTTTCCTCATAACTTAAATTCTCCATGCCCCTAATTAGCTTCGTTGCTCTTCTTTGTATTTTTTCCAACTCCAGGGCATCCTTTCTATGAACTGGAGCCCAGAACTGAACTGCATATTCTAGATGAGGCCTCACTAATGCTTTGTAAAGTGGTAATATTACATCCCTGTCCCGCGAGTCCATGCCTCTTTTAATACACGACAATATCCTGCTGGCCTTTGAAGCAGCTGATTGACACTGCATGCTTTTATTGAGTTTATGATTTACAAGTACACCCAGATCCTTCTCAACAAGTGAATCCGCCAGTGTAGCTCCCCCTAGGACATATGATGCATGCAGGTTGTTGGTACCCAGATGCATAACTTTACATTTATCTACATTAAACTTCATCTGCCAAGTGGACGCCCAAACACTTAGTTTGTTTAAATCTGCCTGTAATTCATGAACATCTTCCATAGTCTGAACTATATTACATAGCTTGGTGTCATCTGCAAAAATAGAAATAGTGCTATTAATCCCATCCTCTATATCATTAATAAATAAGTTGAATAATAGTGGTCCCAGCACTGAACCCTGGGGTACACCACTTATAACCGGTGACCATTCAGAGAAGGAATCATTGACCACAACTCTCTGGATACGGTCCTTGAGCCAATTCTCAATCCAATTACAAACTATATTTTCTAAACCTATAGTCCTTAATTTACCCATTTACCCAATGAGTTGTCATGGCAGCCGTGGGCCTAACAATGCCCCTAATCCTTCCATTACTATGTCTATTAGGCCAAGTATACCAAAGAATTCTATAAGAGATCAGCTTTGTGAAGTCTCCTAGTGGGACTAAAAAAAAATATTACAAGAAAGTAAAATAAAAGTTTATTTAAAAAAAAATAATTTTTAAAAAGTGCACAGTAAAAGTTATTTTCTAAAAAAAATAAGTGGTTTTATTATATAGAAGTGTAAAAGGAAATACACGCACATACATCTATATATATCCGCTTGCAAAACACAAATTACGGAATTACCTTTTTTCCATCCCCCCCCGGCCAACTGAAATAAAATCTAATCAATGTCCCATGTACCCTAAATGGTACCAATAAAACTACTCGTCCCACAAAAAACAAGCCCACATATGGCTACATTGATGGGGAAAAAAATAAAAATAAAGTTATGGCTCTTTGAATGCAGCGATGCAAAGACAAATTATTTAAAAAAATAAATTTTTTTAAAAGAAAATAATGCTATTTTATGCTTAACGTCGTCAATTTTAAACGCAAAAAACAACAGAGTAATTGCAATTTTCCGATCTCCACAGAAAGAGTTAATAAAACTTAATTAGGTTATATGTACCCCAAAATAGTGCCATTGACGTATACAACTCATCCCGCAAAAAACAAGGCCTCATACAGCTACATAGATGGGAAAATAAAAAGTTATGGCTCTCTCAATGTGGCGATGCAAAGAATTCCTGCAGGCCGGTAAGGCCATGTACACCTTTGCACAGTTTTTTTTATTGAATTGTATGTTTTTTGCAAAATTAAACACATTTCGAATTGGTCTTAATTCAAATTAAGCTATGAATAAGAACTGAGAAGTTTGAAACGTGTAGGCGCTCTCTGCCTGGGTTTTTTTAATACTTGTTTTATTATATGATACCATTAAACAGCATTGCATTTTTTACCTATCTCATCGTGTGCCGAACCCCAACTTTTTTGCTTGGATGTCTACCCACTTCCGATGTGGATTCTTTGCCCGAGCAGGGGTTGTGGTGTCTTCATCCTGCTGCAAAGGTGAGAAGACCAATTTTTTTTGTTTTTTGCCTAGCTTAATTAAAATGGTCTACGTTTGTCTTTTGTACCTGCAGTGTATTTCAGTACATGGCCTGCTGCTGTATTCAGTTCTCTCTCTGATCCGTCAGTCTGCTCCCTGACAGCAAACTCAGCAGCTCCTCCTCTGTAGACTCATGAACGAGCATTTACTGTGACATCTGCAAATGTGCAGGGTCCTATTCACTGGTGTGTGCTGCGCAGATGAGAACAGTTCCCTTTCTGTTATCTAGCAGCCACTTTCTCCTCTTCACTGAGGACTACAGTGCATGGCCAGCGATCTCTCCCAACCACAGACAGCCGGGCATGCACAGTGCAACATGTCTCCTGTGTCAGCAGAGAGCTATATTTTGGTGAGCAAAAGCTCAGAGGGGAGGGGGAAGGGTGGGAGCTACATAAGACTCGCTAGTGTAACTGTGTGGGCGTGGTTATGCAAAACAGCCTCAGAAGCAGCAGAAGGGGGAGAGCTGAGGGGAGAGCAGAGAGAAGGCTGTGCGCGTGCATGAGAAATCCACACAGCCAGAGAAGAGAACATGTGACTGATTTGGGTAACACCCCTAGACAAGAAAACATGTGACCAGTGCTGGATAATGCACCTAGACAAGAAGTTTGAATGGAGAAGAGTTTGCAAACCGGTTATGACACCTGCGGAAGCCATAAAAAGGAAAGCTCAATACATAAAACAGATAAGTGCAACATTTTTCTCCAGGGACTTCGTAACATGCATGTATATTGATTTTTTTACGCAGAGGTTTCCATAGCCTTTAACATCAAAATAGTATTGGTATTTAAGGGGTTAAACTATTCCTGAAAGCATATATCAACAAAGTTCCTCACTAATATCATACATGTTCCAATGACTGATGGATTGTAGCATTAGTTTTTTCAAAAAGTTATGAGCACATATTAACGTATTTTCCCACCAAAAATTCCATCAAAAAACCTTTTTGACTAAGATTAGAAAAAAAGGGGCCTGCAGCTCAGCGCTATTCATTTGAGTTGACACTTTTATCGAATGCTGGATACCATCGGCTCTGGTCTGAACTTTCTTCCCCTGGCAGATGGGAACATCTATGCATCAGCAGCCACTGCTTATCAAACAGTGTGGATTACAAAAATAATAGGGATTATTGAATCCGAAGTCCAATTTTTAGTGGAACTTTCCTTTAGCCAATATCCACATTTATGATGGTGCACATGTTTTAAAACAGAGAATTCTGAAATTTTCTTACAAGCCCAAATTTTTTTTAAATACATTTTTTTCCACAATACTCTTATCATTGGAAACTAGAACCAATTAACCGGATTTTTTTTTTGGAACAAATAAAACCAAAACCATATTGCAGTTGCTTCTTTAATGTGTTTTGCTTTTTTTGACCATTTTACAGCAGGGTGTTTAGTGACAAAAGAAAAGAACAAGGTTCCACAAATACATAATACCATGCCTGTCACTGTGCAGAAATAGTGGCTATTTGGTCAGTCGACATACAAGGTGTTTGCAGGCACAGAAGGATAATAGCGTCATCGTACAGTTACATTTTAACAATGGCTTAAAAGCTCTCTGGTGGCTTTCCTCAAAGATAGTCGTTTAGGAGATTATATATATATATATATATATATATATATATATATATATATATATATATATATATATATATATATATAGTGCTTATCACTCCCTGTCCCCAGTGGGGCTCACAATCTTAATTCCCTATCTGTATGTTTTTGGAGTGTGGGAGTAAACCGAGCTACTCCAAGAAAACCCACACAGATGTGGTCCTTTATAGGAAAGAAACCTATTTATAAAGGATAATCCCTTATATGAATTTTGGATTCAGCAGCGTCTACAGTCCCAGTAACCCGTCTAGATTTACCGTATCAAGCAAAAGGAAACTTTATTAGCTAGTCCGTCCTTACCATGTTCTGGTTCAATAGTATGCTCACAAAAAGTAATAGCTTCTGGTTTAGTCATTTTCACAAGGACACATACAGTGCTAGTGAATTAGGTGGTAAAGTATAGACTTGGCAGATTACATAGCTCTAGCAGCATTCACGCCGCTGTATTGAAAGTCTCTATGGAGAACCAAATTGAGAAACGCTCTAGTTAGAGGAACACAATACCTTGGAAAAATATAGCCTAACTGCACACATTTCCCATTTTTTATGGTGAAGGATATATAAACAGGGATTGTCATTCAGGAGCCTTAATCATGAGAGCACCCTCCACAGAAAAGTGTGTATGCTCCAAACGAAAACTACCACTTATTATCCTGGGCACGCTTCCAAAACGAAGTCTAGATATAACTTCCAGACAATCATGTGTTCTCAGCCTAGAGCTAGTAATGAAAATGCCTTTCACGAATGGTTTCAAATAATATTGCTCAGAGCAGACTGTTACCACTCCAGGGCCACATAGTAGCTACACAGTGGTGCCACCATGCAGCTATTTCCTGCTGTGCCCATGTTAAGTGTACGCCAAATAATAGAGCCAGCACAATAACCTCAGAGAATTAACCAGATTGCGCCTAACACGCAGAATTACCCATATTGGGCCAGCCAAATGCGGTGCTCTTATTGCTACAATAGTGCGCATACAAACAAGCAAGCGACAGTGCCACTTTTCCTTCAACCGGCACTACTCTCTACACCTCTATGAGGAACTTGCATACAAGCTGCCAAACAGAAGTCACTTGAGAGTAGCAATTCTTTTCCTGTGCCAAAGTCTGCAGTCACTGATCATGCTGGAGAAGACAAGTCTTTCAGAAAGGATCATAGGCATTGCCAGGAATCTGGGTCTGTCTCACCGAATCCTGTATTCTAGTTTGGCTAGGTAGCGAGTATCCACATAAGAAGTCTGCAGCTACACTGTACCCTCCCTTGGTATATTACAAATGACTGAGTTTTCCTATGGCTTACAGAAAATGGTTTATAGAAACTTAAGGGTATTTTGAAGCTAGTAACCTTCTCACAATGAAGGTCACCTTGTCAACAGTGCTAATTATTCATGCGTGAGCGCAGAGACAATCAATATACTACAACCATCCAGATTGTCAGAAGGACACTCAATGTCTATGTCTATAGGGGCTGACAGACCAGCAATACAAGTCTGCTCTCTTACATGAACGTTATTATTGTGGACAAATGTTTGTCAGTTATTTCATTTCTACGACCAACTTAAAAGAGTCTGTCACCAAAAAGCAATTTTTTTCTTTTAGAGCAATCATAGTATTTTGTGATAAATATAATTTTACACTATGTGACTGATTTTCTTCCAGTAACAAACACTGCAACTGTCCTGAATTCTGTCAATGTATGTAACCAAATGGCTCCTCAATAATTTTTCTTAGAAGTTTCAACCATGTTAAGCCATCTTCGAATACACTTTAGCAGCTGAATGGTTGACCACGTCACCGGTCATACTCTGCTGAATCTGATTGATCAGAGCCCTCCCTCCAGCTCCAGCCTGTAGGCTCACAGACCAGGTCTATATAGGATAATTTGTTCACCTTCCTGGCAGGAGACAGATTAGCTCTTTACTCTCGCCAAATACTGGACTTTAGAATATGAAAAAAAAAAAAGCCATCAGCAATGACCGAGTCTAATGAGCACTTTTGACAACCAGAAGTTCCTGATAACATGATAATAAAGCTGCTATGCAGAGCCCTGGGTTAAGGTACCAATACACATCAGACATCGACAATTTCAGCAGGACTGGCCAACAATCTGATGTAAATGGGAGCGTCCCGACTTTCCCCCCAATGGCAGATGTTGGCGGAAAGAACAATCACGCATGTTAGATTTTTGCCGATCCTTTGTTCCTGCAGGAGACAAGCGGATGCCAGAGATGTCTGGCAGCAGCTTATTCCCTCCCCCCATTGAATACACATGCACGCTCAGCTGAGCCAAGCGTGCATATGTATGCAGTAGTCGGAAGGAATAGCGGTCAACGGAATGAGCGTTCGATGGCCAGCTATTTTAAGTGTATGGAAGCTTTACTTCCCAAACTGCAGTAGAACTACCATCTAATACTTTTGGCCGATGAACAAATAGTACTCTATAAATAAAGATGGCAGTTCCTGTTTGACAGCAAACAGGTCTGTAGTTGGGCAGCTCTGCACAGTTCCCAGGGTGTGTGAAGGAATATATTCACTAATGCAAACAGTACAGTAAATTAATTTAGGAAAGAACTGTGTAATCGTTGGGCTTTGGTATTTTCTGCCACTTGCATGAGCTCAGCTCAGTGTTTTTATGATACAGGATTTCAATCCAGGGCAGAGCTTAGCCAACAGAGAAAAGAGCTCACTTTGTATTTGGCAAAAGTACGATCACTTATCCTGACCCTTTTAAGCCACTAATCCGTTTAGAAGGACACAGTATATTGATCTTACACTTGAAGACAAAGCAGCAATCAGGATTGTCTAGTGACAACGCCCATGGGCTTTCTAATGCATTTCGAACACATATCCATGGCTATTTCCGTTATTTGTTGAAGGTGAGATAGATACCTTTAGGCAAGCATTTGCTCCTTGTCTTTTTCAACCTTCAGTAGTTATGCTATTTCAATCTGAAACAATACTCACAAATGTATCATGACATTTCAATTGGCAGAAGAATGTCAAGAATTAAACCAGTGAATGAACCACAAAACAATAAATACATATCTGATATAGTAGAGTCTACGGTCATTATTTCATCTGTGTGATAGATGGAGATTTCTCCATATTACACTATAAATGTGTGAGTGAAAATCCAGTGGTGCCAGCGGTAATTTAATGCTATGCAGCTCCACTCCGTGAGCAAATCAGCCACAAATAATTTGGGATAATGGGAAGAAATGGTTGTTTCTTCTAGTAAGGCTTAGTGGCAATAATTCTTTACTTCTGCTCTATAAAAGGTGCTCTGCGTGTGTATAAATAAAATGCATAGACTTCCTATCTAGACATGGCTTTCATATATTATGCATGTAGTAGTAGGGTTATCGGCTGGAGGTGCACTTGGTTCAGAAATGTCCATACATTCTTGTGATGTAGAATCTTCTTTCACACATGACTGTATACTGTCCTGAGAGTCTATATCTAGACATTGTTTCTTTCCCTGTGGATGTACGGAGACCGTAATGGCAATTTGCCGGGGTGGTTCATGGAGAGAAGATGCATCCGAATCAGCTGTTGGAGAATCACTCCGTTGTAAAGCATTAGGAATGGTGAACACCTCGTCCACATCACAAAGTTCCTGACCAACAGCTCCTTGTCTTACAAATCTATGTCCTTGTTCTTCCAAGCCGACCACTTCCATGATCTCTTCCATTATGATCCTGCAGTTCATGATAAGTGGTGGCAAGGGTACGCTTCTAGCCAGTTCCTCAATATATCGGGCAAATTCCATTGTTTTAAACTGAGTAACCTTGGCAAGTTCGAGTGTCTTGGCTGAAGTGATAATAGGTATTCTCTTTGCAATCTCAAAGGCTTTTTGCAATTTTTCTGGCCCCTCTGTCCTAAAGAAATCATTAATCGCTTTCTCCGTTTTCTTCAGATGGCTGCTCATCATGCACAGTCTTGTAATATTTAACACCATCACGATGGTAAAAGCAACAAGGCAGACTATCATGTAGTAGATTCCCATGTCCCCAGAGGTAAAAATGACCCGGAGCGTAACTGTATTATTCACAGTGCCATGAGAGTTAGTAGCGACACAAGTGTACTTCCCTCGATCTTCAAATGACACACTAGTGATGTTTAAAAGTCCACTATCAAGAATCCACAATTTACCTTCTGAAATAAAAAGAAATAGACATATTAGCTTGACAATTAGCGATTGAACTGAATGTACAGGAAAAACCTGAGGAGCTTTTTTTGTATGTTATAAAGCTGCATTTTTAGTGCTGCCCACAGATAGACTGATCGCACACAATATTACCTAATTCCAGGCTTCCCCCAGCAGTTTATGACACAATCTACTGCTGCAGGGAATGGTGTCCTGAATTGCCCTGCAATTTGTATTAAAACTGGTATTTTTTTTTATACAGATGAGAGAGCATTTCAGGACACCTCTCCACCCCTGTGGATACAGATGGTATGATGAAGTGCCCAAGCAGCTGGAAATTTCTGCATGACGGACCGTTAGGTATGAGATATTGTGGTGCAAGGATAAGGAGAATCAATATAACGGACTATGGTATCAATTCCAATTTATTGGGAAATAAATAATGTCACATGTACATTATGAACATCCAAACATTTGGACATGCAATGTTTTTTGTTTTGTTTGTTTATTAAATCTGCAACAGAATTTTCTGTTAAGGCCTTGTGCTTAAATAAAAAAAATTCACGTTTTTCCCCATCATTCTGCACTCAATACCCCATAAGGACAAAGTGAAAACAGAATTTTAGAAATTTTTGCAAATGTATTAAAAATGAAAAAAACAGAGCAAAGATCAAGCTATGAGGAGGAAGGTACTGTCCGCAGACTTCAGTGACAGGTTTGTGTGGAGGGTACAATACATTTTCTGCTGCACTGAAAGTTCTCAAGACCACAGTGGCCTCCATAATTCTTAAATGGAAGAAGTTTGGAACAACCAGGACTCTTCCTAGAGCTGGCCGCCCCACCAAACTAAGTAATCGGGGGAGAAGGGCCTTGGTAAGAGATGTGACCAAGAACCCAATGGTCACTCTGGCTGAGCTCCAAAGATCCTGTGTGCAGATGGGAGAAACTTCCAGAAGGTCAACCATCACTGCAGCACTCCACCAATCTGGGCTTTATGGCAGAGTGGCCAGAAAGGAGCCACTCCCTAGTAAAAGACACATAAAAGCCTGTCTGGAGTTTGCAAAGAAGAACCTAAAAAGGACTCTGACTGAGAAACATGTTCCTGTGGCCTGATGAAACCAAGACTGAACTTTTTGGCCTCAATTCTCAGCGTCATGTCTGGAGAGAGCCAGGCACTGCTCATCACCTGCCCAATACCATCCCTACAGTGAAGCATGGTGGTGGCAGCATCATGGTGTAGGGGTGTTTTTCAGCAGCTGGGACAGGGAGGCTGGTCATGGTTGAGGAAAGATGAATGGAGCAATGTACAGAGATATTCTTAATGCAAACCGATATTCACCTTCCAATAAGACAATGACCCTAAGCACACAGCCAAGGCAACACAGGAGTGAACAAATAGAAACTGGGGAGGAAACCTCCAGCTCACTTTACACACTCCAGTGTGGTGTGGATTGTGGGTTGCGCTCGGATCCTCGTGTCGGTACAACGGCAGGCTAGCAAGCAAAGAAGAAGGTAGGATCCAGCGCTGGGTGCAATTAAAATGGATTCTCTGTTCCAAGTTTAATGGAATGAAATTAAAAGGAAGTCCAGTTGCATAGGGTCCTGGGTGTGTGAAAAAGTGGTGGTGCGTGTCCTCGGGGCCTACGCGTTTCGGACGTCTGCTGCGTCCTTAAACTTGGCTGTAGTGATTTTTAAATAGAGCGCGCTGTCAGTTTTATACTCAGTCAGCTGATTGTTAATGCGTGTCATCCTTTATGTTGTGTTGGAACGCAAACCGGAAATGATCAATTTTGTATTATGTCAGCTGATTTTTTATGCGTGTCATCGTCTATGTTGCGTTGGAACGCAAACCGGTAGTAGTCATTAGGTCCTGTGTTGTTTTCTGTCGGATCTCATCCGTGAGTAATTGTGTGATTCTTGAACTTTGAAAACCTGAAGAAATTAGTAGGTGTGATGTATTTATACTTATTTATGATAGGTACTGTATGTTAATGGTGATTATGACGTTTCAGATTTCTATGTGGGTATATGACACTCACGATGTCCGGTTGAACCTGTGTACCCCGGCCTGATATGGCTCCCAAGAACCATCATTAACGTTCGTATTGACCGTAAGTGACATTTAATCATAGATTCTACTCGAATATCCGAGAAAATATGTATACTAGGATTGTATTTATTTGTTAATCGTAACGAAAAACTGGGGGCCTTTGCAATCTGGCCGTGATGGATTATCAAGACATATATGAATGACCATGAAAGTTGAATTGTGACTGGTACTGTTGCATTAGTGTTGGAGTATGTTTGAAAACCTGTTAATATGGTACTATGTTACAACGCGCTCTGTATATAGGATGAGGATCATGTGGGGAAAGTGCAGGAAGGACACAACTGAATCTTTATGGGAATCGGGAACATGTAATGAAACAACAAGACTGGGTGGTGTGTGAATAAAAAAGTGTGCATGACAAAAAGCATATGTTATGCATGCATCACTTGGTGGGTTTATATACCTTGAATAGCATTATACGGTTAATTGGATTTAATTTTTATTATTAGCCTTGACTCGGTTCTGAATTATGCTCTTGTATAGCTGGTAATACTTATATATATAATGACTGTTTGGTGACTGGTGATACTTTCATGGATAATGACTATTTATTAATTTAGTATAGATACATTGGTTCTTTCTTTGGTATATTAGTATAGATACATTAGTTCTTTCTTTAGGTTTAAGCCGTTTGGGTACCTTGTATTAAGTCTGTATATCCAGTATGCTTCCCTAAGGTGGGTTTTGTGTTTGATGTCACCTCCCCGTTTGCAGGGATGAATTTTTTCGATGGCATAGCAGCAGAAAAATTTGGTTGATCTGTGATGTTGGGAGATAAAGTGCTTTGCTGCATTTGATATGTTCAGAATATTCTCATTTCTGATATAGCTAAGGTGTTCCAGAATTCTTACTTTAAATTTCCTGTTCGTACAGCCTACATATTTCAATTTACACTCAAAGCACTCTATGATGTAAATAACTGCTTCAGAATTGCAGTTGATATAATTTTGAATATTAAAGCTATCAGTTTGTGTAGAGTCGCTGAAAGTTTTGGTTATCTGGACATGGGAGCACACTTTGCATGGGTGCTGCCCACATTTATAGAAGCCCGTGGTCTCTAGCCATGTTGTTTTTGTTTTTTCATTGGCAGTAAATAGAGATGGAGACAAGGCATTACCTAGCGAGGAGGCTTTCCTTGCCACTATTCTGCATCCTCCGGATAGCACCGTGCGCAGAGTGTCATCCTCCATGAGAATCGGTAAGTAATCAGTTACTATTTTCTTGATTTGCATGAACTGATTGCTCTGTTGTAAGATCAACGTTGGTTGGTTGACCGTAGATTGGGTATTGTGTAATAAGTTAGCTGTTTTGCTGTGATGTCCTAGAAGTTGAAATCTAGTTTTCTTAGTCATGATGTTGCTGGCCCGATTGAGTGACCATTTCGGATAGCCTCTTTCTAGGAGTCTTGTTCTGATTGATTCTTGTTCTATTTCAAATTGACTTTGAGATGTACAGTTCCTTTTGGCACGGTGCATTTCGCCCACCGGTATGGCTTTTATGGTATGTTTGGTGTGACTACTATTTGCATGTAATAAGTTGTTAGTGGCCGTGGGTTTTCGATGTGTTTTGGTCGAGATGTTTTGGCCATTGACACCTTTTAGCTCCAGATCCAGAAAAATGATGTCGGTGACATCAAAATGGTACGTAAATTTAAGATTGCAGTCGTTGTTGTTTAAAAATTGCGCAAACTTAGGGATAATATTGGTGTCTTCTTTCCAGATGATCAATATGTCATCAATATATCTGCCGTACCATTCTATACAGTGGCTGTAGGTGTTTTCACTCGAAAAAATGTAAAATTGTTCCCACCATGCCATTACCAAATTTGCTACCGAGGGGGAGAATTTTGTCCCCATGGATACTCCTTTAAGTTGTAAATAGGATTTGGAATCAAATTGGAAGTAATTATGAGTTAGGAGAAAATTGAGTACCTCCAGTATGTACAGTTGGAAATTGATGTCATATGTGCTATGTTTGGTAAGGTGATATTCAAGGGCAGCATGGGCAATTCGGTGTGGGATTGATGTATATAGTGACACGACGTCACATGTGAGCCAACTATATTTTTTGTCCCAACGTTTGTTGAATAGTAAATTCAGGACATGTTTGGTGTCTCTGAGGAAGCCCGGTGTTGTTTGTGCCAATGGTTGTAACAGCGTATCTAACCATTCTGAAAGTCTCTCTAGGATCGATCCAATACCTGAGACGATCGGTCTCATTGGTGGAGGGAATATCTGTTTGTGAATTTTTGGGAGTGCGTGAATAATTGGGGTAATTGGTTGGTCGATGTAAATAAAGTCCATTTGTTTTTGGTTGATGAACCCTCCCTGAAGGCCATCATTAAGTAGTTTTTTCATTAATATTTTAATTATTTCTACTGGGTTTTTATCCAATTTTTTATAGGTGGTTTCATCTGACAGCATGTTTAAAATGGAATGTTGGTAGTCTTCTTTATTTAATACTGTGACATTGCCCCCTTTGTCTGACATTTTTATGATCAATCGTTTGTTTTCTTGCAATGATTTTGCTGCTTCTTTAAGTTTAGTTGGCATATTGTTTATTGGACGTTGGCCTTTGAGGTTGTCAGCAAGGTGGTGAAGTTCTTTTTCAATGACCATTTGAAACCGATCCATGGAATCTGTGCGTGAACTGATAGGGTAAAACTTAGGGTTCGATGTTTTAAAGTTGGAAGCTGTGGTCACTGTTTGATTTGGTGTTTCATTTCGCATGTGATCAAGGCTTACTATTGTCGTGAGTTCTTCAAATGAAAAATTGGACAACTGGGACACTATTTCTGGTGACGATTTTGCATGTCCTTCGATGTCTGTAGTTGAGGATGATGACAATGTCCTAGGATCTTCTGGTTTTACTTCGTTTTGAAGAAAGAAATGCTTTTTGACTGTCAAATTTCGAATGAATTTATTGATATCAAGTATGGTGTTGAAAAGGTTGAAGTTCTTTTTGGGGGCGTAATTGAGGCCTAGGGACAAGACCTCATTTTGTTCAGCAGTCAGGTGTGTAGAGGAAAGATTGGTGACATTTGTAGTTAATGTTGCTGAAATTTCCTTGAGCGGAGGCGGCGGTTTTGTTCTGTGTTTGATCGACTTATGTTTTCTGCCGCCCCTCCTTCCCCGTTTTTTGACTGAAACAAAATGTTGTCTGATCTAAGTGACTTAGGGACAACTCTGTGAATGTCCTTGCGTGGCCCAGCCAGTGCCATGACTTGAGCCCAATTGAACATCTCTGGGGAGACCTGAAAATGTCTGTCCACCAACGGTCCCCATCCAACTTGACAGAGCTTGAGAGGATCTGCAGAGAAGAATGACAGAAAATCCCCAAATCCAGGTGTGCAAACCTTCTGGCATCATATCCAAGAAGACTGGAGGCTGTTATAGCTGCCAAAGGTGCTTCAACTGAGTAAAGGGTCTAAATACTTACAGTGAAGGAAATAAGTATTTGATCCCTTGCTGATTTTGTAAGTTTGCCCACTGTCAAAGACATGAACAGTCTAGAATTTTTAGGCTAGGTAAATTACCAGTGAGATAGATTATATATTAAAAAAAAAAAAAAAAAAAAAGAAAATCAGTCCAAATTATATATATTTATTTGCATTGTGCACAGAGAAATAAGTATTTGATCCCCTACCAACCATTAAGAGTTCAGCCTCCTCCAGACCAGTTACACGCTCCAAATCAACTTGGTGCCTGCATTAAAGACAGCTGTCTTAAATGGTCACCTGTATAAAAGACTCCTGTCCACAGACTCAATTAATCAGTCTGACTCTAACCTCTACAACATGGGCAAGACCAAAGAGCTTTCTAAGGATGTCAGGCACAAAATCATAGACCTGCACAAGGCTGGAATTGGCTACAAAACCATAAGTAAGACGCTGGGTGAGAAGGAGACAACCGTTGGTGCAATAGTAAGAAAATGGAAGACATACAAAATGACTGTCAATCGACATCGATCTGGGGCTCCATGCAAAATCTCACCATGTGGGGTATCCTTGATCCTGAGGAAGGTGAGAGCTCAGCCGAAAACTACACGGGGGGAACTTGTTAATGATCTCAAGGGAGCTGGGACCACAGTCACCAAGAAAACCATTGGTAACACATTACGCCGTAATGGATTAAAATCCTGCAGTGCCCGCAAGGTCCCCCTGCTCAAGGCGGCACATGTACAGGCCCATCTGAAGTTTGCAAATGAACATCTGGATGATTCTGAGAGTGATTGGGAGAAGGTGCTGTGGTCAGATGAGACTAAAATGGAGCTCTTTGGCATTAACTCAACTCGCCGTGTTTGGAGGAAGAGAAATGCTGCCTATGACCCAAAGAACACCGTCCCCACTGTCAAGCATGGAGGTGGAAACATTATGTTTTGGGGGTGTTTTTCTGCTAAGGGCACAGAACTACTTCACCGCATCAATGGGAGAATGGATGGAGCCATGTACCGTCAAATCCTGAGTGACAACCTCCTTCCCTCCACCTGGACATTAAAAATGGCTCGTGGCTGGGTCTTCCAGCACGACAAGGACCCGAATCATACAGCCAAGGCAACAAAGGAGTGGCTCAAAAAGAAGCACATTAAGGTCATGGAGTGGCCTAGCCAGTCTCCAGACCTTAATACCATCGAAAACTTATGGAGGGAGCTGAAGATCCGAGTTGCCAAGCGACAGCCTCGAAATCTTAATGATTTACAGATGATGGAGTGGGCCAAAATTCCATCTAACATGTGTGCAAACCTCATCATCAACTACAAAAAAACGTCTGACTACTGTGCTTGCCAACAAGGGTTTTGCCACCAAGTATTAAGTCTTGTTTGCCAAAGGGATCAAATACTTATTTCTCTGTGCACAATGCAAAAAAAAATATATATAATTTTGACTATGTGATTCTTTTTTTTTTTTTTTTATATAATCTCTCACTGGTAAAATTAACCTAGCCTAAAAATTCTAGACTGTTCATGTCTTTGACAGTGGGCAAACTTACAAAATCAGCAAGGGATCAAATACTTATTTCCTTCACTGTATGTAAATGCAATATTTTCATTTTTCCTTTACAATAAATTAGCAAAGATTACAAACATTCTGTTTTCATTTCATCATTATGGGGTATTGAGTGCAGAATGATGGGAATATAGAATTTGTATTTTAGCACAAGGCCTCAGCATAACAAAATGTGAAAAGATCAAAAGGGTCTGAAGACTTTCCGAATGCATGAATACATATATACATACATATTATGTGACAATTTGGGGTAAGTTAGTTAGCTCACAGATCGCCATCTCTAGGGTAAGATGCTTGGCACACTTAAGAATTTTCCCTCCAATGCAGTGGATTCGGTTTGAAACTGGCCGCAACCAGCTTTATGGTCTTCATACATGAAAAGCGGTTTCACAAAACAGTTCAAAATAAACCCTAGGCCAGGGGTCTCAAGCACGCGGCCCGCGGGCCGCATGCGGCCCCTGGGGCTGTCATCTGCGGCCCGCGGGACACAGAGCCGCTAGTATCGGCTCTGCTCCGAGACTCTGGAATTCCCTGACATCGCTGTCCACATATGAACAGCGATGTCTGGGGCTTCCCCAGAGCCGGAGTCCCGGGCAGAGCGCTAGAACAGGCTCTGCTCCGGGACTCTGGAATTCCCTGACATCGCTGCCCATATATGGACAGTGTGTCAGGGTCTTGCCCAGAGCAGAGCAGAGCGCTGGTGTCGGCTCTGCTCCGGGACTCTGTGGAATTCCCCGACATATCTGCCCATATATGGACAGTGTGTCAGGGTCTTCCCCAGAGCGGAGTCCCGGGCAGAGCGCTAGTATCGGCTCTGCTCCGGGACTCTGTGGAATTTCCTGACATCGCTGCCAATATATGGACAGTGTGTCAGGGTCTTCCCCAGAGCGGAGTCCCGGGCTCTGCTCCGGGACTCTGGGGAAGCCTCTGACATCGCTGTCCATACATCGACAATGACGTCAGGGGCTTCCCCAGAGCAGGAGTCCCAGTGATGTCAGGAGCACAGCTGGAGTCCCAGGAAGAGCCTACTAGCGCTCTGCCCGGGACTCCAGCTCTGGGGTTGCCCCTGACATCTCTGTCCATATATGGACAGTGATGTCAGGAGCAGCTCTGCTCCGGGACTCCAGCTCTGGGCAAGCCCCTGACATCACTGTGGCAGCATCTGCATAGGGCACTGTGGCAGCATCTACAGAGGGCACTGTGGCAGCCTCTACAAGTGGGTGTGTGGCAGTATCTGAAGAGGACACTGGCATTATCTAGGGGTGTGATGCATTATCTACAGAGTGCACTGTGGCCTTATCTACGGAGGGCACTGTGGCCTTATCTACGGAGGGCACTGTGGCCTTATCTACGGAGGGCACTGTGGCCTTATCTACGGAGGGCACTGTGGCCTTATCTACGGAGGGCACTGTGGCCTTATCTACGGAGGGCACTGTGGCCTTATCTACGGAGGGCACTGTGGCCTTATCTACGGAGGGCACTGTGGCCTTATCTACGGAGGGCACTGTGGCCTTATCTACGGAGGGCACTGTGGCCTTATCTACGGAGGGCACTGTGGCCTTATCTAGGGGTGTGTTGCATTATCTACAGAGGGCACTGCGACAGCATCCACAGAGGGCACTGCGGCAGCATCCACAGAGGGCACTGCGGCACTATCTAAAAAGGGGCTGCACAATCTTGACATGTGTGCTAACTGAGCCGCCGGACTGCATTTAGCGACACTTAAACTGGAAAGCTGGATTGTTGAAATAAGCACGTGGAGAAATATCTAAAATTTTAAACCTAGCGCTATTATTATAGTAATGTAGTATTATTATTCTAGTAATATAGTGTTATAGTAGTTCAAATAACTAATTGATTAACAATAATTTTGTATTGTATCAAATTTGAAAGTAATGCGCCCAGTCAACTTCCCATTTTTTCTATATGCGGCCCGCTTACCCGGCCGAGTTCGAGACCCCTGCCCTAGGCTGTCCAGCCTCTAACTAAGCATACAGCTTCCCTAGCTATCAGGATGAAAGACCTTCTGCCCAGCACCTCACAACATACATGTGTTCTAACCAGAACTTTTGACTCCCACAGGCTGGCAGTGTCGGTCTTCCTCAGACTGGGAGCATTGTGTGAATAGATCACACCTTTCTTAAAAGGAGCCTTAACAGCTTGCAGCTAATGACTCCTAAGGCAGCCCAAACCCTGGACGGTCCTAAAGACGGAGTGGAACTTTACTCTTCTGCTCCCACAACTCAGACCTTTTTTCAGGTTTCTTGCCTAATAAATGAGAATGGACACATTCTCTTGTAACATTCCTTTTGAATAGAACATTCTGGGCCCAAATCCTGCCCTTTAATAGCCACGCTGCTACAATATATACACACACATACATAAACACACTGTATATAATTATATACACATACAAAAACACACACACAAACTTCCTGGCAGACCGCATCAACTTGAATTTGAAAACTGGACCACTGCTCTAATTTCCCGAGTTAGACAACTCTAAATAACAGACAGGAAATAACCCAGCACGGGAGGAACAGGTTGTATTAATGTTTAGTCTACGAAACAGTAAATCCTCTGTTAAGACTATAGGTCACTATTTTAGTATGTGGTAACATCATACTTTAGAATTTGATATAGTTACAGAAGACTAGCTACACATAATACTGATCACAGCGAGGCAGCATTAACAAGTTAGGAAGATTTTGTTATAGACAACTTAAAGGAGTTGTCCAACTTCTGACAACTGATGACCTATCCACCGAATAGGTCATCAGTATGTCATCGGTGCGGGTCAGACACCCGGACCCCGCACCGATAAGCCACATGCACTGGATGTTGTGGCACATACATAGCATAGTGGCCGTGCTGCAGAACTGCAGGTCTGCTCCTATTCACTTGAATAGGAGTAGAGCTGCAGTTCTGCAGCTTAGCCGCTATCCTGTGGCCGGAGCTAACTGCTTCTGGCTTGTACGCCCGATGCACAGAGGCACTGGACCAGCTGATCTGTGCTGGGCACGGGTGTCACCATGTACTGATGACCTATCTGGTGGATAGGTCATCAGAAGCTGGAAAACCCCTTTAAGAATTGCACAGAATACTCTAAAATGGTGGTCTGGACTCACATGTATAGGATTTTAACTAGCAGAAGTGGTTGTTTTTTTTTGTCGCTTGGAAGTATCCAAAAAGACATAAAATATGCTGGTCAGACAAACTTGTTGCTATAAAAGGAGACTGTTCTCTACACACACTAGATTCCCTGTACTGTAATCCCACCTCCTGTACACCGAAGTCAGCGTCCGCCCCACCCCTCACTGAAGCAGCCTATATTGTGGAAGAATAGTTTACAGTAAACTACACAACTAATGATAATACAATGGGCCAATTGTCGAATAGTTAGACAGCGTAAACGTAGACCAGGCAGGCAAAAAAATCATCCAAATTTATCACAGTGGTGAATGCTGCATTATAATTTTGGCACATATTGAATGACCTATTAGACACTTTCTTCTTCCTTTCACCACTTTTGATTTGGCTTATTTTGCACCAGAATTTTATGGCAGCTTTTTGGCGCACATTGATGCATTTTAAGCCACGCCTTTTTACCCCAAACTACCCCATCTTGCTAAGCCACATAAAAAAAAATTGTGCAATCATCAAAATGTTGGCACATTTTTTTGACACTTTATAGACCCAGATGCAGTAGTAAATCTGCCCCAATATGTATTATCCCAAGATTTGTGCATTATCCCTGGTACTATATTCTAGTACTCAGCTGGTCATGTTGGTGCAGGATTGTTGGAATTTACATAATGTATAGTAGGGACGAGTAGGATAATGGAAATGTATTTCAAACATAAACTGTAGGATAACCAATTACAACTGTACCTGCTGAAAGAAATATACACCATGTTCCAAATTATTATGCAAATTGGATTTAAGGGTCATAAACATTTAATTATTAGTTTTTCAATTAAACTCATGAATGGTATTGTGTCTTAGGGCTCTTTGGATCATTGTAATCAATCTCAGACACCTGTGATAATTAGTTTGCCAGGTGTACCCAATCAAAGGAAAACTACTTAAGAAGGACGTTCCACATTATTAAGCAGGCCACAGGTTTCAAGCAATATGGGAAAGTAAAAGGATCTCTCTGCTGCCAAAAAGCGTGAAATTGTCCAAGGTATTGCACTAGGTATGAAAACATTGGATATTTCAAGAAAACTTAAGCGTGATCATCGTACTGTGAAAAGATTTGTGGCTGATTCAGAGCACAGACGGGTTTGTTCAGATAAAGGCATAATGAGGAAGGTTTCTGCCAGACAAATTAATAGGATTAGGAGAGTAGCTGCTAAAATGCCATTGCAAAGCAGAAAACAGGTATTTGAAGCCGCTGGTGCCTCTGGAGTCCCGCGAACCTCAAGGTGTAGAATCCTCCAGGGGTTTGCAAGTGTGCATAAAGCTATTATTCGGCCACCCCTAAACAATGCTCACAAGCAGAAACGGTTGCAGTGGGCTCAGAAATACAGGACTCATTTTAAAACCGTGTTGTTTACTGATGAGTGCCGTGCAACCCTGGATGGTCCAGATGGATGGAGTAGTGGATGGTTGGTGAATGGCCACCATGTCCCAACAAGGCTGCGACATCAGTAAGGAGGTGGCGGAGTCATGTTTTGGGCTGGAATCATGGGGAGAGAGCTGGTAGGCCCCTTTAGGATCACTGACTGTGTGAAAATGACCTCTGCAAAGTACGTAGAGCTTATGACTGACCACTTTCTTCCGTGGTACAAAAAGAAGAACCGTGCCAACTTATCTTCATGCATGACAATGCACCATCTCATGCTGCAAAGAATACCTCTGTGTCATTGGCTGCTATGGGCATAAAAGGAGAGAAACTCATGGTGTGGCCCCCATGTTCCCCTGACCTCAACCCTATTGAGAACCTTTGGAGCATCCTCAAGCAAAATATCTATGAGGGTGGGAGGCAGTTCACATCAAAACAGAAGCTCTGGGAGGCTATTCTGACATCCTGCAAAGATATTCAAGCATAAACTGTCCAAATACTCACAAATTCAATGGATGCAAGAATTGTGAAGGTGATATCAAAGAAGGGGTCCTATGTTAACATGTAACTTGGCCTGCTAAGTTTTTTTTCATTGAAAGAGCTTTTGATTTCTGTAGATATGACCTCCTGATGCTGCAAATTCAACAAATTACCATTTTAGTTCTCTTTACAACCTTTAAAATGTTTTGATCTCTGTTGTGCATAATAATTTGAAAAAGTGCATTTTGAGTTTTTTACTTCTAAAAAAAAAATCTGTTGTCATTAGGAGATTTGTTCAATAAAATTCCCATTATACTCCAACGGTTGATGGCTTGAAGATTATACTTACTGTCATTTGCATCGACTATTTAGGAAAATCAGCGAAAAATAAAATTTGCATAATAATTTGGAACGCGGTGTATGAGCAATCCTTAATGATGCCCTACAGCTAATAGATAACAAAAAAAAAAAAGTATTGATAGATTTATTTTTTTATTACCGCTTATACATTTATAACTATCAGTGTATGGCCTTGACAGCTGGTGGTAAATAATTATTCATTCAGAACGGTCTTTCCTGGATCTCCCTGCCTACAACAAAACATATTTATAGGTCCATAATCAAACTCTGAAAAGGACAGTTGTGTTGAACATGGTTCAGGGGTTGTGTTGTAGATGAACACTATGACCTGATCAAGCATCTATACGCTGTTCCTCTTCCATCCAATAAGAAATCTTCTGAGATCATGAAGGTAAAAGTGGAGAGCTATCTACCAGTTGCGTAACTAGAGTCCTATGGACCCTCCCGCTTGTTGCTTCGGAGCCCGTGCCATCACTGCAATGTACAGTTGCATGGAGTTGCAGGAAGTCATTGCCCGCAGCGACGTAACTGTGCGTCGGATGACATTAAGGGTTAAAATAGCTCTGTATAGCACCTCTGTTTTGATGCTGCTAGGTTTTGCAGTGGGTGGAATTACCATGCAAAGGACTACAGTTCCCAACATTCCTCTCTCATCTTAAAGACATTGGAAGTAGATTTACTATTCAAAATGAGCCAGAATTCTTGCTGTGCGCCACATTTCCTGCTTTAGACACTTTTATTGACACGCTCGATATGGCTTATCGGGAAAGAGACGTGGCTTAACAGTATGCCACCGTGCCAAAAATGCACCAAACTTTGGGCGCAAAATACTGGCGTAAATCAAGTCAATTAATAGGTGTTCTAAGAAGCAGAAAATAATAAAAAAAAAAAGTGTCTAGCAAATGTGCCAAGTTTATCTTACAGCATGCACTACTTTAAAAAAATAATATTGTATTTTCTGACTGCCTTTTCTAAGTTTACAAGGTCTAAAACTTAAGACAGTATTAGTAAATGCAGCTCCACTGCCTATATTTACAGCTGCCTGCATACCCCTCTATTACAAGATGTAAGGTAGTGCTGTAATAACTCACTGTCTGCTACTGAGACAAAACTCTGCTGTTCTGCTGCTAGACTCTGCATGATCTACTGCCCAACATGCGAAACACAATCCCTCTGGAGACAGGGAGGGGGGCAGAGACATTTCAGCTGTAGACACTAGTCACTAGTAAGTGACTATTCTTACAATTTGCACACAATTTTTTTTTTAAATCGGACCCTTTTAACTATCTATCACAGATAAATGTATATGTAAATAAGGTTTTGGGCAATCTCAAGAGTCTTTTTTGTTACACTTCTCAATAGTCCATATTATATTTTTTTTATTTACCCTTCTGAATGGAGCAATGCAGTTTAGTGACAGCCCATGAACTCTTACCAGTAGCTATTACTGTTCTAGAGTATTAGGCTGGGTTCACACGACCTATTTTCAGACGTAAACGAGGCGTATTATGCCTCGTTTTACGCCTGAAAATAGTGCTACAATACGTCGGCAAACATCTGCCCATTCATTTGAATGGGTTTGCCGACGTACTGTGCAGATGACCTGTAATTTACGCGTCGTCGTTTGACAGCTGTCAAACGACGACGCGTAAAAGGACTGCCTCGGCAAAGAAGTGCAGGGCACTTCTTTGCCACGTAATTTGAGCTGTTCTTCATTGAACTCAATGAAGCACAGCTCAAGATTTACGAGCGTCTCAGACGGCTCGCAAAATGCGAGGAGGAGCATTTACGTGTGAAACGAGGCAGCTGTTAACAGTCTGTCTTTTCACACGTAAATGCCTCTCATCGTGTGAACATACCCTTAATCCACTTCAACAAAATTAAAAGTAGAGCACGAGATAAAAGAACTGAAGATAGGGAAAGATGAGAAAAGCACAACCTAGACAGTTCTGTATGGAAACAGACTTCCTTACATGAGATTCGAATCTAAAGAAAACCTATTGCGAGAATACATTCAGCACTTAAGATCTGAGCCAAATTTGGACAATATGGACCTTTTTGAGAACAGAACCATGAAGCCATGGTATCTTTACACTCTGCACATTTGTAAATCATTTAAACTTACCATTCTCCTCTTTTAGTAGGTGTCCATTGGAATGAAACCACTGGAAATTAGGATCTGGATGGCCCTCAATATTGCAGTGAATGACCGCACTGTTTCCTTCTTTCACAATGATGTGATCTACCGTAGATGTAATGATAGGTAATGAATCCACTACTGATTCGGAACTATTGGAAGTGTGATTTTTAGTCTCCTCTGAGTTTATTGCTGTAGTCAGTGAAAACAGGAGAAACACAAGTAATGTTGGGCACCAGTAAAAGTTGTAGATACTCATAGTTTCCTTGAATGAATGTTTGAGGAAGCTTAAGACCCAGGAGCGTGGACGCCCCATCATCAGAATGTCAAACCTGAAAATAAAAAAAAATACAAAAAACTCGTTATCATGAAATATAACACCACCAACATCATATCAATCCATCTCATTAAAGCGAGCCTCTAGTCTCCCAAAAAAAAATAAATATATATATATATATATATATATATATATATATATATATATACACACATGTGACTATAGATTAGAAATCTATAGTCAATTTTCCTGCTGTCCCTCCATTTCAGTCACCCGTTTTCTGCTCTCAAAGATGGCCACCACAGTCTCAAACGTCGCTGTAAAGAACTTCTTTGGAAATCTGAGACACGCCCCTACCTCACCTCCACTGCCCTCTAATGGATGAGCACTGATGACGTTGGTGCTGCTGGACACAGCGCCAACATCATCAGCACTTGTCCATCGAAGGGCAGTGGAAGGGGCGGGGGGCGTGTGTCAGACTTTGCTGTGGAGAGCTCCTTTTGAAAGTCTGACACACGCCCCCACTCCTTCCACTGCCCTCCAATGGGTGAGCATGGATGACGTTGGTGCTGCTGGACACAGCGCCAACGTCATCAGCACTTGTCCATCGAAGGGTAGTGGAAGGGGTGGGGGGCGTGTGTCAGACTTTCAAAAGGAGCTCTCCACAGCAAAGTCTGAGACTGCAGTGGCCATTTTGGAGAGCGGAAAACGGGGGACCGATACGGAGGTAGAATCATTCAGGAGCAGGGCAGCAGATAATTTGACTATACATTCTCAATGTACTGTATGGTCAATTTTTTTTGAGGGGACTGGATGGTTGCTTTAACAAATTGTCAAAACCAATAAAATGTTTCATCGATGGTTGCGATGAATCTATTTTGTCAGAAACGATATGGGACAGAAGAAACACCCCGGGTCATACTGATATACTTATGTCTAGTGCAGGACTTGGGCGGTGCATGACACTAGGCTTAAAACAGTGTAATCAGTTTGGCCAAGATCCTTCATTTAATACATACAAATGTACACAGCCAATATAGGTTACGCTCTATGATAATAATAATCGGTGATAGGTTTCAGAAGGTTCAAAAAATAAATAAATAATAAAATACATATTTAAAACATCTTGGTAGGAGGGTGGCAAAAGGGACCGTACGGTTTACTGACAAGTGTGTTAGACTGTAGACACATACGAGATTTGTTCCTAAGAACATAATTACTTGACAATTATATTGCAAAAGCGTAGCACATATAGGCATCATTTTAACTAGTACGTTCAACCAGCTTAAAAATACACTTATTAGGCAATTCAAATTTTATAGTGATCCAATAATAAAAGGTCTCAGGGCTGAAAAGGAAAAAAGTGCTACCTATATTTTTTTTTCATAATTAAAAGCCAAAGAGTGAACCACAATCTTTTTTTTCTGATCTATTTTTACATTTTGATTGAAGATTTTTTAATTTTATTTTCTGTACATGATTATGGGGACAGTCATCTTGCCTGAATTGTTGTCAACAGCAATTAGAGGTATGCTTTACGGCAGCCACATGGACCATAGGAACCGGTCAACAGGAGGGGACCCATCAACCTCTTTGGGAGAGTTTTCTGGTCATTCTCTGTGGCCTGTGCAGACATCATTGTGCAGGAAGGGATAGGAGAAGTGTCCATCACCTATTGTCAATGATGGACCCTGTGTTATCTATATAGAGGTGTTATCTTTCATTGTAATCTTGCCTGTGATATAATGAGAGGACTGCTGAGAAGTGATCACTACAGAACAGGAAGTGTGAGTCTATTAGGAGGCTCAGTGTCCAGAGAGAAAACTGCAAGATTTTAGGATTATTTCTATAGATCATGACAAAAGGAAAAATACATTTAATGCATTTCTTGCACGACATTACGCTATGATACAAAATTGTATGACGGTGCCTAGGAGTGTAAAGTGCTGAGAGGCATTTTTGCAATGTGTAAGGTGTATACTTTTAGAAATTATATTACAGAATAGGGTTTCAAGTGGTGGACAGCCATCTGCGAGGTCCATATGCCCTAAAAGGGCATAACAAATTCTGTTATAGACTGGCAACATGTTAACTTTCCTTGATGTTATTCAACTTTGTTTTTTTCTTTACCTTAGATCAGAGGCCCAAAACCTTTTGTATCCCGTGAGACACATTTAACCTTGAAAATTATTGCCGCACAGCCAGGGGTTGCAACTTGTTGGTGACCACTGCCTTAAGACCAATGATTGGGCAAACAAGCGTTTATATGAACGCTCATTCTCTATCATTGCCTTTTGTAATCAGGGCAACAATGAGCCAATGAACGAGCAAACGCTTGCTCATCGGCTAATCTGCTCTTTTACGCAGAATTAAAAATAATCGTTGTCGGCAGCACATCTTCCTGTGTAATCAGGGAGATGCGCAGGCAACATGATGAAAATGTAACGATCACTCGTCCCTATGCATAAGCAATCATTGCTCGGTGTCAAAGGAGCAATCAAACGCCGATCAACGAGCGGTCTCGTTGATCGGCGCTCGTTTACACAGCCCATGTCAGCCGTGTAATAGGACCCTTTTACATGGGTAGATTTTCTGCTCAGTATATATGCACCAATCGACAATATAGAAAGTCTATCAGCGCTTGTTTGCGACATTTAAAAACAGAGCAATGATCCAAATGCATGGGGACGAAAAATCGTTAATCTTGTCGGCAGCACATCCCCGGTTCACACAGGAAAAACGCACTGCCAACATTTTTTGGTTTGCAAAAAAGATTAGATCGGCGGACAAACGTTTTCTCGTCTGTCGGATAATCGCTGCCTTATTTACACATGGCAATGATCGGGATTGAGCTTTTGTATGAGTGATCATTTACCCGGTCATTGGCCTATGTAAAAGGACCTTTGGACAATCAATTACAAATATTAATCTTTGTTTAACCCCTTAACGCACCAGGACGCACCGGTACGTCCTGCATTGAAGTGCTTTAAGGCACCGGGACGTACCGGTGCGTCCTGGCTAAAAACTGTCATCCTGTCAAAGGACAAGGTGACAGAACTGTGCCGTCAACTGTTTATGACAGTTGACCGGCACAGTAAGACGGCAGGGGACCATTCACAGCGGTCTCCTGCCGGCGATCGCGGTGATTGGTCAGTCAAAGCAGACTGACCAATCACAGCTCCATGACGTGTGTGTGTGTGATGGCGCTAGCTGAGAAGCTGAGCCAGCGCTATCACCTCCTGTAATTAGTTGTCCGTCGCCCCTCTGCAACGGCTAGGACCGGAGCTAGGCTCCGATCCGGCCGATTAACCCCTTCAATGCATCGATCAACGCGATCGATGCATCGAAGTGTCTTGTAGCCTGTCGGCAACCACGATGGTTGCCACGGGCGAGGGTGTCAGCTGTTTGCCACAGCTGACATCGTGCCCCAATGGCCAGGACCGGAGCTAGGCTCCGATCCGGCCGATTAACCCCTTAGATGCAGCTTTAGATCGCGCCCTATGGTTGCTAATGACAACCATCGGCACCCGCGGGTTTTCCGATGGTTGCTATGGCAACCGTAGCCTAACAATCGCTTCCTAGTATGGAAGCCTATTAGGCCCCGCCGGGAGGCGAAGCCTAATAGGCTTGCGGTCAGTCAATAGCTGACAGCTCCAATACACTGCACTATGTAGGTAGTGCAGTGTATTAGAATAGCGATCAGGGCTTCATGCCTTCAAATTCCCTAGTGGGACAAAAGAAAAAGTATTGTAAAAATGTTGTAAAAAAAAATTAGTTTCATGTTAAAAACCACTATAAACAGCCTTTTTTCCTATAATAAGTCTTATTATAGGAAAAACCAAAAAACATTTAAAAAAGTACACATGGTATCCCCGCGTCCGTAACGACCCAAACTATAAAAATATCACGCTATTTTACCCGTGCGCTGAACACCGTAAAAATATTAAATAAAAAAACTATTCCAGAATCGCCATTTGTTAGTCGCTACCCCTCGCAAAACAGAATAAAAAAAAAAAAAAAAAGGGATCCAGAAGTTGCATGTACCCCAAAATTATACCATTAAAAACTGCCCGTCCCGCAAAAAACAAGCCCTCCCACCGCTTTTTTGACGGAAAAATAAAAAAGTTATCACTCTCAGAATATGGTGACACCAAAAATAAATTTGAAACAAAAGTGATTTTATCGTGCAGACGCTGCAAAACATGAGAAACTATATACATACGGTATCGCCGTAATCGTACCGACCCGCAGAATAAACTAAAATTGACATTCATAGCGCATGGCGAACGCCATAAAAAAATAAATTAAAAAAACATCAGAATTGCAGGTTTTTGGTCACCTTAAATACAAAGTGATCAAAAAAAATCCAAAAAAAAAAAATCGCATGTACCCCAAAATGGTACCAATGAAAATCTACAGATTGTACCGCAACAAATAAGCCCTCACACAGCTTCGGTGGAGAATATGGCGATGCAAAATGTGCAGAGTGTCCAAAAGCGGATAAGATTGGGCGCCATTTATCAGTGCGACAGCGACCATATGTCTGCGGATTATTATTTATTTACCCAATTATACCCTCTTATTATACCCTGATGTTCTCCGCACAGCTTACATATGCCCCCACATTATAAACTGAAATACCAGTAATACCCCAAACAAAACTACCAAGCAAAATCCACGCTCCAAAAGCCAAATGGCGCTCCCTCCCTTCTGAGCCCTACAGTGTACCCAAGCAGCAGTGTACGTCCACATATATGGCATCACCATACCCGGGAGAACCCGCTTAACAGTTTGAGCTATTTGTCTTCAGTGGCACGAACTGCGCACAAAATATTGTGCACTAAAATGGCACATACCTGTGGAAATTTGCAATTTTCACTTTGCACCATCCACTGAGCAGTCATTTCTAATAGGAAAAAAAACATGTGTGGTCAAAATGCCTTCAGGGGTGCAGTTTCAAAAATGGGGGTCACTACTTGGGGGTTTGTTTTACTATTTGACCCAAGAGCTCTGCCATTGTGGGCTAATGCTGCGAAAATCACCAAAATAGGCCTCACATGCGCCTTTCACTCCTAAACCCTGTCATATGTCCAGGCAAATGATAAATGCCTTGAGGGGTGTAGTTTACTAAATGGGGTCACTTCTCATGGTTTTACACTCAACTCTGGTACCTAAGGGAGCTCGGCAAATGCGACATGGCGCCCATACACCAGTCCAGCAAAATCTGTGCTCTAAAAGCCCAATGGCACTCCTTCCATTTTGAGCTCTGCCATGTGCCCAAACAGCAGTTTAGGGCCACACATGGGGTATTGCTGTACTCGGGAGAAATTGGGTAACAAATTATGTGTTGTTTTTTCTCCTATTACCCCTTGTGGGGGAAAAAAAAAATGGGTGCAAAACGACATTTTTGGGGAAAAAAATAATTTTTAATTTTCGCTGCCTCATTCTAATACAATCTATGAAACACCTGTGGGATAAAAATGCTCAGTACACCCCTAGATGATTACCCTGAGGGGTAAAGTTTCCAAAATGGAGTCACTTCTAAGGGGTTTCTACTGTACGGGTACCTCAGGGGCTCTGCAAATGCGACATGGCGCCCAAAAAACAAACCAAAATCTACATGCCAAGTAGCACTCCTGCCATTCTGAGCCCTGTGGTGTATCCAAGCAGCAGTTTATGACCCCATATGGGGTATTGCCAGACTCGGGAGAAATTGCTTTACAATTGTTGGGCAGCGTTTCCTCCTTTATTCCTTGTGAAAATGAAAACAATTCAACATTTTAGTGGAAAGAATGTAGATTTTCATTTTCACGGCATAATCCCAATAATTCAGCAAAAAAACTGTGGGGTCAAAATGCTCACTATACCGCTAGATAAATTCCACGAGGGGTAGTTTCCTAAATGGGGTCACTTTTACCGGGTTTGCACTATTTTGGCCCCTCAGTGGCTTTGCAAATGTCACATGGGGCCGCAAACCATTCCAGCAAAACTCGAGCTCCAAAAGTCAAATGGCGCTCCGTCCTTTCTAACTTCCGCCATGTGTCCAAAACAGCAATTTATTACCACATATGGGGTATTGCTGTGCTCAGAAGAGTTTGCGTTACAAATATAGGGGTGTTTTTTCTCCTTTATCTGTTGTGAAAATAAAAAAATCTGAGCTAAAACTACATCTTATTAGAAAAGAATTTAGATTTTCAATTTCACGGAATAATTCCCATAAATTCAGCAAAAACCGTGTAGGGTCAAAATGCTAACTATACCCCTAGAAAAATTCCTTGAGGGGTGTAGTTTCCAAAATGAGGTCACTTTTGGGGAGTTTCCACTGTTATGGTCCCTCCAGGGCTTTGCAAACACGACATGGCACCGAAAACCAATCCAGCAAAATCTGCGCTCCAAAATCCAAATGGCCCTCGTTCCCATCTGAGCCCTGCCGTGGGTCCAAACAGCAGTTTATTACACATATGGGGTATTCTCGTAATCGGGAGACATTGCTTTACAAATGTTGGGGTGCTTTTTCTCCTTAATTCCTTGTAAAAACGAAAACATCGTATGTTTTTTCAGAAAAAAAGTAGATTTTCATTTTTACAGACCAGTTCCAATAAATTTAGCAAAAAACCTGTGGGCTAAAAATGCTAACTATACCTCTTGAAAAATTCCTTGAGGGGTGTAGTTTCCAAAATGGGGTCACTTTTGGGGGGTTTCCTCTGTTTTGGCACCACAAGACCTCCTCAAACCTGACATGGTGCCTAAAATATATTCCTAAAAAAAAAAGGAGGCCCCAAAATCCACCAGGTGCTCCTTTGCTTCGGAGGCCGGTGCTTCAGTCCATTACCACACTAAGGCCACATGTGGGATATTTCTAAAAATTGCAGAATCTGGGCAATAAATATTGAGTTGCATTTCTCTGGAAAAACCTTCTGTGTTACAGAAAAAAACTGTATTACAAATGAATTTCGTAAAAAAAAAAATTTAAATGTGTAAATTTCACCTCTACTTTGCATTATTTCCTGTGAAACGCCTAAAGGGTTCAAATAATTTCTGAATGCCGTTTTGAATACTTTGAGGGGTGCAGTTTTTAAAATGGGGTGTTTTATTGGGGGTTTCTAATATATAAGGCCCTCAAAGCCACTTCAGAACTGAACAGGTCCCTGAAAACATAGCCTTTTGAAATTTTCTTGAAAATATGAGAAATTGCAGCTAAAGTTCTAAGCCTTGTAATGTCCTAGAAAAATAAAAGAATGTTCAAAAAACGATACAAACATAAAGTAGACCTATGGGAAATATAAACTAGTAAGTACTTTGTGTGGTATTACGATCTGTTTTACAAGAAGATACATTACAATTTAGAAAAATGCAGATTTTTGCAAATTTTCTCAAAATTTTGGTGTTTTTGACAAATAAATATTGAATTTAACGACTACATTTTTTCAGTATCATAAAGTACAACATGTCACGAGAAAACAATCTCAGAATCGCTTGGATAGGCAAAAGCATTCTGGAGTTATTACCACATAAAGTAACACGTCAGATTTTCAAAAATCGGCTGTGTCCACAAGGCCAAAACAGGCTTAGACACTAAGGGGTTAATACAGGGTTGAACAAACCTGGAAGCAAGTTATTTATTTAAAGGAATAGTGTCACGAAAACATTTTTTTCAACATCAGTTTGATTTTAGTCTTTTATTAAAAACTTTTATATTTATTTGTGTGTTTGTGTTTTACTTTTTTTTATTTTTACACTTTTTCTTCCCTATGGGGGCTGCCATTTTTTACTCCATTTCTGTATGTGTCGATTAATGACACATACAGACATGGAGTACGGCAGCCCCAGTCCCATAGTGAATGCGAACGGGGCCCGTTCCATCCACTATGGTGTACGCCGTCTGTGTGGGAACGGCGCATGCGCCGCTCCCACACAGTCCAAGTTGAACGGCGCGCCGTCCGGCGCCATTTTCCTGTGGCCCGGAAGTCGCGGTCGGACAGTAAGATTACTACTTCCGGTCGCGGCTTCCGGACTTGTGCACTTGGTGCAGTGGCAGCAGACAGAGCGGACGGAGCGGCGGCGACAGGAGCAGGTAAGTGATTTCTATGTATGTTCGTGTTTCAGTGTGTTTACTACTGTATGTTAACCTTCTACACTGTGTGTTAGCTCAAAAAATGGCGACACACAGTGTAGGAGGTTAGACCGTTCAATCCCCTCGTTTCTCCCGGCACTAGCCAGGATAAAGGAGGGGGAGATTCTGAGAGCTCACTAGAGCGAGGGATTTTTTCCCAATTTTGCAGCATAAAGCAATGTGGTTGCTTTACCACATGCAATGCTGCAATTTTGGGAATTGCTCCATCTAGTGACCAGTGCTGGGAAATATTATAAATTAGAATCTAATTTATAATATTTCCTGACTCGTGAAAAAAATAAAAAAAGTTAGAACAATGTTTAATCACCTACACACTAATTGTTTAACTAAAAAAAAATACATTTTTTGCTAACAACACATTCCCTTTAAGATGGAGGCTTTATCGGATTAAACCCATTTTCTTTCACATCATGTGGACAGCTGGCTGTGTGCACTATTTCCCCTAAGAGGAGAGGGCACCAGCATACAATATGGGAAGGTGGCAAGCCAAAAAATAACTAGTTATTATGAAGTCTTTTTTTATTAAAATATACATCAATCTGCTCAGTACCTCCTGCTCTAAAACATGCTGCCCACAAATTGGAATGTATTTTTAACCTTACAGGCTGCCTTTAAAAAGGTTACTCTGCTACCGTTTTGGTGCCAAATACCACAGGACGACTTAAGAGGTCTTGTGGAGTCCATGACTCGAGGGGTCAAAGCTGTTTAGGAGGCACGAGGGGGACCTATACAATATTATGCAGGTAGTTTTAGGGTATGTTCACACGGCCTATTTACGGACGTAATTCGGGCGTTTTTGCCCCGAATTACGTCTGAAAATAGCGCCTCAATAACGCTGACAAACATCTGCCCATTGAAAGCAATGGGCAGACGTTTGTCTGTTCACACGAGGCGTATATTTACGCGCCGCTGTCAAATGACGGCGCGTAAATAGACGCCCGCGTAGAAGAAGTGACCTGTCACTTCTTTGGCCGTAATTGAAGCCGCTATTCATTGACTCCAATGAATAGCAGCGCTAATTACGGCCGTAATTGACGCGCCGTTCAAGCGCCTGCACATGCCGGTACGGCTGAAATTACGGGGATGTTTTCAGGCTGAAACATCCCCGTAATTTCAGCCGTTACGGACCCCCGCCGTGTGAACATACCCTTAAGGTTATAGCGGATTGGTGAATAGTAAGTTAGATTTACTAAATTTCGATGGAATGCTATAGTTTTGCCCTCTTATGTGTGTTCATAATGTCCCAAAGCAAAATAATCTGAGAACACTAGAAAAACAATTTTGAGTATTTATCAGCTTTTTTCAGTCTCTTCACAAATCATTGTGGGACAAAGAAAAATAATGAAGAGTAACGCTACTTTCCACTGTGTAAAACGGTAACCAGACTTGTTGGTAAAATGCAGGTCACATCAATCTTCCTTCACCATTGTGCTTTGAAAAGTTCTTGAACAGGACACATAAAACAGCCAATAAGACTTATTACCATTTATGTAAGAAAAGAACATTCTACATATAATTTGGAGCCAAGTAATACTGTGGAAAAGTTTTCAAAGTAAGCAATGCCAAAAATACACGAAAAATAAACAAACATACTATGATCATGATCCAAAATACCACTTTGACCATGGGAAAAGAAAACAAACACAAAAAGGGAGGAAGCCTTGCCAGGGAAGACCTGCTCTCTGCTAACACAGAGGGCACTGAATAGGGATCTGTGATTTGTTTACCAGCTTATATATAGCCATATTGTATATTCATATTTTTAATTTTTTTTGCAAGAAAAAGAAGGTTGTTATCTGGATATATTGAATTGATTACTAATAAAACGCGGTATGGTTTTCATGTAAGTTGCAATTATAGACAAACACTATAACTAAACTAATAACACACAAACAGTTGTCCTGCTCATGTCGGTTATTGAGCACATGGAGTAAACATCCACAATGAAGAGAGAAAAAGTAAGTGAACCACTGGGTTATTGACATCTCCAAGAGCTAATTGGCAAAAGGTGCTACAATTAGGGCTGATTCAGATGAACGGTGCGTTTTTGCGCGTGCAAAAAACGCGGCGTTTTGCGCGCGCAAAAACCACTTGACAGCTCCGTGTGTCATCCGTGTATGATGCGCGGCTGCGTGATTTTCGCGCAGCCGCCATCATAGAGATGAGTCTAGTCTACGTCAGTCAGTGTCCAGGGTGCTGAAAGAGCTAACTGATCGGCAGTAACTCTTTCAGCACCCTCGACAGTGAATGCCGATCACAATATCGAGAAACCTGTTAAAAAAAAAAAAAAAGATCGTACTTACCGAGAACTAACCTCCCGGCCGTTGCCTTGGTGACGCGCCTCTCTTGACATCGGGCCCCACCTCCCTGGATGACGCCGCAGTCCATGTGACCGCTGCAGCCTGTGCTTGGCCTGTGATTAGCTGGAGCTGTCACTTGGACTGAATTGTCATCCCGGGAGGTCAGACTGGAGGAAGAAGCCGGGAGTTAATCGGTAAGTCAGAACTTTTTTTTTTTTTACACGTTCATGTACATTGGGATCGGAAGTCACTGTCCAGGGTGCTGAAACAGTTTAACTCTTTCAGCACCCTGGACAGTAACTATCTCCTGACGTCGCGTACCGGAAATTTTTTGGCCGGGTTCGAGTTCGGCCGAACCCGGTGAAGTTCGGTTCGGTTGTCCGGGTTCGCTCATCTCAAAGACACTCCGTTTGGATGTTTGTAAACAGAAAAGCACGTGGTGCTTTTCTGTTTACATTCATCCTTTTGACAGCTGGTGCGCGAAACAGGCAGTTCGCACGGAAGTGCTTCCGTGCGACCTGCGTGGTTTTCACACACCCATTGACTTCAATGGGTGCGTGATGCGCGAAATACGCGGAGATATTGAACATGTCACGCTTTTTGCGCAGCGGACAAACGCTGCGCAAAAAGCACGGACTGTCTGTACTGCCCCATAGACTTGTATTGGTCTGTACGTGGCGCGTGAAAACCACGCGGCCCGCACGGACCCAGTACACGTTCGTGTGAATCCCCCCTTAAGGAGAGGAGATTGGTGTGGGTTTCACAGGTGCTTTGCCCATTAAATAAAGGCACACAAAGCCTGGCTACTGACAAATCTCTTCTTCTCAAGAAAGATTGGCTGGAAGCAGGCTGGTGAAAGATTGGCTGGAAGCAGGCTGGTGCCAGATAGCTGGAAGCAGGTTTGCACTAGACTCGTCACGGACACTGGACTTGCGATACAGGACTGGACATGGATACAGGATAGCATTGTACACAGGTTACAGTGAACAGGATACGGAACCTTTGCAGACTAAATCAGGGTTAGACATAATGTTGCTCAGGCACTGACCGCTCCATAGAGCAAGTGTGTCGGCTGTGTGTTACAGCCGACACTTCCGGGTAACTAGCGGGATCCCGTTCGAGCGCGATCCCGCTTGTTTAACCCGTTAAATGCCGCTTTCAATTGCAATCGCGGCATTTAATAATTACTAAAAGCAGGGGGTTGACCCCCTGTAACGTGCCAATGCCCCCCCCCCCGCGGAGAGTTCGGGGGAGCCGTTGGTTGGCACGGCGGCCAGGGGGTCTCATGAAGTCCCTTAGGTTAGATTGCTGGTTAAAAGTCCCCTAGAGGGACAAGTAAAAAAAGTAAAAAACAGTAAAATAAAGTTTTTTTAACAAATAAAAAAGGAAGAAATTAAAAGCTCAAAAAAAAAAAAAAAACCAAAACCCTTTCCCATTTTCCCCCAAGCACAATGTCAAAAAAAGAAAAAGCTAACATAACTGGTATCGATGCGTCCGTAAAAGTCTGAACTATTACAATATCATTATTTAGTCCGCACGGTGAACGCCGTAAAAAATAAAAAACATCAGAATTGCTGTTTTTTTGGTCCCTTCTCCCACAAAAAAATTAAATAAGTGATCAAAAATTCTCACATACCCCAAAATGGTACCAATATAAACTGCAGCTCGCCCCGCAAAAAATAAGCCCTCACACAGCTAAAATCGACAGAAAAATAAAAAACTTTATGGCTCTCAGAATGTGGCGACAAAACTCAAATTTTATTTTTAACAATCAGTTTTTTCCTTGTAAAAGTAGTAAAACAAAGAAAACTATATAAATTTGGTATCGCTGTAATCGTATTGACCCACAGAATAAAGTTAACATGCCGTTTTTACTGTACGGTGAACGCCGTAAAAACAAAACCACCCAAAAGGTTGAGGAATCGCTTTTATATTTCTATTCCACGCCACATATTTTTTTCTCGTTTCCCACTACATTATATGGTACAAAAAACAGGCGCATTAATGACCCTTGATCATGAAAGGGTTAATTTACATTTATAAAATGCTAAGAAGCAGATTGGAACAAAGCATCAGTTGCCAACTTGAGCAGCAGTATATTAGTTCAGAGCATAATTCTGCAATTAGATAAAATGACCAGTCTCCTCACCACCTGTATACTGGTTTCCTCAGACAGCGAGCAGATCACACTTGCCAACACCCTGGCTCGCATGAAGGAAGCAAAGCTTTGAGAATTCTGTAGCTAGGCAGCAGAGAGGAGTATATTTCTTGATGTGCTTTTATGAAACTACCAATTATGTAAATACCCTCCCTGGCAGAAATGCCCTGTGCAGAATAAAACGCTAACGGGAGTGGGTCTGGCTGCAAGGCAATGCGGACATGAAATCATTTCACCTACATACAACCTGCCATCGGTATAACCCAGAATTTATATTTAGGATTTAATTTAAAAGTATATTTGCAGCACATGTCAAAAAAGTGTGATAGGTGTGGGTCCCACCACTGGAACCCATACCTATGTGGAGAATGAGGGTTCCCTGTCCTGTCTGGTGTAGCAGCTGAAAATGAATGAAGAGATGGATGCGCATCTGCATGGCTAACTCCATTCAGTTCTATGGGAGTTACAGAAACAGCCAAGTGAGATTGGGCGGGCCAGGTGACTCCCTTTCTCCACATAGATGCAAGCTCTCGGACCAGCACCTATCACATATTTATGGAATATCCGGTGGATAAATGAGTTAGGAATACCCCTTTTAGTTAGGCTTTGAAGAGAATCTATCCAGACAGATCTTTTTAAATAAAGGCTCCCAAAAAACAGGTGACCATTGTATCTAGAAAATTGATATTGGTGTCCAACATTGAGTTTATCGATTTCTATGGGAGTTTATATTGCTTTTCTTCTGAAAATAAGTCAAAATCAAGCTGGCTCTTGGTGTGTTCCAACCGGCTCTAAAAGTCTACAATATTTCATCTTTCCTTGTCCTAATGACAGAAAGCCAGTGGGTGCTATGGATTTCTAGGTTTGTGTTGGCTGAAGCTTTGGGACCTGTTAAAGCTTCTACCAGTGATGTCATATGCCTTTGCACATGAGGTCATCACACTGTATGACCTATACACAAAATAAAATACAGCATATGTTTAGTAAGATCTCTTCAATATCACATGTCATTGTGTCTCAGCATTATCCACTTATGGCACTTGTGTTCTCTTTTGTGTGTCAGAAGACTTGTGGGCTCCAGGTTATTGCAACCTCTATTGGTACACTAGTGAGGCTTTTAAAGAGACAGTAAGGGTATGTTCACACGGCTTATTTTGGGCTGTTTTTTCGGGCCATAAACGGCCGAAAAAACGGAAGCAGAACGCCTCCAAACATCTGCCCATTGATTTCAATGGAAAAACAACGTTCTGTTCCGACGGGCCATTCTTTTACGCGGACGTTTTGAAAAACGGCCGTGAAAAAGAAGTGCATGTAAATTCTTGAGACGTTTTTCATTGACTATAGAAAAACAGCTAAAAAAACTGCTGTAAAAAATGCTGCGAAAATCGCGAGTGGCTTAAAAAAACGTCTTAAAATCAGGAGCTGTTTTTCCTTCAAAAAACACCTCCGTATTTTCAGACATTTTTTGAGTTTGTGTGTGCATATACCCTTAAGGGGTTGTCCATTTTTTTCTTTGTGTAAAACTAAGCTAATTTTAATCGGACGTGCATCATATTCCCACACATGTATGCAAATCTGGTGTACTCTACTGTGGCATACACCTAACAAAAATCATTCAATCCTTTTGCAGTATGTATTTTTGCTCTGCAAACGTATGTACTTTATTTGATTCGATTCAGTGACAGATCTGTCATTATCCCTCTTTCAGAAAAACATACTGGGGAAAAAAAAAAAAGTAGCTTTCAAATGGCAATTGTTTTCAAACTTAGGCCTTATGCACACTACAGTTTTATGGCTCCATACAATCTCAGAGTTGTATGGAGTCATAAATGCCCCCTTAGAAGTTTAAGGCTATGTTCACATGGCATATGTCTAGGCTAATATTAAGTGTATAGTAATGGATGCCACGGTTAGGCATCCTCAGAGCCTATGTTAAATGTATACGTCAGTAGCTTTTTACCAACATGTAATTTACATGGGCAAAAAACGTGAACCTAGCCCAAGCGGTAAAAAAAATAAATCATAAGTTATACAGTATAAACTTGGTGTCACTTTCTGCACAAGTTAAACATTCAATGCATTTATGTAGTTCAGATTCATTGCATATCCAAAAAACAAAGGGACTCGTTTCAGGATAGTAGACAGAGCCACATAGATTGATCTTTCATTCCCCTGTGGTGAATTCTGCATCCAGTGCCACTGGTGTAAAGCACAGATCCAGCCGGGACCTGTATTCCAACCTGCATGCAGCTATTTCAGGCTTGTTAGTCCTCATCAGCTCAAGATACGGAAACTGGGGCTTCAATGAGGAAATATTATGAACCAAGGGATGTAAGAACGTAAATAATTCATGAACATATCCAGAATTATATGCAAGTATCTAGAGAAAACATTTCCTTCAGATAGAATTATATTGGACCCTAGAAGTTAAGACATTGAAGATCGCATAATTACCTACATGAAGAGACTGCTAAATTTCTATGTCCTCGTGTTCTCTCATTTGTAAACACACTGGCCACACTGTCTTTGAAAAAAAAAAAGTATTCCCACAATTAAGAGGCTCGGTGAAACCCCTCTTTGTTGCAAGTTACTGAAAGGATATGAATGGACATCTTTATCCTACACTGGACTAACGCCAGAATGATTTGTTCCAATCCAATACATAAGTGACCCACCAACTATGTATAAATCACACTATACCCTATATGTAATACCTGGCATGGGAAAGTGTACTAAAGGCCCTAACCGTTTTTATCTAATATACCGTACAAACACTAAAGTAAGCACTTACACAATTCTTTAATAAAGTGTAATGTATTCCCACACTGCATTGCGCATGTATGTCGCAAGTAGGAGGGAGTCAAATGTAGCTGCATGAAACTTCTTATCGCCACCATTTAACCCCTTATACACCATCAATACACATCGCCTTGTTAACAAAAGCGGCCCATTAATGTGACAAATTAAGGCTGCGTTCACATCCGAGTCAGGGCTCCGTTCCGACGGAGCTTTCCATCGGAACCGAGCCCTGACTGACACAAACGGAAACCATAGGTTTCCGTTTCCATCACCATTGATTTTAAGGATGACGGATGGTGCAAATGGTTTCCTTTGTGTGAGTCAGGGCTCCGTTCCGACGGAAAGCTCAGACGGAACGGAGCACTGATGCAGATGTGAACGCAGCCTAAGAAAAGTCAATTACATCAGCAGTGGGCTTATCTTATAGGAACAGGAAGCGTGGTTCTTTGGATAGGACCCTAGGGCTTTCCTGCTATAATGGTTTAGTATGCCCCAACTACCTTATGTAACTAATGCACATAAGAAAATATACTATGCAATAATGCATGCTAATATAGGCTGGTTCGTTATAAATAAGTTGCATAGTTGTTCACACGTGGAGTTCGCCATATCTAATCATGGCGTTAGTGTTTTTTCCTTAGATTAAAATGTACAAGTCTGATGCAGGACCCATGCACAAGATAGTATTAATAGTTGTATAGATCCGTAACACAGTCCTAATACAAGTGTATGGGCTCTTACTATATCTCCATATGCCTTTGCGTCATTCTAAACAAATCTGATTTAAAAAAATAATGACATGTTTCATCGGATTCAGTGGTGTAACTGCCGCGGTAGCAGCCGTAGCGGCTGCTATGGGGCCTGCCGACACGCGCCCCCCCCCCCCCCCATATGCACGGTGGTGGCTGCTACATCGGTGGTGGCTGCTACATCGGTAGCGCCGCTACTACGGGGCCCACGCCGCCGAGCCTCCAAGTATGGGCCAGGCGACACAGGCCCTCTCATGAGAGGGCCCCAATGCTAGCGACCGCCTAATACATGCATTAGCGCTGAATGTTCGTGTATGTTCCGTGCCCGACCATTCAGCGCCTTACAATGACGCTGACTGGCGGGGCAAAATTACTTGCCCCGCCAATCAGCGCATTACAACGACGCTAGCGGCGCCATGACGTCATCGCGCCACTTCCGTGCTTAAAAGGCGCTGATTGACGGGGCAAGTCATTCTGCCCCGCCAATCAGCGTCATTGAACGACGCATCGTTCAGCTCCAGCAGACCTGCTCAGAAGAGAGCTGATCTGCATTGCCATCGGACGGCGCAGGAACGTGATCATGCGAGTATGTAAAGTTTTGTTTTTTTCTAATAAAACTGTGACGGCCATCATCTATAGTGGGGGCTCTATATGTGGGCCACTATTTACAGGGGGGGGTCTATATGTGGGCCACTATATACAGGGGTGGTCTAGATGTGGGGCACTATATACAGCGGGAGTTATATGAGAGATACTGTACAGGGGTGGGCTATATGTAGAGCACTATCTATAAGGGAGATATTTTTTAGGGCACTTTCTATAGGGGTGGGCTATATGTGGGATACTATATACAGGGGTGGGTTACCTGTGGGGCACTAGCTACAGGGTGGCTATATGTGAGACTATCTACAGCGGTGGGCTATATGTGGAGCACTATCTATAGGGGAAGCTATATGTAGGGCAGCACGATGGCTCAGTTGTTAGCACTATTGCCTTGCAGCTCTGGAGTCTAAATGTAGGCACTATCTACAGGGTCTTTATGGGGATCACTATGTACAGGGGGCTATGGGGCACTATCTACAGGGTGCACGGTGTGTATGGTACTATTATAATCAGGGACACAGTGTATGGCGCTTTTATAGTTAGTGGTGCAGTGTATGGTGCTTTATTATATTTAGAGTTAGAGAATTTTAAATTTCGTTTATAGGTGCAGAAATGTTTTAAAAGTGAGAAGCTGAAGACATCTGAGCGGAAAACTGCATAAATGGGTTATGGCCGGTAGAAATCCATCATAGATGTCTGGACCGGAGGCAGAAGAAAAGAACTAGAATCTGAGGTGTCACCGGTGAGTCACTTAATGTAAATGTTTATTCTGCCTCTAATCAGTACTGTAGTCACTGTATGACCTGCAGCGAGATGATGGGTGGTATTTTTTTTTGTGAAACAGCATTTCCCAGCATATCCTCACCATTGTTCGGGCCATGCTGGGAGCTGCAGTTTTACGCCGTACAAACCTATACGGCAGGGGTTGCACTTAATTGAGCTGTATTTGTTCTTGTGTTGTATATATGTACCGAGCTTGGTTCTAGTGCTGTATTTATGCACAGAGGTTGGTTCTGGTGCTGTATTTATGCACAGAGGTTGGTTCTGGTGCTGTATTTATGCACAGAGGTTGGTTCTGGTGCTGTATTTATGCACAGAGGTTGGTTCTGGTGCTGTATTTATGCACAGAGGTTGGTTCTGGTGCTGTATTTATGCACAGAGGTTGGTTCTGGTGCTGTATTTATGCACAGAGGTTGGTTCTGGTGCTGTATTTATGCACAGAGGTTGGTTCTGGTGCTGTATTTATGCACAGAGGTTGGTTCTGGTGCTGTATTTATGCACAGAGGTTGGTTCTGGTGCTGTATTTATGCACAGAGGTTGGTTCTGGTGCTGTATTTATGCACAGAGGTTGGTTCTGGTGCTGTATTTATGCACAGAGGTTGGTTCTGGTGCTGTATTTATGCACAGAGGTTGGTTCTGGTGCTGTATTTATGCACAGAGGTTGGTTCTGGTGCTGTATTTATGCACAGAGGTTGGTTCTGGTGCTGTATTTATGCACAGAGGTTGGTTCTGGTGCTGTATTTATGCACAGAGGTTGGTTCTGGTGCTGTATATATGTCAGAGCTTGGTTCTGGATCTGTAATTATATAGGATATATTTATAATAACAAAATTGCAGGGCAGATGGAATAGATCTCAGTTCATTGTATATTTAATGGGAATCTGGCAGGTAGTTTTAACCCCTTGAACCGCCACCATGCGATAATACATGACCTGACAATACTTCCAAACATTCCCATGTATGTTTTTTTCAGATGCAGCAAAATCTTTAAAATCCACTTTTAAATCGGAACACACTATATGCTAATTACTCATTAGAGGGTCATGGGGCGGTGCCACTATCCTAGAGTCACATAGTCCTGCCTTCAAACCCAACTTTCCATGTTTGTGTGACATCTCCCTGGCTGATACAATTTTCTCGGATGCACCATTGCCTTGTGGCACTATACACAAGGGGGGGCTGTGTGGGACTATACACATGGGGGAACTGTATGCCACTATTTACACATGGGGGAACTGTATGGCACTATTTACAAGGGGGGGATGACTATATGGCACTATTTACAAGGGGGGGGGTTGTGCTGCATTATCTACTAAGGGGGCCTGTGCTGCATTATCTACTAAGGGGGCCTGTGCTGCATTATCTACTAAGGGGGCCTGTGCTGCATTATCTACTAAGGGGGATTGTGTGGTACTATATACAAGGGAGGGGGGCTGTGTGGCACTATATACAGTGGGAGCTGTATACAGTGGGGTCTTTATGGCTCTATCTACAAGGGGGAGGTGGGGGCGCTATCTACAAATGGGGTGTGACACTGTTTATACGCGGGGCTATATAGCACTGTCTACAGGGGAGCTTTACGGCACATTCTACAGGGGGCACTATTTATAAGGGGGGCTGCTTGTGGCACCCGTGGGGGGGGGGCCCTGTCAAGCGTTTGCTGTGGGGCCCAGTCTTACATAGTTACGCCCCTCATCGGATTCCATATGTAATGCATCCGTATGGCATCATATGGAGGCAGTGCGGCTTTGTACTAGAGATGAACAGCCGCCATGGACTTTTATACAGGCTCTGAGCACATGGCACTTATACCTATAATGATATAGGGCAATACGATCCAATAAATACAAATCTCATTATTAAAGTGTAACTAAACCTTCAAACTTCTGACATGTCATCGTGACACGGCAGAAGTTTTGATCGGTCAGGGACCGAGAACTGGGACCCCCACCGATCACTTAAACCGCTTCGTTCCTGATCGGCTTTCCGAAAAAAGTAGATGTAGCAGTGTACGGGCCTATAGACTTTCTATTGAGTCCGCACGCCGTTTGGCTTTTCTCAGAAAGACTATCAGAAACCAAGTGGCTCAGTGCTAACCCGAGCGCTTCTGCAGCTTCATTCTAGCTATTGGTGGGAGGGGGGTCCAAGTGCTCAGACATCCACCAGTCAAAACTTCTGACATGTCACTATGTCCGGTGCACAAGGCGGAGTCGACAGAAAATAAAACCGTAAGGGGGAAATAATCTGTCGACACCACCACCAAAACCAGACATTGTCCACATGGGCGAGCCATATCTCCTGAAAGTAAATAAGTCATCCCCCCACTCGAACAGCCAACACGAGAGGGGAGACACCCTCAAGCCAAAGATTTCTGTACCCATGGGTGCCGTTATCAAGCTGGTCTCGGTTTCAAAGATGGGCGTCTGGGGTTGCTGGGGCAATCAGCACTCTTGTCTGGACTCTGAAGAGGATGATCTCTGGAAGGAAAAGTTAGGGACGTGCTGAAAGCTCTAAGAACGGAGAGATGGCTGTGTCGACGTGGGCAGCTTTGAGGATGGAGATAACTCTTACCACCAACATCCTCAAAAATAATTTTGTCCTGACATTTTCCCAAAAGTCTTGCACCAATGAAAGAAAGGCCAAAAAAGGGCTTTTTTGGAAGCTTGGTCGGCCAGCCAAGGTTTCTGATAAATATAACGCAAGAGGTCAAAAGCCCCTCCCCATCCTAACTCCATCAGTGTTTTACAAATAACTATTAGCATCGCAAGACCCATAGGGAGGGAAATAAGTGTGCGGTCATGGAGGATTCCTAGAAACCGAATAACTATTAAGAATTAATTCTATTTTCTCTAGTCATCCTCCATGACAGCACCAGAGGAGAATACCAAATGATCACCTTTAGGCAGGGACCACTGCTTGAAGTACTTTTCTCCCAAAGGAGAGATCTTTAGTTGAAAAAATTTCCAAAACAGCAGTGTTTGGAGAAAGTGTGAAGGGTAGACCAGGTTTCTGATCTACAGATCTTCTGCATTAGCCCTCTCAGCCCAAGTGGCAGACACTGCGCTCGTAGAGTGAGCTTATTCAGACGACTGGGATATACGTCCGTGCAACACGCGTGATTTTCACGCGCCTTGCACGGACCTATATTAGTCTATGGGGCCGTGCAGACAGTCCGTGATTTTTACGCAGCGTGAGTCCGCTGCGTAAAACTCACGACATGTCCGTTCTTTGTGCGTATTTCGCGCATAACGCACCCATTGAAGTCAATGGGTGCGTGAAAATCACGCGCACCACACGGAAGCACGTGCGTGATTCGCGCAACAGCAGTGAAAAGTATGAATGAAAACAGAAAAGCACCACGTGCTTTTCGGTTTACAAACATACAAACGGAGTGTCATAATGATGGTGGCTGCACGAAAAGCACGCAGCCGCGCATCATATGGTGATGAAACACGGAGCTATTAAGTGCCTTTTGCGAACGCAAAACGCCACATTTTTTGCGTGTGCAAACGCACACGTTCGTGTGAATCCGGCCTCAAGTTTGCTTGGAGGAAATAAGCCTTGGATGGTGTATCATTGACAGATCGCCTTTTTAATTCAATTAGAAAGAGTACTCTTTGATATTTTCTTTCCCTTGTTTGGACCTTGAAATTTAATAAATAAGTTTTGATCTAGTCTCCATTCACTGGATACCTCAAGGTATCTTAAAACCGCTCTCCGTACATCCAGGGAATGAAACTGTCAAAATCCTTCTAACCAGAGAGAGGCAGAGGAAAGGCAACCTAATCTCTTGAGACATGTGAAATTCCGAGACTACTTTTGGAAAGAAATTTGGGTCGATCGTGAAAATAATACGATCGTCCAGCATTCTTGAATAAGGTTCTCTTATCGATATAGCTTGGATTTCGCCACCTCTTATGGCCGATGTAATTGCTATAAGAAAAGCAGTTTTCCAGGATAGGTCTCGGATATTTTAATCTATTAACCCCTTCCCTCTTTGGCCACTTTTGACCTTCCTGACAGACTCATTTTTCAAATTGGACATGTTTCACTTTATGTGGTAATAACTTCAGAATGCTTTTACCTATCCAAGAGATTCTGAGATTGTTTTCTCGTGACACATTGGACTTACTGGCAAAATTTGCTCAATACGTTCAGTATTAAGGTTTTGAAAAATTAAAAAAAAATTGCATTTTTCTCAATTTAAATGTATCTGCTTGTAAGACAGGCAGTTATACCACACAAAATTGTTGCTAATTAACATCCCCCATATGTCTACTTTAGATTGGCATCATTTTTTGAACATCCTTTTATTTTTCTATGACGTTACAAGGCTTTGAACTTGAGCAGCAATTTCTCACATTGTCAAGAAAATTTCAAAAGGCTATTTTTGTAGGGGCCAGTTCAGTTTTGAAGTGGCTTTGAGGGCCTTATATATTAGAAACCACCAAAAAGTCACCCCATTTTAAAAACTAACCCTCTAAGTGTTCAAAACAGCATTTAGAAAGTTTCTTAACCCTTTAGACGTTTCACAGGAATTAAAGCAAAGTAGAGGTGAAATTTCATTTTTTTTTTTTGCAGAAATGAATTTTTAATCCATTTTATTTGTAACACAAAGTTTTACCAGAGAAATGCAACTCAATATTTATTGCCCAGGTTCTGCAGTTTTAGGAAATCTCACATGTGGCCCTAGCGTGCTAATGGACTGAAGCACCGGCCTCCGGAGCAAAAGGAGCACCTAGTGGATTTTGGGGCCTTATTTTTATTACAATATATTTTAGGCACCATGTCAGTTTTGGAGGGCTCTTGTGGTGCCAAAACAGTGGAAACCCCCCAAAAGTGACCCCATTTGGAAAACTACACTCTTCAAGGAAATTATCTAGGGATATAGTGAGCGTTTTGACCCCACAGGCTTTTTGCAGAAATTATTGGAAGTCGGCCGTGAAAATTAAAATCTACATTTTTTCAAAGAAAATGTAGGTTAGCTAATTTTTTCTAATTTCCACAAGGACTGAAGGAGAAAAAGCACCGCAAAATTTGTAAACCAATTTCTTCCGAGTAAAACAATATCCCACATGTGGTCATAAACGGCTGTTTGGGCACACAGCAGGGCTTAGACGGGAAAGAGCGCTATTTGGCTTTTGGAGATCACATTTAGCAGGAATGGTTTGCAGAGGCCATGTCACATTTGCAAATCACCTGAGGGGACAAAACAACGAAAACGCCCAAAAAGTGACTCCATTTAGGAAACTACACCCCTTGAGAAATTCATCTAGGGGGTGTAGTGAGCATTTTGACCCCACAGGTGTTTTATAGAATTTATTAGAATTGGGCAGTGAAAATAAAAACTATTTTTTCTTCAATAAGACAAAGCTTTAGCTCAAAATGTTTCATTTTCTCATCAAATAAAGGGAAAAAAAAAAATCCCTTTTTTTGATGGACGAGCTATAGCTATTTTTGGTACCATTTTGGGGTACATGCGACTTTTTGATCACTTTTTAGCCTATTTTTTGGGAGGCAAGGTGATCAAAAAACTGCAATTCTGGCATAGTTTTTTTTTTATACAGCGTTCGCCATGCGTTAAAAATTACATGTTAACTTTATTCTGCGGGTCAGTGTGATTCCGGCGACACCTAATTTATAGCACTTTTTACAACGTTTTCTACAATAAAATTACTTTTGTAAAAATAATGTATTTTTTCTGTCGCCGAGTTGTGAGAAGCATAACTTTTTCGTCGACGGAGCTGTATGAGGGCTCGTTTTTTGCTAGCCGAGCTATAGTTTTTATAGGTACTATTTTTGGATACGTGCAACTTTTTGATCACTTTGTATTCCAATATTTGTAAGGCAGTGTGACCAAAAAACAGAAATTCGCAATAAATATATTTTTATAGCTCAGGCCGTTACGGTGGCGGTGATACCAAATACGTATCATTTATTATTTTTTGTCAATAATAAAAAGGACTTGATAAGGGAACAGGGCGATTGTGTTTTATTTTATTACTTGAAAATTTTAGTTTTCAAACTTTTTTTACACTTTTTTTCAAGTCCGACTAGGGGACTTGAAGGTCCAACGGTCTGATATTTTTTTTTTTCTAATACATTGCACTACCTACATAGTGCAATGTATTAGATCTGGGAGTTATTCATTGACAGCAAGCCGATTAGGCCCAATCGGATTCCGTAATGGCAGAGCAGGAGGCCATTGGGTCTCCTGTTGCCATAGAAGCAGTCGCCAGTCCTGATTGCCTGTCAGGGCTGGCGATCTGCTAGCAACCGCTAAGATGCAGCGATCGCTTTTGATCGCTGCATCTAAGGGGTTAATGGCAGGTATCGGAGCTATCTCCAGTTCCTGCCATTACAGCTGACATCCACCGCTGATGACGCCTGCTCAGCTCCTGGCGAGTAATGGCCTAATCCTTCCTCTTCCTGAGGAACTGGTAAAATTACTTGCATCTGAAGGAGTTTCAGGATTCAGTTTTGCAGTTCTTTTTGAATAAAAGGGGTCTGTACATTTGTAATGACAAAATTTCCTGGGGGATTGGAGTAAAATTCTATTTTGTATTCTTTTTAGGCTGTATTTAAGATCCATGCGTTTGTGGTAATGTTTTTTCCATTCCTTGTAAAATTTTGAGATTCTTTCGCCCACTTTATCTGCGTTTGGTCGGTTGGTATTAATGAAAAAATGTCTTCCCTTGCCACCTTTTGGGTAACTTCATCTCCCCAACTTTCTTTTACCTTTATAGTCTTGTGACTGAATTTTGGAAGGCCGAAAGGAATATTTGTTTTTTTGGCTGCTCAGGTTCAGATAAAAGCTTTTTTATTGTCTGAGACCTATTCAAGGATCTTATCCAGTGCAGGTCCAGACACACATATTTCCCCCCTAACGGGATAGCACATAGTTTCGGTTTGGAAATTATATCCCCCGACCACAATTTGAGCCACAAGGCTGGTCAAGCAAGGGTTGAGAGGACAGCAGTTATTGCTGCGACTCTTACCGATTCAGCTGAAGAATCAGCTAAGAACCCGGTGGCTTGTTGTAGTAAAAGAAGGGATGGCAGGATTTCATTTCTAGGGGTACCCTCCCTCAAGTGGGCTTCCAGCAGATCTAGCCATCGAAACATGGATCGGGCTATACAGGTAGAAGATACATTAGTTTTTAAAAGGCTGAAGAGGTTCCCCAGGTCTTTTTTAATAGACCACTTTCTGATCCATAGGATCTTTGAGCAGAGAGGAGTCTTCGAACAGAAGGGTCGTTCTCCTAGCCACTTTGCCTACCTGTATATAAATTTTTAGAATTTCTTTCAAGATTTTTTTATTTGTTAGTCAGCAAAGGGAAAGCAATGTCTTAGCTCCCCAGGAATATTCAGCCTTTTCTCAGGATTTTCCCACTCCGGTTTAATTAATTTTTGAAAATTTTCAGGAATGGCAAAAACACATTTCTTCCGATTTCCTAACCCTGCGAACATTTCATCATGAACTGTTCTTTTTCTTCTTTTATTTCTTCAATCGCCATAGTGCTTCTTATGGCCTGAAGTAATTCATCCATATATTGTGATGAAAAATAATATTTTCTGTCTTCATCATCCTCTACCATGATATAATTCCCCTTCCTCCATATCTTTGGGAATAGAGAACTGACAGCCTTTAGTCAGAATAGTCACCTGGGATTCATAATTTCTGTGTTTGCCGCTACTGGAAGGCGGCCACACTTAGTTTAGCTTTGGAACGCATATGCGTTCCACCAACCGAAAGTTGTCATAGCGTAGCCGGAAGTCTCTTTATCCAACGGCTGGTGTCCCATACACGGCGAAAGAGGCCCTGGGAATATGGCTGGAGAGCACATGGAGGACCGGAGCCAAAGTTTCTTTGGGACCACTTAGCTTAACCCCCGCAAAGTTGCAGGAGAAAAGCAAAACCAAAAGCAGCCGCGGAGGAGGAAGTATACCGATCGACCTCCGCAACTTGGTAGTAAAACAGAAAACATTTAAAACATACTAGACTCCTAGAGCACCACTCTGCCATGCCCCAAAGGGACAGTAAAAAAACAAAAAACAACTGATGGTTAGGATGGGGAGGGGCTTTTAACCGCTCTGTGTTTCCTGTCCCCATTAGAGAATGGAGTCAACCTTCTGTTGTGCTGTGATGGAGGATGACTGGAGAAAGTACTTTGAAGTGTGGATCACCTGAGTAGCGCGATAAGCAATATCCTGCTGCAGTGCTCTTTCCATGATACCGTGGTGCAGATGTTTACTCCAAAAGTGAGCAAGCCTTACTCACCCAGGCAGTTCTCCAGAAGTAGAAAGACCATTTAGAGATCAAGTCGTCCTGAAAAGGAAACAGTATGCCTCTATTCCTCAGCGATGATTTCCTCAAACTTGCTATGATTTGGGAAGACAGGTTAGGGAAGTCATCCTTAATGGGTTAGGTATCCTTGACAGCATGTATCAACTCTTGAACAGCAGCTCTCACTGTTCTGACTCTGAATTACATTTGGAGGATTCCCCAGTGGAGACTGTCTGATCCTGCAGAGAGGCAGCTTCTCCTGTTCGGATTCAAATAGAGGATGCTTGGGAAGATGCTTTTGGACTTCTTACTGGGCCTCCCATGGGGAAGAGAACTTTTCCCCAACGGTTATGCCGCTAGGGACCACTCCAGGGGGCCTATTGCTGGGTCACTTATTTGGGATGGCAGTCGTTCCATGACCCCAAGCCCATTCTGGGGGTGGGGGGGAAAGAGCATGGCTGCCTGGTTCGTCAGACAGATAGAAGTTTAACCCCTCGGTGACATTCGACGTACTATTACTGAAATGTCACCAAGGGGGAAGTATGGAGCGCGCTCCAAACTCGGGTGGTGACGGTAGTTATGGTTCTCAGAAGATGGCGACACAAAGCATTTTTTTAGCAAATAGTTTTTTTTAAAGTGGTAAAACATAAAAACACATACATTTGGTATCGCCGTAATCATATCAACCTATAGAATAAGGTGCACGTATAGTTTTTACCTCCTGATGGACGCCGTGAAAACAAAACCCCTGAAAATATGGCGCAATTGCTGTTTTTTTTCCCATTTCAGCCCACAAATATTTTTTTTTTCAGCTTCCCAGTACATTATGTGGTACAATAAATGGCATCATGACAAACTACAAGTTGTCCCGCAAAAAACAAGCCTTCATACGGCTATGTCGACAATAAAAACCAACAAAGAAGTTATGGCTTTTGGAAGACTGGGAGGAATAAACGAAAAAACTGAAGTTGGCCTTGTCTCCAACGGGTTAAAGGGCTAACCTACCTGACTGCTGGATGTGGAGGTTGTCTGGAGGCACTGTAGACCACTGCAGGGAACGCCCGGCTCCAGTGTCAAAAAGCTGTGACCCCTCTGAACTTACCAAACAAAATTGTTGAAAAGTTACAGCCTAGGCTGCCGAAGAAAGCCAGGGGCTAGCGACTGGGAGAATGGAAGCACTCCCAAGCAGCAGCATGCCAGCAAGATATCGAGGAGACTAGACTGTCATTTTGGAGTGAAGGGGGGGGGGGGAATTATGCGCTTCACAGGGGCAACCTTTCCCGCCACTGGCTGAGGGAAGCAGAGAATACTGTTCACAGAGACCAAATAGGAGGAGCAATAGAAAGGAAGGCAGCAATTGGAGGAAGATACGTCTGCCTATCACTACACCCCTGTCAGTTAATGCTAAAAAGAAAAAATATCTTCGGGTATATGCAGGTTCATCCCTTCAGTAACCCCACACCGGAAGTGGGGCTACAAGCGGTGGCAGCAAAAAGAAGGGAATCGGTTACCGGCCGGGAAGGAAAAACAAAGCAGATGAATGACTGGTTTCCTAACAAACTCAGGGGGGGTATCATCCCAACGTTGGCAACCAACGTTGAGAACGACCCTGGTAACCTGAAACAGAAAGGAAAGAAATTAAATTAAAAAAGTGCAGCAGACCTGGTTTTCAGGTCATGTCTGCCTCCTACGGACACTAGCCTAAAAACGGATTTAGCCAGTGTCTGTGGGAAAGGTATGGCCTGGTACGACTTTTCCTAGCTAGTGTCAGCCTCCTAGTTGCACAGGCCTATTCCCACGGTGTGATGTCCTGCAATGATATAAAACGAGAAAGTATTTTATAAAATAAAATAAAAAAAGGAGGAAGAAAATAAAGACATTTTAGATGTTGACAAAGAAATGGCCTGGGAGAGCAGACAGCTTATACAGCAAATACACAAAACTAGTGAACTATTTTCACGCATTTTATCTCCATTCAGGCGAGGCAAGCCCTGTCATTTGCCTGAGTGCTTACTTTTTCCCAGCAGACCGCAATGTTAAGCTTAGCAGCTGCAATGCCCTTATGTCAGAAAGCTGGCACAAACCTAGCAGCTCAATAGAAGAACTAAACATGTCTGTTATCTGGTGAAAAAAAACAGACCCCCAAGATGCTAGTGCCCGTGAACTAGAAGCAAGGACCATAGGTTTCAACCAAAACCAATGGCAAGTGGACACGGGAGTGAGGATTATAAAAGTGACTAAAGATTCCTTTAAAAAGGACAGACTTTGTGACAAAGATTTTCTTTTTATTTATAGAATACCAACATATTCTGCAGCGCTGAACGGATATGAAGAAAATGGTTGTGTTTTCATTTTAAAAGGGTTTGTCTTACGGCATTACAAAGGGCCAGTATATAATACGTTTCTTCTGCAGTGGCCCACACTAATTTCTGTGGTAAACTGAACATACAGCAGTTTTAACTACTTTTCTATGACTGTTTAATAATCCAGAATATATAATAATTAGCCACCTATAAGGTCCCTATTTATGCCGAATTAAGGGAATTTTATTCAAATGCCACGATAAAAACCGACATCATGCGCTCTCTAGCTATTTACATCAGATTCATTTTAATTAAATTGCTGTATGACTATAATTATGCAATGCATACAATACTACAATTACATGAAGCTCATTTATAATTCACTGTTAGGCACGTTATTTTATTATTCACGTAGCAGATCATGTTCCTTGGAGTTGCATATCGTATAACATTTAAAAGGTAGTAAAATATCAGACACAAATTGAAAAACAATGCAGCGTACGATTAGTGGTGCGGGGACAAATATAAAACAAGCATAAACCAATACTTTAGGAGAGAGCCCTGCGGAAGGTATAAGCTGTGTGATTTGAAGAGGTTTTCTCATAATCATATCATTTATCTCCTATCCACAAGATAGGCAATAAAAGTCTTATCGGTGGGGGTCCAACCGCTGGGACACCTCCAATCCCAAAAACAGGTGTCCCCGAGTGCCCCATGTGAACGGAGCGGTACGGTGCATGCTCAGACATCGCTTCAGTCACTTTCTATGGGGCTACCAGAGATACTGCTTAGAAACAGTGTATTTTCGTTGATAAAAATTTCTCAACGTTATCAGATAGAGAAATATAATATATATATATATATATATATATATATACATATACACACACAAAATTTATGAATGGGTGTACTTTTGCATGCATAATTTTGTCCGCTGCAAAAAATCTTTCCACTGCGTGGTCTTATATGGCAAGTTGTGGATGCAGAATTTCTTGATAGGCTTCAAGGCTATTTCAAATTCACTGAAAACCACATTAGCCTAATCCACAGCGTAGTTCAAAGCAGATTTTATGGAGTTTTGCTGTAAAATCTGCGAGGTTGTTTGGTTTTACCCCAATTTGAACAAAAAAATAAAAAAATAAAATAGCAATGGTCATTTCACTGGTTAAAAAAAAAAAAAAAAAAAAAAACACTAAAAATTTACAACACATAAAAAAAAATTACAAAAATAACAAATATTCCAGATTGTTAATGCAGAGCTAGTGGCGCATTTTTACGCCAGGTGTGAATTGACACTAAAAGTGGATTTGTCAGCTGAATATGCTTCACTACGTTAGGGCAGCATATTACAGATACAGTGTGTACCCCTAGTAGCCAAAATGGCATTAAACTTTTTGGTGCCGTTTGGCTGATAGGTGCGCTGAAAGAATACAGTGGAGTAAAAACCGGTGTCTTTGGCAGGCATACGTGCACACACAGCAGAGAGGGAGGGGAAGCTCCCTTCATGAATACAGCAGACTGCTAACAATAATTCCACTGTATTTTTTGAGTGCTTCTATTAGCCAAACAGCACAACATTTTTTGGGCAACTAGGAGTAGCTGTTAGGGTATGTTCATACGCTTAGAAAAAAACTTCTGAAAATACGGAGCTGTTCTGAAGGAAAAACAGCTCCTGATTTTTAGACGTTTTTTAATCAAACTCACATTTTTCGCTGCGTTTTTGGAGCGGTTTTTCAATTGAGTCAATGAAAAATGGCTCCAAAAGTGTCCCAAGAAGTGACATGCACTTCTTTTTCGTGGCCATTTTTTACGCGGCCATTTGGAAACACGGCCACGTAAAAAACGCACCGTCGGAACAGAAAGCAGTTTTTCCCATTGAAATCAATGGGCAGATGTTTGGAGGCGTTCTGCGTCCGATTTTTCAGCCGTTTTTCAGGATGTTTACGGCCCAAAATAACGCTGAAAACTCTCTGTGTGAACATACCCTAATACAGATCTGCTCTAAGGTCCTTGTATGTTTACTCCCTTCCTCACACCATGACACCTGCTGTCAGCTCAGTGCAACATACAGTGGATATAAAAAAAAGTCTAGACACCCCCATTAACCCCTTAAGGACGCAGCCTAGTTTTGGCCTTAAGGCTCAGAGCCCATTTTTCAAATCTGACATATTTCACTTTATGTGGTAATAACGTCGGAATGCTTAAACCTACCCAAGCGATTCTGAGATTGTTTTCTCGTGACACATTGGGCTTCATGTTCGTGGTAAAATTTGGTCGATATATTCAGTGTTTATTGGTGAAAAATTGCAAAATTTAGAGAAAATTTTGAAAAAATTGCATTTTTCAGAATTTAAATGAATCTGCTTGTAAAACAGACGGTTATACCACCCAAAATAGTTACTAGTTCACATTTCCCATATGTTTACTTTAGATTGGCATCGTTTTTTGAACATTCTTTTATTTTTCTTGGACGTTACAAGGCTTAGAACATAAACAGCAATTTCTCATATTTTTAAGAAAATTTCAAAAGCCTTTTTTTTAAGGTACCTCTTGAGTTCTGAAGTGGCTTTGTGGGGCCTATGTATTAGAAACCCTGATAAAACACCCCATTTTGAAAACTAGACCCCTCAAAGTATTCAAAACAGCAGCTAGAAAGTTTTTTAACCCTTCAGGCATTTCACAGGAATTAAAGCAAAGTGGAGGTGAAATTTGCAAATTTCATTTTTCTTGCTGAATTTCAATTTTATTCATTTTTTTTCTGTAACACAGAAGGTTTTACCAGAGAAACACTACTAAATATGTATTGTCCAGATTCTGCAGTTTTTAGAAATGTCCCACATGTGGCTCTAGTGTGCTCGTGGACTAAAACACAAGCCCTAGAAGCAAAGAAGCACCTAGTGCATTTTGAGTCCTCTTTTTTATTAGAATATATTTTAGGCAGCATGCCAGGTTTGAAGAGGTGTTGAGGTGTCAAAACAGTAGGAATCCCCCAATAGTGACCCCATTTTGGAAACTACACCCCTCAAGGAATTCATTTAGGGTTGTTGTTACCATTTTGACCGCACAGTTTTTTCACAGCACGTATTTGAATTGGGCTGTGAAATGAAAAAAATGTCATTTTTTCCACTAAAATGTCATTTGTGATCAAAATTTCTTATTTTCACAGGGAACAAAATACCCCATTTTGTTGCCCAATTTGTCCTTAGTGTGGCAATACCCCATTTGTGGTGATAAACTGCCGTTTGGGCCCATGGGAGGGCTCAGAAGGAAAGGAGCGCTATATGTTTGTTGGAGTCCAGATTTTGTTGGATTGGTTTTCGGGTGCCATGTCGCATTTGCAGAGCCCCTGAGGTATCAAAGCAATGGAAACCCACCAAAAGAGACCCCATTTTGGAAACTACACCCCTCAAGGAATTCATTTATGGTTGTTGTTAGCATTTTGACCACACAGTTTTTTCACAGCACCTATTTCAATTGGGCTGTGACATAAAAAAAATGACATTTTTTCCAATAAGATGTAATTTTTTACCAAAATTTCTTATTTTCACAGGGAACAAAATACTCAATTTTGTTGCCCAATTTCTCCTGAGTGCATCAATACCCCATTTGTGGCAATAAACTGCCGTTTGGGCCCATGGGAGGCCTCAGAAGGGAAGGAGCGCTGTGTGTTCTTTGGAGTACAGATTTTGCTGGTTTGGTTTTCGGGTGCCATGTCGCATTTGCATAGCCCCAGAGGTATCAAAGCAATGGAAACCCACCAGAAGTGACCCCATTTTGGAAACTACACCCCTCAAGGAATTCATTAATGGGTAATGTGACCATTTAGACTCCATAGTTTCTTCACAGAACTTATTTGAATTGGGCTGGGAATTCAAAAAATATATATTTTTTCCAATAATATGTAGTTTTGGCTGAAAATTTCTTATTTTCACAAGAAAAAAAATACCCCATTCTGTTGCGCAATTTGTTCTGAGTGCCGCAATACCCCTTTTGTGGTGATAAACTGCCGTTTGGGCCCATGGGAGGGCTCTGAAGGAAAGGACCACCATTTGGCCTACTGGGGATTTTCTAGTGCGAAGTCATGTATGCAGAAGCCCCTGAGGTACCAGTACAGTTGAAACCCGCAAGAAGTGACCCCGCTTTAAAAACTACACCCTTAAGGCATTCATCTAGAGGTGTAGTGAGCATTTTGACCGGAGACCTACACCCCATAAACTGTAATGTGGGTTCTCCCGGGTATGGCAATACCCTACATGTGGCTGTTATCAGCTGCCTGGACACACAGCAGGGCCCAGAGGGGAAAGACGAGGGGGGATAAGCTGTGTGGAGTGCATCAGGGTAAGTAAAATTGGGGTAAATTATAAACCAAGGGATGTATGATAAATTTTAAAACACTTTCATACAGAGCTCTGGTTATTCGGGACACGTGTCACATTGATATATTGTGTCATCCATTATCGCCCTCTTATAGCAGACTTTGCACCTCTTTTGACTTTTTCCCTTCTTGCCAGTTTGGGGAACTTCTCCTGGAAAGTGTTGCCCTGGTACGATGCGTGTGGGCTCGCTACCAGAAGTACTGGGTGCCAACCCTTCTTGGTCCCTAAAGATTAGGTTCTTGATAATCACCTCTTGAAATTCCAGGAAAGTTCCCGTCTGGCCTGCACATCGACGTAGCATGTACGCATTGTACAATGCCATCTGTATGATGTGCCCGGCCAGCTTCTTATACCACACCGCATGGCGCTGTAGGGATCAGGGCTTGATCTTACAAGTCCACCCCTCCCCATGTACCTATTGTAGTCCAGGATGCAGTCTGGTTTGGGGGTGGCCTTTCCTTCATATATCCTAAACCTGTAGGTATACTCTGATGCACTCTCACAGCTTATACATCTTCACGCCATACCTTGCCCTCTTACCCGGCAGGTACTCGTGGAATTGAACCCTCCCTTTAAAATGTACCAGGGACTCATCAATAGAAATACACTTCTCGGGGGTGTATGCTTGGGAAAACAGGGCACTTGAACGGTCTAATAGGGGTCTCCGTTTATACAAACGGTCAAAACTAGGGTCATCTCGGGGTGGGCACGGCTCATTATTAGTATAATGTAAGAAGCGAAGTATTGCCTCATTTATTTATTTTTTTAGGTTACAGTTCAGTTATGAAGTTGCTTTGAGGGGCCCATATATTAGAAACCCCTATCAAATACCCCATTTTAGAAACTAGACCCCTCAAAGTATTCACAACAGCATTTAGAAAGTTTATGAACCCTTTAGGTGTTTCACAGAAATTTAGAGCAAAGTAGAGGTGAAATTAAAATTTTTTTTTGTCAGAAAATCCTCTTTATACCATTTTTTTTATAACACAAAAGGATTTATCAGAGAAACGCAACTTAATACGTATTGCCCAGATTCTGCAGTTTTGATAAATATCCCCCATGTGGCTCTCGGGCGGTAATGGACTGAAGCGCCGGCCTCAGAAGCAAAGAAGCACCTAGCGGATTTTGAAGCCTCTTTTTTATTAGGCACCATGTCCGGTTTGAAGAGGTCTTGTGGTGCCAAAACATTGGGAACCCCCCAAAAGTGACCCCAATTTGGAAACTAGACCCCTTGAGGAATCCATTGTAGTTTTCTTGGGGTGCATGCGGCTTTTAGTCATGTTACAAAGTCAGTCCAAGATGAATAATTTCAGAACTTTCTCCACCTTTAAGGTCACCTATAATCTGTACAATTGTATTGAAAAACAAAACTGAAATCTTTTAGGGTGGAAAAATAAAAATAAAGAACAAAAATAATGTGGTTGCATAAATACGCACACCCTTAAACTAATACTTTGTTGAATTACCCTTTGACTTTGACAGAATTCAGTCTTTTTGGGTAGAAGTCAGCATGGCACATCTAGACTTGGCAATTGTTGCCCACTCTCCCTTGCAAAAGCGCTCCAAATTTGTCAGATTGTGAGGGCAGCTCCTGTGTACAGCCCTCTTCAGGTCGCCCCACTGTTTTTCAATGGGATTCAGGTCTGGGCTCTGGCCGGGCCATTCCAAAACTTTGATCTTCTTCTGGTGAAGCCATTCTTTTCTTGATTTGGGTCGTTGTCGTGCTGAAAGGTGAAATTTCTCTTCATCTTCAGCTTTTTAGAAGGGGCCTGCAGGCTTTGTGCCAATATTGACTGATATTTGGAACGGTTCATAATTTCCTTCACCTTGACTAAAGCCCCAGTTCCAGCAGCAGACAAACAGCCCAAAGCATAATGCTGCCTCCACCACGCTTCACTGTGGGTATGGTGTTCTTTTGGTGCCGTGCAGTGTTAGCTTTGCGACAAACATACCTTTTGGAATTATGGCCAAAAAGTTCAACCTTGGTCTCATCAGACCATAACACTTTTTCCCACATGCTTTTGGCAGACTTGATGTAGGTCTTTGCAAAAACTAGCCGGGCTTGGATGTTTTTCTTGGTTAGAAAAGGCTTCCATCTTGCCACCCTACCCCACAGCCCAGACATATGAAGAATATGGGAGATTGTTGTCACATGCACTACACAACCTGTACCTGGTCTTTTCATCAAAGTTTTGAGGGACGTCCAGTTCTTGGTAAGGTCACTGTTGTGCCAAATGTAATCCACTTCTTGATGACTTCACTATGTTTCATAGTATATCTAATGCCTTGGAATGTCTTTGGTACCCTTCTCCTGACTGATGCCTTTCAAAACAATCAGATTCCTTTGATGTGTTGAAAGCGCTTTACGGACCATGGCTTTTGCTCTCACATGCAAGAAAAAACAGGTCAGGAAAATCCTAATTGATCAGCTGAACTTTATATGGGGTTACTCAGAATCACTTTAAATAATGGCAGCTGTGTACTGACTACTATTTAACATGAGTTTAAATATGATTCGCTAATTCCGAACACAACCACATCCCCAATTATAAGAGGGTGTTCTCACTTATGCAACCACATTATTGTAGTTTTGTTATTTTTATTGTTGCCCTCTAAATAATTTCAGTTTGTTTTTCAATGGAATTATACAGATTGTGGGTCACAGTAAGACCCCATACACACAAAAGATATTTTTGCAAATCTGCGGGTGTATCGCAGCCCCATTCATTTAAATTGGCCCATGCACACGACCGTTGTTTCCACAGTCCGCGCATTGTCCAGGAGCCTGGACTGCAAAGAGATAGGACATGTCTTATTACAGCCACATTTTGCGGTCCAGGCTTGTTGAAATGAATGCACGTGGCAACGTGCACAGCCCGTGAAATCACCGCCCCCGCACACCACTACGGTCGTGTGCAGGAGGCCTAAAAGGTGGAAAATTTCTGAAATTATTCATCTTGGACTGATTTTGTAACATGACAAAAACCTGGCATTTTAACAGGTGTGTGTAGACTTTTTATATCCACTGTAATACATTAAGAGTCCACTCCTACATGGCAGTTGAGGTGCGAACCGCATCCAAAAAAAACCCACATGGGTTTTTACAGTAATTTGGTACATTTTCAATGCGGTTGTGGTAAAAAAAACAAAACTGTATTTTTAACATCTGTAATGTGTACGAGGCCAAACTTGTATTGCACATGTTCACCATGGGCTTGTTAAATGTAAATTAAAGAATGGATTTCAAGATGAAGAACACAAGTTCGTATGCTATCTTTATAAACTGTACACCCTGAGCTGGTACATTGTGAACATTTTATCAGTTGGTTGAATAAAACGATCCATTTTAGCACTGCAGGATAGACCCAGGTTTACATGTGTACGATGTTTGTAGCGCAGTGAGCATCGTCCTTTGCCATAAAACACTGAGCCAACTTTACAGCTACAATCACATTCCTGAAGAATGAATCTTCAAACACCAAAACTTGTGCAAACATGAAACGGACTGGATTATTAAAGCAATTCAGCCATTGTAAAACCAGCAAATAATGGGAAGCGGGTACAAGCACCTAGACTGCTGCAAGCCTTGCTGGCTAAAACAACAAACAAATGTCAGAAACATACAGAAGGGGAAATGCTAAGAGGACAGTGCAGGGCACTCAGTGTTGGCGTCCCATGCTGAATGTCCCCAAACTATTTCCTGGTGCCTGAAACCTCTGACAAGTGGTGCCTGCGCTTGCATGCAGGATAATGGAGGAAAGTTGTTGGCTGGACCCAAGTGACACATTTTCTGCAGCTCTGAATGTGAATTATAAGAGGACGAATGCCTGAAAATAGGTCAAATCTGATGACATACAGGTAACAGACATTTATGAACCACACTACTTTATTAGTGTAAGTTTACAAAAAATATGTATTTAAACATATTACTTTTGGGTGCCCAACAGGTTGGGGTCAATATTCTGGGGCTAACAAGCACATGGCTATAGCCTGGAATCATACATGCCAGGTTTTTTTTTCTTAGCCAAACACAATAGGGGATAAAACAAAACAGAAAAAAGGTAAAGTGTGTAGAGGTTTCCTCTTTTTTTTTATCCACTCTTAATGCTAAAATTACAAAACTACAACATGTAATTCTAGTCTTGCAGCTCTATTCTCCATGGAGATGTAAGGGCACGTTCAGACGTGGCGGAATTGCTGTGGAAATCCGCAGCAGACAGTTTGTCCATTGGTTTCCACACCTTTTTGGTTCTTTGTGCAGACGTTGCGGAAAACTCCGCTGCGGTGCAGAATTTTGTGTCCGCAGCATGCACTGTCTGTTGCGGAATTTCTCCATTGACTTCAATGGAGTTTAAAAATTACGCAATGAAATCCGCAGATGTAATGTGTGTTGCATTGCTGATTGCTTTCAAGAACAGGATATTTAATCATTCTGGCTGGACCTGTGTGTGTCGAGGTCTATACCCAGACTGGGATGGAAAGTTTGAAAAGGAGCAGGGTGTGATCTGCACCTGAATCCGCAACAATAAACCCGCAGCATTTTACTTAACATTTTAGCCAAATCCGCAACGGAATCTGCAGTGCGGATTATGTGCGGCATTAATGCGGACAGTGTCTGCAAAATTCCGCCACGTCTGAATATGCCCTAATAGGATTGCCATAAAAGGTCCATGAGGCATCTACTTTACCTCCTTATGCCTCCGATTTTATGCTCCATTGGACGCCACATGTAAGGAAATTACCTCTTCATACAGAGTCTGAACGGCAGGGCATAGAGGCTGTACGGATTCATACTAAGGCCTCATTCACACGAACGTGTTAAACGTCCGTGGGACGGCCGTTGAAACAGCGGCCTTCCCACGGACCTATATATTCCAACGTTGTTTCAACGGACCGTGTGAAGGGTCCGTGGGAAAATAGGGCACGTCCTATCTTTTCACGCATCACTCCATAGACTCATCTATGAGGGATGCGTGACATCGCGTCCCACAGCGCTGAGCACGGTTGCACCTCGGACGTGGAAAACTGCAGTTTTTCACATCCGAGATGCGCAGCGCTCGTGTGAATCAGGCCTAAAGAGCCACATAGACAATGTGCAAGAGCCGTTAGGCCGGGTTCACACATACTGTAAATACTGTGGATTTTCTGCAACATATTTAATTGCCGCGTAAAAAACGTTCACAAATTGACCTGCGGTGCGTCTTTTAAACCACATCATAAATTGACATGGAAAAACTGCGATTTCGCTGCAAATATCGAAACTCAGAAAAAAAAAAAAAACTATACTTACTTAGATCTCTCTGCTTCTGCTTCCAGTCCGGCCTCCAGAGAGGACGTTTCATCCCATGTGACTGCTGCAGCAAATCACAGGGTGCAGCAGTCACACGGGATGAAACGTCATCCGAGGAGGCCGGGCTGAAAGTCAGAGGGACGCGTCACCATGGCTACATGCAAGCATAGACTTTATTTTTACGCGCTGTTTTCCGCAGTGGACATTACGGCCGAAAAACCGCACCACAATTTGATGTGGTTTTTCCGGCCGGAATTCCCTGTGGGTACCGGGGCGGATACGCGGTGTGTGAACAAACCCTTAAAGAGAGAGGGTAGCTATTTTTGCTACTTTAGCCTTCTTCCCTACACAGCTTTGTATACATAAGGAATGCTAGTACTGTTTCCTGTATTGCTGTTTGACACTTAGGACATGCAGTGTTTCAATTAAAGCCTTTTATTTGCCTGTTAATATTGCCATAATAAACCTGGAACTAATATACTATCCACGTAATCTAATAACATAACTTTCTTGCATCACCAGTGCGCTACCGCTCTTCATTTTGCATGGAAGGACAAATGGGACACAACACACAAATACTTTGTTAAAAATGTAAACATTTCCTGAATCAACAAGTAATGTTTCCACGATAAGCATTTGCTTTACAAATAGACTGAGTAATAACTCAAGCTGACAGGACAGGTTACCGAGGGACCCACTGTGTTTGTGGAAATGAAGTGTATTTAAAATCAGTAAAAAGACAGCAATATTTTTCTAAATTTTTATTGAAAAGCTCTATCTAACCTCAGCCCTTTTAGCCATGGTCTTGCTTAAAATACACAATGGGAGACATTCTGCACGAATTTCAATTACATGTATTTGTACACATAAAGCACCTATTTGAGTTACATAATATATAATAAAAATCTTTGTTTGCATTTTTACAGTATGTTTAATATTTTTATTTAGTTAGACAAGATATCAAGGACACCATCACCTCCAGGGGATTGATTTTTTTGAAAAAAAATGTTTAAATCAGCTTTGTACTGAGGGTGGTGCCACAAGTCCCGTATTGTCTGCACCACATTACTAAATATTGATGGTATCATTTTGAAGTCCACCACCCAGACTTAGACTTCACAGTCCTCTGTAGTATATAAATTATGAAAAAAAAAAAAAAAGAAGGTGGTAGAATCGGAATATATATATATATATATATATATATATATATATTATACAATATAACTTTTACGGTGCTCTCTTAAAAAAATACTAACATACATATATAGTGGATTCATATGCCGTATATTCATACATCATAGATCACATTGCATCTCGTATAACTTGTATCCAGAACATTATTTTTTAGATTTTTGGTCAAAATAGACAGCAAGATATTCACCCAATAAAGGGTTATTCACACATCGTTGCTTTTAAGGAGAGTTTCACAGACATTTCATGTTATGGCCGTCTTTTCAAAGAGCACATATTTGTAGTGGCAAGGAGTCAAAAGACAGCCATAATAACCTATGGAATCCACGTAAAGCTGGTTCCGGTCCATCTCCCCTGAGGAATCGTTTGAGCGAGACGAAAACGTGTCGGGAGGATTTTTATATAGAGAGAGGTTCCGCGATCCCCTTATACTGATAAAACAGCGGATAATATCCAACATCTGACCGGGTAGGGGGGCATTGACCGCTATATTCCATGACCATAATTGCTAAATTGTATAAAAGGGAACTGAAAATGAAATGTCTGTAAAACCCTCTCCTTAAAAGCAACAATACGTGTGAATAACTCTTTATTGGGTCAATATCTTGGTCTATTTTGACCAAAAGTCTCAAAAAACAATGTTCTGGATACACGTTATACGAGATGCAATGTGATCTATGATGCATGAATACACGGCATATGAATCCACTATATATGTATGTTAGTATTTTACCATGTTTTTAAGAAAGCACAGTAAAAGTTATATTTGATATATATGAACTCCGGTTCTATTTCTTTCTGCACCACATTACTACCAGACTGCTGGAAAAAAAAGAAAAGGCTCAATGAGCTAAATCCGTTCTCCCATTGTAAGCCAAGCATTACAAACAGCGCATCATGTGAACTACAGGATGTTACCAAAGTACAAGTGGTAGATAACCCCCATCAAGATGCGGATGGTGGATACTTTCCTAAACAATGAACACGCTACCTCTAGCCTGCGGAAAACCAGGGAGTTCCAAACAGAACTGTCCACAATATCAAACATTAGACCATGACCAGTGACTTTGATGTTAGAGTTAGATGGGTTAATGTGTGATCTAGTTCAGACAACTTTTCCATGTGACCCATTATTGTATGGTATTAGGGAGGGGTATCGACCAGACGATTTGTTAGAGCCCAGGGCCACCTCCAGAGTGGTTCTCCGCAATGAAGGACTTTGGCTACCTACTGATTTCAACAGGCACCCTGCCAGGCTACATTTTCCCTGTGCAAAAATCAGTTATCAATGAGTTCCCTGGCGATAATGGAGGATTGTAGGGGGTCCGAGTAGCAGGACCATTTGTATCTGTGGAATAGGCAAAATGAAAAAGGTCGTCCAAAAACGACAACCCCAGAACTTGTATTACGAAGTGGCATGGCGGTCACAGCCCAGTCCTGAACAGAGATCTCAGGGACGTGCTCCAGGACTGTGGATCGGCCATACATTGGATACACTTTGTCATACAATGTCTATGTATGAAGCATGTCTGGGGGAGTATGGGACATCAAGACAAGGCAGCACAATCCTCATCTATTACAAATACACAGAATTTGTTGCGCCCAGCTATATGAAGACAACCTCAGATGGCATTCAGATAAGTAAAACTTTTAGGGAAATGCAATGGTGCTTTAGTGCGGCCTGAAGTTACACTTTCAGTATTTGTCCAGAGTTACACTTTAAAGTGCCACCAACACGAGACGGGGCATCTATGAGACGCTCGTGAAGGGCAGAGTTACATAGTACGGTTGAAAAAAAACAAAAAAAAAAAACGGACATGTACATCAAGTGACTGGACTTTCCACCCCAAAAAAAGTCACCCGTTTGGTTTTTTGAGAGGGGCGATGGTAATGCAGTTCAGATCTGCTTGGTACTGGGGGTGTACTCTGGAGTATTTTAACCCTTTGGGGGCATCGGTCTTTTATGCTCCCCATACGCATAAAAATATTATATTTGATTTAACATCTATATTTTAACAATACAACTAGCGCCATAATACTCAGAGGAGATCAGAACACGTTCATTAGCGGTCTGATGGAAGGACGCAATCATTTTCATGCACACACAGGGCACATTTATTTAAAGAAACATGGCAGAAAAACAGTGTTCTAAAAGTTACATGCGCCATATTTATCAGACATGCGCCACTATTCAGAGCATGGCACGGCACCTTGACAACGCCAAGCGTAACTTCCTCCATCGTCAAACTATTTTCTTGAATGAACATACAACAAATTACATTGATAATCCCTCCCATGTGGTAAAGGGGCGGAGCCATAATTTGCACTGGTCAGGCCAAATGGATTATTATAGAGCAATATATTGTAAGGAGTTTACCCTGCTGAACGTGTCCTTCAAGGTGTTTGATGCTGCAGCAGAACCGCTTATTTCTCTGCCCTCCAGACTGACCTGGATTCTTTCACTGGACTGCAGATAGAGAATACAGAGCGCTGTACAGCTCCGCATGCATAGAGATATAGTGACAGCCAGAAAGGGGAGATAACTAGTCATAGAACAGATAAGAACACCCAGAGGTGACACGATCAAAGGGACCGTCAGATAAGCAGCGCTATATATGACATGACCAGAGATAAGGGTCCAATAACTACAACTGCTGATACAAGTAGAGGAACCGTCACCCGGTTCACACACTGGACGTGAAAACTCCGCCCGACCACTTCTCTACAACTCGACAGTGCTGGATCATAACAGACAGCGGGTCACCTCCTCACCTGTATGCCGGGCTCCGATCTCAGATTCGGGTCTCGGCTCAATGCTGCGTTCTACTCAGGACACTACGCCGCCTCCACAGCTGCTGACAGAACGACCCGCCCACAAGAACAAGTAGGCACGCCCACTATCCTCATGCCACGCCTGATTCTTCAATGTAAACGCCCACCATTACTTTGTAAAACACCCGTACAATGTGACCAATCAACGTCTAGTCTTTGCCAAACCTAGACAGCAAATCGCCTATCACAAGGACTTTTCCAAGCAGCTCCGCCCTTTGAAACAAAGCTAATAGAAGTCTACTCTTCAATCTGCGAGCTCAATACCATATTTTGTCACAACCCAGATTGACCCGCCCATAATAGAATTCCACGCCCATCATATTGAGCCACGCCCACTTAATCTGTAATCGCATACACTGCAGAGTGAGTTTTTAGGCGCATGCGTTGATGACGGATACCGGCGCTGTGTGGCTTCTTGTGCAGTTCTAGCTGCGTCTTTGGTAACGTAATGCAGGCGTGTGTGCACTGCTTATATGGCTGGTGGCGCAGGACGTGTACTTGGCTGACAATTACAGATTGGTTGTTTTGTACGGCCTGAGCAGCAGACAGCCGGCACATAATGTATAATTCCAGTCTATAATGAGAGATTTCCAGTGCACTTATTTATGTCAGTCGCCTGGCGTCAGTGCATTAGAAAATAGGACATTAGGTCAGAACGCCATCTTTATGGGGGCACTTTGCTACTTTCGTAACAAAAGTGGGCGGCGCCTCAGTTGATTTGAGTTTTTCTTTCTCATGGCAAATGCTGAGTTTGCTTCAGTAAGGCTCTGTTCACACTGCTGTTTATGGGATAGTCTAGAAAGGTTACGTGGGATTAGAAAGACATGGCTGCTTACGTCCAAAAAAAGTTCTACAGTACATCGTTCCACAGGTTGTATGTGGTATTGCAGCTCAGCTCCATTCACTTCAACGTATTTGAATTGCAATACCAGATACAACCCAAGGATAGATGTGGCGCTGTTTCTGGAAGAAAGCAGCCGTGTTGCAATGGGTGAAATCTGCCGCAATTGTGATTCAAATCTGCGTCAAAATCTGTATGTAAAATCTGCAAATTTTGCGGAAGGTTTGCTGTGGCCAAATCCGTGGCATAAAATTACACAACGTGTGTGCATCAATCCTTACAGGCTTAATACACAAATGTATGGGCACTAATCTTGATAGGGAATTTATGTCCCGTCTTATAATAATCACCTATTCGTGTAGGATACCGTGTACAAGGGAACGGGGGTTACTGCAATACCTGGGCTCTCATAGTAGTTTCGTAATACAGCGCCCTGCTCTTTGTCAGTTCCGTAAATTTTGATGACCAGAATAGTGCAGGATGTAATGCTATTTTGGCCATCAAAATAACAGAACACATTATATGTAAAGTCGATGAGGTCCTTTGTCTGCTGTATAATGGATTAGAGATGTCTACCACGCCTGTAGGTTTCTATAGCAAAATTATAACTACTGCTCTGTCTGTAATATATGCTGTAAATCAGGATGAGTATAGTATACAGAATACAATGTTACTTGTGGATATCTATTTGTCTGTTCTCTATAGGCATCCAAATGCCTAAACCATTTGACCCCAAATTTGGCATATGGGTACATCGGGTGTCCAGGAAGGTTTTTGTAAAGGTCCCGACCTTGCCTCCAGGACTATAAAAGCGAATATACACATTTTGCTTTTATAGTATAGATTTTTTTTATCTGTAGCAGATAGTGCACTTTACTAGATAATCCTAGATGGGAAGGTACAGTGGAGCGGTCGCCCATAGAAACCAATCAGATTACTGATTTCATTTTCAAAGGGGCCTTGGAAAGATGAGACCTGGAATCTGATTGGTTGCTATGGGTAACTGTCTCGTTTTTCTCTTACACCAGTTTAGATAAATCATCCTCCATTGGATCTTATGCTTTTTGGGCACACATTAAATTTTCAGTCATAAATCATGAAGTGGGCGGCAACTGCCAATTGATCTTCCTGACTTCAGTGGGATCCTTTTGGACCCGCTAAGAAGTTTTGAAAAATAAAACCAACTCCAGTGGAGGCTTAAAGCCACCCTGGCTGTGAAATTTTGATTTCACGTTTCTAAAGTATATTGCACTTGGCTGCTAAGGCCTTGTTCACACGGCGTTGCTTTAATCTTCCCATTGATATCAATATAAAAACGCATTGCAGTGCATACGACACATTATTTTAAACATGCTGAAAACGTGACGCGTTTACGCAGTTTTTTTTAACGCCGTTCGAACAAGGCCTCAGCCAGCCAGTACGCCAGGATCTAATCTTAGCAAATTTTAATTCAGCTAACCATTAATTTTAATTTGCAATATGCCGCCAAAGAGAACTCCCTTAATTGGCAGGAAGTCTCCAATGGCCATGAGGAAAGCTGAATCATGAGCTCCATAGACTCCTCAGCCAACTGTTGGCCGACTGCAAGCTGATAAAATGCGTCATACTGCCACTCGAGCAGCTGAAACTCCTCCGCAAATTCAGGCCTGGCTTTCTCAGGAACAGATCAGACAGGTGGCTCTCAGAAGCGCAGAGACTCCTGCCCAAACCCAGGCCAGAAAGCAAACTGATAGAGCACATCATGTTGTTCAGCGTGCTAATGATTAGGTTTTCATGCATGATGCTGCTTTCAATTATAATCCAACCATAGCCTATGGCCAGGGGCCTTTCTCGGACAACACACGGACACATTGATTTCAATGGCGCTATTCACACATGCGTGAGTTTTCACGCAGCGTGTGTCCGTTGCGTGAAACTCGCTTCAGGTCATATATTGGTGCGTTTTTACGCACCTAGTCGCCCATTGAAGTCAATGGTTGCGTGAAAACCACAGACAGCACACAGACGACATCCATGAGCTGTCCGTGTTTCACGCATCAATTACACTTTACAAAATTGAAGTGCTTGCAAGTGCGTTAAAAACACATGCAACACGCAAAGCACACTGATGCAAAACGAAACGCACACTACCACATTTACACATGTTTTTTACGCACGTAAATCTGTCACGGATGTGTCAATGTTGCTTTGGACACAGGCCCCAGCAGTAAGTATCCTTGTACTAAACCTCAGGGGCAAATTTGGCATTTCTGGGGCCCTAAGCAAGGTTGTGTCTCGTGGCTCTAATCAGACACCTGTAGAGAGTTCTCCACACAATGCCCCCTGTATATAGTGACACAACCCCCCTGTATGGTTTCACACACAGTCTCCCTGCCATACATCTCCCTTGTAGACCGCGCCATACAGTCCCCTGTAGGTAGTCCCACATACCCACCTTCACTCTCAGCAGACCGTATCATACATAAGCTTAGATACATGGCCCAGCAGAATGTATCACACGTCATAGACTTAGATACAGGGCCCCAGCAGTAAGTATCCTTGTACTAACATATGTCCACCCCCCCAAAAAAATGTATGTATGTGTGTGTATATATATATATATATATATATATATATATATATATATATATATATATATATATATATATATACATACAAATACAGTTAGGTCCAGAATTGTTTGGACAGTGACACAAGTTTTGGCATTTTAGCTGTTTACCAAAACATATTGAATATGCATTTATGTAATCAATATTGGCTTAAAGTACAGACTCTCAGCTTTAGGCGAAATTCACACGAACGTGTGCGTTTTGCATGCGCAAAAAACGCAGCGTTTTTTGCGCGTTGCAGTTCCGTGTGTCAAGTGTTTGGTGCGTGGCTGTGTAATTTTCACACATATGGCATCAATATGACACTCTGTTTTTATGTTTAGAAACAGAAATGAAGGAGGTGCTTTTATTTTTGCCTTCATTTCTTGAACAACTTGCGCTAATAACGCGCAGCACACGGAAGTGCATCCGTGTGCCGCGCGTGATTTTCACGCACCCATTGACTTCAATGGGTGTGTGATGCGCGAAAACCGCTCAAGTATAGGACATGTCGTGAGATTTACACAGCGGACACACTGCGTGAAAATCACGGACTGTCTGAACGGCCCCATTAAGTTACATAGGTCCGTGCGACGCACGTGATTTTCACGTGCGTATCACAGACGTGAAATAAAAGGCCTAAATTTGAGGGTATTCACATCCTAATTTGAGGAAGAGTTTAGAAATTACAGCTCTTTTTAATATTAGCTGTCTCTTTTTCAAGGGACCAAAGGTAATTGGACAATTATCTCAAAAGCTATTTAATGGGCTGCATGGGCTATTCCCTTGTTAATTCATCATCAGTTAAGCAGATAAAAGGCCTGGAGTTGATGCCAGGTGTAGCATTTGGAAGCTGTTGCTGTGAACCCACAACATGAGGTCAAAGGAGCTCTCAATGCAAGTGAAACAGACTATCGTTAGGGTATGTTCACACGGTCTATATTCGTAAACGCCCGAAAAATCGGAAGCAGAACGCCGTTTTGAAAAACGGCCGCATTAAAAAACGGCCGCAAAAAAGAAGTGCCGGTCACTTCTTGGAATGTTATTGGAGCCGTTTTTCATTGACTCTAGAAAACAGCTCCAAAAACGGCCGCGAAAATCGCGAGGGGCTTAAAAACGTCTAAAAATTAGGAGCTGTTTTCCCTTGAAAACAGCTCCGTATTTTCAGACGTTTTTGAGTTTGCATGTGAACATACCCTTAGGCTGAAAAAAATGAAAGAAAAATGAAGAAATCCATCAGAGAGATAGCACAAATAGAGAAAATGGGATAGCACAAATGTTAGGAGTGGTCAAATGAACAATTTGGTACATTCTTGGAAAAAAAAAAGAGCGCCCTGGTGATCTCGTGAACTCCAAAAGGCCTGGACATCCACGGAAGACAACAGTGGTGGATGATCGCAGAATCCTTTCCATGGTGAAGAAAAACCCCTTCACAACATCTACCCAAGTGAAGAACACTCTCCTGGAAGTAGGTGTATCAGTATCTAAGTCTACCATAAAGAGAAGACTTCATCAGAGCACATACAGAGGGTTCACCACAAGGTGCAAACCATTAATCAGCCTCAAAAATAGAAAGGACAGATTAGACTTTGCCAAACAACATGTAAAGAAGCCAGCCTAGTTCTGGAACAGCATTCTTTGGACAGATGTAACTAAGATCAACCTGTACCAGAATGATGGGAGGAAGAAAGTATGGAGAAGGCTTGGAACGGCTCATGATCCAAAGCACACCACATCCCCTGTAAAACATGGTGGAGGCAGTGTGATGGCATGGGCATGCAAGGCTGCCAAAGGCACTGGGTCACTAGTGTTTATTGGTGATGTGACTGAAGACAGAAGCAGGCAGATGAATTCTGAAGTGCTCAGGGATATATTTTCTACTCCGATTCAACCAAATGCAGCAAGGTTGATTGGACGTCGCTTCACAGTACAGATGGACAATGACCCAAAACATATTGCGAAAGCAACCCAAGAGTTTATAAGGCAAAGAAGTGGAATATTCTGCAATGACCAAGTCAATCACCAAATCTCAACCCGATGGAGCTGCATTTCACTTGCTTGACACAAAACTTAAGGCAGAAAGACCCACAAACAAGCAACAACTGAAGACAGTTGCAGTAAAGGCCCCGTGCACACGACCGTAAAAGAATCTCTGTAATTGCGGACCGCAATACAGTCCGCAATTACAGACCCGTTCAGTTCTATTGGCCGCGGACACCTTTCCGTGTCTCATATATATATATTTTTTTCAAGTAACTGTATTTTAACCTATGCTTTTGTCCTATTATTTGGAGGTATATAGCTACTGGTTTTGTACAGGGCATGCAACTTTTATTTTTGTGTCAACAAGTTATATTCATTACTACTGAGACAGTGTATGTGGAACCAGTTGATGAAGACTGCTTTGTCCTATTGTGGTGAAATGTTTTGAAGTTTTCATGTCTTTCTGTACTTCATGTTCAATAAAAACAGATTTGATTAAAAAAAAGTAGTCCTCGAATCTGATGTAGTATAACGAACGAACCCCGTAAAAAAACAAACACAAAAAAAACTCCATTTGTAACAGATGTGGTAGGCTTAGATACAGGGCCCATGTGTGATGCTGTCTGTTAGACCATGTATCTAAGCCTACCACAAGGTAGACTTAGATACAGGGCCCCAGCAGACAGTAATCTTATAAGATTACAATCTGCTGGGGCCCTGTATCTAAGCCTTCTATGTGGTAGGCTTAGATACAGAACCCATCAGACAGGATCAAACATGGGCCATGTATCTAAGAATATTATGTCGTAGGCTTAGATACAGGCCCCAGCAGAGAGTAATCATATGCTGTATAAGATTACTGTCTGCTCGGGCCCTGTATCTAAGCCTAACATGTGGTAGGCTTAGATGCAGGGCCTAAGCTTTAGATGCAGGGCTCATCAGACGGTATCATGCATGGCCATGTATCTAAGCCTACAATGTGATAGGCTTAGATACAGGGTCCATGTGTGACACAGTCTGTTAGACCCTCTATCTAAGCCTACCACAAGGTAGGCTTAGATACAGGACCCCAGCAGACCGTAACGTTACACTTATCTTCCTCTTCGGCTCTAGGCTCTTCTGACAGCGTTGTGACGTCATGACACAAGAAGACATTAGGACTTCTGCTGCGCTCGGGAAGGAAGATGGGTAAGTATGTGTCGTTACTATAGTATTTTATTACATAGGCCCCAGTTACTATAGTAACTTTTATAGATGCGTTGCGAGGGTCCGCGTCCCGGTCGCAATTCTGACCGCTGTGGCCCGAATGTGGTGGTATCCGGGGCTTGGGCCCCGAAGGCCCGGTGCTAGCGACGCCCCTGCCTATGGCCAACGTAGACTCATTGTGATTGGCAAAATGGAAATTCCATGCCCTTTCTGTGGTGCCTTAAGGTTTCCCAAGGAGGCACCAGGAATGTGCTGCTCTGGAGGCAAGGTACAAATACCAGACTTGTCAACTCCTCCAGAGCCACTTAAAGAGGCTCTGTAACCACATTATAAGTGCCCTATCTCCTACATAATGTGATAGATGCTGTAATGTAGGTAACAGCGGTGGTTTTTATTTAGAAAAACTATCTATTTTCACCAAGTTATGAGCGATTTTAGCTTTATGCTAATGACTTTACTTTTGACCAAGTGGACGTTGTGGAGAGAAGTGTATGATGCAGACCAATCAGCGGCATACACTTCTCTCCATTCTTGTAATCAGCACATAGTCATCCTGCGTTGTCACTATGTGCTGTCACATACACCCACATTAACATTACTGAAGTGTCTTGACAGTGAATAGACATCACCTCCAGACAGGACCGGATGTCTATTCACAATCCCGATACTTCGGTAACGTTTGTGTGTGACAGAGCCTCTTTAAATCCGTGCTTACAGGCAATATCCTTGAATCAAGAGATTTTCTTAGCAAAATCAGAAGTTATAACAACTGCTTTCTCATGACTTGATTAGGAGCAACTGAAGTCAGAGAGAGTGGTTTCATGCCCACATTTAAGGTACAAGGGCAGATGACCCATCTTATTGGATCTCTTTTGCCAGTAGAGAATCAGGAACATTCATTCCTTCAGATCTACTTTATGGATGATGATCAGGTGAAGTCTAATGTCCGCCATGGAAACTGCCCAGCTACCAAGCAGGAAACAATACTTAAATTGTGGGATTAAATTATTAGATGCTACATCAGAATAATCCTTATGTCAATCTTAAAAAAATGCCCTTAGACAATCATCAGGTTGTTATCAGGGCAGATAAGGCACCTCCTGGCCAGCATCCAGGCAGGTTCAGTTTCCAGCTATTAATAAAGTTGCTATTGTTTCTGACATGAACAGTTATATGTTGCCTGCTTTAGAGTTGGATCAGGTAAAAATCTATGCACCTGGCAATAAAACCTCCAATGTTGTTTATCAACAGTCTCTGTCCTAGTGTCTTATGACTTCATCTCCTACCAGTTTAGCTGTTAGGTATTTAGGACATTAGCCCCTTAGTGACCAGCCTTTTTTAGGCCGTAAAGGGAACCTGTCACCAGCATTTCCCCTAATAAACTCTACTCACCCTTCACTGGCTGCTGCTATCAAAAGTTCATTGCCGTTATCCCCTCTCCTAAACTCCTCCTCCGACCGTAAATAACGGTCTGCAAACACTTTGCGCCTTTTATGGTAATAATCCGGTGTCCCTTAGTGCGCACACCCCAGAACAGGACATCGATTAACAAATGTGGGATTTCATGTGTGTTTGAGGAGCCGAGAAACTATCAATCAAAAGTAAGGAGGCAGAGTTAACTCTGAAAGGCTTGAGAATTGAAGATATGACTCTTTTATGCTCATTAGCATACGGCGCCGGAACACTATAAAACTGAATACTAAAGGTACAGAGACTACTTAGAAGATAATTATAGTTTACATAAAATTGATTTTTCACCCACTTCCACCAGGTATTGCTGTTTTAATAGGTGAAATTCTGGTGACAGGTTCCCTTTAATGACCAAGCTATTTTTTATGTTTTTCCATCGTCTCATAAAAAGAGCTATAACTTTTTTATTTTTGCGTCAACATCGCTGTATAAGGTCTTGTTTTTTGCGGGACAAGTTGTATTTTTAATACCATCATTTTGGGGTATATAGAATTTGATTTAACTTTTATTAACTTGTTTTGGTGGGAATAGAAAAAAAACGGCAATTTCGCAACAATTGTTTGCGTCCTAAATTTACGCCATTTACCATGTGGTATAAGTAACACAATAACTTTATTTAGCGGGTTGGTACGATTTGCAACGATACCAAGTTTATATAGATTTTGTATGTTTTACTACTTTTACACAGTAAAAACACTTTTTTCAAAATTATTTGTTTTTGTGTCTCCATATTTCAAGAGACATAACTTTTTCATTTTTCCGCCGATGCAGCTGTATGCGGGCTTTTTTTGCGGGACGACTTGTAGTTTTTACTGGTACCATTTTGGAGTATATGCGACTTTTGGATCACTTTTTATCACATTTTTTTGAAGGCAGGATTCACAGAAAACAGCAATTTTTGCATTGTTTTTTTTACGGCGTTCACTGTGCGGGTTAAAAGTCATTAACTTTATAGTTGGGGTCGTTAGCAATACCAAATATGTGTAATTGTTTAACTTTTAAAAAAAATAAAAATAAATAAAGCATTTTGTAAGGGGAAAAAGTGGGGGTTTTAAAAAAAAAATGTTTTCACTTATTTTTTTTAATTACCTTTTTATTAAACTTTTTATTTTTTTATTTTTTTAATAGTCCCACTAGGGGACTTACCTATGCCATCAACCAATTGTTTTTTATAATACACTGCAATATTTTTGTACTGCAGGCATAACTAGTGGCAGACCTGGGGGCCTTTACTAGGCCCCCCCGGCTGCCATAGAAACCACTCTGCAATCTTACGCAGGGTGCTGGTGGGGTGAGAGAGGGAGCACTCTCCCTCTCTCCAAAACCACTCAGATGCGGCATTGGCTATAAAGCGCCGCATCTGAGTGGTTAAACGAGCGAGATCGATACTGATATCGATCTCGCCCGTCAGAGCAGGGCTGCTCCCAGCTACGTCTGGTAGCTGAGAACAGCGAGATTTAACTGCTTCCTCCTCTATTTATTTATTCTGATGCAGCGCCGTGAAAAGGTTATTGCATCGGAATAAAGCCCGTTAGTTGCCGCCATAAAAACACTAATGGGCGGTCACTAACAGGTTAAAAATTAAATAAACAGTGTGTAACTGCCGGGGTATATAGGGCTACTAGCGATTTCCCTGTAAACAAAACGAGGGCATGGATTGGCCTCCAGGGCACCTTGGATCAAATCCAATGAACACACAACTAGACCGACACTTTATACCCAGGCAGTGTCGGGTACCGTACTTTTTGTAGTAGTATATTTTATATTTAAACTGTAAAACGGTGTACAAAAGGTACACATACTCTTTAATGCTGGATCTTTAACTGTTCTAGGATATGTTTATATCATTGGTCTATAACCATGTCTAACGTATTTGTGGTACCAGTTTTTGCAGGCACCTATTTATTATTTATTTGATCCGATTGTTTATATAGTAGCAGCATATTCCATAGCACTGTACAGATATTGTCACTATTCAATCCTTGTCCATAATGAGCCTCATATCTAATTTCCCTATCTCCGACACACTATATGTAATTTGAGACAATAATACCAATTAACCTATCTGTATCTATATTAAGGGAAAGGCCACACGGTTCCGTGTCTTTGACACGGTTTTGTTGCATTTGAAAACCGCATGCGGTCAACTGCATACGTTTTTTTGTCTCTGTAATGCTGCAGTTCTGTTGCATTTTTAAAGGAAATAATTGATGGACATAGTTTTCACCCGTGTTGAAGTTTGTTAGGTGCTTCCTGTATATAGTTCATTACAATGCATTGCAGAACTGTTAGGCTGGGTTCACACAAGCACATTAACGTCCGTAATGGTCGGACGTATTTCGGCCGGAAGTCCCGGACCGAACTCAGTGCAGGGAGCCGGGCTCCTAGCATCATAGTTATGTACGATGCTAGGAGTCCCTGCCTCTCCGTGGAACTACTGTCCCGTACTGAAAACATGATTACAGTACGGGACAGTTGTCCTGCAGAGAGGCAGGGACTCTTAGCATCGTACATAACTATGATGCTAGGAGCCCGGCTCCCTGCACTGAGTTCGGTCCGGGACTTCCGGCCGAAATACGTCCGTCCATTACGGACGTTAATGTGCTCGTGTGAACCCAGCCTTAGCAAAAACGCAAGCAGTTCAGCAACAACTTTGGCAGCGCGGTCATTAACTGCATGCGGTCGGACATTATGAAGATGCAGTTAACTGCACAAAAAACACATTGTAATATAATAGCAGCAGTCTGTCCATAACCAAAATGTCACCATTGACTTCTATTGAAAAATGACTTGCTGCGGTTTAAAAACGCACCATAAACGCACCATAAACACACCGTGTGGCCTTATCCGAAGTGTGGGAACCGGAGGAAACCCATGCAAACACGGGCGGGGAAGGGGGGGGGAAACTCCATGCAGATGTCGCCTTTGGTCAGAACCAAACCCAGGACCCCAGAGCTGCAAGCTAACAGGGCTTACAACTGAACCACCGTGTTAATGGGAACATATAATTACAATATACGTTTCCTGGAAACCTTCCTAGTATTGCTAGAAGATCATCTCTACCTATGCTACCTGTGGCTAATTCTGTAAAAGTGTCCCTCATAGGACTTGGAAATAATTCTCCCAGAGGAAATACAGACGCTGCTGATACTGAACTAACTTGTGTACATTGTCTCCACTGGGTGCAACATATGCTAATAGGAGCACAAAGACTGTAGACATGGAGGCTTAAGTTGAGCCCCCATGCTACCATGACAACCATCAGCATCTCGCAATGGCATCACGGGGGGCGATGAAGGGACAGTCGCTATTGACTTCTGCATTTAAATGGTAAAACAGCCAGGATCGTTATTTCCTATTTCGGCCGTTAAAGATGGGTGTCAGCTGTAGTACGCAGTTAACACCCGTGACGTATGGAGCGGGCTTAGTTCGTGAGGTCACTCCATACCCCCTACCATCTATGACACATAGTTATGTCACATGTTGGTAAGCAGCTCTAAAGGGCCATACATTAAAGATTTTGGTCAGCCAAAAAAATCAGATTTGGGCAACTTTTCCTGACACAAATGAGCGTGACGGACGCCGACCGAATGCATATATCTGTTAAAAAGTTGATCTGCTTTTTTTTTTTTTTTTAGGTCATTGTCGGTGCAGTCCATATAAAAAGAAACATCTGCATGCTTAGTAAACCAAACACGTGACATAGTGTATTTCAGGGTCGGACTGACCATTTGGGCATACATACAGTGCCTGAAAGACCTTGGTCAGAGGGTGGCCAACTGCCTGCAAGTCAGATTTAAGTACAGGGCCTTTAACCCCAATTGCACTGTGCAACTCTTGGAAGCTGGCAGTAGAGTCAATTGCAATCTACTGCACTATTGGCTTCTACCAAGCAGCTGACACACTTCCTTGACTGCTTGGACACTTTAAATATCACTACACAGGTGTGCGGTGATGTCATCAATCCCAGCCTCAGAAACGATGTGGTAGTATATTCACCACAGCCACCCATAAAAACAAAATACCAACCACCCTTCTACTCTTATAATGAGCACGGTGGCTGGCCCTGTTATGTGGACACTGTAGCATGCTGTGGTATGGATCACTGTGGCTGGCTCTATTATGTGCGTTTTGTGGCTGACTGATAATCTCCCAGAACAAGAAATAATAAGTGTTGTCTAGCGTTGGTAAAAATTGGTCTTTCATACATAAAATTATATTTATATTTTTGTCTAAATGTTAAATAAAATCGCTCATGCTTTGACCTGTCCATGTAGACTGCATTGTTAGTATGATCAATTTTGTGTTAGATATTGTTCCTTTTACGTATGATCGTTGTGACAATTTAAATGTTCATCCAATGCTCAGAACGATTTTAAGAGCCAGGGATTATTAACTGGTGATTAAGAAAAATGCGATGAGTAAATGACCCTTTCAAGATCGTGTCTGTAGTGGCTGGTTCTCCAAGCAATTGACAATAGTGAATAGTAGATCAAAAAGGCCAGGTGCCCCCCCCCAGGATGCACAGCTCCAGAGTCCCACTACGGCTATGTTCAGACGCTTAACAAAAAACGGCTGAAAATACGGAGCTGTTTTCAAGGGAAAACAGCCCCTGATTTTCAGCCATTTTTGGAGTTGTTTTACTATTGAGTCAATGAAAAACGGCTCGAGAAGTGACATGCACTTTTTTTTACGTGAAAAAAAACCCCTCAGTTTTTCCCATTGAAATCAATGAGCAGATGTTTGGAGGCGTTCAGCCTCCGTATTTTTAGCCATATTTTGGGGCATTTACGGCCCGAAAAACCGCTGAAAATAGCCCGTGTGAACATACCCTAATAGCTACTTTGATCCTATTGCATTTTGCTATTTTCATACATAGACAAATGGCAGAGCAACCTAAGCAGTTTCATTTGAAAGCTTCGCTGCTTACAGCAAATGCATTGAGAGCCTTTAGCCAGGTCTCAGAGCAATTAGCTGTGAATTTGAACCTATATATGAGAGTTGTTTTTTGGCTACCAGGAGAACTAATATCTAAGTGTAAAAATACAGGACACAATGTCACAGTCTTTGGTACATGACCGTTGAACTCTGAATAGTATGATGTCTGTTTTTGCCTTTGCACGTTCTCTTGGAGAACATTTAACCTGACAAACGTGCGAATAAGCGCTGATTGGTACTCGTTTACCGTGCAGAAAACCTACCCGCGTAAAACCACCTTAGCTCAAGAGGAAATTTTACTTGGGTGAGAGAATGCCGCTGTGCAGAAATTTCAAGACCTTTTTCCAGCACATGGAATATGGTATACCTGGAGAGACCCTGTCACTGGCAGTCAGGATACAATGAGTAAGACCCCAGACCAAAGACCTAAATTAATCAGACCCCAGATCAGGTCCCTAAATTAGACCCAAAATCAGACTCCAGATCCAACTAAAAAAAGAAAATATAGGTATTTACTTAACTATCCTCGCCATTGACTTCTCTTCAGGGCCGGCATTGATATCAGCCAGCATTAGGATGTTGCATTCACTGCAGCATACAACGTCTTGACGCTGCTTAGTGTCAGGACCTCGTATGTGCCACTACACGCAGCGTACTGACGGTAGCGTACTGGGCCCCGAAGGGCTTGATTTATAGAGGGGGTCTGTGGCAGAAAGATATCTCCAAAAGGATAAATAGAATTGTGGTCACAAAGCTAACTGGTTAAAACAGGAAGTAATCAGAATGCAAATGCTCAAACTTACACATACAATAGTCAGGTATTTGCCCAGGTCGATAAAGATAGCGGTATAAATCCAGACGAGGTATAGAGGAGTTAAAGGAACAGTGTCATCACAAATTATTTTTTTATATGTTAAAGATGTTAGTGCTTTATTAAAAACGTTTATATTTATTTGTGTGTTTGTGTTTTACTTTTTCTTATTTTTACACTTTTTCTTTCCTATGGGGGCTGCCATTTTTTGTTCCATTTCTGTGTGTGTCGATTAACGACACATACAGACATGGAATACGGCAGCCACAGTCCCATAGGGACTGCGAACGGCTCCCGTCCCATTCACTTGTGTGTATGGCGTCTGTGTGGGAACTGCGCATGCGCCGCTCCCACACAGTCCAATTTGAAATTGGCGCCGTCCGGCGCCATTTTCCTGTGGACCGGAAGTCGCGGCCGGACAGTAATATTACTACTTCCGGTCGCGGCTTCCGGACTTGTGCACTTGGACCAGCGGCAGCAGACGGAGCGGACGGGCCGGAGGGAGCCGCGGCGGCAGGAGCAGGTAAGAGATTTATATGTATGTTCGTGTTTGTGTACGTTTACTACTGTATGTAAACCTACTACACTGTGTGTTAGCTCAAAAAATGGCGACACACAGTGTAGGAGGTTACACCGTTCAAACCCCTCGTTTATCCCGACACTAGCCAGGATAAAGGAGGGGGGGATGCTGAGAGCTCACTAGAGCGAGGGCTTTTTACCCAATTTTGCAATGCTGCAATTTTGGGAATAGCTCCATCTAGTGACCAGAAATGGGTAATATTATAAATTAGAATTAATTTATAATATTTCCTGACTCGTGAAAAAAATACAAAAAATTTGAACAATGTTTAATCACCCACACACTAAATGTTTAATAAAAAAAAACAAAACATGTTTTTCTGGCAACACATTCCCTTTAAACAGGTAGCATCAATCAAATCTGGGGTTCAAACACAGCTGATAGCACGCACATGTAAAACTAGGTATAAAGCAAGGCACATGGCTCTAGGCTAGCTGGGTTTGTAAATTATGTCAGGGGCCCCCCGGGCTGTGTCCCCCAACACATGGTCGCACGGCCCCCATAAGGTATTAATAAAATGTGTTTTTTTTGCTTGGTATGCTTTCCCCCTTTCCCTCTTTTCTCCATTTGTTATTTTATATTAGAATGGTACTTACCATCCTGATGTCCCCCGGGTAAGCTGTGCTGGTGGCACGAGCCGGTTTCCAGATGTTTCTGTCTCTGGGCAGTTTTGAGATGGTCCCAGCTGATTGGACCTAGGTCAGCTGTGTAGTTGCATGAGCAGGTTCTGGCAGATTCTATCTCCAGGCAGATTTGGTGAAGGCCAGCTGATTGGTCACTGTTAAAATCCTAAAGGCGGGAAAATTGGACATAAAAGGAGCAGTTCGTCGTGGTCAAGCAGCCAGTTTTGAAGATTGGACCGTCGTCCACCCTCCCTCCCTCCCTCCCTATTGTTTTTAATTCCTTCACGTCACGTTGTTTATTAGAGTAGTTTGTCACTGCTGGGCGGACTTGGTTTTTATTGGTCAAAATATTAATATTTTATTATTTATTTGATTATTTATGGTTATTCTCTTCTAATTATTTTATCTTAGGTTACCCTTAGGTTACCCTTAATAAACACCGTGACCATTTTTATCCAAAGAAACTGTTGTCATGTTTTATTTCAGTTAGATTGAGTATTGTGGGGTTTGTGCTACCATGCACACTACACTAATTGGCATTCTGGCCGATCCCAGAGAGGAGGCCCTGACAATTCAGTATGGAGAAGGAAAGGATATTTCAGGGCAAGGTTGTTTCTCAAGGTCCCATGGCATAAATGTCACAGTGCCCCTGGTCTAGCCTTGCGGAATATGGAAGAGAGAAGCCAGACTATACTAGCTGATATTGGGGAAATGTATTCCCCATGTGATATTATTGAGATACTGCTAAGGCCCTGTTCACATCTAATTTTTTTCCCTATGTCTAGCGTGTACTTAGGGAAAGCTATCCGATGTACATGCAAGATGTGTCCATAGTGCTCCATTAGCCCTACGGAGGCCAAATGGTACATCATTATACCCTTTTTTTAAGTATAGAATTGGGTAGAAGACTACGTTTTAAGGGTAAGGACACGCGGTGCGATTATGTTGCGTTTTTAAACTGCAGCAAGTCATTTTTCAATAGAAGTCAATGGTGAAATGTTTATGAACAGACTGCTGCTATTATATTACAATGTGTTTATTGTGCAGTTAACGGCATCTTCATAATATCCAACCGCATGCAGTTAATGACCGCGCTGCCAACGTTGTTGCTGAACTGCCTGCGTTTTTGCCAACAGTTCTGCAATGCATTGTAATGAACTATATAGAGGAAGCACCTAACAAACTTCAACAAGGGTGAAAACTATGTCCATCAATTATTTCCTTTAAAAACGCAACACAACTGCAGCATTACAGAGACAAAAAACGCATGCAGTTGACCGCATGCGGTTTTCAAACGCGTCAATGACGCACCGTGTGGCCTTAGCCTTACATCTTGCATGATGGCACAAAAAAAGGCGCACCGAGCAGTATATTTTTTTCTAACATGGGTGGCTCGTATGCACAAGAAGGTGCTGGCTTTGAACTGGATATACTGTAGTTATTTTAACCTTATTCACAGGCTGAGGTAAATTGTTTGGACGGTTTTGGCTGCTTCCACAGGATATGTGAAAGAACTTCACGTTCTGTTAATTAGGAAACTGAATCTTGGATTGAAGTTAAAAGTGTTTCCATGATTTGGAAAGTAACCAAATCAGTTAAATAAAGTATTTCCACGTATGTCCATGTTTAAACAATGTTTTTTTGTCTCAATAGTTTTTTTGAAGGTTTGAAAGAATAACAAAAACTGCTATCTGCGGCAAAGGAAACAAAGTACAGAGTACAGAATATAGTGGTAGCAAATAAAATGTTCAGTTCAGAAGTATCATGGTCATATAAGAGCTAGGTAATTGGCTTCTAGGTACGGAGGTAACTTTTGCAAGAGAATCCTGATAGATGTGTCTTAGACGTGTATGGTTATATTCAATCTCAGACATTATACTTTTAAGCTGGATCTAAATGATTTGCAATGCTTTCTATGATGTAAGTACTAACTCCAAGTAACTGGCACCAGCACAACATCCATTATTCTCAAATCCTCACAGATCCAACATGACGGAGACACAAATTAAGAGGTGTAGGAATCGGAACCTGTGGTTTGGTCTAGCAGAGTGGCTTGTTGTTTTGCAGACAGGAGTGAAAGGACCTTACCCTTTTCTTCTGGACATTATCTGCCTTTTGACTTGTGGCCAGAGGTATTTCCATACAAACTTGGACATCTGTTTAGATAACTGTCATAATTGAGTTAGAGATGGGGATGGTGCGGAAGAAGTGCAATATTTGCGGAAAAATTAACATTTTGCATAAGGCAATATGTCCCATCCAAGATATTTCAAAACTTCAGGTCAGCTAGATCTTTTTCTAATTTAGCAATCAATGGCTTAAAGTTTAAATTGGCTAGTTTGGTGGTAGGGCAGGTGGGATGTTTACCTAGGTGTCCAATTGACAAGTCTCTCCATTCAAAGGTGAAATCCTTAATTAGGGACTCTGATTATTGGAGAGATGTCAAAGCCAAGTATTTGTGATTTTGTTATATTTAGTTTATAATAGGTAAATTGCTGAATTCTACCAAAATATCATATACTGCAGGGAGGGAACTAACAGGGTCAGATGGAGTAAGAATAATATAATCTACGGAGAGTCCAATTTTATACGTTTTTTTTAAAATTTAGCACAATATGGGTACCTTTTACTACAGGTGATGATCTAATACATGTAACGACCAGCAGGTTTGTGGACCCACTGGGCTACTCCACCGGAATTGCTTAGGGCCACCTCTAAGTGTGTTGTCTAATTAGCCTCCCCGGTCTTCACCCTTTAACCCCTATACAGGGATCTGATCTTCGCTGTGGGGAGACTGCCAGGTTGCTACCTCTTGAGATGGTCCCGGTGGAGTATCTGCTGGCCAGACAGAAGCTGGGCAGGCACAGGCAGATGGTACCTTGGTTGTAGCAGGCTACAGGTTGGTGCCGTATTACTGGATACATGCTGGTGCCGGGTAACTAGAAGCATGCTGGTGCTGGATTACTGGAATCACGCTAGTGCCTGATTACTGGAAGCACCCACAGGATATCGACAGGTAACGGTGACAGGATACCGTATACTGACAGGTAATGGACACATGATACCCACAGGTAACGGACTCAGGATACCACAAGGTTATGGACTCTGGACACAAGATATGGAACCTTCGCAGGATAACACAATGTTCGTCCAACTTTGCTCAGGCACTGGGGCAAGGGTCACTTATAAAGCCCTGGGTGTGCAAGAATGGGCTGGGGACACTTTTACTGCTGCGCGCGCTGGCCCCTTAAGAAATGGCAAGAGTGTGCTCGCGCACCCTATAGGTAAGTACAGGTGAGGAAGCAGAAAGCAGAGCACGCCGGTGTCCCTAAGAAGGGAGACTGCGGCAGCTGCCGGTAGGAAAGAGATGCCGGCCGTCAGTGCTACAATATGTTCGGAATGGAGCTCCATTATGAGCACAAGGGTGAAAGTGGGCACCCTTGCCTAAGTCCTTGACAATATTTCCTTAGCCAAAACTTTGGAGGAGGAATATAGAACTTTAATTGCTTGGAGTGCAAAATCCTTGAGATCAAGTTTTCAGAGAATTGAAAATGCATAGACCCAATCAAATGTCTTCTGTCAGGATTTGAACCTAGAGACTCATGTGTCCCAGGCAGTAGCTCTTCTCATTAAGCTCTCTGTAATGTTGGACAACTTCACTGCTTAATATGTTATCCAGTTCTCTTGATTTTTGCCTCTCTGGATTCCTTGCCTTGAATGGTTTTATCCCCTTTGGCTTGCTACAAAAGTCTGGCCCTTGCACTTAATGACTATTGAGCTTTGTGCCTGTAGTCTAGTTCCTTGTTGCCTTTCTACAAACCGTTACTGCTTATGTCTACTGAATCTGGACTGTTACTTGTGACTTCTCTTGCTATAAGCACCCTTTTCCCTGATTGTTTCAGCTTCTGGACTCAGAATCTGCTACAGACCTTGACACCTTCTCTGCGACCAGGGAGAGAATCAGAGAAGGCATTCAGTTACTCTCTGCTTATCTGATCAAGTCGATCATAATGTGGGCTGTATCGGATGCTTGATGCACCTTCACAAAAGGTGCGAGGTATAGATAAGAGTTGAGAAAGTTAGAATTTTTACATAAATCTTGAAGTCTCTATTAAGGAACAAAATAAGGAGAAGGTTGCCTAGGGTGGTGGGAGACTTTTTGGGCTTTGGTAAAGTTATAATGGTGGCCTGGACCTGGTTCGCCCTTGGTGATTCAGATATGCTACCATTGTCATATTGTCGGACAGTATTCCAAAGTGGCGATGGTAGACAACCGGTAGAATTCTTTCTAGAAACCTGAGAATTGCCGTAAGCTCTTTCGTGTTTGAAGAATTTCTCTCAAGGGACCCTGGGAACCCTGAAACAGTCAATCTTCCATCTTTGGTTATTACTACTGGGTGCATGATCTACCGGGTAATTCCCTGGCTGAGATTCTTGTCCTGTAGCCAACGTTCCAATGCCCGGCAAGTCTTCTGAGATATTGAAATGGTATGGTCCAGAAGATCATAATCTCATTTATGGGATTTTAACTGTCGTTTGTGACCTTACACCCATTGAATCACTGGAATGCCGGATTGAGAGTCCCCAGAATTGACGAAACTCGTCTCCCTGCGACTTGAGGCCAAGAAATTTAGGCTCTGGACGATCAACCTGACTTTGGATTTTCTCTACAGGAAGTCCAGGGATACTGAATCCAGCACGATCCAGGGAAAGGATTGACACTTCTGTGGCACTAACCTTGATTTTTTTCAGGTTCAGCTGTCTCCACAGGGAGGATAAGATTTATAGATCTTGGTCCACTTGAGCTACACAATCCTTGCTGGAAGGAGCTACTATCTGGAAGTCATCCAGATATGGAATGAAGACAATGTCCCTTTTTACAGGGGCAGCTACTTCTGACATAATCTTGGTAAAGATTTGCGGTGGTATCGATATTCCAGAAGGAAAAGTCTGGACTTGAGATAAATGATTCTGGAAACAAACAATTCAATACAAATATGCACGAGACAGCAAAAGTTTTTTGCAAAATCTATTTTTCTATATATATATATATATATATATATATATATATATATATATATAATATATAAAATAAATACTTAGCAGGCATTGGTTTTTCTAAGAACTTTGATAATTCCTAAGCTCGGGCCTAGATTTTTATGGAATGATAGGCCGGTTGGTAGTGAGGTCTATCATTCCCTTCCTGGCCAGTACGGGTTTTTCTCGGCAACTCAGTTGTTGCAGTTCAGCTCATCACTGGGGTTTAAAAAGGTGTACACTTGAGGGGGTCATGTGAAAAGACAACTATCTTTCTGAAGGCTGCTGGCCTCCTGCTGGATGTTTGCATGTTGTGTGAGGCAACACAGATTCTGGTGTCTTGCTTCAGGTGGTTGGTAGTATGCCACTTTTTAAGTTAGGATAAATTACATGTTTAGTTAGTGCTCAGCTGAGCAAAGTTTACTTTGTTTTATTGCCTAAATGTAAAGGCTGTACGTTTATTTTGTGTTCTGTCACAAAATAAAGGACAGGCAAAGCACCTGTTTAACCCCTTCCCGCACCTTGGCGTAACTGTACGTCCAGATAAGCAGTAACTTCGCGCACCTGGGCGTACAGTTACGTCCGCGCTTTAAAAGTTAACCGCCGCGCGGCGCTACACCGCAGCGGCGGTTAACTGTGCAGGGTGTCAGCCCTGCTCTCCCCGTTGCCGATCAGCGGCCTGTCGCCGCTGAAATCGGCAATTAACCCATTCGATGCGGTGGTCGATTGCGATCACCACATCGAAGAGGTTTACAGCGGATCGGCAGCCCCCCACATGTATTTGCGGGGGCTGGCGATCCTTATCATGGCAACCAGAGGCCAGACAATGACCTCCGGGTTGCCATGTACGGAAGCCTCGGAGGATCAGCCTCCGGCCGTTCCTCCTCTGCTTCCTGTCAGTGTGACAGTTACGTCACAATGACAGTTAGAACACATTACACTACGTGTGTAGTGTAATGTGTTCCAGCAGCGATCAGAGCTCCCAGTCTAAGTGTCCCCTAGTGGGACAAGTAAAAAAAGTTAAAAAAAGATAATAAAAATGTTTTGAAAAAGTGTAAAAATCAAAGTTAGAAGTGACATAAACAAAGAATGCTTTTTTTCCTATAATAAGACTTTTATTATAGGAAAAAAATTAACACGTTAAAAAAAGTACACATATTTGGTATCGCCGCGTTCGTAACGACCCCAACTATAAAACTGTAATATTATTTTTCCCGCACGGTGAACACCGCAAAAAAAATAAACGAAAAACAGTGCCCGAATCACAATTTTTTGGTTACCAACCCTCCCAAAATATACAATAAAAAGTGATCAAAAAGTCGCATGTACGCCAAAATGGTACCAATACAAACTACATCCCGTCCCGCAAAAAACAAGCCCTTACACCGCTTTTTTGACTGAAAAATAAAAACGTTATGGCTCTAAGAATATGGTGACTCAAAAATTAATTTATTTTATAAATAAGTGATTTTATTGCACAAACGCTGCAAAACATAAAAAAATTATATACATCTGGTATCGCCGTAATCGTATCGACCCGCAGAATAAAGTATAATGGTCATTTATAGCCCAGGGTGAAGGCCATAAAAAAAACAAATAAAAAACATTGTCAGAATTGATGGTTTTTGGTCACCTTGCTTGCCAAAAAATGGAATAAAACGTGATCCAAAAAATTTCTGGTACCCCAAAATGGTACCAATAAAAACTACAGATTGTCCCGCAAAGAATAAACCCTCACACGGCTCCGGTGGAGAAAAAATAAAACAGTTCTGGCTCTCAGAATATGGCGATGCAAAATGTGCAGAGTGTTCCAAAAGCAGATAAGATCGGGCACCATTTATAAGTGCGACACCGGCCACATATCTGCGGATTATTATTTATTTACTGCATTATTATACCCTCTTATTATACCCTGATGTACCCCGCACAGATAACATATACCCTGATGTACCCCGCACAGATAACATGTACCCTGATGTAACCCGCACAGATTACATATGCCCCCACATTATAAACTGAAACACCAGTAAAACCCCAAACAGAACAACTACCAAGCAAACTCTGTGCCCCAAAAGCCAAATGGCGTCCCTCCCTTCTGAGCCCTGCAGCGTGCCCAAACACCAATTTACGTCCACAGATATGGCATCGCCATACCCGGGAGAACCCGGTTAATATTTTGAGTTATTTGTCTTCAGTGGCACAAACTGGGCATAACATGTAGTGCATTAAAATGGCATATGAGTGGAAAATTGTAATTTTCACTCCGCACCATGCGCTGCGCATTAACCCCTTCGCGCACCACAACATAGCATGTCTTAGTGTGGGGGGTGATGTATGGAGCGTCTCACGTGAAAAATAAAGAATTTAGAACGGCAAAATCGCTGTTTTTTTGGTCACCATGGCTCTACCTAAAAATGTAATAAAAAGTGCTCAAAAAGTTTTATGTACCAAAAAGTTGCACCAATAACAACGACCGCTCGTCCCTCAATAAATAAGCCCTCATACCGCTCTATTGACTGAAAAATAAAAAAGTTGTGGCTCTTGGAACGCGGGGAGGAAAAAACTAAGAAGGAAAAGAAAAAAATGGATCAGTCCAGAAAGGGTTAATTACTTTCTAATGAAAAACCATTTATGACCACACGTGGGGTATAGCCGCACTCGGGAGAAATTGCTTTACAAATGTTGGGGTGCTTTTACCCCCTTTATCCTTTGTGAAATTGAAAAAAATGCAACATTTTAGTGGAAGAAATGTAGATATTCATTTTCACGGCCTAATTCTAATAAATCCTGCAAAAGACTTGTGGGGTCTAAATGCCCACTATATCCCTAGATAGATTCTTTAAGTGGTGTAATTTCCACTTTTGGGGGGTTTCCCCTGTTTTGGCCTCTCAGGGGCTTTGCAAATGCGACATGGCACCCAAAAACCATTTCAGCTAAATTTGAGCTCCAAAAGCCAAATAGCGCTCCTTCCCTTCTAAGCCTTGCTGTGGGTCCAAACAGAAGTTTATTACTACATATGGCATATTTCCGTAATCGGGAGAAATTATTTTACAAATGTTGGGGTGCTTTTTCTCCTTTATTCCTTGTAAAAATTAAAAATGGATACCTTTTTTCAGAAAAAAAGTCGATTTTTACCTTTACAGAATAATTTCAATGAATTCAGCAAAACAACCGTGTGGTCAAAATGCTAACTTTACCCCTAGAAAAATTCCTTGAGGGGTGTAGTTTCCAAAATGGGGTCACTTTCCGGGGGTTTCCACTATTTTGTTCCCTCCAGTGCATTTCAAACGCGACATGGCACTGAAAACCATTCCAGCAAAATCAGAATTTCAAAATCCAAATGGTGCTCCTTTCCTTCTGAGTCCTGCTGTGGGTCCAAACAGCAGTTTATTGCCACATATGGGGTATTGCTATAATCAGGAGAAATTGCTTTACATATGTTGGGGTGTTTTTTCTCTTTTATACCTTGAATAAATTAAAAATTTCTAAGTTTTTTCAGAAAAAAGTAGATTTTCATCTTCACAAACTAATTCAAATAAATTTAGCAAAAAAACTGTGGGTTCAAAATGCTAACTATACCCCTAGATAAATTCCCTGAGGGGTGTAGTTTCCAAAATGAGGTCACTTTTGGGGGTCTTTATTGTTTTGGCCCCACAAGACCTCTTCAAACCTGACATGGTACTTAAAATATATGCTAAAAAAAGAAGGCCACAAAATCCACTAGGTGCTCCTTTGCTTCTGAGGCCGGTGTTTCAGTCCATGACCGAACTAGGGCCACATGTGGGGTATTTCTAAAAACTGCAGAATCTGGGCAATAAATAATAAGTTACATTTTTTGGGAAAAACCTTCTGTGGTATAGAAAAAAATGTATTACAAATGAATTTTGTATAAAAAAAATGAAATTTGTAACTTTCACCTCTACTTTGCTTTAATTCCTGTGAAACGTCTAAAGGGTTAATACACTTTCTCAATGCTGTTTTGAAGGGTGCAGTTTTCAAAATGGGGTGATTTATGGGGACTTTCTAATATATAAGACTCTCAAAGCCACTTCAGAACTGAACTTGTCCTTGTAAAAATCGCCTTTTGAAATTTTCTTGAAAATATGAGAAATCGCTGCTAAAGTTCTAAGCCTTGTAACGTCCTAGAAAAATAAAATAATGTTCAAAAAACGATGCCAAACTAAAGTAGACATGTGGGGGATGGTAACTAGTAACTATTTTGTGTGGTATTACTATCGGTTTTACAAGCAGATACATTTAAATTTAGAAAAATGCTAATTTTTGCAATTTTTCGCTAAATTTTGGTGTTTTTCACAATTAAATACTGAATCTATCGGGCAAATTTTGCCAGTAACATAAAGTCCAATGTGTCACGAGAAAACAATCTCAGAATCGCTTGGATAGGTAAAAGCATTCCGGAGTTATTACCACATAAAGTGACACATGTCAGATTTTAAAAATCGGCTTCGTCCTGAAGGCCAAAACAGGCTCAGTCCTGAAGGGGTTAAAAAAGAACTTCTGTGTCACTGTCTCTGACTTCATTTTGCCTACTGCTGCAGAGCTAATTCCCACTATATATATATATATATATATATATATATATATATATATATATATTATATCTCGCAATAGCTGTAAAGATAATTTTCAAATAATTTGTATGCCATAACCTGTAGTTGCAAAGAGCATAGAACATCCAGAGTAGTTTATCCCATGGGAGCTCTATTCAATGCAGAGACTCCATGAGGAGAGAAGTCAGCATCTTACCACGGTGATGTGATGTTTTAGAGGACCGGCTCCTTCCTAAAGCATGTGCAGTGAATCCTGCCCCTGAGTTATATAGTTGACTACAATCATAGTCATTAGTTCCTTCTAAAATTATAAACTAAAACACAGATATGTAGTTAGGAGATATCTCGTGAAACAATGGTACCAAACAGCCAAACCAAAATAAGTTCTTGGTAAAAAGGCACATGGTAGTAAGCGTCTTTGAGATCGCTTACTGAGATAAAGCAATCCTGATACAACAGGTTAACAGCTCATCTTACCATCTCCATTTTTTGTTTTAATTATTTGTTCAGTACTCTTACATGGACACTAACTTTTCAAATAACCATTGCTAATCTAATAGTATATATATGATATATATAAACTTTGTAATGTACTTACTGTTAATATAGTTGTTTTATCCATGCAAATTGTGTTTTTATCCATGCAAATTCTAGGTGTCTCCCTTCCTGTAATCTGCGGTCTACCCCTGTTGTCAAGCAAAGTCCGTCTGTAGTTACAAAGCACGGGAGACTTGGTGTCTTTTCAGTGCCAGCCAATAGAAGCCTATGAAGAGAGGGAGCAGGGAGAGATGACACAGAAACGCTGCCCATATAAGTTTATGGAGAGGGGAGGGGGAAGCAGGAGCAGAGTGATAGAGAGGAGACACAGGCTGCTGGTAAGAGTTATGTGTCATCCCAGTGCTGGATTCTCAGTTTCACTGCTCATTACTGCTCTATAATCTCCTGCCTGGTTTTCACACATTGCCTCTCCTATCCTGGTTTTCACACATACTTGCAATAATGTGACAATCTAAAATATTAGTGCAACTTATGTTCAGGTGCGATTTATTGTTCAAAATATGGAAATATATGGTCCAAAGTCCAAATTTCACATCTATTTCTTACTTCAAACCAAAGCATGCCCTATCCCAGTACTATTTGTGCCTTTTTTTTTTTCACTTTTTGGTTAGCAATAACACTACAAGAGAAATGACACATGATGGTTTACATGCAGTAAAACAATGCAGTTTTCCATAGAAATCGTTTTAGAAATTCCAATATGGATTGTGGTCGGTTTTTGTAACCTCTACAACCTTTAGCATGACTAAGAGCTAAAAATGCTCACAGTATTTTTTCCATTGATTTAAGTGACCTTTAAGGAGTATTCTAACAAATCACTGTCATTATGTGTCGAGGTTAAGCATTATTTTCCTTCAATTTTGAAAAGGAATTGGTTAAAAATTCATTAAACTACGCTCTTCCATCTTCCCATTCATTAAAGAAGTTAATAAATAAATTAGAAGTTTATGGAGAGGGGGAGGACTACATCACATAATAGTAGTTATCACAAAGCTCTGCATATTGCAGGTGGCATGGAAAACAAACATCTTAGTATCTACAGCTAATACAAGGTAATAAACCGCTCATGTCCTAGGCCCTAGGAGTGGAAAACTTACCAACAGGGAAAAGAAACACGTTCCCAACTGGTATGAGGAGATACAGGGATGAAAAAAGGAGGAAAGAGAAGAAACAAGAAGAGAAAAAAAAGTGGGGGAAGCAGTGGGGGAAGCAGTGGGGGAAGCAGGGAAACCCTGTATCAGCGATAAAGCAAAGGAACGTAAAAATTTGTCGTACTGTCTGCCTACTAGGGATCAGCTCATAAACTATGCTATTGTTGTAACATTGTAATATATTTGTGTTTTTCCCCCCATAAAGTATTCAATCATACCCGGCTGAGTTAAAGGTAGAGTCCATGTCCCTAAGAGTGGTTGTGAGCTCCTTTTATCCTCATCAGGTCATTGACCTTGTTCACACATTGTTGGATCATCAGTGGGGGTAGATATTCAGGGATGTCATATGCATGCTATTTCAACGTTCAAAAGATGACAGAGTAGCAATCTCCTCCAATTGCTCCAAAGTTATTGGAGAAATGCAATAAGAATAGTGCTGGGTCTGTCACGATCTTGGGGTATGTGGACCCACTAGGCCATTCTGCCGTAGCGAAGAGGCAGCTGGCCAAGTCACACTCAATGCAAAAGTCTATACAAAGAGTTTGTAGCACAAGAGTCCAGACAATGGCAGAGGCTTTAGTACAGATGGGGCTAGATGTGGCAGCTTGCACCAGACATAGCGAATGATACCAGGAGTGTCAGATGACAACAGATGTGGCGTATCGCAGCAGGCGTAGCTGGTTGCGCCAGACGTGGCGGATGACACCAGATGTGGCGTATAGCAGGCGTAGCAGGTTGCGCCAGAAGTGGTGGATGACAGCAGGCGGCACAACACGACACAACACTCCGACACTAGACAGGCTCAGGTACACACCACAGCACAGGATACAGGGTACAGGTAGCAGGGCACGGGAACACTGGGAGCAGGATAACACTAAGGGACCATTTGCGATACAGACATGAGAATATTACAACAATGGTCAGTCAAGGAGTGAAAGGGCAGGGCCTTTTTATAGTTCAGGGTGATCTGGAGATAATTAATTAATTTCATATTTGCACGCTGGCCCTTACTGGCTGGGAAATAGCGCACGCACCCCCTAGTGGACCCTACAGGGCAGGGCGGCCGCATGTGCTGACATCTCCGGGGAGGGAGACGTCGGCAGGAAGAGAGAGGTCTGTGGTTGTCAGATAAGTGGAAGCTGCGATCCGTGACCGCGGCCGTTACAGGGTCTTTATTTAACTATCCATAATCTGCTTTGAATCGCCAGACATCTTAAAAAGTGCAAGAGGTCAGACAGGTCCAGAAGCTATGTAGAATTTATCCACAATCTAAACAAAGACTAGAGGTTGAGTTCAGTTTGGTTGGGAGTACTATCATTTTCTGCTTAATGGAAGTGCATGCTAATGGCAGATTTGTGTGAGAGGACATTCAGACTAACTAAAGATTTCCAAAGGCCCATGTGACAGGGAAAGTTCGAGAGAATGATGTAGTGTAATGATATAAGTAAAAGAGAAACACTTCATTGCAATAAAGGTGTGTGTGTGTGTGTGTGTGTGTGTGTGTGAACCTGTCCTAAATTATACATCATCTAGAGCAATAGTATATATCCTTGTTATCAGATCATGGGATACAACCAGACTTGTAGGTTGAAGCTATTAGGCCCTAATGCCACAGCAAACCTTAAGGGGGTTTTACACTGGGCGATTATCGGGCAGACAAGCATTCATAGAACGCTCGTTACCGATAATTGTCCTGTGTAAACAAGGCAGCGACCAGCAGATGAACGAGCAAACGTGAAATATTATCATTGTCGGCAGCACATCTCCTGTGCTGCCGACATGATGATAACGTATGGGGACGAGCGATCGGAGTAACAACCCTTCATCCCCATCCATAGCTCCTTGTGACAGGAGCAAATGACCGCTGATCAACGATGTCTCGTTGACTGCGCTCGCTGCACCGGCCGATTATCGGTCGACCGGTGTAATAGGGCCTTTAATCATCCACCAACCTAATCTTTACTGTCATAAGTGATAACATCACACTTTTATACACAGTAAAACAGCACAATCTAATCTGATTATATTATTCGCAAGATAGTACATGCTGCTCTTATATTGCAGGAAGACCTAACATCCATCTTCTGACTGTAACCTCTGGAATCTCTACAGTTATGCCACTCAATACTTCCAACAGAAAATGTTCAGAACTACGAATAATTGTAACAAGCACTTTTACTCCCCAAAAAAATGAACAGTAGAAGCTATAAAAGGAAATATCATATACAAAGAGATGTCATGTGACTGACAGTTATTTAATGATCTAAAATGCAGCATAAATTAAAGGGTAATTGCTGCAAGGGTTTACGTTCCCCTAAGGGATAAAAGCTTTTAAAGGTAGAGAGATTTATCTTGTGTTACAGCATGAAACATGCCTATCTCTAAATATCGGCAAGATGCGATAAGTGCATTATTGAGAAACAAAGATCCTTAATGAGAGAAAGTGCTGTAAAAAAACATACCCAATGGGTCATACTGTTCTTATGTATTACAATTTGGGGACTCACACACACGGAGTTGTATGTCCCGTAACATGGTGGCTAGGCAAGTGTATGCCTCCAATTTCATACAGAGGCATACCGAGGTTTTTGCTTCTAGGAGCAAATGAGCCTATACTTGACAAATGGGCGTCAACACCAGCGATTCTCCTGTAGTGGAGCTACCTTACAGCCTCTGACGCGGTCCTATCAGCATGAAGCTGCTTCACACAGTGTTAGAGAGTGAGGCTGGAGGGAAGGGTGTCACTTAAAACAGCCATATCTCGGGCTGTGGACCACCTAAAACAGAGGTTCTGGTGTCATATGAAAGATGAAATTCTAAGCTGTGAAACAACTGGAGATATCGCCAGTTGAAAATACAGTCGGGAATGGAAGCTGTATACTATATAATCACGCGGTGTTGCTGGCCAGGGATGGGGGAGAAGCTGTATGCTGATTGGACAGCGTCATACAGAAAACATTACACCGCCCAGAGCGAAAAGAGTCATCTCCTATTTGGCTATTAGAGCCACTTTAGCATTTTTAGAAAAATGTACATAACTGTGCAAAGAATAAGCATTTTTGAAACAAAAAAAAACCACTGTAGTTATCAGCATCATAGTGTCTATTAGATTGGTTAGGAGATAGGGAATTAATAAACTAGTGATCCTCTTTAACCCCTTCCCTCTTTGGCCGCTTTTGACCTTCCTGACAGAGCCTCATTTTTCAAATCTGACATGTTTCACTTTATGTGGTAATAACTCCGGAATGCTTTTACCTATCCAAGTGATTCTGAGATTGTTTTCTTGTGACACATTGGACTTTATGTTACTGGCAAAATTTGCCCGATACATTCAGTATTTAATTGTGAAAAACACCAAAATTTAGCGAAAAATTGCAAAAATTAGCATTTTTCTCAATTTAAATGTATCTGCTTGTAAGACAGGCAGTTATACCACACAAAAATGTTGCTAATTAACATCCCCCATATGTCTACTTTAGATTGGCATCGTTTTTTGATCATCATTTTATTTTTCTAGGACATTACAAGGCTTAGAACTTTAGCAGCAATTTCTCACATTTTCAAGAAAATTTAAAAAAGCTATTTTTACAGCTATTTTTGGCCAGTTCAGTTGTGAAGTGGCTTTGAGGTCCTTATATATTAGAAACCCCCAATAAGTCACCCCATTTTAAAAACTGCACCCCTCAAAGTATTCAAAACAGCATTTAGAAAGTTTCTTAACCCTTTAGACATTGCGCAGGAATTAAGGCAAAGTAGAGGTGAAATTTACAAAGTTCATTATTTTTTTCCAGAAATTCATTTTGAATCCATTTTTTTTGTACCACAGAATGTTTTACCCAAGAAATGCAACTCAATATTTATTGCCCAGATTCTGCAGTTTTAGGAAATATCCCATATATGGCCCTAGTGTGCTACTGGACTGAAGCACCGGCCTCAGAAGCAAAGGATCACCTGGTGGATTTTGGGCCTCCTTTTTATTAGAATATATTTTAGGCACCATGTCAGCTTTGAACAGGTCTAGTGGAACTAAAACAGTGGAAACCCCCCAAAAGTGACCCCATTTGGGAAACTACACCCCTCGAGGAATTTGTCTAGGGGTGTAGCAAGCATTTTGACCGGCCAGTTTTTTTGCAAAAATTTTTGGAACTAGGCCATGAAAATGAAAATCTACATTTTTTCAAATAAAATGTAGGTTTAGCTAATTTTTTTTCATTTCCAAAAGAACTAAAGTAGAAAAAGCACCACAACATTTGTAGAGCAATTTCTCCCGAGTAAAACAATACCCCACATGTGGTAATGAACGGTTGTTTGGACACACGGCAGGGCTTAGAAGGGAAAGAGCGCCATTTGGCTCTTGGAGCTCAAATTTAGCAGGAATGGTTTGCAGAGGCCATGTCACATTTGCAAAGCCCCTGAGGTGACAAAACAGTGGAAACCCCCAACAAGTGACCCCATTTTGGAAACTATACCCCTTGAGGAAATTATCTAGGGGTATAGTGAGCATTTCGACCCCACAGGTTTCTTGCAGAAATTATTGGAAGTAGGCTGTGAAAATGAAAATCTACATTTTTTCAAATAAAATGTAGGTTTAGCTAATTTTTTTTCATTTCCACAAGGACTAAAGGAGAAAAAGCACCATAAAATTTGTAAAGAAATTTCTCCCGAGTAAAACAATACCCCACATGTGGTAATAAACGGCTGTTTGGACACACGGCGAGGCTGAGAAGGGAAAGAGCGCCATTTGGCTTTTGGAACTCAAATTTAGCAGGAATGATTTGCGGAGGCCATGTCGCATTTGCAAAGCTCCTGAGGGGACAAAACAGTGGAAACCCCCAACAAGTGACCCCATTTTGGAAACTACACCCCATGAGGAAATTATCTAGGGGTACAGTGAGTAGTTTGACCCCACAGGTGTTTTACAGAACTTATTGTAAGTAGGCCGTAAAAATGAAAATCTACATTTTTTCAAAGAAAATGTAGGTTTAGGTATTTTGTTTTCATTTCCACAAGGACTGAAGGAGAAAAAGCACCGCAACATTTGTAAAGCAACTTCTCCCGAGTAAAACAATACCCCACATGTGGTCACAAACATCTGTTTGGACACACGGTAGGGCTCAGAATGGAAGGAGCACCATTTGGATTTTGGAATGGTTTCTGGGTGTCATGTCATATTTGCTGAGCCCCTGTAGTACTAGTACAGTGGAAACACCACAAAAGTGACTCCATTTGGGAAACTGCACCCCCTGAGGAATCATCTAGGGGTATAGTGAAAATTTTGATCCCAAAGGTTTTTTGCTGAATTAATTAGAATTAAGCCATGAAAATGAAAAATATTTTTTTTTTCCAATAAGATGTAGTTTTAGATGCACATTTTTCATTTTTACAAGGAATAGAGAAGAAAAAGCACCCCAACATTTGTAAAGTAATTTCTCCCGAGTACGGTAACACCCCATATGTGGTTATAATCAGCTGTTTACATATATGGGAGCATTCAGAAGAAAAGGAGCGGTATTTATCTTTTGGAGCGTAGATTTTGCTGGAATGGTTTGCGGACGCCATGTTGCATTTGCAAAACCCCTGATGTACGAAACAAAAGTGACCCCGTTTTAGAAACTACACCCCTAAAGGCATTTATCAAGGGGTGTAGTGAGAATTTAGACTCCACAGGTGTTTTTCAGAAATGAATACGCAGTGGATTGTGCAAAGTGAAAATTGCAATTTCTCCACTGATCTGCACATTCACCGCACAAGATGTTGTGCCCCTAGAGAATCTTACCCCATAAATTGTTAAGCGGGTTCTCCCGGGTATGGTAATGTCTTACTTGTGGCCATAAATTGCTGTTTGGGCACACTGTAGGGCTAAGAAGGGAAAGACCGCCATTTTGAGCATGGATTTTGCTTGGTAATAGTTCTGTTTGGGGTTTTGCTGGTATTTCCGTTTATAATGTGGGGGCATATGTAATCTGTGCGGAGTATATCAGGGGTATATGTAATCTGTGCGGAGTATATCAGGGGTATATGTAATCTGTGCGGAGTACATCAGGGCATAATAAGAGGGTATACTAATGGGGTAAATAATACAATTATCCATAGATGTGTGTTACGATGTGAAGCGATCCGTTATGCGCAGGCCGGTGTCACAATGATAAACGGTTTTCTTTCTTATCCCCTTATCTTTCTGTAACGCTCTGCACCTTTTGGGTACTTTTTCTCCTTCGTAGTTTGGGAAATATTACTGGGAAAGTTTTGCGCTGGTATAATACGGGCGCCCTCGCTTCCAGCGGATGTGCTATGTCCCTTCCCTTTTCTAGTTCCTAAATACTAGGGCCCTGAAACTGCAGGAATGTTCCCCTCCGGCCTGCGCATTGAGATGTTTTTTCATCACCGCATTACTAGTGCCGTAACTTTTTTATTTTTCAGTTGATTGAGCAGTGTGTGGGCTTGTTTTTTGAGAGACGGGCTGTAGATTTTATTGGTACCATTTTAGAACACATACGACTTTTTGATCACTTTTTATTTCATTTTTTGGTAAAGGAAATTACCAAAAACAAGCAATTCTGGAATAGTTTTTTGTTTTTTTTATCGGCATCCACAGTGTGGCCTAAATTACATGTTAGCTTTATTCTGCGGGTCGATACGATTACGGCGATACCAAATTTATATAGTTTTTTTTAATGTATTGCGGCTTTTGCACAATAAAATCACTTTTTTTATCAAATCATTTGTTTTCTGTGTCGACATATTGTAAGACTCATAACTTTATTATTTTTGCGTGCACAAAGCGGTGTCAGGGATTATTTTTTGCGGGACGGATTGTCGTTTTTTATTAGTACTATTTTGGAGTAAATGTGACTTTTTGATCACTTTATATAGCATTTTTTGGAAGGAGATGTGACCTAAAAACAAATATTCTGGTGTTGTTTTTCATGTTTTTTTTTTTACCGCGTTCACCGTGCGGGATAAATTACATAATAGTTTTGTAGTTTGGGTCGTTACGGACGCGGCGATACCAATTATGTATAGTTTTTTTGATTTTTACTGTTTTTCCCATAATAAAAGACTTACTATGGGAAAAAAGTCAGTTTAGCTTTATTTTTTTTTGAAATGTGTGTGTTTTTATTGTTTTACCACATTTTTATTAACTTTTTTTACTTGTCCCACTAGGGGACATGAGGGCCTGATGCCTCGATCGCTACTCTAATACACTGCACTACATTCGTAGTGCAGTGTATTAGCGCTGTCAGTTATTCACTGACAGCAAGCCTATGAGGACACGCCGCAGCATCATGCACTCCTCTCCATTCATTTACACTGCACTAGCGATATAGATATATCGCTATGTGATGCCTCATACACAAGCCCTAACATTACTACAGTGTCCTGATAATGAATACACATGACCATCCAGCCTGGACGTCATGTGTACTCAGAATCCTGAGGGTATGTTCACACGGCGGGGGTCCGTAACGGCTGAAATTACGGGGATGTTTCAGCCTGAAAACATCCCCGTAATTTCAGCCGTACCGGCATGTGCAGGCGCTTGAACGCCGCGTCAATTACGGCCGTAATTAGCGCTGCTATTCATTGGAGTCAATGAATAGCGGCTCCAATTACGGCCAAAGAAGTGACAGGTCACTTCTTCTACGCGGGCGTCTATTTACGCGCCGTCATTTGACAGCGGCGCGTAAATATACGCCTCGTGTGAACAGACAAACGTCTGCCCATTGCTTTCAATGGGCAGATGTTTGTCAGCGCTATTGAGGCGCTATTTTCGGGCGTAATTCGGGGCAAAAACGCCCGATTTACGTCCGTAAATAGGCCGTGTGAACATACCCTGACACTTCTGAATCTTTTTTTGTGAGATTCCGGCAAGTGAAACCAAATCTCGTTTAGCTCCGAGATCTCGCAACATTTCGTATCCGTTGCTGGAATCTCACAAAAAAAGATTCAGAAGTGTCAGGATTCTGAGTACACATGACGTCCAGGCTGGATGGTCCTGTGTATTCATTATCAGGACACTGTAGTAATGTTAGGGTTTGTGTATGAGGCTGCACATAGCGATATATCTATATCGCTAGTGCAGTGTAAATGAATGGAGAGGAGTGCATGATGCTGATTGGTCAGCGTCATGCACTCCTCTGTACAACGCCCACTTGGTCGAAAGTAAAAGTACGCCCACTTGGGCATTAAGAAAGCTCATTAGCATAAACTTAAATCGCTCCTAACTTTGTGAAAAAAGATCGTTTTTTTAAATAAAAAGCATTACTGTCACCTACATTACAGCGCCAATCTCCTTATGTAGGAGATAGGGCACTTATAATGTGGTGACAGATTCTCTTTAATGGCCATGTAGGACTAGTAATTTACTAAGTATGCCCTGACTTCCCCATATAAACCAGTCTACCTGATCTTTCATAATCAGAAATTCTAGTCAGGTTGTGTGTCACAGCTCTTTTCCCAGAGGGCACAGATAAGTAAAAAAAAACCTCTAAAGTCTGACACATAGACAGACAATTTCTATCTACATGCAAGGCAAGAGTAATGTCCGTGGCTGCGGGCTGTCAGCTCCAACCTCCCCCTGACAGCCTCAGCCACGAGTCGGCAAGCGCTGGCCCCAGCCTCCTCAGGAGACGCCAGCGCTTGCGTCCACTCACCTCTGCCGGATCCCCTAAGGTGCGCGCGCACGCTCGTGCCCACTCTTAAAGGGTCAGCGTGCGCACCGTGGACTATCCTCATGGACGAACGTTGACCCGTGAGTATCCTGGACTATAAGAAGGGTCCAGCCCCCTAGTTCTATGCCTGAGCGCTGTTGTGTTCCCTATAGTTTGTCTATGCAAATGGTCCCCTAGTGTTTCCTGCTCCCAGTGTTTCCTGTTCCTGTAACCTGTATCCTGATCTAGTGCCGTGCTTAGCTGTAGTCGTGCTGTGCTGGATACCACGCTTGTCCTGCTTCTCCACGCCTGACGTCTACCTGCTGCCTAGTTCCTGCCAAGCTACTGTCCGTGCTCCCACAGGTACCCTATATAACTATAGACTCTGACCTGCGCCCTATTGCCCAGCTGCCTTACCGCCAAGGCGGTACGGCCCAGTGGGTCCACAGACCCTTCATGACAGTACGCTCAGGCCATGGCCCCCGCTGGCTGGTTCAAGACTATGATGACGACACAGGAGATGCGAGCGGATATGCTGGACCTCCGGTCTCGACAGGACCAACTCCTCCAGGCAGTGAACGTTTTTGCACGTCAGCAGGAGGCACAAGCTACCGTTCCTCCTACTACACCTCCTGGCAATGTGGATCCTCAAGTCTACACTTCTTGGCAGTATTGACCCACGTGTTTCTTTGCCACTTCGTGACCGCTATGATGGAGAAGCAAGTACCTGTCGTGGTTTTCTTAATGCCAGATCCACTTCAGCTTGTATGCTAAGACATTTTCGTCTGATGGTGCCAGGGTCGCTTTAATAATTTCTCTCCTCAGCGGAAAGGCTCTTGCATGGGTGAACCCTATCTGGGAGAGACAAGGACCAGAGACCCGTGACTTCCCTGCCTTCCTCCGGACTTTTCGCATGGTGTTTGAGGAGCCTGGACGGGTCTCATCTGCAGCGGCCTCTTTGATTAACCTGCACCAAGGAGACTTCCTAGTCTGGTCCCTACATTGCAGCAACCCCTGCTGTCCCCAGATGTCGATCCCCCTAAGAAGTCGGTAATAACGGATCAGTATACGTGATCTACCCAAGAGAGACAATACAGACGCACATCTGGACTCTGTGTTTATTGCGGTCTCGATGGCCATCTGGTGCGCCTCTGCCCCCAAAAATCCCAAAACCTAGGGTTGTTTGGAGTGACAACCTTGGGTAAAGATGGACTTCCGTCTAAATTGCCCATACCTGTGACCATAGGGTCCAGCAAGAGAACGCATCAGGTCTCTGCGTATCTGGACTCTGGATCCGCTGCTAATTTCATCCGCAGAGATCTGGTGGACCTTCTGCAACTGCCCACCACCCCTCTGCAGTGCCCGTTGACAGTTGCTTCAGTAAATGGACTACCTCTACCAGATCCTGTTATAGCTGTGACCAAGCCACTGAGGCTCCAAGTGGGAGCTCTTCACTCCGAACTTCTGCCTTTCTATGTCCTGCCCAAAGCTGTTAACCCTGTGTTGCTGGGCCTACCTTGGCTCCGTCTGCATGCCCCAGTTCTGGACTTGAATTCTGGAGAGGTTCTCCAGTGGGGCAGAGTGTCAAGGTCGTTGCCTGGTGCGGATTCGTTCGGCTCAGCCTTCGCTGCCTCGGTCATTGGCAGGATTGCCGGGTCATTATGCTGCCTTTTTGGACGTCTTCAGCAAGAGGGAGGCGGAGACATTGCCTCCACATCGGGCGTATGACTGCCCTATTGAACTGATTCCTGGTGCATCCCTTCCCCAGGGTAGGGTATATCCTCTCTCCTTGCCAGAGACTCTGTCCATGTCCTCTTATGTGAAAGAGAACTTAGAAAGGGGCTTCATACGAAAGTCTTCCTCCCTGACAGGAGCCGGGGTCTTCTTCGTCAAAAAGAAAGATGGCTCTCTTCGTCCTTGCATCGACTACCGTGGTCTCAACCAGATCACGGTGAAGAATAAATATCCGTTGCCACTGATCTCCGAACTGTTTGACCGTATACGTGGTGCAACATTTTTTTCTAAACTAGACCTGCATGGGGCTTACAACCTAGTCCGGATTCGCCAGGGTGATGAATAGAAGACTGCATTTAACACCCATGATGGACACTATGAGTATCTAGTAATGCCCTTCGGCCTGTGTAATGCTCCCACGGTCTTCCAGGAGTTTGTGAATGACATTTTCTGTGACCTTCTCTATGTTTGTGTTGTAGTCTACCTTGATGACATCTTGATTTTCTCCCCAGATCCTATGACGCACCAGAGACATGTCCGTCAAGTTCTGCTACGGTTAAGGGAGAATCGTCTGTACGCCAAGTTGGAGAAGTGCGTATTTGACAAGGATGCTCTACCCTTCCTGGGCTACATGGTCTCGAGATGGACCCTGAGAAGGTAAAGTCTGTCCTGGAGTGGCCACGTCCTCAAGGCTTGAGGGCCATACAGCACTTTTTGGGATTTGCTAACTTTTACAGGCAGTTTATTCAGAACTTCTTCTGACTGACTTCTCCCATCTCTAACCTTACTAAGAAGGGTATGAACGCCAAGGTGTGGACTCCCGAGGCAGAGTCCGCATTCAATAGCCTGAAGTGTGCCTTCAGCCTCTATCCTCCATCATCCAGATGTCTCTCTGCAGTTCTCATTGGAGGTGGACGCATCCTCTGTCAGTGCTGGTGCACTCCTGTTCCAGAGAGGTCCCAAGGGCAAGTCAAGGGTATGTGGATACTTTTCCAAGCTCTTCTCTTCTGCAGAACGCAACTACTCGATTGGGGATCGGGAGTTACTGGCCATCAAATTGGCTCTGGAAGAGTGGAGACATCTACTAGAGGGCGCAGCTCATCCGATCTTGATTTTTACGGACCACAAGAATCTGACCTACCTCCAGACGGCCCAATGGCTGAACCCTCGTCAGGCCAGGTGGTCACTGTTCTTTGCAAGGTTTCAGTTTGAGCTTTATTATCGCCTGGCCGACAAGAATCTGAGGGCCGATGCCTTATCCAGGTCTTTCGAGACAGAAGACACCATTGAGAGTCCACAGAACATTATCGATCCATCTTGCATTGTCTCGGTCAATCCCCTGCAAATTGGGGACATTCCTCCAGGGAGAACTTTTGTGCGCCTGGCTGATCGTGGAAGAATCCTCCGCTGGGGACACTCCTCTAGACTGGCAGGTCACACAGGGTTACGTAAGAACCGGGATTTGATTGCTCGTCATTTCTGGTGGCCCACTCTGCCCAAGGATATTGTGGACTTCGTTTCTTCATGTGCTGTATGTGCAGCCAACAAGGCCACCCACTCCTGACCTGCTGGTCTGCTCCAGCCATTGCCTGTGCCCAATGCTCCCTGGCAGCATATAGCGATGGACTTTATCACGGACCTGCCTCTCTCTGCTGGATGCAGTGCTGTCTGGGTGGTGGCGGACCGATTTTCGAAGATGGCCCACTTCGTTCCTCTGACTGATTTTCCTACAGCTCCTCAGTTGGCCAAGTTATTTATTCAACACATCTTCCGCCTGCACGGCTTGCCGCAGTATATTGTGTCTGATCGGGGGGTTCAGTTTACCTCAAGGTTCTGGAGAGCCCTCTGCAGACTTCTTGACGTGAAGTTGGACTTTTCTTCTGCCTACCATCCTCAGTCTAATGGTCAGGTCAAGAGGATCAAACAGATTTTGGAGAACTACCTATGCCACTTCATCTCCAAACAGCATGATGACTGGGTGCAGCTGCTCCCATGGGCGGAGTTCTCCTACAATAATCACACCAGCAAGTCTACACCGTTCCGCATTGTCTACATCCAGCACCCACAAATTCCTCTTCCGGTGCCTGATACTTCCAAGGTACCTGCAGCTGACTCCACGTTTAGAGACTTTTTGCAGATCTGGCAGCAGACTCGATCCTCCATCCTAATGGCAGTGGACCGCATGAAACGGAAGGCTGACACAAGGAGAAGAGAGCCTCCTCGTTTTCTTCCTGGCACTAAGGTCTGGCTGTCGTCTAGTAATATCCGACTGAGGGTACCGTCATGTAAATTTTCCCCCAGGTTCCTCGGACCATTCGAGGTCCTGCAGCAGATCAACCCTGTCGCCTACAAGATTCGGCTGCCTCCTACCCTCAGGATTCCCAACTCCTTCCATGTCTCCCTCCTGAAACCTGTGATCCTGAACCGCTATTCCAAAGACTCCCAGCCCTGCGGTTGCTTCCAGCGGCCCCTCGGACATCTTTGAGGAGATCTTGGACACCAAGAGAGTGAGAGGAAAGACTTTTTATTTGGTGGATTGGAGGGGGTTCGGTCCTGGGAGCCAGAGGAGAATCTCAATGCCCCTACTCTTCTAAAGAAGTTTCTCTCTCGCTGGCGTAAGAGGGGGGATACTGTAATGTCCGTGGCTGCGGGCTGTTAGCTCCAACTTTCCCCTGACAGCCGCAGCCACGAGTCGGCAAGCGCTGGCCCCAGGCTCCTCCTCAGGAGACGCCAGCGCTTGCGTCCACTCACCTCTGCCGGATTCCGTAGGGATGGACGAACTTTGACCCGTGAGTACCCTGGACTATAAGAAGGAGTAGTTCTATGCCTAAGCGCTGTTGTGTTCCCTATAGTTTGTCTATGCAAATGGTCCCCTAGTGTTTCCAGCTCCCAGTGTTTCCTGTTCCTGTAACCTGATCTAGTGCCATGCTTAGCTGTAGTCGTGCTGTGCTGGATACCATGCCCATCCTTCTTCTCCACACCTGATTTCTACCTGCTGCAAAGTTCCTGCCAAGCAAGCCTAGTTCCTGTCCGTGCTGCCACAGGTACCCTATATAACTATAGACTCTGACCTGCGCCCTGTTGGCCAGCTGCCTTACCGCCAAGGGGATACGGTCCAGTGGGTCCACAGACGCTTCGTGACAGCAAGGCATGGACAAAGTTACAATGACCATTATTGAAATCTATATCTGTAACGATAAGGGAGCCATCACTTCATGACTAGACAGATTTGTCATTGACGATTCTGGAAAAACTTGGATCATGTGCCATATTGGTTTTTACCCAGTTTTCCAAGAAACTAAATATAACTAAAGAAACATCAAATATGAATTAACCCTTTCAGGACCAAGGGTCATCGATGCCTCAATGACCAGCCCCAGTTTTTCAAATCTGACGTGTCATTTTATGTGGTAATAACTCTGGAATGCTTTTGCCTATCCAAGCGATTCAGAGATTGTTTTCTCGTGACATATTGTACTTTACGTTAGTGGAAAAATTTAGTCAATAAATTCATAGCTTATTTGTGAAAAACAAGAAAATGTTAATAAAATTTTCAAAAATTATAATTTTTCTAATTTTAAATGTAATCTACTTGTAAAACAGATGGTAATACCACACAAAATTGTTGCTAATTAACATTCCCCATAGGTCTACTTTTAGGGTATGTTCACACGGCCTATTTACGGACGTAATTCGGGCGTTTTTGCCCCGAATTACGTCTGAAAATAGCGCCTCAATAGCGCTGACAAACATCTGCCCATTGAAAGCAATGGGCAGACGTTTGTCTGTTCACACGAGGCGTATATTTACGCGCCGCTGTCAAATGATGGCGCGTAACTAGACGCCCGCGTCAAAGAAGTGATCTGTCACTTCTTTGGCCGTAATTGGAGCCATTATTCATTGACTCCAATGAATAGCAGCGCTAATTACGGCCGTAATGGACGCGGCGTTCAAGCGCCCGCACATGCCGGTACGGCTGAAATGACGGGGATGTTTTCAGGCTGAAACATCCCCGTAATTTCAGCCGTAACGGACGCCCTCGTGTGAACATACCCTCATATTTGCATTGTTTTTTTAATATTATTTTATTTTTCTAGGACGTTACAAGGTTTAGAACTTTAGCAGCAATTTCTCACATTTTCAAGAAAATTCCAAAAGGCTATTTTGTGAAGGACCAGTTCAGTTCTGAAGTGGCTTTGAGGGCCTTATGTACTAGATAGCCCCCATAAATCACTCCATTTTAAAAACTGCACTCCTCAAAGTATTCAAAACAGCATTCAGCTTATTAACCCTTTAGGCGTTTCACACGAATTAAAGCAAAGTAGAGGTGAAATGTACAAATTAAAAAATTTTATGCCGAAATTTATTTGTAATCATTTTTTACCTGTAACTCAGAAAGTTTTACCAGAGAAATGCAACTCAATATTTATTGCCCAGATTCTAAAGTTTTTAGAGTTATCCCACATGTGGCCCTAGTGTGCTTATGGATTGAAGCACCGGCCTCAGAAACAAAGGCGCTCCTATAGAATTTTGGGGTCTTCTTTTTTTTTAGAATATATTTTAGGCACCATATGTGGTGCCAAAACAGTGGAATCTCCCCAAAAGTGGTTTTGGAAACTACACCCCTCAAGGAATTTATCTAAGGGTATAGTTAGCATCTTGACCCGACAGGTCTTTTGCTATATTTATTAGAATATGTCTGTGAAAATAAAAATCTTTTTTTCTGAAAAAATATTAAAAAAATTTAATTTTTACAAGGAATAAAGAATAAAAAGCACCCCAAAACTTGTAAAGCTATTTCTCACGATTACGGCAATACCCCATATGTGGTAATAAACTGCTGTTTAGACCCACGGCAGAGCTCAGAAGGGAAGGAGCGCCATTTGGCTTTTGGAGTGCAGATTTTGCTTGATAATAGTTCTGTTTGGGGTTTTGCTGGTATTTTAGTTTATAATGTGGGGGCATATGTAAGGTGGGCAGAGTACATCAGGGCATAATAAGAGGGTATAATAATGGGGTAAATAAATAATTCATAGATGTGTGGCCGGTGTCGCACTGATAAATGGGGCCCAGTCTTATAGGCTTTTGGACACTCTGCACAATTTCTATCGCTATAATCTGAGCGACAGAACTTTTTTTATTTTTTTCTCCACCGGAGCCGTGCAAGGGCTTATTTGTTACGTTACAATCTGTAGTTTTCATTGGTACCATTTTAGGGTACATGTGATTTTTTTGATCACTTTTTACTCAATTTTTTTGGCAAGCAAATTGACGAAAAAAACATACATTTTGACTTTTTTTGTCCTTTTTTTTTTTTTACAGTAATCACTGTGTGCTATAAATTACATTTTACTTTATTCTGCACGTCGGTACGATTACGGCGATACCATATGTATATTGTTTTTTTATGTTTTGTGGCGTTTGCGCAATAAAATCACTTTTCTATAAAATTATTTCTTTTTTGTCACCATATTCTGAGAGACATAATTATTTTATTTTTTAGTCAAAGAAGCTGTGTAAGGGCTTGTTTTTTGCGGAAGGGGTTGTCGTTTTTATTGGTATTATTTTGGGGTAGATGCGAATTTTTGATCACTTCACTTTTTATTCTATATTTTGGGAGGGGTGATGACCAAAAAAATAGTGATGCTAGTATTTTTTAATAATTTTTTTGCGGTGTTCACCATGCGGGAAAAATAATATTTTATAGTTGGGGTCGTTACGAACGCGGTGATACCAAATATGTGTACTTTTTTAACGTTTTATTTTTTTTCCTATAATAAAAGACTTATTATAGGAAAAAGAGCATTTTTTGTTTTTGTAACTTATAACTTGTTTTTACACTTGTATAAAAAAATGTATAACTTTTTTTTTTACTTCTTTTACATGAAGACCTGCAGCACTGATGGCTGCTATAACATATTACACTACCTAGGTAGTGTAACGTGTTATATACTGTCAGTGTGATGTTGACAGTCACACTCACAGGAAGCATATGAGGACCAGCTGGTCCTCATAGGCTTCTGTGAATGGCAGACTGGATGCTGTTGTATGGCCTCCGGTTTTGCCATGCAACCGATGGCAGCACCCGCAATCTGTCTCCGGGAACGTTTGTTGCTACAACAAACTTTCCCTGCGATCACATGATCGGGACCTGAACCAATCAGGTCCCGGTCATGTCTCCGGGACCAGAGGCAGGGGTTAACAGCGCGATCCGGGTGTCAGCACTACTCTGAGACACCCGGATCGCGCTTTTAACACCCACTGTGAATTCACGTCGGCGTTGCACAGAGCCCAGCAAGCGCCGACGTGAAGTTACTGTGGGCGGTCAGGAAGCAATTAATAACGGTGATCATATTCTCTGTAGCCGAACCAATCGGTTCGGCTGTCAGAGAACAGGTTGCTGTGGAGCCGGGTACACCGACACAGCCGGCGTCAGAGCGCTTTTCACAGCGCTATGCCGGCTGGAACAGAGATCTGTATATTCACGCCCTAGCAGCACGGGGTATGTGCGAAAAGGACGTGAATCTACAGCTTGTCGGCATGAAAGGGTTAAGCTATATTTATTAAATGGAGGTACATGAAATAAATAACAAAAATCAATTGATATCTTTAATAGTCCTGAAAAGACTTTGTTTAGTTGTAATTGTATCACAAATAACTGTTTGAAAAACAGACATATAAACCTCTATTTCTTTTGCTTACAGACACACACCACTAATAAATATTTTCCTTCAAAATCTTTGTCGCCTTGTTTAAGAAACCATTTTATTTTATATAAGGCCCCATGCAAACGACCGTGTTTTTGCGTCCGCAATTCCCCCGCAAATCCACGGGAGAATTGCGGACCCATTCATTTCTATGGGCCCATACACACTATCCGTGTTTTCACGGGTCTCCGCATGTCCGCAAATCCGTGCTGCAGAAACTCAGGACATGTCTTATTACGGGCCGCAAATTCGATGCGGACATGCCAATAGAAGTCAATGGGCCCGTGGAAATTGCGGATACACCTCCGTGTGTCATCCGCAGTTTGCGGATTTGCGGAAATGTTGCTAGGCGACGACCGGGAATGAGTTCTGTCGTCATCCTGTTTTACCTAGGCTTTTTTTTTTTCATCCGCATTTTGCGGATTACATACGGATGAACTGCGGATTACATACGGATGAACTGCGGATGACATTTCACGGAACACGGTCCTGGAATTTGCGGACCAGAAAAACACTACGGTCGTGTGCATGAGGCCTAATAATCACTCTTAAAATACGTAACTTTATGGATTTGTATACAAAAGGGCTACATGTGGCATGTGTCAACCTCAATAGATAGTAAAGGGTATGATAACCGTCTTCAGCATGGTGATTGGCATTGACACACAAGCAAGTTGTTCCAAAAGTTGTGCTTGTTCTATGATAGAACAGATTCCAGCAGCTTATTTAAATACATCTTTATTCCTTCTTTGTTCAGAATATACTATAGATTCTAGTTGCCTGTTTGTGTAGTTCCCCTGAGATCTTGCGACATCCTGATAACTAACAGGAAAGATTGTTCATTTTCTTTCTGCAATGATAAGGGATGCCAATCTCTCCAGCCCCTAGAAGGGCCAAAATAATGACAATGTTTAGCAGAAAACTAGGAAAGAACAATTCATAAGACACATTTCGGAGAATATTCAGCAATATTCATTATAGGGATAAGTATCACCTTTATTTATGAATTGTTTGAGGGGTCCAATGAGTGAATAAAGGAACACTTTTTTTTTATACACAGGGAGATTTTTCAAAACTGGAGCAAAGGAAAAGTGGTGGCTTATAGGAAGTTTAAGATTGCTTCTTTCATTTATGCCAATATCCCTCACTTTTTTTTATACCTAGTGCAGGGCCTGAGGGACTAGTGCATAACACAGTAATTCAAAGACCAAATCTCAGTGTCATTCATTATAAACTTAGATGTGATCGATAACTGGTGTATCCTGTGTGTCTCCGCTGACACTGAACCCATCAGTGCCACTGAACTGACATTCAGATTTCAGCACAAAATACAGCTGCTCTGTATACAGGATGTATCTCAAAAAGTTCAAATTATTTTTAATAAAAAGCAATAAAAAAGTTGCACCAAGCACACATTTTTATAAAAACAAAGTTTTCAAAGGTGTACATAGCCTTTAATTAGTGGATTATCAGATGGCAAATACAGATTTTTTGCCCATCCTGATAACTGGACTGACAATCGGGATGTGCACTGAATGTACTGAACACTTCCAGCAGTCAGTAGAGCTTAAAGAGGCTCTGTCACCAGATTTTGCAACCCCTATCTGCTATTGCAGCAGATAGGCGCTGCAATGTAGATTACAGTAACGTTTTTATTTTTAAAAAACGAGCATTTTTGGCCAAGTTATGACCATTTTTGTAATTATGCAAATGAGGCTTGCAAAAGTCCAAGTGGGTGTGTTTAAAAGTACAAGTCCAAGTGGGTGTGTATTATGTGCGTACATCGGGGCGTTTTTAATACTTTCACTAGCTGGGCGCTCTGATGAGAAGTAACATCCTCTTCTCTTCAGAACGCCCAGCTTGTGACAGTGCAGATCTGTGACGTCACTCACAGGTCCTGCATCGTGACGGCCACATCGGCAGCAGAGGCTACAGTTGATTCTGCAGCAGCATCAGCGTTTGCAGGTAAGATCGACTTACCTGCAAACGCTGATGCTGCTGCAGAATCAACTGTAGCCTCTGGTGCCGATGTGGCCGTCACGATGCAGGACCTGTGAGTGACGTCACAGATCTGCACTGTCAGAAGCTGGGCGTTCTGAAGAGAAGAGGATGTTACTTCTCATCAGAGCGCCCAGCTAGTGAAAGTATTAAAAACGCCCCGATGTACGCACATAATACACACCCACTTGGACTTGTACTTTTAAACACACCCACTTGGACTTTTGCAAGCCTCATTTGCATAACTACAAAAATGGTCATAACTTGGCCAAAAATGCTCGTTTTTAAAAAATAAAAACGTTACTGTAATCTACATTGCAGCGCCTATCTGCTGCAATAGCAGATAGGGGTTGCAAAATCTGGTGACAGAGCCTCTTTAATATCGCAAAAGGAAATGAGCAGACCCCTGTAGTACAAGTGACATGGCTCCACAGGGTGCCTGAAGATGGGCAGCTATTTCATGGGTTGTTGGTGTTGTGCGACATATACTATACGTATAGTATGGATAGTAGTAGGGTAACACAGTGAATTTTAAACACTACTGTTATATCACATTTTCATTACTGCAGAAGGAATAAAATACATAAGGAACACTGTGGAAAAGTTAGACACTATATTACTCCTAGTGTAGGGCCTGGGAGGAATTACAGGACACAGGGATTCAATGAAAACTAAAGTGAGTATCCAAGTGTCTTGCAACGCCCCCTCAGGCCCTGGAATAGGAATTACATTGTTTATCAGGATTGCCTGGAGTTTTCCTTTAATTGGGCAAACCACCTTTATGTACATGTGAACATTTATAATATATTACCTGGTCCATCTGCTCTGAAGTAGAGAGAGAAAAAGAGGCTCTCACATAAGAACTGGGCTCTGAGCTGTCAATATTAAATGCTGAGCCAGGAACTAGAAGAACCTACAACACAAACATCAAACTCTGTATACAAGTATTACACCATGTTTTGGTATTTTGCTTATCTTTGATTTAATTTCATTTCATTTACTGCTCTATTATACCATTGAATGGATGTGACCAAGACTTGACAATAGACAAAGAGCAGATAACAATCTTATATAATCTACCAACGTTTCTTAAGGCCCTTTTACATGCACCAATCATCGTGCAAACGATCGTTCATAGAACGCTAATTGCCCTGTGTAAACAGGGCAGCGATCAGTGTACGTTCATCTGCTGATCGTATAATTTTAAAAACAGAGAGACGAGATGCCAACATGATGATAATGTATGGGGACAAGTGATCGGAGTAAAGAGTGCTCGTCCCCATACACAGCTCTTTGTGACTGGAGCAAACGAGCGCCAATCAACGAGCTGTCTCGTTGATCATTGCTCGTTGCAGTGACCAAAACTGGCCGGTGTAAGAGGAGGACCTTTAGGCTGGGGCTACACGTTGACTTTCTATCGCTCAATACAAAAATAAAAATCACTTTGAAATCGCTGTCCATAGGAGTACATCAAGGTAGCTTAAATATCTATTCAAAATTGCTCCAATCAAGTGAGTTGCTATCACTTTTTTTTTAAATGCTACATGCTTTCAGAGTAATTTTAAGTAGTAGTAGCTACATTTCTCCTCCATAAAGTAAAATGAAATTTGCTTTGAAAACTCTGGAAAAATCACTGGTTAAGGTTTTGATTACTCTATAGAAAAAAAACCCACAGTATATAAAAAAAAAATTGTTTGTTGCCCTATAATGCTACTCATTATATTTACCAGATGCTGTGCCCGATTTACTAATGCAATTATTAAGTACAGCATTTATTTCACAGATATTAAGGCACTAACTGTGATTGAATAATTTTGTCACTTTTCGAAACTAAACAGACTTATTAAAGAACGTCCAGTGCAGCCTGGTGTTGTTCAGAGTGCATTGTTGGGGGGATACTGTGACCATTACACTGCTTACTCTCACAGGCATACCTGCCTTCATATTCACCAGTATTAGTAAATCTTCCTCAACGTGCTTACTATTAAAACTATGAACCTGCAGTCAAAGTGCCATTCATCTGCCCCCTGTTCCTTCCTAACCTACTAAATATATGCCAGTAAGAATTAGCTGGAATGGATTTGGATCTCAGGATTAGACTACACAGGGTTTATTTGTAGTCTGTTACCATGGAGACACATGTTTGCATAGAAGCTGCAAACACAACACATTAGATTTTTGTTTAAGACAATTTGCTTAAAGTAATTTTTTTATTTTAGATGCATTGGAACAATATAATAAATTGTTGTGAAACTGTACGTAGGCTTTAAAACTTCAGTCTCTTCCTTTAGCATCACAGGTTTAGTGCTCTGTTAGATTGCATTCTTCATTTAGTGTGTCCCACTCATACCCAAGCTTTTAACCTCACCATCTATGTATTTCCAACTTTGGAAATTATTTTGTTATAAGGTCTAGAATTCTGTTTTGATTATTGGAAAATATATATATGTATAGGGGTCATATCTCCTTTTTTCCCCCCGTTATAGACCTGCTGTCCTTTACAGAGCCATATAGTAACATCATAAAATTCTGCATGCCAGGAATCCCCACTAGGGGGAGTTTAGGAGCTCACAGCATACAGATCTATTAGAGAGTTTAAAGGGATATCTGGGGACAAAACACACACACAAATACGTGTATATACATTAAATCATAGCTACATGTAATCTAACTGCCCAAAAACATAATTTAGTCATTCTCATTTCTCCCCTACGTAAAAGCTAGCGCTGTTCAATCTTGCGGGTATGAGGCAGAACTTGCAGTTTTAGCATGCACCTTCTTTTCTCTCTTCTTCTATATCCCTGCTTATGTAATGTTTACTTGTGAATGTACAGGCATGCCAAGACAGTGCAGTGGAAGAAGGGAGCTGACTTACTCATAGATTTGCAATTTTACATCCAGTCCACAAAATATGAGTTAACAACCATCCGAAGTCTGAGATGAGTTCTCAGTAGGTTCAGCTGTATTTATGTACTACAGAATGGTTAGTTGACTCAAAGACAACACAGTACTACAAGCTGTAAAACATCTTCAAACACTGTTCTTTACCTGTTTGCTTATTGCTTTCAACATGATCATTTGATGTGTATCTTGGACACCGTGGATTTTCATCCACAGAAACATGCCCGCTGTGGGACTGTGCCACTCAGCCAAACCTTCCAATTATAAATAAAACAAAGAATACATTGTTGGTAACACAGAATTGTGGCTGCATATACTATGACAACCTGCTGCAAATTACAAGAAACTCTGAAAGTAGGGGTTAAAGTGTAACAAAATACACTAAAATGAATTTACTCTTGTGTACAAGGGACCAGATAGGTACCACATTATCAGATAGTCATGGAAAAGAATATAGAAATCAACTGTGAGGGTAGAGAACCTTCATGAGGAAGGATCAAAATAAAATGTTAACACAAAATATACTGTGATTTTTTTTTTTATCAGAAGAATTTCCTAATTTGTTCTCTCTACTGAGTCTTTTGGTATTGTATAATGTTCCATTATATTGTACTTTTGTGCTAGAAACAACCAGTATTCTGATTTATCAGAAGCCAGATTAACAAATGCATCTTTGAATTATCAGGTCCTTTACTGCTACAGGAGAATCTGACAAATCTCTCTGCCGGTCACTGCACAGCAATTATCCAGCGTTATGTGACCTTGGCAGCCAATTGAGATTGGAACAGTGATGTCATCATGTATAACAATATACTACTGGGGCAAATAGCCGCAGCTGTGAAGTGTTGTTCCTAGTGACTTCACTACAGTAGAAAATGAGTGGTTGCTGAAAACACATGACGCTAAGGACAGTTGCCCATAGACGTGACAACTGCCAGATAAATGTTGATGCCAAGGTGCACTGGTAGTCAGATCATTTGCAAATCATGCTAAAAACAGGATCTGCAATGTTATATCTGTTGCTTTCTGAACATGTTACGTGCTTTAATTTTGTAATTTCATCATTCTGAGCAAAGATATAGATAACAGACCAAAGATAACATGTTATTATTATGTGATATTATAATGAGCGGAGTCATGAAACAGAAAAAGTAACATATTACAAGGGGGCAAATAATGAAATGATAACATTTATGATAGGTGCTACTGGATTTGAGTAGATCAAAGTAGAGTCGTTCAAGTATTAGAAATTAGACGCACAACGGATATACGTGCACAGATATGATCCTCCTGTCACTTATACTAGCAAAATGTTTGATGCTGATCCATGAATAGCTACTCAGAGTTGTATGTTCTACCCTAGAAATATCCAGAAAAGCTAGAGCTGTATATTAACCCCTTCCCGCCGTAGCCCTTTTTCAGATTTTTATTTTTTCCTCCCCACCTTCCAAAAGCCATAACGTCTTTATTTTTCCGTCGATACAGTACTATGAGGGCTTGATTTTTGCGGGACAAGTTGTAGTTTTTCGTAGCACCATTTATTTTGCCAAATAATGTACTAGGAAACGGTAAAAAAATTATTTGTGGTGTAGAAAATGAAAAAAAACAGCGATTCCTCCATGTTTTTTTGCGTGCCGTTTTTACGGAATTCACTGTGCAATTAAACCAACATGTTAACTTTATTCTGCGGGTCAATAGGATTACGGCGATACCAAATATATATAGGTTTTTCTATATTTTACTACTTTTACAAGTAAAAACCTAAGTGCAAAAAAGAAAATTTATTTTGTGTCGCCAAATTTCGAGAGCCATAACTTTTTTATTTTTCCGTCTATTAAGTGGTATGAGGGCTTATTTTTTGCAGAATAAGCTGTAGTTTTTAATAATACAATTTTGGTGTACATGCGACGGTTTGATCACTTTTTATTTAATTTTTTTGTGGGAGATTAGGTGACCAAAAAATAGCGATTCTGGCGTTTACAATTTTTTACGGCGTTCACCGTGCGGGTTAAATAATGATATATTGTAATAGTTCAGACTTTTGCGGACGCGGCGATACCAATTATGTTTATTTATTTTTTTACTATGCTCTAGGGGGAAAAGGGGGGTTTTTGAACTTTTAATATTTTTTTAACTCATTTTTACTTTTTTTATTAGTCCCCCTAGTGGACTTCAACCAGCGATCATTAGATCGCTTGCACGATATACTGCAATACTAATGTATTGCAGTATATCGTGATTCTGACAGGCATCCATTAAGCCCTGCCGGAGGCAGCCATAGCAACCATCGCCCCCACCCGCGATTGCGTTGCAGGGGGGAGGGCGCGGTGAGCTGTTAGAGGGGGCCGTCCCCTCTTTCTAACAATTTAAATGCTGCGGTCGCTATTGACCGCAGCACTGTAACAAACAGCTGACACCGCATCGTATGGAGCGGGTTCACTCTGTGAGCATGCTCCATACTTCCCCTTCCCGTCCATAACGTAACTGTATGTCATATGTCGGGAAGGGGTTAATTATGAACTGGGTAAAAAACACCTCGCTAAACTGTGCCCTAAGAGATCATTTCTTAGATTTTGAGGGTAAAATAACTAATAATTGATCAAAGTAACAATATCCAGGGGTCCGATAATCATTCATTGGTGGCAGCGTGTATACGGACACACCCTGCTGATCAAATGAAAACAGGCTTGTAAAATATTCACTTTCCATACCATTAGGCTCTAATCACACTGGTGTGTTTCATGTAATTCAGTGCCATTATTTTTGCAGAGAACATATAGAAATATTTCTTTTAGCAGCCCCATTGATTTCAAGGGAATTTTTCTCATGGCAAATGCCTTCGTTCCATCAGGAAATGTTTTTCTTTGTCGAGCATTATAGCAATACCCACTACATTATTCTATTTGGAAACCTTACATTCTGTTGTTTTACCACTAAAGTCTATGGAGAAAAGAATCAGAATGGAAACCATCTTTGCCGATGGTTTTAATCCAATAAAAATGGAAGCGTGATGCTAGTGGGAACAAGAGGAAGTTTGACAATTTTAGAGCAAAAGTGCAGAAATGCTAAAGAAGGTAGTTGCACGGACCTTTTTGTGACTGACACAAGTTTTGGTTTTCAAAAAGATTGCTGCTACGGTTTTTATAGTGGCAATTTGCATTCTGCAGAAAGTACAGGGATTGGACTGCAGAGGACTGGGGTAAAGTTATTTTCTCTGACTGTTTGGGATATCCGGAAAAATGATAGTCCGGAGGAGAAAAGGTGAGCGCTACCACGAGTGCCATGACAACAGTAAAGCTCCCGAGACCATTCATTTGTGTGGTTGCTTTTCATCCAACGGCTCACTCACAATTTTGCCTAAGAATACTACCATGAATAAAGAATGGTATCTAAACATTCTTCAAAAGCAACTTCTGAGAAATTCGGTGATGGACAATGCTTTTTCCAGCATGATGGAGCACCACGTCACAAAACAAAAGTGATAAGTAAGTGGTTCGGTGAACAAAACATTGACATTTTGGATCCATAGCCAGGAAACTCCCCAGATCTCAATCCCATTGAGAACCTGTGGTCAATCCTCAAAAAGCAGATGGGCAAACAAAAACACAGAAATTGGGATAAACTCCAAGAACTGATTAGGCAAGAATGGGTGGCTATCAGTCAGGATTTGGCCCAGAAGCGGATATCCAGCATGCCAGGGAGAATTGCAGAAGTCTTGAAAAAGAAGGGTCAACACTGTAAATATTGAGTCTTTGCATAAACTTGATGTATTTGTAAATAGAAGTTTAAAAACGTATGAAATGCTTATAACCGTACTTCAGTATACCATAGAAACATCTGACTAATAAATCTAAAAACACTGAAGCAGCAAACTTTGTGAAAAACTAAATTTGTGTCAGTCTCAAAACTTTTGGCAAGGACTGTAGATATGTCTGGATGTGCAGGAGTAAAGTGCTGTGAAAAAGTATTTTCTCCTAACCCCATTTCTTTCATTTTAAATGTTTTAGATCATCCAACTACTTTTAATATAAAGTAAAGATAACACGAGTAAACACAAACTCCAGCTTTTAAAGGATTATTCCCTATATTAAGGATAAAGATTTCTTCTAAACCTATGTCACTCATGTGAAAAACTAATTGCCCCTAAACCTAATAACTGGTTGTGCCACCCTTGGCAATAACAACTGGATGGTTTTCAAGCATGAAATGCACGTTTAGGGTCTTGACATAGCATCTCAATGGGATTCAAGTCTGGACTTTGACTTGACCACTCCAAAACCTTCATTTTGTTTCTGTTGAGCCATTCAGAGGTGGACATGTTTGTGTGCTTTGGATCATTGTCCTGCTGAATAACCCAAATGCACTTGAGCTTTAGGTCATGAACTGACGGGAGACATTCTTCTTCAGGAGTTTATGATAGAGAGTAGAATTCATGTTCAATCAGTTACAAGTCGCCCAGGTCCTGCAGAAGCAAAGCAGACCCAGACCATCACGCTGCCACCACCATGTTTGACTGTTGATATTGTGTTCTTATGGTGGAAAGAGGTGTCAGCTTTACACCAGATGTAACAAGTTCCACCTTTGACTCATTAGTCCGCAGAATATCATCCCAAAAGTATTGGGGGGTCAACTGGATGTTCTTTGACAAATGCAAAACAGCCTCTGTGCTCTTTTTGGTGACAGTGGTTTGTGCCTTGCAACGCTCTCATAGATGCCATTTTTGTCCAGTATTTTTCTTATTGTGGATTTGTGTACATTGACCTTAACTAAGGCAAGTGATGCCCACAGTTCTTTAGACGTTCGCCTGGGTTGTTTTGTGACCTCCTGGATGAGTTGTCGAAGTGCTCTTGGTGAAATTTTGGTTGGCCGGCCACTTCTGGGTAGGTTCACAACTGTTCCAAGTTTTTGCCATTTATGGACAATGATTCTCGCTCTGGTTCGCATGAGTCCCACAGCCTTAGCAATGCCTTTGTAACTCTTTCCGGACTGGTAGATTTCAATGACTGTTTTGCATCTGTATTTGAATCTCTTTACAACTTGGCATAATGTGCTGCTTTTTGAGACATTCTGGTATGCTTAACATTGCCAGACAGGTTCTATTTAAGTGATGTTTTGAGTTAACACGCCTGGCAGTAATAATGCCTGGGTGTGGCTAGTGAAATTGAACTTTATCGTCAACTGAATTGGGTAAGTGGTTGATTTAGTAGCCAAGGGGGCTTTTACTTTTTCACATAAGGCCAGGTATGGCTTAACAGAATTTTTTCCTCAATAAATTAAATGATCATTAATAAACAGCATTTTGTGTTTACTTGGGTTATCTTTGTATAATATTAAAAGTAGTTTGATGATCTGAAACAATTAAGTGTGACAAATTTGCAAAAAATAGAAAAAATTCACAGCACTGTATCTATCCAATCATAAACTTAGAAATGTGCATAGTTTATCCATATAAAGAGCTATGTTTTACACTATTCCTAATTTAGTATAATGCAAGGAATAACTAAAACTGTAATGAAAGCTGCTTTATGTGAAGTGGTTACTATTAAAAATATATGTGCCCACCAGGCCTTATAAGACCTAAAGACTCTGAAGAGAATCTGTCACGGACACTTTAACTTAGGGCATCCATTAGATGCTTTAAGGAAAACAAGCAGAAACTACTCAGTGCATGCCGTGTATGTAAATGATGCATACCTCTCGACTGACTGGTCAAGTGAGATCTCGTGGCCTCATTAATATCATCTTTCTGACAGATTCCTTTTAAAATTACAAATGGCCACCATTCTTAATTTAAAAGTGACAATTTGTTTACAGTTGCCAAGGAGCAACTAACAACTTAACAACTTCCTGCCGCAGCCACTTTTGGACTTCCTGAAAGAGCCACGTTTTTAAAATCTGACGTGTCACTTTATGTGGTAATAACTTTGGAATGCTTTCACTATCCAAGTGATTCTGAGATTGTTCTCTTGTGACAAATTGTACTTTATGTCAGGGGTAAAATTTAGTCGATAAATTCATTGGTTATTCGTGAAATACCGTACACCAAAATTTTGCGAAAATTTGCAAAAATTAAAATTTTTCTAAATTTCAATGTATATGCTTATAAGACAGATAGTAATACCACACAAAATAGTTGCTAACTCACATTTCCCATATGTCTACTTTAGATTGTCATCGTTTTTTTTAACATCCTTTTGTTTTTCTATGACGTTACATGGCTTAACCCCTTAACGCTCCATGACCTACTATTAGGTCATGCTAACTGTAGCGTTCGCGCTCAGTGACCTAATAGTAGGTCATGGAGTAAACACGGCGCCGTTCGCGCGGGGCGCGTTCATGAGCTGTGATAGCTGCTGTTTCCGACAGCAGACTATCACTGCTCAATGTGCCGGGACCGATCGCGGAGCTCCCCCGCCGATTAACCCCTCAGAAGCCGCGTTCAATAGCGATCGCGGCTTCTTAGGGGTTAATCCGCCATCGCCGGCCTGCTACTCGATAGCGGCCGGCGATGGTGACTATGGCAACCGGACACCAAACAATGGCGTCCGGCTATGCCATAGACGGAAGCCTAGTGGGTCCTGACAACGTCAGGACCCACTATGCTTGCTGTCAGTGAGTAGCTGACAGCTCTAATACACTGCACTACGCATGTAGTGCAGTGTATTAGAATAGCGATCAGGGCCTCCTGCCCTCATGTCCCCTAGTGGGACAAAGTAAAAAAGTAAAAAAAAAGTTCAAAAAAGATGTGTAAAAATAAGAAAATAAAAGTTTTAAAAGTAATAAAAGTAAAAATCCCCCTTTTTCCCTTATCAGTCATTTATTATTAATAAAAATATATAAACAAACAAATAAACTATACATAATTGGTATCGCCGCGTCCGTAACGGCCTGAACTACAAAATTATTTTGTTATTTATCCCGCGCGGTGAACGCCGTAAAAAAAAATATTAATAAACCGTCCCAGAATCACAATTGTTTGGTCACTTCACCTCCCAAAAAATGGAATAAAAAGAGATCAAAAAGTCGCATGTACCGAAAAATGGTAATGATTGAAACTACAGTTCGTTACGCAAAAAATAAGTCCTCGCACGGCTTTATTGATTGAAAAATAAAAACGTTCTGGCTCTAAGAATAAGGTAACACCAAAAGTGAATGATTGTTTACAAAACGTATTTTATTGTGCAAACGCCATAAGACATAAAAAAAACCTATAAACATCTGGTATCACCGTAATCGTATCGCCGCGCAGAATAAAGTGAATATGACATTTATAGCGCACGGTGAACGCTGTAAAAAAAAAAGTATACAAAAACAATAGTAGAATTGCTGTTTATTAGTCACCACGCCACCTAAAAATGGAATAAAAACTGATCCAAAAGCCGCATGCACCCCAAGAAAACTACAATGGATTCCTCAAGGGGTCTAGTTTCCAAATTGGGGTCACTTTTGGGGGGTTTCCAATGTTTTGGCACCACAAGACCTCTTCAAACCGGACATGGTGCCTAATAAAAAAGAGGGCTCAAAATCCGCTAGGTGCACCTTTGCTTCGGAGGCCGGTGCTTCAGTCCATTACCGCCCGAGGGCCACATGTGGGATATTTATCAAAACTGCAGAATCTGGGCAATAAGTATTAATTTGTGTTTCTCTGATAAATCCTTTTGTGTTATAAAAAAAATGGTATAAAAAGAGTAAATTTCACCTCTACTTTGCTCTAAATTTCTGTGAAACACCTAAAGGGTTCATAAACTTCTAAATGCTGTTGTGAATACTTTGAGGGGTCTAGTTTCTAAAATGGGGTGTTTGATGGGGGTTTCTAATATATGGGCCCCTCAAAGCAACTTCAGAACTGAACTGGAACCTAAAAAAATAAATAAATGAGGCAATACTTCGCTTCTTACATTATACTGATAATGAGCCGTGCCCACCCCAAGATGACCCCAGTTTTGACCGTTTGTATAAATGGAGACCCCTATTAGACCGTTCCAGTGCCCGGTTTTGCCAAGCATACACCCCCGAGAAGTGTTTTTCTATTGATGAGTCCCTGGTACATTTTAAAGGGAGGGTTCAATTCCGCCAGTACCTGGCAGGTAAGAGGGCAAGGTATGGCGTGAAGATGTATAAGCTGTGCGAGAGTGCATCAGGGTATACCTACAGATTTAGGATATATGAAGGAAAGGCCACCCCAAAACCAGACTTCATCCTGGACTACAATAGGTACATGGGAGGGGTGGACTTGTCAAATCAAGTCCTGAAGCCCTACAGCGCCATGCGGTGTGGTAGAAGAAGCTGGCCGGGCACATCATACAGATGGCTTTGTACAATGTGTACGTGCTACGTCGATGTGCAGGCCAGACGGGAACTTTCCTGGAATTTCAAGATCTAATCTTTAGGGACCAGGAAGGGGGGGCACCCAGTACTTCTGGAAGCGGGGCCACATGCATCGTACCAGGGCAACACTTTCCAGGAGAAGTTCCCCAAACCGGTGGAAAGGGAAAGAGTCAAAAGAGGTGCAGAGTCTGCTATAAGAGGGGGATAAGGTAGAACACAATATACCAATGTGACACGTGTCCCGAAAAACCAGGGCTCTGTATAAAAGATTGTTTTAAAATGTATCATACATCCCTTGATTTTTAATTTACCCTGATGCACTCCGCACAGCTTACCCCCCTCATCTTTCCCTTCTGAGCCCTGCCGTATGCCCAGGCAGCTGATAACAGCCACATGTAGGGTATTGCCGTACCCAGGAGAACCCACATTACAATTTAAGGGGTGTATATCTCCGGTGGCGCATGCTGGGCACAATATATTGGACACTGAAATGGCATATATATATATAAAATTGCAAATCTCACACTGCACCATCTGCTGCGCATTATCTTTTACACAGTACCTGTGGGGTCAAAATGCTCACTACACCTCTAGATGAATGTCTTAAGGGGTGTAGTTTTTAAAATGGGGTCACTTCTCGGGGGTTTCAACTCTACTGGTACCTCAGGGGCTTCTGCATACATGACTTAGCACCAGAAAAGCTCCAGTAGGCCAAATGGTGGTCCTTTTCTTCTGAGCCCTCCCATGGGCCCAAACGGCAGTTTATCACCACAAATGGGGTATTGCTGCACTAAGGACAAATTGGGCAACAAAATGGGGTATGTTGTTCCTTGTGAAAATAAGACATTTTGATCAAAAATGACATCTTATTGGAAAAAATATAATTTTTTTCATTTCACAGCCCAATTCAAATAGGTGCTGTGAAAAAACCGTGCGGTCAAAATAATAACAAAAACCATAAATGAATTCCTTGAGGGGTGTAGTTTCCAAAATGGGGTCACTTCTGGTGGGTTCCCATTGCTTTGATACCCCTGGGCCTCTGTAAATGCGACATGGCACCCGAAAACCAATCCAGCAAAATCTGGACTCCAACAAACACATAGCGCTCCTTTCCGTCTGAGCCCTCCCATGGGCCCAAACGGCAGTTTATCACCACAAATGGGGTATTGCCGCACTAAGGACAAATTGGGCAACAAAATGGGGTATGTTGTTCCCTGTGAAAATAAGAAATTTTGATCAAAAATGACATCTTATTAGAAAAAATATCATTTTTTTCATTTCACAGCCCAATTCAAATAGGTGCTGTGAAAAAACTGTGCGGTCAAAATGATAACAAAATCCATAAATGAATTCCTTGAGGGGTGTAGTTTCCAAAATGGGGTCACTTCTGGTGGGTTTCCATTGCTTTGATACCTCTGGGGCTCTGCAAATGCGACATGCACCCGAAAACCAATCCAGCAAAATTTGGACTCCAACAAACACATAGCGCTCCTTTCCTTTTGAGCCCTCCCATGGGCCCAAACGGCAGTTTATCACCACAAATGGGGTATTGCCGCACTAAGGACAAATTGGGCAACAAAATGGGGTATGTTGTTCGCTGTGAAAATAAGAAATTTTGATCAAAAATGACATCTTATTAGAAAAAATATCATTTTTTTCATTTCACAGCCCAATTCAAATAGGTGCTGTGAAAAAACTGTGCGGTCAAAATGATAACAAAAACCATAAATGAATTCCTTGAGGGGTGTAATTTCCAAAATGGGGTCACTTCTGGTGGGTTTCCATTGTTTTGATACCTCAACACCTCTTCAAACCTGGCATGCTGCCTAAAATATATTCTAATAAAAAAGAGGCCTCAAAATGCACTAGGTGCTTCTTTGCTTCTAGGGCTTGTGTTTTAGTCCACGAGCGCAGTAGGGCCACATGTGGGACATTTCTAAAAACTGCAGAATCTGGACAATACATATTTAGTTGTGTTTCTCTGGTAAAACCTTCTCTGTTACTAAAAAAAAATGGAAAAAAATGGAAATTCAGCAGAAAAAATGAAATTTGCAAATTTCATTTCCAATTTGCTTTAATTCCTGTGAAATGCCTGAAGGGTTAAAAAACTTTCTAACTGCTGTTTTGAATACTTTGAGGGGTCTAGTTTTTAAAATGGGGTGTTTTATGGGAGTTTATCATACATAGGCCCCTCAAATCCACTTCAGAACTGAACTGGCACCTTCAAAAAAAGGCTTTTGAAATTTTCTTAAGAATATGAGAAATTGCTGTTTATGTTCTAAGCCTTGTAACGTCCAAGAAAAATAAAATAATGTTCAAAAAACGATGCCAATCTAAAGTAGACATATGGGAAATGTGAACTAGTAACTATTTTGGGTGGTATAACCGTCTGTTTTTCAAGCAGATGCATTTAAATTCTGAAAAATGCTATTTTTTGTAAATTTTCTCTACATTTTGCAATTTTTCACAAATAAAGACTGAATATATCGAACAAATTTTACCACGAACATGAAGCCCAAAGTGTCACGAGAAAACAATCTCAGAATCGCTTGGATAGGTTTAAGCATTCTGACGTTATTACCACATAAAGTGAAATATGTCAGATTTGAAAAATGGGCTCTGAGCCTTAAGGCCCAAACTAGGCTGCGTCCTTAAGGGGTTAAGTTTAGCAGCAATTTCTCACATTTTCAAGAAAATTTCAGAAGCCTATTTTTTTAGGGACCAATTCAGTTCTGAAGTAGCTTTGAGGGGCCTATATAATAGAAACCCCATAAATCACCCCATTTTAAAAACTACACCATCAAAGTATTCAAAATAGCATTTAGAAAGTTTCTTAACCTTTTAGGCGTTTCACAGGAATTAAAGCAATGTGGAGGTGAAATTTACAAGTGAATATTTATTGCCCAGATTCTGCACTTTTTAGAAATATCCCACATGTGGCCCTAGTATGCTACTGGACTCAAACACAGGCCTCAAAAGCTAAGGAGCACCTAGTGGATTTTGGGACCTTCTTTTTATTAGCGTATATTTTAGGCACCTTGTCAGGTTAGAAGAGGTCTTGTGCCAAAACGAAGGAAACACCCTCAAAAAGACCCCAATTTGGAAACGACACCCCACAAGGAATTAATCTAGAGATGTAGCGAGCATTTTAACCCCACAGGTGTTTCATAGATTTTATTAGAATTGGGAAGTGAAAAAAAAATTCCTCTAGCTCAGAATTTTTCATTTTCTCAACCAATAAATGAGAAAAACCACCACAGCATTTGTAAAGCAACTTCCCCGGAGTACGGCAATACCCCATATGTGGGCATAAACTGCTGTTTGGATACAATGCAGGGCTTAGAAGGGAAGGAGCACCATTTGGCTTTTGGGCCTCATGAACACGACTGTAGCCATGTGCACGGCCGTGATTTCCGGGTCGGCCAGCCACGTAGTGACAGCTGTCAGCCGCCTGCAAATCGCGGGCTGTGCACATGCCCGCGGCCATTATTTTCAATGAGCCCGGACCGCAGAACACGGCCGTAATAAGGCTTGCCCATTCTTTCTGCGGTCCGGGCTTCGGGGCCATGCACGGACCGTGAAAACAACGGTCGTGTGCATGGCCTCATAGGAATGAATGGGGGTGCAATTCTCCCGTGGATTTTTGGGGGAATTGCGGCCGCAAAAGCACGTTCGTGTGCATGGGGCCTTGGAGTGCAGATTTTGCTGGATTGATTCCTGGGGGCCATGTTGCATTTACAGAGACCCTAAGGTACTAATACAGTGGAAACACCTGAAAGGTGACTATTTGGTAAACTACACCCCTTGAGGAATTAATCTAGGGGTATAGTGAGCATTTTGACCCCACATGTTCTTGCTGAATTTATTAGAATTGGGACGTGAAAATAAAAAAAAATAAAAAATTTCTAATAAGATGTAGTTCTAGCTAAAAAAATTTAATTTTTACAAGGACTAAAGCATAAAAGCACCTCAATGTTTGTGAAGCATTTTCTCCCGAGTACAGTAATACCCCATATGTGACTGCAAACTGCTGTTTAGACACACGGCAGGGCTCAGAAGGGAAGGAGCGCTATTTGGCCTTTTGAGCGCATATTTTGCTGAATTCGTTTTTGGGAGTCATGTCGCATTTGGAGACCTTCCTAAGGTACCAGTACAGTAGAAATTCCCCAGATGTGACCCCATTTTGGAGACTATACTCCTAAGGAATTAAATTAGGGGTGTAGGGAGCATTTTGAACCCACAGGTGTTTTATAGCTTTTACTAGAATTGGGCCATGAAAATTTTAATCTACATTTTTTCCAATATGTAGGTTTAGCGTAACATTTTAAATTTTTACAAGGAATGCAGGAGAAAACGCACACCAAAATTTGATACGCAATTTCTCCCGAGTAAGGCAATACCCCATATGTGGTCGTAAACTGCTATTTGGACACACAGCAAGGCTCTAAATGGACCATTTGGTCTTTGGAGTGGAGATTTTACAAGATTCGTTTTTGGACACCATGTTACATTGAGCTATTGTAGCAGCACAGTGGAAACCCCTGAAAAATTACCCCATTTTGGAAACTACATCCCTCAAGGAATTCATCTAGAGGTATAGTGATCATTTTGACCCCGCAGGTGTTTTGCAGAAATGAGTGCACAATAGATATTGCAAATTGAAAATTGCCACTTTACCACAGATATGCCATTTCAGTACCCAATATGTTGTGCCCAGCTTGTGCCACTGGAGGCACTCACCCCATAAATTGTTAAGCGGGTTCTCCAGAGTGCAGTAATACCCTATATGTGGTCATAAACTGCAGTTTGGGCAAACTGTCAGGCTCAGAAGGACCGCCATTTGGCTTTTGGAGTGCAGATTTTGCTTGTAAGTAGTTTTGTTTGGGGTTTTACTGGTGTTTCAGATTATAATGTGGTGGCATATGTAATCTGTGCAGAGTACATCAGGGTATATGTAAACTGGGTGGCGTACATCAGGGTATATGTAAACTGGGCGGAGTACATCAGGGTATATGTAAGCTGTGCAGAGTACATCAGGGCATAATAGGGTTATGTAATAATGGGGTAAATGAATAATAAAATAAATAATCCATGAATTGCTGTGGTATGCTTTAAACCAATCTTTTATGAACACGCCAGTTTTTTTGGGGCAGGTGTCGCACTGATAAATTGTGTCCTTTCTTATACCCGATTTGCAACACACTCTGCACTTTTTTTTGGGTGTGCAGTTTGGGGAACTTCACTGAAAAAGTGGAGCGGAGCAGAGATTATGAGCAATGTTCCCTCTAAGTCTTGGCAGCTCCTGTTAGGGTTGCAGGGCAAGTCTCCATCAATGGTGGGCGATCCGTTGCCCAAAATTAATACCCCCAGTAAACACTAATATAGCGACTAAACAAAATAATAAGAAAACTTATTTTAAATTAGTTTTAATTACTTTTTGAAATACTATAATATTACAAGTATTCCAGTAAAATACAGTTATAAACACCAACTATAGGCATCAATGAAAGAATCCTTCTTACACCACTGTCCCTATAGATAGCGCCACATAGGCCCCCTGTAGATAGCATCACACACAGCCCCTGTAGATATCATCACCCCCCTATAGATAGCGTCACATACCCCTATAGATAGCATCACATACCCCTATAGATAGTCACACACAGCCCCCTGTAGATATCGCCACACAGCCCCCTGTAGATCTCATCCCACACAGACACCCTGTAGATAGCGCCACAAAGCCCCCTGTAGATAGCGCAACACACAGCCCCCATGTAGATAGCGCCACACACAGCCCCCTGTAGTTAGTGCAACACAGCCCTCCCCCTCTTGTAAATAGTGCCACACAGCCCTCCCCCTCTTATAAATAGTGCCACACAGCCCCCTCTTATATATAGTGCCACACAGCCCCACTTGTATATAGTGCCACATAGCCCCACTTGTATATAGTGCCACACAGCCCCACTTGTATATAGTGCCACACAGCCCCACTTGTATATAGTGCCACAGCCCCCTTGTATATAATGCCACAAAGCCCCCTTTGTATATAGTGCCACACAGACCCTTGTATATAGTGCCACACAGCCCCCCTCTATTGTATGAAGTGACACACAGCTCCCCCTTGTATATAGTGCCATACAGCTCCCCTTTTGTATACAGTGCCACACAGCCCCCCTTGTATATAGTGCTACACAGCAATACCCCCATGTATATACCCCCCCCAAAAAAATATTGTACTTACCTTGCCCCATTCCCGCGATGGACGGAGCGCAGCACTGCTTGCGGGAGGGACCAGCATGATGCTGTGACGTCATCGCAGCGGCCTACGTAGCGAGTCTTCCCAGCGCCTTATAGGCTGCAGGCCTAACGTGGCATGCAGCCTATAGTGTTCATTTGTATCTGCGTCCAAAGGACGCAGATATAAGTGAATGTGGCTGTTGATAGCACCAGGGCCCCCTCTGGGGCTAGCGATGCCACTGTATCCACCCGTGACAGTGCGCAGGTTTTAAAGTTTACTGAGCGGGGGGAGGCCATGGAAGGTGCAACTTATAGAAAACAGTGTTTATGACGTTTTGGGGCAAACATGCTTGGGCCCTCCCCGGTTCTCAAATATTAGGACTTTGATAATTACCTCTTAAAGGGGTTTTGCCACCAGGGACACATGACATATTCACAGGATATGGCATAAATGTGAGATAGATGTGGGGGACCCGCTCCTATCTCTAGAATGGGGCCCCTTAAAGCCCGTTCTAGCTTTTTGTGTTCCCGCCGATGCTTGTAATTTCCGACTATACAAGACTGAGCTACGCTGTTTCCGTAACTCTCATAGTTGTGAATGCTTCTATGGGACTTATGGAAACAGCTCAGCGAGCTCGCTGTTTTCTTCTTATATGGTCGGAAATCACAAGTGTCAGCAGGAACACAGAAATCTAAAACTTACTTTACGGGGCCTCGTTCTAGAGATAGGTGCAGGTCCCAGAGGTGGGACCCGCATCTATCTGACATTTATGGCATATCCTGTGGATTTGTCAAAAATATGCCTAATGGGAAAACCCCTTTAAAACTGAAGGAATTTTCCCAACTGACAGGCACATCGGGATAGCAAGTAAGTATTATACAATGCCATCTGTAACGATGTGCACGGCCAGCTTTATGTACCATGGGACATAAAGGGCTATGTGGTAAATCCGGGGTATTGCACAAAATATCTGAGTATTGCCTAATACCTAATATCTCCAGTATTGCCTAATCTTTGACTTCTTCACTAGCCCTATAAGCAGCACAAGGCCCTAAAGTGTCCTCATCTCCGCTGAATCTACCGGGTTCACATGTGGGGTCAAGAAAAATGGTGATGGGGGTTTTTTAGTGAAAAACTACTGGACTTATAAAATTAGTCTGGGCCATTATTTTGCATAATTTTGTTCCAAAAGTCATGACTTTTTATTTTTCCGTTGACTGAGATGTGTGAGGGCTTGGTTTTTGTAGAACGAGCTGTAATTTTTATTAGTTCTATTTTGGGGTACATGCGGGCTTTTTCATCGTGTTTGATGAAAATTTTCTGAGAGCCATAACTTTTTTTTCAGTTGATAAAGCTGGGGGAGGGTTTGTTTTTTGCGTGACGAACTGTAGTTTTTATTGATACTATTTTGGGGTGTTTGCCACTTTTTGATCACTTTTTATAAAAAAAATATTGAGACAAGGTGACCAAAAAAAATAATTCTGTCATTGTTTTTTACTTTATTTTTACGGTGTTCACCGTGCAGGAACATAACATGATATTTTTATAGTTCAGACCGTTATGAATGCGGCGATACCTATTATGTATAGTTTTTTTTATTTTTTACCAATTCTAAAGGACTTGATCAGAGAAAAATGGCTATTATTGTTTTTATTACTTATAACTTATTTATTTTTTCTGTGCATTACACCCGACAACCGCTGCAGATGGCGCGGGCACAGCTTCTGTGCCTGCCTCATCTTCAGGACGTGACTGTACATCCATTTGCGTTAAGCTATTCTTAATATGGACGTAGTCACTTCCATTTGTGGGAAGGGGTTAATATAGCATACAAAATATCAAGAACAATACATGCCGATGTTGGAGTTTGCTACTAGAGATGCACACTGATGTTTTAAACATGTTTAATGTTTTTTTATTAAGACATTACAGTAAGTGACTATTTTGTTAACACAAAGAGGTTAAAGGGGTTTTCCAGCCAGTAAAAATTGATGGCCTATCCTCAGGATAGGCTATCAATAGCTGATGGGTCGGGGGTTCGACTCCCTATTAATGGAGTTCTATGGGCAATGTCTGTGTCTCTTTCTCTCTCTGCCCCCTCCTCCTGTTCCCCTCCCTCTCTATACATCTTTTTGGCCAGGCTGTGAAGAGACACCCCCACTTCCTGCAGTCAGTATCCACTGCAATGTAACTAGCGACAGATTTTGATGGACAACAGGGGGTGGACAGCAGATTACAGAAAGGGAGACACCAAGTGGCAGTAAATTCTCACAGAAAAATCCATGGATAAAACAACTACATTTTAACAGTAAGTAAATTACATAGTTGATCTATGTCAGATATGCTATTAAGTTAGCAGAAGTTGTTTGAAAATTTAGTGTCCATTTAACCCCTTAGTGACCAGCCCATTTTAGGCCCTAATGACCAAGCTATTTTATTCGTTTTTCTATAGTCGCATTCAAAGAGCTAGAACGTTTTTATTTTTTCGTCTACATAGCTGTATGAGGACTTGTTTTTTGCGGGATTAGTTGTGCTTTTTAATGGCACCATTTTTGGGTACATATAATTTTTATATGAACTTTTATTAACTTTTTTGGGGGGGGATTATAAAAAAAAACTGAAATTCCGCCATTGTTCTATGCGTTTTTAAATTGACGCCGTTCACTGTGCGACGTAAATAACATGTTACCTTTATTCTATGGGTCGGTACGATTACGGCGATACCACATATGTAGAGGTTTTTTTATGTTTTACGACTTTTGCACAATAAAAACACTTTTGAACTAAAATTATTTGTTTTTGCATCGTCGCTTTCCAAGAGCCGTAATATTTTTATTTTTCCATCAATGTAGTGATTTTTTGGGCTTGTTTTCTGCGGGACAAGATGTAGTTTTGAATGGTACTGTTTTGGGGTGCATGGGACTTATTGATTGATTTTTATTATGACTTTTTTGGGGGGCAATGGAAAAAAATTGCAATTTCGCCATTATTTTTTGCGTTTTTTTTTTACGGTGTTCACTTTGCGGTTTAAATTACATATTAAATTTATTAATGGAGTCATTACGGTCGCGGCGATACCATATATGTACTTTTTTTTTTTTTTTCACTTTTACTAATTAAAACCACTTTTTATGGAAAAAAATGGTTTTATTTATTTTTTTACTGTACTTTTTATTAATAATCTTTATTTCACTTTGATGACTGATTTTATTAGTCCCACTAGGGGACTTTACTGTGCGATATTCCGATCGCTGCTATAATGCTCTGGTATACTTCGTATACCAGAGCATTATTGCCTGTCAGTGTAAATCTGACAGGCAATCTATTAGGACGTGCCTCCGGCGCATCCTAACAGGAATATGTCCAGGGCAGACCTGGGGGCTTTTATCAAGCCCCCGGCTGCCATGACATCCCATCGGAGACCCGCGATTTCATTCGCGGGCCGCCGATGGGTGACAGAGGGAGCGCACTCCCTCTGTAAACAAAGTTAAATGCCGCGGTCGCTATTGACGGCGGCATTTAACGGGTTAAACGGCCGCGATCGAAGTAAACTTCGATCGCGGGCGTTGGAGCAGGAGCTCAGCTGTCATCAGACAGCAGAGCCCCGGCTCCAGCCTGCACGGGAGACCCGTGCAGGACTTAGACTAGGCTGACGTGAAAAGGCGTCAGCCTAGCCTAAAGCCCATTAGTGAATCACGTGAAAAGGCGTATTAGTGGTCACTAAGGGGTTAAAGAGGTTGTCCGATTGTTGTTATTCAGTAGGAACATTCGTTATTTACTTCCAATGGATACATTTCGGTCCACGGTCGTGATGGACACACAGGTGCATGGCTTGTTACAGTAGGTGTATCAGATTTGTGTCTTCAAAAGATCCCAGCACCTGTGTGTCCATCACATGAACAACAATCAGAGATCTTGAAAACCATGAAGATTTAATACATGTATATTGAATAATTGTATAAGTTTTAATTATACAAAAAATAACAACATTAATTTGCTAAAACCGAACAACCCCTTTAAGAACTTTTCACACTAGATCATTTAGTATTCTTTATTCAACACACACCTTTTTGACCTGTCTACTTACCGGTTAGCCATTTGTCTGCAGAAGCAAGCATGGCATCCCTCTGTGTCCTGTAGAACTGTATTACACTGCAAGCCACAAAAAGGTGAACAAAAGAATGATTTCAAGTGTACCTCTGCCTATGATTCCTCTGTATTCACACTGTAAGTCTGAATCTGTCAGATAGTTTATCTTTCATTATATATGAAATCCAAACAACGACCCCACTGCTACCTGCCTGCTCACAGCAATGTCACTGTATAACAGTGTGCCAGATTGACTTAATCTTGGAACAAAACTACTCAGAGCCTATGTCACCCAAGATCCTACTATTATTCAATGAAACTAGTGACGGGGGAAAGCCCTTTGGTGAACAAACACATGTATATTAGGGAATTACATTTACAGCATATACAGTGAAGGAAATAAGTATTTGATCCCTTGCTGATTTTGTAAGTTTGCCCACTGTCAAAGACATGAACAGTCTAGAATTTTTAGGCTAGGTTAATTTTACCAGTGAGAGATAGATTATAAAAAAAATAAAAAAAATAAAATCACATAGTCAAAATTATATATATTTATTTGCATTGTGCACAGAGAAATAAATATTTGATCCCTTTGGCAAACAAGACTTAATACTTGGTGGCAAAACCCTTGTTGGCAAGCACAGCAGTCAGACGTTTTTTGTAGTTGATGATGAGGTTTGCACACATGTTAGATGGAATTTTGGCCCACTCCTCTTTGCAGATCATCTGTAAATCATTAAGATTTCGAGGCTGTCGCTTGACAACTCGGATCTTCAGCTCCCTCCATAAGTTTTCGATGGGATTAAGGTCTGGAGACTGGCTAGGCCACTCCATGACCTTAATGTGCTTCTTTTTGAGCCACTCCTTTGTTGCCTTGGCTGTATGTTTCGGGTCATTGTCGTGCTGGAAGACCCAGCCACGAGCCATTTTTAATGTCCTGGTGGAGGGAAGGAGGTTGTCACTCACGATTTGACGGTACATGGCTCCATCCATTCTCCCATTGATGCGGTGAAGTAGTCCTGTGCCCTTAGCAGAGAAACACCCACAAAATATAATGTTTCCACCTCCATGCTTGACAGTGGGGACGGTGTTCTTTGGGTCATAGGCAACATTTCTCTTCCTCCAAACACGGCGAGTTGAGTTAATGCCAAAGAGCTCAATTTTAATCTCATCTGACCACAGCACCTTCTCCCAATCACACTCAGAATCATCCAGATGTTCATTTGCAAACTTCAGACGGGCCTGTACATGTGCTTTCTTGAGCAGGGGGACCTTGCGGGCACTGCAGGATTTTAATCCATTACGGTGTAATGTGTTACCAATGGTTTTCTTGGTGACTGTGGTCCCAGCTGCCTTGAGATCATTAACAAGTTCCCCCCATGTAGTTCTCGGCTGAGCTCTCACCTTCCTCAGGATCAAGGATACCCCACGAGGTGAGATTTTGCATGGAGCCCCAGATCGATGTCGATTGACAGTCATTTTGTATGTCTTCCATTTTCTTACTATTGCACGAACAGTTGTCTCCTTCTCACCCAGGGTCCTACTTATGGTTTTGTAGCCCATTCGAGCCTTGTGCAGGTCTATGATCCTGTCCCTTAGAAAGCTCTTTGGTCTTGCCCATGTTGTAGAGATTAGAGTCAGACTGATTAATTGAGTCTGTGGACAGGAGTCTTTTATACAGGTGACCATTTAAGACAGCTGTCTTTAATGCAGGCACCAAGTTGATTTGGAGCGTGTAACTGGTCTGGAGGAGGCTGAACTCTTAATGGTTGGTAGGGGATCAAATACTTATTTCTCTGTGCACAATGCAAATAAATATATATAATTTTGACTTCTCCCGTGATTTTCTTCTTTTTTTTTTAATATAATCTATCTCTCACTGGTAAAATTAACCTAGCCTAAAAATTCTAGACTGTTCATGTCTTTGACAGTGGGCAAACTTACAAAATCAGCAAGGGATCAAATACTTATTTCCTTCACTGTATCTACTAGATGTAGCAGAAGAATCATTCCTTCCATAAACAGTAGAAATACTGATAACTGTCCTGCACTATCATTGTAAACACTCTCACAAATAAAGAGAGAAATGCTATTATGTAATTGCTATAAATGCAATATCAAAGTATATATAATAACCGGTTAAGCAAAACCTTGTTCTACAAGTTTAAGTTAAAGCACATATCCATACCTGGACATACAATCATTTTGGGTATGTATCATGGGGTCTACAATAATACTGCTATAGTTATTCTTTAAAAAAAAATCCTGGTCATACTCTGCAGGTAAGGCTGCACATAAGCTGCACAGTTGGCTAACAGGGAGAGCTAACAGAGGGAGGGTAGAAGAGAAGTCTTGTATAAAGATACTGATATATATTTAGATAGCCATATCAGCTCCCATGGGACTAATATCTAACAGGAAGTAGAATGTATGAAAATTACTCATACAGTTACAGCACATAAGTATTCAGGAGTGAAGTCAAGTTTTATTTTTGGCTGTGGGTACATCTTTAAGTGGACTTTAAAGTGCATCTTACTGTTACCTTAAACAGGACAGCATATTAAAGGCACAGGTCCGCTGCACTATAAGCCCAAACGGGACTAAAAATTATATTTCTGTTTAGCTAATAGCAGATTTTAAAGAATACAGCAGACTCAACGGCTGTATGCATGAGGCGAGCTCTCCACTCTAAACAGTGATTAATGGCTGCCTGATACCAGGCACTCCCGTCAGTGATTGGCGAGTGGGGCGGGGGGTGCATTCCCGTAATCAATACAGTAGATTCATAACAATGAGCCCATTGTGCTCTTCAATAGCTGCTACTAGCCAAATAGCATAATATTTTTTTTGTGCCATCTAGGCTAGTAGTGCAGCGGCTAGTCTATAATTTGCTGTCCTTAGACAGGCCAGCATAGTCTGATGACAGATCCGCTTAAAGGTAATGTTTAATAAAAATGATTAGCGGTCAGGAAATATTCCACTTTGGTCTATAAATACTATTTACACAAAAAGTATTCCAAGTACATTCCATACCTCTCAATATGCTCCAGGAATCCTTCTATACCCCATTTCTGCAGCAGCTGCAGGGTCATTACCTGGAAAAGTATAGTGTGACTGACATATTGTAGAGATGCTCCTAGGACTGTCCTATTAATATAACAATATGAGCTTGGATTTTAGAGTATCTCGGTTTCCCCTGGTGTATATGCTTACAACAGAAATCAAATGTAATAGTGGCATCTATGGGCTAAAAATATTATACTTCTTTATGGGCGCTGAAGGGGTTATAGAAAGGGCCTAGGACTGCAGGGTAGGGGAAAGGAGGAGTAAGTTGAGTGGGAAAAGGGCTCAAGGCACTATTGGTCAAGGGGGATTAGGAAAGGGGGGGCCAGTTAGCTTAAATACACACAGACTTAGCCTATGCGCAGTCTCTTATCTTCTGCCTGCGCGGTGTGAGGAACGGAGAAAATAATGGATCCCCTGGAGCGTCAATGGTACTGGAATGGCTGGAGAAGGAGAGCCTGGCATGCTGCCATCAGACGGAGGATGAGACGGTGGGAGCAGGTGTTGCCATAGCCAGAGGTAGGCCTCCAGACATACGCGGCCTCCTGCATGTCTGAGCCCCAGTCCACCAGCTAGAAGAGCAGTGCAGTCTGGCGGAGGCAGGCAGAGGGGAGCGCGGGACTGCTCGGCCTCTTCCCCGCACTGCGTACCCCTCTCCCGGCGGTAGAAACTGGTTTGTGGCCTACCCGTCTGACTAGGTTGCAGGCCATCCATATGAGGGGAGCCCGTTCCGTGGGGTCAGCCAGGAGTGCGCAACATCAGGCCTCCTCTGTCACAGAGTGAGGAGCGGCGGAGGTCTCAGGCTCAGCCCCCACGAGGAGTAATAGGCTGGAGCAGGTCGGGGAGCAAGGGCAGAGGACAGCTATCTGCCGTAGTGTCACTACCTCCCTCTGCTTCAGGGTCGAGAGGGACTTTGGGCAGTGTGCAGCATGTACAAGCCTCCACGGTCCCGTCAGCAGTGGTGAGTGGGGAGGGAACGCTGGGTGTAATTCACCATTCTAGGGCAGTTCCCCTTCTTTTAAGCACGCCTTTGTTGGAATCTTAGGGTGCGATACCTAGGGATGTTGCACGCAGTTCTACAGGTTCACGGAGACCACCTGGACATAAAGAGAAGAGGAGTAAACGCAGACGGTACCGCCAGAGAGATAATGGGCAAGCCGTTGCTACAGCAGAGTTTCACCTTCGCGGAGTAGAAGCCTTTCTGATTCCAGGATATCGTTTTCATAGTCTTTGTCTTCTCCTTCCGATGAGGGTTTAAGTCGACGCAGAGACAATGATTGTCGTCAGGTCGATAGAAGATCTCACCAAGCGGATGAGCCGTCACCTCATTGTCAGCCTAGCACATTGCGACAGGAGAACCAGCTTGCTGTGGTTCTGGTTATGTCTCCACTAATTGAGGCACCCTCGGTCTTTGCTGGTACGCCTGTTCCGGGTGAGCCCACATGCCTCTCGGCATGATCCGCTAATGTTTCTTCCACACAGGAGAATAATAGTGACTTGGTGTCAGTGCTGCGTTGTGTTGAACCGTATGGAGAATAGTTCAATTTCTTCCTCCGGGGGGCGGGGTAGTCTCAGCCAGAGAAGTCGGTGGTCCCTGATTTAACCTTTGGGGACTCAATTTTTTGTGGGGGACTCAATTGTCCCAAGAAATTAGAGAAAAAATGGTTATGTGGATATATGGTCTTTACTCTCAGTGGAGATGGTGACGGTTGATAAAGAGAGCGTTTGAGCGGCGTGCGGAGAAAAAGCCGAAAGTCGCTAATACTTTCGGCAATTGGTTACAGAGTTTTGCGGTTCTCTCTCAAATTATTTATCAGAGGTTTCCTGAAAAATGTAGCGAGAATTTTCTTTATCTTGACACGATATTTAGCGCCAACAAGCTGCACGGTGGTGCGGCTTGGTGGCGCTATCATGAAGAATTCAAGCATCGGTTAGCGTTGTCGCCGAACGTAGGCTAGGCGTCGAAGGCCGACCAAAGTCTGGTTACAATTGATTTTTAGCTCAGAAACCGGCACGCCCCTTTCCTGGTGCCGCCACTTCATCAGGACAATCTCACAGAGGAGAGGCGCAGCGTCTGAACGGAGCATGTTGGTTGTTTAATGATGGGCATTGCCGGCTCTTTACATCCTGCAAATTCCGGCATGAAAGCTCTATCTGCGCAGGGGCCCATTCGGCTCTGCGGTGCTGCCGCAGAAATAAACAACCTGCATAACCTGGGGTTGCTGCCCAGCAGGATAACTCCGCTGAGCGTACACGCATTGCAGGTATGGTTAGATTAGTACCCCAATAGGTGGAAAGCAGATTTTCTCAGTGACTGTTTTAGGGATGGTTTTTATATTCTGCATGTTCAGTCTGCTGTGTTGGTATTGTCGAACAATTTAAAATCAGTTCAAGAGAATGTTTTGCTTGCAGTTGAAAAAATAGAGAAGGTTGCTTTAGGGAGGATCGCGGACCCTACTTTGCCTAATCTTAGGGTTTCTCCGCTTGACTTGGACCTCAAAAAAGATTCAGGGAAATTTTGGATGAACCATCATCTGTCTTTTCTTATGGAAGAGTCAGTGAATGATGGTATTTCCAAGGTGGAGGCTGCTGTGTCCTATACTACGTTTGATGAAGCGGGTGTTTTAGTTAGACTATCAGGTGAGGGAGCCTTTTTAGCGAATTCTGACATAGAGTCTTCTTTTAGGTTACTTCTCGACTGTCACTTAAATGGCTTGTTTTTTGTAGATGTTTGCCTATGGGCTGCTCTATTTCCTGTAGCTATTTTGAAACTTTTAGCTGTTTTCTAGAGTGGATGGTTCGTTTTGAGTCCGTTTTTCCTTCTGTCATACATTATCTGGATGACTTCTTGTTTGTAGGTCCAAAAGATTCTTTTGTTTGTTTGTATTTGTCGAGTACCTTTAGGAGGCTGATGTTGCAGATTGGCGTACCAATTTCGGAAGAAAAGACAGATTTGGTAATCGAAATAGATACAGTTGAGATGGTCTTTCGCTTGCCGGAGGATAAGCTTGCTCGTTTGGTTTCATTGATAGATCAGTTTTTGGAGGCAAAGAAGGTTAAATTGCGTCAGTTAGGGTATGTTCACACGCTTAACAAAAAACATCTGAAAATACGGAGCGGATTTCAGAGAAAACAGCCTCTGATTATCAGGCATTTTTGAAGCTGAAAATGAAGCTTCTTTTAATTTGGAGCTTCTTTTGAGGCGTTTTTTTTAGGCGTTTTTCATAGCGTTCAATGGAAAATCAGCTTCAAAAAACGCCTCAAGAAGTGAAATGCTACTTCTTTTTACAGAGGCGTAAAAAGACGGCCTGTATGAACTAAATGCTGTTTTTCCCCATTAATTTCAATGGGCAGATGTTTGTAGGCGTTCACCTTCCGTTTTTTCAGGCGTTTTTCTAGGCGTAAACGCCCCGAAATATGCCTGAAAACACTGCGTGTCAACATACCCTTACAGTCTTTGCTTGTTTATTAGTCTTTGCTAGTAGGGTCATACCAATAGGTAGGGTTTTAGCTAGACGTTGGCCACGAAGGGTGCTTCGCGGCCTGATCATTTCATCAGGGTGACTAAATCTATGAAAGAGGATTTGAGAGTATGGCACGATTTTCTGCAGTGCCTTAACGGGAGGACTGTGTGGCAGAAGGAAGAAGTGTCTAATGACGATTTGCAGTTGTTTACGGAAGCTGCTGGTGGCATTGATTTTGGTGCAATTTTTGGCACTCCTTAGTGCAGGGCTCCCAGGCCGGCGGAGTGGTTTAGTTTGGGTCTCCCAAAAAATTTAACGTTGCTGAAATTGTTCCCAATTATCATTGCGGTTGAATTGTGGGGAGAATGCATGGAAGGAGTACAGGTGGTGAATAGCTTGTCCTCTGGGTCTCTTCCGGTCCTGGCTCTGTTACGTCATTTGGTATTGCGTTGTTTACAATTGAATATTTTGTTTAGGACCAAGTGTGTTCCCAGGGTTCATAATGTGCTGGCAGATGCATTGTCCCGTTCAAAGCTTCACCTCTTCAGGAGTCTGCATCCAGGAGCGGAAGAAGTGCATACTTATGGAAGGTGGTCGAGAACAGCTTCGATCTTTGATCCAGAGCTCGGTGGCGCCAGGAACGTGGGCGAGTCATAGTAAGTCCTGGCAGGAGTGGCTGGTTCTCTTTTTCCCGGGATCGACGAAGTGCATGTGCGTATTACACTGGATTTTTTAGTGGGGCTGCGTAGTAAGGGTATTTTGGCGGCTGTGGCACGTAAAGCCATGTCTGGGATAGTTTTCATGTTGAAGTTATGGGGTTTTAGGGATGTGACCAAACATTTTATTGTCAGGCAAGCTTTAAAAGGCTGGGCAAAGGAACATGTGGTTAGGGACAGGAGGCGCCTGGTCTCTTTTGCGTTGTTAGGAAAGATTTAGGAGGCGTTATCTTTAGTTTGTGCTAGTGACTAAGAATGTTTTTTATTTTTTTTCTATAGCCTTCTTTGCAGCTTTGAGGATAAGCGAGTTGGTGGTTCATAGCAGACAAGGTCAGGGAGTTTGCTTGCAGAGGATGTGGTTGTCCTTCTGGGGAGGAAATTCCTACATTTATTAGGCAGTGCGTCGGGCTGTGGATCGTCTGGGGGGGTTTATGCCTTGGCTTTTCTTCTGCTGATTTTTGCTGGAGACAACCTCTGCAAGGTTAAATTGGGTGAGTTACGGTCATTGATTAAGTCCGATGTCAATCATTTTGATCAGTTTTTTCAAAGATGGATTTCGGTCTGCTCTGTGGTAGTGCCTCGGCAGGTCTGGAGAGGAGCTAGGGATCCGGCAGCGATTGGGTGCACGAGACGGCTGTTAAATTTGTGCATAACTCGTTTCGTCAGTACCCTATGGGGTGTTGTGATCAGACATCAGATGCTTGAAAGGGATAATAGCGATGTCTTGTTGCCAGACTGGATACACGATGGATATCGGGAACAATATTTTTCTATCCAGTCTGCAAGAGACGGCTTTGCATTTGTTGAGTGGTGGTGGTCGTTGAGATGTGTAGGCTTCCTCCTTGGCAAAGTTTTTAGTGGAAAGATACTGCGCGGGGGTCACCTGCTTGCTGCACAGATAGTAGCAAAGCAGTACACGGCCATAAAACTTGATAGTTTTTATAAAGTTTTGATCTATAATATTTATAGTCATTTTGTTATTTAATAAAGCTGTATCCACTCCACTTACCCAACATTTATTAATAATAGTATTAGGTCACAGGACGTAGAGACGAGGAAAGTTGGTTAGTCATCCCGGCAGTCTCAAAAATATCTGGTGAAGGTGAACTAGAAAGTGACAACAATTCCCTTATATATAATTCTGTTATTGGAATTGCTATCGATATGAGTGGGAGTGAACTGAGCAGCGTGGAGAGGAAGTCATCTGCACAAAGATGGTCATTTTCAGAATAGAAGCACTGGCTATTGTTCACAGATTGCAAGGAAGCCACAGAGAACTATCTACAGATCTCCTACCTTACTTATCAGATCGCTGCCACTCATAAAGGGAGCAATTCTAATCATGAAAGCATATTAATGAAGTGCCATGAATTGCACACTTTCCTAAAATGGAAAAGTACATTTACATAGGCAACCACTACTACAAAATATGCGTATTTAAAGGTGTTTCACAAAGCCCCAAAAACTCTTGAATTCTGTCCCCATGTTATGACCCCATTTTTAAGCCCTGAAGGACCAGCTATTTTGGCTTAGTTTTTTTCATCGTATGTGGGTTTGTTTTTTTGTGGCATGGGTTGTAGTTTTTATTGGTACCATTTCGAGGACATAATTTATTGACTACTTCTGATAACATTTTTGGGGGAAAATGTGGAAAAAAAAACCCAGCAAATCCGCAATTATTTTGCCATGCGCTGTGTGGTATAAATAATAAGTTAATTTTTTCTACTGGTTAGAACAATTACAGCCATACCGAATATGTATTTTTTTAATGGTGAACCTTTTTAAAAAAATAAAATACTTTTTGATTAAAAAAAAGTTTATTCATTGGGGGGACTTTTTTTTTAATTAAGCTGCTTAATCTCACTCTTTTTTTTTTTTTCCTGCCTCCCTAGGGAATTCACAGCAGCGCTCGCCTGACTGTTTACATAATGCTTTAGAATATATAGCATTCCAAAGCATATTATTGCCCGTTAAACTCAGAGGCAAAATATGGCCTAATACACTGATGCTAGTGGCAGACCTCGGGGCCTTTGTTAGCCCCCCGGTTGCCAGAGTAGCCCCTTCGTTGCAGGGCCGTATTTAGAGTTTGTGCTGCCCTAGGCACTTTTAATGCGGACACCCCCCATAACTCCAAAAGTTACAGAATCAGTGTAGCTCGCTGACATTACGGCTCCAATTCTGGACCCAGGAAAGGTAAGTATAAGAATTGTTTTGCTTTTTTATGTGTTACTAATATTTTTTTTTGTGCTGGGCTCTGTTTTTTTTTACAGGTTTGGTTGCTGGACTATTTCAGATTCGAGGACTACTTCAATGGCAACTTTTTTAATTTTTAATAAAATGGTTAACAAGTGTTGTGTGTGGGTTTTATTTTTCAATAAAAAAATAATTCTGTTTGTCTGTGTTCCTTTTTAACATTACTACTGCCTTAGTAATGGCCACTCTCTGACAGCGTCCATTACTAAGTTGGGGCTTTGTGTTAGCCGGTGAAGAGGCTAACAATAACCCCCATACCCACCGCCACCAGGTGGAACGGGAAAAGCCGGGTATGATCCAGTACCTGACCATCTAAAGTGATGGTCGGGCACTGGGGCAGCCGCAGACTGGTATCATTAGGCTGGGAAAACCCCAAAACTGTGGGCCTTCCCACTCTAGTAATGCTAGCCTGCTGCTGCTATGTGGTATCTGGTTGGTTCTGAAAAATGAGGGTTACCCCACTTTGTTTTATTTTACATTTTAAAAACAAAACAACACGTGGGGTCCCCCCCATTTTTTACTACCAGCCAGATACAACGCAGCAGAAGCCTAGCATTTTCAGGGTGGGAAGGACCACAGTTTTTGGGCTTTCCCAGCCTAATGATACCAGCCTGCAGCCACTCCAGTCCCCTATTATCACTTCAGATGGTAGGGTACTGGATCGTACTCTGAACTTCCCGTTACCCCTGGTGGCAGTGGGTACCGGGGTAATAATGGGAGGTTAATGCTCGCCTTTTTACCGGCTAACACTATGCCTCACCTTAGTAATGGACAGCAGCCATTACGAAGGCAGTAGTAATAATGTTAAAAAAAAAACAACAACACAGAAAAAATTATTTTATTTAAATAAAACCTCCCACACAACTCATTAACCATTTTATTGAAAATAAAAACGCCATGATGGAAGTAGTCCTCCAATCTAAAGTAGTCCAACAACCTAACCTGTAAAAAACACAACACAATAGTAACACTAGTAAGTAAAAAAGCAAGACAATTATTATACTTAGGCTAAGTTTACACTTGCGTTGTATAATCTGTTACTCTGATCCGTTTTTCTATTAAAATAACTGATAAAAACGGATCCATTCAAATCAATGGGATTTTTAATTGCTTCCGTTTCCATTATGTTAGTCATCCGTTTTTTTTTAAGGATATAAAAGTGCAGAGTACAGGACTTTTTTCTACGTTCAAAAAAACAGAAGGCTATGTTCACATCACCGTTCGTTTCCGTTGAGGGATTCCATAGGAGGTTTCCGTTGGGTTAACCCCTCAACGGAAAGGCATACGGAAACCTTAGCTTCCATTTCCCTCACCATTGAACTCAATGTTGACGGAAACCTAGCTAATGGTTTCCATTTGTCACCGTTGTGACAAGGTTCTGTTGTTCTTGATGGAACCAATAGCGCAGTCGACTGAACCCCTCAGCCGAAACGAACGGTGATGTGAACAGACCCTTACTAATCAGTTATTGTTAACATTGGTGTCAAAGGAAAACTGATACAAACGGATTGTAAGAATTTAATTTTTTTTTGCTTTGTCATAATGGTGTGAATTAAAGAATATACTAATACTCATGTACACGACTTATTTATAGGCCCCCAAGGAGAAAATAATTTAAGATAAGAGCCTAGCAACAGACTATCAACTAAACAAAAAAGGGTGCCAATAAACAAATCTGTTATAAATTGATAAAAACTAACTCAAATGGACAATTCTTGTCCGTTTTTTGACGGATGCATTAAATTAATCCTTTAAGAAAACCTGACAATTTACCATCCGTTTGCATCCGTTATTTTTAGAACATCCACTAATCTAAAAATGGATCAGATTAGCGAATTATACAACGCAAGTGTGAATTTAACCTTACCTTTCTTAGTTAACTAAGCAGTGACAGCTCTAAGCTGTTATTGGTTAGCTTACACATATATGCACATACAGACCCATATATACCCACAGGCACATTATATATATATATATATACACACACACACACACACATACACAGTACAGATAATGTAGTAGATGTTACCTGCAGTCCTATGTAACACCACAGATCACACAGTGATATCACTCCGATTACAGATTATGCACTAGATGTTACCTGCAGTCCTATGCAACACCACAGATAACAAACAGTGATAACTCTCTGATTACAGATAATGTAGTAGATGGGCACACACACAGAAATATACAGAGACATATATACACATACAGACACAAATATAGGCGCTTAGGCACCCAACAACCCGCACAGACACAAATATACACATAATCTAACATATACACATACCAAGAGACATATACACACGTACAGAGACATATATACGCAGACAAATATACACACAGAGATACATTCAGACACACAAGACACATACACACACACACACACACACACACACACACACACACACACGTACATAGAGGCACAAACAGCAGACAGATTCTCCATCAGGGACTTCCTATAGGGGCGGGCTGTGGGCGGAGCTTCCTTCTCTCCTCTTGTTGCCTCTGCTCCTGTCTCCTTTGTGTATGTAACCAATAGGCCTCTGAGACACACCCACTGTTCTTGGATTGGCTGCAGTTGCTCACGTGACCAGTTCTGACCAATCCATGAACAGAGGTCGTGCCTTACACTCAGTCTGAGGAGCGCTGGTATAGCCACCCTCCCCCGTGAGTAACCTGACCGCCGGTCGGTCAGGTCACAACGTTCATTTTTTTAAATAAAAAAAATAAGCAATCCTGCATTGCTTCCCCCTGCTGGACGCCCTACTCACTACACCCCCAGTGCCTACTTGCAAATATGAGTTGGTACAGCAAAAACGTGAGGGGATGGCGGCGCTCCTCCGAGACTCTTATGAGGTGGTGAAGTGTAGATAGCCGGCTGCCACCCACTGCAGTCCCTTGGTGCTAAATCCTTAGTACCTGGGACAAGGTGAGAGTCAGAAGGTGAAGAGAAAAGAGAAAAAAAATGCAGTGTAATTACGGGTATCGGCGCCAGCCTGGCGTCGATACCCGTAATTACACTACTTGCAAATATAGACCTGTATCGTCATCCCGCGATTGCAACATGGGGTGGCGATGCACTGACAGAGGTAGACCCTCTGTGAAACCTTAGATGCCTGATTTGCAACTGACTGTGGCATCTAAGGGGATCAGAGGTTTCTCTAATGCCGCCCATTACAGCAGGAACCAAGATGTCAATCACCACGGGTCCTTGGTGTCGATCACCAGGACATAGCTTCTGTGCCTGTGTGATCACTGCATCGTGCCTTAACCTAAGGCATTCCATTACGTTCATTTAATCTGCATTGATTTGATCTGTATGCATGTTAAGATGCATGCTCTTACCTCAGTGGGTGTTCCCTCTAAAGCATGATGGCTCCCTTCCCTGCTCTCAATGCTCTAGACTGTGCGCCTCTGTCTTCTATCTATCACTTTCCCATCCTGATATGCTGTGCGAACTCTGATTTCTGTCAGAAAATACAGCTCAGGAGTCAACTCAGAGATTTATAATGTGCTGTGTTTGAATAACAGTAAACTACACTTAGGATACATGCTTCTAATATTTACGAGTTGGCTAGTAAGAAGCAGGGGACAGAGGGAGGGGAGGAATACATGGCTACAGGTTCCTAGCAGGAACCCATGGAACAGCAGCTGTATGCACTAGTGCACCTATGTCTGCATAGGAGTTGTATACACTAAAAGGCGTACCTATCCTTTAAGCATGAGCATGGATGGCAGTATAGGAAAAATGTGAAAAGTTGCTGACAGAAAACGCTGTACAATTACCTGAGTGAAGGCACTTGTATGTAATGTTGACGCCTGCATATGCAGAACTATCCGGTCTATAAGCGGTTTAGGGCCAGTTAAATAGCCAATCCTTAGTCTGGTAGATAAAAAAAATTGATTACTGTTTATTCCTTTGAAAATATAACTATGATGTTGACATGTAATGATGTATCTATGCAATGAGGAAAGCCACAGTATGCGTTAAGTCACTTAGTTAAGAAGTTCATTAACTGTTTAAATTAATTTAAAACTTAAAACCCATTAGCAATATCCAATACAAAGAAAACATAGATGAATAGGTAAACACTAGCAAAACTGAAGACTTTTTATGAAATATATTGATGCTTGCTCGCTGGAGCAAATCCTAGACTGAAATTTAATGTTAATAAATGATCATAGTGTTTAAAATTAATGGTATTAAGATGCTGTACTAAAAACCCCTTCCATACTGAAAAGTTAGAAATTATGACCTTACCCTGAAGAAAGTATCTTTGACATGGAATCAGCTCTAATAACTCGACCATCAATGTCTATTGAAAGAAATGACGGTGCCCAAGGCTAGGGAATGCGACAGGGAAAAAGAGAAAAATAAATTCAAAATCTATAAAGCTATATGTTATGAAATGAGACACCTACAGGAAAATCAGAAGTACTACATTTACTTAATCAGAAAAACAGAAACTGAGCATCTGAGGCCCTGCTCACATGGCGCAATTTCCACGCTGACTCAGCGTGAAAAAAGCTTCTAAGAATCTGCCCATTGTCTTGAACGAGAAACTGCCCTGTTGTATATAATGGGCGGCATTCTCAGCGGGTGGAGTTCTAAACTGCCTCGCTGAAAAAAAAGAGTGACATGCCACTTCTTGATGCAGTTCACTGCGAGTATTCCGCTGCGAAAATCGCATTGAGTCAGCCTCGGATTCTGATGCGTTTTTTTGTTCATTTCCATGTTTGATTTTGTTTTTTGCAGGGCAAGTTGTATTTTTTTATAGCACATAGAATGTATTTTTGGGGGAAGAGGGGGTTTAGAAAAAAATAACAATAGCAATTCTGCTATTGTTTTTTGAGATTTGTTTTTACAGCTTTCACCGTGCAGTATAATTAAAATGTATTGATATTATATCGGTCATTTTCACAGGGATACTAAATATATGTAGGTTTATGTTTTACTACTTTTGCTCAATAAAAGCCTTTATTTTTGGAGGAGGGCATGAACAAAAAACTGCCATTGTTTTTTATTTTTTGTTTACAGCATTCAATACATTTATAGTTATGGATTGTTACGGCCGTGGTGATATCAATTATATATTTTTCTATTATTTATTTTTTCCATGGTAAAGCTTTTTTTATTATTTATTTTGGTCCCACTATGATCGCTTACATAATACATTGCAATTCTTCTGTATTGCAATGTATTATGCTTGTTAGTGTTACCCTGGCAGGAAGCCTATTCGGGTGAATTCAGAATAGCAGAATTGTTCAGCTATGGATTTGGTTACAAATCGGAGGCAATTCCGTAGCAGGTTTCGCATGTGTTACATGCGGAGTTTAATGCAGATTTTCTGCAGATTTCATCCTATTGCATTGCAAATGGTTAAATCTCTGTTGAAAATCCGCAATTAACCTGAATTCTGCATGGATATTTTACGATAGATGTGCATGGAATTTTGAAAACTGTATATCACAGATTACACCCACTGCTAATGGCATAGAACAGCTGACCCATGCCCTCCTCGGTGCTGTGCGAGAGATACAGTACATCGTGCCAATGTCGTTATTGTATGGCGTGGAAAGGGCTTAAATGTACAAATAGAATTTGGTAAGACTAAACTCTTTTATTTTAGGTTTCTTTAAGTTACAAAGGCTCACCTTATTGAACTGGAGAAAGTAATAGGGATCATCCTCCACAATAATCAAATCATATTCTTGAGCAATCTATTAAAAAAGAAATATCATTATTCCACCCAACTAGGAGAATGATCCATTTATTATAACCTTTCAACAAAGCTTTTTTCTTCTATAAGCAATTGCAGAGTCATTAGGGGTGCCCATATACATTAGATTAACGTTGCCCAATCTCGACAATTTTGGCAGGAATGGCCGACCATCTAATGTGTATGGGGGTATCTTAATGCTCCCTTGACAGCGGATATCAAGGGAAAGAAGAATAAGGCATGTTGGATTTCTCGATTCTTTGGTCTCCCCACTCAGAATACATGCACATTTAGTCAAACTATGCGTGCGTCTGTATGGAGGGGGGGGGGGGGGGGTCGGGGTGTCTGGAGGAATAGATGTTTTGTATAAACGAGCGTTCGGCCAACAGCTATCTAAGGTTGTGTTCAAGCTGCACTTGTATGTTTAAACGTATCCAAATGCACCCATTCCCCCAACAAAGGACAAAAGAGTCCTCTTGGTCTCCGTCGGGCCAGTGCATATCTGTATAATTTTTCTGCTCTATAGAATAGCGTAGTCAATTATGCTTGTCTACACAGAAGCGTCCAGTAAAAAAACATATGCCGTGTGGTAAACATAGAGCTTATGGGTGGCATATGCTGCTGTATGGAATACGTCACCCGCATCAATAGTATTTTGGATATCTGTGACAGATGCCTAACAGAGGCATCCTTCATCCAGGCCATTAAAGGAAGGGTGTCGCTAATTTTTTTTTTTTATATCAATTTGCTTTTAGTGCTTTATTAAAAAATGTTTTATTTATTTGTGTGTTTGTGTTTTACTTTTTTTTTATTTTTGAACTTTTTCTTGTCTATGGGGGCTGCCATTTTTTTTTTTCATCTCTGTATGTGTCAATTAACGACACATACAGACATGGAATACGGCACATACAGCCCCATAGTGAATGCGAACGGGACCCGTTCCATTCACTATGCTGTACGCCATCTGTGTGGGAACGGCGCATGCGCCGCTCCCACACAGTCCAAATGGAAGGTCTTCGGCCGAGCGACGTCCGGCGCCATTTTCTTGTGGACCGGAAGCCGCGGCCTGACAGTAAGATTACTACTTCCGGTCGCGGCTTCCGGACATGTGTTCTGATGCAAGCACTTGGAGCGGAGGGAGCAGACGCAGCGGAGGGAGCGGCGGCGGCAGGAGCAGGTAAGTTATGTCTGTGTTTGTTCGTGTTTTACTGTGTTATAACTACTGTATGTAAACCTACTACACTGTGTGTTAGCTCAAAAAATGGCGACACACAGTGTAGGAGGTTTGACCGTTCAATCCCCTCCTTTCTCCTGGCACTAGCCTGGATAAGCGAGGGGGGATTCTGTGAGCTCACTAGAGCGAGTGTGTATTCTCAAATTTTGCAGCATAAAGCAATGTGGTTGCTTTACCACATGCCAATGCGGCAATTTTGGGAATAGCTCCATCTAGTAACCAGCACAGGGAAAGGTTATAAATTAGAATCTAATTTATAATATTTCCTGACTCGTGAAAAAATAAAAAAAAATGAGAACAATGTTTAATCATTTATACACTAACTGTTTAATAAAAAAATAATAATTTCTAGCGAGACACATTGCCTTTAAGGCATCGGTTTAATGAATACATCATCAAAAGTTCATGATTTACATGTTATACATCCAATAAAAGTCTATGTGTGACGGATGCTTAACAGAGGAGGAGCTTTTCCCCGTGTATCCATCTAACGTAGACCATAAATACAGTGTGAACATAGCCTTAGGTGTACGGCCACTGAGCACACCGTATGGGCTCTTATTTATCATGTTGTCCATAACAACTAATCATGGTGCAGCTTTTATTTATCAAGAGCAGTATAAATACCATAAAAAATAACCAAATACATTGTAATGCTACTAAGTGGCTTCCCCTGACTAGGTCTATAAGTAGATGACTTATTACCCTGTACCTTGTAGATTTCTATTTTGCGCTCAGTGGTCAGAGAGGCTCCTGTGGGATTGCCTCCATTCGGGATAGTGTAAAGAATTTTAGGGGATTTCTTTTCAGGTATGGTAACATCTTCTGGTCGCCATTTGGAGAGAATATCTTTAAGAACCTGAGGAATAATACCATGTTGATCGGAGGGAACACCAATGAGATTACATCCTAGTGGTTTTATCTGTAAATGAAAAATCGTAATCAGCTGAACAGTGATATCGTACTATACACTCATTTTCTCATGTCCAAATCCAGCAGCGCTATTAATACCATGAAAGTAAAAGTACAGTTTTATATAAAGCATAAAATAGATCACAAGTCTTTTAAATACGTTGTTTTCTTTAGTTACTGCTGGCAGATCCTCTTGGTCCTCAGCTGAAAAGGAGTGATTCCTAATTTGGGAAACTTTCCTCTTCTATGGATCCAGGCCTGGTTTTGGCATAGAAAAAAATTGCACCAAAACAGCACTGGGTGAATAAGACCATTAAAGGGGTTTTCCCAAGAGAGATATTTATGACATATCCACAGGACATGTCATAAATGTCAGATAGATGCGGGTCTCAACTCTAGGACCCGCACCTATCTCTAGAACGGGGCCCCCTAAACCCCGTTCGGCTACTCTGTGTTGTGGCTGAAGCGGGTGAATTCCGACCATGAAAAAGGTTATATGGTCGTGAGTTACTAAAACAGCGTAGCTCGCTGAACTATGCTGTTTCCGTAAGTCCCATAGAACTAAATGGTAGTTACGGAAACAGCGTAGCTCACATGCTACGCTGCTTCCGTAACTGCCATTCACTACTATGGGAGTTACGGAAACACCGACCATATAACCAGGAAGTTTCCGGGAGGCGGCGAGAGCAGACAAAGCTAGATCGGGGTTTAGGGGGCCCCGTTCTAGAGATAGGTGCGGGTCCGAGAGGTGGGACTCACATCTATCTGACATTTATGACATATCCTGTGGACATGTCATAAATGTCTCTCATGGGAAAACCCCTTGAAAGAGGTTTTCCAATAGTAACCTATTTCTCCACCACGCTGTGATGTGCTGTGATGATACAGATGTGGGGACACAGGAAGGGCAAAATGGTAATATGGGGCAGCATGGGTGCAGGGAAGACTTGTATAGATTGCAGCTGAGGGTATAGGAGTATTTGCCAAATGCGTGGACATTTTCCCCCAGTCCTCACTGTGGAAAGCCTGTGGCTGTATTTACACGTAATGCCATGATCATGCATTGTCCTTGTGATGTTATAAAAAGTCATATATGCCACAAGCCCGACCCTATGGATAATACAGTCTTGTGATTATATAATCATTGCTAATGCAGACGTTCAACAGTGGAAAATTGAAACGGATGTCATAAATTGTATTAGTATTTTCTTAGCCCTTGAAAATAATCTCTAGAGAGAGAGCATACAAAATGTTAAAAAATATATATAAATATATATACACACACACACACACACACACACACACACACACACACACACACACACACACAATTCCTTCTCAATGAATTAGAATATAATCAAAAAGTTAATTTATTTCAGTAATTCAATTAACAAAAATGAAACTCGTTTATTATAAAGATTCATTGCACCGAGTGATCTATTTCCAGCATTTTTTTTCTTTTAATGTTGATGAAAACCCAAAATTTAGTCTCTCAGAAAATTTTAATATTGGTTAAAAGTTGAAGATTGTAAATCATGGTGTCACCCTCTAATAAACACAAAAAACACCTGCAAAAGGTTTCCTAAGCCTTTAAAAGGACTGGTCTGTTGCTCAGTGATCCAAAGTCCTGTTTTCAGATAAAAGTATATTTTGCATTAAATTTAAGGTCCCAGAGTCTGGAGGAAGAGTGGAGAGGCTTCAATCCAAGTTGCTTGCGGTCCAGTGTGAAGTTTCCACGCGGTATGGCAGCTGGCCAACAGGGCGCAGCTCAATGTCTATAGTTCGTATAGGGTACCCGTGGCAGCTCAGATAGTAGCAAGGTAGGCTAGGGCTGGAACTAGGCAGCAGTCAGGCGTGGTGAAGCAGGTCAGGCGTGGTATACAGCACGGCACGACTTTGGCTCAGCACAGTACTCGACCAGGATAGTACGGAATGCAGGGAACAGGAACAAAAACACACTAGGAGGCCATCACATAGACAAACTTAGGAAACAACAACAACGCTCAGGCATCGAAGCAGGGGGCTGGACCCCTCATAGGCCAGGGTACTCACGGCCTGATATTCATCAAAAGTCTGGTGCGCGCGCTGCCCCTTTAAGAGCGGGCACGAGCGCGCGCACCCTACGGGATCAGGCTGAGGTGAGTGGAAGCGAGCGCTGGTGTCTCCTGAGGAGGAGGCTGGGGCCAGCGCTTGCCGACTCGTGGCTGCGGCTGTCAGGAGGAGATTGGAGCTGACGGCCCGCAGCCACGGACATGACACAAGCTTTATGGAGATGCTGATTTCATTTTCCAGCAGGATTTGGCACCTGCCCACACTGCCAAAAGTACCAATACCTAGTTTAATAACCTCAGTGTTACTGTGCTTGCTTGGCCAGCAAACTCGCCTAACTTAAACCCCATAGAGAATCTATGGAGTATGGTCAAGAGGAAGATGAGAGACACCAGACCCAACAATGCAGGCGAGCTGAAGGCCGCTATCAAAGCAACTTGGGCTTCCATAACACTTCAGCAGTGCCACAGGCTGATCGCCTCCATGCCACGCCACATTGATGCAGTAATTCATGCAAAAGGAGCCCCGACCAAGTATTGAGGACATATACTGTACATACTTTCCGTAGGACAACATTTCGGTTTTAAAAATAATTTTTGAAATTGGGCTTTTTTGAATATTCTAATTTTCTGAGATACTAAATTTGGGGTTTTTATTAACTGTTACCATAACCATCAACATTAAAAGAAAAAAAAATGCTGGAAATAGATCACTCTGTGTGTAATTAATCTATAGAATAAATGAGTTTCAGTTTTTGAATTTAATTACTGAAATAAGTAAACTTTTTGATGATATTCTAATTAATTGAGGACTAGTATAAAATATATATATATATATATATACATATACACACACACACACACACACACACACACACACACACACACAAACATACATACATACACACTCACAGCTGCCAGAGTTCCAGAATAGGTTGGTGCATCAATCAAAACGTTATCTCCAGGATTCACGAGCATTTCAAAAACCTGAAAGAAAAATAATTAGTCAGATAAATATTTAATATAGTATCAATATCTACCAAAAATAATAATATATCTGAAGTTACTGTGGTATTGTATAAGCTTAAAAGACTTTTATCACCATATGCATTAAAGGTATATTGATAAAATTGCTACAATAGAGCAACAATACTATTCAGATCACCTTGTTCTTTTCAGTTATACACTATATGGACAAATGTATGTTGACACCCCTCCTAATTATGGAGTTCACGTGTTTCAGCCACATTTATTGCAAACAGGTGCATGAAATCAAGCACACAGTCATGCAATCTCTATAGATAAACATAGTAGTAGTCTGGGTCGTACTGAAGAGCTCGAGAACCTTAAACGTGTCACGGCACTCTTATCATGCCACCTTTACCACAAGCACGTTCATAACATTTCTGATCTGCCCTGGACAACTCAAATTGCTATAGTTGTGTGGTTAAAATGTCTAGGAGTAACAACAGTTCAGCCACAAAGTGGTAGACCGCACAAACTCACAGAGCGGAGCTGTCAAGGGCTGGAGTGGGTGGTGTGTAAAAAATGGCCTATCATCTGCTGTATCACTCATTACAGAGTTCCAAACCGCCTCTGGAAGTGACATCAGCACAATAACTGTACATCGGGAGCTTCATGAGTGGGTTTCCATGGTCGCTGCACACAAGTCTAAGGGTATGTTCACACGCTAAACTAAAAACGGCTGTAAAATACGGAGTGGTTTTCAAGGGAAAACAGCCTCTGATTTACAGCCATTTTTTATGCATCAGGCGTTTTTTGAGGCATTTTTTACGGACGTTTTTGGAGCTGTTTTTCTATTGAGACAATGAAATACGGCTCCAAAAACGCCTCAAGAAGTGACATGCACTTCTTTTTACAGAGTTTTTTTTTACGCTCCGTTTTTACAAACGGCATGTAAAAAAAAAACGCCCCGTGAGAACTAAACGTCGTTTTTCCCATTGAAATCAATGGCCAGATGTTTGGAGGCATTCAGCCCCCATACTTTTAGCCGGTTTCAGGGGCGTTTACGGCATAAATAACATGTTAACTGTATTCTATGAGTCGATATGATTATGGTGATTCCAAATATGTATAGTTTTGTTTTCAATAAAGCAAGCACTTTTCATTAAGAAAAATAGTTTTTAAGTTGCTGCATTCTAAGAGCCATAATTTTTTTATTTTTCCATTGATATAGCTACATAAGGGCTTGTTCTATTGTGAGTCATATTTTTTAATGGAACAATTTTGGGGTACATGTATGTATATATATATACACATTTTAGTTACTTTTTTTTGGGAATGGGGTGATGGGGAAAAAATGCAATTTTGCCCCCGCATGCCATCACCATAATCATGATTTTGGAAACATGCAAATGCGTATACAGTGTACAGCTGGATGCCCGCAGAAAAAAAATCCTCAAAAACATATGATACACATCTTACCTTAGACAATCCTTCCTGGCTGCCAGTTGTGATGCACATTGCCATCTGTCCTTTGTCAGGGCTGTATGTAAGGGTTGGTGGATTGTGCAGCTTTTTCTGCAATTCTTTCAACCAGGACACCAATTCTGGAACTCTGAATGTTAATATAAATGAATGGATAAAACTCTAATTACATAAGATAGTACAATGCAATACTTTTAAGCTATGTTCACACAGGGCGGATACGCTGCGTAAAAGTACACAGCATATCCGCCCTGGGCGCCACACCAAAGTGAAGTTTTTTGGCTGGAATGTCCACTGCGGAACACTGCACATAAAGAAAAAAAAGTTTCATCCTTATGTAGCCATGGCGACGCGTTTCTCTGCTGTCCTGTAGGCCAGGCTCCTGGGATGATGTGTCATCCCATGTGACCACTTCAGCCCATGAGTGGCTGCAGCGGTTACATGGGATGAAATGTCATCCCAGGAGGCCAGCCTGGATGAAGAAGCACAGAATTCTGGGTAAGTATAACAAAAATTAGCGACGCAAAGATTGCAACGACTGCTATTTGTAGCGGGTTTAACCTCCCATTGAATTCAATAGGGAAAAGCTGCACCAAAAAAGCAGCGATTACGCAAATACTATTGACATGCTGCGGATTAAAAAAAACAACTCACTGCATGTCAATCACTGAGCGTTTTTTCCGCTCATCATTTATTCAGCGTGTGGATGAGATTTGTTCAAATCTATCTGACATTTATGACATATCCTGTGGATATGTCATAAATGTCTCTCATGGGAAAAACCGTTTAACAGAGAAATACGATATATTACTACAAAATGTACATTTTTACTTCTTTATTAGCTGTCAATTGTTAGATGATGCTACTCAGATGCTTGCAAAATCAGGTTGTGGCTGCCCAATTATCATAATTTACAACAGTACTGTATGACATATTATTATAAGCAAATTTCTGTAGAAGAACCTAGGGAAATAAAACTTGCATCACAGCAACTAAATAACACTAAATTATGCATGGGATTATGCGTAAATTATAAGATTACAAGTCACTGAGGAGCCCTGTCATCATATAAAAGCATAAGGCCACAGGCCAAGTGTAAATGTAACAGGTAATTCTAATATTTGTATTTCTTTATTGTAGGGAGGATATTATTCCTTATAACTGAAACGTCAGCTGCTGCAGATCCTCTTTGTGTAGAGTAAGGGAAAGCTTCCAGTTTACTATTGTTTGAAATGAAACACCATTATCCTTTCAAAAAGAAGGTCTGCAGAATCTAGTTGTGGATCATGATGTCCTCTATCAACTGGGACACAGAACTGTATAATACACACTGCAGCTGCTGAAGAGCATCTTTAAAAAGAGAGCACTACATGTCAATCAGTGGTTAGCATAGATGAATGAAATTTCTGCAAAAACGATCTATGACGGATCACCTCTGCAGGAGGAGATGAGCAGCACCACTGTAGCGCACTCATCTATGTATAAGCGTAAAATTCTGACATCATAATGTATTGTTTCTACAAATATTATTTACAGACATGTCAATGGAAAATGTGAAATAATTTTTCTACACAGCCTCCTCATTTCAGGGGTGCAAAAGTAATTGGACAATAAAACATTACCATAAATAAAATGTCTTGTTTAACCCCTTAAGGACGCAGCCTAGTTTTGGCCTCAAGGCTCAGAGCCCATTTTTCAAATCTGACATATTTCACTTTATGTGGTAATAACGTCAGAATGCTTAAACCTACCCAAGCGATTCTGAGATTGTTTTCTCGTGACACATTGGGCTTCATGTTTGTGGTAAAATTTGGTCGATATATTCAGAGTTTATTGGTGAAAAATTGCAAAATCTAGAGACAATTTTTAAAAAATAGCATTTTTCTGAATTTAAATGCATCTGCTTGTAAAACAGACGGTTATACCACCCAAAATAGTTACTAGTTCACATTTCCCATATGTCTACTTTGGATTGGCATCGTTTTTTGAACATTATTTTATTTTTCTTGGACGTTACAAGGCTTAGAACATACACAGCAATTTCTCATATTTTTAAGAAAATTTCAAAAGCCTTTTTTTTAAGGTACCTCTTGAGTTCTGAAGTGGCTTTGAGGGGCCTATGTATTAGAAACCCTGATAAAACACCCCATTTTAAAAACTAGACCCCTCAAAGTATTCAAAACAGCATTTAGAAAGTTTTTTAACCCTTCAGGCATTTCACAGGAATTAAAGCAAAGTGGAGGTGAAATTTGCAAATTTCATGTTTCTTGCTGAATTTCAATTTTATTCATTTTTTTTTCTGTAACAAAGAAGGTTTTACCAGAGAAACACTACTAAATATGTATTGTCCAGATTCTGCCGTTTTTAGAAATGTCCCACATGTGGCTCTACTGCGCTCGTGGAATAAAACACAAGCCCTAGAAGCAAAGAAGCACCTAGTGCATTTTGAGTCCTCTTTTTTATTAGAATATATTTTAGGCAGCATGCCAGGTTTGAAGAGGTGTTGAGGTGCCAAAACCGTAGGAATCCCCCAATAGTGACCCCATTTTGGAAACTACACCCCTCAAGGAATTCATTTATGGTTGTCGTTACCATTTTGACCGCACAGTTTTTTCACAGCACGTATTTGAATTGGGCTGTGAAATGAAAAAAATGACATTTTTTCCAATAAAATGTCATTTGTGATCAAAATTTCTTATTTTCACAGGGAACAAAATACCAAATTTTGTTGCCCAATTTGTCCTTAGTGCGGCAATACCCCATTTGTGCTGATAAACTGCCGTTTGGGCTCATGGGAGGGCTCAGAAGAAAAGGAGCGCTATGTGTTTGTTGGAGTACAGATTTTGCTGGATTGGTTTTCGGGTGCCATGTCGCATTTGCAGAGCCTCAGAGGTATCAAAGCAATGGAAACCCGCCAGAAGTGACCCCATTTTGGAAACTACACCCCTCAAGGAATTCATTTATGGTTGTTGCTAGCAGTTTGACCGCACAGTTTTTTCACAGCACCTATTTCAATTGGGCTGTGACATTAAAAAAAATGTCATTTTTTCCGATAAGATGTCATTTGTGATCAAAATTTCTTATTTTCACAAGGAACAAAATACTCCATTTTGTTGCCCAATTTCTCCTGAGTGCAGCAATACCCCATTTGTGGTGATAAACTGCCGTTTGGGCTCATGGGAGGCCTCAGAAGGGAAGGAGCGCTGTGTGTTCTTTGGAGTGCAGATTTAGCTGGTTTTCGGGTGCCATGTCACGCCCTCAAGGAATTCATTTATGGCTGTTGTGACCATTTTGACCCCATAGTTTTTTCACAGAACTTATTTGAATTGGGCTGGGAATGAAAACAAAATTATTTTTTTCAAATAATATGTAGTTTTGGCTGAAAAGGTCTTATTTTCACAAGAAACAAAATACCCCATTCTGTTGCGCAATTTGTTCTGAGTGCCGCAATACCCCATTTGTGGTGATAAACTGCCGTTTGGGGCCATGGGAGGGCTCAGAAGGAAAGGACCACCATTTGGCCTACTTGGGATTTTCTAGTGCGAAGTCATGTATGCAGAAGCCCATGAGGTACCAGTACAGTTGAAACCCGCAAGAAGTGACCCCGTTTTAAAAACTACACCCTTAAGGCATTCATCTAGAGGTGTAGTGAGCATTTTGACCGGAGACCTACACCCCATAAACTGTAATGTGGGTTCTCCCGGGTACGGCAATACCCTACATGTGGCTGTTATCAGCTGCCTGGGCACACAGCAGGGCTCAGAGGGGAAAGACGAGGGGGGATAAGCTGTGCGGAGTGCATCAGGGTAAGTAAAATTGGGGTAAATTATAAACCAAGGGATGTATGATACATTTTAAAACACTCTTTCATACAGAGCTCTGGTTATTCGGGACACGTGTCACATTGATATATTGTGTCATCCCTTATAGCAGACTTTGCACCTCTTTTGACTTTTTCCCTTCTTGCCAGTTTGGGGAACTTCTCCTGGAAAGTGTTGCCGCCCTGGTACGATGCGTGTGGTCCCGCTTCCAGAAGTACTGGGTGCCCCCCCTTCTTGGTCCCTAAAGATTAGGTTCTTGATAATCACCTCTTGAAATTCCAGGAAAGTTCCCCTCTGGCCTGCACATCGACGTAGCACGTACGCATTGTACAAAGCCATCTGTATGATGTGCCCGGCCAGCTTCTTATACCACACCGCATGGCGCTGTAGGGCTTCAGGATTTGATCTGACAAGTCCATCCCTCCCATGTACCTATTGTAGTCCAGGATGCAGTCTGGTTTGGGGTGGCCTTTCCTTCATATATCCTAAACCTGTAGGTATACCCTGATGCACTCTCGCACAGCTTAGACATCTTCACGTCATACCTTGCCCTCTTACCCGGCAGGTACTCGCGGAATTGAACCATCCCTTTAAAATGTACCAGGGACTCATCAATAGAAATACACTTCTTGGGGGTGAAGGTTTGGTAAAACCGGGCACTGAAACGGTCTAATAGGGGTCTCCGTTTATACAAACGGTCAAAACTGGGGTCATCTCGGGGTGGGCACGGCTCATTATCAGTATAATGTAAGAAGCAAAGTATTGCCTCATTTTTTTTTTTTTTTAGGTTCCAGTTCAGTTCTGAAGTTGCTTTGAGGGGCCCATATTTTAGAAACCCCTATCAAACACCCCATTTTAGAAACTAGACCCCTCAAAGTATTCACAACAGCATGTAGAAAGTTTATGAACCCTTTAGGTGTTTCACAGAAATTTAGAGCAAAGTAGAGGTGAAGTTTACATTTTTTTTTTGTCAGAAAATCCTCTTAAATCCAATTGTGTTGTAAAAAAAATGGAATAATCAGAGAAACGCAACTTAATACTTATTGCCCAGATTCTGCAGTTTAGAGAAATATCCCACATGTGGCCCTAGTGCGGTAATGGACTGAAGCACCGGCCTCCGAAACAAAGGAGCACCTAGTGGATTTTGAGGCCTCTTTTTTAATTAGGCACCATGTCCGGTTTGAAGATGTCTTGTGGTGCCAAAACATTGGAAACCCCCCAAAAGTGACCCTAATTTGGAAACTAGACCCCTTGAGGAATCCATTGTAGTTTTCTTGGGGTGCATGCGACTTTTTGATCAGTTTTTATTCTATTTTTAGGTGGCGTGGTGACTAAAAAACAGCAATTCTACTATTGTTTTTTTATTCTATTTTTTTTATAGCGTGCACCGTGCGCTATAAATGACATATTCACTTTATTCTGCGGGGCGATACGATTACGGCGATACCAGATGTTTATAGTTTTTTTTTATGTCTTATGGCGTTTGCACAATAAAATACGTTTGGTAAAAAATCATTCACTTTTTGTGTTGCCTTATTCTAAGAGCCATAACGTTTTTATTTTTCAATCAATAAAGCCGTGCGAGCACTTATTTTTTGCGTAACGAACTGTAGTTTCGATCAGTACCATTTTTAGGTACATGCGACTTTTTGATCTCTTTTTATTCCATTTTTTGGGATGTGAAGTGACCAAACAATTGTGATTGTGGTACGGTTTATTATTATTTTCTTTTACGGCGTTCACCATGCGGGATAAATAAGGAAATAATTTTGTAGTTCAGGCCGTTACGGACGCGGCGATACCAATTATGTATAGTTTATTTGTTTGTTTATATATTTTTATTAATAATAAATGACTGATGAGGTAAAAAGGTTTTTTTTTACTTTCAATACTTTTAAAACTTTTATTTTCTTATTTTTACACATCTTTTTTTAACTTTTTTTTTACTGTATTACTTTGTCCCACTAGGGGACTTGAGGGCAGGAGGCCCTGATCGCTATTCTAATACACTGCACTACATACGTAGTGCAGTGTATTAGAACTGTCAGCTACTCACTGACAGCAAGCACGTTGTCAGGACCCACTAGGCTTCCGTCTATGGCATAGCCGGACGCTATTGTTTGGTGTCCGGTTGTCATAGTCACCATCGCCGGCCGCTATCGTGTAGCAGGCCGGCGATGGCAGCTTAACCCCTAAAAAGCAGCTCTCTCTATAGAACGCGGCTTTTAAGGGGTTAATCAGCGGGGACACAGCGATCGGTCCCCGCTGTAGGAGCTGTGACAGCTGCTGTACGAGACAGCAGCTGTCACAGCTCCTGTATGTGTCGGGAGGACGGCCGAAACGGCCGTTACTCCCGAGACGTACTATTAGGTCATGGAGCACGAACGCTATAGTTACCATGACCTAATAGTACGTCCAGGAGCGGGAAGGGGTTAATGACCGGGCATGTTTGTACCTTAATGACCAAGCCAGATTTGTCAAATCTGGTATGTCTGACTTTATCAGAGAATAACTCTGTGAAAGTTTTGAATATCCAAGTAATTCTGACATTGTTTTTTCGTCACATGTTGTACTTTATTTTAGTGGTAAAAGTAGACTGATACAATTTGCGGAAATTAATAAAAAAATGGAAGAAATTTTGTAAAAATTACAATTTTTCCCTATTTTTAACTGCAATATGTCACATATGTACACACATACTGTACAATTTTTTCAATTAAATATATATTTCTATCTCTTTACTCTATTTTGGCAGCACTTTTGAAAAAATAAAATAAATTTTCAGCAATTTAGAGGACTTACAAATTGAATAATAATTTTATACATTTTGAAGTACATTTTGTTTTCCTGCACCAAGCCAGGTTTTCAGAGGCTCATAGGTCTCAGAGTGATGGAAACCCTCACAAATGACCCCATTTAGAAAACTAGACCCCTTAAGGTATTTACCTAGGGGTATAGTAAGTATTTTGACCCCACAGTTTTTTGCTAAATTTAATACATAGCAGGTGAAAAAAAAATAAAAAATTCACCAATTTCTTTGTAAAGCGACCATGAGAATGAAGAAACACCACAAAATCTATCACCCTGTTTCTCCTGTTTTCAAAAATACCCACATTGTGACCCTAATGCGCTGCCTGGACACACGGCAGGACCCAAAAGGAAGGGAGCACCCGGAGGCTTTCAGGACTCATATTTTGCTTGAAAATGTTTTAGGCCCCACTGTACATTTGGAGAGGCTTTGAGCTACCAGAACGATAGAAACTCCCCATAAACGACCCCATTTAGAAAACTAGACCCCATAAGGTATTTATTTAGGGGTATAGTAAGTATTTTGACCCCACAGTTTTTTTGCTAAATTTAATGCATAACAGGTGAAAAAAAACTATTATTTAACTTTTTTCATAAAAGTATCAGTTTGAAGACCGATTTCTTTGTAAAGCGAACATGAGAATGAAGAAACACACCACAAAATCTATCACCCTCTTTCTCCTGTTTTCAAAAATACCCACATAGTGGCCCTAATGCGTTGTTTGGACATACGGCAGGGCCCCAAAGGAAGGGAGCACCCGGAGGCTTTCAGGACTCATATTTTGCTTGAAAATGTTTTAGGCCCCACTGTACATTTGGAGAAGCTTTGAGCTGCCAGAACGATAGAAACTCCCCATAAATGACCCCATTTCGAAAACTAGACCCCTTAAGGTATTTATCTAGGGGTATAGTTAGCATTTTGACCACACAGGTTTTTCGCTAAATATATTGGAATTAGTCTGTAAAAATTAAAATGTACTTTTTTTCTGAAACATAGAAATTTTTATTATTTGCAAGGAATAACGAAGAAAATGCACCCAAACATTTGTAAAGCAATGTCTCCCGATTACGACAATACCCCATATGTGGTAATAAACTGCTGTTTGGACCCACAGCAGGGCTCAGAAGGGAAGGAGCGCCATTTGGATTAATGATTTTGCTGGAATGGTTTTCTGTGCCATGTCGAATTTGCAATGCACTGGAGGGACCAAAACAGTGGAAACGCATCAAAAGTGACCCCTTTTTGGAAAAACCTTCAAGGAATTTTTCTAGGGGTATAGTGAGCATTTACACCCCACGGGTCTTTTGCAGAGTTTATTAGAATTAGGGCGCGAAAATTAATATCAACATTTTTTCCACTAAAATGTTGCATTTTCTCATTTTCACAAGGGATAAAGGAGGAAAAAAACAACCATTTTTTTATAAAGCAATTTCTCCCGAGTACAGAAATACCCCACATGTGGTCATATGTTTTTTCATTAGAAATTATTTAACCCTTTCAGGACTGATCCATTTTTTGCTTTCATATTTTAGATTTTCACTCCCCGCTTTCTAAGAGCCATAACTTTTTTATTTTTCCATCAATAGAGTGTTGTGAGGGCTTATTTCTTGCAGGAGGAGCTGCAGTTTTTATTGGTACCATTTTTTGGTACATAAAAAGTGATTCAAAAGTTGTATTACATTTTATTTTTAGAGCGAAGGTGACAAAAAAAAAAAAAACTGCGATTTTGGCGGTTTCAATTATTACATTTTCTTAAGGTGTGCACTGTGCAAATTAAATAATGGTATATTGTAATAGTTCTGACTTTTACGGACGTAGTGATACCAATTTTGTTCATTTTTTTTACATTACGTTAGAAGAAAAATGCGAAAAGGTGTTTTTTTGTTTTTTTTTAACTTTAACCCCTTCCCGCTCCTGGACGTACTATTAGGTCATGGTAACTATGGTGTTCGCGCTCCATGACCTAATAATACGTCTCGGGAGTAACGGCCGTTTCGGCCGTCCTCCCGACACATACAGGAGCTGTGACAGCTGCTGTCTTGTTCAGCAGCTGTCACAGCTCCTACAGCGGGGACCGATCGCTGTGTCCCCGCTGATTAACCCCTTAAAAGCCGCGTTCTATAGAGATCGCTGCTTTTTAGGGGTTAAGCTGCCATCGCCGGCCTGCTACACGATAGCGGCCAGCGATGGTGACTATGGCAACCGGACACCAAACAATGGCGTCCGGCTATGCCATAGACGGAAGCCTAGTGGGTCCTGACAACGTCAGGACCCACTATGCTTGCTGTCAGTGAGTAGCTGACAGTTCTAATACACTGCACTACGCATGTCCTCAAGTCCCCTAGTGGGACAAAGTAATACAGTAAAAAAAAAGATGTGTAAAAATAAGAAAATAAAAGTTTTAAAAGTATTAAAAGTAAAAATCCACCTTTTTACCTTATCAGTCATTTATTATTAATAAAAATATATAAACAAACAAATAAACTATACATAATTGGTATCGCCGCGTCCGTAACGGCCTGAACTACAAAATTATTTCCTTATTTATCCCGCATGGTGAACGCCATAAAAGAAAATAATAATAAACCGTACCACAATCACAATTGTTTGGTCACTTCACCTCCCAAAAAATGGAATAAAAAGAGATGTACCGAAAAATGGTACTGATCGAAACTACAGTTCGTTACGCAAAAAATAAGTCCTCGCACGGCTTTATTGATTGAAAAATAAAAAAGTTCTGGCTCTTAGAATAAGGTAACACAAAAAGTGAATGATTTTTTACCAAACGTATTTTATTGTGCAAACGCCATAAGACATAAAAAAAAACCTATAAACATCTGGTATCGCCGTAATCGTATCGCCCCGCAGAATAAAGTGAATATGTCACGGTGAATGCTGTAAAAAAAAATAGAATAAAAAAACAATAGTAGAATTGCTGTTTTTTAGTCACCACGCCACCTAAAAATAGAATAAAAACTGATCAAAAAGCCGCATGCACCCCAAGAAAACTACAATGGATTCCTCAAGGGGTCTAGTTTCCAAATTGGGGTCACTTTTGGGGGGTTTCCAATGTTTTGGCACCACAAGACCTCTTCAAACCGGACATGGTGCCTAATAAAAAAGAGGCCTCAAAATCCACTAGGTGCGCCTTTGCTTCGGAGGCCGGTGCTTCAGTTCATTACCGCCCGAGGGCCACATGTGGGATATTTCTCAAAACTGCAGAATCTGGGCAATACGTATTAAGTTGCGTTTCTCTGATAAATCCAATTGTGTTGTAAAAAAAAAATGGAATAAAGAGGATTTTCTGACAAAAAAAATAAATTTAAACTTCACCTCTACTTTGCTCTAAATTTCTGTGAAACACCTAAAGGGTTCATAAACTTTCTACATGCTGTTGTGAATACTTTGAGGGGTCTAGTTTCTAAAATGGGGTGTTTGATAGGGGTTTCTAATATATGGGCCCCTCAAAGCAACTTCAGAACTGAACTGTAACCTAAAAAAATAAATAAATGAGGCAATACTTCGCTTCTTACATTATACTGATAATGAGTCGTGCCCACCCCGAGATGACCCCAGTTTTGACCGTTTGTATAAACGGAGACCCCTATTAGACCGTTTCAGTGCCCGGTTTTCCCAAGCATTCACCCCAAAGAAGTGTATTTCTATTGATGAGTCCCTGGTACATTTTAAAGGGAGGGTTCAATTCCGCGAGTACCTGTCGGGTAAGAGGGCAAGGTATGGCGTGAAGATGTCTAAGCTGTGCGAGAGTGCATCAGGGTATACCTACAGGTTTAGGATATATGAAGGAAAGGCCACCCCCAAACCAGACTGCATCCTGGACTAGGTACATGGGAGGGATGGACTTGTCAGATCAAATCCTGAAGCCCTACAGCGCCATGCGGTGTGGTATAAGAAGCTGGCCGGGCACATCATACAGATGGCTTTGTACAATGCGTACGTGCTACGTCGATGTGCAGGCCAGAGGGGAACTTTCCTGGAATTTCAAGAGGTGATTATCAAGAACCTAATCTTTAGGGACCAAGAAGGGGGGGCACCCAGTACTTCTGGAAGCGGGACCACACGCATCGTACCAGGGCGGCAACACTTTCCAGGAGAAGTTCCCCAAACTGGGAAGAAGGGAAAAAGTCAAAAGAGGTGCAAAGTCTGCTATAAGGGATGACACAATATATCAATGTGACACGTGTCCCGAATAACCAGAGCTCTGTATGAAAGAGTGTTTTAAAATGTATCATACATCCCTTGGTTTATAATTTACCCCAATTTTACTTACCCTGATGCACTCCGCACAGCTTATCCCCCCTTGTCTTTCCCCTCTGGGCCCTGCTGTGTGCCCAGGCAGCTGATAACAGCCACATGTAGGGTATTGCCGTACCCGGGAGAACCCACATTACAGTTTATGGGGTGTATGTCTCCGCTCAAAATGCTCACTACACCTCTAGATGAATGCCTTAAGGGTGTAGTTTTTAAAACGGGGTCACTTCTTGCGGGTTTCAACTGTACTGGTACCTCAGGTGCTTCTGCATACATGACTTCGCACTAGAAAATCCCCAGTAGGCCAAATGGTGGTCCTTTCCTTCTGAGCCCTCCCATGGGCCCAAACGGCAGTTTATCACCACAAATGGGGTATTGCGGCACTCAGAACAAATTGCGCAACAGAATGGGGTATTTTGTTTCTTGTGAAAATAAGAAATTTTCAGCCAAAACGACATATTATTTGAAAAAAATAATTTTGTTTTCATTCCCAGCCCAATTCAAATAAGTTCTGTGAAAAAACTATGGGGTCAAAATGGTCACAACAGCCATAAATGAATTCCTTGAGGGGTGTTGTTTCCAAAATGGGGTCACTTCTGGCGGGTTTCCATTGCTTTGATACCTCTGAGGCTCTGCAAATGCGACATGGCACCCGAAAACCAATCCAGCAAAATCTGTACTCCAACAAACACATAGCGCTCCTTTTCTTCTGAGCCCTCCCATGGGCCCAAACGGCAGTTTATCATCACAAATGGGGTATTGCCGCACTAAGGACAAATTGGGCAACAAAATGGGGTATTTTGTTCCCTGTGAAAATAAGAAATTTTGATCACAAATGACATTTTATTGGAAAAAAATGACATTTTTTTCATTTCACAGCCCAATTCAAATACATGCTGTGAAAAAACTGTGCGGTCAAAATGGTAACAACAACCATAAATGAATTCCTTGAGGGGTGTCGTTTCCAAAATGGGGTCACTATTGGGGGATTCCTACTGTTTTGGCACCTCAACACCTCTTCAAACCTGGCATGCTGCCTAAAATATATTCTAATAAAAAAAAGAGGACTCAAAATGCACTAGGTGCTTCTTTGCTTCTAGGGCTTGTGCTTTTTTCCACGAGCGCAGTAGAGCCCCATGTGGGACATTTCTAAAAACGGCAGAATCTGGACAATACATATTTAGTAGTGTTTCTCTGGTAAAACCTTCTGTGTTACAGAAAAAAAAATGAATAAAATTGAAATTCAGCAAGAAAAATTAAATTTGCAAATTTCACCTCCACTTTGCTTTAATTCCTGTGAAATGCCTGAAGGGTTAAAAAACTTTCTAAATGCTGTTTTGAATACTTTGAGGGGTCTAGTTTTTAAAATGGGGTGTTTTATCAGGGTTTCTAATACATAGGCCCCTCAAAGCCACTTCAGAACTCAAGAGGTACCTTAAAAAAAAGGCTTTTGAAATTTTCTTAAAAATATGAGAAATTGCTGTGTATGTTCTAAGCCTTGTAACGTCCAAGAAAAATAAAAGAAATGTTCAAAAAACGATGCCAATCCAAAGTAGACATATGGGAAATGTGAACTAGTAACTATTTTGGGTGGTATAACCGTCTGTTTTACAAGCAGATGCATTTAAATTCTGAAAAATGCTATTTTTTCAAAATTTTCTCTACATTTTGCAATTTTTCACCAATAAACACTGAATATATCGACCAAATGTTACCATGAACATGAAGCCCAATTTGTCACGAGAAAACAATCTCAGAATCGCTTGGGTAGGTTTAAGCATTCCGACGTTATTACCACATAAAGTGAAATATGTCAGATTTGAAAAATGGGCTCTGAGCCTTAAGGCCAAAACTAGGCTGCGTCCTTAAGGGGTTTAAAAAAAATAAAAATTCTCACTACTAATAACTATAATTCTTCTGCACATTTTATTAAATCAATCCCCTTAGGGGACTTGAGCCAGCGATCATTGGTACAATACACTGCAATACTAATGTATTGCAGTATATTGTTATTCTTACAGAATTCTGAAACAGAGCGATCGCTGTACCAGTCCGTTAGTACCGAGGGGGCCTGCTGTAATACACAGCCGACACCCGCAGCGTATGGAGCGGGCTCAGCACGTGAGCCGGCTCCATACTTCAACCGCCGCACCATGACGGGCAATTAAGTCATAGTGCGCAAAGGGGTTAATGCACAGCGGATGGTTCAAAGTAAAAATTGCAATTTTCCACTGATACGCCATTTTAGTGCATAATACGTTGTGCCCAGTTTGTGCCACAGAAGACAAATACCTCATAAAACGTTCAGCGGGTTCTCTCGGGTATGGCGACGCCATATGTGTGGGCGCAAACTGCTGTTTGGGCACGCTGCAGACCTCAGAAGGGAGGGACGCCATTTTGCTTTTGGAGCGCAGATTTTGCTTGGCAGTAGTTTTGTTTGGGGTTTTGCTGGTATTTCAGTTTATAATTTGGGGGTATGTGTAATCTGTGCAGAGTACATCAGGGCATAATAAGAGGGTATAATAATGGGGTAAATAAATAATATTTCATAAATATGTGCCCGGTGTCACAATGATACATGGCGCCCGATCTTATCCACTTTTGGACACTCTGCACATTTTGCATCGCCATATTCTGAAAGCCAGAACTTTTTTATTTTTTCACCACCGGAGCCCTGTGAGGGCTTATTTATTGCGGGACAATCTGTAGTTTTCATTGGTACCATTTTGGGGTACATGTGATTTTTTTTGATCACTTTTTATTAAATTTTTTTGCAATCCTGAGCAAAAAACAGGAATTCTGACACCGTTTTTTAGGTTTTCTTTTTGCGGCGCTCACCGTACGCTATAAATGACATTTTTACTTTATTCTGCGGGTTGGTACGATTACGGCGATACCATATGTATATAGGTTTGGTCCTTTTTTTTAGCGTTTGCTCAATAAAATGACTTATTTATAAAAAAATAAAAATTTCTGTGTCACCACCATTCTGAGAGACATAATTTTTTTATTTTTTAGTCAAAAAAGCTGTGTAAGGGCTTGTTTTTTGCGGGACGGATAGAAGTTTTTATTGGTACTATTTTTGGGTACATGCGACTTTTTGATCACTTTTTATTCTTTATTTAGGGAGCGGTGGTGACCAAAAAAAATGTGATTCTGTCGTAGTTTTTTATTGATTTTTTTTGGGGTGTTCATCGTGCGGGAAAAATAACATTACAGTTTTATAGTTGGGGTCGTTACGAACTCGGTGATACAAAATATGTGTACTTTTTTAACGTGTTCATTTTTTTTCTATAATAAAAGTCTTTTTATAGGAGAAAAAAAAGCATTTATATCACTTAGAACTTTTATTTTTACACTTTTTTAAAAACATTTTTATTACTTTTTCTTTACTTTTTTCACTTGTCCCACTAGGGGACACTTAGACTTGCAGCTTTGATCGCTGCTGGAATACATTACACTACACACGTAGTGTAATGTACTCCAACTGTCATTGTGACGTAACTGTCACTCTGACATGAAGCCGAGGAGGACCGGCCGGAGGCTGCTCCTGCGAGGCTTCCGTACATGGCAACCCGGAGGTCATTGTCTGACCTCCGATTGCCACGACAAGCATCGGTAGCCCCCACGATCACTTCATGGGGGCTGCCGATGTGCTTCAAACCACTTAAATGCGGCGACGGCAATCCGTCGCCGCACTTAAAGAGGCTCTGTCACCAGATTTTGCAACCCCTATCTCCTATTGCAGCAGATCGGCGCTGCAATGGAGATAAGAGTAACGTTTTTTTTTTTTTTTAAACGAGCATTTTTGGCCAAGTTATGACCATTTTTATATTTATGTAAATGAGGCTTTCTAAAGTACAACTGGGCGTGTATTGTGTTCGTTACATCTGGGCGTTTTTACTTCTTTTACTAGCTGGGCGTTGTGTATAGAAGTATCAGCCACTGGTCTTCACAACGCCCAGCTTCTGGCAGTGCAGACACACAGCGTGTTCTCGAGAGATCACGCTGTGACATCACTCACTTCCTGCCCCAGGTCCTGCATCATGTCGGACGAGCGAGGACACATCGGCACCAGAGGCTACAGTTGATTCTGCAGCAGCATCAGCGTTTGCAGGTAAGTAGCTACATCGACTTACCTGCAAACGCTGATGCTGCTGCAGAATCAAATGTAGCCTCTGGTGCCGATGTGTCCTCGCTCGTCCGACACGATGCAGGACCTGGGGCAGGAAGTGAGTGACGTCACAGCGTGATCTCTCGAGAACACGCGGTGTCTGCACTGCCAGAAGCTAGGCGTTGTGAAGAGAAGTGGCTGATACTTCTATACACAACGCCCAGCTAGTAAAAGAAGTAAAAACGCCCAGATGTACATACACAATACACGACCAGTTGTACTTTTACTTTAAACACGCCCAGTTGTACTTTAGAAAGCCTCATTTACATAAATATAAAAATGGTCATAACTTGGCCAAAAATGCTCGTTTTTAAAAAAAAAACACGTTACTCTTATCTCCATTGCAGCGCCAATCTGCTGCAATAGGAGATAGGGGTTGCAAAATCTGGTGACAGAGCCTCTTTAAAGGGGTTAATTGCCGAAAGCAGCGGCGATGGTCCGCTGTCCGGCGAGACTGATATGTCAGCTGTCTAGGACAGCTGTCAGCGCGCGCCTGTCACTCTGTGTTTACACAGAGTGACCGTTTTAAATACTGACGAAAATGAACATCCTGGGGCAGGAACTAGCAGCCGACCAGGACGTTCATTTTCGTCATTGGTTGTGAAAGGGTTAATACTTTGTAGAGAATCCTTTGCTGTCAATGACTGCCTGAAGTCTGGAACCCATGGACATCAACAAACGCTGGGTTTCCCTCTTTGTGATGCTTTTCCAGGCCTTTACTGCAGCTGTCTTCTTGTTGCTTGTTTGTGGGTCTTTTTGCCTTAAGTTTTGTCTTAAAGTGTAGCTAAACGTTTGACAAACTTCTGACATGTCACTATAAGTTTGTCAAACGTTTAGCTACACTTTAAGCAAGTGAAATGCATGCTCGATCGGATTGAGATCTGGTAATTGACTTGGCCATTGCACAATATTCCACTCCTTTGCCTTAAAAAACTCCTGGATTGCTTTCGCAGTATGTTTTTGGCCATTTTTCATCTGTAATGTGAAGACACGTCCAATCAACCTTGCTGCATTTGGTTGAATCTGAGCAGAAAGTATATCCCTGAACACTTCAGAATTTATCCGGCTGCTTCTGTCTTCAGTCACATCATCAATAAACACTAGTGACCCAGTGCCTTTGGCAGCCATGCATGCCCATGCTATCACACTGCCCCCACCATGTTTTACAGAGGATGTGGTGTGCTTTGGATCATGAGCCGTTCCAAGCCTTCGCCATACTTTCTTCCTCCCATCATTCTGGTACAGGTTAATGTTAGTTTCATCTGTCCAAAGTATGCTGTTCCAGGACTGGGCTGGCTTCCTTGCATGTTGTTTGACAAAGTCTAATCTGTCCTTACTATTTTTGAGGCTGATTAATGGTTTGCACCTTGTGGTGAACCCTCTGTATTTGCTCGCATGAAGTCTTCTCTTTATGGTAGACTTAGATACTGATACACCTACTTCCAGGAGAGGGTTCTTCACTTGGGTAGATGTTGTGAAGAGTTTTTTCTTCACCATGGAAAGGATTGTGCGATCACCCACCACTGTTGTCTTCCATGGACGTCCAAGCCTTTTGGAGTTCACGAGATCACCAGGGCGCTCTTTTTTTTCAAGAATGTACCAAACTGTTGATTTGGCCACTCCTAACATTTGTGCTATCTCTTTGATGGATTTCTTCATTTTTTTCAGCCAACGATGGTCTGTTTCACTTGCATTGAGAGCTCCTTTGACCTCATGTTTTGGATTCACAGCAACAGCTTCCAAATGCCACACCTGGAATCAACTCCAGACCTTTTACCTGCTTAATTGATGATGGATTAACGAGGGAATAGCCCATTAAAGATCTTATGAGATAATTGTCCAATTACTTTTGGTCCCTTGAAAAGCTGTAATTCCTAAACCCTTTCTCAAATTAGGATGTGAATACCCTCAAATTAAAGCTGAGAGTCTGCACTTTAAGCCCATATTGATTATATAACTGTATATTCAATATGTTCTGGTAAACAGCTAAAATGCCAAAACTTGCCACTGTCCAAATAATTCTGGACCTAACTGTATATTCATTAACTAAAAGGAGATGAAATTAATCTGCAATACAAGCATAAGACACACGCTTTGTATAGGAATGCCATTGTTGGCTATAATGATGCTATGATTTGAGGAAGAGGAAAGGATAATCAACATCCATTGTGCTAATGCGAACAGTGACTATAAAAATAGCATTCCTAGATCCAAATGTAAATAGGGCTTAAAGTAATGTTTTAACTCCTCCAGTCATGGAAGAATTGTTGCGGAAACGACTGACGGGAGTGTGAAAAACTTCACAAAACATTACATCCTGAATACAGGCCTCTGCACCATGCAGTCATGTAATTGCCTACTTCTCTGTATCACACATTTAAGATATCTGTTGGTATTAACCCCTTCGCGCTCAGGTCAGTAATAGTACGTCCTGCTAAGTAGAACGTTCGCGCTCTGAGTAAACACGGCGCCATTTAATCCCGGCGCGTGTCTGAGCTGTGATACCTGCTGTTTCCGACAGCAGGCTATCACAGCTTAGTGTGCAGGGACCGATCGCGGTGGTCCCCGCCGATTAACCCCTTAGAAGCCGCGTTCAATAGCGATCGCGGCTTCTTAGGGGTTAAGCTGCCATCGCCGGCCTGCTACACGATAGCGGGCCGTGATGGCTACTATGGCAACCAGAATCCTAACAATGGACTCTGGCTACGCCATCGACGGAAGCCTAGTGGGTCCCGACAAAATCAGGACCCACTATGCTTGCTGTCAGCGAACAGCTGACAGCTCTAATACACTGCACTACGCATGTAGTGCAGTGTATTAGAATAGCGATCAGAGCCTCCTGCCCTCATGTCCCCTAGTGGGACAAAGTAAAAAAAGTGTAAAAAAGTAAAAAAAAGTTGTGTAAAAATAAGAAAATAAAAGATTTAAAATTAATAAAAGTAAAAGTCCCCCTTTTTCCCTTATCAGTTCTTTATTATTAATAAAAATATATAAATAAACAAATAAACTATACATAATTGGTATCGCCGCGTCCGTAACGGCCTGAACTACAAAACTATGTCGTTATTTATCCTGCGCGGTGAACGCCGTAAGAGAAAATAATAATAAACCGTACCACAATCACAATTGTTTGGTCACTTCACCTCCCAAAAAATGGAATAAAAAGAGATCAAAAAGTCGCATGTACCTAAAAATGGTACTGATCGAAACTACAGTTCGTTACGCAAAAAATAAGTCCTCGCACGACTTTCCTGATGGAAAAATAAAACAGTTATGGCTCTTAGAATAAGGTAACACAAAAAATAAATTATATTTTACAAAATGTATTTTATTGTGCAAACGCCATAAGACATAAAATAAAACTATAAACATCTGGTATCGCCGTAATCGTATCGCCGCGCAGAATAAAGTGAATATGACATTTATAGCGCACGGTGAACGCTGTAAAAAAAATTGAATAAAAAACAATAGTAAAATTGCTGTTTTTTTAGTCACCACGCCACCTAAAATTAGAATAAAAACTGATCAAAAAGTCGCATGCACCCCAAGAAAACTGCAATGGATTCCTCAAGGTCTCTAGTTTCCAAAAAGGGGTCACTTTTGGGGGGTTTCCACTGTTTTAGCACCACAAGACCTCTTCAAACCGGACATGGTGCCTAATAAATTAAATTAAATTAATTAAATGTCACCTCTACTTTGCTCTAAATTCCTGTGAAACGCCTAAAGGGTTAATAAACTTTTTAAATGCTGTTGTGAATACTTTGAGGGGTCTAGTTTCTGAAATGGGGTGTTTGATAAGGGTGTCTAATGTATGGGCCCCTCAAAGCAACTTCAGAACTGAGCTGGAAACTAAAAAATAAAATAAAAATGAGGCAATACTTCGCTTCTTACATTATACTCATAATGAGCCGTGCCCACCCCGAGATGACCCCAGTTTTGACCGTTTGTATAAACGGAGACCCCTATTAGACCATTTCAGTGCCCGGTTTTCCCAAGCATTCACCCCCGAGAAGTGTATTTCTATAGATGAATCCCTGGTACATTTGAAAGGGAGGCTTCAATTCCGCGAGTACCTGCCGGGTAAGAGGGCAAGGTATGGCGTGAAGATGTATAAGCTGTGTGAGAGAGCATCCGGGTATACCTACAAATTTAGGATATATAAAGGGAAGGACACCAGTACTCAGCCCCCAGAATGCCCCCCCTTACTGGGAGTTAATACAAAAATTGTGTGGGATTTGGTGCACCCACTGCTGGACCAGGGTTACCACCTCTACCTGGATAATTTTTATACCAGCGTCCCACTCTTCAACTGCCTCGCTTCCAGAAGTCCTGCGGCATGCGGCACTGCTAGAAGAAATCTGAGAGGCCTCCCTAAGACTCTGCAGGGCAAAGCTCAGAAGGGGTGAGAGCAGGGCACAATCTAGCAGCAACATATTGTGTGTCAAGTACAAGACCAGGGAGATGCCACACCAGTACCCATGTACCTGTACGAGGTACCAGTACAGGGACCCCCAAACTAGACTGCATCCTGCACTACAATAGGTACATGGGAGGGGTGGACTTGTCAGATCAAGTCCTGAAGCCTTACAGTACTTCTGGAAGCGGGGCCACAGGCATCGTACCAGGGCAACACTTTTTAGGAGAAGTTCCCCAAACTGGCAAGAAGGGAAAAAGTCAAAAGAGGTGCAGAGTCTGCTATAAGAGGGGGATAAGGAAGGACACAATATATCAATGTGACGCGTGTCCCGAAAAACTAGAGCTCTGTATGAAAGAGTGTTTTCAAATTTATCATCCATCCCTTTATTTTTAATTTACCCCAGTTTTACTCGCTCTGATCCACTTCGCACAGCTTACCCCTCCTCATCTTTCCCCTCTGAGCCCTGCTGCGTGCCCAGGCAGCTGATAACAGCCACATGTAGGGTATTTCCGTACCCGGGAGAGCCAACATTACAGTTTATGAGGTGTATATCTCCGGTGGCGCATGCTGGGCACAATATATCGGACACTGAATTGGCATATATGTATAGAAAATTGCAAATTTCACTCTGCACCAACTGCTGCACATTATCTTTTACACAATACCTGTGGGGTCAAAATGCTCACTACACCTCTAGATGAATTCCTTAAGGGGTGTCGTTTTTAAAACGGGGTCACTTCTCGGGGGTTTCAACTGTACTGATACCTCAGGGGCTTCTGCACACACGACTTAGCACCAGAAAATTCCCAGTAGGCCACATGGTGGTCCTTTCCTTCTGAGCCCTCCCATGGGCCCAAACGGCAGTTTATCACCACAAATAGGGTATTGCCACACTCAGGACAAATTGGGCAACAAAATGCGGTATTTTATTCCTTGTGAAAATAAGAAATTTTGAGCCAAAACTACCTCTTATTGGAAAAAATTACATTTTTTTGAATTCACAGCCCAATTCAAATAAATTCTGTGAAAAAACTGTGGGGTCTAAATGGTCACAACACCCATAAATAAATTCTTTGAGGGGTGTAGTTTCCAAAATGGGGTCACTTCTGGTGGGTTTCCATTGCTTTGATACCTTTGGGGCTCTGCAAATGCGACATGGCACCCGAAAACCAATCCAGCAAAATCTGGGCTCCAAAGAACACATAGCGCTCCTTTCCTTCTGAGGCCTCCCATGGGCCCAAACGGCAGTTTATCACCACAAATGGGGTATTGCCGCACTCAGGACAAATTGGGCAACAAATTGGGGTATTTTATTCCTTGTGAAAATAAGAAATTTTGAGCCAAAACTACCTCTTATTGGAAAAAATTACATTTTTTTGAATTCACAGCCCAATTCAAATAAATTCTGTGAAAAAACTGTGGAGTCTAAATGGTCACAACACCCATAAATGAATTCCTTGAGGGGTGTAGTTTCCAAAATGGGGTCACTTCTGGTGGGTTTCCATTGCTTTGATACCTTTGGGGCTCTGCAAATGCGACATGGCACCCGAAAACCAATCCAGCAAAATCTGTGCTCCAAAGAACACATAGCGCTCCTTTCCTTCTAATACCTCCCATGGGCCCAAACGGCAGTTTATGGCCACAAATAGGGTATTGCCGCACTCAGGACAAATTTGGCAACAAAATGGGGTATTTTATTCGTTGTGAAAATAAGACATTTTGAGCCAAAACTACATCTTATTGGAAAAAAGTTTTTTTTTAAAAATTCACAGCCCAATTCAAATAAGTTCTGTGAAAAAACTGTGGGGTCTAAATGGTCACAACACCCATAAATAAATTCCTTGAGGGGTTTTGTTTCCAAAATGGGGTCACTTTTGGTGGGTTTCCATTGCTTTGATACCTCTGAGGCTCTGCAAATGCGACATGGCACCCGAAAACCAATCCAGCAAAATCTGGACTCCAACAAACACATAGCGCTCCTTTCCTTCTGAGGCCTCCCATGGGCCCAAACAGCAGTTTATCACCACAAATGGGGTATTGCCACACTCAGGACAAATTGGGCAACAAAATGGGGCATTTTGTTCCCTGTGAAAATAAGAAATTCTGATCAAAAATGACATCTTATTGGAAAAATTGTCATTCTTTTAATTTCACAGCCCAATTCAAATACGCGCTGTGAAAAAACTACGGGGTCAAAATGGTAACAATAACCATAAATTAATTCCTTGAGGGGTGCAGTTTCCAAAATGGGGTCAGTTTTGGGGGATTCCTACTGTTTTGGCACCTCAACACCTCTCCAAACCTGGCATGCTGCCTAAAATATATGCTAATAAAAAAGCACCACCAAAATGCACTAGGTGCTTCCTTGCTTCTGGGGCTTGTGTTTTAGTCCACGAGCGCAGTAGGGCCACATGTGGGACATTTCTAAAAACTGAAGAATCTGGACAATACATATTTAGTAGTGTTTCTCTGGTAAAACCTTCTTTGTTACAGAAAAAAAATAGAATAAAATTGAAATTCAGAAATAAAAACGAAATTTGCAAATTTCACCTCCACTTTGCTTTAATTCCTGTGAAATGCCTGAAGGGTTAAAAAACTTTCTAAATGCTGTTTTGAATACTTTGAGGGGTCTAGTTTTTAAAATGGGGTGCTTTATGGGGGTTTCTAATACATAGGCCCCTCAAAGCCACTTCAGAACTGAACAGGTACCTTAAAAAAAAGGCTTTTGAAATTTTCTTAAAAATATGAGAAATTGCTGTTTATGTTCTAAGCCTTGTAACGTCCAAGAAAAATAAAATAATGTTCAAAAAACGATGCCAATCTAAAGTAGACATATGGGAAATGTGAACTAGTGACCATTGTGGGTGGTATAACCGTCTGTTTTTCAAGCAGATGTATTTAAATTCTGAAAAATGCTATTTTTTCTAAATTTTCTCTAAATTTTGCAATTTTTCTCAAATAAAGACTGAATATATCGACCAAATTTTACCTCGAACATGAAGCCCAAAGTGTCACGAGAAAACAATCTAGGAATCGCTTGGATAGGTTTAAGCATTCCGACGTTATTACCACATAAAGTGAAATATGTCAGATTTGAAAAATGGGCTCTGAGCCTTAAGGCCCAAACTAGGCTGCGTCCTTAAGGGGTTAATGACATTCACTAACAAGTTGCAAACCTCAAAGCAATTTGGAGCTGGATGGATTAAGTTCCTATAGCGAGGAGTCTAACACAAGCCTGAGATGGTCACGCACAATGCCAGGAGTGGGCTGGAAAGGTGTAAAGCACACCGCAATTGGACTGTTTAATGGCGAATCATCAACTGGGTTGGTGAAGAAAGCTTCTTATTCTAATGTGAAGTGTCAACTGTAAACTTTGGTGGATGAGGTATAAAGTCATGGGGCTGTTTTGGCTGAGCCCTTTAGTTTTAGTAAAGAAAAGACCTAATTCTGCATCTTACAAGTACACTCTTGAGAATTGTGTGCTTGAGCTTGACAATTCCCGGTTTATGGGTTTAAAGCGTGCCTGCACTATAGTCATAAGTTGAAATAAAAGCATGAACTTTATGTTTTTACCTTTTTCTGCCGTTAAAAATGGATCTTTGCAGTTTTAGCTTAGCTATTTTACCACCGAGAGCCCCGTTACTGATTGCGGTCCACTCAATTTCTGGTGGCGAGTTCTCAGGCTTTAAAGTCTGCCAACAATACATATGCTGAGATGTCCTTTCCCTTACTGCCTCCAACGGGAGCGTGCGCACTCACTGTCCAATTAGATGCATGCCCCGACCAGTACGTAAGCGCACCTCTGTCAAGCCTGTATGCTGTTTGACAGAGCGAAGAGAACAGGCATTCAGAAACCGTGTGAATGCTAAATAAGCTGCGGCCTAGTTCACACCTGTGTTCGATATTCCGCTGTTCTGCACGTCAGAAAATCAGATTGGAACCGGTGGAACCCATTGATATTAATGAGTTTCGTCGGGGTGACCATGTTTTTACCAGAAACAATAATGCAGATGTGAACAGAGCCGTACTCTGTTGCTTTCTCCTTACATCTCACATAGCAGTGCCTGGCAAGTAAATCTAATTTTACCTTTTTCACTGCTGTGTACTCTATCCATATATATCAGTCCCTTGACAGTTTCAGTGACTGATGTATATGGCCAGAGAACATAGCAGAGAATAAAGGTGAAATGAGATTTACTTGCCAGGCACTGCGTGAACTGTAAGCTGATTTCATCAGTTCACATGCACTGACCATAACAAGGAATCTTTGCACTCTATGTAATGCATGTAATATGTCTCTGGTGCTGGAGAGGGATATTACATAGCAACCAGCAGTAGACCGCAATTGAGCAGGAAGGGGGACACCTAGTTGTCTGCATTTTCAGTGGGGTAAAGCAGCATTTTTATTAACTAAAGCAATTTAAAGTTTTTGCTGTTTAGCACATTGGCTATCAAATAGACATAAGTTGTAAGTAAGTATGAAACTTATTTTTATCTTTTTTATAAAGGGTTCTTTACAGTTAGAGTAGTCCAACTATGGCAGGCCCTACCTAAAGAGGTAGTAAATGGCCGAAACCATGTCAGCATTCAAAAAAGGGCTAGATGTTTATTTACTGACAAATAGCATTGAGGGTTATTACTAATCTAGCAATGAATGGCATGTAATTGATTGAGAAAGGTTGAGTTTGATGGACATGTGTCTTTTCCCAACTGATAGAACTATGTTAGTAGGTTGAAAAATGACCTAAATCTATCAAGTTAAATCTTATGGTTACAAACCCCAGTTGATCCAGTGGAAGGCAAAACCAACTCTTGAATGGCATAGAACAATTTGCCACTAAGTGGAAAAAAAATCCTTACTGATCCCTGCTGTCCATCGGACAGATCCCTGGATCAACATTCTACATTAATACCATTAACCCTGTATAGTGTTTCTCAATGAAGATGTCTAAGCCTTTCTTAAATCTAGCCACATTTTCAGCCATTACCAAATCCTGTTGAAATATGATCTATAACTGTATGGTTCGAACAGTAAAGTATTGCTTTCAAACTCCTTTGGCATGAATTAGAATGCCAAATGCAGCTACCAGGCCTCATTACCCAATAACAGTGCCCGATATCACTAATGCTTTTGTAACTGAATGGATATGAATCCCTAGAGACATGTTTCAAAATCTAGTGTAAAACCTTCCCAGAAAAATGGAGAATGCTATAGCACTCGATTTCAACTATGGTCCTTAATGTGTAGTGTAACAACAAAGCCCATCACAGCTTTTATAATATTTTAAAATATTCCTATGGATGGTTATAAATCTATATTTAAACATATATGTGCTCTAATTTAATGACAAGCTAAAGAATTTACCCAGGTGTTGCAGAATACTGTAGCGCTTTCTTCATCAAACTCTCTCCAATTTCAATGGTTGTACCATTGTTTAAGGTAATGCTGGCTGATTTGAAAGGGAATGTATCTGGATTTGGAGCTCCCCCTGCCAACGATATCATTGATGGTGGAGACTTCATTAATAAATCCGCTGAGAAGAAATTAAAAGAAAAATAGAAAATAAATTTAAAAAAAGTAGAATGGAGGAATTGAAATGTTGAAATAACCCAGCAAATGTTGCCCATACAATCAGGGTCAGACTGGCCCACCATAGTACTACCAAAGAACCCTCAGATAGGCTCCAACACAATAATGGGCCCCAAAAGGCACGGAAGAAGAAAGCCCCATTTCGAGCCAATCACTTGCCACAAGGGTCTATTTCTCATTAATTGGTTCACAAATGTCTGATTAGAATTTATAGATGATATGTCCTGTGTGTGATGATAATAACAAAGTTTATGATGGAATTATACATAAAAGAGAAAGGGAAATGCTAATTTTGTAGAACCTAATTCCACTTTAAAATGAACAGAGCACTTAAAATTAATTTCGCCATTAAATAACCAACGGTCATCTCTCAGAGCAAAAGTCTATAACCTCATAGCCACAAATAATCTTTATGCTCATACAGTAAAAGTTACGATACCCCATAAAAGTGTAACATATTGCGGGAGGTATTAAATAAAGTGACACCAGGTTAATATGTGCTATGTGTAAATCAGGTTATGGAGGACAATGCATTTCTTCAGAGCAGATCAATCTATCCTTACACTGCGGTATTATGTGACAAGTTGATGTCTGCTTTGTAAATTAACTTGTCAGCTTTTATCGCATTTGTTCTCTGGGCTGGGGGTCAGTGATCTCAGTTTTACTACAGCTGGGATCTTGGTAATAAGCGTATCTATTAAGAACCAATAATCCAATTAATGTTAAATGTACTAATTTTTTTCATTACCTTTACATTGGACAGTCGCAGTCAACTCAAGATTGAAAAGCCAGGGCATTGGCTTCTGGTGAGGAGGCAAAAGTGAGGTCACACCGACCCCAGGATTTTTAGGGGTTAGGAAAGATAGCACTGGAGGAGTATAGACCAGAGGCTTTGTTTAAATATGGGTAGCATGATGGCACAGTAGTGAGCACTGGGCTTCTAGGTTCAAATGCAACCAAGGACAACATCTGCATGGCGTTTGTTTCCTTCGGGTACTCTGCTTCTTCCCATACTCCAAAAACATATGAATAGACTTATTGTTGCCACTAATAATTGACCTATGTGTCTTTGAGATGGGTATTTTAGATTGTAAGCCCCACTGGGAACAGGGATGGATGTGAGTGATGACAATCTGTATAACGCTGCGAAGTATGTTGGCGCTAAATAAGGAACAGGTAATAAATAAGGAGACAACAGGACAGGTGTTAGGAGAAAAAATGGGAGTCGGGGATTGGTTCATGTGCAAAGGTAGGAGGGTGAGGTGTATATGCAGCCAGGTTGAGGGGTTAGAAAAAGAAAAGAACAGGCCAGATAACACATATGTATGCAGTTGGCTTATCATAAAATTTTATTCTAAAAAGGTGCGGATCGTGGCACGTTGTCCAATGGTGGTATGATTTTTGTTGGCCAAGGTGGTATGATTTTTGTGTGCCAGCAGCCATCCCAGCGACCAGTAGTTGTTGGTATAAAAAGGGTGTCTTTAAAGAGTGTGGTGTTATTATTTGTGGAATATTGGGTTGCAACGAGTGTTAACAGAATCCCTCTTTATCCTAAACACAACTAGTGGCTACTTGCCATAGAAGAAGGCTACGTCACTGAAATGAGGACAGGGAGGCAGTACTAGGGAGGCAGTACTAGGCCATATTTTGACACCCAACTGTTTCCAGATCTTCAGCGCTGCTTAACTAAGTGGAAGAAACATGTATAGTATTATGCGGCTGCAGGATAGGGGGCCAGGTCAAGGTTAGTTAAATTTTCAGACTCTAGAACTCAGTATAAAGATGAAGATTATTGCTCCAACTGCTACACTCCGGTCATATCAGTAATATGACCCCCACTTTTATGACCACCTCTGAACGTGTTAATTTTAAGTAAGAATGTATAGAACGCAAAATCCATTGTATGCATTTTATAGATATAGCTAGCTTGTATAAATATCTAAATGATGAATGAATTAGGCATAATACGTATACTTACTCATTGCTCTTATGGGCGAGGCTTGCCTGGCCGCACTCACAGCTGTCAGAAAACGTGCGTAATTCATGTCTGTGAACAGGTAAAGATAATATAACAAACAATTAATTCATGGTGCTTATGCTTGTTTAAAGTGGACCAGTCAGATATTTATGCTGCCCTGTCTGAGGGCAATGTAAAGAAATGACAAACACGATGAGTTCAGCGTGCTATCACTTATTAGTTAATATTAAAGAGGCTCTGTCACCAGATTTTGCAACCCCTATCTGCTATTGCAGCAGATCGGCGCTGCAATGTAGATTACAGTAACGTTTTTATTTTTAAAAAACGAGCATTTTTGGCCAAGTTATGACCATTTTCGTATTTATGCAAATGAGGCTTGCAAAAGTACAACTGGGCGTGTTGAAAAGTAAAAGTACAACTGGGCGTGTATTATGTGCGTACATCGGGGCGTGTTTACTACTTTTACTAGCTGGGCGTTCTGATGAGAAGTATCATCCACTTCTCTTCAGAACGCCCAGCTTCTGGCAGTGCAGATCTGTGACGTCACTCACAGGTCCTGCATCGTGTCGGCACCAGAGGCTACAGTTGATTCTGCAGCAGCATCAGCATTTGCAGGTAAGTAGCTACATCGACTTACCTGCAAACGCCGATGCTGCTGCAGAATCATCTGTAGCCTCTGGTGCCGATGTGTCCTCGCTCGTCTGACACGATGCAGGACCTGTGAGTGACGACACAGCGTGATCTCTGGAGAACACGGCTGTGTCTGCACTGCCAGAAGCTGGGCGTTGTGAAGAGAAGTGGATGATACTTCTATACACAACGCCCAGGTAGTAAAAGTAGTAAACACGCCCCGATGTACGCACATAATACACGCCCAGTTGTACTTTTACTTTTCAACACGCCCAGTTGTACTTTTGCAAGCCTCATTTGCATAAATACGAAAATGGTCATAACTTGGCCAAAAATGCTCGTTTTTAAAAAGTAAAAACGTTACTGTAATCTACATTGCAGCGCCTATCTGCTGCAATAGCAGATAGGGGTTGCAAAATCTGGTGACAGAGCCTCTTTAAGTAGTTATTGAGTATATTAGAAAGGTGCTTAGTATCACAAAATACAAACATTACATAAAACCAATCCTCAAGATAGGCCATCCAACTCCTGGCACCCCTGTCAAACAGCTGTTTTAAAGGGGCCGCAGTGCTTGTAGGAGCGCTATTTTCCCTTCATTTCTACTTGTTCACTGTGAATCGTCAACACACTTGTAGTGGTGGTCCACAGTATTGCAGCCTTCTACTATTAATTTCAACATGCTAGTGGGGCAAACCATAGGACCTTACTTACTGCATCTTAATCAACTACGTCTAAAAATGGGACCCCCATATGTATTATGCACTTTCGACTCAGCTGCCACAGAAGTGCATGATATTATCTCTAGATATTGGATATTAATCACTATGGATCCCAACTTAAAAGACGTTGTACCTGATCATCAAGCTATTACATATAGAAGAGGACGGAGTATAGGGGATAAATTAGTACATAGCCACTTTGAGGGCACTCAAGATTGGATTAAAAAAATCGACATGGCTAGAAAACCGTAGCAGAGGTACGCATCTTTGTGGATGCTGCAGAGCGTGTCCTTTTATACAAACTGGTTAAACGTATAAAGACCTAAGGAGGCATAATCATTACTAAGCTAGGGACTTTGTGTTAGGAGCAGCGGGTTGTGCACCCTCTGCTACTCGACTGGTTTGACTTAGTGCCACCTCTAAGTAGCCTTCCCGGTCTTCACCCTTTAACTTCCATATGGGGATCTGGACTTCGCTGCGGGGAGAACCAGGTCGCTACCTCTTGAGGTGGTCCCGGTCTAAGTTGAATCTGGCCCAGCAGACCAGGATACAATGGTGTAGTACACCGAGGGTACATGCACTGGCAGGTGATACCTTGGCAGACAGGTGTGGAACAGAAGTCACAGTTTGTAACCGGTAGTATGTCTCAGGCTCGTCTCAGGTTACAGACTGCCAGTAGATAGTGGGATGCAGACTGATGGTGGGTAACAGGATACGCACTGGTAGCAGAATGCAGACCGGTAGCGAGTAGGTGGATACAGACTGGTAGCATGTAGCTGAATACAGGCAGGCAGTTGGTTGCTGAATACAGGCGGGAAGAAGATAGCTGGATACAGGCTGGTAGCGGATATTTGGATACAGGCTGGTAGCGGATATTTGGATACAGACTGATAGCCGGATACCGACCGGTAGCGGATAGCCGGATACCGACCGGTAGCGGATAGCCGGATACCGACCAGTAGCGGATAGCCGGATACCGACCGGTAGCGGATAGCCGGATACCGACCGGCAGCGGATAGCCGGATACCGACCGGAGCGGATAGCCGGATACCGACCGGCAGCGGATAGCCGGATACCGACCGGCATCGGATAGCCGGATACCGACCGGCATCGGATAGCCGGATACCGACCGGTAGCGTATAGCTGGATACAGACTGGTAGCAGATAGCTGGATACCGACTGGTAGTGAATAGGTGCATACCAACTGGTAGCGGATAGCTGGATACAACTGATAGCAAATAACGAAGTCCCGTCTGGTATCAGGATGCAAACAGGGGACCTTTGCAGGACACATAGCTGCTCAGACACCAGGTGAGCTGAGTAGGTGCCCTAAATAGTCCAGGAGAAAAAGGGGTTGTATTGGGAAAGTTTTGATATGCACGCTGGCCCTTTAAGACGTGGCAAGAGAGCGCACGCGTCCGAAGGCAGAAGCGGTCACAAGCAGGAAGAGAGGGAGGACGGAGACACCAGCAGCCTGGCCCAGCCAGGCCACCAGCAGGGCAGGTAGGAGACCTGGCGGTGGGGACAGCCGGCCGCAGCATCACCCTCCGCCGGCATTGCAAATTGCCAGTTGCCGCACAAGCAGATTAATCTATATATGTGTTAAGTCAGAATTATTTTCAGTTTGATGACATCTGGAATCGTCAAAAATCCGGAACGGCGATGGGTACCCCAGTGGCCCCAACTTTTGCTAACTTATTTCTAGCTGATTTAGAAGAACAAATGATTTACAACCTATCTAATCCCTATGCTAAATATTTGAAATTATATTTGCGTTATAAAGATGACATTTTTATAGTATGGTCTGGTATGCAGGAGGAATTTTTAGAATTCGTAAAATATCGGAATGAAAATACCATGAATATGAGATTTACGTACAAGTTTGGAAATCAGGAAATTGAATTCCTAGATATATATGTAACGATAGAAGGGGGTGTGGTTCAGACAAAAGGTTATTGAAAACCTACAGCCACTAATATACTTTTACGGTATGATAGCGATCACCCGAGACATATAACCCAATCCTTACCATATGCTCAATTTTTGCGTTTAAGAAGAATTAATAGCAGTGATATGACAGTCTATGAACAGGCAGATGAGATGAGAAAAAGATTAGAATTAAGGGGATATCCGTCAGAATTGGTAGGGGAAGCTCTGAATAAAGCAAGTAATAACAAACAGATATCTCTATTACAACACAATAAAAAGAGGAAAAAATTAAATGTAAAAGAAGACAGACGGTTTGTTTTATCCTTTGGCCATAGTCCAATGAGTGATGTGATCCGGACAAGCATTAGAAAGAATTGGCATCTAGTTGAAAATGATCCATTATTAATGGAGGTCGCAGTTAAAAAAACAATAATATCTTTTCGTAGATGCAGGAATTGAAAAGACATATTGGTCAAAGGCCATTTTTCCCAAAGAGAAAAGGGAAATGAGAACTGGTTATGAGCTATAGGACCGAAAGGGAATCATAAATGTAGACAATGCAATTATTGCAATTCCATTATACGCACCAGGAACCTTAATTTAGGGGGCTGTGCGTTTGAAATTAACGAGCTGATAACCTGTAAGACTCAGTATGTGGTATATGCAGTAATTTGTAACTGTGGTAGATTTTATATAGGAAAAACTATACGATCAATGTATATAAGATTTAGTGAACATATAAGATCATTAATTACAGGTGAGGGATGCCCTAGGTTGATACAACACATGCAGGAGAAACATGAAAGTAACGCACGATGCATGCGGTTTGTGGGCATAGTTCACATTAAGCCGTTATTGTCTGGAGGAGACAGACATAAAACTCTTTTACAAAAAGAGGCGGAGATAATCTCACAGACAGGGGCACTAGGACCTCTCGGTCTCTACGACCGAAATGACCTGAGTGCCTTCATAACATAAACCTTGTTGTTTTTAAAATAATGTAACGAATAAAGATAAATATACCGTTATTTTAGCTTGATATAATTATGGTGTATCACCCAATATTATATATTGTGTATTTTCCTGTCTTTTATTTATTTTTGTTACGTAACAATCTATACTGATTTGTGAATAAAAAGGGCAGGTAAAGGAAGTGACGCCAGGGCCTTGACGAAAGCGTGTACGCACGCGAAACGGCCATGGGCTAATTCCACATCCTAACCAAGATCTTGAATAAAGAAATTTATTGCAAGTCCGGTGAGTACCTCGATACTTTCTATTTGTTGTTATCAAGGTGTTTTGTGCTGCACTTGTCGAGGAGTACCTCCGGGGCAACTTAAAGAGACTCTGTCACCACATTATAAGTGCCCTATCTTCTACATAAGGAGATTGGCGCTATAATTTAGGTGACAGCAGTGCTTTTTATAAAAAAAAAAAAAACGATCTATTTTCACCACTTTATTAGCGATTTATGCTAATGAGTTGCTTAATGCCCAAGTGGGCGTGTTTTTACTTTAGACCAAGTGGGCGTTGTACAGAGTGTATGACGCTGACCAATCAGTGTCATGCACTCCTCTCCATTCATTTACTCAGCGCATAGGGATCCTGCTAGATCCTTATGTGCTGTCTTTGGCATCATTTACACGAGCGTAATATACGTGCGTGCGACACGCGTGCTTTTCACGCGTGTCGTATGCACCTATATTAGGCTATGGGGCAGTGCAGACTGTGCGTGAGTTTTGCGCAAGCGCGTTGCGTAAAACTCACGACATGTCCTTTCTTTGTGCGCTGTTCGCGCATCATGCACCCATTGAAGTCAATGGGTGCGTGAAAACCACGCATGCCGCAAAGAAGCACTTCCGTGCGAACTGCGTGTTTCGCGCAACAGCTGTCAAACTCTGAATGTAAACAGAAAAGCACCACGTGCTTTTCTGTTTACAAACATCCAAACGGAGGGTCATAATAATGGCGGCTGCGAGAAAATCTCGCAGCCGCGCATCATACACTGATGACACACGCAGCTTTTAAGTGCTTTTTGCGCACGCAAAACGCCGCATTTTTTGCGTGCGCAAAACGCACACGCTCGTGTAAATGAGGCCTTATACTAACACATTAACGATACTGAAGTGTTTAGACAGTGAATAGACATTCCATGGGATGTCTATTCACAATCTCTGCACTTCATTACGGTTTCTATGGTAGTTACAGCAGAGGAGGCGTAATCTCGTTGTAACCGGTCATTTACTGCGTAATCTCGTGAGATTACGCTTCCTCTGCTGTAACTACCACAGACAGAGTTTTGAATTGGGGTAATTCTGCAAACAGGTGCATGGATTTACGCAAACCCCATTCAGAGGAATAGAACTGATTTTTAGTCGCAGAAATTTCTGCAACAAATCTGCAGCATGTAAACTTTGTATTTGTGGTCCTGCACAGCTGTATCTTTGTAGGCGTCCTACTTGGGGCAACTCTGTTAGGGTTACGACCCCTTTTGGTTAATCATGCCCTCCCTCTGCCGCCCCTGGCAATTACCAGAGTTAATATGGCGTTGATGCCTTTATGGGGTTGGGTCTCTGTGGTCAGCGGCACCTCCTTCCCTTATGTTTTTTTTAGGCTAAAATGACCCTCCTCCCCTTCTGTTGAGTGGTGGTTGTATAGCCCAATCATACGGCTTGGCATTACAGTTAGGGTCAGTATCTAGCGTGACGCCCAATCATGACGCTAAGCATCATTGTTAGGGGTGGCATCTTGCTATTATGTCAGACCCCGCTGATGTAGCGAGGTCAGATGTCCTCCATGCCTGTACATCATATACCCCAGTGAGTGGCATTATTACGGTCAAATTAGCTTGCCTGGCGTAACTCCATGGGGCATCACTGGTTAATGATGTCAGACGCCAGTGGCGCCTATGAACCCCCGCCCATCTTACGTCACTTCCGGGGATGGCACCTCTCTATATGCCCATTGGCCCTGCTTATATAATTGATTTAGGCATCATCTATTGTTAGGACAATTTAGTACCATTGCTATGACTGTTGCAATTTGGTTTTTCACTGGTTCCTCAGCATGGAAGATATAATCACATTATAATCGCGGTCATTAATGCAATTGTCTTATTGTTAGAGCGTATATCTTAATAATAAGGGTATGTTCACACGGCTTATTTACGGACGTAATTCTGGCATTTTCCGCCTCGATTTATGTCCGAAAATGCGGCTCGATAGCGTCGGCAAACATCTGCCCATTCATTTGAATGAGTCTTACGATGTTCTGTTCCGACGGTCATTTTTTTTACGCCCCGCTGTCAAAAGGCGGGGCGTAAATAGACGCCCGCGTCAAAGAAGTGCCTGTCACTTCTTCAGACGTAAATGGAGCCGTTTTCCATTGACTCCATGGAGAAACAGCTCTATTTACGTCCGTAATTGACGCAGCGAAAAAGCGCCTCAACATGCCATTACGACTGAAATTACGGAGCTGTTTTCTCCTGAAAACAGCCCCGTAATTTCAGCCGTAACGGCAGCTGCCGTGTGAACATACCATAACTATGCTGTTAACTTTAAGTATCTTACATTTGGGCTTTAATTGTTATGGCCATTCTATCTTTAGGCTTCACTGATAAACTATGACATTTGGTTATAGGGAAATGATATGGAAGTTAAGATGTCTTAGGGTATGTTCACACACACTATTTACGGACGTAATTCGAGCGTTTTAGCCCCGAATTACGTCCGAAAATGTGTCTCAATAGCGTCGGCAAACATCTGCCCATTCATTTGAATGGGTCTTATGATGTTCTGTTAAGACGCCCGCGTCAAAGAAGTACCTGTCACTTCTTGGGACGTAATTGGAGGCGTTATTCATTGACTCCAATGAAAAGCAGCGCCAATTTCGGCCGTTACGGACGCTGTAGTGTGAACATACCCTAACTTTTTTATGTCATCCATGTTAATCCTTTGGTAATATATGTGTTGTTATGCGAATTTGACATTTTTATAACCACTACTTTGTTGATTTGTGACACACCCATTGGTATTTCTGCCCTTTCTACCTTTTCACTACAAATTATCATCTTTAACCCCTTTGCGCCATTTCACGTACAGTTACGTGATGGGAGATGGTCTTTTCGCGCATCTCCACGTAACTGTACGTGAAGGAGATGAAGCTGGCTCAGGAGCTGAGCCAGCGACATCACCGCCGGGTGACAGCTGTATGTTACAGCTGGCACCCTGAGGTATCGGCCAGGACCGGAGCTAGCCTCCGATCCGACCGATTAACCCCTCACATGCTGCGTTCAATAGAGATCGCAGCATGTGAGGAGTTTATAGCCACCGGCGCCCCAGCAACGTGATCGCTGGGTTGCCGGTGGCTGCAAAGGCGATCGGAGGGCTAATGCTTACCTCCCGATCAGCCTGTAACGGAATCCTCCTATGCCCCGTCGTCGGCGGGGCCCAGGAGGCTTCCGGTACCATCGGCAAGATGGTGCCGGCTCAGCTTCCGGCTCAGAAGCTCAGCCGGCGTCATCAGCAGTGGGTGTCCGCTGTATGTTACAGCGGACACCCCGATCTATCGGCAGGAACCGGAGCTAGCTCCGATTCCTGCCATTAACCCCTTCAATGCAGCGATTCAATACAATCGCTGCATCAAAGTGGTTTGTATGCAATCGGCAGCCTTGCCATGCGATGGCAAGGCTGGCAACTGCTACTATGGCAACAGGATGCCTAACAATGGCTTCCTATCTGCCATTACGTTAGCCGATTAGGCCCCGCCCGGAGGCGGAGCCTGATCGGCTTGCTGTCAGTGAACAACTGACAGTTCTAATACATTGCACTACATAGGTAGTGCAATGTATTAGATCAAACAAACAGTTGGACATTCAAGTCCCCTAGTGGGACTAAAGAAAAGTGTAAAAAAAAAAGTGTAAAAAAAGTAAAAATAAAAGTTTTAAAAAATACAATAAAAGTTTCAAATAATAACACAAAACACAATCGCCCTTTTTCCCTTATCAAGTCATTTATTATTGAAAAAAATAATAAAGCCATACATATTTGGTATCGCTGCGACCGTAACGACCTGAACTATAAAAATATTATGTTATTTATTCCGCACAGTGAACGCCGTAAAAAAAAACTACAAAATACTGACATAATTGCTATTTTTTGGTCACTTTGTCTTCCAAAAATTGAAATAAAAAGTGATCAAAAAGTCGCATGTACATAAAAATGGTAGCTATAAAAACTATAACTCGTCTCGCTAAAAACAAACCCTCATACAGCTCCGTCGACGAAACATTTAAAACCGTTATGGCTCTCACAACTTGGCGACAGAAAAAATCCATTCTCTTTACGAAAGTTATTTTATTGTGCAAAAAGTTGTAAAACATAAAAAGTGCTATAAATTAGGTATTACCGGAATCGGACTGACCCGCAGAATAAAGCTAGCATGTAATTTATAATGCGTGGTGAACGCTGTATAAAAAAACCTAAAAAAATATGCGAGAATTGCTGTTTTTTGGTCACCTGGCCTCCCAAAAAAAAAAGGATAACAAGTGATCAAAAAGTCGCATGTACCCCAAAATGGTACCAATAAAAACTACAGCTCCTCCCACAACAAACCAGCCGTCATACCACTACGTCTATGAAAAAATTAAATTAGTCAAGGTACCAATAAGCCAGGAAATAAAAATATGCAGTTGTGCCGGCCCGAGGGGAACGTTTCTTCTGTTTCAAGTGGCGAATTATCAAGGCCCCTAAAATTAGGGAACCAGGAAGGGGAGGGCCCAAACATATCTGCTGGAAGTGAGGGCGCCCGTATTATACCAGGACAACACTTTCCCAGCAAAATTCCCCAAACTTCAAAGGTGCCGAGTGTGGACCAAAAGGGGAATAAGTAAAGACCATTTATTAGTGCGACACCGGCCTGTGCAGAAAGGATTGCTCCCCAGCATAACACTCATCTATGGATTATTTTATTGTTTTTTATTACCCCACTATACCACCTGACTAGGCCCCTTATATACTCCGCCCGCCTTACATGTACCCCCACATTATAAACGGAAACACCAGTAAAACTCAAAACAAAACTACTACAAGCAAAATCCACGCTCCAAAAGCCAAATGGCGCTACCTCCCTTCTGAACCCTACAGTGTGCCCAAGCAGCAGTTTACTTCCACATATATGGCATCGCCATACCCAGGAGAACCCTTTTAACAATTTTTGGGGTGTGTGTCTCCAGTGGCACAAGCTGGGCACCACATATTGGCATATCTATTGAAAAACCATTTTCACTCTGCAACATCGAGTGCACACCAATTTCTGCCAATCACCTGTGGGCTTAATATGCTCACTACACCCCTAGGTGAATACCTTGAGGGGTGTAGTTTCCAAAATGGGGGTCACTTCTGGGGGGTTTCCACTGTTTTGGTCCCACAGGGACTTTGCAAATGCGACATAGCGCCCAGAAACCAATCCAGCAAAATCTGTACTCCAAAATTCCAAATGGCGCTCCTTCCCTTCTGAGCCCTACTCTGTGCCCAAACAGCAGTTTATGACCACATATGTGGTATTGCCGTACACAGGAGAAGTTGCTTTTTTTCATTTATTTGTTGAGAATATGAAACATTTTCAGCTAAAACTACGTCTTATTGAAGAAAAATGTTTTTTTTTATTTTCACTGCCCAATTCTAATAAAATCTATGAAACACCTGTAGGGTCAAAATGCTCACTACACCCCTAGATGAATTCCTCAAGGGGTGTAGTTTCGTGAATGGAGTCACTTTTGGGGAGTTTCCACCACTGTACTGGCACCTTAGGAGCTTTGCAAAAGTGACATGGTGTCAAGAAACCAATCCAGCAAAATCTGTGCTCCAAAAGCCAAATGGCACTCCTCCTCTTCTGATCCTTGCCGTATGCCCAAACAGCCGTTTATGACCACAAATTGGGTATTGCCGTACTCCAGAGAAGTTGCTTTACAAATGTTGGGGTTCTTTTATTCCTTTATTTGTTGAGAAAATGAAAAATTTTGAGCTAAAGCTACGTCTTATTGGAAAAAAGGATTTTTTTTATCTTCACTGCCCAATTCTAATAAAATCTATGAAACCCCTGTGGGTTCAAAATGCTCACTACACCCCTAGATGGATTCTTCAAGGGGTGTAGTTTCCTAAATGGAGTCACTTTTTTGGTGTTTTCACTGTTTTGGTCCCTTAGGGGCTTTGCAAATGCGACGTGGTCTCCGCAAACCATTCCTGCTAAATTTGAGCTCCAAAAGACAAATGGCGCTCTTTCCCTTCTAAGCCCTGCCGTGTGTCCAAACAGCCGTTTATGACCACATGCGGGGTACTGTTTTACTCGGGAGAAATACTTAGAAAAAATTAGCTAAACCTACATTTTCTTTGAAAGAATGTAGATTTTCATTTTCACGGCCTACTTCCAATAATTTCTGCAATAAACCTGCGGGGTCAAAATGCTAACTATACCCCTAGATAATTTCCTCCAGGGGTATAGTTTTAAAAATGGGGTCACTTTTGGGGGATTTCCACTGTTTTGGCGCTGCAAGAGCCTTTCAGACCCGACATGGTGCCTAAAATATTTTCTAATAAAAAGGAGGCCCCAAAATCCTCTAGGTGCTCCTTTGTTTCTGAGGCCTGTGCTTCAGTCAATAAGTGCACTAGGGCCACATGTGGGGTATTTCTAAAACCTGCAGAATCTGGGCAATAGATATTGAGTTGCGTTTCTCTGGTAAAACTTTCTGTTACAAAAAAAATAGATGAAATATGAATTTCTGCAAAAAAAAAAAAGAAATTTGAACATTTCACATCTACTTTGCCTTAATTCCTGTGAAACATCTAAAGGGTTAAGAAACTTTCTAACTGCTGTTTTGAATACTTTGAGGGGTGAAGTTTTTAAAATGGGGTGACTTATCGAGGGTTTCTAATATATAAGGCCCTAAAATCCACTTCACAACTGAACTGGCCCCTGTAAAAATAGCCTTTTGACATTTTCTTGAACATGTGAGAAATTGCTGCTAAAGTTCTAAGCCTTGTGATGTCATAGAAAAATAAAAGAATGTTCAAAAAACGATGCCAATCTAAAGTAGACATATGGGTGATGTTAATTAGCAACAATTTTGTGTGGTATTACTATCTGTCTTACAAGCAGATACATATAAATTTAGAAAAATGCTAATTTTTGCAATTTCTCGCTAAATTTTGGTGTTTTTCACAATTAAATACTTAATGTATCGAGCAAATTTTGCCAGTAACATAAAGTCCAATGTGTCACGAGAAAACAATCTCAGAATCGCTTGGATAGGTAAAAGCATTCCGGAGTTATTACCACATAAAGTGACACGTCAGATTTGAAAAAATAGGCTGTGTCCTTAAGGCCAAAACAGGCTCAGTCCTTAAGAGGTTAATTCCATCTTTATACCTGTCCTTATTTGTTACAATTGCCTTCTTGTAGCAACCTGCATTAGCATTAATTTAGGGTACAATAGGTAGGTTATAATGCGGGATTGCCCTGATCAGATCCGCTATTCCACCATGCAGGGCAGGCATCGCATTAGGGTATATCAGGTTCAGTCTCCTCCGCTGTTACTCGCCACCCCTCTTGTATGATCGGACACAATTTTGTAACTGGGTTGTGTAAGTACAGTTGCACACGACCAAGATCGGGCCGTGAAAAACGGTCCGAGTGTCGGCTGGATTTCCCGGCCCGACCGCGGTACAGATGAACAGGACTCTTGGCATTATAGACATTTATGATGCTAGGAGTTTCTGCCTTCCCACGGAACTGCTGTTCCGTACTGTATAATTTTGTTCAGTACGAAAAAGCAGTTCTGTGAGGCAGTGACTCCTAGCATCATAAATGTCTATAATGCCAAGAGTCCTGTTCACCTGTACCGCGGTCGGGCCGGGAAATCCAGCCGACACTCGGACCGTTTTTCACGGACAATTTTTTACGGCCTGAACTCGGTTGTGTGCAAGCCGTGTCACACCAACTTGTACCTTTAACATCACTACTTACTAACCAACTAGTCTTTTTTGCCCAAATATACTTGGATCAAGCCCTTATTTTCTCATCTTAATCTACATCAGGGTGGATTTAGGTAGGTTTGAGTGCGGGATCGATTTTATCAGGGCAGATATTTCGCTGTGTTAGGCCTCATTTACACGAACGTAATATACGCGCGTGCGACGCGCGTGCTTTGCACGCATGTCGTACGCACCTATATTAGTCAATGGGGCAGTTTAGACGATGCGTGAATTGCGCTCAGCGCGTGTGCGCAGAAAAAAACTCACGACATGTTCTATAATCGTGCGTTTTTCGCGCACTCACGCACCCATTGAAGTCAATGGGTGCGTGAAAACCACGCATGCCGCACGGAAGCACTTCCGTGCGAACTGCGTGATTCGCGCAAGAGCTGTCAAACTCCTGAATGTAAACAGAAAAGCACCACGTGCTTTTCTGTTTACAAACATCCAAACGGAGTGTCAAATTCGAGATGAGCGCACCGAACTTCACCGGGTTCGGCCAAACTCGTTTTGACCGAAACCGGTAAAAAATGTTCGGGTACGCGACGTCAGGAGACAGTCACTGTCCACGGTGCTGAAAGCGTTAAACTGGTTCAGCACCATGGACAGTGACTTCCGCTCCGAAAATCCATGAACCTGTAAAAAAAAAAAGACGTTCTGACTTACCGATAACTCCGGTCCGACCTCCCGGGATGACAGTTCAGTCCAAGTGACAGCTGCAGCCAATCACAGGCCAAGCACAGGCTGCAGCCAATCACAGGCTGCAGCGGTCACATGGACTGCCGCGTCATCCAGGGAGGTGGGGCCAGATGTCGAGAGGTGCGTCACCAAGGACGCATCACCAAGGCAACGGCCGGGAGAGAAGTTCTCGGTAAGTACGAACTTTTTCTTTTTTTTTTTAACAGGTTTCTCGATATTGTGTTCGGCATTCACTGTCGAGGGTGCTGAAAGAGTTACTGCCGATCAGTTAGCTCTTTCAGCACCTTGGACAGTGACGGGCGTCGACTAGCCTCATCTCTATGATGGTGGCTGCGTGAAAATCACGCAGCCGCGCATCATACACGGATGACACACGGAGCTGCCAAGTGCCTTTTGCGCGCGCAAAACGCAGCGTTTTTTGCGCGCGCAAAACGCACACGCTCGTGTAAATGAGGCCTTAGGCAGGAGTTAGTATAGGGTGGAACAGGGATATTTCCCCATACCCATTATATTCACCCGGGACTAGTGTTGTTTGACGCTTTTTTTGTATAATAAGCGTAACTTCACACGTAACGTAAATACTGCAGATTGTCCGCAACGGTTTTAGTTGGGGAAAATCCGCAACATAATACAGTAGCAGCAGAGTGGATGAGATTTGAACAAATGTCATCCACACGCTGCGTGAATGATAAGCGGAAAAAACGCACAGAAATTGACCTGAGGTGCGTCTTTTTAAGCCGCAGCATGGTAATTGTATTTTCGTAATCGCTGTTTTTTGTTGCAGGTTTTCCGCCGCAAAAATCATAAGTCTGAAAAAAAAATAATTATATACTTACCAGAATTGTGTGCTTCTTCGTCCAGGCCGGCCTCCTGGGATGACTTTCATCCCAAGTGACAATCACAGGCTGCAATGGTCAAATGGGATGAAACGTCATCCAGGGCTGCAGAACGTCAGGACCTCGGAGGGACGTGTCACCATGGTAAGTATAACAGGATTTCCGCAGCGGACATTCCTGCTAAAAAACTCCACCACAATTTGGTGCGGTTTTTCGGCTGGAACACCCTGTGGCTGCCAGGGCAGATACGCTGTGTACCTTTACGCAGCATATACGCCCTGTGTGAACAAAGCCTGAAGGTTACATTTTAAGTGGTGGTCCTCTGTATAAATAGTATTGTGTAGTAGACAGAGGGACACAAACGTATTTTTGCGGCCGCAATTCACCCGCTGAATTGAGGGCCCATTAATTTCAATGGGCCCATGCACACGACCGTGGTTTCCACGGTCCATGCCTGGACTGCAAAAAGAACGGACATGTCTTATTAAGGCCTCATGCACACGACCGTAAAAACTCCCGTTATTACGGGTCGTAATTACGACCCGTAATAACGGGCTCATAGACTTCTATTGGCGACGGGTGCCTTCCCGTTTTCTCACGGGAAGGTGCCCGTGCCGTTGAAAAAGATAGAACATGTCCTATTTCAGGCCGTAATAACGGCACGGACAGTCCATAGAAGTCTATGGAGCTCTCGTAATGACGGGTGGCTACATGTGTGCACCCGTCATTACGGCAGCGTTGCTAAGCGACGTCAGTAAATAGTCACTGTCCAGGGAGCTGAAAGAGTTAACTGATCGGCAGTAACTCTTTCAGCACCCTGGACAGTGACTAGCGATCAGAATAAACCTGTAAAAAATAAAAATAAAAGACGTTCATACTTACCGAGAACTTCCTGCTTCCTCCAGTCCGGTCTCCCGCCCGTTTCCTTGGTGACGCATCCCTCTCGACATCCGGCCCGACGTCCTGGATGACGTTTCAGGCCATGTGACCGCTGCAGCCAATCACAGGTCAATCACAGGCTGCAGCGGTCACATGGACTGCCGCGTCATCCAGGGATGTCGGGCTGGATGTGAATAGAGGGATGCGTCACCAAGGCAACGGCCGGGTAAGTATGAATTTCTTTAACTTTTATTACAGAAAGGGCTGTCCCTTCTCTCTATCCTGCACTGATAGAGAGAAGTGGCTGCCGATTAGTGCAGTGCTATTTTGCCGCCAAAAACGTGCCCGTAAATACGGGTGGAATACGGGTGACACCAGACCCATATTTACGGGCACGGGTTCGTAAATACTGGTGCAAAACGGGTCGAATACGTGTGACACCGGACCCGTATTTACGCCAGTATTTACGGGTGGGAAAAAATACGGTCGTGTGCATGAGGCCTAAGGACTTGTTTTGTGCTCCAGGCTCATAGAAATTTACGCACGCGGCCATGTGCACGGCCCGTGGGTGACACTCCGCGGCCGTCCGACCTGAAAATCACGGCCGTGCACATGGCTACGGTCGTGTGCATGAGGCCCTAGGTTAAAAGCCAGGACTGTTCCTCCATGTTGTGACATTTATAAAGCTACCATTTGTGTCTGCGCATGACAGGTCATGACATTGGAACGTCTCCATAACCCTATTTACACACAAACATCAGTCGTATAAATATGTGCTCCGAAACGTCTCAAGCATGACCGGTCATTGGTCTCCAGGGACATTATTCAGGACCCGCATGAATACAAGTGTCCCAGTGATCCCTGCTGCTCCATGTTTACTAATGTCTACAACCAGGGCTGCAGAATGTAGACGTGTCCCACATAGACAGATGCACGGTGCAGCATAGGGGATATGGTAGTCGGCGCTCCACATGCTAGTTACACAACACAGAACAAATACCTTCTGCCTATTCATTCAGCTGCCTCGCTGCCACATGCAAAGACTCCTGCTAGGCACGCTCAATCAATCCCCGAGCACAGGGCTGCAATTAGCTGCAGACGTGCCAGGTCCTTGTTTGCGGTTTACAATCCTTACATCAGCCAGTAAAAAGCTTAAAGGTCGCCACCAACTGGTCATTATTTGAAACACAAGCTATTATAATCAGATTATTGCACAGTGTGATTGATTTCTTTGATAGAGTAAATGACTGCTGTCCTGGCTCAGATGTGTGACCATAACAACTGCAAATTCATTAGTGACCTTCCTTCAACATGTAATACAAGCATTTAAGATTTCAAAGTGACATCTTTATTTTATTAATCATAAAGATAACATGAGGTTATGTTTTGACCATTTTGTTTTTGTAGCAGTCCGGAGGTATTTCAGGATGATGTAATTTCACTGTCTAGTTTGATAGAAATCTAATTGTGCTCCCACAATATGAGTAAATTATATAGTTCACTGAAGTAACAATAAAGTAAAAAATACCTTTTAATTAGTAACTAGTTAAAAACAGGGGTAACACACCACTGTGACATAAGCCCCACCGTGATTGTTAAAAAACGTATTAAACAAAAAACACTGAGTCATTGTGATACATCTAACTCGGTGTTTATAACAATATTATGTCTGGAAACAGCATATATCCAGGGCACATCAGTAGTACAATCCCAAAATAAAGCACAGGCGTCCGAATAGATCGGGTCTCCTAGTGCTGGGTGTAACACGATATGACTATCCCCAATGCAAACATTCCATAAACAGTACAACGACCCTACGCGTTTCAGGTACTCATCCTCAGGGGTCCGTATAATGGTAACTCTGGCCTTCACACCAGCGATAGAATCCTTTAACAGCAGATATTCTGCTGTGCGTCACGGCAAAGATGCACGTATTGATGTCAACGGCATACTTCATTGCAGGCGCTACGTTACTATAAACGCTAAACTCCACCCCTCGTATTCTAGCGGCAAACATGAACTGACCAATCCCCACACCCTCACGATTAGTGACACCTGCCCATGTGACCCCCCGCCGTCAGCTGACAACCAGGGGTCATCATCGGCCGCATCAAGCCGCACGCGCAGGCGCAGCAGAAGTCAGGGACAATTCGCCCAGACTGCCAAAATAGGAGAAGGTAAGCGCTACACGATAATGGATTGTAAGTAAATCTCGCGGGACAGTTAAACACCGCAAGTAGGCTACCTCACAAAGCAACTAAAAATGTAATTAATCACATGTAGGGTGGAAGGAAATACGATCCCTCATGACATGGGGGACCGAGAGACGATCGCCGTTAAAAAACGGCAGACCAATAGGGCCATCTCAAACCTACATGTGTTAGACAAAAATGAACTCACCCACCCCCTGGGCAACCCAAGGGAGATAGGTCGTCCATACGGAGTGTTAAATAAAACATGTATAATTAGTCTGCTCATTTAAACCTGCTGGATGTATGCATTCCAGTCTGTGGATCCATTGTGCTTCTTTGCGTAAAATCAGGTTATCCCAATCACCTCCTCTTTTGGGGGGTCTAACAAGTTCAATAGCTTGAAACCTTAAACATGCTGCCTGGCCTTGGTGTTTGGCATGCACATGCTTAGATATTGGGGTGTCCCTATCATGGACAATATCTCCAACATGCTCCCTAATACGGCGACGAAATTGTCGTGCTGTTTTTCCCACATAGTTAAGGGGGCATGGACATGTGATTAGGTAGACCACTCCCGCAGTCTTGCAATTGACATAATCCCGAATAGTGTATTGTTTCTGTGTGGTGACGCTAGTGAAGCTGTTACCTTTAAAAATGAAATCACAGGCTTTACAACTACCACACCTAAAGGTACCTGGTATTTGTCTGTCCAGCCACGTGCCCCTAGGTGAAATGGGGTCAAAACAGCTGTGCATGACTCTGTCCCTTATATTTTTCCCTCTCCGATAGGTGACAGACGGCCTCTGTGTGATTTGATCTACCAGATCTGTATCAGAACTGAGAATACGCCAATACCTATTCAGTATCTGCATAATATCATTTTGTTTGGAATCATAGGTACCTATGAGTCTTGTGACCTGTTCTTCTTTCCGTTTTTTAGGGACCAGAAGACATTGCCTATCAGCATCCCTTGCTCCCTCATAGGCCTTCCTGATAACCCTCTCGGGGAAACCTCTGTCCTTCAATCTTGTTTTGAGCTCCTTGGCCTGGAACTCAAAATCACCCATAGAACTACAATTCCTACGTACTCTCATAAATTGGCCTTTTGGTATGCCACTTTTGAGGGAATGGGGATGACAGCTATTCCATTGCAGGAAACTATTTGTTGCTGTTTCTTTCCTATGTACCTTAGTGTGGATTGTGCCATCTGATGTTTTTGTGATTTTCAAATCTAAAAAAGACAATTCTTTCTCACTGATCTCACATGTGAATTTAAGTCCTACATCATTCTTGTTGAGGGCTGCTACAAAATTATGGAACTCATCCGCTGTAGAGTTCCAGAGGATCAACACGTCATCAATATATCTAATCCATAATCCAACAGATGAAGTCCAATTGACAAATTTGTCCCCAAAGACAATTGTCTCCTCCCACCAGCCAAGAAATAAATTTGCATAGGTGGGAGCAGCAGGACTCCCCATTGCAGTACCACATTTCTGATGGAAAATTTTGTCTTCAAAAATAAATATATTTCTTTCAAGAACAAACTGTAATAACTGCATGACAAACTGGTTATGAGCTACAAACTGGGTACCTCTAGATCCCAAATAGTACTCGACCGCTTTATAGCCACATTTGTGCGGTATGGATGAATACAACGCCTCGACATCCAGACTCGCCAAAATTGTATCTTTCTCCAGGGAAATGCCATCAATCTGTTTCAGGACATCCATTGTGTCACGCACATATGATGTGAGACTCAAAACAAAGGGACGCAACACTTGGTCAACATACGTGCTCACATTTTGAGTTAAATTATTTATGCCTGAAACAATAGGTCTGCCACGTAAAGGAGGATAACCTTTGTGGATTTTGGGCAGGCTATAGAAACACGCCATAACAGGAAATTGTGGGTATAAAAACCCAAATTCCCCTGCACTAATCAAAGATCTGCTCTTTGCATCACTCAAAATGCTCAGCAACTCTTTCTTGAATAATGCCGTGGGGTTATCCTTTAAAATGGTATAGCAGTCATGGTTAAATAAAATGTCCTCACACATCTTCTTATAGCCATCCCTGCTCATGACCACAATGTTCCCACCTTTATCGGATGATTTGAGAACAATATTCTCTTTTTTCTCTAAAGTGGTCAGAGCTAATCGTTCAGACCAAGACAAATTATTATCCATTCCCCTGCTATCCTGACTGAGACTTTTGATCTCATCTCCCACCATATCCACAAATAAATCCACATTGGTAAAGTCTCCTATAGGTGGCAATTTCCTACTCTTCATTTTAAGGTTGGTGAAGGGACCTATACCTGGAGTGCGTCCAGATTCCTCTAATAGCCCCTCAAGGGCCGAAAGACCTTCCATATCAGACTCCTCTAGGCCTAATTCCATGCATTTTTTTCTATTATGGTGTTTAAAAAATTTTATCCATTTAAGTTTGCGAGCAAATAAATTGAGATCTTTTATCCACGAAAATGAGTCAAATTTAACTGTAGGGACAAAGGAAAGTCCCTTTTCTAATAGTGTAATCTCTGATGCACTCAAATTATATTCAGAAAGGTTAATGATTTGAAGCCTATCCATGTTATTCCCCTTCACTAATCCTTTTGACCCCTCAGCATATAGCGGGAAATGGGAGGATTGTTGGCTAAAAAATTATTGCCACTATTAGAAGAGGCTCTCCCACGGCCTCTATTTCTACTTCTTGCTCCTCCCCTAAATTTGTGTTTCCCACCACTACCGCCAAAGAATGGGCCCACTCTTTCAGAGTCTGTAGTTTCACTCTGTGATGTGGAAGGGTCAGATTCCCTCGGCCCCCTATTGGTCTGTTGATATTGCTGTTGTTGTGTAGTGACAAAATCATACGCTTTTTTCTCCCTAAATTCCTGTAGGTCTCTCTGGAATTGGAAGTGTTTTCGTTCCTTAAGATGATTAGTAAACCTTTCCAAAGTTTGTTGGAGGATTTTGTCCTTTTTTTCAAAACCTGGGGTATCTACCAAGGACTTGGCTGCCTCAATCTCTTTTTTAAGCTCAACACTAATAAAGTCAAACTGGACTTTTTCTTCCTCTACCAAGATCTGCATCAGCCTAAGTGAGCTCCCTGTAATCTCCTGTTCCCACCTTTCTTTAATATTAGCGGTTTTTAATCTTAATGCTGGGACAATGGGGACCCTGAGACCTCTGGGAACTATCTTATTCTTTAAATAGTTTTCCAGACTCTGGATCTCCCACCAACTTCTAGTATAATCTTTGTGCAGTCTATTAAGATTTTTAAAGGTGGATTTGAGAGATGCACCCTGAACTGTATACGTCAGTTCACACTCTGAAAAGACGCTTTTGGCCTCACTCATCCACCCATCTGTGTTTAATTCAGAAAGTGCAAAGGCTGCCATACCTAGATAAACTGAAATTATTAACTGTATGGATTAAATGTAATTTCACTGTCTAGTTTGATAGAAATCTAATTGTGCTCCCACAATATGAGTAAATTATATAGTTCACTGAAGTAACAATAAAGTAAAAAATACCTTTTAATTAGTAACTAGTTAAAAACAGGGGTAACACACCACTGTGACATAAGCCCCACCGTGATTGTTAAAAAACGTATTAAACAAAAAACACTGAGTCATTGTGATACATCTAACTCGGTGTTTATAACAATATTATGTCTGGAAACAGCATATATCCAGGGCACATCAGTAGTACAATCCCAAAATAAAGCACAGGCGTCCGAATAGATCGGGTCTCCTAGTGCTGGGTGTAACACGATATGACTATCCCCAATGCAAACATTCCATAAACAGTACAACGACCCTACGCGTTTCAGGTACTCATCCTCAGGGGTCCGTATAATGGTAACTCTGGCCTTCACACCAGCGATAGAATCCTTTAACAGCAGATATTCTGCTGTGCGTCACGGCAAAGATGCACGTATTGATGTCAACGGCATACTTCATTGCAGGCGCTACGTTACTATAAACGCTAAACTCCACCCCTCGTATTCTAGCGGCAAACATGAACTGACCAATCCCCACACCCTCACGATTAGTGACACCTGCCCATGTGACCCCCCGCCGTCAGCTGACAACCAGGGGTCATCATCGGCCGCATCAAGCCGCACGCGCAGGCGCAGCAGAAGTCAGGGACAATTCGCCCAGACTGCCAAAATAGGAGAAGGTAAGCGCTACACGATAATGGATTGTAAGTAAATCTCGCGGGACAGTTAAACACCGCAAGTAGGCTACCTCACAAAGCAACTAAAAATGTAATTAATCACATGTAGGGTGGAAGGAAATACGATCCCTCATGACATGGGGGACCGAGAGACGATCGCCGTTAAAAAACGGCAGACCAATAGGGCCATCTCAAACCTACATGTGTTAGACAAAAATGAACTCACCCACCCCCTGGGCAACCCAAGGGAGATAGGTCGTCCATACGGAGTGTTAAATAAAACATGTATAATTAGTCTGCTCATTTAAACCTGCTGGATGTATGCATTCCAGTCTGTGGATCCATTGTGCTTCTTTGCGTAAAATCAGGTTATCCCAATCACCTCCTCTTTTGGGGGGTCTAACAAGTTCAATAGCTTGAAACCTTAAACATGCTGCCTGGCCTTGGTGTTTGGCATGCACATGCTTAGATATTGGGGTGTCCCTATCATGGACAATATCTCCAACATGCTCCCTAATACGGCGACGAAATTGTCGTGCTGTTTTTCCCACATAGTTAAGGGGGCATGGACATGTGATTAGGTAGACCACTCCCGCAGTCTTGCAATTGACATAATCCCGAATAGTGTATTGTTTCTGTGTGGTGACGCTAGTGAAGCTGTTACCTTTAAAAATGAAATCACAGGCTTTACAACTACCACACCTAAAGGTACCTGGTATTTGTCTGTCCAGCCACGTGCCCCTAGGTGAAATGGGGTCAAAACAGCTGTGCATGACTCTGTCCCTTATATTTTTCCCTCTCCGATAGGTGACAGACGGCCTCTGTGTGATTTGATCTACCAGATCTGTATCAGAACTGAGAATACGCCAATACCTATTCAGTATCTGCATAATATCATTTTGTTTGGAATCATAGGTACCTATGAGTCTTGTGACCTGTTCTTCTTTCCGTTTTTTAGGGACCAGAAGACATTGCCTATCAGCATCCCTTGCTCCCTCATAGGCCTTCCTGATAACCCTCTCGGGGAAACCTCTGTCCTTCAATCTTGTTTTGAGCTCCTTGGCCTGGAACTCAAAATCACCCATAGAACTACAATTCCTACGTACTCTCATAAATTGGCCTTTTGGTATGCCACTTTTGAGGGAATGGGGATGACAGCTATTCCATTGCAGGAAACTATTTGTTGCTGTTTCTTTCCTATGTACCTTAGTGTGGATTGTGCCATCTGATGTTTTTGTGATTTTCAAATCTAAAAAAGACAATTCTTTCTCACTGATCTCACATGTGAATTTAAGTCCTACATCATTCTTGTTGAGGGCTGCTACAAAATTATGGAACTCATCCGCTGTAGAGTTCCAGAGGATCAACACGTCATCAATATATCTAATCCATAATCCAACAGATGAAGTCCAATTGACAAATTTGTCCCCAAAGACAATTGTCTCCTCCCACCAGCCAAGAAATAAATTTGCATAGGTGGGAGCAGCAGGACTCCCCATTGCAGTACCACATTTCTGATGGAAAATTTTGTCTTCAAAAATAAATATATTTCTTTCAAGAACAAACTGTAATAACTGCATGACAAACTGGTTATGAGCTACAAACTGGGTACCTCTAGATCCCAAATAGTACTCGACCGCTTTATAGCCACATTTGTGCGGTATGGATGAATACAACGCCTCGACATCCAGACTCGCCAAAATTGTATCTTTCTCCAGGGAAATGCCATCAATCTGTTTCAGGACATCCATTGTGTCACGCACATATGATGTGAGACTCAAAACAAAGGGACGCAACACTTGGTCAACATACGTGCTCACATTTTGAGTTAAATTATTTATGCCTGAAACAATAGGTCTGCCACGTAAAGGAGGATAACCTTTGTGGATTTTGGGCAGGCTATAGAAACACGCCATAACAGGAAATTGTGGGTATAAAAACCCAAATTCCCCTGCACTAATCAAAGATCTGCTCTTTGCATCACTCAAAATGCTCAGCAACTCTTTCTTGAATAATGCCGTGGGGTTATCCTTTAAAATGGTATAGCAGTCATGGTTAAATAAAATGTCCTCACACATCTTCTTATAGCCATCCCTGCTCATGACCACAATGTTCCCACCTTTATCGGATGATTTGAGAACAATATTCTCTTTTTTCTCTAAAGTGGTCAGAGCTAATCGTTCAGACCAAGACAAATTATTATCCATTCCCCTGCTATCCTGACTGAGACTTTTGATCTCATCTCCCACCATATCCACAAATAAATCCACATTGGTAAAGTCTCCTATAGGTGGCAATTTCCTACTCTTCATTTTAAGGTTGGTGAAGGGACCTATACCTGGAGTGCGTCCAGATTCCTCTAATAGCCCCTCAAGGGCCGAAAGACCTTCCATATCAGACTCCTCTAGGCCTAATTCCATGCATTTTTTTCTATTATGGTGTTTAAAAAATTTTATCCATTTAAGTTTGCGAGCAAATAAATTGAGATCTTTTATCCACGAAAATGAGTCAAATTTAACTGTAGGGACAAAGGAAAGTCCCTTTTCTAATAGTGTAATCTCTGATGCACTCAAATTATATTCAGAAAGGTTAATGATTTGAAGCCTATCCATGTTATTCCCCTTCACTAATCCTTTTGACCCCTCAGCATATAGCGGGAAATGGGAGGATTGTTGGCTAAAAAATTATTGCCACTATTAGAAGAGGCTCTCCCACGGCCTCTATTTCTACTTCTTGCTCCTCCCCTAAATTTGTGTTTCCCACCACTACCGCCAAAGAATGGGCCCACTCTTTCAGAGTCTGTAGTTTCACTCTGTGATGTGGAAGGGTCAGATTCCCTCGGCCCCCTATTGGTCTGTTGATATTGCTGTTGTTGTGTAGTGACAAAATCATACGCTTTTTTCTCCCTAAATTCCTGTAGGTCTCTCTGGAATTGGAAGTGTTTTCGTTCCTTAAGATGATTAGTAAACCTTTCCAAAGTTTGTTGGAGGATTTTGTCCTTTTTTTCAAAACCTGGGGTATCTACCAAGGACTTGGCTGCCTCAATCTCTTTTTTAAGCTCAACACTAATAAAGTCAAACTGGACTTTTTCTTCCTCTACCAAGATCTGCATCAGCCTAAGTGAGCTCCCTGTAATCTCCTGTTCCCACCTTTCTTTAATATTAGCGGTTTTTAATCTTAATGCTGGGACAATGGGGACCCTGAGACCTCTGGGAACTATCTTATTCTTTAAATAGTTTTCCAGACTCTGGATCTCCCACCAACTTCTAGTATAATCTTTGTGCAGTCTATTAAGATTTTTAAAGGTGGATTTGAGAGATGCACCCTGAACTGTATACGTCAGTTCACACTCTGAAAAGACGCTTTTGGCCTCACTCATCCACCCATCTGTGTTTAATTCAGAAAGTGCAAAGGCTGCCATACCTAGATAAACTGAAATTATTAACTGTATGGATTAAATGTAATTTCACTGTCTAGTTTGATAGAAATCTAATTGTGCTCCCACAATATGAGTAAATTATATAGTTCACTGAAGTAACAATAAAGTAAAAAATACCTTTTAATTAGTAACTAGTTAAAAACAGGGGTAACACACCACTGTGACATAAGCCCCACCGTGATTGTTAAAAAACGTATTAAACAAAAAACACTGAGTCATTGTGATACATCTAACTCGGTGTTTATAACAATATTATGTCTGGAAACAGCATATATCCAGGGCACATCAGTAGTACAATCCCAAAATAAAGCACAGGCGTCCGAATAGATCGGGTCTCCTAGTGCTGGGTGTAACACGATATGACTATCCCCAATGCAAACATTCCATAAACAGTACAACGACCCTACGCGTTTCAGGTACTCATCCTCAGGGGTCCGTATAATGGTAACTCTGGCCTTCACACCAGCGATAGAATCCTTTAACAGCAGATATTCTGCTGTGCGTCACGGCAAAGATGCACGTATTGATGTCAACGGCATACTTCATTGCAGGCGCTACGTTACTATAAACGCTAAACTCCACCCCTCGTATTCTAGCGGCAAACATGAACTGACCAATCCCCACACCCTCACGATTAGTGACACCTGCCCATGTGACCCCCCGCCGTCAGCTGACAACCAGGGGTCATCATCGGCCGCATCAAGCCGCACGCGCAGGCGCAGTAGAAGTCAGGGACAATTCGCCCAGACTGCCAAAATAGGAGAAGGTAAGCGCTACACGATAATGGATTGTAAGTAAATCTCGCGGGACAGTTAAACACCGCAAGTAGGCTACCTCACAAAGCAACTAAAAATGTAATTAATCACATGTAGGGTGGAAGGAAATACGATCCCTCATGACATGGGGGACCGAGAGACGATCGCCGTTAAAAAACGGCAGACCAATAGGGCCATCTCAAACCTACATGTGTTAGACAAAAATGAACTCACCCACCCCCTGGGCAACCCAAGGGAGATAGGTCGTCCATACGGAGTGTTAAATAAAACATGTATAATTAGTCTGCTCATTTAAACCTGCTGGATGTATGCATTCCAGTCTGTGGATCCATTGTGCTTCTTTGCGTAAAATCAGGTTATCCCAATCACCTCCTCTTTTGGGGGGTCTAACAAGTTCAATAGCTTGAAACCTTAAACATGCTGCCTGGCCTTGGTGTTTGGCATGCACATGCTTAGATATTGGGGTGTCCCTATCATGGACAATATCTCCAACATGCTCCCTAATACGGCGACGAAATTGTCGTGCTGTTTTTCCCACATAGTTAAGGGGGCATGGACATGTGATTAGGTAGACCACTCCCGCAGTCTTGCAATTGACATAATCCCGAATAGTGTATTGTTTCTGTGTGGTGACGCTAGTGAAGCTGTTACCTTTAAAAATGAAATCACAGGCTTTACAACTACCACACCTAAAGGTACCTGGTATTTGTCTGTCCAGCCACGTGCCCCTAGGTGAAATGGGGTCAAAACAGCTGTGCATGACTCTGTCCCTTATATTTTTCCCTCTCCGATAGGTGACAGACGGCCTCTGTGTGATTTGATCTACCAGATCTGTATCAGAACTGAGAATACGCCAATACCTATTCAGTATCTGCATAATATCATTTTGTTTGGAATCATAGGTACCTATGAGTCTTGTGACCTGTTCTTCTTTCCGTTTTTTAGGGACCAGAAGACATTGCCTATCAGCATCCCTTGCTCCCTCATAGGCCTTCCTGATAACCCTCTCGGGGAAACCTCTGTCCTTCAATCTTGTTTTGAGCTCCTTGGCCTGGAACTCAAAATCACCCATAGAACTACAATTCCTACGTACTCTCATAAATTGGCCTTTTGGTATGCCACTTTTGAGGGAATGGGGATGACAGCTATTCCATTGCAGGAAACTATTTGTTGCTGTTTCTTTCCTATGTACCTTAGTGTGGATTGTGCCATCTGATGTTTTTGTGATTTTCAAATCTAAAAAAGACAATTCTTTCTCACTGATCTCACATGTGAATTTAAGTCCAACATCATTCTTGTTGAGGGCTGCTACAAAATTATGGAACTCATCCGCTGTAGAGTTCCAGAGGATCAACACGTCATCAATATATCTAATCCATAATCCAACAGATGAAGTCCAATTGACAAATTTGTCCCCAAAGACAATTGTCTCCTCCCACCAGCCAAGAAATAAATTTGCATAGGTGGGAGCAGCAGGACTCCCCATTGCAGTACCACATTTCTGATGGAAAATTTTGTCTTCAAAAATAAATATATTTCTTTCAAGAACAAACTGTAATAACTGCATGACAAACTGGTTATGAGCTACAAACTGGGTACCTCTAGATCCCAAATAGTACTCGACCGCTTTATAGCCACATTTGTGCGGTATGGATGAATACAACGCCTCGACATCCAGACTCGCCAAAATTGTATCTTTCTCCAGGGAAATGCCATCAATCTGTTTCAGGACATCCATTGTGTCACGCACATATGATGTGAGACTCAAAACAAAGGGACGCAACACTTGGTCAACATACGTGCTCACATTTTGAGTTAAATTATTTATGCCTGAAACAATAGGTCTGCCACGTAAAGGAGGATAACCTTTGTGGATTTTGGGCAGGCTATAGAAACACGCCATAACAGGAAATTGTGGGTATAAAAACCCAAATTCCCCTGCACTAATCAAAGATCTGCTCTTTGCATCACTCAAAATGCTCAACAACTCTTTCTTGAATAATGCCGTGGGGTTATCCTTTAAAATGGTATAGCAGTCATTGTTAAATAAAATGTCCTCACACATCTTCTTATAGCCATCCCTGCTCATGACGACAATGTTCCCACCTTTATCGGATGATTTGAGAACAATATTCTCTTTTTTCTCTAAAGTGGTCAGAGCTAATCGTTCAGACCAAGACAAATTATTATCCATTCCCCTGCTATCCTGACTGAGACTTTTGATCTCATCTCCCACCATATCCACAAATAAATCCACATTGGTAAAGTCTCCTATAGGTGGCAATTTCCTACTCTTCATTTTAAGGTTGGTGAAGGGACCTATACCTGGAGTGCGTCCAGATTCCTCTAATAGCCCCTCAAGGGCCGAAAGACCTTCCATATCAGACTCCTCTAGGCCTAATTCCATGCATTTTTTTCTATTATGGTGTTTAAAAAATTTTATCCATTTAAGTTTGCGAGCAAATAAATTGAGATCTTTTATCCACGAAAATGAGTCAAATTTAACTGTAGGGACAAAGGAAAGTCCCTTTTCTAATAGTGTAATCTCTGATGCACTCAAATTATATTCAGAAAGGTTAATGATTTGAAGCCTATCCATGTTATTCCCCTTCACTAATCCTTTTGACCCCTCAGCATATAGCGGGAAATGGGAGGATTGTTGGCTAAAAAATTATTGCCACTATTAGAAGAGGCTCTCCCACGGCCTCTATTTCTACTTCTTGCTCCTCCCCTAAATTTGTGTTTCCCACCACTACCGCCAAAGAATGGGCCCACTCTTTCAGAGTCTGTAGTTTCACTCTCTGATGTGGAAGGGTCAGATTCCCTCGGCCCCCTATTGGTCTGTTGATATTGCTGTTGTTGTGTAGTGACAAAATCATACGCTTTTTTCTCCCTAAATTCCTGTAGGTCTCTCTGGAATTGGAAGTGTTTTCGTTCCTTAAGATGATTAGTAAACCTTTCCAAAGTTTGTTGGAGGATTTTGTCCTTTTTTTCAAAACCTGGGGTATCTACCAAGGACTTGGCTGCCTCAATCTCTTTTTTAAGCTCAACACTAATAAAGTCAAACTGGACTTTTTCTTCCTCTACCAAGATCTGCATCAGCCTAAGTGAGCTCCCTGTAATCTCCTGTTCCCACCTTTCTTTAATATTAGCGGTTTTTAATCTTAATGCTGGGACAATGGGGACCCTGAGACCTCTGGGAACTATCTTATTCTTTAAATAGTTTTCCAGACTCTGGATCTCCCACCAACTTCTAGTATAATCTTTGTGCAGTCTATTAAGATTTTTAAAGGTGGATTTGAGAGATGCACCCTGAACTGTATACGTCAGTTCACACTCTGAAAAGACGCTTTTGGCCTCACTCATCCACCCATCTGTGTTTAATTCAGAAAGTGCAAAGGCTGCCATACCTAGATAAACTGAAATTATTAACTGTATGGATTAAATGTAATTTCACTGTCTAGTTTGATAGAAATCTAATTGTGCTCCCACAATATGAGTAAATTATATAGTTCACTGAAGTAACAATAAAGTAAAAAATACCTTTTAATTAGTAACTAGTTAAAAACAGGGGTAACACACCACTGTGACATAAGCCCCACCGTGATTGTTAAAAAACGTATTAAACAAAAAACACTGAGTCATTGTGATACATCTAACTCGGTGTTTATAACAATATTATGTCTGGAAACAGCATATATCCAGGGCACATCAGTAGTACAATCCCAAAATAAAGCACAGGCGTCCGAATAGATCGGGTCTCCTAGTGCTGGGTGTAACACGATATGACTATCCCCAATGCAAACATTCCATAAACAGTACAACGACCCTACGCGTTTCAGGTACTCATCCTCAGGGGTCCGTATAATGGTAACTCTGGCCTTCACACCAGCGATAGAATCCTTTAACAGCAGATATTCTGCTGTGCGTCACGGCAAAGATGCACGTATTGATGTCAACGGCATACTTCATTGCAGGCGCTACGTTACTATAAACGCTAAACTCCACCCCTCGTATTCTAGCGGCAAACATGAACTGACCAATCCCCACACCCTCACGATTAGTGACACCTGCCCATGTGACCCCCCGCCGTCAGCTGACAACCAGGGGTCATCATCGGCCGCATCAAGCCGCACGCGCAGGCGCAGTAGAAGTCAGGGACAATTCGCCCAGACTGCCAAAATAGGAGAAGGTAAGCGCTACACGATAATGGATTGTAAGTAAATCTCGCGGTACCTATGATTCCAAACAAAATGATATTATGCAGATACTGAATAGGTATTGGCGTATTCTCAGTTCTGATACAGATCTGGTAGATCAAATCACACAGAGGCCGTCTGTCACCTATCGGAGAGGGAAAAATATAAGGGACAGAGTCATGCACAGCTGTTTTGACCCCATTTCACCTAGGGGCACGTGGCTGGACAGACAAATACCAGGTACCTTTAGGTGTGGTAGTTGTAAAGCCTGTGATTTCATTTTTAAAGGTAACAGCTTCACTAGCGTCACCACACAGAAACAATACACTATTCGGGATTATGTCAATTGCAAGACTGCGGGAGTGGTCTACCTAATCACATGTCCATGCCCCCTTAACTATGTGGGAAAAACAGCACGACAATTTCGTCGCCGTATTAGGGAGCATGTTGGAGATATTGTCCATGATAGGGACACCCCAATATCTAAGCATGTGCATGCCAAACACCAAGGCCAGGCAGCATGTTTAAGGTTTCAAGCTATTGAACTTGTTAGACCCCCCAAAAGAGGAGGTGATTGGGATAACCTGATTTTACGCAAAGAAGCACAATGGATCCACAGACTGGAATGCATACATCCAGCAGGTTTAAATGAGCAGACTAATTATACATGTTTTATTTAACACTCCGTATGGACGACCTATCTCCCTTGGGTTGCCCAGGGGGTGGGTGAGTTCATTTTTGTCTAACACATGTAGGTTTGAGATGGCCCTATTGGTCTGCCGTTTTTTAACGGCGATCGTCTCTCGGTCCCCCATGTCATGAGGGATCGTATTTCCTTCCACCCTACATGTGATTAATTACATTTTTAGTTGCTTTGTGAGGTAGCCTACTTGCGGTGTTTAACTGTCCCGCGAGATTTACTTACAATCCATTATCGTGTAGCGCTTACCTTCTCCTATTTTGGCAGTCTGGGCGAATTGTCCCTGACTTCTACTGCGCCTGCGCGTGCGGCTTGATGCGGCCGATGATGACCCCTGGTTGTCAGCTGACGGCGGGGGGTCACATGGGCAGGTGTCACTAATCGTGAGGGTGTGGGGATTGGTCAGTTCATGTTTGCCGCTAGAATACGAGGGGTGGAGTTTAGCGTTTATAGTAACGTAGCGCCTGCAATGAAGTATGCCGTTGACATCAATACGTGCATCTTTGCCGTGACGCACAGCAGAATATCTGCTGTTAAAGGATTCTATCGCTGGTGTGAAGGCCAGAGTTACCATTATACGGACCCCTGAGGATGAGTACCTGAAACGCGTAGGGTCGTTGTACTGTTTATGGAATGTTTGCATTGGGGATAGTCATATCGTGTTACACCCAGCACTAGGAGACCCGATCTATTCGGACGCCTGTGCTTTATTTTGGGATTGTACTACTGATGTGCCCTGGATATATGCTGTTTCCAGACATAATATTGTTATAAACACCGAGTTAGATGTATCACAATGACTCAGTGTTTTTTGTTTAATACGTTTTTTAACAATCACGGTGGGGCTTATGTCACAGTGGTGTGTTACCCCTGTTTTTAACTAGTTACTAATTAAAAGGTATTTTTTACTTTATTGTTACTTCAGTGAACTATATTTCAGGATGATGACTTCATTTATCAGACTGTTGCTTGTTTTTAACCCCTTCCCGCCGCAGCCCATTTTCAGATTTTCATTTTAGTTTTTTCCTCCCCACATTCCAGAAGCCATAACGTCTTTATTTTTCCGTCGATATAGTCCTATGAGGGCTTGATTTTTGAGGGACGAGTTGTAGTTTTTCGTAGCACTATTTATTTTGCCATATAATGTACTAGGAAACGGGGAAAAAATTAATTGTGTAGAAAATGAAAAAAAAAACTGAGATTCCTCCATGTTTTTTTGCGCGTCGTTTTTACGGAATTTACTGTGCAATTAAAACAACATGTTAACTTTATTCTGTGGGTCAATACGATTACGGCGACACCAAATATATATAGTTTTTTTTCTATATTTCACTACTTTTACAAGTAAAAAAGTGTAAAAAATAGAATTTATTTTGTGTCGCAAAATTCCGAGAGCCATAACTTTTTTATTTTTCCGTCGATTGTGCATGCGACGTTTTGATCACTTTTTATTACATTTTTTGTGGGAGACTAGGTCACCAAAAAATTACCAAATTTCCTGTCAGGCCTTCAGGATGCAATTGATAGGGCGCTTTTCCTTTTGGCTGGTGGGGATAGGAGCTCGGTATAGGGGTACACCTCACTCCTGTGGCGGTGTGGAGGGGCCTTGTCCGTTCAGGCTAGGGACGATGGGAGAACAGTCACCTGCCGTACCAACTAAGACGTGCCCACCGCGGCAGCGGTGGCGGGGCACGCGAGGTTGCGGTCATTTCAACAAGATCAAGATCTTCCGGTGTAAGCTGCAGACAAGGTTTTTTCCGTCCATGCTTTAATAAAAGCTGTAGCCTAGCCCAACTTTTATACCCACACTCAGTTTCTTATGTCAGTCATTTGGGGGGGAAGACAGACTGTCCACTTATATCCCTGTAGTCTGCACTGGGAGTGACTATGACACTCACCAGTCACAGCCCCGCTTGTAGCTTTCCCACGCTAATTAAGCGCAGGAAACATACAAGTGGGGCTGTGACTAGTGAGTCGGACACTCAATCCACCCGCACCCCCCTGCCTGGTCTCTGGACATGAGGTCAGGACCAGGTGACTCACACATTACTGGTCCCAGCACCGTTCCAATGACGGTCTGTGTGTCTCTGACTGAGGGTCACCCCAGTCAGAGACAGTCATAGGCTCCTCCTCCGCAGCCGCTCTCCTTCTAATTGCCGGCTGCGGTTCCCTTCTTATTTGCACTACGTCTGGGCATGTAAATTTTGGCGCATGCGCAGTGCAAATCATCGGAGGGAACAGAGGAAATCCCGGACAGTGTTTATTTCTGCCGGACGCTACGGACGGCAGAAAAAAACACTGGGTTTTTGCGGACTGTCCGTAAATTTATGGACAGTTGGCAAACCTGGCCACTATTACAGTATGCGATTTTAGTTGCATAATCGTCCTCTGGATGGAACTGTGCATTTAAAGTGGTAGTGTAGACCTGGTCTATTATGTCATTAATGTCTTGAAGTACATGAGTAGTATACGCCAAATTGTGGGAAGCACTGGCCTTCCATGACATATACTTACGACAAATTTCGGGAAGGGGTTAATACAGAAAGTATATTGGAAAATTGTATAACTTTTTTTTAATGCAAAAAATAACATTCATTTTCTGAAACCGGACAACCTATTTAACTTGTTTGATCCTTTGTCGTGGAGACAGTAGAAGTGTCTCAGATGCTTTTTTCTCCCCTCCATAGAAATAATATGCTCTTCGGACTGATCCAGACAAGCATAGCAAATAACTGATGATAAATAAATATAAGACCGTAGTTTCTGTTCATAAGGGGGGATTCACACGAGCGTGTACTCGGTCCGTGCGGGCCGCGTGATTTTCACGCGGCACGCATGGACCAATACAAGTCTATGGGGCAGTACAGACAGTCCATGCTTTTTGCGCAGCGTTTGTCTGCTGCGCAAAAAGCGCGACAGGTTCAATAACTCTGCGCATTTCGCGCATCACGCACCCATTGAAGTCAATGGGTGCGTGAAAATCACGCGCACCACACGGAAGCACTTCCGTGGGACGAGCGTCATTCGCGCAACATCAGTGAAAAGGATGAATGAAAACAGAAAAGCACCACATGCTTTTCTGTTTCCGAACATCCAAACGGAGTGTCTTTGCGATGAGCGAAGCCGGACAAGCAAACCGAACTTCACCGGGTTCGGCCGAACTCGTTTTGGCCGAACCCGGCAAAAAAATTATCGGTACGCGACGTCAGGAGATAGTCACTGTCCATGGTGCTGAAAGAGTTAAACTGTTTCAGCACCCTGGACAGTGACTTCCGATCCCAATATACATGAACCTGTAGAAAAAAAAACTAAGTTCTGACTTACCGCTAACTCCCGGCTTCTTCCTCCATCATCATCCAGGGAGGTGGGGCCCGATGTCAAGAGAGGCCGCGTCACCAAGGACGCGTCACCAAGGACGAGTCACCAAGGCAACGGCCGGGAAGTTCTCGGTAAGTACGAACTTTTTCTTTTTTTTCTACAGGTTTTGCGATATTGTGTTCGGCATTCACTGTCGAGGGTGCTGAAAGAGTTAGCTCTTTCAGCACCTTAGACAGTGACGGCCGTCGACTAGCCTCATCTCTATGATGGCGGCTGCGCGAAAATCACGCAGCCGCGCATCAGACACGGATGACACACGCAGCTGTCAAATGGTTTTTGCGCGCGCAAAACGTAGCGTTGTTTGTGCGCGCAAAAACGCAACATTCGTGTGTATCTGCCCTAACAATCATGAGTGGTATGACATACATTTTCAAATGGATCATAACAAATTTTGACAGATCTCACAAACTTATAATGGAGTCAGGTTTCAGCCGGCTTTCTGATTTCAAGAACAGCGCTGCAGACTTCACTATTATTGGTGTAAAAAATACCGGATCCCTAACGAAACCTACTGCAAGTGTGAATTCAGCCTAATAGTTACTGACTTTACTGATAGTACAATAATAAAATATTGCTTTTAAATGTAAAATGATGACTGATATTAAATAAGGATATAATTTTTTTAAGGTCAGTAAATATTAAAAAAATGGAGACTTCTAGTGTCAATCTCACTGCTTTTTTTTAAATTTTTTACTTACCATGGACATGCAGCTGCTATGAGGTCCATGAGAAGGGTTGCCCAGCTTAGGCTTTACCTATCTCCTTTTAGTATAAGCTATGTGAACCTGCTCACTGCTCACTGCTCACATTTTGACAATAACAGCAACATTAGCAAATAAGTTAGGGGGAAATATTCAAAGGGTCACATTACAAGAGTGTAACGACTCCAGCTGGCCACAGGAAGGCAGAACTATTCTTCATCTACAAAACTCTCATTTCCCGGGTACAAGCAGCATCACCTAGTACTTTATTATACCCATACCTCCCAACTTTTGAATTCGGAAAAGAGGGCCATTTTAAGCCATGCCCCTAACCACGCCCAGTATCCCGCATAAACACATCAAATCACGGCCAGATCCTTCTGCAAATAACGCGCGCACATTCTCACTGCGGATCTCTAGACTGTCTGGATATCACAGATATTATGGATCCGGTTATATCGTCTTTGTGTTACTTTTCCTATCTTGGGTATAACATTTGCTCATCATGGCGGCAGCAGCTGCAGGACAAACCAAAAGGCTGAGAACAATGAAAGTCAAGAGGGAGACCCTGTGGTTGATGACTTTTCAATTGACAGGTAGCAGAGTTACATGATGGGGATTTTTTTTTCCAGTTGTGTAACTCTGCTATCGGTCAATGGAAAAATCATCCACCAGAGCCCCCCTGTAGATTGCTCCACACACAGCCCCCCTGTACATAGCGCCAGACACAGCCCCCTTGTAGATAGCTCAAAACATAGCCCCCTGTAGATAGCTCCACACACAGCCCCCCCTGTAGATAGCGCCACACACAGCCCCCTGTAGATAGCGCCAGATACAGCCCCCCTGTACATAGCTCCACACACAGCCCCCTGTACATAGCTCTAGATACAACCCCCTGTAGATAGCGCCACACACAGCCCCTCTGTACATAGCTCCACACATAGCCCCCCTGTAGATAGCTCCAGATACAGCCCCCTGTAGATTGCTCCACACAGCCCCCCTGTAGATAGTTCCAGATACAGCCCCCCTGTACGAAGCTCCACACACAGCCCCCTGCAGATAGCTCCACACACAGCCCCTCTGTACATAGCGCCACACACAGTCCCCCTGTAGATAGCGCCACACACAGCCTCCCCTGTAGATTGCTCCACACACAGCCCCCTGTAGATAGCTCCACACACAGCCTCTCTTGTACATAGCGCCAGACACAGCCCCCCTGTAGATTGCTACAAACAGCCCCCTGTACATAGCGCTAGACACAGCCCCCTGTAGATAGCTCCAGATACAGCCCCCCTGTAGATAGCTCCACACACAGCCCCCCTGTAGATAGCTCCCTGAAGGTAGTGCAACACAACCCCCTTATAAGAGGTAGCCGGCCCTACTGCTGCCACTCTCCGTTCTGCTTTCACTCACCGTCAGAAGAAGGCAGGAGTCTTGCGGTAGCGTTCTCACTGGTGTCGATGCCGGACCGGGAGTGGACCAGTCCAGTCACCTGACCTGTCACCTGACCGGTGAGGGCTTCAGTGGGCTTAATTTTTATTTTTTCTACATTGGCCCCTACTGCTCTATGCACCATGGCATTCTCTAAAGGCAGAAACAGTAGATGCGTAGCATTATAAACTACAAGCTCTGACCTGGCTTTAGTGAGGGAGCTAAGCCTACATTTTTTTGTTGCTTTTTGTTTTCTTGTAATGTAAGAACACTAGATTCTTAATGAATGTGAGCATAGAATAAAAAAAATAGTTCTGTCCAATGAGTATCAACTGAATAGTTTATGAAATACAAACTCCAAAGTGAATTAATTGCAGAGAAAATTAGGAAATTAGAGGCATTTTTCAGGCTGGATTTACTGACAGAATTTAGGTTTTTGTGGCATTTTTAGTGGTTAAGGCCTCATGCACACGACCGTAGCCATGTGCACAGCCGTGATTTTCAGGTTGGCTGGCCACGGAGTGTCAGCCGCGAGCCCCCTGCAAATCGCGGGCTGTGCACATGGCCGCTGCCATTATTTTCAATGAGCCCGGACTGCAAAACACGGCCGTAATAAGGCTTGCCCGTTCTTTCTGCAGTCCGGGCTCCGGGGCCATGAACGGACCGTGGAAAACACGGTCGTGTTCATGGCCCCATAGGAATGAATGGAGCCGCAATTCTCCCGTGGATTTTCGTGGGAATTGCGGCCGCAAAAGCACATTCGTGTGCATGGGGCCTTAAATGTTTGCTGGTTCTGAATAGGATAATCGGGGAAGGCTTAGTGCAGAGTGTAACAAATTAATCAACAGGGCGCACACCTGCCTGTTTCCAAACAACGCCAGGCAGGACCGGGCGCTGTTTTTTGTTACTTTTCTAAGTTGAAAAGAGTTGTAAATCCTTGATAAATGAGTCACGGATGCTGCACGACTGAAGCCCCCTCCTCACTTTTTCTTATACATTTATATGTCTCAGGAGAAAGTGGCGCAGAGGCTTCATAAAACTAGTTTAATACATGAGTAAATCTACCCCATTGTGTTTTTGTTTGTGGGTTTTTTTTTTAGGAATTTTTTAACCGATGTTGTCTTTTTCCAAAATGCAGCAAACATGTTGCAGTGTTTATAGAAGTTTCTTATGGAGTTTTTTTTTGCTGCGTTTTTAAAACCGTGTGAGCAGGAGCTTTTTCCAGACACAATGAACATGGCAGTAGTGCTGTGAATGTAAAAACTCCAGGCCTGGTGGATGCTGGTAAAATACAGAACAGAAGAGGGATGGCTAGTAGCTACTAAACACATTAAACCAGGGGTGACCCCGCCCCCAAACTTGTCAGTACTTACTCTTTAGGTAAGTACAGTACATTTAATATTTTAGCCAGTGCTAGGTTAATACACTTTACGATCAAGAACATTCACATTGTTTCATTAATATGTGTGCTCTTTAGAAATCTTTTTCTATTGCTAAATTGTAAAAAGTTTTTTGACTGCAACTGATTTTTCACGAGAAAATAAGTGACATATATAACAGGACAAACAACATGTTTGTATCCCTGTGTATGTATTTCCTCCTCCGTAGAAGCATCCTTGAGATTTCCGCTTAAGGACCAACATGAGGCAGATACTAAATATATGTCAAACTCCGAGCACATTGTATACAGTTACATTTAACTACACTAGAGAACCCTAGTACATGTGAAAATCATCCATGCAGATGTCCACAAAAACAAGAATGACCTGGGTAAGAATGGAAAAGGTGTATTCTGTTTAAACATAAGGACATCTATCTATTATTTAAAAAAAAAAATGCATATACTACAATAATAATATTAATTATAGAAATGGTCACATGGTGCTATAAATTTCTACCGGTATATCACATGGAATAAATAAAGAGGCCTACCTTTGGCTTTGGAGATTTGTGCAGGTGAGTTGAACATTCTTCACCCCTCTTCTAAGATAATCTATTACAGTTATTTCTTACAACTACTGGAACGTTAAAGAAACAAGAAGTGTGCCACGGGTTTTTTCCGCTTGCCCTTTGGTATGTTTGCCCTGCTTAGTTATTTTTTAACATCTAGAGATATGTTACTAGAGCTTCTCAAGTATGGGGTATAGTACAATGATAGTGCAGTTTATTTTTCCTTCAGTGCAGTGCCATCTAGTGGTTAATGCCTTTACTTAGTTTGACTCAGTACATGACATTCACCAGGGTGATATGTAGGATACAGAGATAACTACAGTGTCATGCTGGCGGCATCGCACTAATGAAAGTGAATGTGGCCGCATTGTGACCTGTAGTTTGCCGCTACTGCGACATGACAGTCACAAGAGATCCAAGCTTCATGGATTTCTTGCGACTGTTGCGCTGTTGTCACGCCAACCTGCAGGTCTCATCACAGCAGCATTCACTTTCGCATTCACTTTCACTATATGGCAGCCGTAAGAAATCCAAACTTGATGGATTTCGTATGACTGTCGTGATGCTGCTGCACCAACCTGCGGATTATAACGCAGCCGCATTCACTTTCATTACTGTGATACATACACTGTACGGGACACACCGCCGAGCCCCTGATAGCAAATAACACAATCCGCGTCCCCTTGCCTGCCGTGTCCGTTTTTGACCTGCACAGCAATATCTCCACTCTATCGGCAAACAACTCCACATCCTCTTGACCCAGTCCCCCCGCACGCAACCCACTCTGCGACACCAATTCACCAATTCACCCACTCTAAAAGCCCAAAAAAAGGCTAACGAAAAAGCCAAGCGAAACAATCGGACTTCGAAGGCCGAACTACAAACCACATCCACTGCCGTCCCCAACAGGCAAAGAATTCGGTAAGAAACTGGCCGCCGCCGATCTACCGACCCTCTCCCCCTGCGAATACCTTTTAAAGCTTGAATCGCCAAAAATTCCTTGCTAACGTCTTTTTCGCCATGCAATTTCAATCCCCCAACCAATACAAAAAGGCCACCAGCCTGTCCCGATCTGACCGGACGTCACCCAAACCTCTCAACCAAAGCACCCATTGAGCCCAGCCAGCCCTATATGCTCCTGCCGCAGAGAAACCAACTCCCAAAGATGATCCGGGCACACCATGCCGATCCGATCCGCTCCCGGCGCCAGCTGACGAAAACGATCCCACTGTGAGCGAGAAAGGGCATCAGCAACACAATTTTCAACCCCCGGCACATGCACCTCCACCACCCAAGCATTTAATGACAAACAAACCAGCACCAAATGCCGCAACTGTTGAACCACCGGAGGAGAGGACGCCGAGATATTATTGATAGCCAACACCACGCCCAGGTTATCACAGTGAAAACAAATCTTCTTGTCCCTGAGCCTATCCCCCCAAATGGTCACAGCGACCACGATGGGAAATAGCTCGAGCAGGGCCAGGTTTTTTGTCAAACCGTTTTCCACCCAGCTAACCGGCCACCCCCCAGCACACCACTGGCCACCACAATAGGCACCAAAACCGCCCCCTCCAGCCGCATCCGTAAACAAGTCCAGATCCACGGAATCGAAAGCCCCAGCCATCCACAAGGACCGGCCGTTGTACTGTCCCAAAAACCGATGCCACACTTCCAAGTCGTCCCGATGCTCCCCTCTCAATCTGACAAAGTGATGCGGTGCCACCACACCAGCAGTCGCCGCCGCCAAACGCCTACTGAACACCCTGCCCATAGGCATGATTCGACATGCAAAGTTTAACTTCCCTAACAACGACTGCAGACTACGTAATGTGACCTTTTTAAGCCGAAACAACGCCTGAACCTCCAAACGAAGGGCCACCAATTTATCCTCCGGAAGCCTGCATTCCATTAAAACCGAGTCGATTTCGATGCCCAAAAAACGAATAACCGTAACGGGCCCCTCCGTTTTGTCAGGAGCCAGCGGGACTCCAAACTCCTTCATGACTCCTTGCAATGCAAACAAAATATTGGCGCACACCGCCGATCTGCCTGGGCCAACACACAAAAAATCATCAAGGTAGTGAATTACTGAATTCACACCTGCGACGTCCCGAATTACCCACTCCAAAAATGAACTAAATGCCTCAAAGTAGGCGCAAGACAGGGAACAACCCATTGGCAAAAAACGATCCACAAAAAATTTCCCCTCCCAAAAACAACCCAACAACCGTTGACTCTTGGGATGAACCGACAGCAACCGAAAAGCCGCCTCAATATCGTTTTTTTCCAACAAAGCACCTGCACCCGCTTCCCGAACCAATGCCACCGCCTTATCAAACTACGCGTACACCACCGAACACAACACCGGATCAATACCATCATTAACCGATGCACCCCGGGGAAAAGAAAGATGTATCAACCGAAAATTGTTCGGCTCACGCTTCGGCACCACACCCAACGGGGAAACAACAAGATCCGACACAGGTGGTTCCACAAAAGGCCCAGCCATGCGACCCAAACCCACTTCTTTACGAAGTTTTTCAGTCACCACCCTGGCATGCTGGTAAGCGGATCGGAGATTCCGACGAGTCACTGGAATATCATAAGGAGGAGAAGGAATTACAAAGCCCGTGCTAAACCCATTCGCAATCAATTGCGCCCCATCCCTATCCGGATATCTACTTAGAAAGGGGGCCATCCTTTCCAGCTTCACCGGCGTCACCCCCTTGACCAGCTGAACCCCCTGTTCCGCCTCCCTTCTTGCCTTTTCGCAAACATTTTGACGCGCCATGAGATGACCCGCTGCAATGGGAACACACGTGCTTGAACTTGCATGCTGCCCCAAATTTACACTGGCCGTCGTTAAACTGCCAGCAGAAACCGAGTTTTGAACCGGAACCTTGACCGGACTGACCGACCTGCCCTGCAGACCCTCCGCTCCCTGGAAAGGACTGTTCCGGCTTAACCGGAGCCGTCACCCTCAACCACAATGCGATATCCTTCTGATCCCATCTAATGCTGGGCCGCACCGCCTTCCGCTGCCGAAATTGCTCATCATAACGCAGCCAAGCCATACCGCCATAAGCCCGATGCGCCTCACCGATAGCATCCATATAACAAAAAAGCGCGGAACAATTTTCCGGCGCCTTTTCCCCAACAACACTAGCCAAGATCGCAAAGGCCTGCAGCCAATTCACAAACGTTTGCGGAATAAGCCGATAACGCCGACGTTCCTCCTCTTCCTTCTTACTCTCATCCCTCTTCCCTTTATCCAGATTACATTTTACCAACGGAAGAAGGGAAAATATCTCCACATATTCGTCTTTCCAAATACGCTCCCGAACTTCCTGTTTTAAATGCGCCCCCAACGGGCCCTCAAAACAGACATACACCTCCCCTCTTAACTCTATCATCCAACCGCACCCTGTCACCCTCTTGAGCCCCGTCTGTCTGCACCGACACAGCCACCGCCCCCGCCGAGCCCCGCACTTGCACCCTAACTTGAGGCTGCCCTACCAACGGCGGCGCCGACCAAACCGCAACCGGGGACACCCCCGCCGATACCGGGGCCTGCGACCTATCCAATCTGTTGACCAGCTTGCGCAAGCATCCCACTAAGTCATCGAGACCGCTACCACCTCCCCCGGAAGACCCGACGACAGCCCCAGAACCCGCCGCATCCCCCGCGCCCCCCAACATGCGCGGAGTAAGAGAAGAGAAAGAAGAAGAACACCCACCTGGCTGCTCAGGCGCTGTGATCCCGTCAGCCGGACGAACTTGCACACGCCGATCCTCAACCACGTCTCCTTCATCCGCGTTACCCGTTGTCTGCGACCGCTGCCCGCACCTACAATGCGAACACGGAGATCCCCGACCAGACTGTCCCGAAGGGCTGGCCTCCATAGTAGCCCTGATGCTGATAGGGCCAGCCGCCTGCTGCCTGTTATGCGGTATCCACAGCTCAGACCGCACTCCGCCGCCCACCGGACTCGCCATTCTTCCGGACTCAGACCACGAAGCAGCCAGCCCCCTGATTGGCACTTCACCAGGCGGGGCTGCCAACATCACCGCATCCTGCACCAGACCAGATGGGGGGGGGGGTATTGGGGAAGCCAGGAGCCAACCCCCCCCTGACCGCCAAGCACCGCCGCGGCTGGGGATTTCTGCCAGGCCGGGACCCCCGAGGGGATGCAGCTCTCCCTGGAGACCGGCCTGCAGCGACCCTGGAGGGGCTTCCCCTGCGGCGCCGTACCCGCGGGATTTCTTCTGGGCTAAGTCTCGCTGGGGGTCGTGCACGCCGTGACCTGCGAGCAGGCACTACCCCCGGCGAACAGACCTCGGGCCTTGCTCACTCCACTATCTAGAGGGCTGAGCAGCAGAGGGCTGCCTAAATTCATGTCCAGAACTGCAGGGGACGACAGAGAAGAAGCCGCCCCTCCCCCCTGCCTGGACACCGCGCGATAAGAGCGCCGGGGCCCAGCAGCCTGGGGGCACAGTCAGCCCCACAAGTCTCGTCACCTGCTCCTCAAACCAGCCGGCATCCTGTCGATCAGCTGCCTCCCGAAGCCGCTCCACAAGCTCACTAAAGGACGCCATCTCCAACGAGCAGGTAAGTACAACACACGCTGCTGCTGCTACTCCTGTGTTGTTTCACCTCCCGCTGTCTCCCTCGCACTGAGGAAAACAGCGGGAAGCCTGAGACTCACACCCCCTCCCTTCCAATCCACTCCCCTTCACTCCCTGCACGTAACATTAACCCCTTCCTCACCTGTTCCCTCCTATCCTGTCATGGCGGCCTCCCCTCATTCCCTGCAGTCGGCAGTACGGCCGCTCCTGGACAAACATACTACGGCTTTCATACTAGAGCCGTATATTTAGTGCCAAGAACAGGATCGGATGATGACCCCGTAAAGACAAAGCAAGGTAACCTAAACCAAATAATATTTTATGAAAGAATTGACTACTTTGTCCTGACTAGATACAGTCCCATTTTTAGCACTTAATATACAGGTCCTGAACGGAACTGCATTACAACTGTCTGAAAACGGCTTTATTTACCTCTGTATTACGGACAGGACCGCCATTAAGGCAGCACTAGTGGTACTCCCGTCAGGGGCCCGGCCACATGGCTGAAGAAAAGGGGCCCGCTGTGCTGTCATCACCCCCTCTCCCACCTCACGGGCCCCTCCTCGCAACAATCGCGTCCCCCCCTCGCAACCCTCGCGTCCTCCCCTCGCAACTCTCCCAGGCCCCCCTCGCAACGCTCGCGGCTCCACCTTTCTGCAGACCTGTTGTAACTTCACGAACTGGACGAATAAGAAACCAACTGCAGCATCGTAGAGGAATAACAGAAGGGGAAGATGCAGCATGAGAAGCAGAAGCTCCGTGTGGAGAGTGTCGCCCACTTCCGACTGGACCTGCATGCTGGTGAGTGTCCCTGCCTCTCCATCCTGCTTACCATCCCTCCTAACCCCACTTGTAGAATATATAAAGTATGTTAAAGTGATTTTTTTTTCCATTTCCCTAGCAGTTTTTTTGCCGCGATTACGAAAGTTGCATAAAAAAAAAGATACAAACAATTAAAAAATAGTGCTGTTAGGCTATATTTTCACAGTGCAGTCAAATCACGTTTTTGCCGCGATTTTGAAAAAATGGTGGCAAAAAAATGTGATTTGACTGCACTGTGTAACTAGACTAAGGCCTTATTCAGACGGCCGTGTTCAGTCCGTGATTTACGGACCTGTATCAGTCGTATTTCCCAGGCCAACCATAATTCAGGGAGCCGGACTCCTAGCATCATAGTTATCAATGCTGCTAGGAGTCCCTGCCTCTCCGCGGAAATACTGTCCCATACTGTAATGATGTTTTCAGTACAAGACAGTATTCCCACAGGTAGGGAGGGACTCCTATGATTATAGATAACTGTGATGCTAGAAACCCGGCTCCCTGAACTGTGGTCGGTCTGTGAAATATGGCCGATACACGGTCCGTGTATCACAGACCGAACATGGACATCTGAATAATGCCACTTGTCTCCTATTTTTGGTGCGAATTTAGCACTGTAAATTCACTACAAATTACAATATAAGGCCGGATTCACACGAGCGTGTTCAGTCTGTGATATACGGCCGCATTTCCTGAACCGAACACAGTGCAGGGAGCCGGGCTCCTAGCATCATCGTTATCTATGACGCTATGAGTCCCTGCCTCTCCATGGAACTACTGTCCCGTACTGAAAACATGTTTTCAGTACGGGACGGTTTTCCCGCAGCGAGGCAGCGACTCCTAGTGTCATAGATAACCAGGGGCGTAGCTAAAGGCTCATTGGCCCGGGTACAAGTATTCAGCTTGGGCCCCCCTACCACTCCCCAACACCACCATCATCATCAGACCCCTGCGCGTGCCTATGCCCAGACGCCTTGCCCAACAGCCTCCATAGTATAATGCCCCCACACAGTATAATGCCCCATAACGTATAATGCCCCCCCATAACAGCCCCATACCGTATAATGCTCCCCATACAGTATAATGCCCCCCATCTTATCAGCCCCCATACAGTATAATGCCCCAATATGTGCATAATAGAAAAATAGCATAATTACTTACCTATCCCCGTCCCCACGTCGGGTGGAGGATCCTTCGCCTCCTCCGGTGTGTACTATGAGTGACTCGGCGCAGACAGGCGTGATGATGTCGCTACATCCCACCAGCCTGTGTCGAGCCGCTCAGGGCACAGGGAATGCTGGAGCAAGGAGATGTCAGCTCCTTTCTCCAGCATTGAATGGAACCGGGACCTCGGTGAGTGACTCGCGACTCCCCGGTGGTCTTCACACGAACCCCCAGGGGGACGAGACCCACAGTGTAGGGATGTCACGATACCAAAATTTGGACTTCGATACCGATACTTCGTTTACTTTGTGACCAGTAATAAAAAAAAAAAAATTCTTTCGTTTTCTAATGTGAGGTGTGATGCTGAATTTTGAATGTGCCTCACATTAATAGTAATTAATCCCATCATGTTTCTCAGTCATAATGGGTTAATGTGTGAGTTACATGATGGGGTTAATTACTATTAGGCCTGGTTTACACGAGTGTGTGCGTTTTGCGCGCGCACAAATTGCGGCATTTTGCGTGCACAAAAGGCACTTAACAGCTCCGTGTGCCATCAGCATATGATGCGCGGCTGAGTGATTTTCGCGCAGCCGCCATCATTATGACACTCTGTTTGGATGTTTGTAAACAGAAAAGCACGTGGTGCTTTTCTGTTTTCATTCATCCTTTACAGTGCTGTAGCGCGAATCACGCTTGTCCCACGGAAGTCGACTTCAATGGGTGCGTGATACACGAACAACGCACAAATATAGGACATCTCGTGCGTTTCACGCAGCGGACATACGCTGCGTGAAAATCACGCACCTGTCTGCACGGCCCCATAGACTAACATAGGTCCGTGCGAGGCGCGTGAAAATCACGCACGTCGAACGGATGTATAACACGCTTGTGTAAATGAGCCCTGAATGTGAGGAACATGGAGGTTAAATTTATCATCGCACTTCGTGCCCCACAATAAGTGATAGAAAGCAGTTTTTACTTTATTTTTAAACTTTAATGTACTGACATATATCAGATATGTGCCAGTACATTAGCCTGTGGACGGATAGCACACAGGCAGTTGTTAGGACATACCTAAGTATGCCCTAACAATGGGAAATATGGTAAGACAGCCCTGGGGTCCTTCAATAGACCCTGGGCTGTCTGCCCATCTATGGTATGGCCCTCGATCGCGTCACAGGAATTCCCTGTGACAAGATCCATGGGCATCCCCCCCTTCTCATTTTCCCCTGAATGCCGCAGTCAGCTGTGATTGCAGCATTCAGGAGAATAGCGGCGGAGATGAGAGGTTTCTCTGATCTCCGCCGTTACAGAGCGGGGCTGCGGCTGTGTAATACAGCCATTGCCCCGCTCCTGACAGGAAGTGCGCGCGCGGTCAGCATGAGGTGATGCGGCCGGCGCTGCACTAATGAGCGGCGGTTCAGGCACTGAAGACAGAACATGGGGGTGTTTTGTAGCGTGCCCGCCATGTTCTGTCTTCAGTGCCGCAGATCATTAGTGCAGCGCTGGCCGCATCGCATCATCCTGACGGCGCGCACATGTCAGGACTCAGGAGCGGGGCAGTGACTGTATTACACAGCCGCAGCCCCGCTCTTATACACTCATGTGTACTATACTGTATTGTGTTTGATTGTACAGTTTGCGGTGGAGAGAGGAGGCTGTGATTTAATGCCCCCCCTCTCCACCACAAACAGCACAATACATTACAAGACATTACATTACAAATTACAACACAATACATTACAAGACATTACATTACAACACAACGCATTACATCACAATACATTACATTACAGACTGCAGCTTACCTGGAGTCCTCCGCACCGACGCCTCCATTCCACTGTCTGGAAGCCGTGTCACGTGACAACACGGTCACATGGTACACTAAGAGTACCATGTGACCGTAGTAACCAGGAAGTGTCGGCTTGGCACAGAAGATTTCTTTAGGAAACATACTGTATGGCAACGGCTTAGGGGCCCGGTCACAGCTCAAATGCCATTGAACACCCCCCCACGGCAAGATCGGCTGTTAACAACGGTTGTTATGGCAGCCTGGGGGCCTAATGAAAGCCCCTATGTCTGCCATCTTTGTACTCCTTTGAAGTATTGCAGTATATCATCCAAGCGATCCAACGATCGCTGCTTCAAGTCCCCTAGGGGGACTAATAAAAAAAAGTAAAAAGCAGTTAAATAAAGTTTTTTTTTTAGTGTTTAAAAAAAAAAGAAAGTATTAAAACCCTCTTCACATTTTTTCCCTAAATCAATGTTAAAAAAAGAAAAAAAAGTTAACATAACTGGTATCGCAGCATCCGTAAAAGTCTGAACTATCACAATATAGTGTTGTTTAAACCACTTGGTGAATGGCGTAAAAAAAATAATACATAAAACACGCAAATTGCTGGTTTTTGGTCACCTTAGTGCTCCAAAACAATTGAATAAAAAGTGATGAAAAAGTCGCATATACCCCAAAATGGTATCAGTGAAAACTACAGATTGCCCCTGCAAAACTTAAGCCCTCACATCGCTAAATTGATGGAAAAATGTAAAAGTTACGGCTTTCAGAACATAGCGACACAAGACATTTTTTTAATTTAGCAAATAGTTTTATTTTTTTAAAAGTGGTAAAACATAAAACAAAACATATAAATTTGGTATCGCCGTAACGTATCAACCTGTAGAATAAGGTGAATATGTAGTTTCTACCGCCTGATGGATGCCGTAAAAACAAAACCCCCCAAAAAATGGTGTAATCGCACTTTTTTTGGCCATTTCACTTCACAAATAATTTTTTTCCCGCTTCCTAGTACATTATGCGGTACAATAAATGGTGCCATGAAAAACTACAACTTGTCCGGCAAAAAAAAGCGCTTATATGGCTATATGGATGGAAAAATCAAAAAATTATATCTTTTGGGATGTGGAGAGGAAAAAACAAAAGTGAAAATCTGAAAAATGGAAGAGGGAAGGGGTTAAATCAGCTGCATGCCTATTATGTTGCAGAATTGTAACGTATTTAATTCTTTACAATGTAAAGGGTTAATTTGCTGTAAATCCCTAGCAAATTCTGTAACGCACACATTGAGGAATTTGGTGCACAAAATCTGCATCAAAACCGCAGGTAATTCCGCAGGTAAAATCTGCACCTAAGGCCTTATTCACACGGACGTGTCCGTTTTGCGCGCGCAAAAAACGCTGCGTTTTGCGCGCGCAAAAGGTCCATGTGGCATCAGCATATGGTGCGTGGCTGTGTGATTTTCGTGCAGCCGGCATCATTATGACACTCTGTTTTTATGTTTACAAACAGAAAACCACGTGGTGCTTTTCTGTTTTCATTCATTCTTTTTACTCCTGTTGCGCGAATCACGCACGGCACCCGGAAGTGCTTCCGTGTGCCGAGCGCGATTTGCACGCACCCATTGACTTCAATGGGTGCATGCTGCGCGAAACACGGGCAAGTATAGGACATGTTGTGAGTTTTACGCAGCGCACATATGTGCGCTGCGTGCAATTCACTGACATAGGTCTGTGCGACACACGTGATTTTCACGTTCGAGTGAATAAGGCCTAATAGTGTGTTTTTTTTATACGTTTTTAGGTGCGGTTTTTACATTTTGATACGGAAATAGGTGCAGGTTTTATGCTGCATATTTTTATTTTATTTTTTTAAACTAGTCAGAAACAATTCGCAAGTGGAAACGCAAGATAAATTGACATGTAGCATATTTTCGAATACGCACCACAGGTCAATTTTTGTGCATAAAATGCGACATGTGGATGTGATTTCTTGATCTTATTTACTTTGCTGGTACTTTATTACACTGTGGATTTGCCGCACGAAAATACCCACGACAAATTTGCATGTAATAAGTATCGTGTGCATTTGGCCTAACAGAGTTTTTTTTAACTCACCCTAAGGCTGGGTTCACACGACCTATTTTCAGGCGTAAACGAGGCGTTTTACGCCTCGAATTACGCCTGAAAACACGGCTCAAATACATCGGCAAACATCTGCCCATTCATTTCAATGGGTTTGCCGACGTACTGTGCCGACGACTGGAATTTTACGCGTCGCTGTCAAAAGACGGCGCGTAAAATAACAGTGTCGTCAAAGAAGTGCAGGACACTTCTTGGGACGTAATTTGAGCCGTTTTTCATTGACTTCAATGAAGAATAGCTCCAAATTACGGCCGTAATTGACGCCTCACAAAATGCGAGTACGAGCAATTACGTCTGAAATGCAGGAGCTGTTTTCTCCTGAAAACAGCTCCGTAATTTCAGCCGTAATTGTCGATATCGTGTGCACATACCCTAAGGCCCCGTTCAAACATGTTGGATTTGATACGGAATCCGATGACATGCCGATGATTCTGCATCCCATGCTTATGAGGTTTCCGCAACCCAGTTCACAATCTACAAAAAATGTTCCACATATATTTTTGTCCGCACTATGAAAAGAAATACACCACAGCAATAAGTAGCATGCGACTTATATTACATGGAGAAGCCAAGGATAAGCAACTTTGAATGACAATGGGACTTAGGCCTTGTTCACACAGTTTTTTGCAGGCAGAAAAATCTTTCTCTGCCTCTCATTGATGTCAATGGGAGGTCAGAGATGGAAATGCCCGAAGAAAGGGCATGTCGTTTCTTTCCCCCCCCCCGAGTGTTTTTTTCCGCTCGTGGGGAAAAAACACCTTCGCCTCCCGTTGAAATCAATAGGAGGCGATTTCGGCTGTTTTTTATCGCAGTTTCCAACGCGTTTTGCGTTACCAAAAATGCGGCAAAAAACTGTGTAAACAGGGCCTTATTATCGTGCAGATCTGCTACACGCTTGTGGCACATCAGAAATCAAAGTGAAAGCCTCCGATTTTTGCTGTTGAAAAACACATTGAACTTTAATGGCAACGTAAGAACGGAGCATTAGTGCTCCTTACATCCTCACAAGTGCTTCCCCCTCCCTTAAGGCCCCTTCACATCGTGTTGTTGCCCTAAGTTTATCGTGTACGTTAGGAAATCTCCTAACATGCACTATAAACAACGTGGACGATAAATATACCGCTCCTGACATTAGTATGTGGACAGTGAATGCCGGAGTCCCCAGGCAGAGCATCACGAGTGCTCTACCCGTAGACTTTGTCCCTGGGAAAGCCCCTGACATCACTGTCCATATATGTAAAGTGACGTCAGGGGATTCTCCAGGGCCGGAATCCCTGGCCAGAGTGTTGTCGACGCTCCAGCTGTGTAGTCAGGCTTTGCATAGCTTCTGACATCACTTTACATATATGGACATCAGGAACAGCGCCATAGTCCCAGGGCAGAGCGCTAGTAGAAGTGTATGCCATACAGTCGGATACGTTTTGGCTAAATAATTCAAAATCCATGGCATTAACCAGTCACAGACTGCTCCATGGTTTCCTTCACTGTAAGGCTATGTTCACACGGGGTATTTTGCCGAGTTTTTGGACGCGGAAACCGCGTCGCAAAACTTGGCAGAAACGGCCCGAGAACGCCTCCCATTGATTTCAATGGGAGGCGTCGGCGTCTTTTTCCCGCGAGCAGCAAAACTGCCTCGCGGGAAAAAGAAGCGACATGCCCTATCTTCGGGCGCTTCCGCCTCCGACCTCCCATTGACTTCAATGGGAGGCAGGAGAAAGCGTATTTCTCGCTGTTTTATGCCCGCGGCGCTCAATGGCCGCGGGCGAAAAATGGCGCGATAATTGCCGCGAAAATCGGCGTGCAGGGAGAGGAATATCTGCCTCAAAGTTCCAAACGGAATTTTGAGGCAGATATTCCTCCCCCAAAATACTCCGTGTGAACATAGCCTAAGGGTATGTGCACACGTAGTGACCAAAAACGTCTGAAAATCCAGAGCTGTTTTCAAGGGAAAACAGACCCTGCTTTTCAGACGTTTTTTGACCAACTCGCATTTTTCGCGGCGTTTTTCGTGCCGTTTTCGCGGCATTTTTTACGTCCGTTTTTGGAGCTGTTTTCATTGGAGTCTATGAGAAAACAGCTCCAAAAACGTCCAAAGAAGTGTCCTGCACTTCTTTTGACGAGGCTGTATTTTTACGTGTCGTCGTTTGACAGCTGTCAAACGACGACTCGTAAATAACAGGTCGTCTGCACAGTACGTCGGCAAACCCATTCAAATGAATGGGCAGATGTTTGCCGACGTATTGTAGCCCTATTTTCAGACGTAAAACGAGGCATAATACGCCTCGTTTACGTCTGAAAATAGGTCGTGTGAACCCAGCCTAAAGGTATGTTCACACGGTTTAGCAAAATACGTCTTAAAATACGGTGCTATTTTCAGGCGAAAACAGCTCCTGATTTTCAGACGTTTTTGTAGCAACTCGCGTTTTTCGCCTCGTATTTTACAGCTGTTTTTGGAGCTGTTTTTCAATGGAGTCAATGAAAAACGCCTCCAAAAACGTCCCAAGAAATGACATGCAACTTTTTACGCGTAAAGCAATGGGCAGATGTTTGTAGACGTATTAGGGGCGTTTGTTTTTTAGGCGTAATTCGAGGCGTAAAACGCCCGAATTACGCCTGAAAGCACTGCGTGTGAACATACCCTCATTGACATCAACATCAAAATCAGTTAATGCGTATAATGTACAAACGTGAGCTTCCACACTTTCCGTTGCCCACCCCCGGGAATGGAGGGGGGCCCAGACATCTTGGCTGTATGGGACCCAGAAATTCCTGATGGCGGCCCTGATTACGGATGTAGCCATCTCTTACTTGATTCTGATAACTTGCTGCAGTGTGATATTACACAACAAAAGCCATTGAAATGTCATTGAAAAAGTCAAGATAAGGGATCGAGCCACTGTTCATTTAATGCGTTAAAAGTCGAGATAAAGACAGCTACATCTGTATGTCTGCATTATAAATGCATTAGCACTTGCAGCTCCATGGTATGTCAGGGCTGATTCAGACGAACGTGCCATTTTTGCGCACGCAAAAACCACTGCGTTTTGCGTGCGCAAATGGCACTTGACAGCTCCGTGTGCCCTGTTCATATGGATGTGCGGCTGCGTGCTTTTCGCGCAACCGCCATCTTTATGACACTCCGTTTGGATGTTTGTAAACAGAAAAGCACGTGGTGCTTTTCTGTTTACATTCATTCTTTTACTGTTATTGCGCGAATAACGCTTGTCCCACGGAAGTGCTTCCGTGGGGCATGCGTGATTTTCACGCACCCATTGACTTCAATGGGTGCGTGATGCGCGAAAAACGCAGACACATAGAACATGTCGCGAGTTTTACGCAGCGGACTAACGCTGCGCAAAACTCACGGACTGTCTGCACTGCCCCATAGACTTCTCTAGGTCCGCACGAGCCGCATGAAAACCACGCGGCCGGCACGGACGCCAAACACATTTGTCTGAATCAGCCCTAAAGGGCCTTTATTCGGCTGGTGCAGTGAGCGCCGATCAACGAGACATCGTTGATCTGCGCTCGTTTGCTCCTGTCACACGGAGCTATGGATGGGGACAAGCTGTCGTTACACCGATCACTCGTCCCCATACAGTATTATCATGTCGGCAGCAGGTCTCCCTGTTTACACAGGGAGATGTGCGGCCGACAATGATAATATTTCACTTTTTTAAAACGATACGATTAGCAGATGATCGAGCGTTTGCTCGTTCATCTGCTGATCGCTGCCCTATTTACATGAACGCTTGTCTGCCCGATAATCGCACAGTGTAAAAGGGCCAGTGTGTTTGCAGCTGTATGTCAATCAGATTTTCTCCAATTGCCAAACGACAATATATTCGATTCAGAATCGAATGGATTTTGCAATCTTCAACTTAAAACACACCTCAGGGGGTTATGGTGCAGCGGATCCCAAAGTCGCGTCCCAGGATTACTCTTTTAGTCTCCGATAGCAATCGCTGACGACTTGCAGATATTTCCAAAGTGAGGTACCAGAATCTATACAAAAGCTTGGTCATACTCTGGCAGAGTTCATGCAACATGATAAGACAGATACAGATGAGAGCAGGCAGCGATCCAATGGCAGAATCAAGAAAAGTTAGGGTATGTGCACACGAGAACTGGCTTTTACGTCTGAAAAGACAGACTGTTTTCAGGAGAAAACAGCTGCCTCGTTTCAGACGTAAAAGCTCCTCCTCGCAGTTTGCGAGGCGTCTTTGACGCCCGTAATCTTGAGCTGTTCTTCATTGACTTCAATGAAAGACGGCTCAAATTCCGTTTCGAAGAAGTGTCCTGCTCTTCTTTGACGAGGCAGTCATTTTACACGTCGTCTTTTGACAGCTGTCAAACGACGACGCGTAAATTACTGGTCGTCGGCACAGTACGTCGGCAAACCCATTCAAATGAATGGGCAGATGTTTGCCGACGTATTGTAGCCGTATTTTCAGGCGTAAATCGAGGCATAATACGCCTCGTTTACGCCTGAATATAGGGCGTGTGAACCCAGCCTTATATTCACACTGTGCGGTTTTGACGCAAAAAAATTAATCGAAAAAATACATGTGTTTTTACTGCGATTTGCCACAGTTTTGCAAACTGCTGTAGAAGCACATTTGTTCTTAGGCTGGAATCACACGAACGTTGCGTTTTTGCGCGCGTGAAAAACGCACCGTTTCGGTTGCGTTGGAGTTGCGTGTGGCATCCGTTTGGGCAGCGTGATAGCGTATTTAACGCGCATATGGCATGCGTTTTTTACGCGCGTCAAAACAACGGAGGGTGGAGTAATGGAGAGGGCAGCCTACAAAAAGACACCTTCTCGAACACCTGCTTGCTGTGAGCACATGTTCGCATCAAGATTTCACGTTACCTCACACTTTGGCCCGTGTTTGTTGTTTTTGGGTGGTTTTACAGGTAAAAAAACTACTATTGCTGCAGATGTCAGTTTAAACTGTGCGCATGTGTTCAGAAAAGCCACTTCCTGGTTTGTAGTTGTTTTGTCTAGTCTGCTCAACTCATTAACATAGACTTAACAAGTGTTGCGTGAAAAACGCTGTGCGTACGGAGGTGCTTCCGTGTGCCCTGCGTTGTTTTCACGCACCCATTGACTTCAATGGGTGCGTGATGCGTTGAAAACGCTGAATCAACGGACATGTCGTGCCTTTTTGGCAACGGAGCAACGCTGTGCAAAAACCACGCACATGTCTGCACGGCCCCATAGACTAATATAGGTCCGGGCAACGCGTGTGAAAATCACGCGCGTTGCACGCGCGTATTTTACGTTCGTCTGAATAAAGCCTTAAAGTGAGGTTTTAAGCCGCGCAGGTAAAAAACTTGTCAAAACCGCACCGTGTGGATACACCCAAACAGTCCAAGTCAAATCCAAACAAGGAAAAAATAAACACCTTGCAATGAACCTTATTCCAGGCAGGATTATAATGTCAGGTTATGGCAAGTATAAGGAGCCTCACACATGAGCGTGTTTGGTCCGTGATATACGGTCCGTATGTCGGCCTCATTTCCCGTACCGAACACACTGCAGGGAGCTGGGCTCCTAGCATCATAGTTATCTATGACGCTATGTGCAGTGGCATAACTACCTAGCCGACATGCCCCCCCATATGTCCGGTGGCACCGCTAGCAGCCTCTAACACTACGGGGCCCGCGCCACAGAGCCTCTAACATTTATGGGCCGGGCGAAGCGTGCCCCCTCATGCCCGGAGGCATCGCGAGTGGGCCCCGGTGCTAGCGACAGCCACCCCCTCTTGCAGTAATTGTACCTTCGTCTATAGCACGCAGGTTACAAATACATGCTATAGTGCTGAATGGCCGGGCATGTTCCGTGCCTGACCATTCAGCGCCTTCCAATGACGTTGATCGGCGGGGCAAAATGACTTGCCCCACCAATCAGCGCCTTTCAACGACACTAGCGGCGAGATGACGTCATCGCGCCGCTTCCGTGCTTGAAAGGCGCTGATTGACGGGTCAAGTCATTCTGCCCTGCAATCAGCGCCTTTGAACGACGTGTCGTTCAGCTCCAGCAAACCTGCTTAGAAGAAAGCAGGTCTGCATTGCCACCGGTCGGTGCGGGAACTGGATCATGCGAGTATGTAAAGTTTTTTGTTTTTTTTCTAATAAAACTGTGAATGGCATTATCTACAGGGGGGGGGTCTATATGTTGGGATGTGGGCCACTGTATACAGGGGGCGTCTATATGTGTTGATGTTGGACACTATCTACAGGGGGGTCCATATGTGTGGATGTGGGGCACTATATACAGGGGGGTCTATATGTGGGGATGTGGGCCACTATATACAGGGGGGTCTATATGTGGGGCACAATCTACAGGGGGGTCTATATGTGGGGATGTAGGACACTATCTACAGGGGGTCTATATGTGGGGATGTGGGGCACTTTATACAGAGGGAGCTATATGTGGGGCACTTTATACAGAGGGAGCTATATGTGGGACACTATATACAGGGATGAGCTATATGTAGAGCACTATCTATAGGGGAGGGCTATATGTGGGACACTGTATACAGGTAGGTTACTTGTGGGGCACTAGCTACAGGGGGGTATATATAGGGCACTGTCTACAGGGGTGGGCTATATGTGGAGCACTACCTATAGGGGAAGCTATATGTAGGGCAGCACGGTGGCTCAGTGGTTAGCACTATTGCCTTGCAGCTCTGGAGTCCATATGTGGGCACTATCTACAGAGGTGTAATGACAGGGATAGGGAAACAGACAAGTGAGCCCTAATCTACCTGCCACTCAGTCCCTGCCTACTTGCAATGACCTGCCCTAGGTGACGGGGTAGAACTGGGCGACGGTCCCTACACTCAATAAGTGCACGACAGACAACAGACAAGGAAACACAGAACAAAAGGGAAACGGGGCAGTTGCCCACGGCAACACCTTGAGCAACAAGAGTAGTAAACGAGCAGAGTCAAACCAGGAGAGTACGAGGTGCCAAACGTAGAGCAGGAGAGTAGTGAACAAGCCGAGTCAAACCAGGAGTGTACGAGGTACCAAACGCAGAGCAGAAGAGTAGTCAGTAAGCCAGGGTCAATACGAAGCAGGGACAGGTATTTCAAGAAGCTGCAGCAGGGCCAGGAAACCAACAGAGAAGAATCACAAGCAAGGAGGAACAGGAAAGGCAGGTATAAATAGACAGAGGGCGGGAGCTAGCTCCGTCTGGCCAGGCTGTGATAGGCTCTCCCACTCCTAAGCCTGCCATCCTGAGTGGTGGAAGATGGAGTCAGTCTTACAGACATAGAAGCAGGTGCAGACTGATTACCTGTGGGTGTGGATACAGAAGCTGTGCCTGGCAGATCCTTAACAGTACCCCCCCTTTTATGAGGGGCCACTGGACCCTTTCTAGATGGACCTGGTTTATTGGTGAAACGAAGGTGGAACCTCCTGACCAATACCCCAGCGTGAACATCCCGGGCGGGTACCCAAGTCCTCTCCTCAGGCCCGTATCCTCTCCAATGGACCAGGTACTGGAGGGAGCCTTGGACCATCTTGCTGTCCACAATCTTGGCTACCTCGAATTCTACCCCCTCAGGGGTGAGAACGGGGACAGGAGGTTTCCTCGATGGAGCCAAGGTCGGGGAGCAGCGTTTAAGGAGGGAGGCATGAAACACGTCGTGTACTCGAAAAGATGGGGGCAACTCCAGTCGGAAGGAGACAGGATTGAGGACTTCAATGACCTAGTACGGCCCTATAAACCGGGGAGCAAACTTCTTGGATGGGACTTTAAGGCGCAAGTTCTTTGACGATAGCCACACCAGATCCCCGACCATAAACAAGGGGTTAGCAGAACGTCTTCTATCTGCCTGAGTTTTTTGTATGCTCTGGGACGCCTCTAGGTTCTTCTGAACCTGGGCCCAGACTGTGCACAGTTCCCGATGAACGACCTCTACCTCGGGATTGTTGGAACTAACAGGTGAAACGGAGGAGAACCGTGGATTAAACCCAAAATTACAGAAAAATGGGGAGACCCCTGACGAGTTACTGACCTGGTTATTAAGGGAAAATTCGGCGAGGGGAATGAATGAGACCCAATCATATTGACAGTCAAAGATAAAACACCTTAAATATTGTTCTAGAGACTGATTAGTCCTCTCGATTTGGCCATTAGTTTCAGGATGGAAGGCAGAGGAGAAGGACAGATCAATCTCCAACTTTTTACAGAAGGCTCTCCAAAACAAAGAAACAAATTGTACCCCTCTGTCAGAAACAATACTGACAGGGAGCCCATGGAGATGCAGGATGTGTTTGACAAACAAGGTAGCTAACGTCTTAGCATTGGGTAGTTTTTTGAGGGGCACAAAGTGGCACATCTTACTGAAGCGGTCTACTACAACCCACACCAACGACTTGCCTTGAGATGGAGGCAAATCGGTGATAAAATCCATGGAGATATGGGTCCAAGGTCTCTGGGGAATGGGCAAAGAACGTAGTAAGCCCGCTGGTCGGGACCTGGGAGTCTTGGACCTAGCACAAACCTCACAAGCGGCGACGTAGGCCTTAACGTCTTTAGGCAACCCAGGCCACCAATAGTTTCTGGCAATGAGGTGCTTGGTACCCAGGATGCCTGGATGACCAGATAGTGCGGAGTCATGATTTTCCCTAAGTACCCTTAGCCGGAATTGCAGGGGAACAAACAGCTTGTTCTCAGGAAGGTTCCCGGGAGCTGAACCTTGATCAGCAGCAATTTCAGAGACTAAATCAGACTCAATAGAGGAAATGATTATACCTGGAGGCAAAATACAAGCAGGATCTTCCTCCGAAGGAGGGCTGGCCATGAAGCTACGCGACAGTGCATCAGCCTTAATATTTTTAGACCCAGCCCTATAGGTAACCAAAAAATTGAATCTGGTAAAAAATAACGCCCATCGGGCTTGTCTCGGGTTTAGCCTCCGGGCCGATTCTAGGAAAACCAGATTCTTGTGGTCGGTAAGGGCCGTTACCTGGTGCCTAGCCCCCTCCAGGAAGTGGCGCCACTCTTCAAATGCCCATTTAATGGCTAAGAGTTTGCGGTTGCCAATATCATAGTTACTCTCAGTGGGCGAAAACTTCCTGGAGAAGTAGGCACAGGGACGGAGATGGGTGAGGGACCTGGTACCCTGGGACAAGACAGACCCCACTCCCACCTCGGACGCGTCAACCTCCACGATAAATGGCTCCATTTGGTTGGGCTGAACCAACACCGGGGCCGAGATAAAGCACTTCTTAAGGACCTCAAAAGCCTGGACAGCCTCAGGAGGCCAGCGGAGGAGATCAGCACCCTTGCGAGTAAGGTCGGTAAGAGGCTTAGCGATGACCGAGAAGTTAGCAATAAATCTCCTGTAATAATTAGCGAACCCCAAGAAACACTGTAATGCCTTCAGGGGGGCAGGTTGGACCCATTCCGCCACAGCCTGGATCTTGGCGGGGTCCATGCGGAATTCATGAGGAGTGAGGATTTGACCCAAAAATGGTATCTCCTGCACCCCAAACACACATTTTTCGGTCTTCGCAAACAGTTTGTTTTCCCGAAGGACCTGGAGCACCTTCCTGACATGCTCAATGTGGGAGGACCAGTTCTTGGAAAACACAAGTATGTCATCAAGGTACACTACAAGAAATACCCCCAGGTAATCTCTTAAAATCTCATTTATGAAATTCTGGAAGATCGCGGGAGAATTACACAACCCAAACGGCATGACGAGGTATTCGAAATGACCTTCGGGCGTGTTAAACGCAGTCTTCCACTCATCCCCCTCTTTGATGCGGATAAGGTTATACGCCCCCCGTAGATCAAACTTAGAGAACCATTGGGCCGCCTGAACCTGATTAAAGAGATCAGGAATCAAAGGAAGGGGATACTGGTTCCTTACAGTGACCTTATTCAAGTTACGGTAGTCAATGCATGGCCTAAGACCACCATCCTTCTTCCCTACGAAGAAGAAGCCAGCACCTACCGGAGAAGTAGAGGGGCGAATGTAACCCTTGGCCAGGCATTCCTGGATATACTCTCTCATGGCTTCACGTTCGGGACAAGAGAGATTAAATATCCTACCCTTAGGGAGCTTAGCTCCTGGTACCAAATCGATAGCGCAATCGTATTCTCTATGAGGAGGTAACACTTCGGAGGCCTCCTTAGAGAAAACATCAGCGAAGTCCTGAACAAACTCAGGTAGCGTGTTCACCTCCTCAGGGGGAGAAATAGAATTAACAGAAAAACATGACGTCAAGCATTCATTACCCCATTTGGTAAGATCCCCAGTATTCCAGTCAAACGTGGGATTATGCAACTGCAACCAGGGAAGGCCTAAAACCAAATCGGACGATAATCCCTGCATCAACAGTACAGAGCACTGCTCCAAATGCATGGAGCCAACAAGGAGTTCAAAAACAGGGGCATGCTGTGTAAAATAACCATTAGCAAGAGGAGTGGAGTCGATACCCACTACCGGGACAGGTTTAGGCAAATCAATCAAAGGCATAGCTAGAGACATAGCAAATTCCACAGACATGATATTAGCAGACGACCCTGAATCCACGAAGGCACTGCCGGTAGCAGACCTACCACCAAAAGAGACCTGAAAGGGAAGCAAGATTTTATTACGTTTCATATTTACGGGAAATACCTGTGCGCCCAAGAGACCTCCACGATGATCACTTAGGCGCGGAAGTTTTCCGGCTGCTTATTCTTACGCCTAAGACAGGTGTTCACTTGATGCTTGTCATCCCCACAATAGAAGCAGAGACCATTCTTCCTGCGGAACTCTCTACGTTGTTGGGGGGACACGGAGGCCCCGAGTTGCATAGGTACCTCCGAGTCTTCCGTGGAAGAACGAAGCAACGGAACCACGGGAGGCATCATGGGGGAGTCAGAGGAGAAAACACATAACGGGACCTGCACGGGTGCAACTCAGACGTGAAATATGAATGAGAGAAATGAAAATGCGGCACTCACCCGTTTGCAAATCTTTTTAACTTTATTGTGTCACCTTGGCGAGGGTAAAAGCATTACAGGGAGGACAGCTAGTTGTAGGTTACAGCCTGTTTCGCGCTGGAGATCGCGCTTCTTCTGACCTACTCAGACGTGAACAACGGTAGATTTTCGCATCCGAGTTTGCACTCGTTCGTGTGAATCTGGTCTAAAAGTGCTAAAACATTTAAAAAAAACGATATAAATGTGGTATTGCCGTAATCGTATTGACTGGTAGAATAAAGTTAACATGCCATTTTTTACCGCACGGTGAAAGCGATAAAAACGAAACCCCTCAAAATATTGAGAAATCGCTGTTTTTTTCCTTTTCCACCCCACAAAGAATTTCTTGCCATTTCCCAATTTATTATATGGTACAATAAATGGTGCTGTGAAAACCTACAACTCGTCCCGCATAACCAAGCTCTCATATGGTTTTATCGAATGAAAAATAAAAAAGTTATGGCTTTTGGGGGGTGGTGAGGAAAAAATGAAAACGAAAATCGAAAAAATTCCTGCGTCTTGAAAGGGTTAAAGCTATATCAACAAGCATTGTGTTGGATAATCTGGCACGAATAAATTAAATTTACAAATAAATTAAGCACATCTACTGTGCACAAAGGCTAAGGGTATGTTCACACGGCCTATTTTCGGCCGTTTTTCGGGCCGTAAACGGCCGAAAGATGACCGATAAAATCGGAAGCAGAATGCCTCCAAACATCTGCCTATTGATAGCAATGGGAAAAACGACGTTCTGTTCTGACAGGCCGTTTTTTTTATGAAAAACGGCCACGAAAAAGAAGTGCAGGTCACTTTTTGGGATGTTTTTGGAGCCGTTTTTCATAGACTCTATTGAAAACCGCTCCAAAAACAGCCGTAAAAAATGCTGCGAAAACGCTGCGAAAAAACGCAGCGAAAATCGCGAGTGGCTTAAAAAACGTCTGAAAGTCAGGAGCTGTTTTCCCTTGAAAACAGCTCCGTATTTTCAGATGTTTTTGAATTTGCGTGTCAACATACCCTTAGGGCCTGTTCACATCACCGTTCGCTTTCCGTTTTGGGTTTCCGTCGGAGGTTTCCGTTGGGTGAACCCCGCAACGGAAAGTGAAAGTGAAACCACAGCATCCGTTTCAGTCACCATTGATATAAATGGGGACGGAAACATCGCTAATGGTTTACGTTCGACACCATTCCGGCAGGTTTCCGTTTTAACGACTTGGAGCTGTTTTTCTATAGAGTCAGTGAAAAACGGCTCCAAAAGCGTCCCATGAAGTGACATACAGTTCTTTTTCACAGGCATCTTTTTACGTGCCGTTTTTGGAAAACGAGAACGCCGTATTTACCATAGAAATCAATGGGCAGATGTTTGTAGGCGTTCTGCTTTTGATATTTTAGCAGTTTTTCGGGGCGTTTACAGCCCGAAAAACGGCTGAAAATATCCCGTGTGCACATACCCTTATTGAGAACATCATATGATACTGCTAAATATCCATATTAACATAATTAATTCTTCTGTACTGTATGTTTCAACAAAAGCTCCTAATCCCCCCTCGCTGTAGCTGACATGACACACAGCAGTGCCTGCAAGTTTTAGTAAAATCACAGGATTACCGCAATGCAACCTCACTGTTTTCCTGGGGTAAAAGTCACATGCATCGTTGTGACCACCCCACAAACACTAATTATGTTTTTTTCAAAACTGCAGCATGTTCTTTTTGTTGAAATTTTTGTATGTTTTTTGCATTTAAAGAGGCTCTGTCACCAGATTTTGCAACCCCTATCTGCTATTGCAGCAGATAGGCGCTGCAATGTAGATTACAGTAACGTTTTTATTTTTAAAAAACAAGCATTTTTGGCCAAGTTATGACCATTTTTGTATTTATGCAAATGCAGCTTGCAAAAGTCCAAGTGGGCGTGTTTAAAGTAAAAGTCCAAGTGGGCGTGTATTATGTGCGTACATCGGGGCGTGTTTACTACTTTTACTAGCTGGGCGTTCTGATGAGAAGTATCATCCACTTCTCTTCAGAACGCCCAGCTTCTGGCAGTGCAGACACACAGCGTGTTCTCGAGAGATCACGCTGTGACGTCACTCACTTCCTGCCCCAGGTCCTGCATCGTGTCGGACGAGCGAGGACACATCGGCACCAGAGGCTACAGTTGATTCTGCAGCAGCATCGGCGTTTGCAGGTAAGTCGATGTAGCTACTTACCTGCAAACGCTGATGCTGCTGCAGAATCAACTGTAGCCTCTGGTGCCGATGTGGCCGACACGATGCAGGACCTGGGGCAGGAAGTGAGTGACGTCACAGCGTGATCTCTCGAGAACACGCGGTGTCTGCACTGCCAGAAGCTGGGCGTTCTGAAGAGAAGTGGATGATACTTCTCATCAGAACGCCCAGCTAGTAAAAGTATTAAAAACGCCCCGATGTACGCACATAATACACGCCCAGTTGGACTTTTACTTTAAACACGCCCACTTGGACTTTTGCGAGCCCCATTTGCATAAATACAAAAATGGTCATAACTTGGCCAAAAATGCTCGTTTTTTTAAAAATAAAAACGTTACTGTAATCTACATTGCAGCGCCGATCTGCTGCAATAGCAGATAGGGGTTGCAAAATCTGGTGACAGAGCCTCTTTAAGTCTGAAAAACTGCAGCACAGAAAACCGTAATATGCAAAATCTTGCAAAAACGTCCATTACGGCTGAAATTACGGAGCTGTTTTCAGGAGAAAACAGCTCCTGAATTTCAGACGTAATGGCATGTGCAGGTGTTTTTCGGAGTGTCCATTACAGACGTAATTGGAGCTGTTTTTCTATGGAGTCAATGGAAAACGGCTCCAATTACGTCCCAAGAAGTGACATGCACTTCTTTGACGCTGGCGTCTTTTTTAAAAAAAAAATGACCTTCGGCACAGTATATCATAAAACCCATTCAAATGAATGGGCAGATGTTTGCCGACGCTTTGGAGCCGTATTTTCGGACGTAATTCGAGGTTAAAACGCCCGAATTACGTAAATGCCCCCAAAAAACGGCTGAAAAATCTGAAGCAGAACGCCTCCAAACATCTGCCCATTGATTTCAATAGTAAAAACAGCGTTCTGCTCCGATGGGCCGTTTTTTTTTTCCGGCCATTTTTCAAAACAGCAGCGTAAAAAAATGGCCGCGAAAAATAAGTGCATGTCACTTCTTCAGCCGTATTTGGAGCCGTTTTCCATAGACTTTATAGAATAACAGCTCCAAAAACGGCCTTAAAAAATGCTGCGAAGATCGCGAGTGGCTTAAAAAACGTCTGAAAATCAGGAGCTGTTTTCCCTTGAAAACAGCTTGGTATTTTCAGACGTTTTTTATTTTGTGCGTGCACATACCCTCAAAGGGAAGAATGGAGATGGCCCACAGGCTGAGCTCGCTCCATACTTAGTGGGTGATGGCTGTGTAATACAGCCGACACCTGGCTACAACGGGCGGAATCAAAGATCACTTTTATTCCACCCGTTTAACCCCTTAGATGCCGCTGTCAATCATGACAGCATCATCTAAGGCGTTAGAAAGAGGGGGCAGCCCCCTCCGACAGTTCATCACCCCCCGCGATAATATCGTGGGGTTGCTGATGGTTGTCATGGCAGCCTGGGGGCCTAATGAAGGACCCAAGTCTGCCATCTTTGAACTCCTATGAAGCTCTGCCTCCGGCAGGGCTTTATAAAAGGCTGTCAGTATAATGATAATACAGGGTGGGCCATTTATATGGATACACCTAAATAAAATGGGAATGGTTGGTGATATTAACTTCCTGTTTGTGGCACATTAGTATATGGGAGGGGGGAAACTTTTCAAGCTGGGTGTTGACCACGGCGGCCATTTTGAAGTCGGACATTTTGTATCCAACTTTAGTTTTTTCAATGGGAAGAGGGTCATGTGACACATCAAACTTATCGAGAATTTCACAAGAAAAACAATGGTGTGCTTGGTTTTAACGTCACTTTATTCTTTCATGAGTTATTTACAAGTTTCTGACCACTTATAAAATGTGTTCAAAGTGCTGCCCATTGTGTTGGATTGTCAATGCAACCCTCTTCTCCCACTCTTCACACACTGATAGCAACACCGCAGGGTTGGACTGCGGCTCATGTGCGCCTTTGTGCAGGGGTGGGAATATTTAACAACAGGTTCTCTCATTTGTCGACAAAGATAGACGTGCCCGGAGGGTAAATGTTGCGGTGTGTCGCACCACGAAAAATTATTACGACTCTCATAAATCAAATAAAACACTTACATATTCGAAAGACACCATATTTTAATGTGGACTCTAAATACATTTTAGTCTATGTATCATTAATATCCTAGAAACTTGATAACTTGAATTTGACTTTGTCTTATGTTGGAAAATGTTTCTTCCAACTAATGTTCTGAGTTTCCAAACTTTTAGTAAATGTCACAGTCATATTCTATTATCACCACTAGATGTCAACATAACACTTTAGTAAACAACTGGTAGCTCTAGGAAATGCCAAGCTATGTATGCCTAATCATACTGTCACCATAGTAGTGGGAGAATGGATTTTCTTAAGGCAATGCTGTCACAGGCGCTGTTAGCAATAGTCATAGTGACAGCTATGAAAACGAAATCTGACTATCTGCCTAGACTAGTTATGCTATTGATTTGGAACATCTGCTAACCTTTGCTAACACAGATTTTGCAAATGCCTCCTAACAAGGTGCTTAATATTAATTCTTCATTTATCATTTATGCTGTGAATATCAGGGCTTATAAAACATTTAAGTGATATATATATACTATTCTGAGATTTGTTAGGTTGCTTCAAATGACTACAGTTATTTGCTGTATGTTTGGCTTTTCTTTTGCAGCAAAATGTATACATGTAGCAGAGCTGGTTTTGCCATTAAACAACTTATTTTTGTTTTTTTTTACAGTTTTTATATATTTACTTCTAACTGCATTTTATGTGCTCCATGATCCTACATCAAGGTTTAGTAATTGTTAAGTTAATGCAATAAGGTTTAAACAGGGCTGTTTGGTATAGTTCTTAATGTGTTTTTATTAACAGACGGCTATTGTGTTTTTTTTTGTTTTTTGTTTTTTTACACTAAGGGTATGTGCACACACACTAATTACGTCCGTAATTGACGGACGTATTTCGGCCGCAAGTACCGGACCGAACACACTGCAGGGAGCCGGGCTCCTAGCATCATACTTATGTACGATGCTAGGAGTCCCTGCTACTCCGTGGAACTGCTGTCCCGTACTGAAAACATGATTACAGTACGGGACATTTGTCCTGCAGAGAGGCAGGGACTCCTAGCATCGTACATAACTATGATGCTAGGAGCCCGGCTCCCTGCACTGTGTTCGGTCCTGGACTTGCGGCCGAAATACGTCCGTCAATTACGGACGTAATTAGTGTGTGTGCACATACCCTAAGGCCTTTTTCACACAGTGTAGATTTGCTGCAGCTTTTGCACGCATTTTCTAAGACAAAAACAGAATTAGATCCATGAGACCAGACCTATAAGACCTTCCTTTTTATATTTCTTCTGTTTAGGTTCTGTTTTTGGCTTTGGCTTTGGCTTAAATGCATGCAAAATCCTCATCAAATCTGCACTGTTTGAACACAGCCTGAGGCTAGATTCACCTGAGCGCTGCAAACCTCGGACGTGAAAAACGGCAGTTTTTCACATCCAAGGTGCATCCGTGCTGTACCCTGCGGGGCTCGTTATCACGCATCTCCCATAGACTAGAGTCTATAGAGGGAACCGATAAAAACAAGGGGACATATACAAAACCACCGAAAAAGGCCAACCTTACAAATGGACACAGCCAGGTCAGAAACGCTGAAGAAGGAGTGAGCGTTTCTGACCTGGCTGTGTCCATTTGTAAGTATGGCCTTTTTCGGTGGTTTAGAGTCTATAGAGGGTTGCGTGAAGCGTAAAAAAAAAAAAGGACATGTCCTATTTTTTCACGGACCCTTCACACGTTCTGTTGAATCAATGGCCGTGTGAACGGCCCCATTGAATAATATAGGTCCGCGTGATGGCCGTCACACAGACGTATTACGCGTTCGTGTGAATAACTCCTAATGCCTTATTCACACAAACATGTCCGTTTTGCGCGTGTAAAAAATGCAGCGTTTTTCCTGCATTGCAGTTCTGTGTGGTATCCGTGTACGGCGCGCGTCTGCGTTTTTTACGCGCATATGTCATCCGTATGTCATGCGTTTTTTACGTCAGCAAAATAAACTGAAGGAAGTGGTTTTCTTCCTCATCATTTCTTTAGCAACTGTTGCGTGAGAAACACATGGGACATGATTTTCACGCACCCATTGTCTTCAACGGGTGCATGATGCGCAAAAAACGTACAAGTATAAGTCATGCAGTGAGTTTCACGCAGCGGACACACGCTGCCTGAAAAGCACCAACTGTCTGAATGGCCCCATTGAATTGCATAGGTCTGTGTGACGTCCGTTGTTTTAACACGCGTAACATGGACGTGAAATATATGCTCGTGTGAATAAGGCCTTACCCTGAGGTCGGGTTCCCACGGGTTGGTTATGCTGCATAAAATCTGGGCAGTGTATCTGACCTGGAACCCACACCTTCCGTCCGAAAAAACCGCAAACGTTCATACTTACGACTCCCACTTCTCTGCGCGAAGTCTGGCCTCCTAAGATGACATTGCAGGCCATGTGACGCTGCAACCTGTGATTGGCTGCCGCAGTCACATGGGATAAAACATCATCCCAGGAGGCCGGACTGCAGAAAGAATGAGAACATTCTTAGCAAGTATGATTTTTCTTTCCCCGGAGTTGTGATTTTTATAGCGTAATCGCCGCGATTACGCCGCAAAAGTTGCAATACTTGGTTTTCTGTTGTGGGTTTTGCATCCCCATTGCATTCAATCGGGAAAAACCGCAACAGAAAATCAACTAAAACGCAGCATAAATGTACATAATGCGGAATTAAATTCCGCACCGCAGGTCAATTTATTAATGTTCACGCTGCAGCAGCCACATGGGATGCAACGTCATCCCAGGAGGCCGGACTGCAGGAAGAAGGAGGGCGTTCTGGATAAGTAGGATTTTTTTTCCCATAGTTGCGATTATTGCGGGTCAACTTATTAACGTTTACGCTCCGTTTTTTCCCCATAGCATGGGCATGAGATTTTCTAAATCTCATCCACTTTGCTGCTACTGCACATGCTGCGGAATTTCCACACAGAATTCAGTTGTGGAAATTCTGCAGTGTTTACGCTACGTGGGAACCCGGCCTTAGACTTTTTGTAGCGCTACTGATTGATTTTAACTATTGAGCTACCGCTGCAGTCCAAATGAATACATTGAGCTCCATGCAATCTTGTGGACTGCAGCTGTCACTCAATAGTTAAAATCAATCAGTAGCGCTACAAAGTCTCAATGCAACTGTGTCCCAAAAGACTATGGTAATAGGTTATGTGTCCTATTATTTCAAGTTTTACCGATTATATTAACGTAAGTTTTTGTTAAAAACATGATATGAACTCATCCATGCTAAATTTTATTTGTTTTAACACTTTATACAGGGCATGTATAGAAAATAAAAACAGGATTCTACCTTGTTGTTCTGGCAGAGAGCAATATGCTCAGAGAGCATTCAGCTGCTTCCCCTGTAAACACAGGCAAAAATGTGGCGGAGTTTATCTTAACTACTTGACAAGAGACAGTACATCTTGGGTTGTGGTTGAGCATCTATTATTTTCACTCTAGCTGGTAGCAGTTTCTCTGTATGTCTGTGAAGGAAAGCAGCTACCTGCTATGATATATTAGGGTGCAGTCACATGCGGCAGATTTTGTTGCAGAAGTTTTCTGTCCCCGATTTTTGATTTAAAATGAATAAAAAAAGCTTATACTTACCCACAGCCCTTGTCATAGTGACACTATCCTCTGTTCTGAGTGCAGCCTGGCCTCCTGGGATGACATTTCATCCCATGTGACTCCTGCAGCCAATCAAAAGCTGCAGCGGTCACATGGACTACAGCGTCATCCTAGGAGGCCGAGCTGTGTACTTTTACGCTCTGTTATTTTAGGCAGTGCATCCACCCTGTGTGTCAATTCACACAGGGCAGATACACTGCGTTACAGTACACATCATATCCATGCTGGAAGCTATAGGGAATTTCGTCCGAAAAGCCGCATTAAATTGTGGTGCAGTTTTTTGCGCAGAATGTCCACTGTGAAAATACTGCAGGATAAAAAAAAGTTTATACTTACCCCTGGGCACTGTCATGGTGACACGTCCCTCTGCTCTGAGTACACGCCAGCCTCCTGTATTCCATGTGACCGCTTCAGCAGTCAAGTGGGATGAAATGTCAACCCAGGAGGCCGGGCTGCGCTCAGAACAGAGGATCGCGTCGCTATGACAATGGCTAGGGGTAAGTATAAGCATTGTGTGTTCTTACCGTTAAAAAAATTTCCAAATTGCGATTTGTACTGCGAAATCGCAGCATTTCTGCCGCAAAAGTCGCAACACATGGCTTTGTGTTGTGGGCTTTATCTGGCCATTGAATTCATAGAGAAAACCCACAACAGAAGACCATCATTCCGCTGCATAAATTGACATGCTGCGGATTAAAAAGTGCACCGTAGGTCAATTTATGAACGGTTTCTCAGTTGATTTTTTCCGCTGTGTGTGAATATGATTTGTTCAAATCTCATCCACACTGCTGCACTGTCCTCATGTCACATTTCCATTTTTTTCTAGAAGGAGAATGAAACTATTAAGGCATGACCAGACGTGGCGGAATTCCTCTGGAATTCCGCTGTGGACAGTCCGCTGCGGAAATCCGCAACGTACACGTTTCTCCATAGCTTTCCACACCTTTTTCGTTAGGTTTGTTTACACGTTGCAGACAATTCCGCTGCGGAGCATAGGCTGCGGTGCAGAATTTGGTGTCCGCAGCATACACTGGTTGTTGCGGACGTGTAGCGGACTTGTTGCAGACTCATTGCGGAATTTCTCCATTGACTTCAATGGAGAGTCAAAATTCTGCAATGAAGTCCGCAGATGTTATGTGTGCTGCGTAGTGTATTTGTTTTACGAATATAATCTTTCTTGATTCCGGCTGGACCTGTGTATTTCTAGGTCTACAGCCAGACTGAAGCCCCATGCACACGAACGTAAAAACGCCCGTAATCACGGGCCGTTATTACGACACGGGCAGGCCCATAGAAGTCAATGGGGCTCCCGTAATTATGGGTGACTACGTGTGTGCACCCGTAATTACGGGAGCGTTGCTAGGCGACGTCAGTAAATAGTCACTGTCCAGGGTGCTGAAAGAGTTAAACGATCGGCAGTAACTGTTTCAGCACCCTGGACAGTGACTTCCGATCACAATATACATCAACCTGTAAAAAAAATAGAAGTTCATACTTACCGAGAACTCCCTGCTTCTTCCTCCAGCCTCCTGGGATGACGTTTCAGGCCAAGTGACGGCTGCAGCCAATCACAGGCTGCAGCCGTCACATGGACTGCCACGTTATCTAGGGAGGTCGGGCTGGATGTCAAGAGAGGGACGCGTCACCAAGACAACGGCCGGGTAAGTATGAATTTCTTTTACTTTTACTAGGGAAAGTACTTTCACCTCAATACGCAACGGCTAGTCCGCATCAATTTAATGCCCATTTTAGGCAGAGCCGCAATAGAATCTGCAATGCAGATTATGTGCGGCATTGATGCCGACAGTGCCGGAAAAAATACGCCACGTCTGGTCATGCCCTTAGGGTATGTTCACACAGAGTGTTTTCAGCTGCTTTTCGGGCCGTAAACGTCCTGAAAAACGGCTGAAAAAAAGGAAGCAGAACGCCTCCAAACATCTGCCCATTGATTTCAATGGGAAAAACGGTGTTCTGTTCCAACGGGGCGTTTTTTATGCGGCCGTTTTTCAAAACGTCCGCGTAAAAAAAAACAGCCGTGAAAAAAGCGAGTTGCTAAAAAAACATCTAAAAATCAGGAGCTGTTTTCCCTTGAAAACAGCTCCGTATTTTCAGACGTTTTTTATTTTGTGTGTGCACATACCCTTAGGGTATGTTTACACAGTGGGGATACGCTGCTTATACATACACAGCGTAACCGCCCTGATGGCCGTAGGGAAATTTGTCCAAAGAAATGCACCAAATTGCGGTGCAGTTTTTTGGCCGGAATGTCTGCTGCGCAAAACTAAAAAAAATGTCCTACTTACCTGTAGCCATGACGACGCGTCCCTCTTCCGTCCTGCAGCCCGGCCTCCTAGGATGATATTTCATCCCATGTGACTGCTGCAGCTTGTGATTGGCTGCAGTGGTAACATGTGAAACGTCACCCTTGGACGAAAAAGTACAGAATTCTGGGTAGGTAAAAGTTTTTTTTTTCTGAGTTGCGATTTTGCGGTGGTATCAAAGCTTTTCTGACACAAAATCGCAACCTCTGCTATTTTTTTGCGGGTTTTACCTCCCCATGGAATTCAATGGGGAAAACCCACAACAAAAAAGCAGCAATTACCCAAAGGCAATTGACATGCTGCAGATTAAAATAACGTAGTATTCCACATGTGAACCCAGCCTTAGACTCTTAAAAGAATAGTGTCACAAATTTTTTTTTTTTAACATCAGTTTGATTTAGAGTCTTTTATTAAAAACTTTTATATTTATTTGTGTGTTTGTGTTTTACTTTTTTTTATTTTTACACTTTTTCTTCCTTATGGGGGCTGCCATTTTTTACTCCATTTCTGTATGTGTCGATTAACGACACATACAGACATGGAGTACGGCAGCCCCAGTCCCATAGCGAATGCGAACGGGGCCCGTTCCATCCACTATGGTGTACGCCATCTGTGTGGGAACGGCGCATGCGCCGCTACCACACAGTCAAAGTTGAACTGTGCGCCGTCTGGCGCCATTTTCCTGTGGACCAAAAGTTGCGGCCGGACAGTAAGATTACTACTTCCGGTCGCGGCTTCCGTACTTGTGCACATGGAGCAGCGGCAGCAGACGGAGTGGACGGACCGGAGGGAGCGGCGGCGACTGGAGCAGGTAAGTGATTTCTATGTATGTTCGTGTTTCAGTGTGTGTTTACTACTGTATGTAAACCTACTACACTGTGTGTTAGCTCAAAAAATGGCGACACACAGTGTAGGAGGTTTGACCGTTCAATCCCCTCGTTTCTCCCGGCACTAGCCAGGATAAAGGAGGGGGGGGGATTCTGAGAGCTCACTAGAGCGAGTGAGTTTTTCCCAATTTTGCAGCATAAAGCAATGTGGTTGCTTTACCACATGCAATGCTGCAATTTTGGGAATTGCTCCATCTAGTGACCAGCACTGGCAAATATTATAAATTAGAATCTAATTTATAATATTTCCTGACTCGTGAAAAAAATAAAAAAAATTAGAACAATGTTTAATCACCCACACACTAGTTGTTTAACTAAAAAAAAATAAATACATTTTTTGCTAGCAACACATTCCCTTTAAAGAGGGCCTGTCATGGGGAATACAATTATTTACTAAAAACATTCATTCCTTCTAGAAATGTATGAATAAATTGACAACTGGGTGTTATCAGTTGGGGGTGTGTCCCTGCAGAGCCTTACATTGTCCAATCAGTGCGCAGTCTCAGACTGTGTAGAGACACACCCCTTTGACAGCGGAATAGTAATGCCCAGTTGTCAATTTATACATCAATTTCTAGGAAGAATATTAGAAGAGCATGTTCCAGAATTGTTATTTCATGGGGAATACAAGTAGTAACTAAACCAGACCTGTTGGGAGAGGTGACAGAGTGTCAAATAGCGAGGAGGTTTTGCTGAACTTGCTGTGGAAAACCAGATTGTGTACCGCGTTTTCTCCCTCCATTAAGCACTAGATGACCCCATTGTTCTACATGATGTTATCGAGTATAGAAGAGGAGATTCCTTCATTGGGGAGGTTACTTCACATTTTCTCATTAATGAAGCAACAATTGAATTGAGCACCAAAATCAATACTATATTAGGCTGATACATTGAAATATACTTGAAGGCTTTTCTCAAACAGTCAGTAAATGAAAAGTGCTATGAATATAGAGCTGCTGTCATTTTAAATTAAAATAAACAAGAGTTTTTATTATGTATGTAAATAGCTTCCACCATTCTTAACATGCCTGCTGAGGATGTGAGTGATCTACTCCTATGGCATAATACTGTTCCCTCCCAATATATGTAGAACGTAAAAAAGATGTGCGGTATATGTAAGATTATAATGTGTCAACGTAATAACGTTTTAATACTTAGTGTTGTAAACTGTATACCATAATAATAATAATAATAATATTCACATTGAAATTCCTGATATCCATGTAAGGTTAAAGTTGTACATGCTATGCTGGAAAATGATGCACTTACCGCTGTCAGAAAAAAAAGCTGTTTCTTCGAACATTTCCATACTGATTGCATAGAACAAGAGTTATTGATTGACATACATAATAGATAATGCTGAAAGCAAGACACAAGTCTGCTAAGTTCAATCTCTCTATGGTTCTGAGTGAAACCGCTACTAGCATGTTTATTAGAGGATATCACCTCCATAACAAGCAAGAGAATACTATATAATAAATAATATAAAAAATAAATTAAAGCCCCTTTCTGGGCAAAAAGGGCCGCATATATTTTTTTTATTATAGACACTAGCCAAAAGTCCCTGATTTTTACAGACGGTCTTGTACATTTTACCTCAGTAGGGTCCACCATTTTGGAGATCTGATAAGATGGTCAGCCAGTGCCTGTGTTGATAGCATGGAGAACTCAGAGAGTCATGTCTGCTCCACAGCCACTTAAATGTATAAAGATGTACTTATCTGGATACAAAAGGAGTATATTCTTAGGCTGTAATAATTGTTGTTCCCTCTGTGAGCGAGACGTTATTAGGCTAGGGAGAACTATCTTCATGGTGGCTTAACCCCTTAAGGACGCAGCCTTGTTTTGGCCTTAAGGCTCACAGGCCATTTTTGAAATATGATATATTTCACTTTATGTGGTAATGATGTTGGAATGCTTAAACCTATCCAAGCGATTCTGAGATTGTTTTCTCGTGACACATTGGGCTTTATGTAGGTGGTAAAATTTGTTCGATATATTCAGTGTATATTTGTGAAAAATAGCAAAATGTAGAGAAAATTTTGAAAAAATAGAATTTTTCTGAATTTAAATGCATCTGCTTGTAAAACAGATGGTTATACCCCCCAAAATAGTTACTAGTTCACATTTCCCATATGTCTATTTAGATTTGCATTGTTTTTTGAACATTCTTTTATTTTTCTTGGACGTTACAAGGCTTAGAACATAAACAGCAATTTCTCATAGTTTTAAGAAAATGTCAAAAGCCTTTTTTTTTAAGGTACCTGTTCAGTTCTGAAGTGGCTTTGAGGGGCCTAAGTATTAGATACCCCAATAAAACACCCCATTTTAAAAATTATATCCCTCAAAGTACTCAAAACAGCATTTAGAAAGTATTTTTAACCCTTTAGAAATTTCACAGGAATTAAAGCAAAGTGGAGGTGCAATTTGCAAATTTCATTTTTCTTGCTGAATTTCAATTATATTCCATTTTTTTTTCTGTATCACAGAAGGTTTTACCAGAGAAACACTACTAAATATGTATTGTCCAGATTCTGCAGTTTTTTTTAAATGCCCCACATGTGTCTTTAGTGTGCTCGTGGACTAATACACAAGCCCCATAAGCAGAGAAGCACCTAGTGCTTTTTGGGGCCTCTTTCTTATTAGAATATATTTTAGGCAGCATGCCAGGTTTGAAGAGGTGTTGAGGTGCCAAAACAGTAGGCATCCCCCAAAAGTGACCCCATTTTGGAAACTACACCCCTCAAGGAATTATGTATGGTTGTTGTTATCATTTTGACCACACAGTTTTTGTGTGAAATCTGTGCAATCTGTGAAATGTAAAAAATTATTTTTTTTCCAATAAGATGTAATTTTTGATAACATTTCTTATTTTCACAAGAAATAAAGTACCCCATTTTGTTGCCCAATTTGTCCTGAGTGCGGCAATACCCCATTTGTGGTGATAAACTTCCGTTTGGGCCCATGGGAGGGCTCAAAAGGAAAGGAGCGCTATGTGTTTGTTGGAGTCCAGATTTTGCTGGATTGGTTTTCGGGTGCCATGTCGCATTTGCAGAGCCCCAGAGGTATCAAAGCAATGGAATCTCACCAGAAGTGACCCCATTTTGGAAACTACACCCCTCAAGGAATTGATTTATGGTTGTTTTTACCATTTTGACTGCACAGTTTTTTCACAGCACGTATTTGAATTGGGCTGTGAAATTAAAAAAATGCATTTTGTCCAATAAGATGTCATTTTTGATCAAAATTTCTTATTTTTTTGTCCAATTTGTCCTAAGTGCGGCAATACCCCATTTGTGGTGATAAACTGCCGTTTGGGCCCATGTGAGGGCTCAGAAGGAAAGGACCACCATTTGGCCTACTGGGGATTTTCTAGTGCGAAGTCATGTATGCAGAAGCCCCTGAGGTACCAGTACAGTTGAAACCCGCAAGAAGTGACCCCGTTTTAAAAACTACACCCTTAAGGCATTCATCTAGAGGTGTAGTGAGCATTTTGAGCGGAGACATACACCCCATAAACTGTAATGTGGGTTCTCCCGGGTACGGCAATACCCTACATGTGGCTGTTATCAGCTGCCTGGGCACACAGCAGGGCCCAGAGGGGAAAGACAAGGGGGGATAAGCTGTGCGGAGTGCATCAGGGTAAGTAAAATTGGGGTAAATTATAAACCAAGGGATGTATGATACACCACTTAAGACATTCATCTAGAGGTGTAGTTAGCATTTTCACCCCACAGGTACTGTATAAAAGATAATGCGCAGCATATGGTGCAGAGTGAAATTTGCAATTTTTTCTATATATATGCCATGTCAGTGTCCGATATATTGTGCCCAGCATGTGCCACTGGAGATATACACCCCATAAACTGTAATGTTGGTTCTCCCGGGTACAGCAATACCCTACATGTGGCTGTTATTAGCTGCCTGGGCATATGGCAGGGCTCAGAAGGGAAGGACCACCATTTGGCCTACTGGAGCTTTTCTGGTGCTAAGTCATGTATGCAGAAGCCTCTGAGGTACCAGTACAGTTGAAACCCCCGAGAAGTAACCCCATTTTAAAAACTACACCCCTTAAGAAATTCATCTAGAGGTGTAGTGAGCATTTTGACCCCGCAGGTATTATGTAAAAGGTAATGCGCATAAGATGGTGCAGTGTGAGATTTGCAATTTTCTATATATATATGCCATTTCAGTGTCTAATATATTGTGCCCAGCATGCGCCGCCAGAGATATATACCCCATAAACTGTAATGTGGGTTCTCCTGGGTACGGCAATACCCTACACTACCGTTCAAAAGTTTGGAATCACCCAGACAATTTTGTGATTTCCATGAAAACTCACACTTATATTTATCAAATGAGTTGCAAAATGACTAGACAACATAGTCAAGACATTGACAAGGTTCGAAATAATGATTTTTATTTGAAATAATACTTTTCTCCTTCAAACTTTGCTTTCGTCAAAGAATGCTCCATTTGCAGCAATTACAGCATTGCAGACCTTTGGCATTCTAGCTGCTAATTTGCTGTGGTAATCAGGATAAATTTCACCCCATGCTTCCAGAAGCCCCTCCCACAAGTTGGATTGGCTTGATGGGTACTTCTTGCGTACCATACGGTCAAGCTGCTCCCACAAAAGCTCTATGGGGTTGAGATCTGGTGACTGCGCTGGCCACTCCATTACAGATAGAATACCAGCTGCCTGCTTCATCCCTAAATAGTTCTTGCATAATTTGGAGGTGTGCTTTGGGTCATTGTCCTGTTGTAGGATTAAATTGGCTCCAATCAAGCGCTGTCCACAGGGTATGGCATGGCATTGCAAAATGGAGCGATAGCCTTCCTTATTCAAAATCCCTTTTACCTTGTACAAATCTCCCACTTTACCAGCACCAAAGCAACCCCAGGCCATCACATTACCTCCACCATGCTTGACAGATGGCGTCAGGCACTCTACCAGCATCTTTTCAGTTATTCTGCGTCTCACAAATGTTCTTCTGTGTGATCCAAACACCTCAAACTTCGATTCGTCTGTCCATAACACTTTTTTTCCAATCTTCCTCTTTCCAATGTCTGTGTGCTTTTGCCCATATCAATCTTTTCCTTTTATTAGCCAGTCTCAGATATGGCTTTTTCTTTGCCACTCTGCCCTGAAGGCCAGCATCCCGGAGTCGCCTCTTCACTGTAGACGTTGACGCTGGCGTTTTGCGGGTACTATTTAATGAAGCTGCCAGTTGAGGACCTGCGAGGCGTCTATTTCTCAAACTAGAGACTCTAATGTACTTGTCTTGTTGCTCAGTTGTGCAGTGGGGCCTCCCACTTATCTTTCTACTCTGGTTAGAGCCTGTTTGTGCTGTCCTCTGAAGGGAGTAGTACACACCGTTGTAGGAAATCTTCAGTTTCTTGGCAATTTCTCGCATGGAATAGCCTTCATTTCTAAGAACAAGAATAGACTGTCGAATTTCACATGAAAGCTCTCTTTTTCTAGCCATTTTGAGAGTTTAATCGAACCCACAAATGTAATGCTCCAGATTCTCAACTAGCTCAAAGGAAGGTGAGTTTTATAGCTCCTCTAAACAGCAAAACTGTTTACAGCGGTGCTAACATAACTGCACAAGGGTTTTCAAGTGTTTTCTAATCATTCATTAGCCTTCTAACACAGTTAGAAAACACAATGTACCATTAGAACACTGGAGTGATGGTTGCTGGAAATGGGCCTCTATACACCTATGTAGATATTGCATTAAAAACCAGACGTTTTTCAGCTAGAATAGTCATTTAGCACATTAACAATGTATAGAGTGTATTTCTGATTAATTTAATGTTATCTTCATTGAAAAAAACTGTGCTTTTCTTGCAAAAATAAGGAAATTTCTAAGTGACCCTAAACTTTTGAACGGTAGTGTACATGTGGCTGTTATCAGCTGCCTGGGCACACAGCAGGGCTCAGAAGGGAAAGATGAGGGGGGATAAGCTAAAAATCTAAGGGACGTATGGTCAATTTTAAAAACACTTTCATATAGAGCCCTGGTTTTTCGGGACACGTGTCACATTGATATATTGTGTCCTCCCTTATTTTCCTCTTATAGCAGACTTTGCACCTCTTGACTTTTTCCCTTCTTGCCAGTTTGGGGAACTTCTTCTGGAAAGTGTTGCCCTGGTACGATGCGTGTGGCCTTGCTTCCAGAAGTACTGGGTGCCCCCTTCTTGGTCCCTAAAGATTAGGTTCTTGATAACCACCTCTTGAAATTCCAGGAACGTTCCCGTCTGGCCTGTACATCGACGTAGCACGTACGCATTGTACAATGCCATCTGTACTCGGCAGGTACTGGTGGAATTGAAGCCTCCCTTTAAAATGTACCAAGGATTCATCAATAGAAATACACTTCTCGGGGGTGTATGCTTGGGAAAACCAGGCACTGAAATGGTCTAATAGGTGTCTCCGTTTATACAAACGGTCAAAACTGGGGCCATCTCAAGGTGGGCACTGCTCATTATCAGTATAATGTAAGAAGCAAAGTATTGTCTAATTAATTTTTTTAGGTTCCAGTTCAGTTCTGAAGTTGCTTTTAGAGGCCTATATATTAGACACCCCTATGAAACACCCCATTTTATAAACTAGACCCTTCAAAGTATTCACAACAGCATTTAGAAAGTTTATGAACCCTTTAGGTGTTTCACGGGAATTTAGAGCAAAGTAGAGGTGAAATTGAAATTATTTTTTTTTGTTAGAAAATCCTTTTTATTTCATTTTTTTTTTCTATAACACAAAAATTTTTACCAGAGAAACGCAACTTAATATTTATTGCGAAGATTCTGCAGTTTTAAGAAATATCCAACATGTGGAGGCCCTGATCGCAATTCTAATACACTGCACTACATGCGACCCACTAGGCTTCCATTGATAGCATAGCCGGACGCCATTGTTAGGTGTCCAGTTGCCTTAGTCACCATCGCCGGCCGCTATCTTGTAGCAAGCCGGCGATGGAAGCTTAACCCCTAAAAAGCTGCGATCGGTATTGAACGCGGCTTTTAAAGGGTTAATCAGCGGGGACACAGCGATCGGTCCCCGCTATAGGAGCTGCAGCAACTGCTGTACGAGACAGCAGCTGTCACAGCTCCTGCATGTGTCGGGAAGACGGCCGAAATGGCCGTTACTCCCGCAACGTACTGAGCGCGAAGGGGTTAATAACACAGACTGTTGAACTACATACCCACCATATGAGGAGTCAGTCCGGATATCTGGAGCATTTTATTTCCTTGCCAGACACCTGCTCTTTGTAGAGGTCAAGGGCCTCATGGATGTCAACTTTAGCCAGACAATGTTGTCTACTTTTGACCTAAAAATAGGACAAAACTGAGGCAACAATTGCCTATACATATCTGATTCATATGCAGAGGTGTAACTTGAAGCTCATGGGTCCTAATACCTAATCTGTTACAGGGCCCTCCACCTAACATGTGTCATTCATAATACATTTACATCGAAAACATGATAAAAAAAACCTATGCTATTATATTTTATATGGGTATGAGCCTCAAAAATAATACCGAAACAAAAGTATATATCTTAGTCTGCATTGGTAGATGTGCTGTAAACTATTAAGGCCTCTTTCACATGGCTTTAATACAGTTCACCGTAAAATTCTATCGAACTCAGTTGATGCTTGGGAGGTCTGGGATTGTGGCCAGAACACAGCCACGTTAAAAAGGGCCCAAAAGTCTGGCCTTTTTACGGCATGGCTTTTCAAAAGGGAGTGGGACCACTTTGGCCCGACAAATTTATTATAATTTACACCAGAAAACTGGAGTAAACTACAGCTGAAATCTACACCAGGCCATCGCTGGCGTAGATTTCAGTCTGCGGGACGTAACAAGGTACAGGCCCGAGCTGGGCCCTATACCTTCCCCCTTCCCCAATTAGACAACCCTGACAAAAATACTTAAATAAAAATAATATGTGTCTTCGCTTCTGCCCTCCGGGTTCCCTCAGCATGCCACGGCTCATACAATGTACTGACGCCGGTACAGCATTAGGACGTTGTACGTGTCACAACACTCAGGACGTTAAGTGCTGTTTTGCATATAAAGGAAAAGAGAGGACTTTATTAGGCTCACCAGGAACTCAGTGCATAGAAATGAATTTCTTTTACAACAAGGACATAGTGATTGTAAAGTACAGTATACTAAACCATATGAGAAAATGAAAATTGCTACGTACTTGCCGCACATATACTGACTCAAATAATTCTCAGTACTCATATTCTCAGTCTGATTCATTATATTTTTCCTATAGATAAATTTGCTGCGAAGATCTGTAAATATGTCCTTGATTTTTAATCCACCCTTTATATGTCAGTGTACTATTGAGCCACTTAATGAACCGAATATGTCCAATAAGATATCTTGGCAATCTTTATTTATCTATAGCTGGGAAATTTATTATGGGAATTCACAAAGTTTGCAGAAATGAAAGAAGCCTTGATATTGAATGAGTGTTTATATATTATTATAAGGCTCAAAATAATGTATCAGCCTTTTTATAAAAACATAGAAACATTAGGTCCACATGGAATATATTGGAAATTATTACATTTAGTAAAATAATGAAAATTTTGAAAAATTCTAAAGTGAATGTACCTCTGTAGTATACAGTAGCTTAATTCTTGAAAATGACCATCACATTCGTCTAAGAAAATTGTAAGTATTATGTTTTTTTTATAAAAAGAAAAGATCAAGGAAGTGAAAGAGAAAATATACACATACATTGAAAATATAAAGGTACACATTTCCACTTGGAATGGTCATAGGGAGGATTATACAAGTAAAGTGGAAGGCAGGGGTGTCGCTAGCATCGGGCCTTTGGGGCCCAAGCCCCGGATCTTTGGCCTGGTGCCCAGGATCCCCGGTGACTGGCACATTCCTGTCGCAGCGGTCGCAATTGCGACCGAGTCGCAGCGGTCGCAGATACGTCCGAGCCGCCCGCACCGCATCTGTAAAAACTACTATAGTAACTGGGGCCTATGTAATCAAATACACAGGTCCCTGTCAATATGGTAACAACACATACTTACCCATCTTCCTTCCCAAACGCAGCGTAAGTCCTGACGTCTTCTCGCGCCATGAACTGAGGACGCTGTGCGCCGCCGATGGCGTCACGACGCTAGATGGTGTTGGGACATCCACTGCACTTAGAGCCGATGAGGAGGTAAGTGTAACGTTATGGTCTGCTGGGGAGCTGTATCTAAACCTGCCTTGTGGTAGGCTTAGATACAGGGTCTAACAGACAGTATCACACATGGACCCTGTATCTAAGCCTTCCACGTTAGGCTTAGATACAGGGCCCAAGCAGACAGTAATCTTATACAGTATAAAATTACTGTCTGCTGGGGTCTTGTATCTAAGCCTACCTTATGGTAAACTTAGATACAGGGTCTAACAGACCGTGTCACACATGGACCCTGTATCTAAGCCTACCACATGGTATTCTTGGATACATGGTCCATGTCTGATCCTGTCTGATGGGCCCTGTATCTAAGCTTACCACATATGCTGCTAATGTTTTTTTTGTGTGTTATTTTGTTACAGGTTTCTTGGACTACGTCGGATTCGAGGACTACTTCGATGACAGCTTTTTTAATTTTGAATAAAATGGTTAATGAGAGTTGTGTGGGGAGGTTTTATTTCATTAAAATATTTTATCTATGTCTTGATCTGCCTGATTAACAGCGTCCATTACTAAGGCGGGGCTTAGTGTTAGCCGGTGCAGAGGCTAACACTAACCCCCATTATTACCCTGGTACCCACCGCCACTGCACTGGCACTGCATTGTTCACTATGTTCTGTCTTATACTGACATATTAACGTTACTGAAGTGTTTAGACAGTGAATAGACATTCCTTCCAGCCAGGACGGGATGTCTATTCACAATCTCGGGACTTCGTTAATGTTTGTTTGGTACTTACAGCAGAGCAAAGCGTAATCTTGCTGTAACCTGTCATTTACAGCGAGATCTCGTGAGATTACCTTTTCTCTGCTGTAAGTACCAAACAAACGTTAACGTAGTGCAGGAATTGTGAATAGACATCCCGTCCTGGCTGGAAGGAATGTCTATTCACTGTCTAAACACTCCAATAACGTTAATATGTCAGTATAATACAGCACATAGTGAACAACGCAGTGTCACTATGCGCTGACTAAATGAATGGAGAGAAGTGCATGACGCTGATTGGTCAGCATCACACACTCCTCTGTACAACGCCCACTTGGTCTAAAGTAAAAACACGCCCACTTGGGCATTAAGAACCGAATTAGCACGAAGCTAAAATCGCTCCTAACGTTCTTGAAAATAGATTGTTTTTCGAAATAAAAAGCTCTGCTGTCACCTACATTATAGCGCCCATCTCCTTATATAGGAGATAGGGCACTTATAATGTGGTGACAGAGCCTCTTTAAGTTTTGTCTCAAGCAAGTGAAATGCATGCTTGAGCGAGTTGAGATCTGGTGATTGACTTGGCCATTACAGAATATTCCACTTCCTTACCTTAAAAAACTCCTGGGTTGCTTTCACAGTATATTTTGGGTCATTGTCCATCTGTACTGTGAAGCGACGTCCAATCAACCTTGCTGCATTTGGTTGAATCTGAGCAGAAAATATGTCCCTGAACACTTCAGAATTAATCCGGCTGCTTCTGTCTTCAGTCACATCATCAATAAACACTAGTGACCCAGTGCCTTTGGCAGCCATGCATGCCCATGCCATCACACTGCCTCCACCATGTTTTACAGAGGATGTGGTGTGCTTTGGATCATGAGCCGTTCCAAGCCTTCTCCATACTTTCTTCCTCCCATCATTCTGGTACAGGTTGATCTTAGTTTCATCTGTCCAAAGAATGCTGTTCCAGAACTGGGCGGCATTTTTACATGTTGTTTGGCAAAGTCTAATCTGGCCTTTCTATTTTGGAGGCTGATTAATTGTTTGCACCTTGTGTTGAACCCTCTGTATTTGCTCTCATGAAGTTTTCTCTTTATGGTAGACTTAGATAATGATACACCTACTTCTAGGAGAGTGTTCTTCACTTGGGTATTTGTTGTGAAGGGGTTTTTTGTCACCATAGAAAGATTTCTCCGATCATCCACCATTGTTGTCTTCCGTGGACGTCCAGGCCTTCTGGAGTTCACGAGATCACCAGTGCACTCTCTTTTTTCATGAATGCACCAAACTGCTGATTTGGCCACTTCTAACATTTGTGCTACCTCATTTCTTAATTTCTTCATTTTTTTCAACCTAAAGATGGTCTGTTTCACCTGCATTGAGAGCTCCTTTGACCTCATGTTGTGGGTTCACAGCAACAGCTTCCAAATGTAAATGCCAGACCTGGAATCCACTCCAGACCTTTTACCTGCTTAATTGATAATGGATTAACGAGGGAATAGCCCATTCAGCCCATTAAATAGCTTTTGAGATAATTGTCCAATTACCTTTGGTCCCTTAAAAAAGAGTCAGCTACATATTAAAGAGCTGTAATTCCTAAACCCTTCCTCAAATTAGGATGCGAATACCCTCAAATTAAAGCTGAGAGTCTGCATTTTAAGGCCATATTGATTATATAACTGTATATTCAATATTCTTTGGTAAACAGCCAAAATGCCAAAACTTGTGTCACTGTCCAAATAATTCTGGACCTAACTGTATATAATATATATATATATATATATATATATATATATATATATATATATATATATATTTTTATATAAAAAATAAATTCTGCAGCTCTCCAATATGAGCAAAAAAAAGTCCTAAGGCTGGACAGAAACGTCGCATCTCTGCATTGTTTGAATAAATCACTTTATTTTGCTCATATTGGAGTGCTGCAGAATTTATTTTTGATATATTACATTATCTTTGGATCAGGATTGTCTGCTGTGCACCCGATACCATAGTGGGATTTGCTACAGAGTGCTGCTGCTTTCTATCGATATACACTACCGTTCAAAAGTTTGGGGTCACCCAGACAATTTTGTGTTTTCCATGAAAACTCACTCTTATATTTATCAAATGAGTTGCAAAATGACTAGAAAATATAGTCAAGACATTGACAAGGTTAGAAATAATGATTTTTATTTGAAATAATAATTTTCTCCTTCAAACTTTGCTTTCGTCAAAGAATGCTCCATTTGCAGCAATTACAGCATTGCAGACCTTTGGCATTCTAGCTGTTAATTTGCTGAGGTAATCGGTAGAAATTTCCCCCCATGCTTCCAGAAGACCCTCCCACAAGTTGGATTGGCTTGATGCGCACTTCTTGCGTACCATATGGTCAAGCTGCTCCCACAACAGCTCTATGTGGTTGAGATCTGGTGACTGCGCTGGCCACTCCATTACAGATAGAATACCAGCTGCCTGCTTCTTCCCTAAATAGTTCTTGCATAATTTGGAGGTGTGCTTTGGGTCATTGTCCTGTTGTAGGATGAAATTGGCTCCAATCAAGCGCTGTCCACAGGGTATGGCATGGCGTTGCAAAATGGAGTGATAGCGTTCCTTATTCAAAATCTCTTTTACCTTGTACAAATCTCCCACTTTACCAGCACCAAAGCAACCCCAGACCATCACATTACCTCCACCATGCTTGACAGATGGCGTCAGGCACTCTTCCAGCATATTTTCAGTTGTTCTGCGTCTCACAAATGTTCTTCTGTGTGATCCAAACACCTCAAACTTCGATTCGTCTGTCCATAACACTTTTATCCAATCTTCCTCTGTCCAATGTCTGTGTGCTTTTGCCCATATTAATCTTTTCCTTTTATTAGCCAGTCTCAGATATGGCTTTTTCTTTGCCACTCTGCCCTGAAGGCCAGCATCCCGGAGTCGCCTCTTCACTGTAGACGTTGACACTGGCGTTTTGCGGGTACTATTTAATGAAGCTGCCAGTTGAGGACCTGTGAGGCGTCTATTTCTCAAACTAGAAACTCTAATGTACTTGCCTTGTTGATCAGTTGTGCAGAAGGGCCTCCCACTTCTCTTTCTACTCTGGTTAGAGCCTGTTTGTGCTGTCCTCTGTAGGGAGTAGTACACACCGTTGTAGGAAATCTTTAGTTTCTTGACAATTTCTCGCATGAATAGCCTTCATTTCTAAGAACAAGAATAGACTGTCGCGTTTCACATGAAAGCTCCCTTTTTCTAGCCATTTTGAGAGTTTAATCGAACCCACAAATGTAATGCTCCAGATTCTCAACTAGCTCAAAGGAAGGTCAGTTTTATAGCTCCTCTAAACAGCAAAACTGTTTACAGCGGTGCTAACATAATTGCACAAGGGTTTTCAAGTGTTTTCTAATCATCCATTAGCCTTCTAACACAGTTAGCAAACACAATGTACCATTAGAGCACTGGAGTGATGCTTGCTGGAAATGGGCCTCTATACACCTATGTAGATATTGCATTAAAAACCAGACGTTTGCAGCTAGAATAGTCATTTAGCACATTAACAATGTATAGAGTGTATTTCTGATTAATTTAATGTTATCTTCATTGAAAAAAACTGTGCTTTTCTTGCAAAAATATGGAAATTTCTAAGTGACCCTAAACTTTTGAACGGTAGTGTGTATATATATATATATATATATATATATATATACACATTTATTTTGGTGGGTGAACATATGTTAATGCAAGGATAGCTACTGCTGCGGCCCTGTATCTAAGCCTATCATGTGTGATACTGTCTTGTAGGGCCATGTATCTAAGCCTATCATGTATGATACTGTGCTGAGACAAGGTGGGGATGTGGGACTACCTACAGGGGACTTCATGGCACTGTCTACAAGGGGGATGTATGGCAGGGGGACTGTGTGTGAAACCATACAGGGAGGCTGTGACACTATATACAGGGGGCATTGCGTGGGGAACCCTCTACAGGTTTCTTTGATTAGAGCCCTGGGACATAACTTTGTTTGGGGCCCCAGAAATGCCAAATTTGCCCCTGAGGGTTATTACAAGGATACTTACTGCTGGGGCCCTGTATCTAAGGCTAAATTTACATGAGCGTGACAGATTTCCGCATGTAAAAAACTCGCGTAAATCTGGCTATGTGCGTTGCGTTTTTGCATCAATGTGCTTTGCGTGTGGCATGTGTTTTTCACGCACTTGCAAGCACTTTTTTTTAGTAATTGATGCGTGAAACACGGACAGCACACGGATGTCGTCCGTGTGGTGTCCGTGGTTTTCACACACCCATTGACTTCAATGGGCCACTAGGTGGGTAAAAACACACCAATATAAGACATGCAGTGAATTTCACGCAACGGACACTCGCTGTGTAAAAACTCATGCTTGTGTGAATAGCCCCATTGAAATCAACGGATCCGTGTGCTGTACGTTATTTCAGATTCACGCTCGTCTGAATGAGCCCTAAGTCTATCATGTATGATACTGTCTGCTGAGGCCATGTATCTAAGCCTATCATGTATGATACTATATGCTGAGACAATACATCAAATTCTATCCAACGGTGTAGGTATAGGAGCCTTAGTCTTATAGATATGTTATCTCCGATATATATGTAGAAAAAATATATATATTTTCGCGAGGGTGTGGGGGGGTAATTATATGTCTCGGGGCTTGTGCCCCTGATCTTTTAAGACCCTAGCAATGCCCACGGTGGAAGGGTTAAGATGAATAGGGAAATAGCATGAAAAGAGGGCTACAGTTGGGCACTGGCCTAATGCCCAAATAGTCAGTCTGGCCCTGTTTAAAGGGACAAAAATATAAACGGATTTCCCTTTTAAATTACATGGTCACTTTTCTGTTTCAAGAACTAATATTGTGGCTGCAGATCAGTAATATGATATGCAAATGTGCATTAAAAAAAATATGTTGAATTGGGTCTCTTTACAAAGAAAAATATAACGAGAAAATAAAACTAGCATATTACTCGGGGGTATGTCCAAATTCGTAATGGGCTTTCTGCTCTGATGAGCGCTATCCCAGAGGTTGTTTTGAAATAACCACAGGAAGAATTGTAAGTTCTAATTAGTCCACCAGATATGTATATGGTAATAAAATAAATATTAGAAGTGGATCTTCAGTTCACATAGGAAAAGGTTGAGCAATGAAAAGTCCTAATTTTTAATTATTAGAGATTAGTCCTGGTCTTAAAGCTAATAATAAAAATAAATAAATCAGTGAACATATATTAGGCAAATCTCTCTTTATGACATCCATTATTGAGTTTTGTATTGCAATTAAAGGGAAACTTTAATAGATTTTCCCATTAAAATTATTCATTAGGGAGTCATGCAGACTTCCAGAGGAATATTTTTTTTAGTGCTAAGAAGCCTAATAATGTTTTTATTCCTATATCAAGAAACCATTAACACTAAAGGGGCATACATACTTTTGGTTCATCCTTTTTATCAAATTTGAACAGAGATTTTATCTCAGATCTTCTTTTCACTTTTCGAAGTAATTGAGGACAATCTCTTAGAAAATTATTTTTTTGGCGGAAAATATAACTGAAAAATAGGAAAACAAGTTTATTATGAAAATCTACCGCTATTATAGTCATTTAGCAGAAATCTTGCACATTTTAAGCCACACCTTGTTTCTGCAAAGCCTCACCCCTTTTCTAGACACTTTTCAAAACTGTCTAGTGAGGCGCAAAAAGTGTCTAAAGCCAAGTTAAAACATATAATAAATCTGGCTCAAGGCATTTACGCCAGTTTTTTGGCTCAAATTGAGCAAGAATTCTGATGCCTTTAGCTTAGTACATCTCCACTGACTTTTCTGATCTAACCGATCTTTCAGTGAAAACTACAATCTGTTCAATATATAGACATACTCTATATCTAGATTATATTTATTGAATGTCATTTACCTTTTCAAAAGGTGTGCAAATGATGGGAACAAGGAGAAGTTATGTAGGTTTATGGGCACTGTTTAATTTAACTTTTGTTCGTTTTGCCTAGAATGTGCCTACTTTTTTGCTTTGCTGGTTTCATAAAATCTCAAATCTAGTTTTTCTTATATATAATTTTTTATTTTGCATGCTTTAATCTGAAAGTAATGGAAATTAAATTAAGTTATTAATATAATTATTAAAGAGGCCAACAATGTAGTTAATATCCTTCCCAGCATTATATTCTTATGTACCAGCTTGTATAAAGAACAAGAGAACTTGTAATAAATATTGGTTTATCTGTTTTCATTGTCCAAAGCCCGTTCAATAATTAAAGAGATATTCCACTGATGGGCATTGGTATTGGACTTTTACTGGTCCACAAAGCCTAGTGAGGGAACCCATTGCCGATCCTTATACAATGCACAAATATTATAAATTAAGTCAACAGAGCTAGCAAATCGGGTCGAGTGTTAGACTAGTTCTGCTCAGGTAAATGAACCGTGAGCCCCAAGCTCTCTCACAAATACATTTTTCTGTCTCTACTTCAGAGCTTTTAAAATGTGAGACACTACAAATAACAATAAAAGCACACCATAAACAGAGGCTGGTTAATAGAAATTTATGAAGAAAGGAAAATGCCTGAAGTTAGTAAAGTGCTTCTAACTGTTGGTAAAATGCAGTCTTTTCCCCGGCAGGATTATGGTGTCAGAAAGATGCATTGCAGGTTCTTCAGCTGTCTGCCGGGGAATGTCATGGAGGATAAGCACCTTGCAAACTGCTCCACTTTTTATAATTAAGAGCTTTCTTTCTGAAAACGTGTTCAACATTCCAAAGACCTTGGGAAAATCTAAGAACAATGAAACATAGATAAATGTATTTATGTAATTATGGGGGTAGTACCATGTCTATAAGGTATTTATATGGTGTAGACAATACTGTACCCCTAATTATCTGACCTTGTAGTTTGAATTTAATGCTAAAACTTAGCTGCGGCTTCCTTATATAGTTATCCAAGAGGCTTTCCACCTTACATTTGTTCATGACTTTAATCACCAATGTAACATTAGGGACCATTTTTAAAAAGGCACCTAAATTATTTTTAAATGGACACTAACTTTTTAAACAACCAATGCTAATCTAATAGTATACCTGATATAGATCAACTTTGTTATTTACTTACTATTAAAATGCAGTCACTTCATCCATGTAAATTCTGTGTGAAGTTACTGCCGCTAGATGTCTACCTTCCTGTAATCTGCTGTCAACTCCATGTTGTCAAGCAATATCCGTCTCTAGTTACAGTGCAGAGGAGACGTACTGCAGGAAGTTGGGGTGTGTCTCTTCACAGCCTGGCCATAGAATTCTATGGAGAGGGGAGCAGGAGGAGGACTGTACAGAGAGAGAGACACACTAACCTGATTAGGTTCTCTCACTAGCTTGTGGGGAAATAAAGTGAAAACTGCCATGAATACACGTATGCTCATAGCTATTGCTATCAGTACAGCAAAAGATGCATTTTTAAACAATCATAGGTTTATTGGTTGATATAAAACGTAATTTGCCAGGTGCAAAATTACTGCTGTTTCCATATGTAATGTAATCGCACAGGGCGCACCACCAGAAATCTTATTAACAATTGTGTAGCTGTCACAAATAGCGCTTATTGTGCTGTTACTCCTCTCTCTACGCCCTAGCATCCTTCTCTTGATACCTCCCGGCAGTCGCAACATGTAGCTAGACGACCAGTATGTGCTGTTGGTATCACTAACAAAACACGATTTGATCCTGGCATCCTTAATCACTGTAATACTTCCTTAAATACTTTTACCACACCTTATTGCTTTAGCTCGCTAATGGTTAAAACTTGCTCCACCTTCAATCACCCAGCTTTCCCAGCTTAGTTCTTTTGTTCCCTGTTGTGTGCATTGGTGTATTTCTGTTTTGGAATCCTGATATTGACCCGGCATGTTTCCTGATTACGTTAATTGTCTAGAGCTTGCCCTGACTTTCTGCTAGTCCCTCCCTATTGACTGTAATCCACTTGCCCTGACCTCTGCCTGCCTTGTTACCACAAACCGGTGTCCTTAGTTTTGTAAATATCAGCTGTTACTAACTTTGACTATTTCGGGGGTAGCGATCTGGGGATTCTTAGCCGCAAAGTCCAGATCCCTGTATATAGTAAAGTGTGAAAACCTGGGAATCCCTTAGACTCCTCTCCCTGGATATGCCTCAAGTCAAATCTGTTAGCAACACAGAGGGTTCACATCTTACTTGGCTCCATGACAAATTGCTCTGGCCATGGACCCCGCTGATGTTTTTTAGCCTGAGGCTCATGAACTTCATGAGCTCATAAACTTTCTTGTCAACGCACCTACCCAGATCAGTTGTTCCAGTGGCTTCAGTGAATTTACTCTTGTCTGGATGCACCCCAGGAGACACCTGTTTTATCTCATGCTTTTGACTTTGGACTTAAGCCTTTCCTCTCTTGAACCAGTGTTCAATTACATTTTAACTTTGTGCTGCTAATTTCCCCTAGGATTGTGTAAAGATTACTTATATTATTTCCTTGCTCTCCGAAGAGGCCCTGTCCTGGGCATCACCTCTCTGGGAACATGATGATCTAGCTGTTTGTTCATTATGTTTTCTAGAAACCTTCCAAAAAATTTTTGAGAAATCGGGCCAAAGTTCTTCTGCAATCTCCATTTTGTTGAGCCTAAAAACAGGGAATATCCACAGTCAGTCAATACACAATCAAGTTTCGCACCATGGCTGAAGATTTATCTTGGAATAATGAAGCCCTGAGGGAAGGACTGGCAGCGCATTACAAAGTTGAACTGGCTGGGCGAGATATTCCCTCTTCACTGGATGACACAATTTCCCTTGCTACCAAGATCTTTGGTTCAACGTGGGAGCTAAGGAAAATAAGTGTTTTTATAATTTGTTGCATTATGTTCCTGTTCTCACCAGACCACAAGTGTCCTATACTATATTCAAACTTGCATTGCTTTTTCCGTAGTTCTGCTCCATCCAGAGCAAAACAACTGAAAAAGTTCCGGATCCGTCGCATGACTGACACAAACGGTGCCTGACGTAACCCATTGTGTCCTTCTTTTACCAGAGAAATTAACACCATTTTTCCAGGTTCTGCGAAGGAGACGTAGATTTGAACAGAGCTTAATTGGTGCCACAGGAGTTACATATGTTCGAAACTTGAAGGTCAACATACTAAATAGTGAAAGGACTCACCATTATATAATTTTTGGTGAAATGGATAGTAGAAGATCTATTATCCCACATACATTGCATATGTTAATATATTCTTCACAACTGTATCACATACAATATTTACTAGAATTAAAAAATATCAAGGGTAATGGAGACATCATTTATCATGAAATGATAAAGTGTAGAGAGCTCACATTTTGAACTAACAGAAGTCTCTGTTGCACGACAGGCCTATTTTGCATACATTATTCTCATTGTAAAATATGTAGTTCTAAGGTTATGAGTCTTTTCTTGTGCTGTAAAATATTATATCATATTTGTATACACATATATCCATAAGTGATTAAGTTTGAAGTCATTAAAAATGTATTCTGTTTTTGAAATAATTTATGTTTTTTATTAACCCTTGTGGCTGTTGCCACAATTTTCACATTTTTAGCATACCCCAAAAAAAATAAAAATTTTACTTATAAAATAGACAAATCATATTATACCCCTGTACCGATATACTTTATAAAAGTAGACACCTGCCACATTGCGAAAAATGCCATCCAGCACTTTAATGGGCGCCTTCATGAAATTTTGCATTAAAATGTAGTGTTGTGTAAAAAATAAATAAAAAGTCATGAGCCTGAGAAGCACAACATCGTCAGAACGTTATATGTGACGCAGTGATGCAGCACACAACGTCCAGCGTCAGAACGTTGTGTATAAAGACCTGACACTGCCTGGCGTCAGGACCTTGTATGCAACATAGCCTAATGATGAAGCCTGAGGGGAATCGAAGGGAGAAGTTGGAAAAAGTTGAGAAATCCCCGCCATGTCTTATGTTCTGCAAATTTACTAAAAATGAAAAACTCAAACTTTGCATGATATTCAGACCTTTTGCTATGACACTTAAACTTTAGCTCTGGGGCCTCCCATTTCTCTCGATCATCTTTGAAATGTTTCTACACCTTGTTTGGAGTCCACCTGTGGTAAATTCATGTGGTTGGACATGATTTGGAAAGTCTATATAAAGTATCACAGCTGACAATGCATATCAGAGCAAATAAACAAACCATGAGGAGGAAAGAACTGCCTGTAGACCTCAGAGACAGGATTGTGTGGAAGCACAGATATGGAGAAGGCTACAAAAATTTTTTCTGCTGCACTGAAAGTTCCCAAGAGCACAGTGGCCTCCATAATTCTTAAATCGAAGATTTTGGAACAACCTGGAGTCTCCCTAGAGATGGCCGCCCCACTAAACTAAGTAATCAGGGGAGAAGTGCCTTGGTAAGAGAGGTGACCAAGAACCCAATGGTCACTCTGGCTGAGCTTCAAAGATCCTGTGTGCAGATGGAAGAAACTTCCAGAAGGTCAACCATCACTGCAGCACTACACCAATCTGGGCTTTATTGCAGAGTGGCCAGAAATAAGCCTCTCCACACTAAAAGACACATGAAAGCCGGCCTGGAGTTTGCAAAGAAGCACCTAAAGAACTCCCAGACTGTAAGAAACAAGATTATGTGGTCTGATGAATCCAAGATTGAACTTTTTGGCCTCAATTCTTAAAGGGAATGTGTTGCCAGCAAAACATGTTTTTGTTTTTTAGTTAAACAATTAGTGTGTAGGTGATTAAACATTGTTCTATTTTTTTTTATTTTTTTCACGAGTCAGGAAATATTATAAATTGGATTCAATTTATAATATTTCCCAGCACTGGTCACTAGATGGAGCAATTCCCAAAATTGCAGCATTGCATGTGGTAAAGCAACCACATTGCTTTATGCTGCAAAATTGGGAAAAAATCCCTCGCTCTAGTGAGCTCTCAGAATCCCCCCCTCCTTTATCCTGGCTAGTGCCGGGAGAAATGAGGGGTTTGAACGGTCTAACCTCCTACACTGTGTGTCGCCATTTTTTGTGCTAACACACAGTGTAGAAGGTTTACATACACTAGTAAAACACACTGAAACACGAACATACATAGAAATCACTTACCTGCTCCAGTCACCGCCGCTCCCTCCGGTCCGTCCACTCCGTCTGCTGCCGCTGCTCCATGTGCACAAGTCCGGAAGCCGCGACCGGAAGTAGTAATCTTACTGCCCGGCCGCTACTTCCGGTCCACAGGAAAATGGCGCCGGACGGCGCGCATTTCAAATCGGACTGTGTGGGAGCGGCGCATGCGCCGTTCCCACACACACGGCGTACAGCATAGTGGATGGAACGGGCCCCGTTCGCAGTCCCTATGGGACTGGAGCTGCCGTATTCCATGTCTGTATGTGTCGTTAATCGACACATACAGAAATGGAAAAAAAAATGGCAGCCCCCATAGGGAAGAAAAAGTGTAAAAATAGAAAAAAGTAACACACAAACACACAAATAAATATAAATGTTTTTAATAAAACCCTAACATAAAACTGATATAAAAAAAAAAAATTTTGGTGACACTGTTCCTTTAAGTGAAGTGAAGAGAATGGAAGAAAAGGCTGCAATACCTGTTAATCGCCACTAAATGTGTAACGAACATTCACAGTGAGCAAGAAGAAATTAAGGGGAAGCAGCGCTTGTACGAGTGCCGCGGCCCCTCCATAACAGCTGATCGGCGGGGGTCCCGGGAGTCCGACCTTGATGCTATTGATGCTCTATCCAGAGGATAGGCCATCAATTTTTATCGGTTGGAAAACCCCTTTAAACTTTAGTTGTAGAGTCAGCATATGTCAAATATTTGTAATAAATTGAAACATTTGCTTCTTTCAATGAGTTTTTTTTTTTCAGTTGGCTTTCAATGCAGCGTAACGAAAAAAAATTCTACCTCAAAACTGTCATTAAGCTGCTGTTAATGGATCTTTCAGACTTATTATGTTTTTATATTTAGCCGTTTGAATGCATAATAGTGTACTGTTTTGAATTGGCCAGGCGTCATATAGGCTTATCAATACACCTGTAGTCATGTTTATTAACACATGAATATCTAAGTATTTGCTCACATCTGTGTCAGGACTCTGTTCATGGGTTCCGTCGGACCTTTCCGTTAGGGGAACCTATGAACGGAATCCAAACTGAAACAAACGGAAACCGTAGGTTACCGTCTGCATCACCATTTCAATTTATGACAGATCATCTGGTGCTAATGGTTTCCGTTTTTCACCGTTGTGTATGGGTTCCGTTGTTTTGACTGAATCAATACCGTAGTCGACAGTGCTATTGATTCCATCAAAACAATGGAACTCTTAGATAACGGTGACAAACGGAAACCATTTGCACCAGATCCGTTATCGTTGAAATCAGTGGTGATGCAAGCGGAAACCTATGGTTTCAGTTTAGATTCCGTTCAGGGGTTCCCCTGACAGAAAGGTCCGACGGAACCCATTATAACATCTATGGCCGTTGACTGTCGTCCTGACTTACCCTCTGATGGCCACCGCCATGGACGAGCGAGTTCCAGGCGGCATCTCCCTCCTGGGAGACGCCGGCACTCACTTCCTGGTCCAGAACTGTCTCCCGCAGGGTGCACGTCCGCGTGTGCACGGCCTTAAAGGCACACATTTGCAGAATAGCTGCAATTAGCCCAGAATGCCTTTGGACTATAAAAGGGGCTCTGCTCTTTCCAACATTGCCTGAGCATTGTTGTGTTACCATTAGTTTGTCCTTGCAAATGGTCTCCTAGTGTTTTCCAGTTCCCAGTGTTTCCCGTTCCTGCCGCCTGTACCCTGTATCCCATGCTACTGTGCCTCTGTACCTTCTAGAGTTGGAGTCATGTTGTGCCCTCCGCTGCATCTTCTGTGTCGCACCCAGCTGAGTGTCTGTCTACTGCTGCATCCCCATCTTGCCTGAAACCACCACTACTGTCTACATTGCCTCAGGTACCCTTTCTGAATTATAGACTTTGTGTATATACTTGTTTAGCCAGCTGCTATTCCGCTACGCGGTACGGCCCAGTGGGACCACACCCCGCGCCGTGACAGTATGTTCAGGCGATGGACCCCGCTGGTCAATTCAAGGGCCTGTCACCTCCTCAAGCAATGCAAGCGGACCTGCAGGACCTGCGAACACGACAGGATCAACTCCTTGTGGCAGTAAACTCCATGGCACTACAGCTAGGGGCGCTAACTGCTTCCTCCTCTGCTCCTGTTCCTGCTACATGCTGTCAGCGCCAGTTCTGATCCTCAGTTCTCGCTGCCATTACCGCCTCATTTTAACGGAGTCGAAAGCGCATGCAGGGGATTTCTCAACCAGTGTCATATCCACTTTAGCCTGCATGCCAGAGCTTTTCCCTTGGGCGGCTCCAGGATCGCCTTCATTGTTTTTCTGCTTGCCGGCAAGGTACTGGCGTGGGCGAACCAGATCTGTTGTGTTACCCTTAGTTTGTCCTTGCAAATGGCCTCCTAGTGTTTTTCAGTTCCCAGTGTTTCCCGTTCCTGCCGTCTGTACCCTGTATCCTGTGCTACCGTGCCTCTGTGCCTTCTAGAGTTGGAGTCGTGTTGTGCCGTCCACTGCATCTACTGTGTCACACCCCGCAGGGTGTCTGTCTACTGCCGGAGCCTCATCTTGCCTGAAACCACCACTACTGTCTACATTGCCTCAGGTACCCTTTCTGAACTATAGACTTTGCGTATATACCTGTTTGGCCAGCTGCTATCCCGCTACGCGGTACGGCCCAGTGGGTCCACACCCCGTGCTGTGACATCCATGGACGGAGTCCCAACGCAGATGTGAACGAAGCCTCATACAGTTATTATATACACTACCGTTCAAAAGTTTAGGGTCACTTAGAAATTTCCTTATTTTTGCAAGAAAAGCACAGTTTTTTTCAATGAAGATAACATTAAATTAATCAGAAATACACTCTATATATTGTTAATGTGCTAAATGACTATTCTAGCTGCAAACGTCTTGCTTTTAATGCAATATCTACATAGGTGTATAGAGGCCCATTTCCAGCAACCATCACTCCAGTGTTCTAATGGTACATTGTGTTTGCTAACTGTGTTAGAAGGCTAATGGATGATTAGAAAACACTTGAAAACCCTTGTGCAATTATGTTAGCACCGCTGTAAACAGTTTTGCTGTTTAGAGGAGCTATAAAACTGACCTTCCTTTGAGCTAGTTGAGAATCTGGAGCATTATTTTTGTGGGTTCGATTAAACTCTCAAAATGGCTAGAAAAAGAGAGCTTTCATGTGAAACTCGACAGTCTATTCTTGTTCTTAGACATGAAGGCTATTCCATGCGAAAAATTGCCAAGAAACTGAAGATTTCCTACAACGGTGTGTACTACTCAAACAGCACAAACAGGCTCTAACCAGAGTAGAAAGATAAGTGGGAGGCCCCACTGCACAACTGAGCAACAAGACAAGTACATTAGAGTCTCTAGTTTGAGAAATAGACGCCTCGCAGGTCCTCAACTGGCAGCTTCATTAAATAGTACCCGCAAAATGCCAGTGTCAACGTCTACAGTAAAGAGGTGACTCCGGGATGCTGGCCTTCAGGGCAGAGTGGCAAAGAAAAAGCCATATCTGAGACTGGCTAATAAAAGGAAAAGATTAATATGGGCAAAAGCACACAGACATTGGACAGAGGAAGATTGAAAAAAGTGTTATGGACAGACGAATCGAAGTTTCAGGTGTTTGGATCACACAGAAGAACATTTGTGAGACGCAGAATAACTGAAAAGATGCTGGAGTGCCTGACGCCATCTGTCAAGCATGGTGGAGATAATGTGATGGTCTGGGGTTGCTTTGGTGCTGGTAAAATGGGAGATTTGTACAAGGTAAAAGGGACTTTGAATAAGGAAGGCTATCACTCCATTTTGCAACGCCATGCCATACCCTGTGGACAGCGCTTGATTGGAGCCAATTTAATCCTACAACAGGACAATGACCCAAAGCACACCTCCAAATTATGCAAGAACTATTTAGGGAAGAAGCAGGCAGCTGGTATTCTATCTGTAATGGAGTGGCCAGCGCAGTCACCAGATCTCAACCCCATAGATCTGTTGTGGGAGCAGCTTGACCTTATGGTATGCAAGTGCCCATCAAGCAAATCCAACTTGTGGGAGGGGCTTCTGGAAGCAAGGGGTGAAATTTCTCCCGATTACCTCAGCAAATTAGCAGCTAGAATGCCAAAGGTCTGCAATGCTGTAATTGCTGCAAATGGAGCATTCTTTGACGAAAGCAAAGTTTGAAGGAGAAAATTATTATTTCAAATAAAAATCATTATTTCTAACCTTGTCAATGTCTTGACTATATTTTCTAGTCATTTTGCAACTCATTTGATAAATATAAGTGTGAGTTTTCATGGAAAACACAAAATTGTCTGGGTGACCCCAAATTTTTGAACGGTAGTGTAATTATATGAATATTAAGATCTATCAACAACAGCTAGCCTACTCATTGGCAGTTTCCAGGAAGCAACATATTTTTTTTGTTACTCCAAAGAGTAAAAATCTTCTGAAAGAGAAATGAAAGTAGAAAAAGTTTATAAAGGTATGTTACAAACATGCTTGATTTTAATTCTGACTACATATCTATTGTTAATAAAAAGATATAGCTTAAAGGGAACCTGTCAGTAGCATTTCACCTATTAAACTAGCAATATCTGGTGGTAGTGGGTGAAAAATCACTTTTATGTAACCTATAATTATCTTCTAAGTAGGCTCTGTACCTTTAGTATTCCATTTTTAGTGTTCCCGCGCCCTATGCTAATGAGCATAAAAGAGTCATATCTTCGTTTGAAGAGTCATATCTTCATTCCTCAAGCTTTTCCGGGTTAACCCCGCCGCCTTACTTTTGATTGACAGCTCCTCGCCTCCCCCCTGCACACACGAAATCCCGCAGTTGCTCATCAATGTCCAGTTCTGGTGCATGCGCAGTAATTAGATTTGAGGCCCGGATAAAGCAGGGAAGGGTGTTGGACCTTAAATGTGGGTGCATGCGCGCTATCTCAGATGAGATTTCGGCATTCAGAGTAGGCCAGTTTTTGGTGGTGGGCATTAGAAGAGGAACGAATGAGACTGCCGGATTATTAAAATAAAAGGTGCAAAATGTTCGCAGACCATTATTTACGGTCGGAGGAGGAGTTTTGGAGAATGGATAACGGCAATAAACTTTTGACAGCAGCTGCCAGTGAGGGGTGAGTAGAGTTCAATACGTTAAATTCTGGTGACAGGTTTCCTTTAAATTTTATCATTCTGGTCAGATAGAAATTTGAAATTTCAAGGGAATATATATAACTGAGCAATGCATTAATGCAAGAAGGACCACTGACATTTTTCATACTATATTTATTTATTTTTCAAGTTTTGTTCTTCTTATTTCTAAGAAAAGAGGATCTGTCAGATTGCTACTTGTAGTTTTGCCTTTCTGACCTATGTTATGATTGTATCCGATCTACAGAAACCTTTTATCCACTATTTCAATTTGAGTTTGAAAACCTGCATCCAAAAGTGCAGCTGTGCTCTGACCTAAGGTTTTGACCAGAGGGGATATTATTAATGCATGTCTGGCTATGATTTCTCTTGAATGTAAATAGGAATTTCTGAAAGTCTCCTTAAAGCATGTACGTAAGAAATAACTGTCAAATTTACATAATTCTAAATGTAATACTCAATTCTCTATGCATTACATCTAAGGCAGTTATATTTTTAACACGTCCGTAATTTGTAATCCTGCACTAAGTAAAATACAGTGTACCAGTTTTGCCATGAGTATTTTTCAGTAAAATTTTGTCACAGCAACCTTTCAGGTGGTTGGTTGCTAGTGTTGGCAGCTGTGGGGTGAGAGACAATAGTGGTTCAGTGGTAGTAGTACATAACACAACAGCAGCTCTCCTGCTACGAGTGTAGTGGTGATTGATGATGATAAATGTCCACAACCCCCTCACCCCCAAAATAAATAAATACAATTAAAAAAAATGGAAATTTGAAACCTTGCTCTCAAACTGCTGTTATGCTGTAATCCCTAACATTTACTGCTAAAATGAAACTGTCAGGGAATACTGAGAGTTGTAGTTTATTAATAGCTGGAGAGATGGACCGAGAGAGGACAAAGAACATCTGCGATCTGTAGGAAATTGTGGTGAGACGGAATTGCTGAAGGTAAGTTATATGATTTGAGCACTATATAATGGGAATTATTTATAAATCGTTGGCTACTGTATGGTAATGCCTGTTGGTATTATTTGGGTTCTGTTTTGTAGCATTACTTGGGAATTGTACTGCAGTAATATTTATGTATAGATGTGGTGGTATTCTTTGTTCATTGTATACTATTATAATATAATTGTTATGATATTATAGGTGATATGTTCGCCATTAGATGACAGTATTATTTATGGACAGTCTGGCTGTATTTGTGAACTATATTGTGTTATTGTTTATGAACTCTCTAATGGAAACATTTATGTACTTTATGGCAGAATTGCTTGAACACTGCTTGCCACTAATGTCTTTGCACTATGTGGCAGTATAATTTAGGCACTGTATGGAATTATTTATTCACTGTATAGTGATATTTTTGGGTAGGTGTTATGCAGCGAGCGTGCACTCTCTCTACTCCATGTTTTGTGCGATATGACATTGTATAGACAAGATGGGCCAATTTCAGATGGCAGTGGGATTTCGGAGCAATAACTTAAACAAAAACAGAAGAGGTGGTGTAGAGGTAGAGCATGAGGATTTTAACCTTTTTAATGTACTAGCATATATCTATATACTATTAAATTACCCTGTGTGCTAATAATTAACCAGTCAGTTGATAGGGAATACCTAAATATGCCCTAATAATAGACAATATAGGCAGACAGCCTTGGGGTCCTTCAATGGATCTTGGACTGTTTGCTCATATAAAGCACATATATGGGCATTGATTGTTCCCCTTTCCTTACCCCTACGATCAGGGTTAATTATAGCATACAACGGCTTAAAGGGAAGGTGTCACACATTTTTTTTTTTTTATATATATAATATTGCTTTTAGTACGTCATTAAAATAAATTTTATTTATTTGTGTTTTTGTGTTGTACTTTTTACTTTTTTCTTTCTTTAACTTCTCTATAGGGCTGCCATTTTTTTTTCATCTCTGTATGTGTCGATTAACGACACATACAGAGATGGAATACGGCACATACATCCCCATAGAGAATGCGAATGGGAGCCGTTCCATTCACTATAGCGTACGCCGTCTGTGTGGGAACGGAGCATGCGCCGCTCCCACACAGAACAAAAGGAAGGTCTTTGGCAGAGCGACATCCGGCGCCATTTTCATGTGGACTGGAAGCTGCGGCCGGACAGTAAGATGACGACTTCCGGTCGCGGCTTCCGGCCATATGTTCAAGGAAGAGCAGACGCAAGGACTAGGAGCGGCAGGGCGGAGGCGGCAGCGGCGGCAGGAGCAAGTAAGTTATGTTTGTGTATGTGATGTGTGTGTATGTTAGTGTTATACTGTCTGATTACCACTGTATCTAATCCTCCTACACTGTGCATTCGCTCAGAAAATGGTGGCACACAGTGTAGGAGGTTTGAACATTCAACCGCCTCCTTTCTCCTGGCACTAGCCAGGATAAAGGAAGGGGGATTGTGTGAGGACACTTGAGCGAGCGTGTCTACTCCAAATTTGTAGCATAATGAGGTTGCTTTACCACATGCCAATGCTGCAATTTTGGGAATTGCTCCCTCTAGTGACCAGCACATGGAAATGTTATAAATTAGAATCTAATTTATAATATTTCCTGACATGTAAAAAAATTAAAACAATGTGTAATCATTTATATACTAACTGTTTAACTGAAAAAAAAATATATATATTCTAGCGACACATTCCCTTTAACAGCAGGAATCTTCAATTTCTCATTTCTGTTAGAGCAATAATATGGCTGTATACAGCTGACTCCTGCCTTTAATGTACATTTTCATGATGAAGTGTTTAAATGAAAAACAAATGTTTTTCAAATTAAAAAAACCTCCAGTGATCACAATTTCTGCTGGTGGTAACGAATTTCTAATGGTGGAGGTCACAGAAGAAGGGCTAGATGGGCTTCTGTGCCATCACTGGAATTATATAGCCTACAGAGTGCGGGGTACAAGTAACACAACGAATATGTAATAGAAAAATACAAACTTTATTAGAAATACCAACAATTTCTATTACATATTTGTTGTGTTAATTGTACCCCGCACTCTGTCGGCTATATACTAAATATTGTGGGTCAATGCACCAAGACATACTTGGTTTGAATATGTTCTTGTCCCCACATGGTTTATAGTATATACTTTACACGTGTACACTGGCAAGAATTTTTCCTGAATGTACCAATAGGTTACATCACTGGAATTAGTGGATAGAAATAAAAAACATAATTTTATTAGCACGATTAAAATAGAAATAGCGTCTAAAACCACACACAGTGATTGTGAAAAGCGGTTTGTGAGACATTAGTATGTTGTATGGGTGAGACATAGACAAGTCATCGGACAGACTGGGCACAGCCCATCCGATTGTTAGGAGGCCGGAGTAGGTACTGGACATAGCTGACACCGATGACCTAACCATTATTCTCTCCTGAGGTGCCCGCAGACTAAACTACGGACGAAATGCGTAGAAACGCGATTTGCATTAGTCTGCAGTTAGCAGTTAGTTAGGTTTATTAATAAATTCTAGTCAGTTTTAGCTAGTACAGCAGGTGATTATTAACAGTTCTTTCATGTAGCTTTATACTGTAGTTTTACACTTTCAGTTTGTTTTCATCTCTATTCCTTATTCCTATTAAGGCAAGATTGAATTACAAACTTACAACATTCTACTGTGTAACATCACGGTGTGTGGTTTTAGACGCTATTTCTAATTTAATTGTGCTAATAAAATGCAGTTTTATATTTCTATCCACTAATCCTGTGATAGCTAATTTGCAGTGAAAAATATGTTTGGCTGAGCAGTGATAATAGATGGGCTTAAGTGGACAGGACGGTGATATTAATGCAAAAAAACATGTGCTACATTAGTGATATACAAAAACTAGGACTGCGCAGGCAGTTAGGCCCCATGCACACATCCATAATTATGGACCGTAATTACGGACACATCCACTTCTATGGGCTACGGACACCTTTCCATATTTGTACGGATGGGTGACCGTGCCGTAGAAATTATAGAACATGTCCTTTTTTTGTCCGTAATTACAGCACGGACTCTCCATAAAAGTTTATAGGCGCTTCCGTAATTACGGACGACTATGGATGTGCATCCGTAGCCATCTGTAATTATGGAAGCGTTGCTATGCGATGCCAGGGGATTACCCTAGATTCCTCCCTGTTTTTTAGTGGATCCTTAAATACGGATGCATTACAGATTCAATACAGACTGTATTTACGGACACCCTTCCGTATATGCCAGGGGATTACCCTAGATTTCTCCCTGTTTTTTTAGTGGATACTTAAATACGGATGCATTACAGATGCAATACAGACCATATTTACGGACACCCTTCCGTATATGCGGATGATTTACAGATGACTATAAATGACTACGGATCCGTATTTACGGATGGGTGAAAAATAGGGTTGTGTGCATGGGGCCTTAGGCCTCATGCACATGGTCGTGCCCGTAATCACGGACCGCGATTACGGTTATGACTGGCCGCTGACAGCCACAAAGTATGGGAGCACGGACCGTAAAAAGCAAAAGATAGGACATGTCCTATCTTTTGCGGTACACTTCTACGGCCCGGACACCTTCCCGTAAATAAACGGGAAGGTGAACAATAGAAGTGAATGCATCAGTAATAGTGGACAGTAATTGCTGTCTGCAATTACGGATGATTTTTATGGTCGTGTACGTGGGGCCTTAAACCTTGAAATAGATGGACTATAGCAACAGTAGACCACATTGCATTTCACTTCTTTCAACTCAGAATAGAAAATCAAAACTGAGACAGTTGTGCTTTGAAGAAAACATTGCCTGGTCTGAAGTGTAATTTGTTGTGAACCAGATGAAACCATGCCTTGTGTCAATGCTAGTAAATATGTTTTCTTGACACACATTAGGCCCCATATCATGCGACCATGTCTATGTATGGTCACAGTCTATTTATCTTCTATTGGCTACTTCCACAGGATAAAGTGTTATGTCACAATGCACATAATCGTAAGCTGGTTCCATGAACTTGACAATAAATTCATTGTACTCTAAGGGCTTGCACAGCCACCATAGTCACGGCAAAAATGAACAGCCAAACATGTGCAGTAACTGTAGGATACTTTTATGTCAACATTGACCAAAACCTCTAATTTTTTCAGCATATTGTTGAATCATTTAATAAAGAATTCGTGCTGATATTAGGGCAAAATTGGGTCTTAATCAGTTCTCGAAAGGGACACACCTAATAGAGTGTCCATTGAGTGTATATAATGCTGGATATATTAGAGAAAATAGAAAAAAAACTACAAAGACCAAAAATATTCACAGACTTTTTCCATCTAGATCTTTATTTAGTCTGACGTTTGAAGCCTTATAGCCTTTTCATTACCATGGTAACATGAATATTAAATCTTGAATTGAAAGCTGATATTGAGATGAATAATTTTCATGTACACAACTATAATATGTTAAACATATCTTCCATCTAGCCCAAGTTATGAAATGAATGGCTTGCCACTGTGGTTTATTCATAATCTCAATGAGAAAGCTTTCCCAGAAACACCTTATCTTTATCATTTATATGGGTAAATGCTTTCAATGGACATTGTTATTAAAATTCGACTATAAGCCTCAAATTAGCTAAAGATTCTGATCAAATCTTTAAAAATAAAAAGTAAAAAAAAAGTTTCCACTTTTTGGTACCTGTTTATAATCTTTGCCTCTTTTTATGTTTTACAGCTCTACACACTTGGTTATCCACCAATAAATGTAATCTCCTTTGGATTCATTTTTAATGCATTTAGCAGATTGTATCGTTTTAATTGAATCTATATTTAAATATGTCCGTAAGCTTCTCTTTTTTTAATGTTTTGTTTTCTTGTGTGCATCTCATGAATATGCAGAATTTGGACTAGAAAATGTTCAAAGCGAAACAAAGGAAAGGATTTCAATGTGAATAGGATAGTACAACGCAGCCAAACTATTTGAACATTAAAAACTAATTACTCTTGAATAGATAATTGTTTCAACAAGCGTCCATAAAATAAATATAAAGGCAAGCATGGAGTCGCTGATAACAGTGCAATTTCTCAAACTGTTAAGGCGTTATAAAGCAAGATGTGCATAATATCACACTCTATAATTTTTAATGAAAAAGGCCAATTAAAATCTTAGGAGGTTTGAACATGAAAATCATAGCTGTGTCATTTTCCAGTTCCGTTGCTTTTGCTCATAAGCACAGTATATATTTTACTATATGGAAAAAAGTTATTAATATACTTTTAAGAAACAAAGAGCAAGTAGGCAAAATGCATATTGTTATCATTAGATGGCAGTGCTGCTATAAGATACTGTCCCTCTTGTATGAACGTAAGTGAAATGTTCATGAGCATAGGAAGGAATGACACGCTTCTTGGTGCAGTTTGCACCACATAAGCTGGAAAACAACTTTCAAATTCATAATAATTGTGTTTACTTTCCAAAAGTAAATGACTATCTGCACCATTGCAGTGACAGAGCATGATATTGGCTCTGTCACATTGGATGCAACGGTGTTTATACACAATCCGGGCTAAGTAATGGAGAACAATGGAGTGACATGTGTGAAAAAAACTATAATGAGAAGAAATTGGCTAAGATGGGCTCAAAGATCCTACATTACACCGCTGTAGGAACTACAATTAGCTTATCCACATTGTTAGCTACTGCTGTCTTCCAAATTTAGTTTTACGGTTTATCTGCAGTGTCAATATATCTTGGAAAGTCCATTCACAGGTATACCGGTCATACACTTTAGAGAACTGTTAGGGTATGTTCACACGCACTGTTTTCAGACGTAATTCGGGCATTTTACGCCTCGAATTAAGCCTAAAAAAATGCCCCTAATACGCCTACAAACATCTGCCCATTGCCTGCAATGGGTTTTGCGATGTTCTGTTCCCACGAGCCTTTGTTTTACACGTCGCTGTGAAAATACGGAGCGTAAAATGACGGCTCGTCAAAAGAAGTGCAGGACACTTCTTGGGACGTTTTGGAGGTGTTTTCATTGACTCCATTGTAAAACATCTCCAAAAACGGCCGTAAAAAACGCAGCGAAAAACGTGAGTTGTTAAAAAAACTTCTGAAAATAAGGAGCTGTTTTCGCCTGAAAACAGCTCCGTATTTTCAGACATTTCTGCTCACTGCGTGTGAACATACCCTTAGGCTTCGTTCACATCTGCGCCACGGTCCCGTTCTGGCGTTCCGTCTGAGCTTTCCGTCGGAACGGGACCCTGACAGACACAAACGAAAACCGAATTTCAATGGTGACGGATCCGGTGCCAATGGTTTCCGTTTGTCTCTGTTGTGTACCTGTATTGTTCATGATTGCATTGGCACTCTCCTTTCCCTCTTCCTTTCTGTAGACCTCGCCGTTTTTGTTAATTGTTTTTACTTGAAAAATTAATAAATAAACTGTTGGAAAAAGTTGTCTCTAAATTATTTCTAGTTTCATTCAGCCTGCTGTATTTTAAAATAAAAAGTTAAAAAATCCAAAAAGTCTCAGTGGTAACACAATCCTTCAGACTCCAGTCTGTCTACCAGTTCATTCCTATACATAGTGGAGTATTCATTCCCATAGCAGCTAGACGAATTATCCGGTTGAAGCAATGATCCTGGCCCAGCAATGATGTCCTGTGTTTATTGCCACTAGCCTAGTAAACAATGTGACAAACTGACAACAGTTAGAAGTAACTGCTTCAGTTACATCAGAAAAAATGGATGCATCATATTTCTGAAGAAGGCAAGAGAAGAGAAAGCAGTGATAACCACAGGTATGAATCTCTAAGATCTTAATTAATTGCTGACAGTATGAACAACAGGAACAGAACATGACATTCTGGAGAACAAAGACCTTGAGTTGGATGTAAGAAACAATGGTAAGAGAAAGAGATTAATCTACATCAAAGGTGAAAGGATGCCTACTGAGTTCTGTAAGAGTAGATAATGTAAAACATTTGATGAAAGAAAATAATGCATTGTCTGAAGAGTTTTACCCATCTTGTGTATGAAGATGACTTTATTTTAGACTATTCAATTTGGACAGTTGGTCTGATTCTATGTCGTGCCCCGTATAAAATGTAACTAATGGATTCTATTGTGTTCTGTAAATGGCATCAGAAATGCTAATAAGGGACATAAAAGCTTGTCTTACCCCATTACTCCATGACCTAAAAAGCATGAAGTGAACTATTCAAAGTCATCAGGGCTACTGAGTGGTTGTAGGGGCTCGCAGAATGGAGGGGGGGAGCGATTGCTTTTTTTTTTTTTGGTAGAGTGTGTGATGCATATCATTTGTAAAAAGGATATTACTAATTTAATTGAAACACTATCTATTCTTACAAAACAAAAATCACAAGTCAGCTTTAGATATATATTAAATTAAGTGCAATGAAATACAAAACAAAAATTGCATGTTTAACCTGTTTATTGAGCATTTTTCCATCCTTCTGCAAAACTTTTAAAAATGCAGATTCTTTTCTTAATGACTCCTGAGTGTGCAGGCTCTTTGGGGGTACGCTAGTGCTACGTATACTTAGCTCCCTGAGTCAATCGCTTGCCTCTCCACTACTACCTTGCCATCCTTAACAGTCAGTCTCACAAAGAGAGAGAGATTGTGCCTGCAGTTTCTGAACATTTTCAGAGTGCTTGCAGCAGAAGCGTAGCTAGGGGTTTAGCAAAAGGGCGAGCTATTCATATCTGAGTGGGCCCCAACCCAGTGGGCACCCCAATGCATGTTTACAACTGCAGAGGCACATCCTAATCATAGTGATTATCATTCTGAATGAGCAAGAGTGCTGTATATACTGCTATATTATCCATGATGACTACAAATTTGAGAACAGTATAAAGGGCTGTCTAAAGTACATTACACATGTATAGCCTAGTTTAAATGCTGTCTACTACATTATGCAAAATAGTAGAAAAGAAGGGGACTATTACATTAAGAATGATTAACAGGAGAAGACACGGCAGCCAATATCAGTAACACATCCTAATCTGTAGAAGTTTAATAGCCGACTATAATACCAGGTATATCAAAAGGAGATACACATCCAAACCAATATGATACTTGAAAGCAGTAGACTAGCCAAATATAAGCAAGGAGAACATCGGCTCTAATCCATCACATAAACCTTAGCATATACAAAGCAGAGGCCTGACAAATCCCCAGAAGCAGAGCAGGTGAGCGGCTATAAGTGCATTCACAATTAGGCATACAGAATGCAAGTATTATATTTCGGATAGAAAAACACTTTAATATACGTACTAATAGAAAATATATTTAACCGCTTACCGACATCCGCCGTATATATACGCTGCACGTCGGGTTGGGGAGTATGGAGCAGGCTCACGGGCTGAGCCCGCTCAGTAGGACGAGTGTGTTACGGCCGACACTTCCGGGTAACGAGCGGGATCCTGCTCGAGTGTGATCCCGATAGTTTAACCTGTTAAATGCTGCTGTCATTAGTGACCGCTGCATTTAAATCACTGAAAATAGGAGGGCAACCCCTGTAACGTTCAAACGGCCCGCCGGGGGTGCCATTGGCTGGCATGGCAGCTTGGGGGCCTGATGAAGACCGCCAGGTCCGCCACCTTTGTACTCCTCCAACAGGGCTTCATAGATGACTGTCAGAATCACGATATACTGCAATAAATTAGTTTTGCAGTGTATCGTGCAAGCAATCCAATGATCGCTGGTTCAAGACCCCTAGCGGGACACGTGAAAAATAGTAGAAAACAGCAAAATAAAGTTTTTTTAAATAAAAAAAAACAACAAAATTAAAAGTTTTCTTTAAAAAAACCTTTTCCCATTTTTCCTTAAGCACATTCTAAAAAAATAAAAAATGAACATACCTGGTATTGACGCAAAAGTCTGAACTACTACAATATATCATTATTTAGTCCGCATGGTGAACGCCGTAAAAAATAAAAATAAAAAACTTCAGAATTGCTGTTTTGTGGTCACTTCATCTCTCACAAAAAAAGAAAGAAAAAGTGATCAAAAAGTCTCATGTACCCTAAAATGGTACCAATATAAACTACAACTAACTCAACGGAAAATAAAAAGTTACGGCTCTCAGAAGGTGACGATAAAACTAAAATTTTATTTTTAACAATCAGTTTTTTCCTTGTAAAAGTAGAAAAAAAAAAAAAAACAATATAAATGTGGTATCACTGTAATCCTATTGACCCGCAGAATAAAGTTAACATTACGTTTTTACCGCACGGTGAACGCCGTAAAAACAACCACCCAAAAAATTGGGGAATCACTGTTTTTTCCCTATTCCACGGCACAAATATTTTGTTTCCGACTACATTATATGGTACAATAAGGGCATGACCACACATGGCGGAATTCCTCCGCAACTGTCCGCATCAATGCCGCACAGAATCTGCGTTGCAGATTCTGCAGCGGATCTGCACAAAATGTGCAGAAAATTGATGCGGACTGGCCGCTGCGGACTGCAGGAAAAGTGCTTCTCTTCTCCCTATTCAGTGCAGGATAGAGAGAAGGGACAGCACTTTCCCTAGTGAAAGTCAAAGAAATTCATACTTACCGCCCGTTGTCTTGGTGACGCGTCCCTCTTTCGGCATCCGGCCCGACCTCCCTGGATGACGCTCCAGTCCATGTGACCGCTGCAGCCTGTGCTTGGCCTGTGATTGGCTGCAGCCGTCACTTACACTGAAACGTCATCCTGGGAGGCCGGACTGGAGACAGAAACAGGGAGTTCTCGGTAAGTACGAACTTCATTTTTTTTTACAGATACATGTATATTGGGATCGGTAGTCACTGTCCCGGGTGCAGAAACAGTTACTGCCGATCGCTTAACTCTTTCAGCACCCTGGACAGTGACTATTTACAGACGTCTCCTAGCAACGCTCCCGTCATTACGGGAGCCCCATTGACTTCCTCAGTCTGGCTGTAGACCTAGAAATACATAGGTCCAGCCAGAATGAAGAAATGTCAAGTAAAAAAAGCAAGACGCATCCGCAGCACACATGACATGTGCATGACAGCTGCGGACTTCATTGCGGAACTTTGAATCTCCATTGAAGTCAATGGAGAAATTCCGCCATGAGTCCGCCACTGCTCCGCAACAGACAGAGCATGCTGCGGACACCAAATTCCGCTCCGCAGCCTATGCTCCGCAGCGGAATTGTACGCATCGTGTAAACGAACACTGCTAAATTAAAGTGAAAGTCAATGTAGAAACGGCTCCGCTGCGGATTAACGCTGCGGAGTGTCCGCAGCGGAATTTAAGTGCAATTCCGCCATGTGTGAACCCGCCCTAAATGGTGCTGCGAAAATCTACAACTCGTCCTGCAAAAAACAAGCTCTCATATGGCAATATGGATGGAAAAATAAAAAAGTTACGGCTTTTGGAATGTGGGGAAGAAAAAACTAAAGTGAAAATCTGAAAAATGGCTGCTGCAGGAAGGGGTTAAAAGACATGTTACTCACCAAGTCGATGTCCTTGTTGGCTCAAACGAAAAAATAATCATGTGATCCATTTTTTAAACTGATAAACAGACAAATCCAAAAATAAGGTGAACTATAGACAAGCAAAAGTCACTTCTTTGCCATTTTTCTCTCCTTCATTTTGTCAAATCTGCCAACCACCTTGTCTTTGTCAATTTCAATGTCCCTCTCAATGCTTAGTAAGGTTAAATTGGACATTGGACATGCATGCTCGCAGATGTGTTTTAATAAGTTTTAGGCGGCTAAAACTTCTCTCCGCTTTTGCACTATTGACAGGAAAAGTGAGATAAATACGGTAAAGTGTACTTAAGTTTGGAAAGGCTCGATGCATGTCATTGAGAATGGGAAATTATAAGATTTTGTCAGTGGTGACCATCTCTTTCTCAATTGACAGCTCATTCCATATATATATTGTAAAGGGAAGTGTCCCCTAATAAATATATATGGATGTCCTGCTTTGTTTGGAAGCAATGGAGACAGGAGATACTGCTTTGATCTCCTGTCACCATTTTAAACATACGGCTTGCACGGGAGCTATCGTGGGCTTTTGAGTGTGCGTTTTATGTGTATTGGGATACACTGATATTATACTGTGATATTTACTGTGTTTGGTGTATTTTATATGTAAGAGTGATTACTGTTTGTATTAATAAATATTACCTTTATTTACGTACAATCGTATTCCCTTACTGAGTGGCAAAGCAAGTAGACTGACGTTAATACAGGAAAAAGGTAGGGGAACTAGGCATAACCCTAATGACCCTGATTATAAAGGAGGTGGTAATAGTGGGTGACACGAGTAGGTGAACCCCGCTATCACACCAGCCCTTTAACATATATTACGGAAAGTAAGGAACTCATCTAACACTACCTCGAGTTCTGTGGACACATCACCGGAGTAAAAACGGGCAAGTTCAATCACTTTACTGGCTGCATCTGGGTCTTGAAAGTTTTTGTTATTAAGCGGACTGAAAAATGTAGCTATTTCTCTAAAGTCCGAAAAGCGGTGTTCAAACTGACCCACAAATACATCAAGTATATAATAAAATACTTCTGTTCTGAAGCGAACGCAGCTATCCCTAATCAGCTCATCTTCAGCTCTTTCATCACAAATCTTTTCTTCGTACGAACATTCCCTTTGTGGTACACAGCAGTGTCCTTGCAC